>NC_049224.1:50628118-51878118 GCF_011100685.1 Canis lupus familiaris | reverse complement strand
TCAAGGAGCCCTTCCCAGGTGAGGGCCGTGCCACCTTCGGGCCTCCTCATTCTGTCCCAGAGCACAGGGCAGGGCAGCCTGGGAGAGGGCGCAGCGTCAACCCTGCTTCTGTTACCTCAGGTAACCAGACTCATGCTGGGGCATATTCAGCCCCCACCAGCATTTTATGTAAGCCAGATAAAGCCTCCGTTTTTGCATAGTCTCCAGAGGAAGAATCCAGATCCCCTCAAAAATGTGCACTTGCGCACAGACAGACATGCCCTATTCCGGTAGAGGAAGGGACTGAGCCAGACAAGAAAGAGAATTTCGACGTAGTCCTTTATTTGTTGTAAAACTTGGGCACCATAGTTTGCTTGTTTGAGCCTCACTTGCCTTCATTTGTGAAATGGGTCCGATGACAATGCTCCTGTGAGAATCACATGGCCCTTAAATGACTTCCGGTCCACAAAGCACCTACGACAGGCTTTGGGACACAATGATGGTTTGATGACCTTCCATTGCAGGGGCTTCGGGGTCTCTATGGTTCAACCCCATCTTTAACAGATGTGTGAGCTAAACCTCCTTCTCCTTGCTGGTTGGTAGCAAGGCTTGGCTAGGGAGTAGGCTGCCAACTCAGAGCTTTTCTCTTGTTCTGTGGTACACTCGCACCAGTACCGGACGCCGTCAGCCTGTGCTGGCGCTAACGTCAGCTGGGCCAAGGGTAGTAACAGAAGTAATGAAAGAACTTTGTTTGTTTGGGAGGTGACTCTGTCTCTGCCTGGGCTACAGTATTTCAGATACTTTCCTAAGTTGCAGAAGGAAACACCCAGAGGATTTAGTGTATGGGGTTGTACCATCTCCTGGTGCCTTCAGCAGTTGATGGGCTTTGTCTGTGAAACCAAGTATCTTTGGTGACTTTGGTGATTTCTGCTGGGAACAGGCTGGATGACCTTCAGTCTCCAGAACTCATGGGTTCTACTGAGATAGAAGAACCATCTCTACTGAGTGAGAAGAACCACACACGGAAATGGGTGGGGTGGGTAGGAGGAGCCAGCACTGTGTCCCATCTGCTTATGTGAAGGTGACGTCACAGCCCACGTATGACGGGTAGCAGCTCCAGGAGGCCTTATTTATCTCAGGGCAAGGAAATCCCAGCTCCCAGAGTGAAAGCTACATGGGAAGGCCAGATTCTTGCCGCTGAGGTCCAAGAGAAAGATGATGGAGCACCATCGGCTCGGGAGAGGGTCCAGAACGTGCTGATGTGTAAAATCCTGGCAGTCCCATTTGGCCCAACATTTCTAGCATCATCCTCTGAGGCCCAGTAGAAGGTCTCAGGACTTTCCCCACCGCGGGCCACACCCCTCTCTGCTCTGGGAGCTGAAAGAGTCCCTGCTGTGGAAGCAGCAGCCTTTAGATGCAGACAGCCTTTGTTCTTGTGGGCCACCCGGTCAAGCTAGGCCTTGCTGGCATGAAGGGCTAGGGAGGAAGCACTTTTGCCCTGCCTGTGTCCATCTAATGATGAGAGAATGAATTGTGCTTTTAAAGAGCAGAATGTACATTCCGTGATGGGCAAGGAATGAAGCCCCTGAAGCAATGCTTGTTTACAAAGGGAAACTCCTGGGGACTGCAGAGAGTAGGGAGCCCAGGAATGCTCTGGAGGGAGGGTGAGCCACTCTGGACTCCTCCCCATAGAGGCTGTCCTAAGAGCAATTCTCTATCTCCTCCCAGCCGGACAGATAGATACCTTTTCTGTCTCCAAGAGACACAGCAGCCCTTTGCTACCTTGTCAAGTCTCCTTAGGACAGTGGTTCTCAAAGAGGGTTCCCCGGACCAGCAGCATTACCATCGCCTGGGCATGTGTTAGAACTCAGATTCTCTAGTCCACCCCCCCCATCCTGCTGCATCAGAACCCCGGGAGTGTTTTAACAAGCCTGCAGGTGACTCAGTGCTCCTTCATTTGCAGTCCACTGCCATGCTGTTTGGTGGGCTCTGGCCCCAGGAGGTGGGAGATAGAGTCACAGAGCCACCTGAAGGGAAACAGTCCTCCCCAAAGCATTTTCCTCAGACCCAGGTGCACCCTGCCAGGGCCGCCCTGTGCGAAGGTTTTCTTGTTTTATGAACCTAAAGGAATCAGTGGATGATGAAAAGGCAGTGACAGGGAAAAGATGGGCCGGTCGTGTCAAATGACAAAACGTCTAAACATTCAGGAGAGTAAATTATCTGGAGGAGCAGGCGGTAAACCTTATACCTGCTGAGCTCTGGATAGAAGGCTTTCCGTGGATTCCTGCTCTTTTCTTTTGCCCTGAGAGTGTTGAGACATCATACTTATCACAGGGACTCCTTTCGCTCCCAGGCAAGCAGAGCATAGAGGTTAAGAGCACAGGTTCTGAAATCAGCCAGATAGAGGTACAAATCCCATCTGCCACCCGACCAACCAGTGGCCTCAGCTCCTAGACCAGGGTTGGCACCTGGTATGTGGCTGCATGCATGAAGGGCCATCTCTACTCTGCCTCTGCTCCTCCATCTGTGGAATGGGAGTGAGAACCAAAGCTCTTTCCCTAAGTTGCCATGAGGATTTGAAGTGTGCTAAGGGTTTAGACCTGGGTCCAGACAGAGAAAAGGTGCCCCAGCTCTCAGCTGTTGCTAGGATTCTTGGGATGGAGGGATACAGTGAAGGTAGGAGTTCTAGAAGCAGTGTTCTCTGGTCAAGCTTGGCCGTTCTAGCAACAGGCTCTGGGCAACATTGTCTAGACGTAGGGCTACGGAGCCATCTGTGCTGCCAGGATCCAGTCTCTCTAAATAATCACCCATCAGCTTTGTCATCTCAGGCAAATCACTCAGTCCCCTGCTTCTACCTCAAAGGCTGTGGTGAAGATGAGTTCATACACAGTGGATTAATCCACCGAAAGTGCTTACTCCTGCTCGGCACAGAGTAAGCACAGACAGAGTTACTGTTTATTTTTATATTTTTGTGAAGCACACCCAAGGGTGACTGTTTTGGGGGCAAAACAAGATCTGAAGGTACTGGTCTCCTTTTCTGATTCTGCACGATCCTAAGACCCATAGGAGAGATTTGATCGGAATGAATATATTTAATGGAGCAATCTGGAAATGCAGAGGCTGCCTTCAGTAAGGATTTTCTTAGAGTAGGACGTTAAAAGGAAAATGTTCTGGAAAATTTCGTTATTATTTTTAAACTGCATATCTCTTTCCTTCTGCATTTCCAGAGAGGCACTAGAACATTGAGCATGGCATGCTCACCTTCAACCTTGGTGAAGGGGGTCTCTGCCAGGATTGGTTAGGGAGCTTAGTTCTAGAAGCGTGGAGCTAACTCCTCTTTGGTGTTCCAGGAACTAAGAGGGGCTGCCAGAGGGGATCCGGGCATGAGAGTGGGAAAGCTAGGAGGAATCAGGGATTCAGGAGTCAGGAAGGCAAGAGCCGGTGAGGCTGGGAATGACAGCAGGGTGGGAGGTGGTGGCTAGAAGGTTGTGGTCTGGGAGAGAATGTGAAGTTCCTTAGATGATGATGTGAAAGAAGGAGGAATGTTGCCAAGGCCTGTGTGTGTGTGTGTGTGTGTGTGTGTGTGTTTGCATGCGCATGTGCAACAAATACCTGAGAATACCTGACAAAACATTTAGGAATAAGTGAGCTGCTGTAACTCTCAAATTATTATTTTTTTTACTAAAAAAAGTATATATATATTATTTTTTACTTCTCTGGGAAGTCGAGTTACTACATGGAGATTTTACAGTAGCAGAAACCAGAATTTTCTTAGGACGCTGGGTACAAACAGTGGGAGAAATCACTGCCCCCTTGCCCTCAGCCTCTATCAAGGCTGATTTCTTTGTCCTACTAGAGGACAAAGAAGACTAGAATGTAGAGTGGAGACTAGAATGTAGTTCCAGCCTGCTGGTGGGAGCGGGGAGCAGGGGAAATTTCTCCCCCTGCTGGAGCCTCCAGCCGCTGAGTGCAGCAGAGGTGAGACGAGGCTTCTGTGTCAGATGGGGTGCGGATGGGCAGTGAGAGCAGATGCCTTGGTGCAGCCTCCCCACGGCCTGCTCACACGTGAAGCCTCTTAGTTCACCTCTTTGGACACAAAACAAGTGTCTCTTCTCCCTCCTCTGGACCCCACAGTCTTTTCCCACAAGGTCCTTCTTGATGAGTTTTGGGACTGGAAGAGATGAGGTCTGGGATGGGGGAGCATGCATTCGTGCCCACCCTGCTCATGTTCAGATGGTACCTTGCATATGGATCCAATTGTCCTTCCCAGCTGCTGGTGGGGCAGGAGGTGAGGACCATTCCTGGGTGCCATCCTCTTCCAGTGTAGAATTCTGAGTTCCCCCTGCTGGTTAGAGGGGACCCAGGAGGGTGTCCCTGTCCCAAGGCTCATGTGCTTCCCAGATAGATGAATGTTCCCAGGCTCCAGCAAGGGAATTAAACACATAGGCTGATTGGGAGATTACAGGGTTCATAGGCTTGTCCAAAACACTTGCCTGATGTGAGAATATTCTCTAATAAATGGGTGCCTTATGAGAAATATGCAAATCAGCGTTAACTGTGACTTGATCTGATGCCTGTCTTGCCTTGGGCTCTGAAGCCAAGGCTAGGGCCCTCTCTCCTCCATCCTCTCCACACCTCAGGCATTTGGTTACCTGCGGTATACAAGAGGGTGGTAGCATAAGGGGCAGGCTCAGGAATTAGGAGAAAGCTCTGTTGGTCTTCCCCAAATGACACAAAATGGACAACAGACAAGCCAGCTACTAATGGTGCATTTACTGTAAATAGGACTTTCTCCAGACTCCTTCACAGAAAGCATCACTTGTCCCACAGGTAGTTAGAGTATTTGCTCGTGCATATCTAATAGAGCCATGATTACAGTGACTGTGAGGATTTAGCTGAGGACTTGAAGACCCCCGGTGAATGAATGAATGAATGAATGAATGAATGAGGAGTTCTTATTTTTCAGGGTGTGATAGACTCATGACAGCAGTAGATGTAACATAATGGAGTGGTTTTCAAAGGGACCAGCAGCATCAGCATCACCTGAAAATGTGGTAGAAATGCAAATTCCCAAGACCTTCCCCAGACCTCCTGACTCAGAAATTCTGGGGTGAGGACCAATAATCCATGTTTATTGGAAAAAAATTTTTGAAAAAAATTTTAAGATTTTTTACCTCTTCATTTTGAAATAGTTTAAGATTTACCTCCTGGGGCACCTGGCTGCCTCAGTTGGTTAGACTTCAGCCTTTGGCTTGGTTCATGATCCTTGGGCCCTGAGTTCAGCAGGGAGCCTGCTTCTCCCTCTCCCTTTGCCCCTCCTCCCTGCTCGTGCTTCCTCTCTCTCTCTCTCTCTCTCAGATAAATAAATAAATCTTAAAATGATTTACCCCCTAAAAGTAATAAAACAGTACAAAGAACTTTCTTGTCTCCTCCACCCAGCTTCCCCAAATGGTATCATCTTACTTAAGCACCGTCCGATGTGCAAAAGCAGGATATTAACACTGTTATCGAATCTACAGACTTGAGTTTTGTCTGTTACTGTCCTTTCTTCTCTAGGACCCAGGGCAGGATCATGCACTGCAGTTAGATGCTCTGTCATCTTATTCTCTTTCAGTCTGGGACAATTCCTCAGTCTGTCTTTGTCTTTCATGAGCTGGACACTTTCAAAAAAATATTTACTTATTTATTTGAGAAAGAGAGAGCGAGAGAGCAGGGTGAGCGGCAGAGGGAGAATCCCAAGCAGACTCCTCTGAGTACAGAGCCTGACAACCTTGAGATCATGACCTGAGCTGAAATTAAGAGTCAGATGCTCAACGGACTAAGCCACCCAGGCACCCCAAGCTGGATGCTCTTGAAGGATACTCACTAGTTATACTGTAGATTTCCCCACGGTTTGGTTTTGTCTGCTGTTGTCTCACAGTTAAATGCCAGTTATATGTTTTTGGCATGAACGCCATAGAAATGATGCTGTGCTCTTTCAGGACATCACATGAGGGGGTACATGGTATCTATACCTCTAATTACTGGTGGTGGTAACTCTGCCACTTGATCAACATGGTATCTGCCAGGGTTCTCTACTACAAGGTGATTTTTTGAAACTTTGTAAATGTCTTGTGCCTTATCATGCTTCCACACATTAATCTTAGCGTTCATTGATGATTCTTGCCTGAAACAGTTATTAGCATGGTATTTGTCCATGGTGATTTTCCCATTTTCATCATTCTTTCTACATTTGTTAGGTGAGATTCTACTGTAAGGAAGAGCTTTCTCTTCTTTCCCTGTGTTTTTATTCAATTACTTATTTATATTGGTATAGACTCATGGATGTATATTTTGTGCAATGACTTATAATCTGTGTAGTTGGCTCAGGTTGCTATCAGAGAGTACCATAGACTGGGTAGCTTAAACAAGAGACATTTATTTTTCTTGCAATCTTGGAGGTTAGAAGTCTGCTTAAGGGGCTGGCAGAGTTGGTTCCTTTTGAGCCCTCTCTCTTTGGCTTGCAGATGATTGTCTTCTTTCTATGTCTCCACATGGTCTTCTTGTGTGTGTGTCTCCTTCTTAATCTCCTCTTCTTATAAGGACACCAATCATATTGGATTAGTGTCCACCCTAATTAGTTTATTTTAACTTAATTACCTCTTTAAAGACCCAGTTTCCCAGTACAGTCATATTCTGAAGTACTGGAAATTAGGACTTTACCCTACAAATTTTGAGCAGATGTAATTCAGCCTGTAACAATCCATGGCTGTGTTTGTTTATTTTGTTGTATAAATTGTCCCAGATTTGGTCATTGGAAGCTCCTTCACTTTGGCTTCTATGTTCTTTTCCCATGCTCCTGTTAATTTGGAAGCATTTTCTTACTTTCTAGTACCACAAGATGTTCTAGGCACATCTTGTACTTTGTCTGCCCCAGGCCTGAAACAATGCATTTCTCCAAGGAGCCCTCATTCCTTTTCTTGGAGAATGGTAATGATTGCCCTCTAGATGATTCTATTGCACACTAGAGTTGAAGAATCTCTGATGAAGTGGTTAAGAGCCAGACTTGGATTTGAATCCAGCTCAGTCTATGCCCTCATCGAGATTCAGTTAGTTATTTAATCTCTATAAGCCTGTCAGGTTTAATCCAATTGGTAGTGAAATGAAATAGAGAGGTCAGGCAAAAGTCGGTCGAGGCAAGTTTTTAATGGAAGCAATGGAAGCGAAGCTGGGGAAGTCTTGGGCCCAGGAAGTTGCGCCCAGGGGAGTATAAGTGGGCCTTTTTTAAGGGGTTGGGGGAAGGGGTTATGTGTCTGTATGGGGTGATAGGTATTAGGGCATATTACTGGTGGAATTGGTATGGGGCAATAACTGCTTATGCCCTTATATGGCATGTCCCCCCCATGAAGTGCCTTGGGCCATCTGCAGTGATGGGAAAGTTCCCAGGGGAGGGTAACAAGATGGAGGGTCTGCTGCCATTTTGTTGGTGCCTCCCCATCCCCTTTGATCCTGCCTGGCCCAACAAAGCCTATTTCTATTTCTGTTAAATGGGGATAACACTCTCTACCTCCTAGGATGGTTATAAGGATTAAGTGATATGTTATATAAAGCATTCAGCCCAGCCCCTGGCTTATCCTCAGTGTCTAATAATGAGCTTTCACTATCAGGTGAGCCATTTCTAGAGGGAAAGATCCAATAGCACATTTTCATCTGAGGGATGGGCAGACTCAGAGAGAGATTACCAGGAACATCTGAGGTACCTGATAGATTAAACTCTACATATCAATTTGAGGAATTCTGTCTTGGGAATCATAGCTGGCATTTTCAAGAAAGGTCCAGGGAAGCCCACTCTGCAGCTTTTCTTCTTGGCTCTGAGGTCCCGCCAACGTCCCCAGCCATCTGGGTACCTGAAGGAGGGAGGACCGTGGGTGAGACATTGGGTCTAGATACAATTTTCCATCTCATAGATCCCAGGTAGGCTGGGCCACCTCTCTTGAAACCAGTTTTATCTCTTATTCTTTCTCCACTTGGGAGACCACCTCCTAAAGGAGTAGAGTAGCTTGGGGGAGGGCTGATATGTCAAGAGTTTAGTTTTCTGTCTCTGGGATAACGGGGGACTTGTGGTGAGTGGGAGAGGTCGTACCCATTAGGAAGATACAGTGCATCTGTTCTGGCTTTTATTACACTTGTTAATTATCTCTTTGTTTTTTTTGCAGAGAGCACGGATAACTTTGTCTCCAGTAAGTCTGCTTTACCTTTTGCTTTGAAACTGATTTGTTCTGATGCTTTAGGTAATTGTGGATTCCACACAGCCCTCTTGTCTCTTCCATGGCCACATCCCCAGACCTGTGGCACCTGAGAGCATCTTGGGCACTCATAGGGGAACTGCAGAGCAGAAACACTTCTTGGGTAGTCCCTGTTGCACACCCCCTGAGCTCTGTGCCTCTGTTTCCCCCAGGGAGTCCCCTAAATCCTGAGCATGTTGTGGGTCCCCCTTGTCTGGATGGGAAGGGGTGGTGTCAGGAAGAACATGTTAATCATTTCAGTTGTCCTTGTGGAGAGAATGGGGAGCCTTTAAACTGGTGTTTCTCACCTGCTAAGAGGGCCCCAGAATCTGGCTGAGACTCACCTTGTGAGTGATTCACAAGGCCTCCTGATAGGCTTGTGTGTCCCTAAGTGGGGATTCTTTTTTTTTTAAAGTAGGCTCCACAGTGAGCCTACAGCCCAATTCGATGCTTGATGAGATCAAGACTCGAGCTGAGATCAAGAGTTGGATGCCTAACCAGCTGAGCCACCCAGGCGTCCCCTAAAACATTTGGTGTTTTGCTTATGGGCTGTGGAGGAATCATTTATCACTTTTCCTTTTCTCTCTCATGGGAGAGTAAGAGAAGCGTCACTGTCATTTCTGCTCTGTGTGTGGCCTAAGATCATGGACAGTCAGTCCTGTTGAGGATGCCCCTTACTATTTGGCATGAACGTGAAGATCGTCCGTGGCTTCCTTCATTTGTCCTTGGTCTGAGAGGACTTGCTATCTCACAGAATGTCCCTCCAGAGAATTCTGAGTTTGGGGCTGTTTCCTGCCCAGAAGGTGATTTGAGATGGAGGACAAATGGATACTTGGCTTCCCATCCAGGCCTTGCTGGAAAAAGGTGGTGTTTCCTGGGCATATGGCCTTGCAGCTTACCTTGGGCTGCCACTGTGTTCTGAAATCTGCCGGCAGGGAGTGGTCAGTGGGATGTTCTGGGGGCCATGGGTCTCCCGGTCTCCCTGAGGAGGAGAGGGGGGCGAAAGGAAGGGCATGGGAGACCCAGGGACTTGGAAAGGAGGGCCTAGGCAGAGGGTAGCCAAATGTCAGCAGCAGGTGCTTCACCAACAGAACATGCCCAATCCAGACCCTGGTCTGGCTCCCAAAGCATTTCTTCTCCTCCTTTGTGTCTAATAGTTAATGCCCTACGATGCCCAGGTGACATTTACTCTGGAATGGGGAGAGGGGGTGGCGGTGAGGGTCCTTTATTCCTTGTGGAGCCTGCCTGTGACTTGTCAGCCCCAGCCAGGTGGCTGGATGGGGATCTGGTCTCTGGGGAGCCCCGCAGAGCCCAGGGATGTTCTCCAGCAGGAACTCCCGAGGTGGGGGGCTGGGAGTCAGGCGAGGACTGCGGCTGAGCCTCTTCTGTCCGATAAGCTAACTGTCTTCCTGGTCTGGTTGATTTTCAGTTTACGACGTGAGCCCCACACCCATCACTGTGACACACAAACCAGAGGAAGACACTTTTGGGGTAAGTCCCTGCCGGATCAAGGGGAAGCTGTTTACTGACTCAGTTGTTTTCAGACTTCATTTTAGGAGCTAACTTTCCGGAATTTTATCTTACTTGGAACCTCAGTATATACGGCAGGAGAAAAAAAAAAACAACAAAAAAACTGTGATGAATGACCTCCTTTCAGGTGGTTGAAACCTTCCTTGTTTGATGAGAATAAGTCATTGTTTGAGGAAGTCTTTGAGGATCCGCTCCCAGCCCTAGGGTTCGGAAGAAGAGAACTGTTTGAAACCCCCACTCAGTTAGCAGCCTGGCTGGGCCTGATTTGAAGGGAATGCTAACCACACAAGCCTTTTACAAAAGTCGGAGTTGCTCAGAGCATCCCCTTGGGTTGGTTTTTCAAGTCACCTCCCCCTACCCTGCCTGATTCTTAGAGTCAGAGATTTTCCCTGCGGGGGAGAGCAAAGGTTTTTTTAAATTAAATTTTATTTTTTTAAGAGTCTAGATCTCCTAGAACCTTTTGGATAATACTATGTAAAGAATGTCAATGTGAAAGTGCAGAGTTTTTTGGCTAATTAAAACAACAAACAGTAGATAGAAACCTCTTAGGCCTGCCCTTGCATTGCTTGAGATGGCCCCCAGAGGAGAGGCAGAACCACAGGACGTTGTCTCATCCACTTGGGGAATTAATTTCCTTTTAAATTTCTTTTTTAATGTTTGAAGGTCTCAGGAATTACTTCTTCTAAGGAGTTTACTCAGTGGCAAAGTTCTGAATGGGCTGCAGCTGTTCCTCCGATAAGGACTGCTTTCTTAGGGCGCATGGGTCACTTCCCACGGCACTTGGGTTTTCTGTGACTCTTCTCAACTGTCTGCTCTTGGCCCTACCAGGTGTCCATAGCTGTGGGACTTGCTGCTTTTGCCTGCGTCCTGTTGGTGGTTCTCTTTATCATGATCAACAAGTACGGTCGACGGTCCAAATTTGGAATGAAGGGTAAGGTGGGATTTTCATTTGCAAGGGTCTCATGGGGGAAATAGGGTTCCTTTGGATCAAAAGATGCTGTTTTACTCTCTCATTGCTCTCCAAGGGGGCCTCCCTACCAGTAGTGGGCTTAAGTGGTCCTGGTGGAGACTCTTGTCTACACCTTATTATTGGTAGTGATGGATTGGAAGCTGTGTTGGTTCTGCAGGGGCCAGACCATGACCATGGACCGCCTGGTTTTGCCGTGACTTCAAGAAGCATCATGTAGCTGAGCTGCTTGCTGTATGATGGAATTTTGTGATGGAAGTTGGTGAGAAATAGGGCTCCTTGTCTGAGTAACTTGGTTTCTCTCTCTCTTTTCCTTTTTAAAAATATTTTATTTATTTATTCCTGAGAGAGAGAGAGAGAGAGAGAGAGAGAGAGAAAGACATAGGCAGAGGGAGAAGCAGGCCCCCTGCAGGGAGCCCGATGCGGGACTCGATTCCCAGGCCCAGGATCACGACCTGAGCCGAAGGCAGACTCTCAACCCACTGAGCCACTCAGGCGTCCCTTGGTTTCTCTCTTGTCTGTACTCTTCCTTGGAGTTTTGATGAGAAGGTTTTAGCATAGCTAGATATCGGGTGGTGGACTCTGGTGTTGGGAAGTTGCCCACGCAGTCGCATTTCAGCACGTAACTCTACACAGGGTCCCAGAACAGATGCCAAGAGCAACACGATTGTAAATCTGCTGGCCAGCTTCCACAATGCCGCGTCCTCAGCCCCCTGATGGCCAGGGCAGGCTGTGGGACGAGGCTTCCCACTATGGCTCAGCTTGGGGCAGTGGCACAAGAGGGGTTAACATGGTAAATTAGCATCCATCTGCCTGGTCTCAGGGATGGATTTGACCAGATGGCTCCAGGGAGGCTGGGTACCAGTTCTCAAACAGAAACTCGAATTGCAAGACCTACTCTCTCCTCTGGGGTTTCCATTTATGGCTGGTGTTAGATGGGAGGTGGGTAGGGAAGGATGAGGAGAAGGGTTCAGCAAGCTGTCAGATTGCTGAGCTAGGATCCAGGTTTGGGTTTTCTGGGAGAGTACGGGATCCAGAAAGATGAATTTCTACAGCATCTATGCATGAACTGGTATCTGCGCAGAGGGTCTTGACTTTGGGACTCGGGCTGAAGGAGGGCACATGAATGAGATCCACGGGGACCGTGATCCCCTGAAGTTATGCAAATGTGTGGTTGTGTCCATAGGGTTGGGGTGGGGGGGGAGGGTGGTTTGGAATGGAGCTAGTCCACTTCTTCTCTTATATTCTCAAAATATCCTATGATTCCCCTAAAAGCTGAGAACACAGATATTCAGCAGGAGATCCCCTTAGAAGGGTAGAAGGGTAGAAAACAGGAGAGCAGACTGGCCTCTCAGAAGCTCTCTACCTCTGTTCTCTCTTTCTGTTCTTGATTAAGCTAAACGAGTCAGCAAGGCAAGCCAGGTTTTCCTGAATCATGTGAAATATTTTGACCAAGAGAAATACATGTGCAGGCAAATTATAACAAGGGGATAGAAGTTTGGCCGAAAGCCCTATGACTTAAACAGGATCAGACCACGGTGAGGCACCTCAATTGCAGATGTTTTATCTGCCAGTACTCCCCGGTGCAAGGCAGGGCTCTGCAGGGTTAGAAGATGAATACCACTGGGTGAGCCCTGAGCCTTCAATCTCAGCAGAATCCTTGGGCCTGTGGCTTTGAAGACTGGCCCTATTGCTCATGCGAAGTTTTCTGACCATGGGAGGAACCTCCTGACCATAGCTCTTTCTCCTTCCACCTGAGAACACACCAGGGCCCAGACCAAAGGGAAGAATGGGGCATTTTGCTCCCCACTGAGGAGGCGCGCCACCAGCTGAGACCCTGTGACATGCTTGGCAGCACTGCGAGAGCAGATTTTTCCTATTAATTGTCATCCGGTTTCTGGAACAGTGTGTCCCCATGTCGGATGGATTAGACAGCATCCAGGGCGGTGCCTTCCCCTCAGCTGTCCTCAGAGCCTCTCCCAGCCCCCTGCTCCCCCCTCCCCCATGGGGGCTGAGCCACCTCCTTGGAAATGAGGTGTCCCCTCCTCTAGAGGCAGGCAGCCTGAAGAAGGGAGGCTGCACTTGGAGGCCGGTTGTGGAAGTGTGTCCAAGGCTGACCTTGCAGCAGATGAAGCCTGCAAGTCTCTGCTCTTCATCTCACCCCATCGCTTGTGCTTATGGGGCCTCATCTTGGGATGAGTAAGAAATGCCCCAGGCTGCATACATGCCCGATCTTTTGTTGCCAGCGAGCATCCCAGTGCAGGAAGGAGAAAGCAGGTGTGGGTACCAGAAGCCCCCTGAATCTGACTCAGGAGAGCCTCCTCCTTCTTAGCCGCCCCGTCTTCAGCTTTGAGGGTTCAAATCAGAGTCCAGCTGTGCCATGCCATTGAACTGCTCTAGCAAAGTTACTCACCCCCTCACAGCCTCTTTTGCCTCAGTGGGTTGCTGCTGAGTATTGAGATGTGTGTGTAACTGGTATATAAAAGGGGCCCCGTGGTGGCAGTTCTCCTACAAGCCTCTCCTGGCTCCTTTTATTGTCCTTTTACAAAGGGCTGCCCTCCCAAGACGCAGTCCCACCCTCCTTTGTCACACATGGCATTTAGTCAGGATGCTTTTATTCTGCACGAGTCCCACGGCCTTGTCATTACCTTGCATACACATCATCTGTCTGTCCTGCTAGACCAGGAGCAACTTGGCAGGAACCACAGAGCGCTCAGCCCACTTTGCCTGAAACTTCCTACAGTATTTGACAAATGCTCATTGAACTCAAAATGGATGTCTGTATTTGTAATCATTAAAAAAAAAGAAAAAAAAAAAAAGCACAGCTCATGAGTCAGTAACAGGTCAGTAAGGGCTACTTTGGCAATCTGAGGTGTCTGGGCCGTGGGAGGTAGAGTAGGGATGATGGGGGGAACTCATAAATAATACCCAACGTCCACATGTGAGGGCCCGGAACACAGAGGGTGGATGAGGAGGGATTGTTAATAAGAACTTTATTTCCTTCTGAGGAATAAGAAAAAGACAAAAATACAAAGATTGGTGTAACAAAATACTCCTATTCCCACTGCTCAGAATAAGCAACTCTTATGGTTTTGTTTTTATATTTGCATCTTATGTTTTATTCCTAGAATAAAGAGATGAAACATTGCTGATGAAATTTGAAATGCTTTAACTGTCACCCCTGTTCCCATAGACAGCCACCGGCCTGGGCTTCGTGTACATCCATCAGTTCACTGTTTCTGTCTCTTCGCTTGTGTCCCTGCCTCTCTTTCTCTGCACATCTGCTCTCTACCCCATTGGCTCTCTCTCAGCCAAACTCATGCCTCCATTGCATGGCGATGTTAGTGGCTAGGTCTGGTAACCAGTTCATTTTTATACTACTTTTTTTTCTCCATTTATTTATTTGAGATAGAGAACATGCACACACATACACACACACAAGTAGGGGGAAGGGCAGAAGGAGAGGGAGAAGCAGGCTCTCTGCTGAGCCAGGAACCTGATGCTGAGTTCCATCCTAGGACCCTGAGATCATGACCCGAGCCACCCAGGTACCCCTGTTTTTATATTTCTATGTGTACATACACATATACATATGCTTATATATTTTGTTTTGGTTTTGTTTGTTCTATATAGGTCACAAATTGCATTCCTAGAACTCTAGAGAACAATAAAAAATATGTATGTCACTTCTATAGATCTTACTAATAAATTTTATTTGGACAAGAGAACTTGTGCCATAACAGTTTTAACCAGCGTGATTAAAGACTACAGCACTCCCAAGAGTGGTCACACATGGTATGCAATATGTATAGATAATGTACGTATGGTATGTGAGAAAACATACACCTATATGTGTGCATATTAATGTATATACATATACACGTACATATATAAAATGCATTACTTTTGTGTGTGTTTAACTGATACACGTCTTCATACTTAGTATCCTTCTCCCTCTTGCTTTATTTACCTGTCGGGTGTCAGAGATCTCTCCATGTTGGTGTGTTTAGGCATTCTACTAAATCATGGGAAATGAATATATTAACTAGATCTTACAGAAATGAATAGAAAAAGCATTGTCTCAGACACCTCTGTACTTGTATTACCTACCATCCTATTGATCACGATTGGCCTGCGGAGCAGTCACAGGAACATGGGAATCCATCTCTTAGAATCACAAAGGTTTTGAAATGGTGCTGGGCTAGGGCGGCAGGGGTTTCTTTGGGCTATGGCTAAAGCCCAGTGTCTTACTCAGAGCAGCAGGGGAGAGGTGATCCTTTATAAGTGTCTGGTTTGGTGTGGGAACTGACCTTCAGAACAGAAGCCAATCCCCTTGCTGGAGCCAGGACCTGGAGGCTCCCTGCTGTATGAAGCATTAACTCTTGGATTGATGGATCAAGGGATAGTGGGGGACATGCAAGGCAGGGGCCATTTACAGAAATAGAGACAGACATTTCAGTATTTTATTTTTTAAAAGATTTTATTTATTTAAGAGAGAGAGAATGAGGGAGGGGCAGGGAGAGAGGGAGAAGCAGGCTCCCCACTGAGCAGGGAATTGGATACAGAGCTTGACCTCAGGATCCTGGGATCATGATCTGAGATGAAGGCAGCTGCTTAGCGGACCAAGCCCCCCAGGTGCCCCAGACATTTCAGTATTTTAACAACAAATGATATTGTGCCAGTGCATACTGGGCCTGGAAGTGATGCAGTTCAGAGTTTACACCAAGCTCTCCCTCACAAAATATTTTTAAATTGGACATCAGAAGCCCATGGTGGTGATCCAGCCGTGCTTTGTGGCATCTGTATTTATAGATGAAGAAGCCATATCTCAGAAAAGGAGGCGTCGTGCTTTGGATTTCAGGTCTGGTTAGGTTGAGTTCAGATGGGACTCTGAACTCAGTGGCTCATATCCTCAGCCACTTTCCAGGGCCATAGAAGGACCTATAACTACTTGGTCTTGCCTGCACCACGGCAAATATCCGTGGTGTACCTGCCATCTTCACTTCACACAGTTGTTAGAAAAAGAACCAGATCAACTCTGTGAGTGTATCTTTAAATAATAAAACATGTCCCATAGCTTTCATATAAGGTATCCTAGTTATTCAAAGAGAAAGAAGCAAATGTGTGGGGTTTTGCAACCTGTGAAAACAGCGTATGTTCTTTGGCCTCTGACCTTGTGACTACTCCATAAGTATCTTTACATACTTCCAGATCAGGGATGCAGTGGTGGTGTATTTCATACTTCTTGGCTTCCTCTCCTCCCACAGAGGAAACAGAATAATGATTTCTTTCTTTTTTTTTCTTTTTCTTTTTAAGTATTTAATTTATTTATTCATGAGAGACACAGAGAGAGGCAGAGACAGAGGCAGACGGAGAAGCAGGCTCCTCGCAGGGAGCCTAATGTGGGACTTGATCCCGGGACTCCAGGATTACAAACTGAGCTGAAGGCAGATGCTCAACCACTGGGCCATCCAGGTCCCCAGAATAATCAGAATAATGGTTTCTTAGAGCTGAAACAGATCTTGGGCTTCTTAGGCCAATGTCCCTATTGTACAGAAAAGGGAACACACCAGAGAAGTGCTGTAACATGCAGAGCGCACAGTTAGCTAGGACAGCACTGGCCCTGCTTCCCACAGACATGGTGTGTGCAGAGAGGCAGGGAGGGCCAAGAGAAGAAGCTGGATGATGAATTAAATTAACCCAGTTCTTCCAGTGCTCTTGTTTTTGAGTGCTTCCCACTTGAATGGGGCTTTCAGGAATGCCTCTTCTTAATCTACTTTTCTCAAACTGGGGCCCACCTGGCCTGGGGGGAAGATGGGAGCTGAGGGTGTGTGTGTGTGTGTGTGCATGCGCTTCCTTGGCTAAGGGGACTTCCTTCATTTCTTTCTGGACACAGTGGAGACCGCACAACAGGGCAGCAGAAGCTGGGGAGAGAGGAGGTGGTCCCGAGCTACTGCTAGGGCTTCTGGTAGTACCTTACTTGCTTCATCAGCCAGTGCTTGCTTTTTTTATCCTAATGGTTGGACACGTGCTGGTGCCTCTGATGGGCCTGTGGATGGGCACTCCAGGACTGTTCCATTGTGAATTAGCATCAGTTAATAGGTACTTAAAGTAAAGTGGTTGCCTATTTGATTATGATTGGGGGTTATTAACATTCTTTCCATAAACAGATGGTAACTGTCCTCTGAGTGGATTGTAGAATCCTGCCAGAGTCTTGATTTGGAGGGGCTGGCTCCTGCCAAAACATGTCGGGGGCTGCTGCTCCAATGGAATGGCCATTATCCCTCTGGTTAACCTCTTGGTTAAGGGGGGTGGGAAGGCGGACCTGGGAAGGAGTCATTTCTGGACTCCTTCCTAACCTGGGAGTGTTGGACCAAGAGAGGTTTCTTCCCGCTGGAATGGGGATGGGGCTGGGAGGGATCTTGGACTCCTACGGTTTGATGCTGTAACCTCCAGTGAGTCATCATTTTTCCCTCAGCTGGGATGGAGGGGCTGTGCATCCCTAGCTGCGAGCATACTGTCAGGGGATTGATGCAAGGAGTGGTAGGGAGATAGCAGACTTCTGAGACTACTGGAAGGTGATGTGGACCCTAGATGAGCACAGTGTCGGTGCCAGAGATTCGATAGCTTCCTTTGGCCTGAGAAATAGACTTATTTGATCTCTCTGTAACTGAGTCAAAAGCCAAGAGCAGTGCAAGGCAGACGTGAAGCCAGGTGAAGGGCTTGGCTTTCCTGACTTCCTCTAATACATTCATTCTTCCTTCTTGCTTGTTTTTCTTTCTTCTTTTCCCATTCTCTCTTCTGAATTGAGGTTATTCAAGGGGGAAGGTACCTCTGACCCTTGCAATGGTCTTTACTAAGGGATTCCTGGTAAGGGACTCCTGGTGGACGGTGGCCCTCTGAACATAATTTTGGGAGTAGTTTTTGGATTCATTTCCTATGTCGTTATCCTAGGTCCTTGTCCCCTAACAAATGTTTCATGCCCTTTCTCTCCTTTTGGGCTCCATGACAGACTGCCTCCCGCCATCCCGCCCCTAAGAACACTCCTAGCATTTGTCCAAGTCCTAGTTAAATAGGTTGGGTGTGTGGCTAATCCATAGGCAGGACGTAAAGTAATTGAAGCCAGGAGCCTTCTGTTTCTCTTCCTCAGCTTGGACTTCATTGGGAGTTTCTGGCTGCAGATGAAGTCTCGTCCCACTTGGTATCTGAATTCTAGAATGTGGTGCCCAGAGCTTTGAGAAGAAGGCTGGAAGGCAATGTGTTTTTTTCTAAGCATGCCTTCACTGCCCCATCTTTGTGGGGGTTTTGCAGGTGTGCAGTGAACGGTTCTAGCAGCCCCTGCACTGTCACCATTGATTGTCTTAAGGCTGCACTGCTCCATTCTCCCTCAGAGCTCTAGGAAACCAGCTATTCCCCAGTGCTGAGTCTCCTATTCAAAAGGAAGACCCTGGAAATAGAGTCTGCTACAAAATGTTTTTCCTCTGTGGTTACCTGCTAGCTGGCTGTTCTTGGCAGGCCCGGCATCCTGTTCTGTGGGGCCAAGGATGGCCAATATGTTTGGCTCCATAGCCAAAGTGATTGCCTGTCTGACTCATTTGATTTTTGGCAGCAAAATACAGTTCTTACTTAATCCAAGGCATTCTAACTGGTTCCTACAGGGTTAACATCCTTAGATACCTCAGTGTAGAAGTACTCAACCTTTTGTCCCTGACAGCACATGTGACAGTTGACAATCACATGCCTTACGCACTCCTGTAGGTGTAACCAAGCTTTTGGACAAGAACTGGCCCTCCCAGTAGTTTCACACCTAAGAAAAATATATCAGGATATGAGTTAGCAAAAGGGATTTTTAAAACTGGGAATCAAATCAAGTCTGTACTAATTTTTACTCTTAAAAAATTCACGAACTCCAGTATTTTATTATTCATCCAAAGTTCTGGGGACATACTTCGTCAGAGATCCAGATATCCTACTGGATCACAGTACCAGGATGGAAACCAAGAAGGGTGGGGGCCACCAACCTGGACTTTGCTCCCAGTGTTCTTTGCCCAACATGGGTTTGCCCCTGCAAAGTCAAGTTGCAGAAGCTGCTCCAGCAGAAGCCCTCATCTCTTCGTGGCACATCCTTTCTCCATCTCTGCATCTTCTCCGGTACGTCCTGCTTTCACTTGCCTAGAGGAAGAGTGACCATGGGATAGAGCTAATGAGAAAACTCCACATAGCCACAGTGCCTGAGCCCTGCATTCATGCAGCTTGTTGTCCCATGAACTGCAGAAGGCCTTGGGAGGTCCAAAGATGAGCCCTCCAGACCACAGGCAATAAAAAACAAGGAGATCAAAAAACCGTTGATTGGGAAACACGCTTTTGGACAAGAGGAGAAAAGCCACACCTTGAGGACAATAACAAACCAGCTAGCCACTGCAAATCCACAGCCACAGCTCCTTGTCACCCCTCTGCCCTTCATGCTGTGCATCCATCATGGGATGAGCCGTATGGGGTGATGGAGAGGTGTGCTGCAGGACAAGGAATGCATTTTTCATCCAGCTGTGGCCTCATCCACCAGGTGCATCTACCACCCGCTCCAGCCCCTAAGCTTCTAGAGAAAAAGAGGAAGAACTTCTGGTTGGGTCCCTTCCTGGCTCTTTCACATGGAGGATTAATAACATACTCTTTTTCTCGCTTGCACAATACGTTTAGTTTAGAGAGATTCACCAAGTCGCTCTGGTACACGGATCTTTATGCTCTTCTCTCTCTCTCTCTCTTTTTTTTTAAGATTTTATTTATTCATGAGAGACACACAGAGGAGAGAAGCAGAGACACAGGTCGAGGGAGAAGCAGGGTCCCTGCAGGGAGCCCAATGTGGGACTCGATTCCAGGACCTGAGTCAAAGGCAGATGCTCAACCGCTGAGCCACCCAGGCATCCCTTATGCTCTTCTCTTATATTAATTCTGCTTCCACAAGCCAGAGAGAGATTGCTGGCATTCTTATACCAGCCTCCCTAGGTCCCCCTCACCCTACCACCTATGGGAGAGTCTCCCTAATCGGAGGGACCCAGTGCAAGACGTTCAAAAAAGTATGAATTTCAAGATTTCAGCCCCAAGTGTGGGGCTCTTTTGAGTGCAGAGCTCTTCTGAGCACAGAGCCAGCTCTGCTCCCCGAATCCAGCCCCCAGGGACTCGATCTTTCCCTGAATGGTCTTGAAGGAAAGCTCTTTCTATGCTTTGTTTTTCAAGACAGGCTGAGATTTGAGGTAAAGACAAGAATGTTGGCTGATTTGTCACTTCTAATCATAGCAGGGAAAGAGAACAGGAGGCATCGAACATTTATTGAGTACTTACTCGGTGCCAGATGTATAATAGATCTTATAATAGTCTTCATAGGTGGTGCTATGCTCTGCATTCTAAAGATGGGAAAGCTGCTCAGACTGGCGCGTTTGCCCAAGGTCATGTGACCACTAAGTAGGAAAACAAGGTTTTACTTTTTTTTTAATTATTATTTTTTAAAAATTATTTATTCATGAGAGACACACAGAGAGAGGCAGAGACATAGGCAGAGGAAGAAGCAGGCTCCCTGCAGGGAGTCCAATGCCGGACTTGATCCCAGGACCCCAGGATCACAGCCAAAGGCAGACAGTCAACTACTGAGCCACCCAGGCGCCCCGGAAAACCAGGTTTTAAATGATGTCACTTAAATCAGTGGTTCTCAATCTTAGCTGCACATTCCAATCATCTAGTGAAATGATATAAATCCCTTGGCCCAGGCTGCACCCCATACCCATTAAATCAGAATCTGGACATGAACCCAGGCACAGGCATGCTTTTTTAACTTCTTGGATGATTTTGTTCATGTAGTCAAGATTGAGAAGCAGTGGTGTCCAAGTCCACGATGCAGCTTCACACGTTCCCCTAGATTTCAGGTCTGTGTGCAGTCTGCAGACCAGTCAATCTGATCACTCAGGAGTTGTTAAACCTACAGATGCTGGGGATTTGCCCCACACCCACTGGGCTAGACCTGGAGTGAAGTGTGGGACAGGCAGTCTCTCTAGGTGATTCTTAGGCTCACTGAAGTTTAGGAACCGTTGTCTTAGACTTGTGGAGGGATGAGGGATAATAGTATGGCCAGTGCATCTCAGACTTTCATGTGCTAATGAACCCTGGAGGATGCTGGGGACCCCCTGAAAAATGCAGATTCGGATTAAACAGTCTGGCGAAGGGCTGAGAGTCAGCATTTCTCAGAAGCTTCCAGAGGTTGCTCTGTGGCCCACACTTCTAGTTACAAGGGACCTAGCCCTTGGGAGAAAACTTCAGAATTGTGACCTGGGAATTAGGTCACGTTTCTACGTTCCATTCTTCCTGCGGGTTCTTTTGCAACATTAGCCCACCTCAGAGGCTTACTTTTTTAACTGGAATAATGACGTGACCACAAGACTACAGAATACAACCATTACAGGCACACCTCTTATTGCACTCCACAGATTGCAAATTGAATGTTTGTGCCACTCCTACATCAAACAAATCTGTTGGTGCGATTTTGTCCAGTGGCATCTGCCTACTTTGTGTCTCTATGTCACCTGTTGGTAATTTTCAGGAAATTTCTAACTTTTTCATGATGATATGTGTTTTGGTGATCTGTGATCAATGGTGATGACTCACTGAAAACTCAGATGGTTAGCATTTTTTAGCAATAAAGTATTTTTTAAATTTAGGTATGACCATTATTTTCTTAGACATCATGCTATTGCACACTTCATAGATGACAGTATAGTATAAACATAACTTTGATATGCACTGGGGAGCCAGAACATTCATTTGACTCACTTCCTTGCCATTTGTGCAGTGTTGCAGTGGTCTGGAACTGAACCCCCAGGATCTCTGAGGTCCGCCTGTACTTCGGAGGCAATTTAGTTCTACCCTCTTTGGGTAAATAAGCTGCTCAGATTTCCTAGAGCAGTTTCTGTAGTGGCTTCTCTGGTTTAAACCAAACCACCACCTTCTTCCACACAAAGGCACTTGTAAGACCTGCTGCCTCGTCCGTTTTTTTCCTCAGTGACAAGTGTGAGGTCAATTAACAGTGACATTCCCCTTGAAGAGAGCTGGGGACAGGCCCCAGAGAGGCCAGCAGCCAGTTGGCAGGCTGGCATTCCCAGCCTAGAGTTCCTTTCCTTTTCTGGAAACTTCTGTGTCCTGTTTGCTCTTCTTTTGAGGGCCAATCCTTGAAGATGATGCTGGGGGCTCTAGGGAGCTAGAGAAGCTTGAACTATCAAGATCTCAGCTGAATGAGGTCAGGGCCATCAGTGGAGGGGACCCCGTGGGTTAAGTGGATGGCCATCCAGGCTGCCTGCTGGCCTTAGGTGCTGCAGGAGGCTAGAATTGCCTTCTCCCAGTCCTGATGCTCCAGGGGTCAGTATTTGTACAGGATGCCAGCCCTGCCCTCCTATTTATTGTGGAATAAGAGTTGCCAAGAGTTGGCCAAAGACTGGAGCAGTGGTGGTGTTTTTTTGTTTTGTTTGTTTGTTTGTTGTTGTTGTTTTAACCAGTCCCAGAAATGCCAAGTCTGTCTACCTGGCAGGCATCGTGAATTCAGAGGGGCCTCTGTGCCACAGCAGCCATGCAGACCTGTTCCAGGCAGGGCAGAAGAATGCCAGCGTCTGTCCATCTGCCAGCAGGACCTGACACGAAGCCCCGAGGAGGGCGCCTGGATGGTTCTAGGAACTGCCTTTCAAAGTGAATCCTTCCAAATAAACAGAGTTGAGCAGATTGGCCTGGGACCAGGGGAGGGGGTGCCTAGGGGCACCCCAGTGTTGGCTTGGCCCCCAGGAAAAGCAGGCAGGATTTGAGTGCTATTATTAACTCTTACGTGTGGAAGTGGCTCCAACAGCACCAGTCCCCGCCTGGCCTTGCTTTGTGCAGGGAACCACCTGCCTGATGGGGCTGTGGGTGGGGCCCAAGGACTTCTCAGGAGAGGCGCTAGCAGACAGTAGGAGACATATAAGAGAACAAGGAAATGGATGCATGCGTTTGCTATTGCTGAGTGTGTGGATGGGGGCGGCCGTTCTGGAAGTGGTTTGGCATTTTCATTACCAGGCTAAAATCATGGGAAAGCCCGTGTCACAGTAACTCCATGTCTGAGACTTTCACCTTAAGGTAATAATAACAAATGGCCACCCATATTTATGTTTATGGATGCTCATTCCGCTGCAACTGACACAGCCAACTTGATAAAGTCCAAATTGTTTAAATATCTAATGATAAACAGCTGATGAACACATTCTGGTCCATCCATACAGTGTAATTCAATGCAGACCTTAAGAATGACCATTTTCCAGTATGCCTGTGTGGCTCAGTGGTTCAGTGTCTGCTTTTGGCTCAGGTCTGGATCCCAGGTCTGGATCCCAGGGTCCTGAGATCGAATCCCACATCAGGCTCCCTGCGGGGAGCCCGCTTCTCCCTCTGCTTATGTCTCTCCCTCTCTCTCTTTGTCTCTCATGAATAAATACATAAAATCTTTTTTAAAAAAGAATGACATTATTCCAAAGTAGATTTTTAATATTTCTGAAAGGGCATACATGCAAATAGTAAGAAAGCCCAGTGGCATAGAAGCTAGTGTAATGACAAGTGTCCATCTCTGCCTGATTTTCTGCTCCTGGGGCCACCACTGTGAGGTTCTTGCATATCCTTCCAGAGATGATCAATCCCTGGACAGAAGTTTCCCAATTACTTTTATACAGACATCACTTGTATTCACATTGCTGGGCACCATATTATTTTTGCCAACAATTTATCCTTGAGATTGTTCCCTGTCAGCTCACAGAGATCTACTGCATTCTTTTTTTTTCTTGTTTTTCACCTTTATTGAGTTCTAATTAATATATAACAGTGTGTAAGTTAGGGTGTATGGTGTGATCATTCGATACATGAATATATTTACTGTGTTCCTTTTTTATAGTTGCGTATTTTAAAAATGATACTTTAAAGCAATGTTTATTGAAATATTGTGTGAAAATGTGAACAATGTATTTCCCAGTGAGTAAAGACTGCAAGCAGTTTCTTGCTAGGTTCCCCCCCCCCCCCCGGCCCCTAAAATAAAGGGGAAGTACTTTCATATTTATACCTAGAAAAATCCCAGGACCTTATTGACAGATCAGAATGGAAATAGTGGTTATGTTTGGTTGGTAGGATTATGGATGCTTTTTTATTTCCTCCTCTGTGATTAGTATTTTCTTTGTGTTCCAAGTTTTCTGCCCTGAACCTTAAAACAAAGCAAGAAGCTGCTGGGGTGGTAGGCTGCACTCCTTTACTGAATGGAGCATGATGACTCGTTCCCCACCAAGGCTCCATCTGCCCCTTCAAGGGGACGACCTGGGCTCTGGGGTCAGGATTACTGACTGCACGGACCAGGGCTCCTTCCCATGGGTTCTCAGGCCACTTGCATCAGAATCACTGATGGTAGTGGGGACTGATTAAAATGAGCTTCCTGGGCCACATCTCCCAAATCCAGTATTCTGGTGGTAGGCCCTAGGAATCCATATTCTTAAAAAAACACGCTCCGTGATGATGGTGCTCATGAATGTTGGGAAAACTTTGCTGTAATCAAAAATTGGCAAACTTTTTTCCTAAAACCCAGATAGTAAATATTTTAGACTTTGCTTGCCATCTGGTTCCTGTTGCAATCACTCAACTCAGGCTGCTGTAGCAGGAAAACAGTCATAGACAACATGTAAATAAATAGGCTTGGCTCTGTCCTGATAAAACTTTATTTATAAAAAGCGGCAACAGATTGATGTGACCCACAGGCCATAGTTGCAGGCTCCTGATGTAGATTGACACATAGTACCCTAAAACATCAATCAGAAGATGGGAGAGCTTTCCAAGAGCTCCTCATATTTGGAAAATCAGGTCATATTACAAGAAGTAACCATTAATAAAGTGCTTTTTACATGCCAGGCACTTTTCAGACATAAGCAAAACTTAAAATAATGTAGCACAGTAGCTATCCTTCGTATTACCTCGACAAGGCAATTGAAGAGATGAGCCGATTAACCTGAGATGACATTGTGATGGCAGTTTTGCCTGAACGCACAGCCGAGGAGGAAGGTTGTAGTGTGACAGTCCTCTTTCTCTCTAGGTTTTGGGAAAGAATAATTTTAGAGTCTGCTTCCAGGGCATCAGGTATCCCCAGGTCCCTCCAAGTTCCCGAACTAAGAAGGAACAGCCAGAGCTGTGCACTTGGTGGTAGTACAAGTCCTGGGATCCCTCTGTACCTCACTGTTGCCTTAGCTGAGTGGTGTCCTGAGCCATTGTGGGGTCTCTAGGCCCCATGGGCATTAAGAGTCTTTCTTGTGGCCCTCCTCTGATGACTGCTCAAGGTTTCAGGTAGCTGATGTTCATTCACCCCACTTGGAGACCATGGAGATGGACTGATAGGCAAGCCATCTGAGGCAGGTCTGCTGAGCAAGAGTGACCATGTCTGATGTCTGGCTCGTTCTTCTCCTCCCTTCATTTCCCCACCCCAGCCTGCCTGAGCTTCAGCCACCTCGCTGGCTCAAGAGGAAGCAAAAGCCCCTGAGACAGGTTCTGAGGCTGGTGGTTCAGCCGGATAGCTTTGCCCAGGCAGCTATGGGTGGATCAATACCCACTGAGAAAACTGGTAGCTACCAATTTCTGAGAGCCTAGCTGGCCTGGAGATGCTGGGTTTGTTACATAAAATCTTGAAGGTTTGGCTTACTCACTGAGTAAACTGAGATAATTTACAGAAAACAGTAACCAGAGCCTAGAATCCAATACCCAGGGCAGAGTAACTGCTCAATCAAGCAGCAGCTAATTATACGTTCTCATTATTCTGACAGTCAGGAGTCCCTGTGCTTGACATCATCATCCCATTTTCTATAGACAAGAGAGCTGGGGTTCTGGAAGCACTGGTTAGGTTGTGTGGTCTGTCGGACTCCGAAGCTGTGTCCTCCTAGTGTTGTGCATTTTTTTTTTTTTTTTTAACTACTTACTCTTTTGAGAGAGAGAGAGAGAGAGAGAAGCACAAGCAGGGGGAGCAGCAAAGGGAGAGGGAGAAGCAGACTACCCGCTGAGCAGGGAGCCTGACATGAGACTCGATCCCAGGACTCCAGAATCATGACCTGAGCTGAAGGCAGAAGCTTCATCAACTGAGCCTCCTGGGCGCCCCAGTGTTGTGCATTTTAAAGTCAGAATAGAAGGGGCTCCAGGGCTGCTGGGAGCCATGGTGCATCCCAGCCTAAGAAGCTGCAGAAAGCCCATGACAGATGGGGTCTTTACTTCCCTCCATCATCTGAGAGCCTCCAGCCTGCTCGCAGAACTGGTCTAGTGGCAAACACCCCAAGTACCAAGAGGTACTTTCTCTTATCAGCTAATAATCTGCTTATCCTGCCTCAGGTAGACCCCCAGCTACAGGTTAGTGGGGCCCTTTATGGCACTGTTCCTGGCCTTTTGAGCCCTGCCCCCACACTTTCCTGCTCTGTCTTCCTGTGTCTGTCAAAGTGCATGCTAACAACATGGCACACTCTGGCAGGAACCCCGTTTCTAGATTCCACCTGAGGGCTTGGCTCAGATTGAGAGATAGGGCTGAAACAGGTGAGAAGCAGAGGCCTTGGCCAGCATACCCCAAACCGTGCTCAGGGGTGCCGCCTCCCCCCCTACCCCCGCCCCATCATTTGTATCTCAGGGAACTGTCCGGTGAGCTAGAGATTTAAGCATTCATTCTTGACCCCTTTCTCTCCCTCCCCTTGCAGTCCCCACCCCGCCACCCCTGCCTGCTCTGGTACAGCCCCAGTCCTGTGGCTGTCACCTCTTGTGTCCCTCTGGAAGCGGTCCCCTCTGTCTTTGCACGCTGCCTTCCGTCCGTCCTGGGGAACCCCCTCCAGCCCTGGCCTTTCTGCCTGATACCCCCACTGCAGTCAAAGTAGCAGAGTCCTACTGGGCAATGGAAATCTGCTTGTGTCCTGTTCAGTGCTCCAGAAACTCCAGGCTTCCTCCTGCTCTTAGGAGAAAAGCCGACACCCTTGATTTTCACTCTTGCCACAGCGGCCATTCCTCTGCTTCCCCGATGTTCTGTGCTGCCCAGGACTGCCTCGAATGGTCCTCATGGCACAGCTTCCCGGGTTCCCAGCTCTTCCTTTCTGTTCCCAATCTTCACTCCTCCCAGGATGCCTGCCCTGACCCCCTAGAGCTGTGTGTGGGGGTGCCCCCATGACTGGCCTTTATAGCACCATGCACCTTTCTTCTATAGTACCTTATGTGGTTTTTGAAGGAGGGTTTGGTGAATGCTTGCCTCTCCCAGCAGGACTGTGTTGGGCTTGCTCACACAGCATTATTAATGCTGGTAGATTGCCTAAAGTGGTGTGTGTGTGTGTGTGTGTGTGCAAATGTCCTCTGACATTTGGGCTTCACACCCAAAGGGCTGGACCCTGGCGCTCCTCCCTGGATCACCAGCACCCCCAGTTTTGTTACTACTGTGATGAGACTTGTGATCTGGGATATTTCTTTTGATGCCTGTTGATTTACCAGTAAGCTAGAGATGGGAATATTCTCTTCCAGTTAACAGCTCTTCCCATGCATTGCTCCCCCCCTACCAACCCCTATGGCGTCTCCCAGACAGGAAGACACCAGGATGGAATGCCTTTCCCTAAGATCACACCATGTTTCACTGGCTCTCTATCTCTCTCAGCAACTCTTCTTAATCCACAGCCTGTGCAGACTTGGGCCACTTGTATGGCGTATTCTTATGTTCACACCACTGCGATTTCCTCCCTAGCCTGCTCCTGGTGCTCGTTACAGCTTCCAGTCAGATGGGCCTGGCGTCGAGTCCTGGTGCTGCTGCCTGGGAGCTGTGACCCTTACGGTGACTTATTAACTATTCTGAGCTTCCATTTCCCCAGCCGACAAACGAAAGCGGAATCTTCATTATGCAGGGTAGATGAGAATTAAGTGAAATTATGTACATAAAGCAATTCACTTAGTCCCTGGCCATGTAGTAATCACTCAATTAAGGTGGTGAGGGGAGAAATATTCTGACTCCCCGTGCATTCAGAGAAGCTGTGAGTCATCCACAGGTCTTGCAATGGCTTTGATTTGCAGCCTTGGCCTGACCTTAGAATCACTTAGGGATCTCTTCAAAATTCCCAATGTCCAGATTGCTCCCCTGACCAGAGAAATCAGAGTCTCTGCAGCTCTCCCCAGCCTCCTTCTGACAGAGCACAAACCCTTTGGGGCATATGGAGGTGGGAGGGATGAAGACGTGGCAGAGAAAGCTCTCATATATTGGGCCCCCGCTATGTGTCAGGCACTGTGCCTGGCACTTGATGTGTTCTCATTTATTATCACTGTGATCCTGTGGTACAGGAATTATTGTTTCTGGTTCCTCTATAACCTTCGGGAAGGATGAGTGACTTGTTAATGTCAGGCATTGGCTGGCTTAAGGAGGAGAGACCAAGAGATGAGGGTGGCGCTGGGGTACTCTCCTTTCGTTGGGTCCATTTCTGCCCTCGGACATGTGCACTCCTTTCTCGAGGTGGCTGGCTGAGCACCCAGTTTTCACCACCCTCTGTGTGGGGGCTGGCGACCACACCTGTCCACCTGCAGTGTTTAATGACCCAGCCCGCTTGCTGCTCATCGGGGCCCTCGCCAGTCATCTGCCACCTGTTCCTCCATGTGTGGTCGGTCGTGCTGTTTGCTTAACGGGGAGATTTAAGTGCCTCACAAAGGCTCCCCGTGGATGAGGGGAGAAGCATTCGCTGACTGGAAATGGGAGCATTGTTGTTGTTGTTGTTGTTTTACTGCCATTAATTTGCAGGCTTTCCATCGGGTTGGGAAAAGTGAGGGATGAGTTGGGCACAGAGAGGGAGGGGCTCCTCCTTGCCTGACTGTACAGGTGGATCAGAGGGGCAGTTCTGGAGTTCAGAGCATCTAAAACTTTACTGTGCATGCACAACACTCAAGAATCTTGTTAAAATGCAGACTCTGACGGGATAGGTCGAGGCAGGGCCTGAGAGTCTGCATTTCTCATAAGCTCCTGAATGAGACGGATCCCACTGGTCTGCCAGCCACACTTGGCTTTAGCCAGGTTCTAGCTTCTGATGAAGGACACTCATGTCTGTGTTCTGGTCCCTGCAATTTCCATTTGAGGAAGTGCCCTGGTATGGCTCAGAAACCTGGGTGTTAGCTCTGGCTCTGCTCTCATTTATCTTCAGACATCCTACGAGCTTCACTTTGTCCTCCATAATAGGATGTGGTTTAAATGACTTTCAAGGTCCCTTCTGGTTGTACCATTCTGTAATTCTGTCAGTTGGGTTGGAGAAGGAAAACAGGGTAGGAGATCAGAGGCAGCATGGAGAGGAGAGGGTGGAAAAGAACATCCATTGCACAAATTAGTTTTTCCTCTGAGGTCACCAGGCCTAAGCCAGGAGGGGTCAGAGGTCAGAGGTTAAGGGAGATGGCCAGTGACCTTCCTCTTGTGTGTCTAAGAGCCCAGGGCAGACTGAACTTACTTTCTCACTCACATGTGGCTTCTCTGGATGGCAGGAGTGTACCTGGGGACATTTCCCATTCTGCAGGTCCTATGGAAGATCTTCTCTGTAGGAGGGTACAAGTCTAGCCAGGTGGGGATGCAGACCTGTGCACTTTTTTTGCCCTTAATGGGCACAGAATGTAAGAGATATGTACGTTACAAGACCTGGAGTCTTGTCACTTTTTGGATTGGAATCCCTAAGTCCCTCTATCAGCTGGGGAACTGTGTGCCACCAATGGGGATCTCTTCTCATGGGGTGCTGTCAGATTCTCCTGACACCATGACGGCTGACCCCTGCACCTACGTGGCTGCCACCACATCTCTAGGATGGCACTTTCTCTTTCCACTGGCCTGTTCTTGGGGGGCTTCCCAGTCGCTTGCCCCTCCCCACCATGTTGATCTGTTGGATCCCCAGGTTCTGACTCCTTCCAGTCTGGACTCTCCCACTGCCACCTGGGACTCAATAATGATACTTCACTCGATTTGGTGAGTTCCAGTCTAAGGTTAGGTGGTATTTTCATTTCACCATTTCCGGTAGAAGTTTTCACATGCAGTAGGCTTTATCCAGCCTACCCAACTAGACATGTCCATCTGGAAGTGGGTGGACTTGGGTTCCTGTCTCGGTGATTGCTCTTGGCAGACATGGGATGGGCTGTGGTTGGGCCAGGGGGGCCAGGGAGGGCCGTCAGAGCTGGTTATTGTCTCTGCCAGCCTTTCTCTAGGGAGTCTGTGACACTTTTGGAGTGTTCTGGTACAGATGGCCATCGCCTGTAGCCTCCGGACTCACAAAGACTCCAGAACTGGGGACCTTTAGTTATTTTTTTGTATTTCATATACTTATTTTTATAAAAGGAGTGTAGCCACATCATAGAAGATATAAAAATTACTGAAAAAAGCAGTAATTTCATTATTCAGTAATTATCAATGTTAGCATAATGCATGTGAATGCGATGTGAACACACACGGGCACACACAGATCTAGGCAACATCGGTCTATACCTGGGTATCTAGATCCACGTACACACTTTACAAGTATATTTAAATGAAAATCATCTTGAACAGTCCATATGGTTCTTGATCTTTATTTCCCACCCAACAGGGTTTCCTAAATATCTTTCCATGCCATTCATGGGGCCCATCTCTTTAGCTTTTCCCACGACTGTGCAAATCTTATTTCTCTTCCTTGCTTTCCTCTTTTCATGTTGTTTGTATATTATGCTTTTCATTTGGTTAATTCAGAATTTATTCCATGTGCCCTGAGGCTACATCACAAGGGGGATAAGGGTGTATTTATAAAATGTGAATGAGCATAAGAAAGACCCAGTCCCTGCCTTCTCTGCTTCTCGCTCCTCTCAGCTACCTCGATGCAGCCCGGCTTTGTTCAGGTGGCATCAGGTATAGAGAGGCTTGGCAGAAGCTGACTTAACCTTCTTCTGTCTGCGGCGGCCGTGGCCACGCAGCATCAATCACCAATTATGGATCACCTACTGTGGGGCATTTCAAAGGCCTTGAGGGTACAGCTCCTCCAGGAGCAGAAACCAATGTGGAAGCCGGGACGGGCTCCAGTGAAATATGTAATCCTAACAGCAGAATCCTTAATCATATGCACATGCAGGTCACACTTAAAGACGGGTTTGAGCTGCACGAGGCCACTCATACACGTATGGCCTTCGGTGCCACTAACATGTTTTCTCTTACGATTTTCTTAATAACGTTCCCCACCCCCCGCCGGCTTACGTTATTGTGAGAATATGGCATAGGATATACATACAAAATACATGTTACTCCACTGCTTAGGTAATTGGTTAGAATGCTAATCAACAATAGGTTATCAGCAGTTAAGATCTGGGGGAGTCAGAGGTTATGTGGATTTTCACCTGCATGAGGGTGGGTGCCCCAATCCCTGCGTTATTCAAGGGGTGGCTGTACACACACACCCAACAAATGCTGGTAGAGGGAGATGGGGCAGCGGGAGGCAGTGGCTGTGAGCACAAGCTTTGGTGTAAGATAGGAACCAGAGTCGTCGACTTGGCATTTTGTTTCTCGGGCAAGTCACTTAGACTTTCTGCACCCCAGCTGCCCGCATTTGTAGATGTGAATGAATTGTGCCTGCTTGAGAAGAGTTTTGAGAGCATCAATTGGGGTCACATATGGGAAGCACTCAGTGCAGTGACTCACACATGGCCAGTACTCAGAAGGTGGCCACTGGCATATTTTTAGGGATCTCATAGGTGAGAGAAAGGCAGTGCTTCCCCAGGTGTGTGTGTGTGTGTGTGTGTGCATTTCCACTCATGAGGTCCCTTTCTTTTGATGAACTTAGACTGTTTTATGGAGTTATTTTTATTCCACCTCAGTAGGAAGCATAGGGAAAAGATACAGCCCTGCTTTCATTCTATAGAAAGATAACTTCAGACCCAGAGAAGCAGCAGCATGTCAGGGCTGGTGGAAAGAATGTCACACCAGTGGTAAGGAGGGGCAGGCTCTCTTCCTGCCTCTGCTGCAGAGTGGCCTGGGGTAGTCACTACTCTCTCTGACCCTCCATTTCCATGATTCAGGATGAGCCAACTGGTTGGGCCACCTCCTAAGCCCAGCCCTGTGTGGCCCTAAGGCAGCCATCAGCAGCCCGCCCCCGGAATCATTCCCCTCATCCTGGGTAGACATTCCCGAGGCATTAGCATGGACAGTCAGGCCAGCGCTCACTAGCACCCAGGAGAGCCACAGCTCCTTGAACTTGGCGGTGTGAGCATACAGTGGGGGAGCACAACAATCATCCTGTCCATGGCCTCACCAGAATGCACTTGGTTTCTCTCAGTGTAGTTCAGCTTGAATTATTGATGATGATCCTTCCAAGTCATTTGGGAAGATGAATGAAACCTTAGTAATTGGTGCCCCTTGCACAGTCTTGTCTTGGCTAACGTCTATTGAGATGTCAGCCCATGGAGAGCGCCAGACTTGAGGATTTCTGCCTTGCCGTCAAGTCAGGTGAGAACTAGCCGAGTTCCAGCAGACTACATGGTGCCCAGCCTGTGGAAGCAGAGCAAGACTAAGCTCTGAGCCCCAAACATAATGGGGCATGTAAACAGATACTGGACACTGTGGTTCTTGCCTCAAGACCCTCTCGGTGGCTGACTCATCCCCTGTGTTCTCTTTCCCCCTCCCTGCCGAGGCCGGTGAACTATTTAGGGATGCTTTATCCTCCATGATGTATACAGCCCATTTCCTTGACCTCGTTGCACAGAGCTGGCCTTGGGGATGATGAGATGACCTGGTGAAGCAGGGGCTCAGGCTGAGATAGGGCTGGAAGAGGGCAGTGAGCTCACACACACACACACACACACACACACACACACACACACAATTGGAAGTCACTGAATTTCAGTGTTGCTAGCTGGGTAGTGGCATCAGCATGACACTGTCAAGGATAGCTCACCAAAAAGTCAAAACATTGTGCTGATGACAGAGTGGGAAATAGCAGCCATAATCTTCACGCTCACAAAAGCTTGTTAAGGAAGGAACAAGTGACCAAACATTCGGAAGACAGGATCTCAGATTGCAGCAGCAGAGACAGACACTGTTCTAAGGAAATGCACATCTTCATTAGAAACAGTAGAATGGATTTCAAAAGGAGGTTGAGAAATATCTTCAGTGCATAAACTACAACTTACTCTGAATCTAGGCTGGAAGGAATGTGACGTGCAGCTCTACTACATAAACCTGCACAGGGTAAAATGTCATCGTCTTTCAGTGTTAAATAAAGATGGATCTGTGCCTTACACCACTCACCAAATCTTGTCATGTTGGAGCCAGAAATTTTAAATTAGTGTGATTTGTAGCTAAGATGTTCTGCAAAGTGGTAGTCTCTGCCCCAGGATGAGCCCTGTGGTTTGAGGCAGAGCAGGTGTGTCTAGACTAGTTGGGGAGCACAGAGTCCATTGCACTAGGAATGATAGACTGGAGAGGAAATTCAGTAGCACAGCAAAGCTAAGTCAGCAGCCAAGTGTATAGGAAGTATGTTTGCTGTCTAGACTTGTCCACTGGTGTCCCATAGAACGGAGTCCAGGCCATGCCGCTCCAACCAGGGTCTCTAGGGTGCATCTAGTCTTCTGGATTCTGGCTCTTGAGGGGGACAGGGCCCACTGTCTCTAGTTAGTGTAGGAGGAGCTCTTTGGTGGGGGTGGGGGGGTTGTAGATGGATTTCCATATGCCTGTATCTCTCACCTTCTTGTGGGAAAACTGATGGCCTGGCCCCCGAAGACTTGTGCCATTTGAACATCACTGTCCTCCTACAATATCCCTAGCAGTGGTTTTATCGAGAGTAAAAGACTGGCATGGGTAGATGGGCTTTTGAGGCAAAGAAGGAAAGAGGTTTCTATCTTTGTACAGTCTAAAGTCTTTCTGCCTCTTCAATCCATGGGCAGTGTGAAGCTGTCCCATCTTCTCACCACTGTGTCGAATCTGAAAAATCACGCTCTATCTGCCTCCTCATACTGATAGGACGTATGTGTATATATATATATCTATTTGTGTGTATATGTGTGTGTGTATTTATAAAGAGATTTATTTCAAGGAATTGGCTCATAGGATAGTGGGGGCTGGCAAGTCTGAAATCTGTAGAGCAGGCTGGTAGGATGGAAACTCAGGCGGGAGTTCATGCTACAGTCTTGAAGCAGAGTTTCTTCTTTGAGAAACCTTGTATATATATATATATATAAAATATATATATATATATATATATATATTTCCCCCCCTCTTGGAGCCTTTCAACTGATTGGACAAGGCCCACCCACATAATCAAAGAGTCTCCTTTGCTTAAAGTCAGCCGATTATGGATTTTAACAACATCTATGAAATATCTCCACAACACCACCTAGATTAAGGTTTTGTATTCTTTAAAAAAGGTTTTATTTTATTTATTTTAGAGAGAGAGAGTGAGCAGGAGCATAGCAGGGGGAGGGGCAAAGGAAGAGGGAGAAGCAGACTTCTTGCTGAAGAAGGGTCCTAGGATCATGATCTGAGACAAAGGTAGGCACTTAACCGATGGAGCCACCCAGGCGTCCCTTAGATTAAGGTTTGATTAAATAGGTAGACACTATAGCCTCACCAAGTAGACACATAAAAGTGATGATTATGATGCTTAATCTCTCTTAGCCCCAGTGTTCCTTATCCTTAATGGAGTTATAATATCTATAACCTAGGGTTGTCATGACGATTAAGTGTATTGATATCCGTGACATTCTTAGCCTGTCCCCAGTAGGTACTTACTGGTAGGTATGTAGCTGTTGGTTTTAGTATCATGAGCAATGGCCATGGAAGATATGTGCAGAAGCACCAGAATGCCCTCCATCAACTGTGCCTGGAAGCAGCCAGACCCTCCTTTGTGCAGTAGCCCTTCCAGCTAGTACAGACTGACTTTGAAGGTCTCTGGGATTCTGGAAGGAGATCCTCAGCGTGGGAGTGGAGATGAGGGGATATTTCTCAGCTGATTTAGAAGGTGATTGTGTGGCTATTGGTAAGAGTCTTCTTGGGGAGGTGTTGGAGGGTGGCAGATTCTTCTGAGAGCCTTTAAGACCATGCTTAATCCCCCCCTCTCTTTTTTTTTTTTTTTTTTTTGCTTTGTTCTTCCCAGGTGGTCTATGTATAGGAAGTTGTGTGTTTTTGTTTGTGTATTAGTATGACTAAATAGAGATACTTAATTCAGGTCTAGCGCTCGTGAGGAGTTAGAAATATCTTCACAAATGCCTCTTACTCAGGAGGCCTCCCCAAGAACCACTCTTGCTTCTTCTGTTAGCATCCTGTCCCTGTACCAACAATTCTGTTGCACAGGACCAGGGGAGACCTGAAGCTGGCTCAGTGGCCCTGGGCAGGTCCTTATACTGGTGGGTGGGGATTCCTGTGTCCTTCTCCTCTTTCCAGCTGATCCCAAGGCAGGAGGCATTTGTAATCTGATTGGAGAGAGGCCTGGGCATGACATTCATTGTAGGGCCGTGTTTTACTAAGCGGTCAAGACTCCTGTGCTTCACAAGTCAGGAATTTATTTCTTGTGACCTTCTCTGATGCATCTTCTTGTTCCACCTGCTGCTGACTGCTGTCAAGTAGAGGTAAGGTGGCCAAGGCCTACTTCAGTTCACAGAAGGTAGAATAGGAAGCTCTGCTGGGCACCTGAGGTTTACCAGAGCTGTCCATGGGGATTGTTGGCTGCTGGCTCTGTGATGAACTGCCTGATGCTTGGTTCCCCTTGGCCACTGTTTCTTGCATCTGAAGCTCTATAGATGCGCACCCTGTGAAGATCAGGGGTAAAAGGTGAGATGTGTCTTTCTTGGCTACTTGGTTATAATACACTTACAACAATATCAAAACCCCTTGAATCGTTCTTTGGGGCAGAGCTTGATTCCTATTTCACCTCTTTGCCATGTGTCTCTCCTTTTCTCAGTGGATTCTGAAGAGATCTTAGTGACTGAAAGGTGGCCAACCCTTGGGCTGAGAATGGGGATGGTGGTGTGTAGAGGAGTGAGCCTGAAGGAACTGAATGTTGAGACCTCATTCTTCTCTCTGGAGGAATAATTCCTGTTGTTCACATAGTCTGCAATTAAGCTTTGTCTGCCATGGCTGCCCTGGGGAGAGAGCTCCCAATCCTAGAGTTCTCAGACCAGAGAAGCTCCAGATCATCCTGGCCAGCTCTGTAGTTTCCTCTCCAAACCCTGAAGCCTTCAAGTATGTGCTTCTGGGACTGAATTCCATGCTCTGAGTTGTTCATTGTGTGGGTCACCTCACTGCAGTGGCCAATTTCTGGTTTCAGTGTCTGTTCCCTGTTTTTATGAACACTTAGTAGCTATTAGATCAACATGGTGATAGAAAAAGAGAAAAGTGGTTTTAAGTCCCCCCCCTCCCCACCCAATCTTTGATATAGAGTTGGAGATCGAAGAGCAATCTAGAGACTTCTTGGAGAACAGTGAGAACAGTATGGTTGGGGCAGAGCCAGGCTAGAACCCAGGCTCTTGTCTCCAGACTCTGTGCTCCTCCCACCATAACATTTTGCTTCTTTGATCTTAAATTCTGGCCTCCTTGTCTCATGAAGGGTTTTAGGGACTACTTGGGCAGCTGAGGGATAGGGGACATTGGCAATGTTAAGGGCTGGGCATTGGCATTCCTGTTGCCCTTGAGAACCTACGCCGTTATGGTCTTTCTTCTCATCCAACATTTTGTGGTCACAGTCTGTGTCAGCTTTTAACAGGGACCCCAGCCAAGGCACTTTCTCTCTCCCTCACTCCCCTCCAGGTCACCTTTCGGACTGCTCGCCCTGGTTCTGTGAGCCTCATCTAGGTTGCTGCCATCTCTCTGCTAATGAGCTGCCCAGTGTGCTTTCAGCGGCCACCTCCCAGGAGCCCCTCGCAGCTTCTTGCTCGTCTCTAGTCCCCCTTCTGCAGAATCCAGTCTTAGCACTGCTCAGTGCTCGTCTGCTCTTTCAACCCCGTTCTCTCCGGCTGGCCTGTGTGGGCACCTCTTGTCATTCTCACCACCCTCTTCCTTTCTGGAGTGTCTTTCAGGATCGTAGTGAAGGGAGTGAGGCCTTGAGCACGAAATATAAGAAGGTGCCAGAAACCCCCAGTAAGCAAGGTTAAAAACAATCAGTAGGGTTTTTTTTTTTATATTAATTTTGATCTTCTTTACAGTATTACTTTGCAGTATTATTTCTCTTGCTCACTGAGGCTTGGGCACCTCTTACGTGCTGTGCTGGAAGGGGAATGTTTCATTTGCTGCACCCCGACCCAGTGCCGTCATGCATGCTCCCCACCTGTCTGTGCTCCTACTCTCCTGGCTTTGCCCCTTACCAGCCTTCACTGGTGCTCATCTAGTCTCTTGGCCCTTGTGGACTCATTTCTTATGAATTAATATCCTGTTTGCATCTTTTCCCAGATTGTTAATAAAGATGTTAACACATTCTGTCGGACTCACTCCAACCTCTCCATAGCCTGCCCGCTAACTGGGGCCCCTGCCCGAGAAAAGAAACTGCATTTTATCAGGAGTTGTGGTGTTTGCAATCTCCTGGGGAATATTCCCATCCTGCCCTGGTCTGTGTTATCCTCATACAAGAACCTTAGTGGCTCATGTGCCAGGCATGCTGAAACTCTAGGAATGGTGTGAAAGATAAGCCCTTGTAAATAAGGCTTACATCCTTGTGAATGTTGAGGGCTGATGGCATGCACAGTCTAGCCAGTTTGGATTAATTTTTCAGGGAGGATTTTGCAGAGGCCATGTCAGTTGCTTTTCTGAAGTCCACTCATTGCGCCTCCAGTCTCCTTGGCCACCCACTTGTTTTGTTGGTCAGGAAGAGACCTCACTGCCGTGGGCAGGTGTCTGCTTGTTCTTCTGTGCTTTGGTGTACCGGCCACATAGAAGATATTTATTCTTATTGGCCTCTGTGTTTCAAAAGTAGCTGGGTGAGATTTACCTTTGTTTCTTCTTGTCAAAGGAAAAGATAGATTTTGTAACATAAATTTGACAAAATGGAAGGATGCACTAGAATGATCCATCCTTTACAAACAAGCACACACTTTGAGTTGCCGATGTGTGAAAGAAGGTTGTTTTCTTTGTTAACAAAGTAGTGAATGCCCACAAAATTAACTCAGGAAATAGAGAAAAACATTACATTGTCCTTATACCCCAAACAACCTTAACAGCTTTCCTTTCTGTCCTTTTTACATATTTATCATGCTGTGGATATAATTTTATGTTTGCTTTCACAAAGCATCATATTAAATGGTCTCTGTGTTATTACATAATCATTATAACCATCATTTTTAAGGATCGCCAGCTTTTCAATCCGAGTAAATCTATTTTTTTACATTTAATTGTTCCCTTTTTTTTAGCTGGTCACTTAGGTTATAAATACAGTTATAAATACCAATGAGGTGAACATCTTTGTGCATATAATTTTCCTTAGTTAGGATTAATCCTGTAGCTTAGATTCCTGGTGATGGAATTAATCCCTTGCATTCATGGGGAGGATGAACATACTGCTTTAGAGAAGAGTTTGACCAATCAACAAAGCCAAGGTCAGCATATGAAAGTTCTGTTCCTACTCCTTGCACTGGGTAAAAACATTTTTATCCATGAGTTACTGTTACCCTAGGAGTTCCTCAGATAGACATATAAATAATTGTGGCACTCTCCATAGTAGTCTGGTCCATTCATTTTCTCATGTTAACAGCATCAATGATGGTAGCAATAACATCCTGACTGCTACCTGACATATTCCTTCCATCACCACCGTTTGATAGAAATATATTTAGGCCACATATGTAATGTTAAATTTTCTAGTAGACTTATTCATCAAAGTAAAGTGAAACAGGTGAAAGTAATATTAATACTCTATTTTATTTAACCCAGTATATGTGAAATAGTACCACTTCCACCTGTAGCAGTAGCCACAAATGCTTAATGGCCACACTGCCTTCCACCAAATAACCCAAAACATTCCAGTGAATTCTCTCTTCTTTCTCCTAGGTAGGCTGTGAAAGTCTCTTCTATTTTTCAGCCTCAAGTTCAGGTTTACCCAAAGCTGACTCTGAGGCAAGGACTTGAGGGGTGGGTCGTTGATCTGGGAGGTGATTCTGGGAAGCATATGGGAGCAAGTGAGAAAGTGTGAAGGGAAGGTGAATTTTCCGAGGATGGGTGTGACCCTGAGCGATTATTGCCATGGTTGCCTGGAGCTTCACCTGGCTGGGGACAGTCTGAGAAGTTGAGTGGGACATGCTTCAGAATTGCTCCCCATGGAGATCCAGGGGTGGGGACATTTACTCATGGATGCCTACCCTCCATTCACTGGTTGTACTTGTCTCCAGGGGTGTAGGGTGGGGCCTCAGCAGCAGCATCTGCCTCTGGTCTATGTCAAGGTGTGGTGGGATCTTCTTCTTCCTCTTTCTGCTCTTCTTCTTCATTAGCTCAATGCCCAGCATGGAGCCCAGCATAGGGCTTGAACTCACAACCCTGAGATTGAGACCTGAGCTGAGATCAAGAGTTGGACAGTTAACCAACTGAGCCACCAACATGCCCCAGGACCTTCTTGGATGGGCATGATCCCAGCCCAGGTCATTCTTAGTTGATAGTAATCATGGGTGATTTGAGCTGTGCTCGTGTGTATACAAGCAGCAGAAACTGATTCTTGCCCACCAGGCCAAAACTAATGGACCAAAGGATCTTGAGAATGCTCAGAATGTAATAAGACTGGGGAGGAGGGTGCTGGTTTGGGAAATGGGAGGGACTATGATTTTGTTCTTTGGTATATATAGCAAGCTGGCAGCATAGTTAACATCAGAGTGGTTGAAGTGCCCGCAGTCCCCTTGTTTGTTTCTGAGTGTGAAGTTGGGGAGAGGTCACTCTGGCTGCCTTTTGGAAGGTCAGCACCTAAAATTATCCTCCTAATGATACTACATACAATAAAAGAAAGATGATTCCTCTAGAGGAAATCAAATTGCTATTAAGGGATAAACCCCAAGCAGCTAAAAATGGACAGATGGACACTTGCAGAAGGGGATTGGACTTTCTGGTGAAATCCGAGTAGGATTGTGCCAGTCAATTTTCTGCTTTTGATAACACACTATGGTTATGTGGGACGTCACCGTTGGGGGAAGCTAGATGATGGCTATGTGGGACCTTCCTGTGCTATTTTTTGCAACTTCCTATGGGTCTATAATCATTTCACAATAAAAAGTAATAAAAGGAAAGGAAAGCGGAACTGGTGGCTTGGAGATATAGATACTTTTGGAGTAGAATTTGGAGAAATTGGAGTTTCCAAACCTCACGTTTTTCTCCCGCCTCATCCTCAAGCGCACCAGAATACCAGAGCTAAATCTTTAGACCTCAGCTTTACTCCTCCACCAGCCTTTCAAACCCAAGGAGGGTTAGGCACCCATTTATTTGGATTTTAATGGATTTACAAGTCATTGTATTTATTGAAGTTTATTTTTGGAGATTTGTTATTGATCTGCAGTGAATTGAAGAGGATAACACACAGGTCTGGAAGGGGGCTGGTTCATACAATCAGCTCTCAACCCCATTTCAGCAAGAAGGAGGGGGGCGGATAAGCTCCCTTTTGTTGAAACATTCCCTCCAAATAACAGAAGAGTAGCTATTTCTTTATGTGGCTTCCCAGCCAAAGCCTATTCGGAGGCGATTATTAAGTTCTAAAATATGACCATCGGTATGAAGACAGTCAAGTATCCAGAGAATGTGAATGCATCCATTCTTTGTTCTTACAATGTTCTAATGTCAGAGGAACTAAGAGAGTCTGAGGTCTTGGTGGCAGGTACTGGTAATGCCAGCCCTGTGCACCATTATCTTGGATTTATCCACAACTCCCAGGTAATGGGTGTTGGGAAGCCATTGCTTATCTAAACAAGATCTATGAGCCTTACACCTTCATTTAGCTATTAAATTTCTACCACTAATTCTGTAATAAGCATTTGGCCAATCAGTTTCATTCTGTTGTGATGGGTTTGGACAGATTTAATCTCAACGATAAAATTAATTCACGACGATAGAAAATACTGAGCCATATTCTTCCTACTGTCAAAGTCATTCCCTGGGAGTAAATCAACTATTTAGGGAGCAAGATGCATTCACACCTGCAGGGCACTGGAGACTTGCTCAGTCAGAGTTGTGTTGTGGGGCGCTAGACTTTCCCACAGTCCCTTGTTTCTGAATCTGTGTACAGCCTAGCCTTTGGGGTTGGGGAGGGTGTGCTCACAATCTACACGTAATCCTTCTTCCTGGAGGGCAGAGTATTTTACAGGTCTGATCTCATTCTTCCTCCCAGCCTTCTCTGGAGGCTGGGAGGGATCTGCTTTGGGGAAGATTTCTTCTTTCTTCTGAGACCTCTCCACAGCTCACTGGCCTTCAAACAGGAAGAGGAGCCCACTCCACTGACTTTTCCTAAAGAGTTTCCAAGGAGCTGCATTTTCCCTGGAGGGGAATGAGGATGTGTCCTCTGCTTGTATCATGGGATTCAGAGTCAGGGAGGGCTCTGTACAGTCCTGGCTCTACCACGTGGGTGACCTTGCTCAGCCTATTTGCCCTCACTTGCCCTCAGTTTCTTATGGGAATGGGGAGGATGTCACTTGTGCTGTTGAGACATTTAGTGAATGAGAGCTTTTTGTACAAGATAAATAGATTGCCCATGTTATTACTATTAATTTTATAACAAGAAATACTGAAGCCCAGAGAGAGGGTTAAAGGGTTCTCGCTGAGTCATTCACCAGAACCCTGCATTCTGGTCCAGAGTGCCTATGGCAGGGGTGATGCCTGTGTTGTCATGGTTACAGCACAGGCTCTAGGGTCAGATTGCATGATTGCCATTATTACGACCACTTGTATCACCTGAGACAAGTATGCTAAAGTTGGAAATGATAGGACTGTTAGATGCAAACAGAGCCTGTCTGTGAAAATACTGATTCGAAGATCTTTTGTCCCTTCCTTGTGCCCCAGTCAAGCTGCCCATTTGGCAGTGATACGAGGATGAGGATATTTTTCCTCCTTTGTTTCCAGTTCTTTCCAGAACTGGCTTTTTAAAGGAGAAGAATAGATGCTTGACTTTGTGATCCAAATTGAGGTTCTTCCTTGCCAGAAAATGCTTCCCCATCTGTCAGAGGTTTCTTATCAAGGGAAAATAATTTAATGTTTACACTGAAGTAAAGTGACACTTGGTTTTACCTTCTGTGGTAGGCAGAATAATTCCGCCTTCACCCCCTTCCTCCCCAAAAATATCAGGTCTCCATCCTTGGAACCTGTAAATAGTACCTTATAAGGGAAAAGGGTCTTTGCAGATGTGATTAAATTAGGATTTTGAGATGGGGAGGTTATCCTGGATTACTGGGGTGGGGCCTTAAATGAAGTCATGTGTAGAGACAGCTTTATTGTTTCCATTGTGGCCCAGGGCTTGGGCAAGTCCTCCAGGGGGTCAAAAAAGCTGCCTGTTGGCTGTACGGAGAGGTTCAGATACAAGCCCTGGCACCAGGGGGTTGCCAGAGGGGCCCTTCCAAAGCTGCTGGGCTCCAGAGGCTCCTAGTCATACTGGAGGGTGAGTCTTTCGATGAGCTACTCACCCAGCCCAGCCAGCCAGCCTGCGGAGGTGATTTAGGTGGTCTGGTCTCCCCTCTTCTCTAGGAGTTTCACCTCTTCATCTAGGAAGTGCCTACCCAGGAAGTCCCAGGCACAAGGGTCTGTGCAGGCTGAACCTAGGTCATGCAGACCCGCAAGGGCTTGGTTCAGGTTCTTCTTCTTTAGGATCATGGCAATTCCCATGGCATCTAGGGTTTGACTCTACTTATCTTGGGGTGGCTTCTGCATGTCTTGAAAGGTGTGGCTGCCATACTGGTTTTGCATCTTCAGGAGACACTCAGGACCCTTGTACTTCTCAGCTGACTCTCAGAAGAAGTGGCCCAAGGCCTCCTGAGCTACATGGTCATGGTCGAAATAGAAGCCCAGAGAGAAGTAGGTGTAGGAGGCCCAAAGATGCATGTTGAGGTTGATAGTGGCTTCCACCTCACTGGGATAATTCTGACAAATCTGGGAGCTCCTGGTTGATTGTAAGTTGCTAAGCTCAAAATATGGTGTTGGCTGGTCCCAGAGGCAAAGGATGGCCAAGAAGATGTCCCCAAAGGTTGTGACTGGAGAAAAGGCTGGAGAGTGATTGGAGGCTGCATGAAAGGGCATCCCTGGGTCTATTAGTCTAAGCACTGGTGAAGGAAGAGGCAGATCTGGGAACTTCCAGGTTCTATACATATTTTTTCAAGAGATAAGCTAAGGGAAATTTGAGCCCTCACAAAGAGGGAATGAGCAGAGAGATTTGAAAGGGCAGGCCTCAAAGATTGGAGTGATGTAGTCACAAGCCAAGGAATGCTGACATCTCCCAGAAACTGGGACAGTCTAAGACCAGATTCTCCCCAGGAGCCTTAGGAGGGAGCACAACCCTACTGACACCTTGGTTTGAGCCTAGCGATACTGATTTCCAATTTTTGGCCTCCAGAACTAGGAGCAAATAAATGTCCCCTGTTTTAAGCCACTGAGTTTGAGGTAATTTGTTACCTCAGCTCTAGAAAACCAACATGCCTTCATACTGTTGGGGTTGTCCAGGGGGTCAGCCTCTCCTGGTGGCCTGATTTCCTCAAGAAGGTCAGCACCCTGGAAAGTCTACCCACTGGAGATTAAACCAAACTCTGGTTCTGCTTATGGCTCAGATCTACCAAAGGCGAGGCCATTGTTCTAACCTTCCAGGGTTGATGGTCAAAGAAAGCTGATTTGATGCAGGACATTTGAAGCCATGCTGTGGGAGCCTCGATGGTGATCCTAGCTAAGGGGCCTTGGTGACCGGAGCTGTATCCCCAACCCTCAAAGGGTAGCACTGCAGGGCAGAATGGGTGGTCATACTTCTCGGACCTGCCAGCCCTGCTTGCCCAGAGGAGGCTTTCTGGCTATTGAGGAGCTTGGGGCTAGGGCCGGACTGCAGGCAGAGTGCACAGGAGCTGCTCCGGAGGCTGTGCCTTGGCTTGTCACACCTGTGTGTGAGGCAGGAGGGGGTCTGAGTGTTGTGGTTCCCATTTGCCACATTGTGATGTATGATCCACCGTGAGATGGGATGCATGTAATTTGTGAGCAATATGTGAAAATGCCAACTTCTGCAGAAGGTTTATTCTTCTCAGTAAATTAGGGCAGCATCACGGTTTTTTCATGAACTTGCATTCTGATATGTTCTCTGGATTAGGACAGAAAGGGGTGGAGTTTTAGTGAGCCACACTGGGAATTGCTCACATTTTGGAGACACTTGTTTGGCAGGTGAGCCCTGGAAATTGAAAGAGTCCAAGAACCATGACCAAGGAAACTCCTCCTTCCTTCTAGCCACACATGGGTCAGATGTGTGATCTCCCCACCCTCTTGCTCCTATAGACTTCACTGATTGATCCTGGCACTGTTCGGCGTGGACTCAGGTTCAGAATCCTTCCCAATACCACGCCTTAGTTTTCTACCAGCACTTGACATACATTTGTCATTTTTGCTAATTCCTTCCTCAACACTGAGATAACCACGAATCTGCCCTAATTCCCAGCAGGTATGCTGGTCTTTCCGAAGTCCCTTTTTAAGCACCTGTGTAATGAGAAGCCTAGCCCCCCTTTCTTTGACCGGGATAAGCTGCAGGTAATAAAACCAGTTCCCAATTTATCTCGGTTCCCCGTTTCGAACCATGGCAAACGTCACAATAGAGATCAGGCCTCTGGCTTTTCGGTGGGTCACAGATCACAGAGGAGGCATGAGGACTAAATTTGGAAGTCAGCAGCTGTCCTATGATGGGTGTTGGCTGATTTTATTTTATTTTATTTTTTTGAGATGAGAGTTTTGTTCCGATGCTTTGAGTACCAGCAGCATGCAAAAGGCCCCCAGAGTGCTGGGCCGGAGCAGGAGTGCACCTGCTTGTCTGAGAAGCTGTGTTTTTCAGCACCACTTAAGGCTGGAGGTCGTGGCCATACCACCCAGGAGGAGGAGGAGATAGGCAAGAAGAGCCGTGAGGAGCCAGCTGCCAGCCAGCGTTTGCCTCCTGGCTTTGCGGGTGTCTGGTGCCCGGAGCAGAGGCTGCGACAGGATTGTGGGCTGGTCCGTAGCCCCTGGGACACTGAGAGGGCTTGCGGGAGGAGGAGATGGGGAGGAAAACAATGCAACGCTAGATCCTGAACGCGATCAGCCAACTGTGAATGTTTTTGTCTGTTTGCCATTAACTTCCTAGGGACGACTGGAGAAAAATCCTCTGTCGTTTCCTTTCTAAAGAAGACATGACCGTGGCTAGATTTGCAATACGGATTTCCCGCTGGGGTTTGCGAGTGAGTTTGTGATGGAGACTCTAAGCAGACCTCACCCTTATCCCCTTCTTTATGGAGTGACGGATGGAAGAGTGCTGGTCTGTGTGGCCTAGGGGGTGGGTTCCTTCCTCCCTTCCTTGCTTGCTTCTTTTCTTTATTATTTTTGAGCATCCACTGTGCATCTTGTCCTAGTTTACACATTAGGGTTTAGCAGTAAATAGAGTCTCTAGTGAAGCTTCTATTCCAGTGGGGACGAGAGGGACCGACAGGATACCAGCAAATACATATATGACATGTCAGGTGCTGATATGTGCTAGGCTGGAGAAGAAAGTTGAGAAGATACAGCCAGCTGGAGGGGCTGGGGAGCTCTGCTGGATAGGAAAATCTCTAGAATGAGGGCCGGCTGAGCAGAGAAGGGAATGTGCCCAGCAGGCCCTTGGGGAGGAGTGTTCCAGGAGAGTGAACAAGAGCAGAGGCCCTAGATTACATCCAGCAAGCTTGGCAGAAGCTTGACAGGTGGTGATATACACAGGAAGTCAGTGACAGGGAAGTCTGGTGACGAGACAGGTCTGAGTCCTGGGATGGGACATAAGGACAGGCCCCTGCTTTCTGGGAGAACTGGCAGGACAAAGCAGGGTCTCAGTGCTAGAGAAATTGGAGACCTGGCCAGGATTTTGCTTTGGCTCTTGTTGATAAATGGACATGACTTTATTCTCTTTTGTGATCCCCAGAAGTAACAGACACCAATTTTGCCCTCCCTAAAGTGCCGTATCTGACTTGGAAAAAGGAGCCAATACTCACTAGTCACTACATAATGATAAGGTTGGTGTGTTATAACCATTGAAAACTAGCTCCACGGCTCTCTTTGTTTTGAAGGCTACAGTGGTACGTAATTATGTCGAAGTTTTGGAAAATATTGAAAAGCACAGAAAGAGTAAAAATTACCTGTTTTCCTACAATCTCGAGATAATTCCTATCAGTGCATTGCTTTATATCAAATTAACATTGGATTATACTGGGCCTACTTCATTCACTCAGCAGAAATCTACTAAGTATGCATGAGGTACCTGGAAATGTTTTTAGCGCTGAAGATGTAGCAGTAAACAAAACAGACCAAAACACCCTGGCCTTAGGGATTTCATTTTTTTATTTTTTTGGACTTCACTTTAGAATAGGGAGAGAGAGACAACCCAGTAAGGAAGCAAAATACATAAAATACCAAATCTTGATATGCAGTGGAGAAAAGGAGCCAGGAAGGCAGAGTGCAGTGAGGAGAGGCTATGGTTTTTGATGGGATAGCTATAGGAAAAGTCCTAATTGGAGGGTGTCCTGATGATTTGATGCATTGATGCAAATGGTGATTTAAATAAATGTGACAGAGGTGAGGTGGTGAGCTCTGGGGAAGCGAATTCCTTTTTTTTTTTTTTTTTAATAATTTTATTTATTTATGATAGTCACACACACACACACAGAGAGAGAAAGAGAGAGAGAGGCAGAGACACAGGCAGAGGGAGAAGCAGGCTCCATGCACCGGGAGCCCGACGTGGGATTCGATCCCGGGTCTCCAGGATCACGCCCTGGGCCAAAGACAGGCGCTAAACCGCTGCGCCACCCAGGGATCCCGGGAAGCGAATTCCTAACAGTGAGCTGCTAGTGCAAAGGCCCTGAGGTGGAAGCATGTATAGCATGTTCAAAGAACAGTAAGGAGGATAGCTCCAGTAGGGAGGGAGGGAGGGAGGGAGTAGAGGAGTTAGTAGTTGAAGTTAGAGATGTGGGACCAGGCCACACGAGGCCTCTTAGACCATAGTAGAGACTTCAGGTGGCTCCTGTGAGTAAGCAGGGAGCCACTGAAGCATGTCAAGCAGGGGAGGGACATGAGCTGATTTGTCTTTTAGAAGGAGCTGCTTAATGGGACAGAACCATAGGAGCCCAGGGTAGATGCAGGAAGGGCTACCAGGTCCAGTTGTACAGGCTGTGCCCAGCTCAAGGGCAGGGAGTGAAGGCTAGAGATGGGGTCAGGGAGCAACATCCATCAGAAGGGAGCACCTTTCTCAAATTCACCCAAGGTGCCCTAAGGCTAATAGTGACCTGGATAGTTGTGTAAACCACTTTTTTCCCCCTTAGTGTCATGAACATCTCATGTCTTTAAATAGTCTTCGATAACATGCTTTTTAGTGAACGAACAGGATTACCTCATTTGGATGTACCATGATATAATTAATCTCCTATGTTAGACACTCTGTTATTCCCAGCAATTCACTATTTTTAAAATGTGCTGATGGACGTCACTGTACATAAATCTCCATGTACATCTCTGATTATTTCCCTGGGCTAAATTTCTAGAAAATGAGTGGTCGGGTTAAATAATATGCATTTTTTAAGGCTCTTGGTTATTAAATTATTTTTTAGATAACAGGGCTGAGCTCAGAAAGGTTGAGTGTCTGGCCTCCAGGCATGTAGCTAGGAAGTAGGAGAGTGGGCTTTGAAAGCAGGCATGTTGGTTTCCAGACCCATCTTCCCTCCATCTCACCACACTAAGGACAGCTCAGTTGGCACACGGCCCACAGGCGGGGGCCAAGTGGCCTCAGTTTGTGTGGCTTTGATGAGGATGATGGCTGAGGAGAGGAAACTAGCCAGCTTTCTTTAATCAGCTCCTTGCTGGGATCTGTGCTCAGCACAGAGTGTGAATATTCCAGTTGGACACTCAGAGCAACCCTAAGAGGCAGTAATAGATTTAGCTCTATTTAGACATGGGGACACCGAAGATCAGAGAAGTTAAGCAGTCTACCTGAGGGCACACTGCTAGAAGGTAGTAAAGCCAGGATTGAGCCCTAAGACCTGCATTTGTTAAAAAGTTTTCCAAGTATCTCTTTTTTAAGTTCCAGTATACTTAATATACAGTGTTACATTAGTTTTAGGTGTACAATATAGTGATTCAGCATTTCTATACATCACCCAGTTCTCATTACAGTAAGTGTACTCTTCATCCCCATCACCTATTTCCCCCACTTCCCCTCTGGTGAAGTTTGTTCTCTATCATAGAGTTAAGAATCTTTTTTTCTTAATCTCTTTTTTTCTCTCTTCATTTCTCTCTGTTTCTTAAATTCCACATATGAGTAAAATCATATGGTATTTGTCTTTCTCTGATGGACTTGTTTCACATAGCATTATATTCTCTAGCTCCATCAGTGTTGTGGCAAATGGCAAGATTTCGTTCCTTTCTATGACTGAATAATATTCCACTGTGTGTGTGTGTGTGTGTGTGTGTGTGTGTGTGTGTGTGTATCTTCTTTATCCATTAATCTATTGATGGACACTAGGGCTGCATCTGTACTTTGGCCATTGTAAACAATTCTGCAGTAAACATAGGGGTGCATGTATCTTTTCAAATAAATGTTTTCATTTTCTTTGGGTAAATACCCAGGTGCTAACCCTTGCATGCTAAGCCTTACTATGTGACAGGGCCCTTCTGAGATAAGAACCATGTACCCTAGTTCCTTGAATGTCAGATAACCAGCCCATGCTCCATTGAGCTGCAAGCTTCCATGCTCTAGCTTTAATAATCATTATCACTACTGTTATTACTATATTATATTTAGCTTATTAAAATGTTTATGCTATTATGGTAATATGCTATATATGCTGATATATGTATAATATTAGGTTATACTAACATTATATATATTATATGTATTGTATTTTTTTTAAGGTTTTATTTATTTATTCATAAGAGACATAGAGAGAGAGGCAGAGACATAGGGAGAGGGAGAAGCAGGCTCCATACAAGGAGCCCTATGTGGGACTCGATCCCGGGACTTTGGGATCATGCCCTGAGCCAAAGGCAGACACTCAACCACTGAGCCACCCAGGCATCCCTATTATATGTATTATATTGCTATTACTACATGCTCTATTACTACTCTTACTACATTACTACTATGAATCATATATTATTCCTATTACCACAAGCCATTTCTTATTTGGGAGCCTGGGCTGAAGGGACAGAGCATGTTGTTCTTATGGCAGATGGCAGGGGCCCGATAGGATGAGCAGAACCTAACATGCCTCTTAAATTATGGCCTCATATTATTGCTGTAATTACTACTCTGATAATGCTAATCATTAATATTACTACTAGATTAAACATAGGTGCTGGTATTTCCAAGCCAACCTGTGGGCTAAGTGTTTTGCTGCCTTTCCTCATGGTACCCTCCCTCCAAAAGTGGTTTCTTTTGTTGTGTGCCTTTTGTGGTTGGGAAAACTGAGGATAGGAAGTTTTGTGACTTTTCCAAAGTCTCATAGTACAGCATCGATCTTTTAAAGATATTTATTTATTTATTTATTTATTTATTTATTTATTTATTTATTTATGAGAGAGAGAGAGAGAGTGAGCAAGAGTGCATGAGTGGGGGGTGCAGAGGGAAAGGGAGAAGCAGGTTCTTCACTGAGCGGGGAGCCGGATGAGGGGCTGGATCCCAGGACCCTGGGATCAATGTCTGAGCCCAAGGTGGATGCTTAAATAACTGAGCCACCTGGGCACCCCTCCCCTTTTTTTATTTTTCGAGATTTTAAAAAAATGTATTTATTGGGCAGCCCGGGTGGCTCAGTGGTTCAGTGCCTCCTTCAGTCCGGGGTGTGATCCTGGAGACCCAGGATCCTGTCCCAAGTCAGGCTCCCTGCATGGAGCCTGCTTCTCCCTCTCCCTCTGCCTGTGTCTCTGCCTCTCTCTGTCTCTCTGTCTCTCATGAATAAATAAAATAAAAATCTTTAAAAAAAGAAATATATTTATTTGAGAGAGAAAGAGCACTGATCTTTTAAAAACAGACATATTGAGGTGCCAATTACATACAACAATCTGGAAATATTTGAAGTGTACCACGTGAGGCTTTGAGATTTTTATCTAGCCAGGAAAGCTTCGTGACAGTCAATTTGGGGAGCATGTCCTGAGTATGATGCCCCTGTTCTGATGACGCTGCATGTTGAAAGTCCCATGAGGAGTCCCCAGCTGTCTGCAGGTGTCGCCTCCTCTGGTTCCCCTTGCCCCCCCCGCCCCCCTCCCGCCCCCCTGTCCCATGGATCTCAGGAGGAAGGTTTGGGCATCACTTGCTGCTTTTCAAGGGTTGTATCCTGCTGCCAGTTTTCCTCCGGCTCCCATTTGCCATGGTGCTTTCTGTGGCCAAGGCTAAGGAGAGACAGGGGAAGCCTATTTCTAGGGAAGGAGCCTCTTGCAGGAGGGGCTCTTTGGGGGCAGAATTCCAGGAAATAGAGACCCACAGAGCAGCCCCTCTCAGCCCTGCCCCCCCCCCCCCAGGTCCCCTGGGGCTACTTGCAGAAAATACAAAACCTCAAGCTAGTTGAGTGCCTCTCTGAGGGAGGCCTTCCACCTCCTGCTTCTTAGCTCTTGAATCTTATTTGCTCTGCAGGAGCTACTCCTGCTTCCAGGGCAAACCAGAGGCATTTCAGGACGCCCTGGGGAGCACATTTTGCCTCTGGGGAACTCCCTGGGTCCTGTTAATTGTGACATTATCTACATCACACCCAGTTAATATTCAGATGGATAGTGTGGGCCACTGACTTTAAGCTGTGGGTGTGTTTCATTGCTAAAAATGTCTTAGGGCAGAAAGCCGTGGCTCTTGGCTTAGGCTTGGCTCCCTGAGAAACCAGGGTCTTGGTGGCCAAGGCCAGTAGAGAGCAGCCTATGGAACACCCTAGAGGAGAGGAAGACTGGCCACATACGCCTAGGGTGTGCCTCCCCATGTTTTGAAAAGATTTTATGTATTTATTCATGAGAGACGCAGAGAGAGGCGGAGACACAGGCAGAGGGAGAAGCAGGCTCCATGCAGGGAGCCCGATGTGGGACTCGATCCTGGGACTCTGGGATCCTGACCTGAATCAAAGGCAGATGGTCAGCTGCTGAGCCACCCAGGTGTCCTATGTGCCTCCCCATTTCTTCTTGAAATACCTTGTGTGGGGGTAGAGCTGTGAGAGGCCAGCCCTCTGTCCTTGTGGACATCGCATGTTTGTACTTGTCACCATCGACGGTGACAGACCAACAGTGACCACGTGTGTCTCCCACTGAAGGTAAGAGAGCTCTGCCTTTTTCTTTGCCTTGTGCTAGCACAGCGGTTCCTGAGCTTGTCTGCACATTGAAATTGCCTGGGATGCGTCACAAAATACTGATGCGTGGTGCCACCCAGGGATTCTGATGTAACGGGTGAGGGGGGCAGCCTAGGCTTTAGAATATTTGAAGTTCCTCAGGGGGTTTGGGCCTAGGGTCTAGCACAGCACTGTCCAAATGAAATATAAGGAGAGCCACATATGTACTTTTAAGTTTCCTGGTAGACATATTTTTTTTAAAAAAAGTAAAAAGAAACAGGTGAAATGAATTCTAGTAATGTATTTTGTTTAACCCCATACATCCAAAGCAGTATCATTTCAGCATGTTTCCTATTTTAAAAATTTATGAGATGATTTAGAAATTTCTGAGTTGGTACTTTCAAAATCCGATGTGTTTTTACGATTACGGGCATCTCAACTTAGACCAGCCAGCTTTCCAGCTCCCTACCGAATTGAGACAGTGCAGGGAGGGCACACAGTAGGTGCTCAAGGAAAGTGTGTTTGAATTCATGAACAAATGATGGGGGTGGTCGTGGCCATTTCTGTAGCCATGAACCTAGGCGAGTGCACCAAAGCTGTGGAAGAGGGTGCTTCATTGGCAGAGCTCCCCACAGAGAATGGTGTTGCTTGTCTCTTACGAGTCAGCCTCAGACATCACCCCTACGCATGAGGTCGTCATTTGTCATCCTTTGCCTCAACACTGCACTCAGCTCCCTGATGTAGGTGGATGCACCCCTGACACCGCAAAAATTCGACATCCCAGGCTCGTTCTGCCTTTGTCATTGCCTCTGCCACCTGTGCTGCTCTTCTCTGAGTGTCTGGCGTGATGCTCTTTACGGCCACAGTTATGTCCTGATTCATCTCGGTATTACTAGCAGCCAGCACACTTTTTTCTTTTCTTTTTTTTTTTTTAGATTTTTTTTTCTTTTTTTTTTGGATTTTATTTATTTGAGAGAGAGAGAGACAGCACAAGCAGGAGGGAGGGGCAGACAGAGAAGAAGACTCCCTGCTAAACAGGGAGCCCCAATATAGGGCTCCATCCCAGGACCCAGAGGTCATAACCTGAGTCCAAGGCAGACTCGTAACCACTGAGCCACCCAGGCACCCTGCACACACTTTGGATTCAGTAGAGGTTTGTGGAATGCAGTGATAAACTAACAATAGCAGAGATTTGAGCTGCTGTGGAGATCAGAGCCAGGGCAGATCTTGCCTAGAAGGCCGAGCTGACCTAGTCGCTACTTCATAGTCTGGTTATCCCACATTTCAATCATGCGTCTCAGTCAGCTATGGCCACATAATGCTGAGTAACAAACTCCTCCAATCTCATGTGTTTCCCACAAGCATTTATTTCTTGTCCCCAGACCTGTGGGTTGGCTGGGGTTTGGCTTGTTCTGGCTGGGCTTGGCTGAGTTTGGCCCAGGTTGTGGGTTAGGCCCTGGGCTGAGGTAGCAGAGCAGATGGCAGATGGCAGGAGTGTGAAAGGAGCAGCAAAAACACGTGGCTCTTCAAGCCTCGACTTGGAACCGTCACTGTCAGTTTCCCTACATTTTATTGCCCAAAACAAGTCACCCAGCCGAACCCAGAGTCCATGGGGGCCGGGAGGGGGTGGGAAGCAAAGATTAACGATATGATGCTTCCCTGGCTCCTGGTGCTTGTGCTCCTGCCTCGGAGACCTGCTACTGTTTTGCTTTAAGCCTATTTCTCAGTGTAAAAGGAGCAGAAGATTGGGGCTCCCTCCTTTTTTTTAAAGACTTTATTTATTCAGAGAGACACAGAGAGAGAGAGAGGCAGAGACATAGGCAGAGGAAGAAGCAGGCTCCATGCAGGGAGCCCGATGTGGGACTTGATCCCGGGACTCCAGGATCACCCCCTGAGCCAAAGGTAGACTCTCAACCGCTGAGCCACCCAGGTGCCCCGGATGGGAGCCTTTATCAGTCATAGCTTCTTTGCTGCCCTGAGGTCACCTCTGCCTTATTTGATGTTGGCTACCTTGCTCTCTACCCCTTTGACCCTGTGAATTAGTTCACATAAGAATTCACGCTAAATTCCCTTCTCACCCTCTGGGGAAGCAGTCAGGGATTGTCAACCCTGGAAATAGAGGTTATCTGAACTGAGCCGCGTGCAAACCCGGTGCACACCTGCTCTGGGATGAGCTACCGCCGTGGATTCTGCAGCCCCCTCATTGAGGAAGGCGTATTGCTGAGCAGAGCTCACAGTGGCCCCAGCACGTTTTTCTTTTTTTCAGAATCTCTGCCTGCGTGTATAGCTGTTGCTGAGGTTTAAGGAAGTCAACCCACTGATTTAGTGTCTGTCACCTTGATAACCTTCAGCCTGGCCGGGTCGGAGGGCAGGGAGAGGAGTTTGTGTCTGCGCAGATGCAGAAGAGACTGGGCAAGGCAGAGGGAACAAGAGAGCAAGGGGGAGTGGGGGCGGGCTGGACCACATGTCATTCTTCCATCCATCTGGTTTGGACCTTGCAAGTTCACTGCCGTTCCAAGGACCTTGCCAAAGCCCACAGTTGAGCTCAGACCAGGGGCCCCGGATCATTTCCAGAGGAACCTGCTTGTAAGGATTCTGTTTGGAGTAAAGATGCTACTTCTAATGAAGCAGAACGGAACTCCTGGCTGATTTTCCCTCCCTCCTGCGGCTACAGGCCTCTGAGGGCTCTGAGGAGCACAGGCCTGGCTGTGAACAGAACATTTTGACCCTGAAATAGCCCAGTGCTGCTGCTTTTTCCAGGTTTCTCCGGGCTTGATTTGGCTACTTTTAGGATCCCTGCCTCCCAGCATGGTGCAGGAGAGCAAAGAGGCAGCAGGACACCCTTCTATTTGGTTGGGGGTCTCTGGGGAATCAGGAGCTTTGAACCCAGTTTGAACCTCCTAGGGTTCAAGTTCCTGTTCTCTTGGCACAGTACGATTTCCTGTTTCGAAGAAAAAACCCAGGGTTTTAAGAGCTTAAAAAAAAGGCACTTGGACACGAAATGGCTCTTACAAAACAGCATGTTGATGAGTTAAGTATAAATGAATCAGAGACATATGGATTAAATTTCCCTTGCAATCCACTGGGGCTTCACAATTAGGGGAAGAGTGTTTGTCAAAATGTGTGTCTGTCTCCGCCAGGGTCTGGGACAGAATCAGAGGCTGAGCAGCCTTGCCCACCTCCCCATCCCCACATCCCCTCTCCCCCAGTGATTGGGCTGGGAGCCAAGGGAGTCACCAGCAAGACTTATGTTTGTCCTTTTTACTCCTCAAGCCTGCAGTTATTTTGCTCCTAATTGAATTGTTCCACACACATCTCCCCTGTGCCCTCAAATGGGAGAAGGGGCTAATGTCTAACTCCTGCAAAGGCCTAGAGCCCATGGGGGGAGGAGAAATTGACACGAGCCACAATGACCTGTGGGATGTTGCTGCCCATGTTGGCCTCAGCTATCCTAACCCTTCTTGGTGACATAAGTACTTGTTGGTGTTCAGATGTGGCTCTTAGGTAAATATCACCCCCCATAGCCAGGAGAAGGGGGCACGCAGGGTAGGGTGTGGGGTCAGCAGCTTCTGTCTTGGATCATCTGGACAATGCTTGCTGTCAGAAGAGGGTGGGGGCTGCACTGTGTTCTGGTCTTATGATAGGAATAAGGGTACCGGAGGGATGATCAGCTCGTTTTTCACTCGTAATCATCCAGATGTCCCAAAGTGTATTGGCCATTTGATTTTATAACTTCCTTCTTCCTTCTCAGTTTTTGACCAAGGGGCAGAGAAGCAGCATCTATTTGGAGAGATTCTGAGCAGCTTCTATCAGTGTGCTGTTGTCGTTTTGTCTTAGAACCCTTGAGGCAAAAGAAAGCTTAATGGAAACCCCCTGTGTGACACAGATAAAGAGCTTCACCAGATAAACCACAGGGGGACTCGCTCTCCCAGTCATCCCCCCTGCTCAGTGAGACCCCTTTGTCTCCTTGGAACACGATTTGAAAGCACAAACAGTGTTCTAGGATCGAAATCACTAAGTTCTTTGGCCCTTAGTGCCAGCAGCAAAGTTAATAAATGTCTCAGGGACATTATGTAGAGTGAAAGAAGCCAGACATGAGAGAGCTATGTGATGCCATTTATATGGAGTTCAGAAATAAGCAAAGCCAATCAATGCTGATGGAAGAAGTCAAGTAGTGGTCACTTCTGGTAGTGATTGGGAGGAGGCATGAAAGGCTGGAAATGTTCTGTATTTTGATGTGGTCTATGGTTATGCGGGTGTGTACCTAGGTACAAACTGCCTTAAGCTTTATGCCTAAGATCAGTGCACTGGATTCTCTTAATTATATGCATATGATTTGTTAATTAAAAAATAGGAAAATCATCATCCTCCATCCCTGAAGTCAGTGGCCGGGGGGGGGGGGGGGGGGGGGGGGAGGATGCTTCTCTCCAGTGGACCTCTTAGTGCAGTGATTGAGAACCTGGGCTGGAGATTATTGGTGCAGGGATGAAGGCAGAGCCTGGTTGGAGTAAGGCACTGGGAACAATCAGCCTCGGACCGTACCAGCAGGATCCGTTGCTCCAGGTAGGGTGTTAGTGACAAAGAGGGTCACAGTAGGGTTGAGAGCATGCGAGTGGGCTCTGAGTAGCCTGGGCCTTATCACAAAGGCAAAACTCAGAGTGAGGCTGTGGATGGGGCTTGGTGGGCCCAGGAGGGATTGCAATATGGTGGGATGAGTGCACATGTGAGCCAGCCCCTCCTTGGGCACTTCTTGCCCCCCTCTACAGAGGAAGGCCCTAGCATCTTGATATGCAGAGGAATGTGGGGGTGCTGAGGAAAGAGCACTGTGACACAGCCTGATCAGATTCAGAGGGGCTGGCAAGTTGGAGGTGTGTAAGAGGATGGAGGGCTCACCACCAGCCTGCCAGCCTCCCAGAAAGGGGCTGCACTTGTCTCCAGGCAGTGAGAAGGTTGCTCAAAGAGATGGATTAGCCTTGTCGGGCTTGCGTGCCTGGACTGTGGTCGGGAAACACAGTTGGTCAGTGGAATCGAGGAATGTGGCCTAGACGAAGCATTGCAGCAGTTTGCTTAGGGTCAAGGCCCCGACGCGAGGTGGGGCAGGATGGGGGTGCATCGGGCTGCCCCTGGTTGTCCAGCAGGTGTGGGACATCTCCTGATTCATCCCACCATACCCCACCCTTCTCTCTTCTCTGAGGCCTCTGCACCCATCATTGGATCCAGGCCCTGAGGCTTTCTGTCTCATTTCTAGGGTCCATATGTGGAGGCCTGAACCTCTGCCAGGCCAGGCACACTTGTGCAGGAGGGAGATTTCAGTTCTCTTTTGGAAAACAGTTTTCTTTCCAACCCAAGCAGCTGCCCTCTGCCAATCAGTGCTAGAAGTGAACTATGTACAGCTCTGCTTTAAAACTCCCCTCTCGGCTAATTTATCCCAGCCTCTTTTAGTTTAGTGCTAAGGCTAGGGAAACCAAAGCTGGGGTGACTCCCAGAGGCTAATGCTGCCACGTACTGACACTCTAATTCTTGAAAGATAAGTAATTTTTGGGAACGTGACTGTTTGGGTAGACTGTGTCCGCTGTATCTCTGTGTACCCACTTTCTTTCCTTTCCAATGGAGATTCCAAAGGACTGCCATACTGAGGCCACCAGTGCCATGCTTGTGTCCCCAGCTTATCACTCTCCATCTCTGATGAGAACCAGGCCAGGGACTGGCCTCTATCTTTTTAGCTCTGGCTCCCAACTCCTTCCTTCACCAGTCTGAGGCCATTGGACCCCAAGGTTGGAAAATCCAGGTCATCGTGGGGTTTAGCCAAACCTATGGGGACTTTCTGTAAATGATGTTTGGTCTTCGGGCCCATGGTAGTTTTTGGAGTAACTTTTCCCTGTAAATTGCTTTTGGGTCTAATAAGCTCTCAGAAATCAGCATGAAGAAGATAAACAAAAGGCAGGAACATGCAATTCCCAGAATAAAAAAGGGGGGGGGGAGGGAAACCGAAAGTAAAACGGCTAATAAACATATGGAAATTTGTTCAGCTTAAATAGGGATCAAAGAAACACTAATTAAATCAGTTACAAGATTCTATTTTCCCCTATTAAATTGGCAAAAATTATAATACACAATGGTTTAAATGTAGAGAAATGGGGTCTCTCATTTCCTGCTCTGGGGGTATGAATTGTTACAACTTTTCTGGAGGGTTGACAGTATTTTTAAAAACATTAGAAACGGATATTCTCTTTGACTCAGCAACTCCATGTCTTGGCATTTCTATTACCTTAAGGAAATAATCAGAGATGTTCACGAAAGTTCACGTACAAGGTTGGGTACTGAAGCACTGTTTGTAATGGTGGAAAATTGGAAGTGACTGAAATGTTCAACAGTATGGAATCTGTTATATAAATCATGCTTCATTCAAATAATGAAACACCATGAAACTATTAAAATATGTTGTAGAACAATATTTAATGGCATGAAAATATTTATGATATTTGCTACATAAAATAAGTCAGATTGTATAAGTTAGTATATTCATCATGGTCCCAATTTCATATTAACAACCAAAAAATTCATGTAGATGTGTAGAAAAAAAAAAAGTTGGAAAGGCACATGCCAGCAATCTAATTGTGATTATTTCTCGGTATGGATATTATGGGCGAGTGTTATTTTCTATCTTGTGCTTTCCTTTTGTCCTTTCTTAATAAGAGGTGTAACGTATCCTTAATTATTTGAAATTTAGGTGGTTTCCAATTTTCTATTATTGATTGTGCGTTGATGAATGTCCTCTCCTTAAATTTTTGCATGGATGTTTGTCGATGCATAGAAGTAGTGTTTTGAGGTCAAATGTCATGTTATCTACGTGTGTGTCACTTCTGTCATTAAAAACAAAATTCAGGCTTTTGAGGGTCTGTATTAGAATTCTTACCACCTACTCAAGCCTGTAGCAGCTGGCTGCCTCCCATGTCCACTGTCCAGTGAGCTGTGAACAGAGAGCTTGTGACTTCTAGTGCCCTGGGGACAGGATTCATTGTCCATGTGGGCTCAGCCACCTTTCCCCCCAAGTTTTCACTGTGACCTAAGCTTCTGGACACAGAAGCTGGTATCCATCTCTCTTAGCATCTTGGCTGCTGGCCAGGGGGAGGCCAGGAAGGGAGAGAGGCCCTCACCCTTCTTGCATGCTTTGTATGGAGCACTTGCTCTGTGCCAGGTGCGGTCTGAGCTGTTACCATGCCCTGGAGTGTCTTCATGGACTCTTTCTCACTGTACTTTTAGTCCCAGGCCTCTTCGCTTTGCCTTCAAACCGCGATGGGACCTGTGCTCCTGTACCCTCGTCTCTGCCCAGCAGCCCAAGGGTTCTGTCTCCATGCCTCCACACCCACTGACATTTCCCCTTTCATGCAGCAGAAAACCTAGGGCCCCCCACATCTGACCCAAAGCTCCATCCCTTACTCCATCGCTTGTGCCCCAGACACCCTGGCTTCCCTGCTGTTCCTCAGGCTTGCTGAGAACATCTTCCCTAAGGATCTGCTCCCCATTATCCTGTCTGTCTGGAGTGTTGCTTACCCAGACCACCGTGCCCTCTTGCTCAGGTCTCTGCTCTGACCTCACAGGATTGCCGAGGTCTTTTCTGACCACCTGTCTCCTGACACATGCTTTGTCATCGCAGTCCCTTCTCCTGACTTGCCATGTAAGATACTTATTTCCTCTTCCCTGGTTAGCGTGGAAGCTTCCTGAGCACAGGAACTGGTCTGCATTGCTATAGTTCTCCCCTCAGGACCTACAGTGGAGCACGTGCTCTCACAACAGCCCCGAAGCCCCATGCTAGGATGACAAAGCTGTAAGGTTCAGAGACATTAATGAACCTACCAGTTCAAGTTCAAAGTCATGACAGTAGCATGTTGCAGATCCAAGCTCTGTTCACTGCCGACTCTGTTCTCTGCCTCTTCTCAGACGTACCAGCCCTGGCCTGGGGGCTGCTCTCTTGGGTGCCTTTCCCCAAACAGTGGAGACTGCTGGTTGGGTTTCTGTAGTGCCAGGGGTCCTGGGAGCCCCGAGGGGTCACGCCCCCAGATTCTTCACTATGTTCAGTCCTTTTCTTTCACAGCCCGACCCATCCCCCGTCAGTTGTGCCACATGGTTGTTGGTACCAGTGTTTCTGAGCATGTGTGTCTGGGAGGGAGATCCTCCTGCTTTTTTGCCAGTGGGATAGAGTTCCTTGACCTGGTGGGCTGAGGCTGATCCAGCCCGGCTCCGGTTCCGGGGTGCCTTGGAACACAGGCTGGCAGTGGAGCCCCATCCTGGCTCCCTGTGCAGGAGGAGCGTGTTTGCAGGGTTCTGCTCCATTTTTCCAGTTGTGGTCTCATCCCCATCATTAATTACAATCTGCAAAGTGCCCCTACCGTGTTCGGAATGCCAGGAGGTGGGAAGTCGTTCCCCACCCCCACCCCCCACCCAAGGCCTTGTGGTCTGACGTAGCCAGACAGATGACTCAAGCATAAACCACCTTTCCCGAAGAAGGTGCTTTACCTCCTCCAGGCGTCAGGTTTCTCAAGGTTTTATTTGTACATGGTTTTCCATTTTTAAACTCCCCCTGGAAGAAGTGGAGACAGCTCCGGGGTGAGGGCAAGGGTTGGGAGGCAGGGCTGGGAGGGCAGAATGGAAAATGTTGTCTGTGTAAGGGTTTTTGAGAAGCAGTAACACCCTGGGAGGCTCTTCTAAGGCATGCAGTTCGTGACTCAGGACATAGCATCGGGGTAGGGCCAACAGCAAGCTGGGAAGCATCAGGAAAGGGGGGCAAAACCCCCAAGAATGGAGGAGCCAGAAGCCCATGTGTAGTAGCAAACATGTTTACACCCATCCGGTAACTTATTGCTTCATTAATTCAACCAGCCCTTAAAATGAATTCAGGCTTAGCCAGGAACGATGCTAGCTCTTGGGAACTGGTCTTTGTCTGCCCTCCAGAAGCTCAAAGTCTACTTGAATAAGCACAATTACATCCTCGAGAGTATTTAAAAACCTGCGATCCCCTGACTTACTAGATGATCTCTGGCCCCTTCGTGATCCCTGCTTATAGTGCTCTTCCTGCATTTTGCTCTCATCACAATTTTCAATGCTTTTGTGTGTAGTGGGCATGCTTATTTATTAAATATTCAGCTCCTCTTCTGGAAGCATGATAAGGAGAAGGATCTCCTTATTTTATTCATGCAGCCCCAGCCCGAGGGTAGTTTTTGGCACATGGTAAGCATTCGATAAATATTGAGTCAACGAAGCCATGAATGAATCAATGAAACCATGAGTGGATCAGTGAATGAAGCTTCATATGGTATATTAGAGGAACAAAGGAGGGTACAGTGAGAAGGCAGGAAAGGATTTGATGGAGGAAATCCCACGTAATCTCTCTATGCTCCCTATCTAATAACAACAATAGCACCATCGACAACAAAACCAGTTTCTACCACACACTAAACTCTGAGTCTGTGCCAGGCTCTGAGCTGAATGCTTCACGTATATCATGTTGTTTGAAATAAGTATGACTACTCTTTTGTAGGTGGAAACTAAGGCTTTTAGGAAGCTAAGTAATTTGTCCTGAATAAGCTGCATTATGGTCAACAGCACAACTGGGATTCTCATATGACCCCCTTCGCTGGTGCTCAGGGTCCCTCTCTATTCTTGCCTATAAAGGATGTTCACTTTCCTACAAATAATTCTCACAAGACTGAAGCAGGAGGGAGTCCAGTTGGATAAAGGGAACTTTCGGGTGCCTGGATACTTTCCAAGAGAGAGGGGGACTTTCCCCCTTGGGGACTTTGAAGAAGGGGATTCAGAATGGTTAGTGCCAGGTGGTTCTGGGGTCCACTTTGGGGACAGAGAGATTCTCCTGGGGGTTCCTTTAAGGACTCTCTCAGGACCATTAAACTGCTAATGGGAGATGACAGTACTTGACATTTGGTAATTAAAACATCCACTGACTGAATAATAACTTTTTATTGACAATCATACTGGCGAAGGCGAAATTAATTTGATTTTAGACATTCTAGCCGTGGCCTCAGCTGGAGAGGGGCCAACATCACGTGATCCTCTGGATGGCGGTGAGATACTCTCAGGTGACCTCAGTGCAGGCCCAGCCTGAAGGAGCCAGTGTGGTCCAGCTCACGATAGAGAGACTCTGCTGATTGGGCACCTGGGGGGTGGGGTGGGGAGTGCAGCCTGCTGGGGTGCTCAGCTGCAGGTGGCTGTACAATTGCTTGTGGATTATGGATGCTCGTTCTGGAAGGAGTTTGGGGAAATACTGTTGAAAGCAGAGATGGGAGGTACCTTATAATCCTTGAATAGCCAGAACAACCCTCTGGAAGGTGAGAAGAAGCTTCCAGATCCAAGAAGACTGGTGTGGTTGAGTACGGGGTGAGGGGGAGAGGTTGTTAGGAAATGTAGGAGGTGCCTGACATCATACATCCGCTCATTTCATTCCAGTAATCCTCATAGGTAATTATTTTATTCCTGTTTTTACAGATGGGGAAACAGAGATTCTAAGAACTCAGTAGCTTGCATAAGGCCATTCTACTATTTAAAGACTAGGGTCAATTTGTTAGTAGGGCTGGCCAGATGTAATCCTGGGAAACCTTTATGTCAAGATGGATTTCTCTAGTGTGAAGACAGAATGCCAGTGCCCCAGGATAAGAGAGATTTGCTTTGTCACAGCCACAGAAAAGACTAGGTCACACATGGCCATTGACATTACCGTTCACTCACAGGAGGATGCTGAATGAGGGGGATCCAGACAAAAGGATGTTTGCTGCCATGTTGTATGACTAGAGCCTGTGCCAGAATTCCGTTTCCACCTCTCTCAGAGCTTGGGTCACTCAGGAGACAAGATCCAGCCTGAAATCAGAGTTGAGACCCACCATTGGTCTACACTCTCTAACACAATGACCACCAGCCACATGTGACTATTTGAATTAATTAAAATTAAGTAACATTTAAAAGCCTGCATCTCAGTACCAATAGTCACATTTCAAGGGCTCAGTAATCACCTGTGGCTACCATATTGGGCAGAGCCAAATGGTTTCCTTCTTATGGATCTTCTAATGGATAATTGCAGGCCAGAAGCTACTTGGCTCTTTCTGGCAGCAAGGCGAGAGTGGATCCTGGTCTCACTTTTAAGCTGCGAGATTGAGTAAAATGCTCGCTTTCTCAGAGCCTCTGTAAAAGGGAGTGCGGGGCAGTTGTGAGTACAAAGCCATGGCGGGTAGAAAGCATGCTCCGTGGTACTGAGCATACAGTTAGTGCTCATCAGAGTCTCGCACGGTCTTCATATCCACCAGAGACAAAGACTAGCCCTATGGTCTGGCATGTTTGATGGATTTCCATTTGGTGAATTTACCTGAGGCCACAAGTCTTTCTGCTGCTAGTTGCTTCTGGAATAAATATCACCAGAAAAAGGGAAAAAAAAAATAAAGGAAGAAAAAAACCTCACTGGAGGCACCTATTTTTTTCCTGAATCTTCTCATGCAGAAGCCACCCTCTTGCCATGGCTCTGAACCTACTTCCTCTTCTGGGGGTGGGCTCCAGTCTGCTGGACTTTCCCCTGGGTCATGCATATTTCTGTTTTTTCTCTTGCCTTCTTCTCCACCTGTCCTTCATGCTACTGTGACAAATTGAAATATTTACTTCCTGGAGCTTGTTAATAAGTGCCCATCATTTTGCACTTGGACAAGCCAAGGGTGTCTTTTGTCCTCCTGCTTTGCTTGTGCTGCCCTGTCCTACCCAAGAAAGAGGCAGCAGAAGGTAAAGCAATGAGTGGTTCTCAAACTTGGGTGTGCATCCGAACCACCCGGAGGGCTTGTGGCGACGCTAGTACACCCGGGTCCCCAACCCTGAGTTTCAGATTCAGTAGGTCTGGGATGGGGCCTGAGAATTTGCATTTCTTTCTTTTAATTGAAGTATAGTTGACACACACGATGTTAGCTTAGTTTCGGTCGTACAGCGCAGTGATTCGACAAGTCTGTAGGTTCTGCTGTGCTCCCCGCAAATCTAGCTACCACCTGTCACCGTCACCACGCAGTGCTATTACAATACCGCGAACTATATTTCCTTTGCCGTGCCTTTCATCTCTGCAACTTATTCTTCTTATACCTGGAAGCCTGACACTCCCACTTATTTGCTCATTTTGTCCCTACCCTTCCCCACCCCCAAGAACTTGCATTTCTAGCAAGTTGCCAGGTGATTTGGATGCTGCTGGTCTGGAGGCCGCAGTCATGGCATCCCTCTATTAGGCCATGCTTGCCTGTCAGAAGCATCCATATCAGCATTACCTGGAGAGAGTGTTAAAGCACAGATTACTGGGCCCCATGCCCAGAGTTTCTCATTCAATTAAGGAGAGGGAGATAGAGCCTGATAAGTTTGCATTTTTAAGTTCCCAGAAGAGGCCAATGCTCCTGATCTGGAAGCCACACTTGGGAGGGCCGCTGGTGTCTTTATATCAATGTTTAGCTCTGGGATCTGTCAGACATGAGGTCAAAACCTGTCTCTCCCATTCTGTGACTTTAAGCTCTTTGAGCCTCAGTTTTCTCATCTGTCAAATGGAAACGAGGGCTGAGGTTGTTGTGAGGATTAGATAAGCTAATAGTAGGGTGCTAGAGAAATGCTTGATTTCTTTTCCCCTAAATGTGAGCTGTCCTGACTGTAGTGAGGCTGCCAGAAAGCAGAACATTCCAAGCTCTGGGTTTGCCCATCTGTGGCTTTCTGCTGTCCCCCGGCCAGTGCTGCCAGCCCTCCCCTCTCTGCCCTCCCAGCCTGGCAGTCCTGTCAGTCCTCTCCCCATCCGCAGCTAGGCTGCCAAGTCCCTCAGCTTTCAAACGCCCGCCCACCCCACCTCTAGCCTCTTGCTACCACTTCCCCAAATTTCCCAAATTGTGTGTCCCATCAAATTGTGTGTTAACTGTGTTACAATAAAATAAACTGTGTTTATTTCCAGATGACCTGGAGCTTTTGGCCGCCTTGCCTAAATGTAACTAAAAACAGTTAAAAAAAAAAAAAAAAAGACACACAACAATAGAAAGTGGCAGGCAGCCTCACTTGATGCATCACTTGGGAGAGTGGACACCCCCCCCGCCGCCCATAAATTGCTAGCTGCCTGGCAGTGTCCTGCCAACAGGAGTGGATCCAGAGAAAACCAAAACCAGTCCCTCGCTAAGCCTATCCGGGGCCTGTCACCTTCCTTCCTCTGGAGACGCCGAGAGCCTCCAGAGGGGAGTGTGAAGTGGAAAGTTGGTGTTGTCCTGGGATCCGTGAGAACCAAACTGAACATTCTGGTTCTTCAAGGACTGAGCTTACTCTACCTGGGCAGGAACTCTTCGGATCTGAGGCCCTGAAGCAGGGCCGGGGATCGGAGTGTGGGGCCCTGCAGAAGAACAGATACTATATGTAGGAAAGCAAGAGCTATATGCCTGCTCATTCTTGCTTCTAGCACAATCCTGGTGCTTTTGGCATAGCAGATCAGTCTGTCTTCTCCAGCAGTCTCTCATCAGGAGCACCAGCGCTTTCCACTCGGTGACACAGAGTGTGTCATTTGTCTCACCCAGCTTTGGTTTTCCCAGCTATAAAATGGGAATAAGGACATGTTAAGTCACAGATTTGAGGTTCAGTGTAGGTGACATATGTTCATAAAACCAGACAGCACGGTGCCTAACAGACAGTGTCTGTTCCTGTTGCCTCCTCTTAGCTGCATTGGAAGCTCGGGTCTAGGTGTTCAGAGATGATGGTGCATTGACTTGCCCCCACCCGTGTACCTCACCGGCACCCTGACTGTGGCCAGCTTAGACAGACACATGGGAAGAGAGACCCATGCAGAAGGAACGGTCTGGAATCTTCTGAGCCGTGGGCCCCGTGGTTCCCTCATTACTGCTCACATCGTGTGCTCAGGCACAGGGGCAGGCTTTTTCTCTGCAGAACCAGTCAGGGGGAAAGCGGCACCCACCCTTCGCCCTCTTTGCTGGGATGTGGTGAGGTCCTGGGCCTCAGGTGCGGGGAGGCATGTGTAATCCCCAGCTCATTGCGCCCTGGACTTCATCGGAGCCACCTCCTGCATGACTGCCATCCATCTTCCGGAGGCAGTAGCGACTCAGTAAAGATGAGTTAGGATGGCAAGAATGCAGTAGGATTGAACCCTAATCAGATCATTACTGCAGCAAGAGAAAAAAAAAATCATGCCAGCCCGGGCTGATGTCTCTCTCTGTATCTTATTTATTCCCTAATAGCTTTTATTTATCTCTCTTTCTGCCGGAGGGCTAGGAATCTTCCTTCTCCTCCTCCTTTTCATCTGGGCCCCCTTTGCTCTCCTTGGTTTTTAGTCATAGCTTTTCCTCTTGGTTGCCAGTGGAAAGGGGTCCTTGGGCCCTTCACTGACTTGTACTTCAGGACAAGAAGAGACGTGCTGCTGTGGCTGGCCCAGCTTCTGGCTCCCAGGCAGCCCTGCAGACCTCAGGTGGGCACCGAGTGCACAGGTGGATGGGCTTGTGTTTCACAGGGCAGTTGCAAGGGCCGAGCACTGGTGGTCTGGGAGGACTGGGAAGGGGAGTGAATGCCGGGGTGGGAAGTTAGGGCAGAAAGAGCCAGGTGCGTGGGAAGAAAAGGACAAGGGCTGATTTCTGCCCACCTGACACTGAGCGGTACTCAAGATAAGACATGCTCTAGTGGAAGGGAGAGTAGCTAAAGTTCTCCCTCTACATCCTTGTCTGGGTCATCTGTGTCCATCCTGTGTGTCCCCACCTGCTGGATGGCTAGCCTAGTGCCCACAGGTACTCAGGACTGCTGTCCATGGTGCCACACCCCTACTGGCCCTCGGGTTGGTGGGTGGTTGAGGCAGGAGGTGGAGGGCGTGTACAGCCCACAGCTGATCTGGTTGCAGGTACTCTGGGCAGGTGGAAGCTGCCCAAGGCTCTCAGACTTCAGGGTACTTGGTACTTGCAGTTTCTTCTAGTGCTGACCTTTCCTCCTCCTGCTCCTCAGACTTTTTGGAACAGGGCCATCCATGGAGGCCAGTGTTCTGTTGAATTCGCTGATGAGGTATTCATCTTTTTTTCCCAGTTGATGGTCCTGTGTCACAAGGCAGCACTAAGGATGATGATGTAAGGAGGGAGAGGGAGGCAGGATAAAGAAGCCTGTGCGATGGGGGTTGGCCACCACTGAAGCTGCTCTGGGTTCTACACTGGCAGGTGTGGCTCTGGCTGTGGCCTCTTGGACTTCCCTGAGATCCTTCTAGATCTAAGCAGGGATCCATGAACTCTGGCCTTCTGGGTCTGTGGCAGAGAGTAGGCACTTTGGTTTTCTGAGCTCTGTGGGTGCTGAGGTCCCTGGCCTTTTTACCAGGTTGGCTTCCTTAGTTGAGGTCAACAAATGCATTTGGACATGTACTGTGTAAACAGTGAAATACTGAAGGAGAGGATGAGAGGAGGCAGATGGAAAGCTGTAGCTGGCATCTGGTAGTTTGGAAGCAAAATTCTGCATGTTCTATGCCAGCTTCCTCCGTGTCATGGCCCCATCTGTCTGCTGGCCCTGTGACCACGGGCCTGGGCATCTCTGGGTCCTTAGGACTGGCATCCTGCTCTTTCTCCATGTCGTCTTGCACTGGCATGACGTGACAGGGAGCATGCTTCTTCACGGGAGGAGCCAGTGTGGGTCGGCGTGTACCCAGGCTCCCTACATACCTGGCTCCTGTTGACACCATCACATGGCCATTGGGATCCCAGCTCTTTGCGTGTCACTCCCAATTTTCTAAGTTGGTAAATTTGGTGAGCACCCTTCAATTGTTTTCCATCTGGATAAACTTGCTCAAAGTTCCCTGTGAGTCATAAAGATCAAAGCAGTACAAGGACTTGGAGTATTAATAACAGGTCTTTGAGGTTTTGTGCCATGAGCTTCCTGACAGTGTCTTACACTGTGATTCATCCTGGATTGAGGAGACAAGCTGGTTCCCAGAGGTGGTTGGGGTGATGGCTCTCTTCCTGCAAGGTTGTTCTCAAGACTCAGTCTTTTGCCATAGAGCTTGAGAGCAGGACCGAAGTTCTAAGATCTAAGGCGATGACTCTTGGTGCTCTACCTGTCCCTGTGTCACCGAATCCTTCCTTTACTTCCATTCCATTTGGGCTGTGCAACAAGGATATTCCTTGACTTGTCCCATGGCTTGGAATTTCTCTAAGATCTAGACTTCTCTACCTCTCTCCTTCTTTTCTTTCCACTGTCCCTTCTCTTTACATGCAACCTTGACATCCCATCTCTTGGCCCCCTGTGACCTCTATGTCCTCTTGGCTACATTTGCTTCCTCATCCAGACCTACCCCATTGTTAGCCATTCAGGGCATCTCCCTAGACCCCTAGACTCCCCCACCCCTTGCTCCTCTTGCTCTGCCTGCTTATATAGCCTCTACTCTGTTGATCCCCATCATGCTATTTTCTTTCCCAGTCCTGAGATGCTGAGCAGAGCAGCCATAGACCCATGCGCAGTGGATCCACTGCAGATCTGGCATTCACACCCCACCAGGACCCTTACTGCTTTTTGTCAGGCCTTTGATTCAGCTCCCATTTGCCCAGGGAGCAGCAGTCCCAGGCCCTGTCCATCCCTTTTAAGCTCCATGGCTTTCCTCCATGGCTAATTCCCAGGGAAATATCCCCCCTGCTTTGGGAAACTTGAAGCTGCTCGACACTGTACTTGCCATATTCCTCCTTCTGAACCTCACTGCCCTTCCATATCCTCATCTACCCTCTCCTGTATCTCTTAAAGGAAAAGTCCAGGCAGGTGCTTTCCTTTGTTAAATGTCTGTTACCCAGTCTGTTCCCGGAGTAGGAATATACAAGTCTGTGTGTCCATCCTGAGACAGTCATGGCCTGAAGGTGTTGACTATCATAAAAACTACCAACAAAATGTCACAGCACAATGACAGTGGTAATGACAGCAATGAGAGCAGTTTTCACTCATGAGCCAAGCCCCGTGTCAAGGACTTCTTTGCATGCAGCACACTTGATCTTGACCCCAATCCTCTGACTTAGGGAGTTACAGGATTCTCATTTTATAGAGTTAAAAATTGGGGTTGAGCACTTCAGTAAGAGATAGAATTGGAATTTGAGCCCAGAATGTGCCTCCAGAATTTTCTACTCTTGCTCCCCTTTTTTGCTCTGTTCTCCTTCCTCATGAGTGGGCTCACCCAGGGAGGGTACCAGGGAGCCTGCAGCCCCCCCCCCACACACGCCCTCTTGGCTTTCTAAGTCCATGCCTTTCTGCTGAACAAGCACTGCTTCTATGACCCACCACAAATTTAGCGGCTGAGCACGTGTAGAATCACATCGAGCTTTTAACTTCAGGCAAAACCCATCCCCCTGGGAACTGTCCCAGTTTGAGGGTTAAAAAAAAAAAAAGGCAGTCATGTTAAAATAGAGATAAATACTATAGACAGGGAGACATGAAAATAGATCCAGGAGGGATGGTAGATAGTCTATCTAAATAGATACCAGAGATAAATACATGGAAGCCATAGATAATTATTGTAGGGAGTTATGCTCAATGGGAGTCTCTATGAATAAAGGCGTAGACCAGGCATAGTGGAATGATAGAGAGGAAAGGAAATGAAAGCGGCCGTGGGAGTCTACAACTCTGAGGGACTGTGCCCACCGGTCCTGAGCCCTCATTCAGTGGCACTGGTCCAGGAGAAGGTCTGCAGTATGTAGGTGGACTGCAGACTTCTGGGGGCCAGGCGGGATGCTGGGCAGAGGCAGCGAGTAGGGTTAACTGGGGAGACTCACTGGGTTTGGGGAAGGTGAAGGCAGACTTTTGAGAGTTTTCAGCTGCTGCAGGGTTGTGGCAGGCCCACTGGAGCCTGGGAGAAGAGAGGCTAGCTGGAAAGAGGTGTCAGGCCCAGGCCTGCGGGCCCTGCTGAGGGAGGTGCGGGGCTCCAGTCCTTGTGGGCATTCAGAGAGGAGTGCCAAGTGCCCCTTACAGGAGGCAAGCCAGTTAAGCAGGCTTGTCTGCATAGGAATCAAGGGCATCTATATGGAGAGGCTGGAACCCAAAGTCATGACCACACTGAGAAAAATCCATCCCAGGGTAACACTGTTCCTATTTTTGATGATTGTGGTTCTATTATTGCTGGATTTGGGATTGACTGAGGCTCTGCTCACAGGTAATCAGGGAAGATTATGGAAAGCTGGGGTGAACTTGGGACAGACAGCCACTTACATGTCCTTCTCCACACCCTGATCTTTGCCTTTTCCCACCTCCGTCCATCCAGAACTTAGCAGTTTGGTTAGACAAATGTTCTTGACTGTGCTGTTTGGCTATAGAATTTTCTCTTCAAGGGCATATAAAATGGGCAGGGGGGCCTGCAAATCAGGAAGCAGGGTAGTGTGTCTGTCTCCTTATGGGCTTTCAGTCACTCCTTTGGGTGATTGAATAGGAAAAGGATCTGCAGTTCTTAGGTGTGGACTTTTATCCTGGACAGCGATCCCATGGTCATATCCCACTCTCCTTTTCCAGGTGGAAGAGAGGACTGTTTACTGTCCTTGTGGGGGGCTTGGCATGTCTGGGACACCCACTAATTATGTTGCCTTATTCTGATTAGATTAGGGGCTGAGATTGCATAGGATGCATGGTCTGAAGTTAGACATCAGAAAAGTGTATGTCAGAAAGCCAAACTGTGGTTCTCTCTCCATCTGGGACAAAGAGCTCAGGTGGTGATTTTCTTGATATCAGGAGTTTCGCCTACACATGACTTAGTTGCTGTGGTGTTCTTTCAAATATCATAAGGTCTGGATATGGTTCTCAGGGATTAGTCTTACCGGTTGGCCATGTTGCTGAAGTCACTTCTCCTCCTTTAATCAGGGTCTCTCTCTCCCTCTGTTGAAGGAGAACTGTGGTGGTATGACTTATGGAAGTGTGAAGAGGGTCAGGTGGGGGTACACTGGGACCATCCAAAAAGCCCTAAAGCTGTCTGATTGGAGAGTTTTATTTCTTTTAAAGATTTTACTTATTTATTTGATAGAGGGAGAGAGAGCAAGCATGAGAGTGAGAGCGAGAACGAGAGAGAGAGAGAGAGAGAGAGAGAGAGAGAGAGAGAGCGCACAAGCAGGGGGAGTGGCAGGCTCCCTGTGGAGAAGGGAGCTGCATGTGGGGCTCAATCCCAGGATTCTGGGATCATGACCTGAGCTGAAGGCAGATGCTTAACCAACTGAGCCACCAAGGCATCCCTGATTGGAGAGTTTTAGATGGTATTGAGCAGAGAGCTTGGGATACTGAACCTCTGTTGGGTTAAAATTCCTGCCCTGTTTGTAGACAAGAGAGGTTCCCATAAATAAGGGGAACAATTGGGTGGCTCAGCGGTTTGGCGACTGCCTTTGGCCCGGGGTATGATCCTGGAGTCCCGGGATCGAGTCCCTCGTCGGGCTCCTGGCGTGGAGCCTGTGTCCCCCTCTGCCTGTGTCTCTCTCTCTCTCTCTCTTTCTCTCCCTCTCTCTCTCATGGATAAATAAATAAAATCTTAAAAAAAAAAAGAAGGGGAACAATTTTAAAGAGAACTTTTCCAATGAGAATTTGGCTAATCGACTTTCTAGCTGGGCTTATCCCTAAGGATTCATGAGAATAAAAATGGAGGGGACAGGCATTCCAGATGGCATATGGTAGGGGCATAGGTTCTGCTCCAGCAATATTCTGGGGTATTTGCCCAGTCTTGGCCGTCTGGAACACCCTTCCTTCCATTCCAGGCAGGGGGGTGTCCCAGAGAATAGGCAGCCCTGAGCAGCCATCTGGTCACCAGGCAGAGCCTCAAACCACCTGACTTGGGGACAGGGACCATATGGATTTCTCAAGGTTCTACCTTGCTTACTTTTGACTTTAGTTTTAAAGTCCTCTGAACTGGAAACAGGACCAAGGACAGTTTTCTTCTAGAGAGCCAGAAGCTATGATTATCGTGGAATTTTTCCCCCTTGTAAAGCAATGGTTGGACTCGTAGGCAGGGTGATAATCCAGTAGACAAAGGATGGGGATAGAACTGAAAAAATAAAAAAAAAACAGTCTTATCAGTAGTGAGAAGCTAAGATGATCTTTGTTTTCTCTCTATAATGGGTAGAGAAAGTACAATCACAGAGCTCAGATCTGTAAAATTCATGGACACTATTGAGTCATCATGTAATAGTGGTTGTAGTGACCTTGTTTTTCATAGCCTCTTGATTGTTTACAAAAAACTTGTAACAAGTCTGGGTTATGTGCCAGTAAGTGTGCTACGCATTGGAGAGAGTGAGGAAAGCAAGATGAGGTCCCTGCATTGAAGGGACCCTCAGTGCAAAAGTTGTTATTCTCACTCACCACTCTTCTCTCTCGACCATTAGGAGACCATGTGATCCATTGTTGTGGTGCAAGGAGGGGACCCTGAGTCCCCGAGTAGAGAGGTTACCCAAAATCAGGGGTGGGACTTGGGGCTCAGCAGCAGAGACCCCAGAAAGCTGTTTCAAATGAGTCTGGGCTCTTTTAGGGCTCTGGGGTTCTGTCTGGGGTTCAGCCTTTCCTGGTCTAGACATTGAACCCCACTGCTATTGTGGGGCAGGGAGACATATGGATGAGGAGGAATGACAGTATAGCAGTAGTGAGTGTGGAAGCCAGACAGACTTGGGGAGGCCCAACTGGGCCTCCCCAAGCCAATGAGACTCCCCTCCATAAGACTTAATTTCCTACCTTTGAAGCAGGGATACTAATGGAAGCCACCCCAAAAGGCTGTGGGCATATGAATGAGACAATGCAGGCATCTTTCCTGGCATTTTAAGAAAGAGACTCAAAAGAGAGGATGTAGAAGCTGCAGATGTGAAGTTTAGAGCTGGAGGAAGGTCATGAATGACCTTGATGGACTGTCTGTATTCGCTTCGTAGAGCTGCCATGTGAATTACTACAAGCTCGGTGGCTTAAAACAGTGGAGATTTATCATCTTACCATTTGGAGGCCAGAAGTTGAAATAAGGTGTCAGTGGGGCCATACTTCCTCCAAGGCTCTTGAGAAAATCTTCCCTTGTCTCTTCCAGCTTCTTGTGGCTCCAGGTGGTCTTTGGCTTGTGGCTGCATAAGTACGATATTTTCTTCTCTCTTTACATGGCCTCCTTCTCCATATCTCTGTGTCTTTTCCTGTCACTTATAAGGACACACATCACTGGATTTAGGATCCAGTCTAATCTAGTGTGACCTCCTCTTAGTCCTTGCCTTAATTACCTCTACAAAGAAAGTTTCCAAATAAGGTCATAATCAGAAGTTCCAGGTGGTCATCTTTCTTTCTTGGGTGGGCAGGGGAGCACTGATCAGCCCACTGCATTGACCAAGACAGAAGCAAGGGAGGGTCTTTCTCTTTTCATCCAACTCATCAGTTTTTGGCTTCTGGGCTCCTGGTTACTTGGCCTCTCGTGACCAGAGAAAAGCAGTTATAGGGAGCAGTTCATTCATCCATCCACCTGGTCAAGGTGTGTTTGTTGGATGCTGCCACCTGTCAGTTGGATACTATGCCAGGAGTTGGAGTGTGAAGATAAAAAAGAAGAGAGGAAATATGCTGCAGATGACCAAGGGCCAGCCAGGGGCTGTCCCAGGGCTCAGTGCCAGGTGCAAATATGACAGACACGTCAGCTGCCCCTCAGGGGAAGTCAGTCTTCAGGGAACGGGGTGGGTCATGAGTGGAGGAGCAGTCTGGGGCTCTGGGAGCTCCACACCTGGTGGAGCATGGGGATTGTCTAGAAAGGCATCCTGAGAGAGGTGGCACCTGAGCCGAGTCTTTAGGGACATAGGGAATCAAGTAGTCAGAGAAGCTCTTTCCTGACAGATTAGAAATTTGTAAAAACAGACTTGAGACAACAGGCCAGTCCAGACAGCCACCGACAGCTCTGTCTGTCCCTGGGGGTATGCATCATGTGGCGATGGGAAAACAAGAGAGGTGGCTGGGCAGGCCGGCCTTGCCCTCGTTCCCATGCTGCCACCAGCATCAACATCATCACCATGTATGGAACCATGGAATCCCACTCTGAACCCCAGTCTGAGGCATTTGGCCTTTCACTCAAAGCAGAGCAAGCATGTGTGTGTGTGTGTGTGTGTGTGTGTGTGTGTGTGTGTGAGGTGGGAAGGCACCTCATTCTCTAAACCCTTTTATATGGAGAAAGCAAGAGTTTCTAAATGCCTGGGATTCTGGAAGTGGACGAGAATAGGGGGCCTCAGGCCTTTGACACAGGTGAGCTAGCAGAGCAGCCACATGGAGCGGGAAGCCCAGGGGAAGGGAGAGGAATGATGATAATTACAGAATCAGTTTGGCTGTGAGTAGCAGAACCCCTTTTTCCACAAATAATGATGACTTAAAAAAAAATCAACATTAGGGCACCTGGATGGCTCAGTCAGGTAAGTGTCTTGACTCTTGGTTTTGCTCAGGTTGTGATCTCTGGGTTGTGAGATCGATTCCTGACATCAGGCTCCGCACTCAGTGAGGAGTTGGCTTCAGATTCTCTCTCCCTCTCCCTCTGCACCTCCCACCACCCCTCCCCTCTCCCTCTCTAAAATAAATTAATTAATTTTTAAAAAAATCAACGTTTATTTTTTTCCTCTGGAAAAAAAAAAGTCTGAATAATAGCAGTCTGAGGTTTTTCTTTGGGTTCTGTGATCCTCAGGGTCCTTCTATCTTGCTGCTCCGCTGGTCTTTACTATGTTGCTTTGTAGGCTAAGTTGGTGGTTAGGGCTGCAGCCTGATATCACATCAGCATTTCAGGGACAAGAGGAAAGAAGGATAGATGAGAAGCCTAATCCAATTCTTTTTAAGGAGGTTTCCTAGAAGCTGTTACCCATTGGCTAAATTAGTGTCAATGCCCATACCTACTTGCGTGGGGAGCTGGCAAGTGTAGTCTTTATGTTGCAAAGGCATATGCCCAGCCCAAAAATGGGATTAGGAGTAGGCAAGTATTAGTGCCAGAAACTGTTATCATATTTGGGGTATTGGCTCTGCAGAATACCCTCATCCTTATATGGTACTTTTATGGAGGTACTGTTCTAATCACTTCCATTTTACCGATAGGGGATCTGGGGCTCAGAAAGGAAACAGAGGTCACATAGTTAGGAAGAGGCATAGCTGAATCTCCAGCTCAGCTACGAGTGTCTCCAAAGATTGCCACCTCCCCCATCAAGCTCTCTGTCTTCGTGGCCAACTCCTGGCAAGAGGTGTGGGTGTGGGGCCTCAAAACCCTGGAACCAGCCCAGCCTGTGTGACGTCGCTCTGGCAAGGACTCACCACCCTGCCAGGCACCAGCTGAAGGAGCAGGAAGTGAGAAGGACTGGCCTCCTGGGGGAGCGAGAGTCACTGGGGCTTGTCTTCTCCAGCCAAGCACTCCGCTGTGAGTCTGCGCTGCCACTCCTGCTCTGGGCTGCTTAATGTCAACTTGTCCTGACCTGGCATGGGCACTGAAGGCAGGGCATTCAGGAGGCTCTTAGCAGCCACAGGTTGACCCTTGCCTCACCTTGTCTTGGAGAGGGAGACGCGAACCTTCTGTGTGGTTCTGTGTGTTCTGTTCTGTGTGTTCACTGGTGGGCAAGTGGGAGGTCCATCCATGCTGTGAAGGAGGCCTCAGTGGGGCTCTGTTCTCAGAGCCCAATGTGATCATTAAATATTCAGATGTGACCATGTTCTTTGACTAGTACAAGTATAGACTTCATGGTCAGGTAAACGTTAAATTTATTCATTTATTTAATCTTTATTAAAGGCATGTGTAATGACTTATTGATTTTTTTATTAGTTGGTGGAGGGGGAAGCACGCTTTCTTGGCAAGCAAGTTATTTCCCGATGCCAGATTTGAAAGTCGCTAAACAAGGGGTCTGTTTTTTAAATAGTAAAAGAAATACTTAAACATAAAAATCAATAAAGGTACATGGAAAAATTGAAATGGATGGGCCAATTAAAAGCAAGGTTTTTTTCTCTTAAGGAAGATCATTAAAAATAAAATTCTTAAGATAATAAAAGAGAAGCATTGCAGGTCCTTGTCTGATAGCAAGGTGCAAAACCCAGCCCCTGTGAAATTCTGGAGGAGAAATATTGAGATGGCCCTTCCAGTGGGGCTCCTTACTTCCATTCCTCCTCTGTGCATGCACAGCAGCCCAGGTGGTTCTACGACAAGGACTCGAGCCCCAGTGGCTTCCCATCACATGCAGAGTAAAGTGCCCACTCTTCCCCTTGGCCACATGGATGTGCATGTGTGCCCTGGCATGAAGCCACCTCCCTACCCTGCTCTCCTTCTTCCCTTCCCATCAGCCCCACCAACCCCCTCTCCTGCCTTCCATGCTCTTCCTGACCATGTGGTTTCCTCTGCAAAGCAGGTGCTTCTCCCGGATGGTCTCATGGCTCCCTCCCCCACTGCATCCAGGCCTCTGCTCAGATGTCACCTCCTCAGGAGGCTCCCTGCCCCCCAGGTTATACCCGGCCCCTTGGCCTGTCTTGTGTTTCTCCATAGCACATGTCCTGTGTTCACGCTGCTCCATGTCGTTGATCCCACACACTGGAAGCAAGCTCGGGGTGGGGGGTGGGGACAGACTTGCCCTGCTGTGTTCCCAGCACTGGGCATCTGGCAGGCACTCCCCCAGTATTTGCTGCATGACCCAGCCTGTGCTCTTCCCCATTTCATCATCTCCTCGGGCCTCACAGTGACACTGGGAAATGGCTGGGGAAGACGTTACTGTACCTGATGGGAACACAGAGGCTGAGAGTCTTCAGGTCAGCAGTGGGACAGGCCTGGACTACACCCAAGGTCTCTGATCTCAACAGCCGCTCCAGGGACAGCTTGACTTCTGATGGCCACACTAGAATGTGTTGGGAACTCAGCAGGCCGCCAGCTGGAAGGACCAGACATTCTCCAGCACCTCCCAGCATGGGCTTGGGGAAAAAAAACCAAATGCACTCAGCATTTGTGCCATTGAATGGAACTTAAATTACTATAGTGTCAGGAGTGGGTCAGGAGCTCATGTCCCAGCTTGTCACTGACACAGCTCCTTTCTGAGCTTCCGTTTCCTTAACTCTACCGTAAAGAACGGAGTTGAACATATGCTCTGTAGGTAGGATTGTGGGGAGCACTCAGGAGAACAGTGCATTGCAAGTGCTTGACGCAGGCCCGGTGCACGCAGGAATCGTTTACAAATGGTGGGTCCTTTATTGTCACTGTGGCGGTGGCCCATGGACACTCTGGGAATGCTCAGACTTTGAGCCTGAGTCAGGCTCCCATACTCCACAGTGGTTGTAGAAGCAGTAGCAGGAAATCTTTGAAAGCACAGTCTAGTTGGCAAACCTTTCTAAGAGACTCGGTCATAACACTGTGGAAGACCAGAAGGCTCTGTAGACAAGATGTCCTTGTGCAGAGGTCAGCCAGCATGTCCTGATAGAGGCCAAGCCCCTGTCATGGCAGCCCTGTGACCCTGTGGACACAACTCCCTCCTGGCTTAATTTGCTACGACTCATAGCTTTGCTATAACAAAGTACCACAGACTAACCAGCTTAAACAACAGAAATCTCCACACAGTCCTGAGGCTGGGAAGTCCAAGATCAAGGTGTCAGTAGGGTTGGTTCCTTCTGTGGCATCTCTCCTTGGCTTATAGGTGGCCTGTAAGACCTTTTCGCTAGGTCTTACATAGCCTTTCCTCTGTATACATCTGTGTCCTGATCTCCTCCTATCAGGACACAAGGCATATTGGATTAGTGTTGACCCTAATGACCCCATTTTAAATTAGTTACCTCCTTAAAAGTCTTTATTTCCAAATATGGTCACATTTTGAGCTGTTGGAGGTTAGGGCTTGAACATACTGATTTTGAGGAACACTACTCAGTCCATAACGTCTTCTCTCACCTCCTCCCTCCACTCTGATTCAGAGTGAATTCAAGCAGCTCTGCAGAATGGCGGGTGTTCTGTAAAACAGGTGCTAGCACCTGCTGCCATGTTCATTTGCCTGTGTTGGTTGAGGTGCCTTGGGACGCTTGCTCAGGGTCGGTATATGTGATTGGAGCTGTGCGCAGGATGGAATGTGTGTGAGGCGTGTGCAGATGTGGGACGTGCGTGGGCCGTGTTTTTATGGGTCTGGGAGAGTGTGCATTTTGTTCCAGTTTTGTGTCTATAATTCAGGGTTTATGGGTGATAGGAGGAGAGGAGTGGCAATGCAGTGAACACAGGATGCATGTGCTCCTTACCAAGTGAAGTCCCTGGCTTTTGGGGCACAAAATCATTCTATATTCTGGACTCTTATCTCCCAGCAGAGCCATCCCTGATCTATCTGAATTACAGATTAACTGACATCGAAAGGACAGCCGAATTCATTGAAATGAATAGCTTTCTAATTTATTAAAGAGCTTATTTATGCTGCTGGTATCAGGCACTCGTCAAATTCTTGGAGTGGTACAGGTCCCTCTCCTGCCCACTGACTTGTCGCTGCTGGAATATTTTATCTCTTCTAAGAGAGCTAGAGTCACTCAGCTGGAGAGCTGCCTATGGTGGAAACAAAGGGCCTGCATACCTTCTGTGGGCCGGCCTGGTCTGTTGTAGATTAGCAGTTAGCCTTCTGCTGCTGACCAACATCTGGATCATTGGGAAGAAGCCAGAGTCCCACATCTCTCTGCTGGCTTGGAGGAGAATGAAGGGGGACACTTCACTGACAACTGGACTCGTTGCTTGTCATCATCCTGTGTGTGATGATGTTGCAATTTCCAGAATCTGATGTGGGGTTCTTGAGTTCTTCTCCCGAATGTGATCCCACTTCACTTTTCCAGCCATGTGGTTGCGGTCAGCTCACAGGAGCCTTTTGGAGTTGGACGCTTGTGTCTGAATATGTAGGAAATTGTCTGCAGGTGAGCGGACAAGTTCTTTCCTTAGGAGTGAGCCCTGGGCTGTGATGGAGGATAATGCTGCTAGGGTTCCTTTGGGGCAGAAATTTGGAAAAGAGGTAGAAAATGGCCATGCTAGGAGTCCTTAGGGACAGAAGAGAGCCTCAAAGATGGAACTTCCTCTGTTTGACCTAAGATTTTACTAACCTTTGACCTTTGGAAGAGAGAGACTCCGTTTTCCTTGTGATAAAAACCAAGCATATGCCAGATACTTTTCGTGTATTAATTCATTTAACAACTGTGGATTTGGTTGTCTTATCACTGCCATTGTACAGATGGAGAAACAGGGAGAGAAGTAAACTCTCCAAGGCCACCCAGCGGGGATATGGAGAAACAGATTTGAACCCAAGATCCATCTAATGTCAGAGTCCTGCATTTCACTGCTTGCAGGATGCTTAAGTTTGCCCCCTTAGCTCAAAACCACCTGAGTTCCTGCAAACCTGCTTCTGACCCTGTCAGAGTCTAAAGCCCCCGGCTGTGCTCTCTGCCATCTGCTCCTGCCTTTTACCTGCCAGGGAGAGGGATGGGCTTGGAAGGAGTGTGAGATCTCACCCAGGGGGTGTGATCTTTGTCACCCATGGCTTCTGAGGTCTGAGCATCTGCTCGGCTATTCATCCCTGGCCCTCCTTAGCTGTTGCGGGTGATTCACTGAGTCAGCCCCATGCTGGCAGTGGGCTTCTCCCAGTACATGAGAAAGGAGAGGAAGAACAAGCTCGAAGAGATCAAGCTTTCATTCCCAGAAAGATACTGGGAGTAATTTCAAGTGGGTTTGAGAATGAGGAGCTGGGTGGTAGCTGTCCACAGGTGCTGGGGGTCAGTGGGATCAGGGTTGTGTCAGCATCCCCATAGCCCCCAGGGGCAGAGCTCAGTGCTGGGAGGGCAGACCTGACTTCCTAGACACTCTCCTGAACTTGTACTTGGCAGCAGCATAGAAGCACCTTCACCTTTCCTTGGAGGTCATCAGGACTGCCAAGGAACCTAACTGACTGCCATTGGTCAGGACACGTTTTCTTTCTGCTCCTGATGCCACCTGAAGGAGTTCAAGTGAAAGTGATAATTAGTAGGGACTTCGTTGCTACCCTGAGCCTGTCAGCCAGAAAGAGCACTCTATCTGCCCTCTGTGGAGGCTTCACAATGGGAAGATGCTAGGGGAGTGGCAGAAGGGATTTTGTCCACACTCTCCTAATTAGACAGTTTCTAACTGCAAGGAGGCATGCTCAGGTTTTGTGGAAGGCAGTGACGAGTGAGCTGGGCATTTTGTGAAAACGCTGTCTCTGTCATATTTGAAAGTTGTACAAGATTATTTTAATTCTTGAAGCAAGTTCCTTCCCAGCTCCATATTATCATCTCGTTGTCAAGCTGGAGCAATATACTTGTTCCTAAGTGGGACCAAGGCCCTAAAGGCAAATGATAAACTATATGAGTTTTGCCAACTATAGGTAGAATCTTTATTGTATTTACTTTTCTAAATTTGGATCATGAACAACAGCAGGCAAAAAAAAAAAAAAAAACACAGAAATTTTATCATCTCCCTTCGTCTCCAACCTGATGCCCTAAAATTTTTACCTATTATTAATATTTAAGAGCTATCACTGTATGAATCATTGGCTATAAAAAGACATAAATTTTGCTCTATTTCCATTTTATACACATATTTCTTCAACTTCCTAGCATATCGAGGTTCCACATTAAAAATACATATATATGAAAAAGATTGGTGCTTACAGGGCCTCCTCCCTTGTCTTAACTGATTTGTTCAGTTGAGAGCTCGAGGAAGCCTTTACCACCAGAACTCACTGGCTTGCCTGTCTCGTGCTTTCCTTGTGCCAGTTTCTCCCCAGTTTAATTGCAAACCATGCTTTAACCTCCACTCTGGCCATTCCGCGCCGCCGGGGTGCTTTTCTTTGCCAGTTGCAGTCTTCTGGAAGTTTGGTTGGCTCATTTTGGTGATGATGGGGGAGATAAGATGTGAGCCCCTCCATCCTGCCCTCCCTTCCTTATTGAGGCACTCTGGATCCTAAGTCTGTTCTAGCTGCCATGAGGGGAAAACATTAACTGGATTGAGCAAACTCTGCGGCTGCCCCATGTAATGCCTTCCTCCCCATCCTGGGTATTTTGCAGCCTGGGGTGGAACCACAGTGTGATGGTTGACAACACACATCCAGGGTTGTCGTGTTGGCTGGTTGATTGGGCATCTCGGGCAATTCGCTGGATTTTAGTTTTGTCATGGGCTGGAAGGGCCGGATGTTGCCTGCTCTATCTGTATCAGAGTCTAATTGGGAGAGAGGGAAGCAAATGAGCCAGTGAATTTGAGAGTGCTCGGAATCATAAAGTGCTGTGCAGACGTAAGGAGATGCTGTAATGACGATGATGATGATGTTTCTGAGGGTCATTGGTTTAATATATCTTCTCTTTCCAGGAAATACGCTATTTGGTTGTTCTTATAAAATTGCATTATTACAATCTGAGCTTGAGCCCAGTCCAAAATTGGGAAGTGCTTTCTCTCCTAGAACTGCCACTGATTTCACCAATGGCATTGGTTGGATGTGGTCACTAAGACGCCACATGTCCCCATCTGCCTACTCCTCCTGCTTTAATTTTTTAAGTGGCACAGATCTGTCTTAATCTCTTTCCTATAGAGAGGTGGGGAGGGCTGAAAAGGATTGTTGGCAGAGAGCTTTGAGTTCATCTGCAGAATTCCAAGGGCTTGGGGTTCTACTGTGGGGTCTGGGCTTTGCATTCCCAGCCAGAATCTAAGCTCACAGGATGCACTGTACCCTCAGATACATTGCCTCCATCAACCCTCTGCCATCTCATGGCTTTGTGAAGCACAGGAAGTGTTTGCACTCTAAGGTTAGATGCATACGTGTCTACCTCTGTTACTTCACCTGCTTGATGTGGGCAAGGGACTATATTTCTCTGAGCCTGTTTCCTTACCTGTAAAATGGTGATATTAGTAGGACCTACCTCATTAAATCGTGGGAATCCAGGGGGGAGGAGAAAAATGCATGCATGCAAAGAGGACAATGCCTGGCACATAGTAAGCACTGCTGTATTTTCAGAATCTAGGGGCAATTCTGTGTATCCTAATGAGCTAGGAGGAAATGGAACACCAGGATTTTTCTGGTTGGACCCCTGGGGTTGCCACCATAATGTCAACTACCAAATACTTTTCAGAACTCCAGAGCTGAAATACAATGTATGTGCTGTTTTGCATTATCTACTCAGCCAGTCACTCATCTATTCTAGCCATATTGGATGCCTATCAAGGCACCGCTCCTTTTGTGGGACTTGGACATGATGCTAACATATCTCTGTTCTGCAGGGGCCTAGGCCCTCTAACCTAAGACCCGATAACTGGCTTCAGGGCAAGGAAGACTGTGTCCCATGTTGGAGAGTGGGGTTAGATGCCAAGGAAGGAGAGATTGAATAGGTGAATGTGGCGGGGCATGCAGATAAGAACTCTTAGAGGAAGGGGGATGTGAGCCAGGTCAGTAGGCTATATAGAACCCCTTGCCTGGCTTGTATTAAGTTCCCAACAAATGGTAGCTATTAATGTTATTATTTAATGCTTTGCTCACAAGGGGCATTTAGTATATTTTTTTGGATTGACTGAGTGCCTAACTGGCAGTACAAACAAATGAGGCAGATTTTATTATTCCCATTTCTTTTTTTCCCAAAGGGCCTCTAGCTTGTACTGAACTGGTGCTCCATCCGTCATGGGGCTAGAGCCTGAAATATTGCCGTGCATCGAGTTCTCAACCCTGCTCCACACCCCCGCCTCCCAACGTGGAGCACATTCCATCCACCTTGGCACAGAAGGGGGCAAACCTTCCTTCTGTCACCTTCCTGCAGTGTTGGATTAAGTAATCAGTGCCTTTTTGCTGAGCCCGATCTCAGGGAAGAGGTGTGAACTTCCAATTCTTAGCAGTTCCATTAATCACAGATTTTCATCTCAACAAGATATTCAGACATGTATCCACACTTCAGAACTCTATTAATAACAGCTAATATTTATCTAGCTCCTTGTGTGTGCCAGGCACTGTGCTACAGTATTTTTTAGACATTTCTTGATTTAAAAATTATAATAATCTTAGAATCTCAAAGGTAAGTGCTGTTGTTTTTCCCATTATTCAGATGGAGGCAAGGGAGAGGAAAAATAATTTGCTCAGCTGAGACCCAGAGAGCCTGGACTTGAATTTAGAGGATGTCCCGCCATAGTCTGAGCCCTTAACCAAGATACCTAAGGGCCTTGCTGTATGTTGGAGGTCAGATCCATGGCTGGTTCGCTCTTGCCAAACTAGGGGTGAATTGCAGGCACCTGTGGTTGCAGGTGGTAAGGACTGGTCCTGAAAAGGACTCTTTAAGAGGATCTTGTGTCTCAGTCCCAGGAAGCTGTTCATGCTCCCCACAGCTCAGCACTTCTACTCTGATGGAGCCTAAAGTCTCCTGCCTTATCTACCTTGTGGAGCCACCCATGTGTACCAGGTGTACCAGGACATCTGAACACAGTGGATGCTGTTACCCTCACAACCACCCTATATGTAAATTAGTTCCCCTCCCTCTCCATCCACCTTACACTCTGCATCTCCCTTCATGGTCTGACATGTATTTATTGGTTTACTTATCCACAGTCTTTGCCTCCCCCTGGAACGTTAGCTCCATAAGACAAGAGCTTTGTGCTATACACTGTTGTATTTCTCATCCCTAGAACAGTGCATAGTAGACTCCTAATAAATGTCAAATGTGGTCAGTGGACATATTCCACAGTTTTAGAGATGAGGACAGCAGAGCTCAGAGAAGTCAAGCAAGTCTACAGTTGTGCAGGTAATGAGACCCCCATGGTTGTCCGTGGATACCCTTGTGCCCAGAGTAGCTTTAATTTCCAGCTCCTTAATGGTCAGATACCTGGAGTATGACACACTGTTCTGTGGGCCAGACCTTGGCTGTCTTGTGTGCCAGCAACTTTCTGCATGTATATCCCCTCCCAGCAGCCCCTGCCCCGGCCCCTTTACCCAAAGACTTTTCATTTTCCCATCTCATTCTTCATTGATTTATTAGCATAAGCCATTTTTAGCTCACTATTATAATACATCTATTAATTCCTCATGATTACAATCAGCATTAATTACACTTAACCTTACAGTATCATACAGTGCCTGCCTGGAAGGGGAGACTTCTGGCAGCGGGAGTCCAGATGCCCCTTCAGAAGACGCCTGTGGGCTTTAGCACATTGGGTAACAGCAGTAGCATGCCTGGCCAGAGACTAGAGAAGTGGCTTTTTGAGTCCAACAGATGTGGTTTCAATCGACATTTCCATTTCCATGTATGCCCACCCCTCTGAACCACAGCTTCTATTTTCACCATATCACTGGGGGATTCAAAGATAGCACCCATACTGTCTCCCTCAGCCTCTTTCCAGGACATGATACAGCGTGAGGGATCCCCATTTCAAGTGCTCTGCACTTCCTATCCTGTTCTTTCAGATAACACCTGGAAATACTTATTCTGTCACTGACTCTGCACTTCCCCTTAGGTATGGAAATTAGGGAGCTATGTCCATCCGGCAGAGTCTATAGCACTGCCCTTTAACATTTATTGAGTCCCTACTAAATTCCTGAGTAGCTGAACAAGCAGGCGGAAGTCCATGGAAGCCAAAAAGAGTTGGCCAATCTGTCAACGGAGGCCCTCTTTTCTGCCTCTAACAAAGCTCATGTCTTATTTGCACCAGTGAGTACTCTTTCTTTGATCAGACATGAGAAGCATTCGTTAACTCTAATTCCCTAGCACAGAATGGGAGACTTTTAGACATGCAAATGCTGCCATTAGTGGCCATATTAAAATAAGAGGCTCTCAAATCAATAATTGGCCTGGGGCTTAAAAGTATCAACAACAAAGTTTTTGTGTTAGCTAACTGTCACGTGCTTTTGTTTTTATTAGTATTATTATTAACATTTGCTGAGCACTGATGTTATGTCAAGTGGTTTGGATAAACACTTGATTTAACCCTAACAACAGCCGGATGAGGCAGTCACTGAGGTAAGCTCCACTTTATCGATGAGACAAATATTGAGAGAGGTGAAGTGACCAGACTGATTCCATAGTAGTTAACAGAACAATGGGAATATGCTTGTGAATTAGACATTCTTGTCCTTGTGTTGAGCACTGTTGTCTTTCTTTAGACAAGAGGAGTAAAAAGATGGTGTCAGAACCAGCTCCTCCCTTTTTTTAAAGCCTCATTCTTGGGTTGTAGAGAATGAGGATCAACAGGAAGAGAGGAGAGGAGGGACAGGGAAAACTTGGTATTCAGATGGGTTGCAAGAATTTAGAGAGGAAGTGACTGGGTGAGTGGGATGGGGAGGAAGATGAGGGAGAGACAGGTACAAGTAAGCCTCTAGGCAGTAATAAAATTGAGCTGGCTCCCAGGTAATGTAGTTTTAATGGTGGGGCTGGGGCAGATGTGACAAGGACAGAAATGTGCATTATGCATTTGGGAAATATCAGCAAAAAAAGTCTTTTTATTTAATGGTAGAAATTGTGGTTAGTAGATCATTAGGTAATGATGGGCTTTGAGTGTCAAGCCTAAACTGTACCTGTTTATGAATCAGGACACACCTAAATTAAATTAGAGAATGAATTTGAAGGAAATTATGTCTACAGACCCAAGGAAAATGTCAAGTATGCTTTCTCTTCATATTGCTTTTTAAGGTTTTATTAAAATGATAGTTTGTGGCAGGTGATATGTGTACTGGCCCTTGGTGGGAACTGGTCTTGGATTTGAATTCCAGCCTCATCATTTATCAGCTGAAGGACTATGGACAAGTTAATAAAATATCTCTGAGTCTCTGTTTCTTTGTCTTTGAGATGGAGACAATCATTGCAAGGTTATAAGGGTTAAATGAGGCAATATTTATAAGTTGCTTGGGACAATTCTTGGCCTTAGTAGATATTCATCCAACAGTAGTTTGATTAAATGAGAGAATACAGGGTCACCTGGGTAGCTCAGTCAGTTATGTTTCTGCCTTCAGCGCAGGTCATGATCCTGTGGTCCTGGGATCGAGCCCTGCATCAGGCTCTGCCTCACCCCCACTGTGTTCTCTCTCTCTCTCTCAAATAAATAAATAAAAATCTTTAAAAAAAATAAATAAATGAGAGAATACAGAAAAGCATAGCCTAGTGCCTGGGAAACAGAGGATTCTCCCTAAATAACATCTAGTTCATTCGTGGGGCGGGGGGGGCGGTGCCCACATACACATATATATGTAATATCTATGGGTCACTCTGTCTACCTAGTGAAACTTTGAAAAGATGTATGTATTACATCTGAAATTAAAAACATTCCATATATAAACCCTCTGTAAACCCAGGTCAAGATGGGAATGATATCTGGGCTTACTAGAAGTCAAACTTTTTTTTTATTAAGATTTTATTTATTTATTCATGAGAGACAGAGAGAGAGAGAGAGGCAGAGACACAGGCAGAGGGGGAAGCAGGCTCCATGCAGGGAGCCCGACATGGGACTTGATCCCGGGTCTCCGGGATCACACCCTGGGCGGAAGGCAGGCGCTAAACCGATGAGCCACCCGCGCTGCCCGAAGTCAAACATTTTTAAAATAAATGCCACTTATTAGCTTAAGTCACCACAGTGTGGTGACTTGAAAAAGTCTCTTGTTTGGAACCTATGAGTTCCTCCCACTATAAAAGTTGTTATCCCACATATGTTCAAATTCCTACCAACAATAAGGAATGACAATGAACAAAGACCCTGATATTACATTAACACTTCCTTTACTTCTCTTTGGAAGTTCTCTTATTTCTATACATAATGCTTAACTACATTTTAAAAAGGATTTTATTTATTTATTAATGAGAGACATACAGAGAGAGGCAGACACATAGGCAGAAGGAGAAGCAGGCTCCCTGCAGGAAGCCTGATGCGGGACTCGATCCCACGACCCCGGGATCATGACCTGAGCCAAAGGCAGGCGCTCAACCATTGAGCCACCCAGGTGCCCTTGCATTTTTTTTTTTTTTTTTTTTTTTTAGTTCTGGGGTAAATTGATATAATGAAGCCTCCTGCCTTCAACAAAGATACCATTATATGAAAATGGTTTACATCGAGCTTTCCCAATAGATAACGTTTCCAAATCGTTGAGTGTAAAGTACATCAATGTTTGTGTCTAGGAGCATGAGGGGAACAATGCCATGCGTGAGCCTAACAAAATTTCCTTACTGTCTAATGCTTTCCTAGAATTTTCTCCAGCAGTTCCAGAGATGCTTAGTCATTAATTCTGAGCCATCTTTGATTAGCGGGGACTTCTAACACTTCGAGTCTCTCTGTCCCAACCTCTCCCTTCAGTTGGTTAATGATCTTAAAATACCCTCATCTGTACTCCTGTGCCTTTAAAGGGCTTGCTATTTAAAGGCATCTTGGGAGGAATCCCCTGATTCACACATTTGCATATTAGGCCAATGTTCTCAGTGTGTTTGGGAAGTCAGCAGTTCAGATAATATTGACGACAGCCTCTTGGCTGGGATTGACATTATCCAGCTAAGGCTTGCTACCTGCGGATCTTTCCTGTCTATCATTTTGCTTTGCCTAACTGCCAAGGTCAGTGTCAAGATCAGCTGATTCATATAGGTGTTGGCTAAGCCCATACACATACACATATTCTGAAATGGACACTTTAAACTGGGGATGAATTTAAAATTCCATTATGAAACTCTGTGGGGTTTTTAATAGAATGCTAACAAACAATATTGTTAAGCAATTAAAAAATAATAAAGCAAACCTGCTTAAGTAGCTGTAACCTCACAGGCTTGAAATTACGCCTGCTACCCTGGGAACAGAAACTCAAGAGAACGAAGGAAAATAAGCTGTGAACCTAGAGGATTTAAAATAGCCTGGGCTTAACTATTAAAGTAGTGTGAGCATAGAATCCTTGCATGGGGCACACTTAATAGGAGTTGGACTTGCTTTTCTCTCTGGTCTCTTTGGTCCTCCCCATCCTAGCATCCTCAGCTCCAGGGCTGCTTCTGTGCGTTTTCTGTCAAGCACAGGAGGGAAAAAAGCAGTTTCTGCCTACCTTGCCAGGTCTGAAAAAAATATCCTCCAATCCCTCCGTTGTCCTGGGTGGCTGCCAGCATTTCATTTCATCACAGTGCTGCGGTGTTGTGGGGGGTTATGGTTGACCTTATGTGAGGCATCTGAAGCCCCAAAGAAACAATCTGACTGCTTCCTGACTGCACATAGTTGTATTCACAGCAACACTGGGGTAAGAACCTGGATTAGAATTTGGGACCCTTGTGGCATCCATCTGTTGCTCTTGCCTTCCATGACAAATCTCCTTTCCTGCTAGGATGGTTTGACTTTTACAAGATCTTGATTTCCATTTTAATAATCCCAAGCCTTCCCTCGACTCTGCAAAGGAATTAAATTTAAATACGAAGCCTACATTTTATCTTGACATTTTCTTTAGAAGGCAGGGGAAAAAAAAGAAAAAGAAAAACGGGGGGCTAGATATTTAAGTCTTCCCATCACGAGAGCAAAATCCTCATTTTCTTTAGAACCCTTTGTTCAGATTCTCACGGGAGAGGTGTAGGGCCAAGGGCTGCCTTACTGGCCTGCAGGCTCTCTAGTAACCCCCAGAGACACCAAGAACACTCTGCATCCAGGATTCCAAATCTCTGTGGGAAACGTACCCGTGTCAGCATTAAGTGATATGGCTTAAAGATAGTCTTGTCAGTCTAATTGATCTTGAGTCATTGCCTTTCCTGTCAGAGCTGTCTATCTCCTTACCCATAATCCTCATCACTTTGATAGCCCGTCAGGAATATGGGACTTGGCCCAGCCTTGCCTTCATCCAATAACATTATGAAATTGATACTGACACTTCCATTGGCACTAATTTCTCTAAGAGATTGGAGCCAGAGGACAAGTGGTTTAGCTTCATGGCAGTTAAGCTTTCCAAGTAGATCAAGATGGCCTAAGATTGATTGACCTGTACCCTGAGGAAGGGAGAGGGAGAGGAGGGGATGGAAAACCAGTGGGCTGCATCATCAACATCATCAAGTGGTATTTATTGACTACTCAAGAAGGGACAATGTTGTGTATGGATATTTGGAAGGTATATGCCAGCCCCTCCGAAGATTGCTTCATAGAGAGTTTACAAATTTTGGAAGCACGTTGGTTACAGTGGTTCACTGCCTCCTTGTGGCATTGCTCCCTGGTGTCTGAAGTCCAAAGCGGCAATTAATTCTACCCATGACTGTCTTTTCTCTACCCTTCCACTTCCACACCTGGGAGGCCTAACTTAACTGTTTATTAGGGCGACTCTGTTATTTTTCATTCAAAACAAAGAGGGTGCTATGAAAAGTCTTTCTGGAACAACAGGTTCTCCCTGTTGGAAAATCAGGATGTTTGGTCAACCCCCCTTTTTAATAATTACAAGCTAAGCCTATGTGAACTGAACAAAGAGATACTTTGACAAGTTTTCGTTCCTTACCTGAGTCTCCTTTAGGTTATTGGATGCATAAGGAAACTGGGTTTTGATTCTCTCTTTTTTTAAGTTTTTATTTATTTATATGAGAGAGAGAGAGAGAAAGGGAGAGAGAGAGAGGGAGAAAGCACAGAGGGAGAAGCAAACTCTCTGATGAGCAGGGAGCTCAATGTGGGGCTCGATACCAGGACCCTGGGATCATGACCTGAGCTGAAGACAGACACTTGACCCACTGAACCACCCAGGCACCTGAGGAAACTGGGTTTTGATGAGGAGGTTCCATGAAAAATGAGAAGTTCTTATGAATTGATAGGTTTAATGATATTGCCTGATCTGGAGGTCAGTGCAAGAATAATACCTTAAAAGTGATTATAGGAAGTCACAAAGTTGAAGAAGGATATGCATTTTGAGATTAAGTGGTTAAGTTTTAGGATTTTTTTCCCTTTGTACCAATCTAGCCCGTGTCCATCTTCAGGAAAATAAATGACTCACTACTACTAGAATCTCCCTTGTCTCCATCTACCTCATTACCCCTTGGTGGGGTATTTGATTTGAGTGTTTAATATCCTCAATGTATTACATTTAAGTATATTATATATATTACCCATAGTAATAGTTTGGAGACATGGGGAAGGAGTGAAATTATAGACAAATGCAGACTAGTAAGTCTCCTTGCACACTTGTTCAATGGGCAACAAACTGGTGTTACTTTATGTGTGAGTTCATGTGTATTTTTGCTCAGGAGTGTGTCTGTGTGGGCAAACATGGGATTTCTGACATGTTTATGATGGTCTGGTGGGACACGTGCCTGTGACATCATTGCTTTGCCTTCCATGACTCACGGGGCTTCTCAGAGAACATGGCTTCCCAAGTGCTGGCTTGGCTAGTGGAGCCCCTGCCCCAGGCTGGGAGGCAGGTGTGCAAACAGGAACTATAGTATATAAAGCGTTGTCATACAAGGGAAGAGATCACAGAGCTGATACAGTGTTATTTTGATTGATTTTTGTATTGTATTTATACTTTCACATGCAGAAAATCAATCGACCCCTTGCCCCCTCCTCTGTTCCTGCTGTAGCACTGTTCAAATGAAATGCTTATATCACTTTTACAGCTTGTCTGTGAAAGGGATGAGTGAACCAAAAAATTAATAGAGGCTGCTGAGGGCCTTGCCCAACTGCTGCCCAGGTGTGTGGGGAGAAGAGGCAGTGACCAAGGTTCAAGGTGCCTTGGAGGTGACGGCCACCGCATAAGCAGAGATAGTGTTGTGGGTCAGGAGGTAAGGCAAGTCCTCTGGGGTGGGACAAGGACTATCAACAGGGATGAAAGGTGACAGACCTCAAGGCTACAGTGTTTGCTGGATGGGGGTCCTTCTTGTGCTGCCTTCCTCTCTCTTTTCTGCCCTGGCTTAGTGTCTCCCTTGTGCTGTCATATTGCCCTGGGCACACTTGTAACATGGTCCTCACCATCTCTGTCATCTCTCTTGGTTTATTGTGTGTCCTACCTGTAGAACTCTGGGAGCCTCTTCATGGCCAGGAATATATCTTCTTCTCCCTCCCTAGTCTCTAGCTGACAGCCTGGCACACGAGGCAGTGTTTGCTGAGCATGTGTGTGGGAAGGCTGGTATGGAAGGTGTGATCTGAATCAGAACCTAAAATGTTAGGGTCACCGTCGAGGATTCTCAAATGGGCTTAGGTTAGTGCTACAGTTCTTGGGAAGTTGTCCTTGGAAGGTTAAATGCCCATAGAATGCATTCTCAGTTCATCCCAGAGGCAGTTTTTTCATCATCCTGATAATGCCCTTCCATCCCTTATGCTTGCCACTGCCCAGGCTGAGTGCAAGACAGGTGGGAGACTTGGGTTGTGGGTTGAACTGTGTCCTGCAGAAAGATATGTTGAAGTCTTAACCCTTGACATCTGTGCATGTGACCTTATCTGGAAATAGTCTTTGCAGGTGTGATTATGATGTACATTAAGATGTGATACTAGAGTAGGGTGGGCCCTGAATCCAAGCTGACTGGTGGCCTTATAAAAATGGGAGATGCAGTGATAGACACACACAGAGAAGAAGGCCATAAGACCAGGAGTGTGATGCATCTGCAAGTCAGGGAACACCCAGAGGCTGCTGACCATCAACAGAAGCTAAGAAGAGCCAAAGAAGCATTCTGCTCAGAGTCTCAGAGGGAGCTTGGCCAGGCTGACACCTGGATCTCAAACTTCAGGCCTTCAGAACTGTCAGAGATTAAATTTCCATGGTTTCAAGCCATGGAGCTTGTGGTATTTTGTTAGAGCAGCAGAAGGAAGCCGATAACCCAGTGCCTGTGGATGCCTGGGTTAACTCCTGGATGGCACCTCTTTTCCAATTCCCTGCTTATTAAGCACATTTTACTAGGGCCTTGAAGCAGTTCAAAGATATACAGGATAAGGTTCTTGACCTTCCAAGATTTATGATTTAGAGACTTCAGGACCAGATAAGGAACTTGAATTGGGATGAGCAAGGAGGCATGGATCAGTGTTGATGCCAGGACAATCTAACAACAGGATAAGTTCAAATGTAGGGGTCAGTCTCCTAGTTTTCTAAGGACATGGTGTTTCTGATGAAAATAATAACACAGGCTCCTAGCAAAATGAAGTTCCAAAGTGAAATGTCATAGGACCAGTCTGTGACTTGTCCACGGAAATACCCTTGCCATGAATGCAGGGTGGAAGGCAGCTGTTACAGGACTCTGAGAGCTGGGTATACAGTCCTGTTGGAGACAACATTTGCCTTGACAGATAGGTGGGCCTGGGTGATGTTCAACCAAGGTGGGCAGGTGCCAATCCCTGGTCCCTCGAGGAGTAGGTGAGAGACCCCAGGAAGGCTGGGAAGTATGCCTACAACAGCCCATCACCTCTGCAAGGGCAGGGCCTTATAGTGAGACAGTGCATGGTGTGGAGCCTTTAGATGATGTTGAGGGCCTGCTGAACACCGTGGGCACCTTTTCAGAACCCTGGTTTCTGGTCTAGAGACTGCAAAGAAACCTGGGCATGTCTTGACAGTCCTATTGTCCTTTCCAGGGACAATAGCAAGAATCTGCATTCTGCAAGACAGTTTTTTTCTGGACATTCATGGGCTAACTTTGGCCTTGCACTGCCTTTCCCGAGGCACACTTTACCTTCATCTGGGTTTACCACGTGTGGTAGCCCTGTGGTTTAAGTCACTCCTTGTCAGTTTCTAATCTTAGATTAAGGGGTCCACAGCCAAAGTCATGAAATCTCCAAACAAGAGATGCATTTGGTGGGGAGTCCTCACTGCTCTCAGAAATACCATTTTGGGTCTTACTCCCAGATGGAGAGCTACCCTTTACTTTTCTAGAGGAAGTAATTTTGATGTGAACTCAAAAGATCACTGGATAGGGAATCAGAAGAGCCAGGTTCAAGTCACAACTCTCCCCTGACTCCCCTGGTAGATCAGTTTAACAACTCTGAGTCTCTGTTTCCTCATGTGTGAAATGGGGGATGTAGTCTCTATCTTGAGTATCTCATTGGTTGCTGTGGTTGCTGTGGTGATTGAGTTCATAGAGAAGAAATTGCCTTGTGAGCGACAATGCGTCATACAGAAATGAGGGGTTTCCATTGCTGTTAGATTACAGGCTTTAATGCACAAAATCATAGGATCCTCCCATCCTTTTTTTTAAATTCAAGTATAATCGACACACAACATTTTGTTAGTTCCTGGTGTACAACATCGTAATGATTGGATATTTGTACATATTGTGAAATGATCATGATAAGTCTAGTTAACATCTGTCATGGGTCTCCCATTCTAAAAGGTTCTGTGATCTCATTTCCCTCCCTACTTGAGGGTGCTGGGAGGCCTTAGATCTTCCCAGTGAACATTTTCTTTTTTTTTTTTTTTTAAGATTTTATTTATTTATTCATGAGACACACACAGAGAGAGAGAGAGAGAGAGAGAGAGAGAGAACCAGAGACACAGGCAGAGGGAGAAGCAGGCCCCATGCAGGGAGCCCGATGTGGGACTCAATCCTGGGACTCCAGGACCATGCCCTGGGCTGAAGGCAGGCACTAAACCGCTGAGCCACCCAGGGATCCCGGATCCACCCCCCCCCCACCCCCCGCCGCGAACATTTTCTAATAAAGAGAGAAATGCCTTCTTTGTTTGGCAGAAGGTGATGGTCCAGGGTGATCTGGGTGTGAACACAAACTTCTCAGAATGGCCTAGAAGAAATCATTGCACTTTCATGGATTCTCTCCACCTATAAAGTTAGGCCTCATTTCAACAGTTTGGATTTAGGGGCATTGCAGTTCTGAAATGTTTTCATAGACCTCTCCAATTTGAGGCCATGTGATTATGTACCATGACGCAGGTAGGGGAGTGATTAAGAATATGGACTCTGGAGTCTTACAGCTCCATCTAGAATCATGGTGCTGTCACTCATTAGCTGTGTGCCCAGGGCAGACTGCTTCACTGCTCTGAGTCTAATTATAAGACCCACCTCACTGAGCCATTGTGAGCACTGAATGAGATCATAAGTACACAAAGCCCAGGCTGGTGCCCAGTGGTCAATAAGTGCTCAATAGGCATTAGCTATTATTCTGGAGAAAGAAGCTGGGTTTTCTACAGGTGATGGTATGCTATGACATGTACTCAGAGCTACTCTGAGGAGGATTTCCTGCAGGTATACCCTGGGTAAACTACTGCCTGCAGAGCAGTGTGTGAGCCCCATGCACCTGTGAGAGGCCTTTCTTATTGGGAAACTCCCCTCATCAGCCCACTGTTTCTCACTTGTGAACTAGGTAAAATCAGGGGCCTTTGGGCTTTCACTCCCATTTTGGTCTGTCATTCTCTTGGTGGTGGTGTTGAAATAAGAGGGTACTGATTATGCAGAATAGTTCTATTAGCATAAAAGGTGCCGTGAGTGAGTGGGTGAAAAGTGTGGAGACATCAGTGATCCTATATGGCAGCACCGGTACAGCATGCTCACAAACTGCCGTGTCTCCTTCCATTCACCAGAAGTTCCCACGAGGTTGGGTGGAAAGCTATGCGTAATTCTTGAGGGGAAATAAGTGCCTCTATTTTGGAGTGACACTGACTAGTCCCAGTACAGTGGTTAAAGATGAACTGAGGAATGTTGAGACTTGAGCTCTAAGCTTTTTATGGCGCCTTGGACCAAAGCACTGTATTTCGTCTTCTAGTTGTCTTATGTGTGCAACTGGAAGATAATTATTTGCTTCCTGTTTGTGCCTGGGATGTCTGAAGTATAAAGTCTTTGAAGAAAGCTAATGACATTAGCCTTCCCTCTAGGGTGTGTATTTTCTTGTTCTCAGGCCCCTTGCTGCCTACCATTCTTCTGCCTGTGCACACCTACATAGGAGTTGCTCCTCCAGCTATGACCTGGTGCATTGGTTCTAGGTCTCAAGTTCCCTGGAAATGTCATGGGCTCCACTCCTAAAAGAAGCCAGTTTTCTTACAGAGCAGACTCAAGGGAATAAAGATTGGGAGTGGAAAGGAGATTGTGCTTGATTCATTATAACTTGTCACAGTGTCAGAAAAGCAATGCTGGGGGCTCAGGCAGCAGGGCGCTGTGAAATGAGCCCAAACTGTGATGTCAGATAGAGGTGGGTCTGTCTACCAGTTATTAACTGCATGACCTTGGGAAAATCATGAAGCCTTGGGCTTTGGACTCCTCAACTGCATTACTGGGATGGCACAATCTACTCTCAGGGTTGTCGTGGTGATGAACTGAGGTAAGGGAAGCCATGTGTCCAGAGTACCAGGCAGCACCAGGCCTGCCTTTCCTTCCCTTCCCTTTCCTTAGGTGTGTATCCTTGGGCTGCTTGATCAGTGGCATCATTTTCAATCACCAAATGCTACCCTCAAGCTATGGATGCGATGAGGCATGAACAGTGCCTTTGGTTCCTGTAAAAGGCTGGGAGGGAATTCAAACCAGAGAAGAGAACTTATCTTTTGGGAAATGTTCAGGGAGAGGGGCACAGAGAAATGAGGAGGGCATGGCTTCTTGGGCAGCCCGCAGGGCCTGCAAGTCCCAGAGGTCCCAGAGGTCATGACGGCAATGGCAGTCTGGATGCAGGAGGAGACAGAAAAGGGGAGGGACTACAGGAGCTGGTGCAGGAATAGAGCGGTGGTGACTTGTCCCCAGGTATGCTCTCCGACAGAGCCCATGTTCACTTGGCTTCTGTCCCACATCTGCCAATAAAAATTAAAGAAATTGATTTTCTTTTGTTTGCCTCTGAGGACTAGGCTCTTTTTATGAGACAGTAAATGGAATCCCACTCTGAGCGTGGCTAGATTTTTAATTGTGTTTGTTGTGCTTTCACCTTATTCCATTTTATGAGTTCCTGCTCCCAGATTTGTTGATGCGAAGCTCTCACCCACCAGGGACACATCAATATTTGATTTTTATCAGTAGGAAAAGGTTGAGGTTTTTAAAAAATCATTTTCTTAATCCAAAGGTTGGCTCGTTGGCTTCATTCTGACACATTAAAAACATGGGACCCATCCAGGGTTGTTTTCTTTGACTTCCTAAGTTTGACCTGAAGTGGGGGTTGGGGGGTCTCTTTCAATAGTGGAAGTCATGGTCTGGCTCTATGTGAAATGAGATTAGATTAGATTAGATTAGAGTCCAATTTTGGGACAGAATGCTGGGAGGAAACATTTTAAAATGAATTACATCATTGAGGATAAAAGATGCATCCTTTGCATAGGACACTTTTGTAAAGATTTGTTGAAAACGATGCAAAGGAAAACATTAAAGTTAATATTGTTCAGTGTGGGGATGGTTTCACTTCCTGTATTAGTCAGCACGAACTAGGTTATTCTGTGATAACAAACAGCTCCCCTGTCAGTCTCCATGATTTAAAACAACAGAACTATATTTCTCACTTATGCCACCACGCACCTGGTATTGGCTACAGCCGTCTGCTCTGTGTTGGCCTCACCCAGGGATAAAAGTTGCCCCAGGCTCTGCCTCATACTTCCACAGTTGCCAAGCAGGAAGAAGAGAATGGGGCAGGTCACACACTGGATCATAAAGCTTCCATGTGGAAGTGGTGTGTATCGCTTCTGCTTACTTCCCATTAACCAACGAGAGTGATGGGGGTGCTGAGTAACCTGGAGGGGTACAGAAGTACCTAGAAATGCTTGGTGAACAGTGATTCTAACAATCAAGTTCCTAAGAGGGTTTCCTGAATTGGTAGGTGAAATGCCCCCCACCTTGGAAGGAAGTATGAAAATAAATGAAGGACTGTAGAAATGGATGCATTCTGGCCCCAGGATTTTACAATTTTGCCATAAATAGGGCCTTGACTACCCAAAGTTATCTTATATGGCTTGGTACTGCCTTGAAAATATTTGGTGAGCTGTTTCTAGATGCCTTGATTCGGGTGTCCCTGCTTCTTTGTATGGCCTCATGTATTTATACTGAGCTCTGCTTGTAAAAAAAAAAAAAAAGATAATTTAGGTCAGCAATAGTATTGAGAACATGGGTAGTGGGTGGGAAGAGTAAGAACTTGGGAGATAAGCAAACATAGATTCAGACATCAGCTCCATCACTTCCTACCTAGCTGGTTTTTGGAAAATGAATTAGACGTATTTGAGGATCAGTTGGTCAAATGGGAATAATGGTGTATTTTGAGGGTCAAATGAAAAGAGAATAATTGTTATAATTGTGTCCTTGGGACTCTGAGTCATTTCTTTGGAAATCAGAGAAGAACCACTTCTGCAAATTGGCTGAGCAAATGCCATTATGTTGCACTAGTGGCTGGATTTTCTTGGGGACAGATTTCTGAGAACTGTTAATGCTTTGAAAGTTAGGGAGTTTGTGCAACAGAAAGGGATTTTAGTGACAAGGATAGAATATTGGAGAAGTAATTCCAAAGAAGCCTTCTCCCTGATGAAAGAGCAGTGTTTATGTGTTAATGCCTTGTCAGGCATTTACCTGAGCTAGTTTACCTAGCTCATTCTGTGCGATGTACAAACGCACTCCTCTTTGTCCGCTAAGGACCCTGACTCACCAGAGGCTTCTGCAACACGTCTTGTCCTTGCAGACCTCATGACAACTTTCATCTCCCAGTTCCCCTGCCTCTATCCTACCTGGGTCAGAGCTTGCTCTGTTGCAGTGAAGTTCCATCTCATGTTTTCATCAGAGACCTTTGGTTTCTGGAGGAACCTGACCCCACAGTGGAATCAGCCCTTTATGAAAATCTGAGCTATTCCATTTCAGCCCCGTTATTTTTTTTTTCCCATTGAAGGAGCAGAGAGGGAAAAAGAAGAGACTCTTTAAAGACAGTTTGGACCATTGAATGCTGGGCAAGACACCTGCTGGGGCCATCAAGCTTTCTCTAATTATCCAGTGGTTCAATTATGGTATGGTTAGAAGAGCAAAACGTGCTCAAGATCTGAAAGGAAAAAAATACAACACTGATTTGGGAGGAGAATCATGTGATGGGAATGTCTGAGCGGACCTATACATTCCCTTCTGGTTCTCTCTCAACAACTTGAACTTACCAGCAAGGCTGCAAATCTGTCTCTCTTCCTTTTTGTTTATTAGTACTGCATAACAAAATAATTCTGTCCTAGATTAGGATTAGGAATGGATTGGTGACAGCAGATAGGTCCATCACAGGTGCTAGACTGTGTGTGTGTGTGTGTGTGTGTGTGTGTGTGTGTTGGGAGCAGAAGACAGCAAGCTTCACTCCTCCTCTTGCCCTGCCTTAGGTCTTTGTGGGTTCCCAAAAATAGAAGAGCTCCCTGGACAGATGAGGTGTCCTCTATGTTCTTCTCTGTGGTTATAAAGGTTGGAAGAAATACTTCTTCCTCACAGAGGCCCCACATCTATGGGTTTTCCATTGAGGCAAGTGACCTGAGAACTGGCCAGAGCTGGAAAGATAAATTGGTTCCTAGGGTGAATGTGGGTTCCCCTGTAAGCAGAGCTCAACCTGGAGTACTGTTGTCACCCCAGGGTGTGTTTGGAAATATGCTGTGTGCTGGGTGGAGGGTGGTGAACTGGCTTTTTTAAACATTTATTTAAATTTTTAAAAAGATTTTATTTATTTATTCATGAGAGACACAGAGAGAGGCAGAGACATAGGTAGGGGGAGAAGCAGGCTCCCTGTGGGGAGCCCGATGTAGGACTCGATCCCAGGACTCTGGGGTCACACCCTGAGCCAAAGGCAGACTCTCAACCACTGAGCCACCCAGGTGCCCCTATTTTAAAAAAAAATAATTTATTAGACTTTATTTTTCTAAGCAGTTTTTGGTTCACAGCAAAATTAGGGGGAAGGTATAGAGAGTTCCCTTATATCTCCCTAACCCTTACATACCTAGCCTCACTCATCATCAGCATCCCTCACTAGAGTGGTACATTCCTTACCACTCATAAACTTGAGACTAGCTTTTAATGCCCAGGCCTAGAGAGGCCACATATCCTGCTGTACCCAGAGCAACTGTGTCCCGAAAGGACTTGTCTCAACCTAGCACCGGCCACAGCCGTCAATGCTGGACATTGACACAGGTGGGCAGGAGTGAGCCACAAGGGTCTCCTCTCAAGTTCTTTGAAGTGAGGGGTCTATGTACTCTTTACTGCCTTTTATTTTAAGGAATGTGGTTTGTGGAAGAGTGAAGGGAGTTAGAGGGCCTCAGGGACCAGACAGCAGTCTGACGGCACTGTGCTCCTTTTGATGTGGTTGTAGTTGAACACAAACGTTTAGCAGCTCTGGGCTGCAGAGCTCATGATGAATTATCTATAATCTATCTGTTTGAGTCTAATGAGGTTATTCACTCTTGTCCCCCTTCTCAAGGATCAAGAGCAACCTCTTTAAAAAGGGTCTCAAAGACCTGCAGTCGAAGGCAGATGCTCATGAGGAGGATACTGTGCCACAATGGACCAACTGTCCCATTGAACAAATGCTGTCCCCCATGGTCTGCACTTCCAGGGAGGCAGTGCCCATGACGGTTATGAGCACAGTCTCTGAGGTGGACTGGGTTTGCAGCCCAGAGAACATCCACCACTTTGCATCCCATTTTTGGGTGTGTGTCCTTGGGCAGGTCACTGCTTGTGCCCCAGTGCTTCCATCTGTAAAATGGGGAAAATAAAGGAACCAATCTCATCGAAGCCTTATAAAGTTAGCAAAGTTGCATTTATAGAGCCTGATAGGTCAGAAGCACTCAATAAAAATTATGATGGCAATGGTGAGATCTCCAGTTTACTCCTCAACCCCCTATAATTGAATGTTTTCCTCCATCCTCTCTGGGAACTGCTATCACAGAGGCCATCTTCTCCTTGAAGAGTGGCTTCTTTTTCTTCTTCATCCTACTTGGCCTTAGTATAGAATGCTCCTGAACTTCTAGATACTCTGCTCCTTTGACTTCTAAGTCAATGTCATTTTCTGATTCTCTTCTGCTTTTCTGGCCATTTCTTCTCATGTCCCTTCCCTTGCTCCCCTTCCTCTGCCCACATTTTAAGTATTGGGTTTCTCAGGGTTTCGACGACTGCTTTATTCATTTATTTCTGTGAAGTTTTCCTGGGTGACCCTGTCCCTTCCCATGGCTTTGGGAGCCTGTAGCAGGACCTGTCTCCTCCCTGTGGCTCTCACCTGGTCCTTTCAGATCCTAGAATAATGTTGAGAAAGCAGAGACTGTTTTAGATCATAGGCTTTGGGACTTTTTGTGGACACTCGCTGTCCATTGATGCCCTGAGACACAGATTCAAAGAAACAGCCTCTCGTAAAAGGCTCAAGTCCCAATGTTCTGTCTTCTCCAAACTCCTCCTGACTCAGTGTCCTGCCTCCATGTTGCTATAACAACCCATATCCCATAATGCTGAGAACAGAACTGGGTGAGGTGCAGGAGACCTTCTATCATATGGTCTTTTTGGAACTGGATCTCACATTCCCTCTTTTCCCCATTTGCCCATTTGTTTTGTCAAACCCTCTCCTCCTGCTGCTTCCCAGGAAGGGGGAGGTGAGTGTCTGCACACCTGCAAGTACCTATCTTTTGCCCTTATAATGAGTGGATACACTTTTAGGAGTAGAACTCTAGGCTGAAACTTTGCTCATCAAAAATTTGAAGGAATTGGGGCACCTGAGTGGCTCAGTCAGTTGAGAATCCAAATCTTGATTTCAGTTCAGGTCATGATGTCAGAGTTCTGAGATCAAGCCTCATGTTGGGCTCTGCACTTAGTAGGGAGTCTGCTAGAGATTCTCTCCCTCTGCTCTCTCAAATAAATAAATCTTTAAAAAAAATTCGAAGGGATTTCTCAGTGCAGTCACAGTACATTGTTACAGAGAATTGCATTGTCTTTCTGATTTCTGTTCCTTTTGAAATATGACCTATCCCTCCCTCCTACAAGCTCTCAGCATATTTTCTTTATTCTCAGGGTTCTGGCATTTCATAACATTGTGTCTTGATATGTGTGTGTGCATGCATGTGTTAATTATGCTGAAAACTGGAAGTGGACAGGTCATTTGGAGAAATTTTTCCCTAATTTTTTTATCCTCCCTTCCATCTTTTCTATTCTCTCTCTCCTTCCCTTTTTCCCTTTCCCTACCCTGCCACCTTTCTTTTAATCAGATATTGAATCTCTGGGTTGAGTCTTTAATTTTCTTTTCTTTTCTTTTCTTTTCTTTTCTTTTCTTTTCTTTTCTTTTCTTTTCTTTCTTTTCTTTTCTTTTCTTTTCTACTTACCTTGTCTTTCTGTTTTGTTTGACTTTCTGAAAAATTTCCTTGGCTTTATCTTCCACTCCTCTTTGACTTTTGAATTCTGATGGTGGCAATTCTCAAGGACTCATTCTTACCCTTGAATTGTTCACATTTTAAAATCTTGTCTTATGGATGTGATGTCTTCATTTGTCTCTCTCAGGATATTCGTGATTTAGAAAAAAAGTCTTCTCCTTGCATTACTCTGTTTCCTGCAGGTCCCGATTGTCTGTTTATCTGGTGTTCTCTCATGTTGAAGCTTTGCTGAACTGTCTGGGAATCTTGAACTGTTCTCCCATATTTACTAATTAAGTTCTAGAAAGCACTTTCTGCACATAGGTGGGCCTCATCAGTTATTAGCCTTCACTGTGGCATAATCACAGACTACACATGACTTCATTGGGAGACCACCAAATGTCAACATCTAGGTCCTTTTCTTTTTTTAAAGACTTATTTACCTTTAAATGAGAGAGAGAGAGAAGAGAGAGGGAATCTTAAGCAGACTCTCCGCTGAGCATGGAGCCTGATGCAGGGTTCGATCTAATGACCATGAGATCATGACCTGAGCTAAAGTCAACAGTCAGATGCTTTAAGTGACTGAGCCACCCAGGTGCCCAACATCGAGGTATTTTTTTTGAGACATTCAGTTTCTGCAGAGAATATCCTCTGAATCTCCTACAGGGGAGGAGACTGGGAATAGGGTCAGTGAGAGGCGTGGGTATACTTGGTTTCTGTCTTCCAGGAGCAGGAAGGAGGCAACCAGCTCTTCCCCTCAGCCTCTCCAGTTAATTTTCTCCAGGAAGAAACTACTAGTCTGGTGGGGGGTGGGGGGGCAAGGTCATGGCTTGGATACTTTGTTCCAGCCCCAAGCCCCACTCCAGCCTTCAGGCCTATGCTGTGCCTTCATGTCCTGAGTGACCCCACTGAACTGGCTTTCTCTAAATATTCCTCCTGCAGTCCCTTTGTGAGGAAGTTTACATCATTTCATTTTTCATCTTCCAAAGCGTTGAGATATCTTATTCCTTCTTGTCTCCCTTCTTCATTCTCCTTGTACACAAATATTTCTTTATATTTTAGAGGCATTCAGCAAGAGGGGAATGATAAGAACCTGTGCTCAGCTTTCACTGTTTCATTGGAATCACAACAAAGTTTTTCAGAGTTTATAAGTTTTCAGCACTGGCCTCCACTTGCAGGGCGAGTGATGATCACCAAGTGTGGTTCCTTTTGCTATGTGGTCTCCAAACTCCATCAGGCACTTGTCATGGTTGGCATAAGCCTGTCTGTACCAAGGGAGTGGAATTCAGGGAACTCAGGCCTCATTTATTAGTTTTCCTTTAGTTCTGCCTCATTGGAGCTTCACCTCGCTATTCGATAGGAAATATCCTCCCCATAAACTTCAGTAGATATGTCAGACTTCTGCAGCAGAAGTACTGTGTAAGCCTCAAAACCAAATCACAGCGGGCACTTTGTCTTGGGACCATGTGTCTTGCAAAGCATTTCAAACACCAGTTGTACGAAGCCACAGTCACAGCTAATTCACTTGACATGAGTTTTATTTGTACGTATGGAGGAATCACACCAGCAAATAGAATCATTGCTCTGCCAAGACTGTGGTGACAATAATCTTTGTCAACCTGTGTTTGTAAATCACCTGAGGTACTGGGTTTTTTCTTTGGTTTGGAACATGGTAGAGTTGGGGTTGGTGAAGATGCGAGTGGTGTTCCTTGAAGACGCTGGAGCAATGTGGATCTTTCAAGGGTGGGCAGCTGACCTGGCTACCTGAAGGCTAACAGTGATGCAGCTGAATTAGTGTCACTTTGAAAGCTGGCTCAGGTTCAATCTGAGCCCATACTGGGCTTAGCTCCCTATGGATTGTCAGAAGCCATAGCAGAGTCCAGTGAAAGCTGGATACATTCCTATAGGAATTGGAGGGCCACTCTGGAAAGACTAATTAAGGCACTCCAAGGCCCTAATTAGAGGTTCTAGGCCTTGACTGTGCATGGTACTGACATGGGATTTCTTCAAATTCTGATGCCCAGGTGTGTCCCTAGACCACCTGAATCAGAAACTAGGGATGTGACCCACCCAGGAACAGAGTGCAAATCACAGCTATGTAAATTTTTGTAAATCTCGTTGTTGCTACGTAAGTGAAGAACTCATTTAAAATTTGCATTATTTTGAACTAATTTGAATTTGGGGGAAGTGAAAATAGTTCATGGCACAGTCACTCTGATACACTATTTCGCAGCTGTTTCCATGGTGTGATGGAGTGGGCTTTTCTCTCTCTCAAGAAAGAGATCGAATGGGTGGTTCTTTGAAGGCAGACTCCAAAGCATTCAGGGAATACTCTTCCAGTGGATTATACTCTTACAGAAACGTGGTGGCAGAAATAGCAAAAGGATCTATGGGCAGGGCTGGGCACTGCCCAGGCGCGACTTCACTGATATTCTGTGTCTCTCTTGGTGTGCACAGGTCCTGTGGCTGTCATCAGTGGTGAGGAGGACTCAGCCAGCCCCCTGCACCACATCAACCATGGCATCACGACGCCCTCATCGTTGGACGCTGGGCCAGACACGGTGGTCATCGGTATGACCCGCATCCCAGTCATTGAGAACCCTCAGTACTTCCGTCAGGGACACAACTGCCACAAGCCAGACACGTGTGAGTACTGCAGTAGAACATTGTCCCTTCTGGGGAGGGCAGGGGAGGGTGGCATGGCAATAGACCACATAGCTGGGGTTCTGAAACCTTCTGAGATGACCTACCACCTGCTAACCTCCCACTCTCTAAGACACCCTCCCTATTTGTCTCAAAACTTGAAAAGTAGCCTGGGCTAGGGGTCTTCATTGGGGCAGAGTCTCCTGGGCAGAGAGGGCTCAGGCTAGGAGGGAGCTTAGATGTAGGAGGCCCAGCCCCACATGAAGAGGTATTCCCAGGAAGGCAGGGGACACACACAGGGCTGGTCTTTTCTAGAGACCTGGCCTCTGCATTTAGGAAATGTAACCCAACACTGTCCAGATAGGAACCCTTGAGGTTATCAGACCCTCTGCCCAAGCCTCCAGGAGAAGAGAAGGGAATGAAGGGTGCTGAGTACTGTTTGAATGGAAACATCTCTCTAGCTGCCTCTCCAGTGCAACCGAAGTGTGCACTTTCTGAGAACCTGATCAAGGCCCCAGTGCTAGGACACCTCACCCCCCTCTACAGATGTCCCACAGGGATCAGAGGATTCAGGGCACCTGTTTCCTCCCTGTTTCTCGCCCACTGTTGGTTCCAGCCTCCCTCCTTGTCTTTCTGCTGAGCTCTGCTAGGGCCTCTCCCTGCTCCCCGGGCCTCTCCCAGCTTCTGGAGCCTCCGGGGCTTGGACCTTCCACTCAGCAGGTGCTCCTTTTGCTGCGTCCCAGGTGCAGTGTAGGCCTAGCAAATCCAGTGCACACCCTCTCCTGCTCCTGCCCTCGAGAAATGGTCAGCTAGTTCAGGAGACAGTCCAAAGGCCTCTGGAGGCCATCTGAGGGCTGGAAGGGATGGGCTAGGTTAAGGACTCATCTTACAGACAGAAAAACTGAGATTTGGGGAGGCTGTCCCCAGGCTTCTGCCATTGGTTCTCTTCTCTCTATGGGTTCAGGGTTTTGGCCAAGGAAGAAGCACCCCAGGTCTTGCTTTTCTGCTGGCTGAGCACTCTGTACTCGGGCCTCACCTTAGCTCACAGAACTCTTGCTGCTCCTGCTGTCCACCTTACAGCAGAGCAGGCATTCAGCTCTCTGACTGACCTTTGCTTCTGTTTCCCTGGTTCTGTTTGTAGTGAGACGATGGCCACAGTGAGAGGGACTGGGCTCAAGTCAGAATAAGGTCATCATGTGACTCCCAACCTTGGGTGCCCTCCAGAACTGGTCTCTGTTTACCGCATAACCCTATCAACGTCAGAGGAAGGATGTCTGGGTTATGGACCAAGACAAGGGAAGAAAAATAAACTGTGATTCAGATAAATAGTGGGGGACACTGTGTTTAGGATGGTTCTGCTCTGGCTAAAGGTCTTGCCTCCAGGCAGGTTCATCTGGGGCTGATGTGAGTGTGGCTGGAAGGAAAGCCTTTCTGTGATGGTAGCGTGGCTCCAGGCTCAGTCTAGAGTTGGTGATGCTGAGCTTTCTAGAGTGATGCTGGCATTTGAGCAAAGACGTAGGCATTGCTGTATTGAATATACGATTGATTCTCGTTATTCACAGTAGTTACATTCCAATAAAGTCACCAGGAACACTGAATTAGCGGACACTGAACCATGGCTCCTAGGGGACATATAGGGTTAGGTTCCTCTGAATGTCTGGTCACAACATTTTTATCAACTAATCAATACATAACCTGTTTTATGTGTGCTTCTGTTTGGAGATACTTATTTAATGGATGCTGTGGTTCATTAACAGCAATCTCAAGGTCAGCACTATGACTCGGGCCTGAGCGAAGCGTATCTAACACACCTGTTTGTTCCATAGGCCTTCTTGCTCATAGGAATGCTAGATGGCGCTTCAGCATTATGCTCGGGAAATTTTAAACCGGGGAAATCCCCCCACACCCCGCCCCCCACCAAAAGCACAAATATGCAAAAAATGGCACCAAATAGACAACAAAAAGGACACTGGTAGGAGACCAGAAACAAGAAGACAGAATGTCACATGGGAATGTGCACATCAGGTGACTCACATTTCTCACCTCTTTCATGTTTGTGAATGACTACGAAAGTGCTGCCAGTAGTAGTTCGGGGGTTACATGTAAGTTTTAGCGAGAAGGCGAATTTGTGAATCCAGAATCTGTGAATAATGAGGATGGACTCTGTGCCCTGTAGGGGAAGTTCTGGGCTTCTCGTATAGAGTCTCTGGGTTGTATCTGTGCTCATGTGCTCCTGATACCAGCTTCTCAGTGCTTGTCAGGTGGGGATGGATCTTGCTCATGGGAGGACGGCTTCCTCTGGGCTATTAGAATAAGAGCGAACTGTGGAGAGCCACAGGATCTGAGTGCCCTTCAGTGTCAGGACCCAGCCCCAGCCAAGGAGCGATGGCCCTACCAACTGTGTGGAGGAGAAGCTTTCCTCCCTAATCCCTGAGTTTGTGATTGGAAGTAGACTTTTGAAGGATCCAGGTGTTACTTCTGTATAAACAGGAAGGAAGGGTCCGTGGAGGTGGAAGGGAAGCAGGCTTATGGATGAAAATCTGAAGGAATAAACAAACAAACACCTCACCCAGGGGAAATCAAAGCTGATTCTGGATTGTTAAAACCCTTCAATATTAGGGAAAGTGTCCTTTTCGGAGGAAACAGTATGTTTTGTCCTGTCAGTAGACAGTGGATGGCTCCTAATTGTTTTCAGAAAGCACGTATGGCAACAACAAACTGTGCAGGAGCCTTGTAACCAGGTTTGGCTAACCCTGCCTCTGTGAGTCTACGATTGACTCCCACAGCCAGGGAAGGGCAGCGCCTGCCACCTCCCCCACCCCCACCCCCGGGCTGAGATTTACTGGGTAAGCGGCAGCAGGTCTCTGATTATAAAGGCTTCATCAGCTGAGAGAAGTGACTCCAAGACACATCCCCGAGTGTGATGAGACACTGTCATAAATAATTAAAGCCACATGCACGCTGGCAGATAAATACGCGCAGAACATTGGTGATTCTGCAGACAAGGCTGGGGTCACGCTTTTGGGGAGATGGCAAGAAATGGGATTAAGGGAAGAGAAGTGCTCATATTATCTGTCCCCCGAGGTATCTCCCACCTGATTCCCTTCTGCATCCCATGTAAAAACGTGCAACATGGGAAGAGATTGCGGGGACGTCATGCAACCTGGCTTCAGACATTTTCCTGAGTCTCCCGGTGATGGATGTAGCACAAAAGCACTTCGCTTTCTTAAATATGTGTTTACCATAAGTGGTGGGACCTTTCTGACCAGAGTTATCAAGATGCTGCTCTTTCCCTGCCTTTCCCTCTATCTGCCTTCCATCTGATCCATAGCATTTTTCACAGCATGTCAGGGCTGCAAGGGTGTTTGGAGATCGCCTTGTACCATCCCTTTTCAGAGGCTTGCCTGCATTCCCAACAAGCGCTCTACGCTTGGCATTGTCTTCATTCTCAATTTATTTGGCCTTTCCAGGGATTCTGAAAAACCCGAGTGATAAAGGTCCTACTCGGGAATAGGTGTGGAAGCTGAAGCCCCCTTCTTGTTTATTGAAAACGCCTGGTTCTCAAAAACGTCAGGAAATGGATCCAGGCCTCTTGTCACACAGCTGATTTGGGGCTAGATCGTATGGAATGAGAAATCATAGGGCTGGCCTAGAGGGACCAGTGGGAAGAAGTTGGGAGGTGTTTGTAGCAACACAGGGCCCTTGGTCACCTTGTGACAGCCTTGGGCCACAGTAGTTATACATATGCTGGGGCTGGATCTCCAGCTGCTGTCCAAGGAGTCACGTTTTGGCTCTTTCCCCCAGGCCAGCTGGAAGGCGCTTTGGCTCTGCTTCAGGCCCTAGACTTCTCTGTTCATCCCTCTTTCCAAGACCTATTCTCAGAAGACTGTTTGCCTGTTGGTGGAGTGAGCAGAGGCTATTTGGGGAGCTAAGCAGTGTCCTCCCTCTCTCTGTCCCCAAATCAGGGCCTCTGGTTTAGTCACAGGTTGTCTCCATCTTGGTTGTCACCTTCCCAGAGCCAGCCCACTCCACTTCTCCATCCCTTTGATCTCTGCCCCTGCTGGTGGGCCTGTGCACAGGGACCTGTCCCTGCCCTGGCCAACTATGCCTTCCTCTTCCCTGGCAGAGTGGGTCCATTTGATCACCTTGCGCTCAGCCCTGAACCTCTTTAGGGTCCCAGCCCTGCAGCTCCATGTCTCTCTCCACTTACCCAGAAACCCTGACTTCACCATCCTTGATCTCTTTGCAAAACTTGACCATACTCCTCTTTGTTCTCATCCTTAGCATCCAAGCCACTCTGACTGTGCTGATTTTCCTCCCTTTCATCTGTCCAGTCCATATTTATTGAGGGTTGTGGGAAGCCTTCTTTTAGACTCTGGAAGCAATGGGGAACAGGGCATGCATAGTCCCTACCCTCAGGGACTTGTTGCCAACTGTAGCTGATCTCCAAGATGCAAACGGCATCTTCTGTTCCCTGGGGACTACTCACGGAACCTTGTGGTTTCACCCCCCACCTTTCTGCCCATGATTCCCCAGCCTCAACCCATAGTGGCTTCTTTCCAGAATGCCAATCCCACACTGCCAACTCCTGCTTTAGTGTAATTCCTGCTTGAGATTCCCGTCTCCCTTTCTGGCTTGGCCCACACACCCCTTTCTCCCTTTCTGCACCCTCTTCCCATTGTTCAACACCTGGCTTATTTCCAGCCTCTTCCTAGGCCCAGGCTATGGCAAAATGACCTTCTCCCCCTGGGAGCCCCTGGACCAGAGTAAATGCCACACTCTAGTCTCCAGTGACTTTGAATCAAATCTTAGGTCATCCTGTCACTTCTCAAAAATGTGTGTTCTGTTTCCCAAACTGACTTTGAATTTATTCCAAGAAGAAGCTCTTACATGTCATAATTCTTCATTTCCTATTGAAGATACAGCACGGGAATGGAGTCCAGGGAGATAGCAACTAGCCATGTGCGCCGGATGACGCCTGGCAAGTGTATCCTTGTGGCCTGGGCTCTCTAGAGATGGCACAGACAGAAGCAAGGGTTGTTGCTCTGCACCCAGCAGCCTCCTCTGAACCAAGCAGTAGTTTGGTGTTACACTTCCTTTATTCGGGGGACCTTGCACCCCCTTCCTGAGGAAGATGCTGCCATTCCCACTCTGTAGAGAGGACTACGGCTCAGTGAGCTTAAGTGACTTATTCTAGATTGCTTGGCTCTTGAGAGAGAGGCTTGACATTAAAACCCAGGCCTGCTGACGCCGGCATTGCCAAGGATTCCAGTGCTTCACAGGCATTTGCTCAGCACCTCCTGAGCTCGGGGCAGCTGTCCGTTGAGGACCGAGGACGGTCTTGCTGTTCTGTGGAGGCCCACTGTTCTCCTCATTTCCTGGATTGGGACAGTGCTACAGACAGGCTGTTCAGGGCTGGGATCCCCAGGAGGACTTCGGCTGAAGTGCCCTGTGGTCATGCGGCTGGGGCAGCCTTGATCTGGCTATTGGCACTTATTCCTTTGAATTTTCCGCAGAACCGAGTCCCCAAGAGACCATGGTTGCCTTCAGATAAGGCAGTACATGGCCCTGAGGTTAAGCCAGTTTTTCTTTACTTTTTATTTTTAGAGTAGTTTCGGGTTTACAGAAACATTAAGTCAAAAGCACGGAGAGTTCTCACTCACCTGCTCCCACTTTTGCCACCGGTTTTCTCTGTTGTCACCATCTCCTGCCAGTGTGGTGCATTTGTTACAACTGATGAAGCAGTACGACATATTCAGTAGTCAACTGAAGTCCGTGGCCAGTAGGTTCACTTTTTGGGTGGTGTCGTCCTGTCGGTTCTGACAAAAGCAGTGTCATGAATCCACCATTACAGTGTCGCACAGAACAGTCTCGCCGCCCTTACAGACCCTCTTCAGCCCACCTGGTCGTCTCCCCTTCCCAACTGCTGGCAGCCACTGATCTTATTGTCTCTTACAGTCTTACCTTTTCTGGGTGTCATATGGTTGGAGTTACACAGTAGGTAGGCTTTTCCGATTGGCCTCTTTCACTTAGTAATGCGTATTTTGCATTCTTTCATGTGTTTTTGTGGCTTGATAGCTTATTTCTTCTCACCACGGAATAATGTTCCATCATATGGGTGTCCTGCAGTTTCTTATCTGTTCTTCCACTGGAGGATTGTACAAGTTTCCCCGGGGCTGCTGGGACAAAGTACCACGAACTGGGTGGCTTCAAACAATAGAGATTTATTGTCTTGGGGTTCAAGAGGCTAAAAGTCTAAAGCAAGGTGTCAGTGGGCCACGCTGCCTCTGAAGCCTGTAGGGGAACCCTTTCTCGCCCTTATATAGCTGCTGGTGGCATCGCCAGTATCCCTTGCCACTGTACTATTCCAGTCCTCTGTCCTCACATGGCATTCTTCCCCCCGTGGCTGCCTTCTTCTATGCACACCTGGCCTTTTGGCTTAGCGCCCCTCCAAACCTGCTTCAGTATGACTTATCTAATCTCATCTTGACTTAACTGATTACATCTGTAATGGCCCCGTTTCCAAGTAAGATCACGTTCTGAGGTGCTGGGGATTAGGACTTCAGCGCCACTGATTCCTTTTGTTTCAGTTTCCCTGAATCCTGGCTAATGCCTACTGTATCCCCATGTGTTACTGTCACGCTGGCTCTAGACTTCAGGCCTCCCACGCTGGTTCTGTGTTCCACATGAGTCTCTATGCTTTGAACCATAGGTGTGCATTTGACTTTCAGCCCCTCCTGGCTGGCCACCTCTTCATGCTGCTTCCCTAGATCTATCACAGATCCTCCCTGGCTGACCTGGCAGCTCTGTCCTGGGGTTTTCTTCATTGCCCCTGGTGCTTATGAGGCAGTCTAAAACCATCTCTGTCGGTTCCCTTAAACTCTATCTTCTCCTTCATTTCCTGGTCAGTGAGAAGACATTCACTGATTTTTATGAAGTGTCAGGTACTCTGCTGTGGGTGCTAGAGTGGAGAGGAGGACATTCCCCCCCCCTTCCTAACACCACTTTGGCTACATTGCAGCTGTTTGGGGGTCCTAGCCTCATTCTCTTTCCCCAGGTCAATTGCTTGATGCACTCACTCACCCTCACATACCAGCCTACAAGACAAGGACTTCCACACAGATAACCCAAGCTGGAGCTGCTGGGTCTGTGGACTGTGCCCTTTCAGCTGGAACCAGTGGTTCTTTCATCAAGAATGAGCGAGTGGCTTATCTCCTCCTCCTCTTCTGGGCCAGTCGGCCATAGAGCTTGCCTTTTCTGGAAGAGGAGCTGCTAAAGCTGGTTTCCCAGCTGTGGTGGGGAGCCCAGAGTCTGTGCATGTAATGCAGTATTAATAGCGCATCAGCATGATATAGATTTCTGTCACCTTCTGTACTAACAAACATCGCTTAGTGCAGGGTAATGATGGGTGTTTATTCCCAGCCACTTAGCTCAGCATAATGGACTTGCAGATGAAATATGGAAAATGGGCTGCTTTGTCTGGGAGGCTGGGGCCTGCCTGTCATGAGTAACAGAAGCGGCAGCAGCAGCAGCTGTTCCTGCAGAGGAAGGCTTTCTAGGTTTTTCTGTAGCAGAAGTTCTGATGGACTTGCCTGATGGAAGGAAGGGGATCTGGTTACAGGGCTGGGCTGGGAGCTCCTCCTCTGGGAGTACAGCTGAGAAGAGGAAGCTGGCATACTAAGGATTGCCATTTTCTCCCTGTGGCTGATTTAGGAGGCAGGCTTGGCTAGATGTGACATGGGGTGGGGGTTCTGAGGCATCTCCCCCTTTATTCTGCTGGATGGATCTAAATGGGCTAACTGCAGGTCCAACTATAGATCAGATAGTAGTGAAGGTAATATTGACATCTTACTTTAGCCTTTTCGGCCAATGGGTTGTCTCCAGGTCTTGCTTGCCAGGTAGTCTTTCATAGAACTTTTTGAAAAATATACATTTATCTATTTGAGAGAGAGAGAGCATGTGCACTTGTGCATGTGCACATATCCATGAGCAGGAGGGGCAGAGGGAGAGAGAGAGAGAAAGAATCTCAAGCAGATTCCATGCTCAGTGTGGAACCTGACATGGGCCTTGCTTCCAGGGCCCTGAGATCATGACCTGAGCTGAAACCAAGAGTCGAACATTTAACTGACTGCACCACCCAGGCGCCTCCTCATAGAACATTTTAAGTGAACATAAGTTAGGATTGTTTCCTCCGATTCCTCCTCTGATTCCTCTTCAGTCCTATTTTCAGATACAACTAGAATAAGCAGCAGATCCCTCAGGATCCTGCAATGTTAGGTTTGGTGAGACCAAGGTTCCTAGAGGAAAGGACTGCTCAGGCATATTCCCATTTAACTTTCTAGAAAGAGCTGGGTGATGCCAGAGTGGGTTATCTTGGTTATCTTGGGAGTCCAGGGCATTAAGTCCTAGGCCCACAAACTGGTCCTGGGGGTCTCAGCCCCTAGAGATTAACCTCTGTTGGTCACTGACTCCCAAGACCCCCAGATCTAGGCATAAGCAAAGCATGACATTTTGTCTTTGTTCTCTGTCCCAGGAAGAAAAAAAAAATCAAATGATGCCATTTCCCCTAAATTGTCTGAATCTACTAGATATTCCTGAGCACACACTTTGGAGCTGCAACCAACTAGTCCAAAGGGACAGACTCACCTCCATCTCCCTGAGCCAGGACAACCTGCCTTCCTATTGAATATCATGACCTCATTTGTTCTGTGCTTCCGTGCCATAATCACATACTCAAAGTTAGTAGCTGCATGCAGTCATGCTAATTAAGTAATTAGGTATAATTGTGCTCACTGTAAATACACAGTAATTGGCTTAAAAAAAGTACTTGGGGGATAAGCATGTGCTTCAAGGTGGAGGAAGTGAAGAATGCTGAGACCCCCAACCTGGAGTAGCATCATTGCAATGCGGGCCTAGGAGAGGTTGCTCCCAACAGTTGAAAGTGAGGAGGATGTGGAGCAGGTCTTTTGTTTCCTGCTTAGAGCCCTACACACAGAAGGACTACTTGTCTCCTTGGCATGTCCTCAGACTTGTCCTCAAGGAGTAGGAGGATTAACTCCCCTCTGGAGATCCTCTCCAGCTCAAGACTTCCCAGAGATACCATTCTCTCTTCTCTTCCAACTGGATTCTGGCATCCTGTCTGCTCTGAGTTTTTTCAGGATGGTAATTCAGAGTCAGCTAAGAAATACACACAGGGGTCAGAGAGGAATCAAAAGTGGGGCTTTATTGCTGGACTGGAGAAAATTGCTTGAACTTAAAGCCAAAGTGGGCTTCTTGATACCTCTGCCAAAGCTTGAACTTGAGATGCACACACAGGAGTTGCATCTGCACAGCAGATGTTCATCCAGTTGCGTGGAGGGCTATGGTCTGCCTCACCTTTTGCAAGTCAGGGAGTTCTGTTGCCCTCTGGAAAACCACGCAGCATGCAGGGACAATCTTCCTTTTCTGCCCTGCTCAGAAAAGAAATAGGATGGCCGGTGATGGACCCTGCTTGTCTCGTCCATCAGATACCTCACTCACTTCTCAGAGGGAGGAGCCAGGGGCCCAGGTTGAGGGAAAGGCTGGGGTTACTTCTCTTGTCTCCAAGGAGATAAAAACTACTCTTTTATGGACAGAGGCTAAAAGACGGGGAAGGAGAAAAAAGATTCCCCCTCCCCGTGGTTAGAGACAGCAGGGGGCTCTATCATTAGTGGTGGTCCCTATTAGTATTCTCTTTCCAAAAGCCCTTTTCCAGGAGAAAATGATCATCATTTCCATTTCCTCTGAATGAGCACATGAGTCATAATCCTGATGGGAGATTGCCAAAGAGGCCGGAGGTACTTGTTCCCTTTGTGCTATATTCTTCATGGTCAATAACTAAGACCCAAGTGCTACCCACCTCTTAGCCAGAAGCCCTGAGTCCAAATGCCCTTCCAGCTTCTCCTTAGCTGCCTTTAATGCTGTATGCTCTGAGGGATGTTAATAGGCATTTCTCAAAAACAATGTTCTGTGGTCGAATAAGTTCAGGAAAATGTGGATTAAGTAAGTGTCTTACTGTGGGATGCTGAGAGGCTTCAAGGATAAAGGTCATTGCAACTTTGCAAGAGGAGCCTTGGCTCTGCAGCACTTCCCAGATTTATTGAGCCTCTGAGCCTGATTCTTGAGGTATACCTGTTAACATCTTTGTGGACACAGATGTTCCATGGATCACATTCTGGGCTGTTCTGGGGGTTTGGGGTTCTGTTTTCGCCTCCCCAGCAGATGTGGTAAGTCATCTGACAGAGTGCCCAGATGGGCCTGAACCCGTTTGGCATGTGTACTGTCACATTTCTTCCCAAGCCTCTGGGAGGGAGAGGAAGTGGCTGCGTTCCATGGGAATGCCCAGAGTTGGGGTGGTGGCATTCTTCGGGATTTCTGGCAGAGAGCTAAGTGCCCTTCATTCAAGTGGATCAGGGGGGTCTTTGTCTGTTGTTCTCTGCCTAGAAGCTTTTGCAGGTGCTTCTAACACTTCCTAAACCCCCAGATCCGGAGATGCTGGTCATGGCCAAATTTTCACTGCATTCCTGCTTCCTGCATTTCACTGTTTCCAGGCAGATTTGCCACTTAGGATTGAAATTTCAGGGAGCTGTTCCTAAGAAGAAATGCACAAAGATGCAAGATGCTGCCTCCCAAGCCACTGTTTCCAAATCATTGTGTGGAATGTCAAAGTACATCTTTATTTCAAGAAGGATATATGATGCTTTGGGCATGAAATAGGCCAGGGCAAGGTCTCAGCCAGCCAAGAGAGTGAACTGAACCCTTGGTTATACGGTGTCCTTTTTCATTAGAAAATAAAAGGAGTAGGGTGGGGAGAGGCTGGTCCTAGATCTTGGTCCCAGCCTACCAGCTCCGTCACTGCATGACTATGGGCAAGACATCCATCCTCTCTAGACTTGAGATGAGAAAATGTGAGCACCTTAGCTGATATTTTGTGAGATGAAGTGGTGCGAGAATTTGGAAGTGCCCTGTCAACTTGCCTAAGTGACATATACATAATCATTCTTCCCTTGACAACAGTATTTTTACAACTGTTTTTACAATCCCTGATTCAAATATGCTGTTGGGGGAAACCAGCTTGGTGGTGTCAAAAATAGAGATTTTCAAAGCCTGATGATATTTCTCAAAAGACAAACATCCTTCCCTCCAATGACTTCTTTTCCCCAACTCTAAGAAATAGCATTTTATCACCCAGTTCTACAGCCACAGAAATGCTCATAGGAGTTAGGGCTGTAATATGTTGGTTGTCAGGAAGTAATTGGTGTAGATGAGTAATGGGCTCAGGCCAATTTCCGTTTGGGTTAATGAGACCGAAAAACTGTGAGCCCAACTTGAAGGTGGTAGACAGATTCATGGTGGGATTCTTTTGTTTGGTTAGCTTTTTATTCTTTATTTTACCCTTCTCCTGGTCAGCAAACATTATTTCGTTGAAACTACAGCACCCATAAGCCTCCCTGCTTTTCTGTATTCCTATCCAAGTGCCTCACATTGAGTTACTTATATGTCCATGCCCTCATGGTACCCTCTGTACCATGATGCTTTGATGCTCAAGTGACTTCCTGTTTTGCTTGTTATTTTAAAAAAAATTTTTATTTATTTATTTGAAAGAGAGAGAGAGAGGACGAGTGAGGGGGAAGGTGCTGAGGGAGAGGGAGAAGCAGGCTCCCCTCTGAGCAGGGAGCCCAATACAGGGCTCAATCCTAAGATTCAGGATTGGATCCAGGGATCAGGACCTGAGCCAAAGGCAGATGCTTCACCAACTGAGCCATGCAGGCATCCCTTTGCTTGTTCTTAAACATGAGTATACAACTCCTTCATTCTTTCTCCGCAAACATACATGAGACCTCCATACACAAATACACACGTATGTGGGTCTTGCCATATTTGCACACCTATCTCATGTTTTGGACACTGATTGTATCACTTGATACAAGTGATACAATCACAATGGTCTAGTACTTTGGCTGCAAGTACTAGACCATTGTGAGCCACTGGGCTTCCAAGAAAGAAACAGAGCATCACATAACTCAAGTAAATAGCCTAGGAAAGGTGTCTGGTGAAGGAGGGCTTTGGATCTGCTCTTCCATGATTTTCTTGCCTCTATCTTTCTGTGTTTTGCTTTACTACCAAACTGGCTCTCCTCATGGTTACAGAATGGTTGCAGCAGGTTCAGCCATCAGCACTAAACCCAGGGACCAAGGACAGCACAGAGTTGTCTCTTCTTAGGTGTGGATTGGAATTGACAAAACCTTTCCCTGAAGCCCCCAGCAGTCTTTCCCTCTTGTCTTCTGGGCCAGAATTAGGTCATCTTCCTAAAGCAGTTTGCCCACAAAGGGAATGGAATTACCACAAGCACCCTAGGCCCTTCTAGATTGTCCTCTGGACTTGAGGATAGAACTCACTTCTCCTGAGGCATAGAGCTGCCTGGAGGGGAGTGGGCAGATACCTCCACAGGGTTCTGTTAGCAGGGAAGACACGAGAAGTGGCTGTTAGAAATAACAGTGGCTGCCACTTTAGTCCTCTCCAAGGGTAGACCATGTTCACCTCATCATTCTGCCTCACAAGTGGTGGCTGTTGTCTGCTCCCCTGAGAGTGAGCAGAGGCCTCTTGGGGTAGAGGTGGGAGGAGGAGGGTGAGGACACTGATCCTGTGTCAGTGCTACTCGTATTTTTCCTTTTAGGGAGAGCAGCCTGGTAATTTGTGGTTGTCGTCAGTGCTGTTCTGGTCTGGAAAACAGTTCTGCTAATTTTCAAGGCTATACTTACATGCCCGAGCAAAGAAAGATTCCTTCATGTGGCTGTAGCTGGATATGATGATCTCAGCCGAGCAAACTGTTAATTCCTGGGAGCTGCTGTAGGGTCCTTTGGGAGCATAGTTTCTGGAGAGTAGGTGGGAGCAGGGGGTGGTGAGGAGAGAGTAAGAGGGGAGGGTGTGAGGAGCGTAGCAGTAACCTCTGCTGGGTACCTGTCAGTGCCTGTTAACAACCAGGCTCTGAACTTTAGGTACATTAAAACAATCATAAAATCTTTCACTGCATAGTGTTTACTCTCGGGCATTGAAAACAGTTTAACTCTAATAGATTATTTCACTTTTACGCACACTATAAGGTAGGTGCTGTTACCTTTCCCCATTTCGTTGATAAGGAAGCTGAGACGCAGGACAGGTTAAGACGTTTGCTACAGGCTCCCAGCTGGGAAGTGACAACACCGTGGTGTGACACAGCCTGCCACCCCCTCTTGCCCTCGTGAGGTTTTTTTTACATGAAACCTACCTGGATTGGTAGTGTTGTGACCCACCCCCCACCTTGAAAGATGAGGAAACTGAGACTCAGGGAAGCTAAGGTATTTGCCCTGAGGTTGCTCTCTGGTCATGGCAGAGCCAGGATACACACTCAGTGTATCCTGTGCCCTGGCCCCGGGCTGCCTCCCCTCACCATTAGCTGACTTTCACCCATCTGCACCCCCCTTTCTGGGAAACTGAGGATGGTCTCACAGGTTTGCAGACAGATGCTAGCTTGGGTGGCCTATGAGGCCTGCCATAGAGTCAATAGAAGGCAGTCCCTTTCTAGGCACTTCCTCTGTAGGCAGCCCCCTCCTCTTCATTTCTACCCCAGGAGGCCATCTGGAGCCCCAGAGGGGGGCCTCTCAGAGCAGGGTCCAGCTAGCCACAGGCCCTGGAGGTGACACCAGGGCTACACAGAAGGAGGCAGATGAAAGGACTTAGAGCTAAGTTGCCCTCTTTGTGGGCCAGGCCTCCCCTTATCCTGTCCCTGGTGGCCGTGTAGCTTAATTTGTTGCCCAGATTGTGGCCAGCCAGGCCTCTCACCAGGCACTGCGTTAGCACCCATCCCCAGACCTAGAATTCCTGGTGATGCAGCAACTCTTCGCTTTGGATTCTGCTGAGTCGGGCAGCCCTAATGCCACCGGTAATGAAGAAGTGTTGGGACTAAACTCCTAATGGCTCATTGATTGGTTGAATTATGCTCAGTGTAATTCTGAAAATAGATTTTAAATATGTGCTTGGGGATTTGTGGGGATTTGTTACTTAAGAGCTTTAACTCAGTCGTGGCTGGTTTGACCAAGACATCCACGCTCTCAGGCTACATTGGTGCCATGCTGCTCACCTTGGTAAGAACTATCCCCCGGGCCAAGAAACATGCCAGACGGGAGTGAAGACAGGTGTGGAAAGGTCTCCTTCCCCTTAATACACTCCCTTGGGCAGGGGGCTTGAGAAGGTCATCCTGGTTGACCCAACCATCACAAACCTCTCCATATATTTAGAGTGGATGGAGACATGTAGATTCTGGATTCTCCTTTAGGTGTCCTCTGAAGTTACGGAGTACAGAATGTCGACCTCCTTCTAATGGCAAGTTTTCACAAAGGGAGGCCTTCAGAAAGGCTCAGTGTCTCAGCTTGTTGGCATTTTCTGGCATCACCTGGTCTACCCTCCATCCTTGACTTCCAGGTCTAAGGAGGGAGTGGCATGAAGGGTCTGGTGCTGGGCTTTGGACACCTATGCTTCTTTTTGTTACTGTCAAGTTAATCTGCAGACAATAGGAAAAAGAAGCAGATAATACAGAGACCTCCCAACCTAGCTGTAATTACCATCCTTATCTACTTTTTTAAAAAGATTTTATTTATCAGCTAGAGAGCACAAGTAGGGGGAGCTATGGAGGGAGAGGGAGTCCCCACTGAGCAGGGAGCCCAACACCGGGCTTGATCCCAGGACACTGGGATCAGGACCTGAGCCGAAGGCTTAACCAACTGAGCCACCCAGGTGCCTCATCCTTGTGTACTTTTTTCCTGCTAGCCTATCAGGGACCTAAAACGCCTTGGGGCGGAGTGGGCCAGAAACCAATGACAGATGTCCTGGCTGAGCCTCCATGAGGTATAGTAAGACTGTATTTCTGAGGGGACATTGGTCAGCGGTCTTTTTTTCAGAGCTTCTAATGCTACTCCTCCATTTTGACCTCTATCTGAAAGACATTGTTTCCTTATACCCTTCCCTAGGGTAATTTATACCCAACCAGTCATTAGAAAAAATGATATCCTTAGGGAAGAGACGAAGTAAAAACAAAACCTGGAAGAAAAGAAAAAAAAATTATGCTCGGCTCTAATAAAGAAATTACTGACGTTCTACATTATGAACTGTATTAATTTTTAATGGCTGAGAAAGGAGTTGATTTATAATGCATCCTTCTCGGCTGCAGCGCCTGTCCCCAGCTAATAAATAAATGACAGGTCTCTTGTATTAAAAGTATCCGTCATTTTACACTATTGGAATGTAAATGGCAGAGGCGTTGAGTGAGAGGCTCCTGGGAGCCGGTGTGCCCTGCTGTGCCCAGTCACAGAGGGAGCTGGCCATGGAGGTTGGCCTCGCTCTCAAACAAGACAGAAGCTCATTTCTTCCCCTTGGTCTCAGCAAAGTGACCCAAATAGCTCCAGCTCTTGTGGTCCAGGGGAGAGTTCATAAGAAGGGGTAATGCTATGCTTAGGAACAGTTCTGTTGGAAAATGAAGTTCCTGGTCCTTAAAGCGCCACGGCCCATGACTTCTCCCTGCACGTCTTGACCAGGCACCGCAGGATCACATGTCAGTGGTTGATCCTTTGTTGAGCTGATGTGTGACTCACAACTCTGGTTCACCATTCTGGGACTCATTTAAAAAAAAAAAAAGTAATAAAATAAAGCCTATTATTTGTCTCTGGTTTTAAAGTAGTTCTATATTTATTGGAAATATTTTGGGGGAAAATCTAGAAAAATGTGGAGAAGCAAGAATTACCCCCACACTGCACCCAGCGATGAATGCTGTGAACATGTTGATGCACTGCCTTCCAGTCTTTTTTTCCTCGCAGAGATACATAAACACAAACAAATAACACACGCAGACATGTATACAGCAACACATACGCTTGTGTTATGCAAAACGAGATCATAGTTGGCATACGGTTTTGTAATCTGAATTTGTCATTTAGCAATATGTCCTGGACCTTTCTTCCATATCATTAAAAATCATGCAGTTATTTTTAGTGGCTCGTGTGTGTTTGGCCAGGGCTGTTTTCACATTGGTGCTGTGTAGAGCTGGCAATCAGTCAATCAAAACGCACTTCTCTGTTCTCTATCACAGTGCCAACTCCAGAGTCAACACAGTGCGGGAGAAAAATGAGGACAAAAGATGGGTTTTGCACAGAGCTCATAATTATGGAGCAACCTAGCTGCAGCATCAATGCGGTGAGGCTGAGAGAGGAACAGAGTGGCATCGTCCCCATATGAGAGAGGCCAGACTCCAGCTGGGGAGAGAGGCCTCCTCCAGTTCCTGGTGATCTAGGAGTCAAAGCATGTCTCAGAGACCCATGTCACGGGGACCCTGCAGCTCAAGGGGCCAGGTGTGCAGAGCGAGCCCTGGCTTGTTTAAAGTAGGGAAGCAGGGGTTTGGGTGAAGGTGGGCAAAGGATGGAGGATTTGAGCTTTCTCTAGAGCCAGGCGGAATTTAGACAGGCAGAGATCCTGGAGCTCAGGAGCTTCCAGGCCATAGTGGCAGGAGCTGGAAGCAGAGACAGGCTTTGCAGGGGCAGGGATGGGAGGTCACGGGAGCCTGGAGAAGAGCCCCTTGGGCGGAGGGAGCAAATCTTGTGCATGTGTTACACAGTCTAGGTTATTGAAGCAACAGTTATGAATTTATTCATAGCATTTGCATTTAAATAGTTCCAGTCTTTATTTACCACAGTTGACATTGTTATCAGTTTCTCAGAAACAGGTAATGACTTGAGAAGTAAAGGCGCTACGGACATTATAATAAAAGAGGTAAAACAAAGTAGGTGATTCTCGTTGAATTTAGGGACTGTTTGAAGCAGACACAGAAAGACCCCTTGTGCCTGAAAGAGCACCAGAGAATGAGAGAAATTTAGCGATTGCTGCCAGCAGGTTCGACAATTTCTGATTTATTTATATTGTCTTCATAGGCTTATGAAAATGGAAGTTTGCCTGGATTTTGAGACTAGCATTTCTTTCCTTCCACATACGAATTTATTTCTTGATTTGTTGTGTGCATTTCTAAACATAGATAGACTAATGCCTTTCGCTCCTGGAAAAGAAAAGAAAAGAAAAGTCTCTGAAGCTGGTAAGAAGAGGAATCAGAGACCATGTTCCTATGAAGAATCTGCTCCTGTGTTGCAGGAGAGATATGCAAGGCAGAGTCCCAGAGGCATTCGTTCCTCAAGTGTTGGAGAGAGCCTGTTTGCCAGGGTCAACAATGGCCATTCCAGATAAAGCCCTGGTTGGCCCTGGTTTTAGAACCAGTCAGTTGCCATTACAGTATGATCCTCACTTAGATTTTTGCCTTCAAATCTTGGACCTGAAGTTATTCTGGCAACAAGACTTGGCTGCAAGTCTTTTTGAAGAGAGTCTGGGTTCGTAATGGCATTAAACAGGAGGCAAACTTGTGGCTAGACATTTATTTGATTCTCATGCAGCTTTCTTGTTACTTCATCAGCTCACAATGGGGTCAGCCCATTTCTACTTTTCAACTTCTAAATGACTTCATGTGCAGTTAACAAACAGCACACTAGGGTTTCTCTTCCTTTCATTCTTTCTGTGGAGGGCTGGAGGTTATAGTGTCGCCAGCATATGGGTCTGTCCCTCTAGCATTTCAGGGGCAAACCCTAGCTGATGGCTCACTGGGTGGAGAGCCTGGGCTAGGAAAGGTTTCCATTCCACACCACCCATGACCTGTTTCAACTCCCACCCAAAGGAGGATGGTGTTAGTAATTTTTAAATTTCCTGCCACGATACAGTTTCAGCTATCCACAGTGGAGCTTCAGAAGACCATTGTTCTTTTAAGACGGTGGTTCTCAAAGTGTGGTCCCCAGACCAGCAGCATCAGCATCACCTGGAAACTTGTTAGAAATGCAAATTACTGAGATCACCCCTTCAACACCCCTCACCCCCTAAATCATCAACTCTGGGGTGAGGCTCAGGGATGTGCATTTTAATAAGCCCTCCAGGTGATTCTGATACACACCAAAGGAATAAGAAGCATTGTGTGAGATTCTTGCTTCCCCCGCTTCCCCAATCTGAAATATTTGAAGAAGTTGAGATGTGTTTCAATACAATTGTTGGTGGTATTTAAAAAGTAGTACTATTTCAGTAAACATTTATTGAGCATCTGCTAAGCTCTAGATACTATATTGGGTGCTGTGAGGACAACTAAGCAAAGAAATAGGTCATTTTGATATGATTGCTTTGTTACAAATATCTAAAGACAGTTTTGGGGCAATGATAACATAAACAAGAGACCCTTATCTTATTGCTTATCCTCACCCCTCTATGACTTCTGTGCCATCCCTGGCTTCTCCATGTGGGGCATTTTGTCAAGGCTTAGGATCAGTGTTTTGAAAGTGAGAAATAAGTATGGACAAGGTGTAGGGAGAGGCCAGAGATGGGGTCAGGATGTCAAGTTTGTGTGTTACTTGGGAATAAGAATGCAAGTATAAAGATTTTTATTTCAGGCTGTGTAGAAATGCTTCCCATATGTCCAGACTCCATGTCCTAGCAGCCCTGTCAAAATGGCTTCGTTGGATTAAACCTGTTCATCTAGAGATCCATTGTCTGGGGGGGTTGTGGATGACATAGAGGTGGCAAGATGGGAATCAGCTAACTGAGTGTGAACTTCTGCAAGGCAAAATGTGTGCATTCCGCTTCCTGGCCCATGAGGCCATGGAGCATGAGGAGCTTGAGCCGTGTAGGCTTGAGCACAGGAAGCCGGATTTGCTGCTTGCCACCTCACTGAGCCTCCATGTGTCCATCATAAAGTAGAAATAATGGGAGGACCTGCCTTACCAGGGCATTCTATGTATTAAGTGAGGGAATGTGTGCAAGGGACTTGGAACAGTTGCCTGCACTTGGGACAAAATCACTCAATTCTATTGGGCTGTTTATACTGTTATTATAGTCTGCCTTAGTTACACTGAAAAAGGAATCTTTAAATGTCACAAAAACAGGTCTGCCCTACGAGGTCATCTGGGAGTATTTATTTGGTCCCGCAGATTTGGTTTGACATCATTTGCAAGTAACTTGTTGGTGGGAAATGTCTCCCCACATGGAGCCAGTGTCACATTATACTGATGTCATTCAGTGCCCAGCTTATATGCAGGTAGCCAGGACCCGTGTATCTTCAGTCCTGGCTTTTCCTCAGAGTAGACCCCAACCATGACCCAGGCCCAAGCTTCACCTCATTGCCAAGGTTGAGGAGGTGATTTTTGCCAGAAAATCTCAGATTAGTGAGAATTTAATCATGATTTTCAGAAGTTCTGAAAATAGACAAATACAGCAAATGCCCCTTAATATATTGGATGTACATGTAACCTTTTCCTGTTAAATATGGAAATGTACACATTTTTAAAGTCCTTCGAATTTTGAGTAGATCTACATTCTAATCAGTTCCTAGCTAAACTTTCTCAAATTCCTTTCTATTTTGATTTTTTAAAAAGATTTGATTGATTGAGTGTGAGTGTGAGCAGGAGATAGAGGGAGAGAGAGATCTCAAGCAGACTCTCTGCTGAGCATGGCGGCCAACATGGGGCTCCATTTCATGACCCTGAGATCATGGCCTGAGCTGAAATCAAGAGTCAGATGCTCAACTGACTGAACCTACCAGGCACCCCTATTTTGAGTTTTTAAAAGCAAGCTGGGGACTTGGTTTTTCTGGTGGTGAATGCTTAACAATGAGGAGGAATTATAGGCAGCAAGAGTGGAGAGGCAACCAGGCAGAGGGAAGAGCATATGCAAAGCTGCAGAGCTGTGTTCTGGGAAGAGTCAGTAGTCCTGAATGAGTGGGGTATAAGGTAGCTGCAGAGCCAGGTTATACTGGCCTGTGTGCCATGCTTGTTGATCCCAAACCATTTCAAGATAATAATGGAGGAATGACAGGAATATCCTCCAACAAGCTGTGGACCAAAAAGAAACAAGAACATTTGTCAAAAAAGATGAATTTTTCCCCCTTCTTTCCATAGCATAAGGGTGGCAGTGTTGTATGATGGCAAGAACTCTGAACTGAAAGTTTAGAAAAAGCCATATTGAAGTAACTGCTATGAACCTACTATGTATGTGTGTGTGTAAATTCGGAGGTAAAAATACATTTTGCTCTTTTTTGTTCTAACATTTGTGATTTCTATTCGTTGGACTTTAAGTGGATGAAAATACATTGTGTATCTTTTAAAATAAAACTCTCTTTATTTGATGTTTATTAAATTGCTTTCAGGAATAACACCTGTTAGCAGTATGTGAATATCTTTGTATTATTCATCATTTACAATTAAAAAAGGGTAGTTTAATTCTTCTCAAACTTCTTCTACTTCAGGAAAAATATTAAAAATCGTGGAGAAAGGACTGCCAATGTACTTCACATAAATTTTTCTCCTTTCCTCAGGATATTCATATCTTAAATCATCATTGAGGTGGTGGTTGGAGCCTTGGGAATGAAGCAAAATGATATGAAACGAGAAAGCATAGAGAGGAGCACAAGCTCTTAACTAGTGCTCTGGGCTGGGCTGTGAGTTAGGAAGGGGGAGGGAGTCTTAAAAGAACAAAGAATAAAGAAAACATGTGCAAGGTGCTCAGCACTTAGTATTAGCATCATAAATTGAATAGGAGTTACTGATCATCAGTTAATGATCATGATCATGATCATCAGAATTACCCTCATATTTTCAACCACATGGAGAATTAAACTGCTTGAATATGTCACTGAGGTTGAGGTGTCTCCTTGACTAACCTGTCCCTCAGCTGGAGGGCCAGAGAGGCCGACAGAGAAGGACACCAGGAGTCTGTTCTGTAGTTGAGCATTGACATTGTTCTCCTTCAGTCTTAATTTGTTTCTTCTGTGGGCCCCAGAATGAGACTTGTCTGTGAAGTCTGGGATATATGAGCTGCTGCCAGTGGAAAGGGGATCTTCCAGCAGGGATTGCAAAGGGAGGTGATGGTCATGGAGGTGGATCTTATTTATTCCATTTCCCGGTAGTGGTCAAGATAATATTTCAGTAACTGATATGACTTTATGAATAATGGAGCATGGATCAAAGATACTGTAGCATCTGTTTAATATGAAAAATTGCTGGGGGCAGAACCCTGGTTACTCTTCACTGCAACTCCACTGCTACCAAGAATCTTGATTGCCAGGAGACTGGGGTCGAGGACAGAAAAATAGACTCACTTGCTGGAGTCACAGAATATAAAATGTGACATGCTTGAAGGTCACCTAGTCCTGTGGATACTGAATATGTATCCTCAATTGTCTGCATTTGAATAGTCTGGGAGCTTTTAGACACCACTTGGATCCTGGACTCCCACCCCAGAATCCTGGTTTGTGGTCTAGGAGTGAGCCTGCCAGCTTCTCATGGGGATCAGATGCACATGCACATTTGGCATTCACTGATCTCGTCCGGGCTTGTTGCTTTACATATGGGGAAGCCCTATGTGGTTAAGCCCCTTGTCCCGAGAGATACTATATTTTGGGTGACATCGGTAGAATTAGAACCAGGTGCTCTACCTTATTTTTCACTTATATTTTCCTCCTAACATCCTACACATGGGTGGTTCTTCCAGAAGCACCTTTGTGCCTCTCTCAGGCTCTGCAGTATATCCCCTCTTGGTCACTGTCAGTATTCTGCTCTTTTTCTTCTACCAGATAGGCCCAATTCAGATTAATTTTAGCTCCTTCCTTTTTGGGGACACTTTCCTTCTGAAAAGGAACCTTTTCCCCCCCTACTTGTATGAAAATATTTTGGTTCCACTTCTCTACAGAGCTGTGGCTAAGTCATCCTAGTAGACCATTCCAGGGCAAATGCTCCTGTCCACGATGCTGGGGAGCTACAGCTGTGAAGGGACATTTGCCTGGTAAGCAAGGACTCCTGGATATGGCAGCATCATGGGGTAGAAGGAGCCTCAGGTGTCTGATCCATCGACCCAATTTGCAGATGAGGTCACTGAGGCATAGAAAGGTCGAGTGGAAAAAAAAAAAAAAAGAAAGAAAGGTGAGTGGTTTGCCTAAGAAACATAGGTGATTTGTGTGTGGAAGAGAGAAAGAATTAAAACTCAGGTCTTCAAGATTCCGGTGCCCAACCCTTAAGTTGATTCAAATAAGCACATTTCTAATAGAAGAATTCCATTCACCTGGAAACAGGATGAAGGCAGGAGATAAAGCAGGTTTCCTGAATGCAAGTATTGTCTTATGTTTCAACAAAGTCTGCATTAGAAAATCTCAAGATTGAAGGAGGCATGAGAGATCTTTCTATGCATGTGTCTCCTTCACCTCCTTTGCAGGTGGTCACCCAATCTCAGTTCCTTCTTCTAGGGACCAGAAGCTCCCCTTTCCAGGTTGGTCCAGCCCACTCAAGCAGTTCTGACTGTGAGACAGTGACCCTCTCTTGACTTGGGAGTCAGCCTTCTGGGGACCCATCCCCTGGACCTCACTGTTCTACCTGGAGCCACTCAGTAAACAGGGCCATGTGGCAGGCAGGACACTGGCTTTGACACTAGGCAGACCCAACTGCCAACTACCAGTTGTGTCACTTGGATAATCCACTTCTGCTTTTTGAGCCTTGTCTATAAAACAGGGTTACCAAGATGCCTGTGTCAGAATCACCATGAGCCTAACACAAGGTGTCTTGCACATTGTAGCTACAGCACGTCCCAGCACAAGAAGGCTCTTGGCTCATGCTCTTCCCCATGTTGGAGGCCCATGGTCATGTCTCCCCTCTTTTCACACTAAACCTTAACACAACCTTCAGTGACCGTTCAGGTGGCGCCCATGGAAATGGCCCATGGAAATGGCCCATGTGCTCTTGGCAGCCTCCCAGCATGCCTCTCCTTTGAGCACTCTTACGGGGTGGGCCTCCTCCTCCATGTATGAGAAAGGGAGCCATGAAAACTACCTTTGGTGTTACTGTCATGTCTGTGAGACCGTGCTGTGTTCAGAATCCACATCCTTAGGGACTGTCAGTGGGATGTGCATTTGTGAGTCTGTGTATGTGCACGTGTGTGCGTGAGCACGTGTGTCTCCAGCCGTGTGTCTTTGCTGAGTCTGTGTATGTGCACGTGTGTGCGTGAGCACGTGTGTCTCCAGCCGTGTGTCTTTGCGTGCTTCTCTCTGAAGGTGATGTGCCTGTGCTTGTGTGTGTTTTCCATTAGTCTTAAAGCCACAGATATCCTGGCACATTTTTTTGTATCGGGGAGAGGCTCACTGCTGCTTTCAGTACCAGAATTCCATCTCAGGGGTCAAGGCTTCTCAGATCATACCTTATTTTCACCTGAAGCCACATGTGTGCCCATGGAGGGCTGCTGCCCCCAGACAGAACTGCCTCTCTGCCAAGGCCGCCGCCTGCTGCCAGCAATCCCTTTCATGGGATCTGTGGATGTGTGCAATGATCGCCATCAATCCTCTTTCCACCAGCTCCTGGTAGGGCATGGCAGCTCCTGGTAGGGCTTGGTGTCACACCCGGTGCTCCTCAAGGAAAGCTGTCTCCATCACTAATCTGAAAAACACTTTGCCACGGAGACACCTGAGACATGTAGGATATTAATAGCTGCAAAAGTCTCATCTCTATGTAATTTAAATCCCTTTCCTGAGTTCCACTCTGATGGAGGGAGTGGGAGAAAAGGAGAGAAAAGCCTAGAATAAGTCTGAGAGGTTGTGGAAAAAAATTTGGGGGGAGGATGACTGAAATATTCTTGTTTAATCACCCACCCTGCTGCCTGCTGGATTTGGTGAGGAGCAAATTTTAATTTTCTTTTTTTAAAATCAGGGGCTATTTTGACAATTACAAATGCTGCAAATTACATGTGTTCTGAGATTCAGCAGTCCTGTGAGAAGCTCTGGAGGAAGGGGTTCCTCTCTAAAAGAGTTTGGGAAATGCTGTATAGCTTTTGTGCCTCCTAGCACACCCCAGTGCTTGACAGCATATTTGAGGACAAGAGGCCCTTCCTGGACAGACTTGTTATGCTTTGGTTATCCTTAGATTTCCCGTATTTCTTTGAAGAAGGATCCCTTCAAATGTACACCATGTCTCTAGTAGGTTGTTCATAATGTTGAAGAGTAAAAATCTTAGATGAGGGGAAGTGGAGTGTTGTGGAGATTAAGGTACAGACTGTATAGTTGTGGAGGGAAATGTGCAGGTCCCTGGCTCATGTAAGTAAGGGGAGGGGAAGGCTCCCTACCAATATCTTTTACTGGTGTCCTATCTGTTAGGTTGTGTGATATATGGATGTCAGTTTTTCTAGGACTTGGAGAATATCAAAGACGCCTATTCAGAGTTAAAATATTAACTGGAATTGAGGTTATCTATTCTCTTCATAGAGTCTAAAAGTTTTTACAAATAAAGAAAGTGGGTTCCCACAGACTGCAGTGGGGTAAAATCAGATGGCTTTGTGAAGCAGTCCATAAAGACCAATGTGACTTTAGGGCAGATAAATTCTAGGCTTTAGAGATAGGCCTATTGCCAGACCCATTGATAGAGTCATTGACTGCTGTGTGGCGAGATTGGCAAGTCCTCAAAAGACTTTTATCCTAACACAAGTATCCCAGGTGGTGACATTATTACTTCACGGGCTCACGTGGGACCATCAGACATCTTGACTGACCTGGAGGTCAAGCGCATAAAGTGCCTAGTTCTTCTCAGGGAAATATGGTGGCCTCTACTTAGGCCTCTCTGCGGGTGTCAGTGTATTCCAGAGAGCATGGATCAAGAAGACCAGTGTATGTGCCTAATGGGATGGGTCCCAGTGAGCAAGGAGCCCGGAGTCAATAGAGGGAAAAGAATGCAGTAGAAAACCTTTGGTGTTATACAAAGGTAGGATTCAATCCCAACGCTACTACTGCCATATCTTTACACATATTACTTAACCTCACTGAGCTTCATTTCTCTCCTCTGTAAGATGGGAATAATAATAAATGACATTTTGCCAGGCATCTGGAAAATAAAATGGCATGCCATTTCATATAAGGAATATTCCAATGCTATGATAGTCTATCCACTCCTTCTGCTGACCCTGATCAAGAGAAGTTGATGGTGAGACCATCATTTACTGGAGTCAATCTTCCCTCACTATTTCTACAACTTTGATAGCATTTCAGGGCTGAGTTGCATAGAACCTTTAGGTTTGACCTCTCACGCTCTGAACACACCTGCTAACTTCTAAACATTTTCTGTCTCCTTAGCTTTCCCTGGTGTTTTCATATCTTTCTTGCCCTGTGGGAGGCAGTGGTGTACACACTCTTTTTGATGCAAATGTTCCTTGAATTGGCACAAGGGTAGGACAATGTGTTCTTTTTCCAATAGCTGTTTTAATAATGCTTGGCAGTGTGTTGGTATTTTTGGCCAGAGTAGTGCATTTTGAGACCATATCCTCAAGGAATGCTTTTCAATCTGTCCTAAGTCTCTTTTCTAGGCTGCATAGTTTGGATTTTCCATTGATGAAAAGCACTTCCCTTTTCTTGCCCACATGAAAGTTTATCTGTCCATTGTCTGGGCCACTCCTATCCCTCCGTGTTGCCCAAGGCACATGTAAAAAATCTCTTGGGATCTTCCTGTACTTTATGCCTTTAAAAAAAAAAACACTATATTACCTGGAAGAGCGTAAGGTTCTAAAAACCAGAGGTACTCTGGTATAGTCTCTCTTGGGGTTCAAGGATGCCAGAAGGTACATTGAGGATGAGGAGAGCAGGTAAAGAGTAAAGGAGCTTATGATGGGTGAAGTGAGGGGCATCAGACCAGGTGGAGGATGGTACAGATACTGAGAGATAAGACAGGTAAACTAGAACCCAGTCAGGGGCACAGCAAACAAAAGCACCCCCAAGAAAGCCAGATAGGCTAAGAAGGATACCTGTCCTGTCTCTCTTTTATTGTGAGTATGTGGCCCTGAAGCAAGTGATTCTGCTCTTGACTGTGGAAGGATTTCCAAGAGATTCTGACCAGTCTCCCCACTGCGATGATATAGCTCCTCAATTACCATGGAGACTTCCATTTTAAAAATAGCCACTGGGTGGAATCTTAGTGCAAAAAAAAAAAAAATATGTCCAAATATATCATAGCAGTTGGTTCCCTACACCCTTGTGCCTATTTACTCCCTTGAGGATTTTCATCAGGTTTGACTTTTCCTTATGAAGAACGTGTTTATTCCTCCATATGTTCCATTGGCTTAAGCAATGAGTGATTCCCTGGTTGAAAATGTGTTACATGGTCCTCTTGCTTCTTGGAGGAACAGAGTGTTGTAGTAGTTAGGTGTGTGGCTGCTGGAGGCATCTCGCCCGGTTCAAATCTCAGCTGTGCCTCCTAGTAACGGTGTAACATTGAGGAAGTTACTTCACTTTTCTCTGTGTTTAGTTCTCTCATCAACAAAATTAGGCCAGTATGGTACCTGCATCTTGGAATTTATGTGGTTTAAAGGAAGTAAATCCTGACAGGCACTCAGAACAATTCCTGGCACATAGTGGGCCCTCGGAATGTGCTAAGATTTTTCTTTAGGGAGCTCTGAATCACCTTTGCATGCAGTTTACCTTTGTGGCCTTGGTTCTCCACAAAGGCACATGAACAAGTTAGTCCACAGGTCTGCAAGTTCATAATGTTGCTTCAGAGCTCCAAGGTGTTCCTTCTAGGCCTCCTAGTTTATCTCCACATAGTTGTCCACTAGATTCAGAACATTCTCCTTATGTGCTCCACATCTGTCAGCTTCAAAAGATGATGAGGGATATCTTAACATTTGACTGCCTTGGTAAAGAATTAGTCAAGTAATGCAAAAATGTTTATCTCCCTTGCCCCCTTCTTCTTCTTCTTTTTTTAAAGATTTTATTTATTTATTCATGAGAGACATACGGGGGAGGGGGGTGGGGGCAGAGACACAGGCAGAGGGAGAAGCAGGTTCCATGCAGGGAGCCTGACGTGGGACTCAATCCCGGGTCTCCAGGATCAGGCCCTGGGCTGAAGGCGGTGCTAAACCACTGCACCACTGGGACTGCTCTTTTTTTCTTTTTTTTTTTTTTTAAGATTTTATCTATTTATTCGTGAGAGAAGCAGAGAGAGAGGCAGAGACACAGGCAGAGGGAAAAGCAGGCTCCCTGTGGGGAGCCTGATGGGGGACTTAATCCCAGGACCCTGGGATCATGACCTGAGTCAAAGGCAGATACTCAACCACTGAACTACCCAGACACCCTTCCCTTGCCTCTTTCTCAACCCTAGGCCTACCTTTTGCTCCGTGATTATTGAGTGGAACTAAGGATTCACATACTGGCGTGCTGCCCTTGGTAGAATGAAAGTCTTCTCTCTGGCCTTGGAGGATTTTGCAAAATGGCCCTTGAGTGTTTGAGACTCCCTGAATAGACCTTCATTTGGACTTGCTTGCTAATCTCCCCAGTCATCCTTTCTCTTTTTTTAGCTTGGGCAGTTTGCTTTTTGTTTTTGTTTTTTAATATATCCATATCCTAGTTTTCATAGGCTGAGATTCACCTGATTAGCCATGCTTGTTTTCATTTTTCTGTTGGGTTTTAAAGACCTGGGTATTTTGATTCATTGGAATCTTATTTTCCCTGGGCTTCTGGTAAATTTCAAATACACACACACACACACACACACACACAGTATCTCGGGTTTTCTGTTGAGTCTTAGTTTTTAAATACTGTTTCTCTCCATTTCAACAGAAATGGAGAATGCTAACAGTAATTATATACCTATTTGTCTTTTGTTTTGTTATTCCAGGATCAAATATCTAAGGATTAAAGCAGAGATGCCAAAGATTCTCCAACTGGCAATTCCTAGTTTTGTAACCGATGAGGATATTGATTGGGATAGGAGTCCCCTGTCTTGCTGGTCATTCCTAGAAGCCTCAGCAGGGATGGAGGTTGGGCACATAAATAAACATTATGAACAGCTTCACCATTTCCTTGAAGGAAGAGTCAGGTTGCTGGTGGAAATGTCTTGAATAAGATCTTCCATTATCCATCCTTGACAGAACTTATGTTTATTCTTTGAGATTTTATGGTGGTACAGTGCTTCTGTAAGATCCTGAGTGCTTTATAGCTTAAGGAGTAGAGAAAATTCAGAACAGCTCAGTTCTTAGATTTTCAGTTTGAAGAAATAGTATTTTTCATAAAGAGGAAATCCTTTTCACACTACCAATGACCTTCTCTATGAATACCTCCCACGAAGACCTCTCATGAATACTTCTCCATGAATACTTCCAATGATGGGGAGTTCAGAACCTCCCATGAGCCATTATTATATCAATGCATAAATATTTATACTTTTTAAAGTTTATTTTTTATAAAATATTATTTTCATTTAACAGCTGGTGCACATTTGTGGATTGGAAGACTTGCTATTGTTAAGATGGCAATACTTGCAAACTGACTTATAGATTCCACATGGTTGATGCCAAACATTCAAACTGCCTTTTGCAGAAATTGACATGCTGATCTTAAAAATCCCTTAAAATACAAGGGATGTGGGATAGATGAACAATCTTTAAAAAGAAGAACAAAGTTGGAGGACCTAAACTTTTCAGTTTTAAAACTTGATACAAAGTTACAGTAATTGAGATGGTATGGTACTTGGCCTAAGCATAGACATATACATCAGAGGAATAGAGAGTCCCCAACATAAACCCTTACATACATATATGTTCAATTGATTTTCACAAGGTTACCAAGACAATTCAATAGGGATAGTCTTTTTGACAAACTGTGCTGGGACAATTAGATATTCACATGCAAAAGAATGAAGTTTGATCCCCTACCACACAACATATACAAAAATTAACTTAAAAGGAACCAAGACCTAAATGAAAGAATTGAAACTACTAAACTCTTAGAAGAAAACATAGGTAAAAATCTGTGTAGCCTTGGGTTAGGTAATGGCTTTTCAGATATGACACCAAAAGCATGAGAAACAGAAGAAAAAATACATACACATTGGATTTAATCAAAATGAAAAACTTTTGTCCTTCAAATGACACCATGAAGAAAATGAAAAGACAATGTACAGAATGTGAGAAAATGTTTGCAAATCATGTATCTAATAAGGGAATTTTATCCTGGGGATAAAAAGAACATTTACAACTCAACAAAAAGACACATAACCCAATTGAAAAATAGGCAAATGATTGAAATAGAAATTTTTTCCAAAGGTATATAAATGGTTAATAACGTGAAAAGAGGCCCAACATCATTAGCCATTAGGGAAATGCAAAGCCATAATGAGGTATCACTTCATGCCCATTAAGATAGTTATGATCAAAAAGTTGGCCATTGACAAGTGTTGGTGAGGATGTGGAGAAATTGGAACTGTCATACATTGCTGGTGGGAAGAAACATGGTGCAATCACTCTGGTAAACACTTTGTTATTCTCTCCCAACGGTAAACACAGAGTTACCATATGACCCACCAGTTCCACCTCTAGGTATATACTCAAGAGAATTGAGAACATGTGTCATGCAAAAAACCACAGCGATACATGGATGAGCCTTGAAAACATTAGAGAAAGTGAAAGAGGCCAGACACAAAAAGCACATATAACTCATGATTCCATTGATATGATTTTTCCAGAATAGCAAATCCACGTAACAGAGAATAGGTTAATGGTGGCCGGGGGTGGGAGGGCGAGAGTGACTGCTGATGGGTCTGCATGGTTTTGTTAGTCTGTAGGAGGAGGATGAAAATATTCAGGAATTACACAGAGTAATAGTTGTACAGGTTTTTTTGAAAGTACTAAAACCCACCAAATTGTGCACTTTGAAAGGGTTGATTTCATGGTTTGTGAATTACATATCAATTTTTTAAAATTATGAAAAAAAATAGCAATCCTATGTGGACACTGCCCAACTTGAATAGATGCCTGGACCTTGCATGGGGCCCTTTTTGCTAGATTATAGAGATGTTCAAAGGAGGGCCAAGGGGCTGGCCAAACAGTGTTGAGGGTCTGGATAGTCAAGGATGTGGCTAGTTGCCAACTGGTGTGGACATACTTCAGCATTTTAACAGTGGTATGAACATACTGGTACATATCCACTGACTGTTAGCTCTTACCTGTGCCTGAATCATATGACTTCCATACCCTACCGGGAGCAATAGAAAACATTTACAACTCACGCATGGCTTGAATATGACCATCATAACACCAAGAAGTTTGAGCTCTGAAAACTCAGAGTCCTTAAGTCTGTGGGTCAGGAGTTGATAAAATAGCACTACAATCAGTATTTTTGAGTAGGGTCTCACAGAAAGTGGTGGAAAAGTGCCTAGTTCTGTTGAATTATATTATAATGCAATATGGAAGTCTCTCTCTCTCTCTCTCTTTCTCTCTCATTCCTTTGACCTCACTCCATCTCTGAGAAAGGTCATTGTATTTCTCAGGAAGCCTCTGTTGTCTGTCCCAATGCCATTTTCCTCATCTAAGTTCAGAATTACATGAGCCTATCCCAGGTTTCAGAGATATGTCGTCTTGGAGGTAAATCTCCCAATTCAGTATGTCCTTAGCTACTCATCAAACCCATACCCACAGCAGCTTTGTGTGATGGAATCCACTATATTCCTCCCAGGTAAATAAATACATGGCTCAATGCATAGGAAATGAAATTCACATGGGAGAAGAGAAGAAAAGTCACATGTTATTTACTCAGTGATATCTTGTCTCATTGCAAAAAGTGTTTGAGGCGGTTTTCACAAAGGTATGCAAGCAGTGAAACAAGATGAATGAAGGGGGGGGTGACAGTATCTGGGAAAAGGGAATAAATATAAGGACATAAAATAAAACTAGTAAAAAGAGTAGACTGTTAAGTGTGTGCTGCTAGATGGGGCTTGCATATTTGGCTCTGGGCATCCTAGTGGCCAAAGCACAGAGGTAAACATCATAGGCTACAGGCAGCTGTTCAGAGGAAGAATAACTTTTCCAAATGTTGTGGCCTAACAGAAGCTTCTCCCACAGCACCTCATAAAGAACAGAGTGTGGGATGCAAAATTATACTCACCAGCACCCTGAAAATAGATCCAATGGTGCACCTCTTAGGAATGTTGGTTAAAATATCCTTTGATGCAAGTCAGTGGCTTCATGCCCAAACCCACTTCACAAAGTGGGTGGATGGGTAGGTGGAGGAAAAAAAGCTCTTCAGAAGCACCCACAGGAGTCTTATTTTGACGAGACCCAGGCAATACCTGCAAATGGGGGGCCTTTGGGGAAATCTGTTGTTGAGGCTTGATGGGATTGCCATCCTCATTCCCAGTACAGCAATCTGGGGCCTTGTTGGTCAGCTTTTTGCAGCCAGCAGTGCCCTTCCCATTCCACCTCCACCCCATGCCCAGACTTTTTTTCTGAGACTTATTGGAACTTGATCATGTGAGGCAGTAAATCATTGAAGTCCAGAACAAATCTCATTTGACATTTTTATCTTGACTCTTCTGGGGGCCTTTAATTAGCATGATTGCCATGTGGGAGACGGCTCAGATGGAATCTGGACTGCTCTTGGTTGGCATAATGGTTATTGAAGTTTTTCTAGTTTCTGTTCCTGGTCATCTAGGAAAGACTCTGATTAAAAGTGATTAAAACCCCTTAATATGGTCTAATAAGGGGTGGTTGGCAGTGCATGAACATGGATTTAAAAATGCATCAGAATACAAGCTCATATATGAAAAAAAAGTACTCCTAAGAGTTCACTATGGTTTGCTCACCACCCTGGCTCCCCCAGCACCATGGTACACACTGCCACTCTACTGGCATGGCCACTGTCCCATAGCTCATGCAGCCAAAGTATCCTCGGCCACATTGCCCACAGCTAGGACATTCTCAGCCCTTGTTCATAGTCCATGGGCTTTGGGGAGCATCAGAATATGTTATCATTGAAGATGGAACTTTGGTTAGCATTAAGGGTCCTGATTCCCCCAGTTTCTGATGTGCAGCTTGCCTTGAAATTTCCTGCTCTTGGGATCCCTGGGTGGCTCAGCTGTTTAGCGCTTGCCTTCAGCCCAGAGTGTGATCCTGGAGTCCCGGGATCAAGTCCCACCTCGGGTTCCCTGCATGAAGCCTGCTTCTCCCTCTGCCTGTGTCTCTGCCTCTTCTCTCTCTCTCTCATGAATAAATAAATAAAATATTTTAAAAAAAGAAATTTCCTGCTCTTGTAGAAGACACTATGGCGGCAGTTCTTAGCCAGGGTGACTCAGCCCCCCAGTAGACATTTGAGAATGTCTGGAGACATGGTTGTCCTGATGGAGTGGAAGATGCTAGTAGTATATGATGGATAAGGCATGTTGCTAAGTAAGCATCCTGCAGTCCATAGGACAGCCCCCCACAGTCAAGAACTATCTGGCCCCCAATTTAATAGCATCAAGGCTACAAAATCCTGCACTATGACTTTCAAAGCAGACTTCCACAATTACATTGCTTAAAACTCAGAATGACCTGGTGAGGGAGAAGGTGTAACTGATTTACCTCCATTTTACAGATTGAAAAATGGAAGCTTGGAGAGAGAATGATCCTTTCTACTCTTCCAGGGCCGGGCCATCTAGCTCTCATTGTATTGCCACTCAAATAGATTGTGTGGGATGATGTGAGCTTTGGGGTCTCTACAAGTGTCTAGAGGGGTATGGGTTTTACCTGAATGCTTACACACATCTCTAGAGAAACCGTGACCCCAAGTGTCTTAATGTAAGAAGGGTACTCCAATTTCTTACCTTTCCCCTGGATATCAAAGAGCACATATCCATCAAAAAGTATTGTAAAAAGTTAAGACTTGGTCACAATTGATACTTGGGGAGGAGTAGGGTTATTACAGTGGGTAAAAACATGATTATTTGCACAGTCTGATACCAGTTGACATCGACATATTGACATGCTTTGGGGCCCTGGCAGTTACATAATGTGTGACCGTCTGTTGTGACAATAGGGAGGGTTGTGTTTTTGGAATAAAGAGCTCATGATCTGCCAAAAAGCATTCATCTAAAAAATGCACCCCTCAACTATCTGTGTGTCTGTCTGCATGCATATTTAGAGGTGTTATAACTTCCAGGGCTTGTCAATTTAGTGGGATGATAAACCTGAGAAGGGTCACATGGGATGATAATAATATAACTATAATCACACTATCACCACCTGAGCATTTTAAAGGATTTGTAGCATTAAGAGACTCCATAAGAAGGGGTTCAAAGCAAGGCCTAGTCTCCCTTCTTAGGGCATGCATAGCTGTTATTGCACATTGCCTATGTGTCACATTTATAATTAACATCTAATTTGTGCTGATTGTGGCCAGGCGCTGAGCTGTGCATTTCACTGACATATCTGTAACTCCTTGGTTATCACCCTTATAATTACCCCCACTACACAGTGGAAAGATTGAGCCCGGGACGAGGGGGGGAGGCGGAGGCTGACATCACTTGCACATGATCCACACCTTGCTGATCACAATAGACGTGAAACTTGGGATGGGCTCATTCTTCTTTACCGCGTTGCCATGTTAACCATTCATGCAGTTGTATTTTACTCTTTGCTCCTTGATCACGAAAAATACTCCCATCCTCATTTGAAGAAGAGGAAACAGGGTCACTAAGGCATTGAGTGAGTTGACTATGGTAGTAGTTTAGAGCACAGAAATCACATCTCCTGCCTCCAAAGGTAGCCAGTATGCTCAGGGGGATAATAGACAGAAGAAAATCCCCAAAGAATTCATCCACAGAAGTTTCTGAGATAAATTGACCAGACATTAGTCTCTGTTCTTTTACTGATCCTATCGAGGCTAAAGCAGCTCTGCTCTGAATGGAGTGCACTACATAGTGCTCGGAGCTGAGAATTACTCCATGTGCTACAATGCATAGCTTGAAGAGCATCATTTAATGGCAGGTGTCTTGCCTCGGGGCTGGTGAAGTAAAGTCAAGGGCACATAAGGTTTTTAATCCCTATTCTAAGTGCTGCCACACTTCCCCTGAGGGTTACAAGCATGCTGTCCTGGGTGTGTGCTGAAAGATCACCTGCCCTCCCACACCTGCTCCTTTTCAGGTGTCCCCAGTGTTGCTTCTGTTCCTCATCGGTCACACTGGAGAGACCTGGCACTGCCCAGACCTCACCTCCTCTCCCACATTTAATCAGATTTAGTCTGATTTGCTGAAGTTAACTTTGTGTCTCTCTGACATCCATCTCCCTGGCTCTCCTACCACGATCCCCGCCCTAATTTACCACTGCCCAGCCCGTCAGGGGTCACCCTTTAACCCGGAGGGCCACACACCATACAGGCTGCAGCCCCAATCTAGGCCACCACCTGTTTTTGCACAGCGCCAGAGCTAAGAAAGTTTTTTATATTTTTAAATGGTTGGAAAAATATCAAAAGAAGAATCATCTTTCGTAACACATGAAAATGATATGAAATTCAAATCTCAGTGTCCATAAATAAAGTTTATGGGAACAGAGCCACACTCATTCATTACCAATCATCTGTGGCTGCTTTCACTCGACGGCAGAGTTGAGTAGTTACAACAGAGACGTGTGGCCCGTAAAGCCGAAAATATTTACTATCTGGCCCTTGACAGAAAAGGCTTGCCGGCCTCTGTCCCGTCCTGCTGACCACCACCTGTCTTTCTCTTCCCTTCACCTTTATCTGCTCTTAGGTCATCCACTCTTTCAAATCCTTCAGGAGTGACCCATCATCTGAGCTTCTGAAGTTCCTTCAGGATCTCCCCAGCTAATTGTCTCCATTTATTCCCCAGTGAGAAACCCTTTGCACTTTCTCAGATTTATCTTATACCTCTCCACTAAGACCATCACTGTCACAGTTCTTGCTGCTGGAGATAACTTCCTTTACATCTTCTTACATGGAAATCTTCTTTCTCCTTCAAGCCTCACCGAAAAAGCAGCCTGCCCCAAGGAGATTGAGTCTCCCACTGTAGTTAACCTCTAGAAATGCCCTAATGCTCTCTTGGTGTTGCTTTTATGACAGGAGGTCCTTTCTGTCTCAGCCAAAGCCAGAGGACCCTAACTAGGATTGAGGTCCCAGTGGTGTGGGCGCCCTAGAGTACATCTGCCTAATCAGGGGCTCCCCGCTCCCGAGGACAGGGCCTCCCCCCCCGGGGTGGGGGGAAATTCCTGTGAATTTATAGGAAGTTTGTTCTCCCCAAACCCTATGATATTGTTTTGAAAGTGGGAAACAGAATTCTACATTTGGAAATTGACTTTTAACATTAAGTAGAGGGGCCATTGTCATTAGCTGATACGTCACTTAATCCAAATCTCTTACCCATGAATCCACCCAATAGATCCATATCTATTGATCCATTATCTCTGTCTTCCTTTATCCATCCATCACTCTTCAGCTATCTGTCATCAGTTCATAGCAGCCCAGGCTTCTCCCTTCTCTCCACTGCACACTTCCACTACTGTCACTTGACTTGGTGAAGTCCCATTTTTGTAATGTTACAGGTTGTACCCTTTACTGCCCCTACTGAGCTTCTTCCTATTTTCTCCCTTACTCATGTTTTATGTTCTAGCTGAATCATACTCTTTGCTTTTATGGAAAGACATCCCTGTCTTAGTTTGCTAGGGTTTACATAACACAATTCCATGAACTGGGTAGCTCAAAACAATGTTTGTTGTCTCACAGGCCAGAAATCCAAGGCCAGGGTGATAGAGCAGAGCCATGCTCCCTCTGAAGACACTAGAAAAGGATCTGTTTCATGCTTCTTTCCTGGCTTCAAGTACTTTACTAGCTCTCTCAGGCATTCCTTGTAGACATGTTACCCCAATCTCTGCCTTCTTGTTCACATGGTGTTGTGTGTGTGTGTATGTATGTGTGTGTCTATCCAGATTTTCCATTTTATCATATTAGGGCCTGCCCTCATGAACCCATCTTATCTTGATCATCTACAAAGACCCTTTTTACAAATAAGGCCACATGCTGAAGTGCTAAGGATATTTTTGGGAGGGGCACAAGTAAACTTACAAGGATTCCCCACTTGCCCAAGCTGCTCCCACCATTTGGAATGCCCTAGCCTCCCCTCACCTCATGTATTTCTGCCTAGGAACCATGTGTACCACCTCCTCTTTCCCCTTGTATGTGGTCACTCCTCCATTGAACTCCCCACTGCTCTGAGTAGGTATGTCTCTCTTGACACTCACTGGAGTACATCCCATATATAAGCATTTGTTGTAGGAGTCTAGTAGACTGTAAACTACTCTCCTTTTTTTTTTTCCTTTGGCTCCTAGAAGATTGATACTCAGATATTTGGAAAATTATTGCTAGGTAATCTTAGTAAGGTGTATCCCTCACATTCTTGGCTCTGGATTAAATTTCAAGCTTCTAATCTAGGACAATAATTACCTTACTCATCCTGGTATTCCCTTTTTCCAGTTCTGAACATAGTCACCCATGAGCATAGGTGACCCTCAGCATGGGTCAGCCATTTAGAGATTTGGAGCACAACAGAAGCAGAGGTTTGAGTCTATTTGCTGGTATTGGCGACAGTGCCTGTCATTGCAGAATGCTGATACTTTGTGACCTGTATAACATATGTCTGCCACTGTTAATTTGGGTCTTTAGGGAGATTGTGACACCTCCACTGCCCAAAATGAGTCTTTTTTATATGTCTTGTGAATATTCATGCTTTCATTAAAGAAATTAAAGAGGGCCCAAAAAAGTTTAGGAAATATTGCTCTGTACAGATGAATGGTTGGACCCTTCTCTGTCTCCTTTTCATTTTCTCCTCCCAGCATCTTCAGTATCTTCTTCATCATCACTAATCATAGGAAATCAGAGCCAGAAAAGCATCTCATAAGTTTATATTATTTAATTGTTAGGGCTATAAATTTATAATGCATCAGCTCTCTGATCCTATTAGCCTTACCCTGCTCTAAGATAATCTTCTTAAAATTGATACCACCCAGGGATTTGGACTTTGTTGATTACATTTTCTGCTAGACTCTGACACTTGCCTTTTTCTCATTGAATCCCAAACAATATGGTCATGACCCTGAGGAGAGTCAGGCACCTTTCAGTACCAGAAAGACTTGAAGACTTTAGTTCTGGGAGGGCCACATAGTCAGGTCAGGGGTAGGAGGTACTGATGCTAAGATAACAATTTTTATTTCTTTCCTTACCTCACAGAGATATTTTGAGGCTAACATAATCATTATTTAAAGTTTTTGGAAGAAGAAATGCCTTGCAAATGCCAAGATACTATTGTAGAACCTCAAAATAATGTGGCATATTGTTATACAGATTCACACACATACACGAGTCATGTCACACGGTTCTAAAAAACAAGTTTTTCTATTCTCTAAAATCCTGGTCTGTCAGGTGGGAAAATAGGGAGAGCTTTTGCACATGCATCCTGCTTGGATTTCAACATAGCAGAGGGGTTAAGTGCAGATTATTCTGACTCAGTAGGTTTGGAATAGAGCCTGAGATTCTTCATTTCTAGCAAGCTCTCAGGTGATGCTATTGCTGGTCTAAGAACCATACTTTGAGGGCAGTCCGGGTGGCTCAGTGGTTTAGCACCACTTTCAGCGTGATCCTGGAGACCCAGGATTGAGTCCCACATGGAGCTCTCTGCATGGAGCCTGCTTCTCCCTCTGCCTGTGTCTCTGCCTCTCTCTCTCTCTCTCATGAATAAATAAATAAAATCTTAAAAAAAAAACATACTTTGAGTAGTCTGGGATTAAAGGATGGAGAAACCACTGGAGGAGGAAGAGAAGCCAACAGAAAGAAAGGAAGCAGAAAAGTGGGAAGATGAGTAGAATGTCCCAGTATTATAAATGTCATAGGGGTTATTAGGTGGTCAAGGTGCCACATGTGTGGATTGATCAAGGTAAAGGGGAATGGAGAAAATCTCATTTTGGAGTAATCATTGGTAACCTTCAAGAGAGTAGTTTATCTGGAGGGAATAAAATTTAAGATTATGGAGAATTAAGCATGAGTGATCTGACAGTGGGGGTTATATTTAGAATCCAATTATGCAAAATGTTGGTGCCTAAAGGAACTAAGGATATGGAGTGATAGCAAATGCTATGGTAAAGTGGAGAGCATTGCCCCATCTTTTAGGTTGTGAGTCTGTGAGTGTGAGTCTGGGTTTGTTACATGTGCACATACCAAATGATAGAGGTGACCATATACAGATCTCTGCAGAAAGGAATAGTACAGGAGAGAGGAAAGATTCTAGAGATAAGAAATAATTAAAGAAGTTAGTTGGAAAAAAATTTAAAAAAAAAGAAGTTAGTTGGAAACAGGATTGAAGGCATCACTTAAACAGTTAGCTTTTGGAAACAAGGAAAATATGTGTTCTAATGTAGAAAGAAAGAAAAATAATTGGGCTCTGGTTAAGATGGTGTAATAAGTTCATGCTTTAGTGTCCCTCCATTGCTCCAAACATAAACAATGACAGAAAAGCATAAAAAGACATAACCAACCCTCCCCTTCCACCCACCAACAAGATAAATAACCTGGTGGACCAGAAAGAGTACAAAAATAAAAGATGATGAGCAGAGCTACAGCCATTCTCATTCTGGTTTCAAGTCTGGAGGCAAAAAGTAGGGATGAGAATTTAGCTTTGCAGGGATCTGCAAAACTATGTTTGCTCCAGATTATTAGAGGATTAGATTCACTGCTTGAAGTTATGGGCTGGGAACAAACTTTTACACCGATGAAAAGAATCTGAAAAAAATAATGTTGTCATTCTCTATTTGGGAGTACAGGAAATAAGAATCTCTGAGCCTAAGGAAGTCAGGGAGAAACAATAAAGATGCAGCCTTTGAGGTGATGAACTAAATTTAGCCACCCAACTAGCTGCAGACTGTTCTGCTGTATCCTTAGTACTACCATGTAGTGGCCCCAAACCATCATCATAGGATTAGTTCAAAATTGATGTTGTAAGAATCCAGGTAGAGGCAGCAGTAAACAACAACAACAACAACATTAAAAAATAATGAGTGGAAAAGGAAAAAAAAAGAAAGAAAAGGAAAAAAAATCCTACTCAAAATAAACTATAATTGAAAAGCATGAGGCATGTGAGAAAAAAAAATAATGATAAGCATGCCTGTTATCATGACTTTTATTCAAACCTATTCTGGTGATCTTAGCCAATGCAACAAAGCAAGAAAATAAATTTAAGAATTAGATAGATGACTGTCCTAATCATGAATGATACAATCACCCTATAGAGAACATCAAAGACCTATAAAACTTCCTAGAGAATTCAGCAAAATTCCAAATACAAGATCAATAAACAAAAATCAATATATTCCCTAAACGCCATCAGAAAATTTAATTGAAAACAAATCATATTTATAATATCAAAAATGGAATAAAACCAAAAAAGTGAAGCTTTAAAAAAGTATAAATCTCAGATATGCAAGATTTTATGGGAAAACCAAAACATTATTAATAATATAGAAGAAAAATAGTAAGTGGAGCATGAATAGGAAGAACCAATATAATAAAGTTGTTGATTATCCCCCAGCTCCATAAATTGTAATCATCCTATTGTAATGATCCTGTATTGCCATGATACATTTGTCAGAACTAAGAAACCAGCATCAGTACATTGCTATTAACTAAACTCAGTATTTTATTCTGATTTATTGTTTTTCTTCCCAGATGTCCTTTTTCAATTCTAGGATCTCATCCAGGACACCACATTACATTTAGTTATCATGTTTTCTTTGCTGCTTCTGATCCATGACAGTTTCTCAGACTTTCCTTGTCCTTAATTACCTTCATAGTTTTGAACAGGACTGGTCAGATTTTATGCAGAATGTCTTCTAATTTGGGCTTATCAACTGGGGTCATGGGTTTTAAGAGGGAAAACTATAGAGGCAAGTGCCATTCTCATCACATCACATCCAAAGTATATGCTTATCATATGGCATCACTGATGATGCTCACCTTGATCACCTGGCTGAGACAGTGTTTGCTAGGATTCTCCCCTGTAAAGTTACATTTACCCTCTGCTATTTGCTTTGAAGGGAAACTGATAAGCAAAGCATATTCTCAGAGTGGAGTTAAGCTTCACCTCCTTCAGTGAGGAATGCCTACATCAATTATTTGCAATTTTTCCCTAGGGTAGATTTTTAAATGTACTTTTAAAGGAAAAGGAGAATATCATTTGACTTTGAGGGTGGAGAATCTTAAGATATAGATTATAAATATCATAAAGGGAAAGATTAATGCATTTGACTACATGAATTTAAAAATATGTCTCTATAAGATGCCATATACTAAGTTGAAAGACAAACCATAGACTAGGAGAACATAATTTCAACCCATGTATCCAACAAAGAATTTGCATACAGAATAAATAAAAAAGACCAGCAGCCTGTTATATGTAGATATATACATTACATATCTATATATACACATGTTATATACACACACACATATGCACACATATAATACACACAGTGATGAAGATACAAACAGACAATTCACAGATCAGGAAACTCCAGCTGAGATGATGCACAGCCTCAGTAGTGATCAGGGAAATGAAGCACCTTTAAAGTGCAAGGAGATAATATCTACCACACATCAAATGATGATGACATCAAATAATGTCAGATGTGGGGATGCAGGGCAAGAAGTTCACCCATTTAGTAATTTAGATACATGAATTAGTAACATAACTTTGGGGAAACACTGAAGAACACACTGAAGGATTTATATGCACAAAATTATAAGGATACCTTCTAAAGCTATTCTTTTCAAACATTTTTTGCACACAAACCACCTGAAGAGCTTGTTAAAATGCAGATGTTGATTCAGTGGGATCTGAGATTTTCTATTTTTTACCAAACTCCCAGCTGCTGTTGCTGCTGGTCCATATGTCCACACTTGGAGTAACAAACCTCTAGAGTAGAAGTCAGCAAATGGTGGCCTGTGGACCAAGGACCAAATGTGGCTCCCGTCTATTTTGATAAATAAATATTACTGGAACATGGTCATTTATTTATGTGCTATGGCTGCTTTCAGACTAAATGGCAGAATTTAGTAGTAGCAACAAAGATTTGATGATTTGTATAACGCCTAAAGTATTCGTCTGTCCCAATGTAGGAAAAGTTTGCCAACTGCTGCTCTAGAGAAACTCTCCCACATGCACATAAAGAGACTTGTGTAATATTTATTGCAGCTTTTAAAAAATATTGACAAAATGGAAACAATTTTCAGTTGGTAGGACAGATAAATAATTTGCAGTATATTCACATGGTGGATTACATCAGTTAAAATTAATGAATGAGAGCTGCATGGATCAACATGGTTCAACATGGTTAAATCTAGAAAACATCCCTTGTTTAGGCAAAACAATACTATAATTTGTTTATTGTTATATACCTATGTAGCAAAATTATTCAAAGATGTTTAGAAATAATAATCATCTATTTCAGGAAGTGATTAACTCTGGTTTGGGATAAAAACAGGAACAGGATCATGGCCAGACTCATTTGGGTTCTCAACCATAGCTATAATGTATTATTTCTCTCAAAATTTGGGAAGAACATATGAGAATATTGTAAATTGTTAATACTGGGTGGTGGGCACATTGTTTTTCTATTCCCCCAACTATTTGGGTATTTTCAGACATTTCAAACATTTGAAAAGAATAAAAAGAATCCAGAAAAGGGAAATTATGCTTATATGGGAAAATACAAATATATATATTTTGAAATTCAGAGAGTGAGTGGGGGGTGAAGATAAAGGTCTTTATTTTTTTAATTAGTTTTTTAAAAGAATTTACTTATTTAATTATGAGAAAGACAGAGAGAGAGGCAGAGACACAGGCAGAGGGAAAAGCAAGCTCCCTGTGGGGAGCCTGATATGGGACTCAATCCAAGGACGCTGGGATCACACCCTGAGCCGAAGGCAGATGCTCAACCACTGAGCACCCAGGCATCCCAAGATAAAGTTTTTTAATACATAAGGCTCCTTCTCCTCTCAGTTAAACAAGAAGAGATGTTCTGGTGTCACAAATTGTCCTTTATGTAGTTAATTTTGAGAATGGTGAATATGCGACTAATCTTACTCCATGGCTTATGGAATATTTTCATTTTAAGAGGTAACTTCATCCACATCCCAGAGTGGAAGGAATTTCTCTCTCTCTCTCTCTCTCTCTCTCTCTCTCTCTCTCTCTCTCTCGGACTAAGGTTCCCGCTCCTTTCAGCCAAGATCTACCAATTGTTGGGACAATCTTTGTAATGCCAAGGGTAGAGCCCCCAGGCACATTCTCCTACTTCTGAGTGCAAGAGTTGCATGTCAGTCAGGGAAGAGTCCTAAGATCCTTCAAGATTCCTTTGAGGACCAGCCTTTTGCATTGTCTGAGGATCTCAGTGTTCTGTGCCCTCTCATGTCGCCTAGGTGTGGATGCCTTCCCATTCTGACTTCCCATGGATATGATTCTATTGGCCAAAACACATTTGGGGTACATCTAGCCCCTTCCCTCAGTATCTGCACACAGCTGGAACCAGACTTGGCACATGGGCCAGGGCAGTCCCATCATTTATTTTGCAAGTTGTATTAAGTCAACTTTACAAGAAGAGGTACTGCATACTGAAGTTGGGGAACCAGTTCCACACTCTTAGCCAGGAAGCATACAGCAGGGACATTTCAATTCTAAGAACATTTCAGTACCCCTCAGAACCCTTTGTAAGCATGTTTGTCAATATAAGGATGTGGGGATAATTGAGTCAGATCATGTCCCATGGACCATAGTATATGAAGAGACCTGCTAGCTGGCTCCTGACAACCTTTGGTCAAGTGCCTTGTACATTTAAGCACCTGGAACACACAGCCAGCTGAGAATACAGTGCTGCCTTGTCTCCCAACAGCCTTGTAAGTGGTCTTCAGCATGTTTTGTCATTGGGACTGTTATTTTGAAACACTATGCCCTCTTACCATGAGATTCAGTTCTGGAACGAACTCTACTTTCTGAGATAGGTTTGTCCCTTGGATGTAGGTTTTCAGCCCCTTCTTTATAATTGTTCACTGTGACCAGAAGGAGCCTAGGTTTGGTCATTCTGGGGACCGACAGTGAGGCTTGCTGAGATGGCATTCCCCAGTTCTTTAATGCATAGCCATAACCTAGTGCTAGCTTTATGCTTATTGCAAAGTTTTAAACTCAGATGCTAAGGCAAACCATGCAGGTGTTGTAAACAAGTGGAGGGGTCAGGTAGAGGATAATAGGGAGTGGTAGAGTATATGGTGAAGTGGAGAACACATGCCCTGTCTAAATTGAGTGGCCACCATGTTGCTCTAGCTGATTTGCACTATGCAGAAATAGCTGGCCCAGCATTGCCAGAACTCTTAGATTTTCAAGGGAAGCTACAAATACAGAAACTTTAAATGTGAAATCTCTCAAGTTTTAAATGTTGGCAACTAAGTAAAAAATTTTAAAAAGAAATTGTGCTGAAAAAAGACACATCCTAGAGCCACATATGGCCTATAGGTTAGGTTTGCAACCTCAGAATAAAAGAAGAGCTATGAGAAATTTAAGCAATTTTTAAGAGACTTTTAAGCAAGCTAAGTCATGCCCAGCAAGACTACACATTTTAGTGTCACCTACCTGGGTCATTGCCACCAGCCTTCTACTGAATCAAATGGCAGGAGAAGAAAGAAATTAGATAGAAACAACAGAGTAGCCACATTAGGAGGCAAAGTAGAGAACGAAGTAACCATTGTCCTATCCTCCCGGGATCGCTAGGCCTCCTTGGTCACCTTCTCTCCATGACCTTGGAGAGGCCACCACACAAGCAGGACATGAAGCAAGAGATGTCTATCTGTGAGGGAGATTTTCTTTACCATAATACACTCTTTTTTGACCCTTCTTGTTCATGTAGTGGTCTAGAGGAGGGTGCTGGGGAGAGTTCTTCCCTGCACCATTCTTGGCTTCCCAGGGGTATTCTCAAATATTCCATCCTCTTGCTGTGGGCGTGACTATATTCTGGATAATTGCTCTTCTCTCCAAACTCATTAGCATCTCTCTTTCATCAGACTTCCTTTTCATCCTTCCTAAGCGGAACTCCCAAAAGTATCATCAAAATGAAGGAGTCAATGTGTAGATGGAGTTTGGGTTTCCTTTCTTGGAAGGTCCCAATGCACGCAAAGTGTTACTGTAAGAGTGGTGGGTGTGGCAGGGCAGAAAATGAAGCAACCTAGAGAAAGGTTAGACCAAGCACCTGCTGAAGGGGGGCAAAAGCAGGCATGGGCATGCTCATCTTCCTCGCTTAGGAAGCTGTGAGTGAGGAAAGAGCATTCTAGCCCTCCATCGGGCCTTGCAGAGGGGGCTGTATATAAAGCCCCACTTGCTCTGGAGAATGTCCCCACCACTGACTGCTCCCTTGACTTCCATGTCAGCCTCTTGTTCTTGATATAGATTTTCAACAAAGGGAAGCCATATTGCAAAGTAGTTAATTCTAAGGACTTTGGGGTTATGAAGAGCTTGGTTCAAAATCAGACTCTGCCACGAAGTGAACTTGGTTGGTTTGTTTGTGTTTTATTTGTATTTATTTATTTTTTAAGATTTTATTTATTTATTCATGAGAGACACAGAGAGCCCAGAGAGAGGCAGAGACACAGGCAGAGGGAGAAGCAGGGTCCGTGCAGGGAGCCTGACGTGGGACTCGATCCTGGGTCTCTAGGATCATGGCCTGGGCTAAAGGCAGCACTAAAATGCTGAGCCAGCCAGGCTGCTTGGTTTGTTTGTGTTTTAAAATATATTATAGGGCCTTAGTTTCTCCACATTTAAAATAGGGTTAATAATCGCAGTTTTTTAAAAGATACTGGGGGATACTGGATTAGCTGTAGGCAGTGCCTGGTACTATCCCTACCATACGTGTTGATCCTGGAATTCCAGGGGGCTCAGCGATGCCTCTGATGGTAGGACTATTACAGCGGGACATTGGTTGGGGGATCCCTTCTTCAGTCTGTGCCTTCCTACAGCGTAGTTCAGAACATCTCACCTCTTCTTCCCCTTCGGGAAAGCTGGGGAGACTGTGGATAGAATGCCCCCCCGGCTGGGGTGGGGTGCAGAGTGGGCTCCTCACCCTCACATCTGTCCTGATGTCCCCTCCTACTCTTACTTCCTGGACAAGGATCTGAATTACCCTGTGTCACTGGGTCCCTGTTCAGGCACCCCTGACCTTAGCACCAGGACTCCTGTGTATTTCAACCTACTCCTGAGTCTAAAGTGCTTTTCTCACAGCCGATACCGTGTAAGTGCTAAGCACTAGTGTGATGTAGCAACTTGAAGATGACAAACGAATACATTTGAAGAGGAAATGTTGGAAAATAATCCAATAGAGCTCCATTTGGTATTGGGCCTTTTATCAAGGCCATAACCTAAACCACTTTATGGAGTTAGGTAATAAAATTATCATGTCAGATAACAAAAGGAGGAAGCAGGGACAGAATGGGAAGCCTTGAGAATCTGAAGCTGCATGAGGAGTGTGTAGGCAGGAGATGCAGGCACGTTCTCCCCAGTGGATGCTGGAAAGCTGGAGGCGCTAGACTCCCAAGGCCAGAGCATGCAGTGGAGCTGAGCTGAGACCCCAGAGAGGGGTGGGTGATTGGGATCTGCAAGGCTGACGGTCTAGCCCCCTTTTGTGTTGCACGCCATCAGAGCTGAGCCTTTTCTACTCCAGTGAATCTTGAAGGCCTTGCTTTTGAAGGTTGAACCTGCTTTCAGCCCAGTGGGATTAGGCTCCAGTGCTTTTACCCAGTCCTGTGGGTGCTCAGTGCCCCTTCTTCCCCAGCCTTCCTTCCCAGCAACCCTCACTTCCCAAAATGATTCCAGAGTCTCTGGCTTACTGCTCAGGAAACTATACCTAGACAGTCCCTGCAGACCAGGCTCTGTTCTGAGTCACAGAGGACCTGCAGCGAACTCTATGCTGCATGGCTTTGGGAGAGCTGTCACCAGATGGAGGAAGAGGTTAGACATAGAGGTCTTGGGGTGTGGTGGGCGAAGCCTTCTTTGGAGTGGGCTTGCCCCTCCTCAGTCTTCCTTCCACCCATCTTTGCCTTTCCTGGGTCAGTGTCCACGGTGGTCCTGGTCTCCCCTGCCCTCCCCCAAGCAGATGCCTTTTCCTTCCCGTTCCAGGGTTGTTCTGAGCAATAAGGGGGGAGGAATGGAGGATCTTGGAGCAGTGCCTCCTATGCTATCAGGATTCAGCACTTAGAATCTTGGAAAGGCTCCACCTGGGAAAGAGTTCCAGAGAAAACAAACTTCAGATCCCGGCTAATATGGGAAAAGGCTCATGTTCACGGAGGCAGCTTCAGGGACCTTGGCAGAGCCTTAGGCAGGCTTGGCCCCTGCCTTTAATGGATCCGACATGGAGCCTTCCAGGGCCCATGATACTGCATGGCCTCCAAAGGAGACTTCACTCTCAAGCTGTAATGATACACTTTTTGTAGGATTTTTAGTCCTTGGGTCTAGTGAACCAACAGCCTTGGTTCCAACTGTTTATGCCCTAACGAAGGCAAGAAATATTTTAAGGGACCAAACTCAAAACTATCACCGCCCCCCTCCCCATCCCCTCCTCATCCCCTCTTATCAAGTTGTTTTCCTCTTGGAGATTAGCTGAATTTTTTTCTGAGGGAGAGAAGAGGCCAGAAAGAAGGTCTTGGGACCTGCAGGGTCATCACCCAAGTGATAAGAATCATCCTTCTGGCCCTGGGAATGGCATGCAGACTAGCAGCGATGGGCACAGGGTCAGGGTGCTGTGGCCCAAGAAGGGAGATGGGAGGCAAACATGCTAGGGAAGGGTTGGACAGAGTTCATGATGATGACAAGTCTTTCCTGACTCCCTGATTATAGTTTTTTAATGCCGCTGTGTGATACTCCGAGGACAGCGTGTCTAGATCTTATGCATAAAATAAACCAGGTGGCCCTACAGGTAAAGCAGGAGTAGGGAACACCTGGGCTTCCGTTTCTGGCATTGTGCACGTGAAAACGACGTCCCCTGTTGTTGCACTTGGGGCTCAATACTGACCATTAACTCCCCCATGTCTGCCTCTTCTGCCAGGGGTCTTTTCAAACCTAGACAATCATGGGATATTAAACTTGAAGGATAATAGAGATCATCTAGTCTCATCAACTCACTATATATATGAGGAACCTGAGGTCCAGAGTGGGGAAGTGTCTTACCCAAGGTCACATGGTGAGTTACTCCTTTGACGTCTTTATATTCAGTACAGACCCCTCCCCCAACTGATTTTGCTGAAGAGTACTAAGACCTCATGGAGACTCCATATGTCCCAGAGGACTGACTAGGTGCCCAGTGTGGGATTGCTACTAAAATCCCATAGGTCAGAGGAGTCTTCCAGGGAGGACATGTCATAGGGCCAAGGTAAGGGGTGTGGGAGAAGCAAGAGAGGGACCATAGCCCAGAGAGAAACAGTGAAGTCACACACCTTCTAGGCAGGCTGCCCAGACCAGTGGCCTGCACCCCTTCCACCTGAGAACCAAGAGAGCCCTCATCCTGGGCTAACACCACATCTTATCCTGAAGCTGAACATGATGTCATAGACAAGGAAGTTTCCCTCTGTCCTCTCAAACCTGACCCCGCTCCCTCTAGATCAGAGGGCTCCCAATGCCCAGATTACTCAACTGTATTTTGAACATCATGTCATCTGGGAATGAGGAGGGAGAGTCTCAATGCAATCAACTCAGTCTCTTCCCATCGTAGCTTCAACATCCAGCTGCCCATTGTGACCTTCACATGCCTGCACATGGCTTTCATGAGAAGATAGGCTTGGTCCTGTCTTGTCCGCACACACACACATTCAACAAACATACACACTATACAGACATTATTTTACAGACACTCTTAAAAATCTGGGGTTGATTGAGAAACCTCCATCTAGAGGTTTGATCAGGAACACCCACGTCTCTGGACACTCTGGACATCTGATTCATTCAGGCCATGGCCATGTAGCCAGACAGGAGCTACCAGTGTCATTCCTCGAGAACATTGCCATCCCCTCTAAGACTTGGAATTATGATAAGGCCAAAAGAGCAGCTGTTATTTCCTAAACTTGCCATGGAGCTGGTGAAATGAAAACAAAAAGTCAACAAGAAAGAGCTGGCAGGCTTGGAAGAATAGCGCTCCTACCCCCAGGGGTGGTAGTCTATAGGATTCCAGCTCCTAGGATTAGAAGTGGCCCTTAACAATGCAAGTCCTGAGGAAGCGTTCCCTTCCACCTCTCTGCCCCGTCAGTGACCGTAGTGGTGATGCCCTTTCCCATCTACCTGTCCGCTCATCCTCAGGGGATCCTCCCCAGTAGATGAGGCTGCTCCTGCTCCTCCGTGACGACCCAAGGCCAAGCCCCACATAGTTTGTTCATTTCCCTTTCTCTCGGTTCAGTGGAGGCTGCAGCAATAGGGAGTGTTTCCAGTTTCTCTGACCATGCTTGGTTTTAAGTTAATCCCCTCCTCCTGTCCTTCCCTTTTGCTGACAATTCATTTGGCAGTTTCCAATATATATATGTATCCATATCTCTAACCCTTCCCCTCCCCCCCCCCCCCCCCCCCTTCAAGCTCCCTCTCTGTTTCCCCTCTTAGTTTTGGTCTTCTTTGGGGGTTTTGGTTTTTACTTTATTTTGCTTTTTTCTGTTTTTCTGTTTTTTTGTTTTTGTTTTTTATAGGTTTCAGAGAAATTATGTTGAATCCAATAAGCCTTCCCGGACATTCCAAGCCTCTTAACCATGGCATCTATGTTGAGGATGTCAGTGTTTATTTCAGCAAAGGACGTCATGGCTTTTAAAAACTCCTTTTAAGACTCCCTGTTTTGATGTCACCTTGGTAGGCTGGGCCCTCTGAGAGGTGGGAAGCTCTAGGCGCTGTTCTCTTTGGATCCGGGGATGCTAAGTAGAAACTGCATGAGCCACCGGTGCCCCCTGCACCCTTTAACACCACCAAGATGGGGGTCCTCCCCCATCCGTCACCGGCAGGGTTGTCCTTCCCCTCAGACATCACTGTGCTCCTTTTACCCCCTGGCCTCCGAGGCAGCTCCTGCCGCCATCTTTAGAGCCAATAAAGAGAATTAAAAACTTGTGCACCAAGAACCATCTTTTAAACACACTCTAGCCATTCTCTTGCTTTACAAAAACAACCCAACCACCACGAGAAAGCCTGACGAAGTCCAGCCGTGCTCCGGCCTCGCTAACCCTGCTTGGAAGTGTGGGGTCTCCCTGGCTCTCCCTAGGATATCAGGCTATATCCTCTTAGCGATCTCATCGCCCTGCAACCTCCAGTGGGGAAGAGCGGCTAAGCAGAGGTGGAGACCACGTGGTGAGAGAGGGGGAGCCAGGCCCAAGTGTTGGCACAAGATTAGGTCTCAGAGGAAAGAATGGAAACCAATCATTTTATATATATATATATATATATATTTATATAGATAGATAGATAGATACACAATGTATCTACACATTTGTGTATCTATCTATCTATCTATATATATAATTTTTTTTTTTTTTTTTTTTTTTTTGGTGGAGAAAACCATACTTTTTTGGGACACATTTTTCCCCCTTCCTTCCTCTTCTCTGGAATGGCTCACAGTGAGTGTGGTATTACAAAACTCCTTGGCCCCTACATCTGCAGTCCTGACGAGCTTTTGCTACAGAAGGTCTTGCCCGTGAATTGGCCGTCCTCCTAGGACCACAAGGGACCCAGGGAGTCAGGGGCCAAGACCCTTCCTGCTAGTCCCTGGCCCCAGGATTGGCTCTCTACCCCCACTTTCATTTACTCTTGACTCTGAGAACTTTTGGAACCCAATGGAATCACCATTTCAAGGCCAAGATGAGCTGAAGGGGAAGAGAAGGAAAAATGGCCTCCTCCAGCCCCTCTCATGGCACCAGTGGAAGTGTCATCCTGTTCTCTGGTCAATATATGTGTTTACTTTGCTTGCTTTGACTCATGCCTTACTCCATGGCCACCCTCTCCCAAAGAGGGGGTTTATTCCTCCCATTTTCAGCTTGATCCACGGGGGAGAGAGAAGGAGATGGCTTTGCCCTGCTTCGATAGGAAAGGCACAGCCGTAGGGCCCGAACCTCTCCCATATTTGCTGCCCTGTTGGCCAAGTGGACTTCGGGCTGGGCCCAGCCACTCCCACCTGTGTTACCTCCATTGTAAGAGCTGCCCCTTGATGATGGAGAGCATGAAGCAGGGGGTCTCCCATGGGGAGCTCTTAGGACAGACCCACTAGGTTTGGGGTGGTGACACACAGCAAGAGATAGTAGATTCTCTGGCTTCGGCAAATTGACATGGGAATCAAACTTCCCACTGAACGTTTCCTTCCTGGGTCCTGTGGATGGTGTTCTTTGTGCTAAGTTCCCATTCTGATTCTGCAGGTGCCTCCCTGGGATTTAAAATCACGAAGCTTTCCAAGTTCTTGGCCTGTATCTGGGATGACCTCCCAAACACTGTAGTGTCCAGACTATGATGCAGGGGGTTCAGTTTTTCTCCAGGGCCTCGAGCTGTGTGTGTTTCTAGCCCCTGCCAACTTCCTGCCATCCTGCTCCCCATTGCTTCGTGTCAGGCTGTCCCCATTGTGTCCTGCTGACCCTTTGGGTCGGGGCCTCCTCCCGAGTGTGGCTTTAAGGAGTAAGCTTGAGGATGATGTTTTTTAATTATTGTAAATCATTACCTCATTTCCAGCCTGCCAGGCTCCATCCATCCCAGCATCTTTTATTCTGTCATTTTCTCACCTTGTGCTATGACAATGGGGCGTTGTATTTCCACAGAGACTTATAGGAGTGTTCAGTGTATAGTTTCTTAATAAACACTTTATTTTCTAATGAAATGACTGCATCAGACCTCTTATTTGGCAATTTTGCAAAGAATATTGAAGATACAGAAATTCCCACATTTCTCCTCTGCCTCCCCTCCCCATTTTTACTGATCCTCTTTTAAAGACGTTTCTTAGTTCAATCCTTGTTTGCAAAAGTGTTTACAATCTGTTGCATTGGTTGCTTTCATTGAGACTCCTCCAGTTAGGTCAAACCCATCTAGTGAAGTGTTTTCCTCATTCTGTTGAGGAAGACTCAGAGGCACAGAGAGGCTGAATGGTTCACCCAGGGTCACACAGCACAAGAGGCAGAAGCAAGATTCAAACCTGACTCATCCAGACACCACTCAGGCCACTGAGACCCTCACCTCCTTGGTGACTCAGGGACTCTCCTTTTGTCAGCAGCCGAGGCTTACAGTGATCCTTTCCAGAGCTGATATGTAAGAGGTTTGGGAGTAGAACTGAAGGATTCTTGCCCCAGCAAGTCACTAGGACTCTCCCTCAGATGGAGCGGTTTCATTCTTTCCCTGGATCTTGAGGACATGACCTTGCCCAGAGGAAGACGGGGCTATGGGCTTATAAGCTAGTCTGCTGATCACTCAGGGGCGCCCCATCCACACCCACATACACACACTCCGGTGGACCAGACTCTCCCCTGGGGTCTCCTGTGGGCTGCCCAGAGTGGTAGGCAGTTGTAGGGTCCTACTGAGAGATGAGGCATAAGTGAGCTGGGTGTGGCCATCTGCCCTGGGTTCCCGGCCCTGACACAGCTGGAAGGGTTGCCATGCCTCTAACTTAGAACATCTTCCTTTGAGGAGGAGGGGACTCTACACAGGCTATCTGGAGCAGGAGTCAAGGGCAGGGGAAGAGTGAGGAAGATTTCCTGGGTTGAATTAGACCTTTCACTGGGCCTCCACAGGCTTTGTGACAACTTGGCTTACTTAGGTAACAGAGCAAGGTGGGTGAGCTCAAAGTGGGAGTTCAACAGGGAAGTGGTCAGGCTAGGGTGGTGCTTTTTTCCCTGACCTTCATTGACTTAATCTCTTATTTAAATTGAGTTTAAGCCCCCCTCCCTCACAACCTCACCCCAAATGGAAGTTCCTCTTCTCTAGAGTGGCCTGGATAGGGCATTACCCCAGCTCTCCATTCTCCTATTTTCTCTGGTTCCGGGGCTGGAATTGGAGTGCCCTTTGGAACCATGGGGAGAACTTTCATTTTTAGGTAAGAGATTTGAGCTTTGTTATATTCCAATGCATGAAACCTCCGATGCAGGGGAGGAGGGGAGATGAGCACCCAGCTCAGAGCAAGGGCCCCACACCAGCCCTGGGAAAGGTGTGCTATTCCAACATAGGAAGAGGCAACAGGAAAGATGGGGGTATGGGGGTTTGGGGGCAAGGAAGGGGACTAGAGCTTGTGCAGTGGCTTCTATTTTGTCTGTGAAGTGAGATCTAGGGAGAGCTGAGCAAGTCTGAAGTGCAGCGGAGGAGACATTGGCAGAGGGCAGGGAAGCACAGGGAGTTGTCAGGCGGATCAAGGACCGGGCTGAGCAGGGTTTAGTGTCCAGGACTCTGTTTTCCATGTTTCCTGCCAGACCCTAAAGTGCCAGGCATTTATCCCAGTGTTAGAGCCTCTGGGCCCATTAGAGCCAGAGGGGGCAGGCCCAGAGAGCAGACTCCACCCAGAAGGATGCTGGCCGGGCCTGGCTTCGCGCAGGGCGACTCAGGGCACCAGCAAGACCTCCTGAGTTTGGAATATCACCCACAGGACTTCCCAGTGGTTTTCCGGGACTCCAGCTTGCACTGTGATCCTGCAGCTCAGATCCACAGCTGATGCAGGCCATGAATCTGGTGCTCTTGCCAGGTGCCTCTCTGGATCTCAATTCTAGAGGGGGACATTGGGGAGGACTGGTTCTGAATGAACCCTATTCTTGGGAGCCTGGAGAGCGGGAAACTCACTCTATGAAAGGAGAAGACAGAAGTAGGACCTTCCAGGGACATGCTCCGGAGAGGACTGGAGGCTTTGACGAGGGTTACACAGCCAGATCCCAGACTGGTTACCAAGCGCCGAAGAATGGGCCCTGCCTGCAGAACGTTAACAGCGATCACTAGGTCACTTACACAGATCTGCTCAAAGCCAAGCACATTTTACCCAGAAGGAAGCTGAGACCCCGAAAGATCAGTGGCTGGCCCCGGTTTTCACAGCTTGTGACAATCAGAAGCAGGGCTGGCAGGAGGGGTCCCTGACTACAGTGTTCCTCCCGGGCTGCTCTGCTGCCACATGGAGCAGTCAGGCTTCTGCTTCTAAAAGGCTGCAGTCCTGGGGGCTGCACAGCCACAGTCTTCCCCTACCCCTCCCACACTGAACAAGTCTCTTGGGGGCTCTTTGAGGCTAGATGCACTCCTCAGGGTGCATTTTTTTTTCAAGATTTGATTTATTTATTCATGAGAGACTGACAGAGAGGCAGAAACACAGGCAGAGGGAAAAGCAGGCTCCATGCAGGGAGCCCAATGTGGGACTCGATCCCAGGACCCCGGGATCTTGCCCTGAGCTGGAGGCAGATGCTCAACCACTGAGCCACCCAGGTGCCCCAAGCAGGGTGCTTTTTAAAGACTCCCCGGAAAAGAATGTCTACAGTATTTTTTTTTCTTCACTCATTCTAGCATTTTGTGACCCCACACTCCCGAAGGTGTGGTTGGTCTTAGGTCTAAGATGAATTCCCAGCTTGAAATCAGTGAGATTGCCAAGCAGACAATGGTGGGAGAGCTTGATGTTGGGGAGGGCTTGTTGGGGGAGACGCCTGATCCTCAGGTGGGTGAGGCTGCCCAGGTCTCGGGCAGGTGTGAGCAGCTTCAGACAGGAAGGTGGTGGAAGGAAGGAAGATCCTTACCTGACTCGCCCCCATTCGAACTTTTTGTCCCATCTGAAAGACCTCCCGGTGTGTCGAAGCTCAGCCATGTGCTTCTTACCCAGCAAAAGAACAGATGCTAAGTATGTGCAGTGTGGAAACCAAGAAGCTGGCCTCTGGGCCACCCTGGCTCTTCCCCTCCTGTGTGGGAATTCCTTCTGCAGCCAGGCTTCCAGCAGCCGTGTCCTCACCTCCACCACCCAGCCACAGGTGTGACTGGGCTGGGACGCCTCTCCTGGCAGGGCCCAGATCCTGCAGGTCAAGCCCAGGCATGAGCAGAGGCCGCTGTATCTCAGACACAGCAGTGCAGGGCAGGAGTGGGTTCGATGCCACAGAGACAGGACAGGAGCAGGGACAGCAGTGCAGGAGGGCTTTGTTGCTGTGCAGCTTTCTGAGCCGTGCCTCACATGGATTGGGCAGAGGGCCTTCGCCCTTCAGTGTTCAGGGACTCTGAGCTCTGGCTAGACTCCTGCATTGCTGCCACAGTAGTTCTAGAAGGGAGAGAGAAATGAGGAGAGGGGGACCAAGGAGGTGGGGGCTGGCGATGATGCTGGCTGCTCTGGGGCTCCTCTGGGAAGGACAGGAACAGAGGGAAACTCTTGAGTGTGACAGTGGAGGTGGTGATAGGGCAGTGAGGAGCCCCGGAGTGGATGGGAGCCTGGTTTGCAGATTGTCCAGGAGACCTGGGGCTCACGCCCTGCCATCTCCCAGCTCCATGGCACCCTTCACGACCCCCTCTTCCGTGGGGTTGATGTGGGCAAAGCTGCTGCAGACTCCAGTTGCCTTGAGTGGTTCTGATCTTGCGCTTTGCCATTAGAAATCCCATGATCATCCCTGCACTTCCCACCTTCCTGAAAACCCTCACCTGGGCCTGACAGTGTCGCTCTCTGAGCTAAGTAGGATGCCTTGTTCAACCCTACCTGAACCCAAAAATGAATTGAAAGAGATGTGCTGGTGAGAGAGGGGTCCCTCATCTGAGTTTTGGGGGAGTGGTTCAAGAATTCCATCAGGATTCTAAGATCCATTTGGGTAGGATTTTAATCCCAGCTCCTCCTCTCGGTGGGTGACACTTGGATAAAGTGAAATCTCCTCCGCTTGCTCGGGGAGGTTTCTGCATGGAGAGGAGGTCTATGGCCTCTTTGTAGCTTTGGCCCTGGCTGCCAGGACACTTCCCCTCCTGTCACAAGATACCAGGGTGCATGCCTCAGAGGGCTAGATCTTTCCCCACCGTGCTGGGCTTGCAGGGGGCTGGAAGTCTGTGGTTCAAGTGTTCTGTGTGCTCCAGGGTGGGGGACAGTGAGAACGGAGGAGAAGGAGGAAGTATTGGCCTGGCCTTGGACAAGACCTTGCTGGCTCCCCTGAAAGCAGAACAAGCAGGTAGAGGATCTCTGAAAAGCACAGATCCTGCAGGGAGTAGAGGATTCTGCTGGTCCTGATTCTGTGTCAAAGGCCTCCAGCCCCAGGCAAGACCCAGTCCACGTGGGCCCACTTTGGGAGAGAATCTGCAACTATCTGGGATAAAGGGGAGAAGCATGATTACCAAATTCTCAGAGAAGAGCCAGAGCTGTAGAGAGGTCCTGGCTGAGGGCTTTGATGACACTTCCCAAGCTGAGGAAACAGGAGACACACAAACTTTCTGCACAGCTCTGGGCTTCCAGGGTCATGGTTTTACCCACAGCCCTCTGCAAGCAGTGGCTGCCGGAGGCCTCTCTGATGTAGAGGAATGTGACTTTGATTTGGCTAAGGGTGGAGAAGGGAGCACATGGCATCACAGCAACACGGGAGCTTGGCTTTTCTGAGAGGCAGAGATGCTGAGCCATACCCCCATCCTCGCGCGTCCCGTCAGAGCAGTATCCTGTGATTACTGAGGGTTTGGAGGGATGGTCAACACTCCCCACTCGGCAATGGAGAGGGTTCGAAGACCAAGGAGCCAGCCTGCCAAAGGTATGAGTTCCAGGATCGTGCTTTCTGGTTTGTGGCTTCATCAAAGTTTGGGAGGGCAGGTCACCGTGTCAGCTCAGATAACACTCCTGCCAAGCCTGACTCCGGTAAGTAACGCCGGAGGCCTTGGTGGCTAATAGTGACAACCAGCTTGTCTTCATGGCTCTCTTTCCCCTCAGCTCCTGCTGCCCACGAGCTATTACCACGGCAGCAACATGAAGCCTGGTTCTGCCGTTGGGGACCCCACTGCAGCAATTGGCCTGCTTCCCTTAAAAAAGACACAGCCTTTCCTCCTTTATCCCCAAGCTCATTCCGCAGTGAGAAGGGCAGGGACCCGTCCCGGCAAAGTGATTTCATTGCTGTCAAATATGGACGGGAAATGCTTCCTTTATAGAGCCGTGAAGCACCGCTCTGAAGCTCCCTCTACTTTTGGCCTGTTTTGGTCCTTGTGATGTGGCTTCAATGCAGTGTTCTTACCTCTGTAAGGCTTGCAACAGCCTTTGGCCAAAGGTCATGCTATGCTGACTCCCAAATGGACTTCTCAGGGAAAGAGGGTGTGGGGGCTCCCTCACCCAGGAGACCGCTGGACTGACAAGAGTTCTGTCCTTCTCAGTCTTTATCAGCACCGGCTGGACCAGTAGTCCCCAAGAGCTGCTCTGTCACTGCCGGGCTCAAGAAGTGCAAGTCCTAAAGTCTGTGTCCCATGCACCAAATGTAGGTGTTGCTCCCAGGCCCTCCTTCAGACAGTCTCAGGGAGAAAGAAGGTGCCGGAAGGCAGGCTGAAGAGTACAGTCTCTGTGTTCTATGGACATCAAAGTGTTGGCCTTCTCTTGCTGTTAGTTCTGAGAGAAAACTCACAAGACAGCCCAAGGGGGAAATCTCACAGCCATTTCTGTCATGAGCCTCAGTCTGGCCAAGAGGGCACAGCCAGGATCCGTGACTCTGGCTGCTCTTGTCTGAGGGCCACAGCTCTGGACCGAAGCCTTTCACTTCAGAGGGAGCCAGAGGCGGAGCTGGCCAGTGAGAACTTGAGTCTGTTCTTTCCCACAGTCAGTGGGGAGCAGAGGAGGCATCACAAATATAGAATACATTCTGAGAATGTCCTTCCTGGGAGAATTTAAATTCTGAGCCCATGTTTGCATGACTCATGGAATCCTTCCATCTTGATGGTTGTCAGTTTGGCATCTCTGCTCCCATAATAGGCAACTGCCACTAGCGCCCCTGATGGATAAAGGCCAACCTGGTTGTTAAGACCAGAGTAACCCCCCGGTGCATTTTTGGGATGGCATTTTTAGCCATCTTTGTAGTTTTAGTGGGTCAACCACTTGACCAGCCGTAGTCTCGCATGAATTGACCAGTTTTCTGGGCAAAGCTTCAGTGTCTGCAATATGACTCTCTCTTAATTTGAGTCCTGAACTTGCAGAGAAACCTATTCCTCTTACTCCAGTTATTACATAAACAATGTAAATGATGTAAATGTTATCAGGATCAGGTGCTCCCCTTTTCATTGGTTGTGACAATGCTTCCCTAGAGTCTCATGAGGTGCTAAGAGCCCATCCAATCACTTGGATGGAGAATGTTGCATGGTATAGCCAATCTCTTTTACATTCACGATACACATTAGGATATTAAAGGCTCTGAGAAGTCCTCCTTTAAATCTAATTGAACACAGAATGCTCTTCACTTAATGCCTATCAATAGGTTTACACACACACACACACACACACACACACACTGGGTTCTGGTGTGGTCAGAGGTATTTGTTTATTTTTTAGTAGAACAAAGCAGGACGTTAATCAATCACTGACCTTGATATAAGATGAACAACCACACCCTAACACCTTTGCCCAACTATAGGCTCAGTCCCTGCTTCTGCCCTCTGCTTGGCATAGAGGCAGATATGATTTCGAGAGCTGATGGGTAGGTACTCTTGTGAAGAGCAGGAAATCTTCACTGTGGTATCTCAGAAGAAAATGGTAAGTCATCTCACATAAGAGTGTAAGACTTCAGCACAAAAACCTGGCCACCTTCCTTGGCTGGTGGAGGAGACATCATCTAGTAGTAGTATACAGAAATGAAGACCTGGAGCCCAGTCTCAGCACCTCCACTAGCCAAATGACTTGGGGTAAGTTACCTTTCCTTGTTGCATATTGTCTCTGAGCTTGCTAATCGTCAGATAAAAAGACTCCACCTAGACAGGTCCTCCAAATGCCATATCCCCAGGAATTGCTGTTGTCTCCTGGTGGGGGACATCTTTTGGTTCTTGGGTCCATCTCTCTGCTGTGTCTTGGAGTATCACGTGGGAAGAGTACCTTTGCCCCCTCCTGAAATGTTGGGGGTCTTGAAGGCAAGGGGAGGGAAGTGAGAGAGATGGCCGCCCTTTCACATGAGGGCTGGTGGATTTCTCTGGATGAGGAAGGAAGCAGATGCTTGGGGGTTAATAGACCCTCTCTGTCACAGCTGGACAGGGCCAAGCGGGAGTTCTCAGCAAGATTTTCCGACTTTGATCTCAAGAAGGCAGCTCTGCCTAACAAATAGTCTGAAATGTCAAAGAATAAATGTTAAAGCTTGAGGGGTCATTCTCTGGGGAGTTGCCTGGGCTGGCTAGGGAGGGAGAGGAGGAGGGAGAGAGGGACACAGCAGAATCCTTCACATAAAGATTCCGACTTGGTTTTGTGATATTTAAGAAAAAAGAAAACTGAATTATTTATAGCACAGAAGATGGAAGCAGGCTGTAGAGAAGTGGCCAAGCTTAAGATGGTAGTTCATGTTCCATTGTTTATCTGCCACAGCCTTGAACTGGTAAAACTTTTCTTGTTGGTGGCATGCTATTGACCTCTCCTTGAATTATTTATTATTACTATTACTATTACTATCATGTTAATTAAGAAAACTCAAGTCCTTTGAACATGGGAGTTGGGGGTAGGCAATTTCTAAAAATGGTTGTTGCAGAAAGCAAGCATTAATCCCTTCCTCTTGAAGGATCTCCAGCATGTCCTTTACTACCTCTTTCTACTCTCACCAGCCTATGTACTGCTCCTGGATGGGTGTGAAGAACTTTGGTTTTGGCCTGGCCACCAGTTGGCCCTGTTGATATTATTTCAACATGGTGGATATTATCTCCCAGTTGTTCCACTTGCAAAATGGAGGCAACTGTCATATGCCTCTCCTGGGTATGCTGGGCAAGTGAGTGATGCCATGTGTTCAGAACACCTCGGTGCCTGGGTGAGGGTGAAGAGGAGAGAAAATACCATGCAAGGGAGAGGAAGAAAAGAAGTTAAGAAATTTATAAAGTGAAAATCAGCAGTGATGGAAGGATTGATGTTAAAGCTGGAAGGAATGAGGTCTTTCGTCTGTTTATTTTGGACAGTGATGTTGTTTCAATGTTTTAAAAAAGTGCTTCTGGTTGCTAATCACATCCTGATTCTATAGTGTAGGTAATTGAAACCCACTGATAATCTCAGAATTGCAGTTAAATTAAAAATTACAAGCTTCAGATGCTCTCCTTTCTCTCTCCACAAATAATACAAATGTGCTTTTGGTCCCTATGCCTCTAATTGTTTTTGCACACCCTGGACACTCTCGGAGATGAAAACAAATGGAACCAATTTTGGACAGGTTGGGATGTTGAGGTGAAGCTAGTCCAAGTGCAAATCGGATCATGGGTAAGACTCTAAATAAGCAATATTGTGTTGACCATGTATTGCTTTTATTGAAAATATTAATGCTTTTGCTGTTTTTCTAGACTTCATTTTTTTCCACCTAGAAGAACCTAGAAAACATTTTGCAGCTAAAATGTCATAGTGACACTCCTGTTATAAAACTCTGAAACTGTACTTATTTTTATACTCAGTAACTTTACCTCTCAGAAAGGTCTTCCAAATATTTTTCTTCCACTCCCTACTTTCAGTGATGAAGAAATGTGACCAGCATTGTTGCTCTAGGGCAGTGTTTCCCAAGCTCCTTGGTCTTCGGATCCCTGAAAAATTATGAGAATCCCAAAGAGCTTTTGTGTATGTGGGTTATAGCCATCTCTATTTATTGCAGTTGAGATCAAAACTGAGAAGGATTTAAAAACACAAGCACACGCACACATTTCAGTTAGCCATCAGACAGTGTCATCACCGGCAGGAAGCCACTGGAAACACTCCATATATACCTGTCAGAGAATGAGTCCATCTCAGTAGATCTTAGTAGACTTATGCCATCTTATGAAAATAGTTTTAAGACATGGCTCTACTTATAGAGTCTTGGGGCTACCAGGCATATCTGGACCACGTTTTGAGACATGCTGCTATGGGGAAACCAAGGCACAAGCAGATTCTCAAATCAGAGTCTCTTTGGTGTCAGTGAATGATACCAATCATGCAGTTTGCTCCAAGTGTAGGGCCACTATCAGGACCCCATATCTTCATGCAGATATTGCTGACTCTGTAGATATGCAGTTGCTAGGAATCTGGGAACTACACAAGGACTTCATCTATTATGAAGAAAGCTGAGTAGTGGATGTTTGCTTGCTCTGGAAAGGGAGCATGGACTTGCTATAGCAGTAAGCATTATTGGCTGATTGAAGAGACTCATAAACAGGTTTGCAAAATTCTGATGGTGAAAGAGAGTGGAATGAATGGCGTGGGATGAAGGGAATCTACGGTCAGCACCTCACAGATCAGAAGTCCCATCATGTGTATCCTAGCCCTCCCAGTACCTCACATTTGGATTTGTCTAAGGAACATCTGGGGTTTAGCCATGTTCTATAAGGTCACATAGGAGGGTCTAAGTTTAGAAGCCCTGGCCTCTCCCTCACACTCCTACGCAGTTTTGGTAGAGGAAGATTGTACTATGAGGTGGATAATGTCTTCGGAAATTAACCCTTGAGTTAACTCCATGCACACATCAGGCAGCTCCCTCGAGTTGTGGAGTCCTGGGTGTATGGCATTGTTCTTCTGGTCTCCTATCATTTTTTACCTTCATGCCCCAGATTTATGTGGGATCAAGGGATCCAGGGATCAGGGACCAAGAATTGCTTTCACCTTGTTCTGAGGACCTCTTTGGAACCAGTATATCACAATCGTCTCCAGGGGAATAGGGTTTTTCAAGAATGTTTCCGAGGTCATGAAAAAATGTTGGTTAATTGATTTTCCCTTCAAACATTTAAGTGAAAGAATCTATTTCCTGCCCTCAAAAGCTTTATAGTCTAGTGCGGTAGTTCTCAAATGGTAGTGACTTGTCTCCCAGGGGACATGTGTGGAGACATTTTTGGTTGTCAAAACTGAAAGTAGATACTACTGAGAGCCCCTAAAACAAATTTATATGGCCCTGAATGTCAGTAGCACCAAGGTCAAGAAACTCAGTCTAGTAGGATGATAGATACCTCTTAGTCTTGGGTAAGAGGGACCCCACACTTTTCAGGGCCCTCCTTCAGCTGCCACAAGTTCAAGGGCCATGAGAAGTGACCACCTGGAACCTGGGTGTCACTTCCCTTCTAGGTCAGGTTGTAGTTGCCTAAACCAGAATTCCTCAGCAAAATGGCTCTAGCTCACCTCCATGCCATGTGCAGACATCCCCATTGATCTATTCTCCTCCTAAGTGTGGGCTGCCCTGCAGCCATGTGCAATTTCTAAGCCCAAGGGGTGGCCAAGGGCCTGGCTGCTGTTCAGGGCAAAGGAGAGTATGTGTGTGTGTGTGTGTGTGTGTGTGTGTGTGTGTGGCATGGGTGTGCATGTGTATGCACACAAGGCGCCTTGGCTGTGGGAAGAAGGGGAGTAGGCTGGGGCCAACTCTCTGGCACTACATGTCCCAACTCATAGCCTGAGACACCTGAATTCTCACCTGGCCTTCCAGCTCATTCTGAAAATACATTTAACAGGGTAGGAGGATAGGATGTGCTATATTTAACAGTGTGTTAGCTTGATTTATAGCTTTCAAGTCTTCAGATGTGTGAGATACAGACTTCTAGTAATTCTCTTGTTCCTGATCCTGCAAAGGGGCAGTCCTGGTGCAGGCCAGTGGGTGATTATGAAGCACTGTGATGAAATTAGGCATGGGGTAAGCATAGAGGAAGGACATTTAGTTTTTAAAGATAGTTCTTAAAAATACTGAAATGTGACGTCTGTTTGTAGCTGTAGAAGTAGAAATGTCAGTTCAGGGAACCCCACAATTAGGATGATCAGTTGAGACTTTCAGTGTTCCATTGTTTAAAGAGAGGTCCCTCTTTTAGAGCCTTAGGAAGCCTGGTGCCATGGTCACATGATCTCTTGGCACCTCAGGCTGTTGGAGGCAGGCATTCTTCCTGCTGGGCCATCTCCATGCTGGGGCAGTGCTCATGCAGTGTTATGCCCTTGTCAGGTTGCCATGGAGACTGATCTTGAGGCCCTCAAAATTGATTGGTATTTATTGGGGACCTGCAGTTTTCTGGATGTTGTGACCAGCATTGTGCAGGAGGGAGAGAGAGCAGGGCTGCATCCTCCGCCTTTCCCCATTTTGGACTATTGAGAGAATATCATTCTGTAACAGAGAGGTAAAGACCCAGGAGAAATTGAATGGAAGGATGTATTTTTTTCCTTCTAATAACATTGTGGGTTTTTTTCTGATTACAAAAGTAATTTATATTCACAGTAGAAAATTTGTTGAAATACAGAAAAGCATACAAACACATAAATTATCCACCATCCTATCACCCAGAGACAACACTGTTAACATTTTAGCTTTCTGCCTTCTAATCTTTTTTATGTATTTAATTATTTAACAGAATCAAATCATTCTGTGTGCATGTGCACACACACACATTATTTGCTATTTTTTTATGTAAGATTGCATGTGCCATTTAAACAATATTTTGCAACATTAAAATTTTGTATAGGTTATTTCACATGGTTCCAAACACACACATACACACACACACACACACACACACACACACACACACGAAGATACATGAATATTCATAGCAGCATTTTTCAAAATAGCCAAAAGATAGAAAGAACCCAAATACCTCTCAACTGGCAAATGGACAAAATGTGATATGTATATAGAATGGAATATAATGGAATGATGTACTCACACATGCTACAACATTAATAAATTTCACAAGCACTCTGTTAGGGGGAAGAAGCCAGACTCAAAAGGCCTTATTTCGTAAGATGGCATTTGTGTGAATGTCTAGAAGCGGCAAATCTATAGAGACGAGAAGTAGGTTAGTGGTTGTGTTGTCCTGGGTTTGGGGAGTAACTGTAAATGGACCCAAGAGATCTTCCTGGGGTGATGAAAATGTTCTAAAGCTGGACTATGGTGCTGGTTGGGCTATGTGGTAGATTTATTAAACATCATTGAATTGTACATTAAAATGGGTGAATTTAGGACTCCCTGCTGGCTCAGTCAGTGGAATATGTGACTCTTGATCTTGGGTTTGTAAATTTGAACCCCCATTGGGTGTAGAGATAATTTAAAAAAATGAAATCTTTAAATCTAAAATAAATGAGTGAATTCAATGGGAGGTAAATAGTACCCCAATAAAGTTTATATATTTAATATAATAAATATATATATAAAGCAAAATATATGTAAGTATGTAATGTATAAAATAAATGTAGATAGTATATTTATGTAAAATAAAGTTTATATAGAGAGAGATGTCCTCTACCTCAATATTATTGATACATGTATCAATAACATGTGTTATTATATGTATTGATATGTGATATTGAAGTAGAGGATACCTCTCTTTATATAAACTTTATTTTGCATAAATATACTACATGTGTTTATTTTGTATCTTATATGCTTATTTATACTTTATTTTACATGTATATTTACTATATTACATACATAAACTTCATTGAGGCATTATTTATGCATGTATTGAGGTACTAATAATGTATTGATATATGATTGAAGAATTATATTTATATATCAATAATATTGAGGTAAGTAATACATGTATCTTGATAATATTGAGATATTTAATACCTCAATAAATTGTATATGTCTAAATTTTATTTTATATGCATATGTCAATATGTGTATCCGTTAGTACCTATTTATGTATCTATATAGTGAGAATTCTCCTTCCTACACCTGTCCCTCATCTGTAGATTCTTCTTACCACCACCACCACCATCACCACACAGGTAACCACTGTCATGGTGCACCCTTTCAATTATATATGAACAAATACAAATGAACAACTATGAAATGTGTTCTTGTTTTTCCTCCATATTTGCAATATATCATACATATTATTCTACACTTTTTAGTACCCTCCTGCCAGTTTCTCAAAGCTCTTAGAGAACTTATTTTTTTAAATAAATACTATTCCATTGTATAGGCATAATCAAATTTTCTTAATTTCTTCACAGTATTTTATTTTCTGTTTCTCATTTTTCTCCAGTGGTTTGAAACTATCTATATGAACTAGACATATGACTAAACATAAATATCATACTAATACAAGGCCAGATACACTCCTCCCCCCCCCTCCCCCAGGCTTGTTGGTCTATCTGTTTTGTGTATGTAACCTATATGGGGTGATACCAATGTGTACTGTCCATAGTAATATATGAGAATGGGAGTCTCCACAACCTCAGTAAATAGAGGGTCACAGCATGATTTTTAATGGCTGGGTAATGTCTCCCTTTGTGGATATACCATATTGATTTCATTTGTCCCCTGTGTTTGGAAACTTGGAATATTTTGTTTTATTGTTCAATTCTTACAAATAACAGACCAGGTACCTCAGAACTTTTGGTACCTAGGCTGAGTGAGGGTGGGAGGATGGCTCTGGTATCCTCACCAGAAGTACTGTGTGTTGCCACATCACTGCCTTGTGGCCCATTGGGGTCTCTAGGGGTTCCCCAAGCAGGTACTCCGTGGAAAATCTTTGCAGACAGCTGTCTTCTTGTAACAGAGAGTTGACATAGGGAAAGTCATCTCCTTCTGAAACATGATGGCTTCAAGTCCCAGGATGCACAGCTGGTGAAGGCAAGAGGCATTACTTTTTCCCCAAGTAACTTCAAAGTGCTGCCAACATTCCCATAATGTTCTTCCCCCAAAGACTCTTCTGGTCAGGGCCTTACCACACTTTAGGGCTGGGGATTCTGAGCTGCACAGTTCAGAAATGTTAATGGGATTCTGAGTGAAGCTTCTAATCTCATATGTCGTACAGATGGCTAACCAAGCGTGGCACCTTGACCTTCTCAAGGTCAGGGTGAGAGTTGGGAGGCAGTGCCCATGTATCCTGACCTCCTGCCCTGGCCTTGAAGCAGATGGCCTCCCGGGAGCACACTGAGTGGGACGTGACAGCAGAGATTGAAAGCAGCTGTCAGAAGGCCACAGACAGTTCAGAGCAAGGCATTTCCAGCCAACCCATTGATCTGGGCACCGGGAGGAGGAGGGGCCCAAACTGGAGCGAAGTCAGCCCTCTGGAGCGAATCCAAGGAAATAGCAACAGGAAATAGGAAGGGGTGGAGATTGATGGTGAGATTCTCTAAACCTGCAGCTTTTTGGCCAAGGGGTAGCTGTTTTCTCTCTTGCAGCTCTGAGTGGTGACAAGCAAAGCCCATGCTGGGCTTCCAACATGCTTCCTCCTCTTTTTCTAAAAGGGTCCTTAATGTCCTTCTGAGGGTGGACATGGGACAGAACGGGCCAAGAAGGGGAAATTTGTCCTCCCTTCTTCTGAGTTCCTGGGCTCTTGTCTGCTGGAGATGAGGTCCTGGGGACAGGGAAGGACCATGGACAGCACAGCAGGTGAGAGAGAAGGAACACAAATATATGGGGGCACAGAAGCATAAGGAGGTGGTATTAAGGATCAAGATCTGGTAGCAACAGGAAAGGGAGGGAAAAAAAACTGGGCTTGGGAGGAGCATTGAAGTCAAACCAACAAGTGCAATTAGGTTTGTGTCACTTCCTACAGCCCAAGCAAGCTGTTCATTGGTCATCTGTCAGAGCTGGCTGCCAAGATGCCATGTGTATTCCAGGATCCCTGGGTGTTGGCCCTTTCTATCTGCCAGGCAGAGGGAGGGACAGTGGATGCCAGGCTTGGATGCCTGCTCAGGCGTGTGTGGCCCACCATATGAGGCTCTCTGGCAACCTCTCAGAAGACTGCCCTGCTCCCTCCTTGCAGTGGGATTGCAAAGAAGCAGTTGCAGGCAATTGGAGCAGGACTTAAGCTTTCGATGTCCAGGCCAGAGGGTAGGCCGGGTGCCCTCAGCAACACACCAGTGACCATTCATAGCTCACTCTGTCTAGCAGGATCTGTCCCAGATCAGGAAGCGAGGTCCTTCCAGGGGTCACAGCGCACACCCAGGAAGTGGCCTTGCCGCATCAGCCACTTTGAACCTGGTTTGCTTCCTGCTTGCCTAATTTCTCCCTCTCCTTCCTCCATTCTTTCTGCAGCTGGCATGCCATTCTGCAAATCTGTTAATGCTACAGGCCCAGCATAGTGGGTGCTTAATAAATAGTTGTTCATTTTTCAAAACTTACTAACTAAGGCATTAATTAAATAGCCCTTTCCTTTTTAAAGATCTCCCAGCAAAGAGTGCTTTAAGTTTCCCTGGAAGTCTACCCATACACCTTATGCCTCAGTGACACACACTACCTTAATGATATTCAGTGATTTAATGAATGAGATGATATAATGATTGGAACTTAGTGCAGAGAGTGGTATCGCAGAGATGATTCAAATCAGGTTGCTGCTTCATAGGAAGATGACTGTGCACAGTGAAGTCACATGCAACATTATGATAAATGTATGTTTGGGCTTCATGGAATTCCAGAATCCTAATCATACCCATGTCTGACAAGATAAGTGAGTACCCCTAGTTGTTTTCACAAGATGGCTAAAGGTGAGAGAGCTCAACTAAGCTTTGGTTGGACTGTGAAGGATGTGAAGCTCATTGGTATTGAATGAGGAGTAAGGAAAAGTCATTTGATTTGGGCATCAGGAGATCACTGTGACATTGTCACAGGTGGGTCACGGGGTGAGGTGTTAAGAGTACAAAGCCATGAGAAATAAGTAGGCAGCTCAAGAGTGGTAGACAGCACCTAGGTAGTAAATTAGTCATCAATGGGTCTAGTGATGAAGGGGGGAATGTGAGAAGTTTCTAAGGGGAGTAGGTAGGGTCAAAGAATGCTTTTTATTAGGATAGGGGAAACCTTATCCTGTAGGTTAGAAGTCAACAGGAAGGAGAGACTTACCGTACCAGACAGAGGTAAATACAAGTTGGGCAATGTTCAAAAAGTAGGTGAGAAAATCTGAGGACAAAAGCATGGAAAAAAGAACTCCATCTGAGATGATGGAAAGCTGGGACGCCTGGGTGGCTCAGTAGTTCAGTCCTTTGGCTCAGGTCATGATTCTGGGGTCCCAGGATCGAGTCCCACATTGGGCTTCCTGTGTAGAGCCTGCTTCTCCCTCTGCCTATTCTCTGCATCTCTCCGTGTGTCTCTCATGGATATATAAATAAAATCTTAAAAAGAAAAAAGGTGAGGGAAAGCTAAAAGTGAGGGAAGTAGAACTGAAGAGAGACAATGGAGGGGATTTCTGTTTCCTTAGTGAGGTATAGAACAGATCATCCAAGAGGAGTTGGTTTACACTGGGAAGTTTTCTGTTGTCATCTTGGAAGGATGTCCTGGGTCAATCTTCTTGGGAAAGGGAGGGGACTCAGTTACTGATGAACTTTAATTCATAAGGGAGGCAAACACTACCTGTTTTCACTATGGTGAATTTTGACTGATCTCAATTTCCCTGATTCTGCCTGTGTCAGAGCCAAATTTTGAGTCTGCTGCTCTTCCTTTTGCCTAGTGAAATGCACCTGGGGAAGCACAGCAGTCAACATCCTTCATCCTTTCCCACCTTGCTGAGAACTCAACTTGGCAGCCGGCGGATCTCATACAAGGATGCTCCCCAAGTGTCCCAGAAATTCAGCGAGTCCCATATCTTGCCTGTTCCCAGCTGTTACCCTTGAGAAACGGTTCATGGAACCTGCCCAATTACTGTGTAGTTGAGGACTTTCCAGTTGAAGAGATGGCCCTATTAGTTGGTGTCAACTGGTTTCATGAGTTAATGCTGTGATTGAGCCCAAGCTTGGGTTTAGAGCCTTAGATTGAGGAGAAGGTGGGATTTTGGAAGAGATAAAGAACCTCAGGTTCTGATTTTCAACAACTTTGACATGCTTGAATTTGCTGATGGAATCTATGCTCAGATGACCATGGTCTTAAGTTCCATATTAAATCAGAGCTGCGATTGTCCTCCTGCTGGGCCCTGCCCTGGTTTAATAACTGGCTCAGCTGTCTGGGTTTCAGAATTCAGTTCTGCTGAAGCTGCAAGTCACCTCATCTTGTCCTGGATCTGTAGTCCTCAGTGTTTTCACAGTCAGGAGCCCAAGTAACAATGATTTAAAACAAAAACAAAAATAAAAACCCACCAAGGCAGTCACTCATCCATTTAACTCAAAGGTGTTGAGCTGCTGGGGTACAGTTCTGATGGAGAGACACAAGGAATCTTAGCTATGGTGGGGTTGCCTTCCGACTCAGGAGGCCAGGTGATAAGCAGATTGATAAATAAGTCATGAGACAATTTTCCAATGGGAAGTTGTGTTATGCAGGAAAATTAAAACAATATCCCATGATAAGAAGGGCTGCAGACCAGGCATTCTGGGACAGATAGTGGCTGCTATCCAGACTTTAAGGTGTCATCTAGATTGAAATGTATGAGAAGAGAAGGAAAGGCAGGGGCAAGAGTGGAGGGTGGAGTGGGGTGTTGGAGGAGGGCTCGTGATGAGGTCAGAGGGTAGGCAATGATAGCGTAAGCTTGGCTTTCATTCTAAACTTGGATTTGAAGTAGAGAGAGATGAAGTTTCCTACTTTGCTTTTTATTAAAGATGACTCTGGCTAGCTGATCATGTTCCAGAAAGGGGGTTAGAGATGGGAGTAAGGGGTGGGTTGAAGAATGGAAGCTCAGTTAGGAGCCCATTGCCAGGATAAGAGGCCATCACAGCTTGGATGAAGGTGATGGTGGCGGAATGGGAAGAAGTGAGTCTACTGGGGATGGAGACAGATTTAAGACATATTTAGAGGCTACAGTCAACAGAATTTATTGATAGGCATTGGTGGCACATGGGGAAAAGCCATCAAGGAAAGCTGGTGGATTAGGGGCTTATGTCACTGAGTGAATGGAAGTGCTGTTTATACACAGGGAGTTCCTGGGGAGGGCAGATGCAGGGGTAAGAAGTGAGATTTCTCTTTTGGCTGCACCACATGTGAAAGATCACTAGACACCCCCAAGCAGAGATGGTAGGCAGGGATTTGGACAATGAGGATGATTTCACAAGCCAAATGGCAACTGAATATCCTTCAGATGAAACTGTTGGACCCTTACTGCACATAGTCAATTCCCCACCCTGTGTCTCCAAGAATGCCCGGGAAGAGGGAGGCCTAGGTTGTCTTGCTCTTCTTGTGAAAACTTCAGAGTCTCTGCTTTCACTGGGTTGGGTGACTTTACAGGCTGCCTCAGCATCTGTATGACCTTTGCTCTTTGAATCTTCATTCCCAGTATGAGAAACATCCTTTTGATAAGGGTTTTATGCTCAGAACATCACACACATGTGAAGTTTGCATATAGAGAAGTGACTCTTGCTATAGTTTTGATGTTATGGGACAGCAACACAAATTAGCAAATATTGAATCTTAAATGTTTCTGTTCTGAAAAGTCCTTCAGCCACCCCACCAACAGGCCACCCCCATGCTGCGAGGCTCTCCTTTCTTCTCTGTCGTGTTCTCCTCCCAGGGAAATCCAGTCATCACACTTCAATGTCCAGAGCAATGTCATTCCTTCCTTGCTTAGCAGGGAGCCTGCTTCTGCATTTAGGCAGATAAATTCATGTGCTCCACCAAACTATGGGCTATCTACTTTTGTCCAACCTCCAGCAGTATGGAGAACTAGTAGGAGCTTAAAATGTTTGTCTTCTTTCATAGTCTCTGAGAGGCAGAGGAAGCAATAAGGAAATTTATTTCTCACTTATATGAAGTGTGTCACCCCTCCTGAAAAGACAGAGTGACTCCATTTAGATTAGATGCGAACGTTTATTTCCTCTGTGCTAACCTAGTAGTGACATGGCCTTTACCATTTACTGAGAAGCCCCTTTTGTTCCAGGCTGCTTTCCATATATGATCTCATTTAATCTTACAGCAATACCATGGTATAAGTGCTGCCGTTAGCCCATTTCACAGATGAGGAAATCGGCTTAAAGCAGCGAGTAGCAGTGCAGCTGGGTTTGAGTCAAGCCCAACCTCTTAATGACACCACACAACCAGTTGAAATGCTCCTTCTGTGGGACTGGAGTCACCAAGATGATGAAGATCTTGATGATGATGATGATGAAGATGGTGGTGTCAATACCTGACCTTTAATGATGATGCCTGATTTAGGTACTTTAATATGTGTTTTACACATAGTAACACATTTATACTCACTCAACACACTTCTATGAGGCAGGCAATTTTTTTTAAAAGGTAAAGAAACCGAAAGTCAGAGAGTTAAGCAACTTTCCCAAGGTCACAGAACAAAATGATTGGAGTAGACTGAATTTGATCCCAGGCAGTCTGATTCTGTAAGTTGTGTTAAGCAGTGTTGGCCAGAGCCAAGCAGTTTGGTTAAGGAAGCCGTAAAACCGACCACTATGCCTGAGGGACAGGGAATTTCTAGGCACAACTGGAGCATTGAAATGTGGTGGAGAGTGAGGCCAGCTTTCCTGGGCAGCTTTCCTCCAGATGACCACCACCACCACCACCAAAACCCGGAGGGGCGCAGTCTATAAGTACCTGCGGGGACTTGACGCAAGTGATACAGGCATTTTTACTGCTATTGTTGGTGGGTAACAGAACCAGAACATTTTCCCTCCGACTGTTGTGTGAAAGTCATTTTTTTACATGTATTTTCACATTTATATGAAAAGAAGTTGAGGATCAGAGAGAGATCAGTCTCCCCACAGCCATCTCCCCGACCCCTCGAAACCGAGTTAGATGCACCTTTCAGGTGCCCCAGAGGTCCTCTCCTTGCTCCCCCATGGGGTGCATCACCCTGGATGGGACTTGCCTGCGACTGGTCTGCCTTCCACGCCAGACCCCTGAGCTCCGGGAGAAAATGTCTTGTTTCCCACTGAGCTCCCAGCACGTAGCCCCGTTCCTGACCCACACTGTAACTCAATGCACATTTGTTGAACACATTACAGAGTGAATGCATATATGGCCCCTCAGCAAGTAAGTGGGGGAGTCCAGGTTGGCACCCCAGTTTCCATTACTGTCAAATGACAATTTTAATAGAACCGGCCTCTTATCTGTCCAGTTTCACCACCATGCAACGGGCTGTACCTGCCAGGTAGGTTTTGGGGTAGGAAAGGTTCCTCATGGGGGCCGGCAGGGGTGCACATTCTCCAGCTCTTTCTATGACCCTCTTAGCCAGGACCCAGATGCAGAGCACTCACTGGCCAGCATATTATTAAGCCACTCTTAAGGCTCCATATGCCAATGTAAAAGCTACTCCAGGTGACTTCCACCTACCGTGAGCTTGTCATGCATTGCCCTGTAGCTTCCCTGTGTCTTGCCATGTCCCCAGATCTCCTGACCCTCTGTAGTAGACACTAGATAACAAACAGCCTCTGTAAGCCAGGCAAGTGTCCCCATTTGAAGACCTGTAGCCTGGAGCGATCAGAGGTTTCTATAACTGACAGTGACAGCAGAGGCTTCTGCAGACAAATTCCTGTTTCGGGTGGACAGGTGCAATAGGTGTGTTCTTAGAGGAGAGAAGACCTTTAAGTCTACATTTGCCTCTGTTGTCCACGAGTGCCAAGGTGTGTGAGCGGTTGTGAGGAAGCCCAAACTGAACTGTCTTGGGTAGGAGAGTAGAAATAAATCTGAGTCTTAGGCTCACTGGATGCCTGTCACTGTGCTCAGAGGTTTACGGACTGATGTCATCGCATTTGCTTACAAACATCCGAGGGGGATCACGCTCAATCAGAACAGATGTTGTCTCCGAGAGGTTAAGTAACATGCCCAGTGTCACACAGCTAGTCAGTAGTAGAGGTGCGAGTGTCTGATGCCAACTCTGGGGTGTTTGGCCATCCTGGCATAAGAAATGCCTCTCCACCTCTGGCTCTTCCCTGCCCACAGGGGCAGAACCCTGTTATCATCTTGCGGCTTGTTCTTCCTACTGGATTCCTGAAAAATCTATGACAAAGGAATAGTGCTCGAGCAGTAAAATTTGTTATAAAACAATTCAGACCCCCTGAAATCCCTGTGGCTGTCGGGAACTTATGCTTTTATTTATTAATCTGTTTATTTCTAACATCCACTAAAGTAAAACAGAAGAGACCGCACACCAGGTGGAGAGCATGCCATGGCTTTTCACATGTTAAATGAGTAATCATGAGCACTATGCAACAAATTCAATTTACCAAACACTGGCCTTCTAGAGACTTTTTTTGGGGTCTTCTCATTTCAAGGAGACATTTATCAAGTGGTTCTGCTCTGTTGCAGATAAGGTTTTTTTTTTCCCCATTTTTTTTTTCCCACAACCAGTCTTCAATCCAAATACTTAATTCCTTCCTGATTTTATAACTTGGATTTCCTAAATCATCCCGCCTAACTCATGACCCAGAGTAACTGGAGATTCACATATGTTCGATTCCACATCTCATAGATATGGAAAAGTTAGACAGGATGACATCCATGTGTAACCGACATAAGACACATTTCCAGGGTGGGGGGCAGGGGCAAGCCTTACCACCTGCTCATTCAGCTTCTGCACTTTCTGTGCTGAAAATGGGAAAATGGGTGAGGCCATGCACAAGGACTGGCCTCTCCAGGAGCTGGCAGGGAGAAGGATGGCAGCCCAGACCTGTGGGCCCTGCTTGTGCTTTGTGTTGGGGGCGGGGGTTGGGGTGGGGGGTTCAAGGAGCCTTTCACACCTGCCTGAGGAGCCAGCAGTGAAGATCTATTTCAGAGAAAAAGAAAGTACACAGATTGAAAAGGTCAGACAGGAGCAGAGCAGCTGCAAGAAAGCAGTTAAGAGCAGGCCAGTGATGAAGGACAATGACCCACCTGGGCAGGGGCAGGTGGGCAAGGGGATTGGAAGAGTTTGTTCTCCAAGGGTGAATGGAGAAAGGGGTGGGTAAGTGTCCGGAGAGGGAGGTTGCAGTGGACTGTGGTAAAGATGACCACAGTGGACAGAGGTCCACTGTGTGGAGGTCACTACATCAAGCAACAATCTCTTTTGAAGAATGACAGGGGAGAGGTCCCCAAGGCCAGTGGGAAGGGGGAGTGGGGCCCACCTGCAGGGGGTGGGAGCATGGCTTCTCATTGGGCTCCTGAGTATGTTTTATGTGAATTTCTCTAGGACATGAGCCTCATGTCCCATCTTGATGTTTTGGGGACTACCCAAGAGTGTCCTGACCCAACAACAGGAACTGGCCATTTGTGAGCAACACAGATCTAATGATGTTCAATGAAGACTTCTTCCCTCCTAATTTTGGGCCTTACAGCCATTTGACCCCCAATTTCTGGGATCTTCCAAAGGACTAGTGAGACATCATTCAAATCCCAAACATCTATGTGGCTCCATTTCTTTTGGCACCAAAAGAGCTAGAAAGCATGATCTTCTGATCCAAGACACCATGTAAATGTGGCTGGTGACTTTACTAATACCCTAGAGGCAGCTTAGAACGCAAGGAACTTCGATAGACCTAATTTGAGCCACCAAGCCCATGGAGGGATTCCAGGGGTCAGGTGGGGCACCAAGCATTCTACCAATTCCAATTTTTTCTTTGTTTTGCTGTTTTGGGGGGTTTTTTGGGTGGAATTTCAGGATAGGGGGAGGTTCAGGAGACAGGCCAGGAAACCACCGGCCAGTGTGTTTAACATCTGGTGTGGGGGAACTCTTGGAAGTCAGCTCAGAGGATGTGGTGGGAAAACACCTGGCAGGGCGAGCGGGCTGCGACAGGGGAGGCTCGGATCCGGGATTGTGGAGGCCGTGCGGAACGAATCTGCTGGCTGCGCTGAGCTCAGGCTGCCCACGCCAAGGGCCTGCGTGGCGGGGACCCATGGGCTCTGGCCTCTGACCTTGAACCCATCAGATACAAGGCCGAAGAGAGGGAGGACCAGAGCAAGAGGCCTGGAGAGGGGGAGGTGCCTGGCAGATGTCTCCGCTCTGGGAGTGGGAGCTGGATATGGGAACATCCCCTTGGAAGGGGCCCAGCCGCTGACTCCCTGGGCCCCCAACAGCCTCCTCTGTCTGTGGAGGTGGGCTTCAGGGCTCTCCAACAGTCTGGTAGAACAGGTGTGGTCAGGTAAAGGGAAATCTGGCCAGGAATCAAGGGGTGGGCTTGTGGTGAGCCGGCAGCAAAGGGCATTTTGTGTTGAGGGAGCCAGGAAGGAAGCCTGTGGGAGGTGGGCTGAGCTGGGAGGACCGAGGAAGCTGTCAGTCCCTCGGGCGGGGGGGGGGGGGGGGGGGGGGGGGGGGTGGGGGGGGGGGGCGGGTGGAATGTGGGGATCAGCAGGTGAAGTTTATCACCACAACCCCTCTGCATGGCTGGGGGAAGACAGGAAGCAGGGTGACCAAAGCCACCTGAGAGGAGTCTCCTGCTGTCTCCAGAATGAAAGCTCCCTCAAAGAGGGCACAGGTATGTCCTAGAAGGTCCCAATTATGAAACTCAATTATGAGTTTCAACCCTGCATACAGGAAAGATGAGTCTTTCTTGAGAGACCCTGAGGGCCCCATACGGGGATCTGCCTTTCTAAATTCCCAAGGTCTGAGTGTCCTGCCTTCCCTTCTCTTGAGAACCCCAGTTTACCTTCTCTCTTGGTGCTTGAGTCCTGCCTCCTGCTTCAGGAAGAATTGAAGTTGACCCTTCCTAAAGAAAGGCCTCCTGGGGCCCTAAGATAGGATCCCATGGCCTCACTGGGTTACCCGCTCACTTCCTAGGGTTGTCTAAACTAAAATCTTCACTGGTTCACTGCTGGGGGAAAGAATGAGAGCAAACACACTTTTTCAGGCCACGAGATAGCAGCAACCTTTTGCAGCTGGTTAATGTGGGAGATCTAAGGGCTGGGCTTCTTCCTGCAAATAACACAAGGTCCTAAGTCTCAATATACCCAGCGTATATAGTAAAAGAAAAAAGTCTCATGGTGGCCTTTGCTCATGTCATACACTCTCTCCAGTGAGGTATCAAGCATATGCTGAACTGCTTTTCTGTGAGCCCCCTGGGGTGAGCTGAGTTTATGGACGGGAAAAGCAAAGTAGGCAGAGGAGGGTCCCAGGACACCTGTTTCTGCAATAGGCACAGACAGGTTGGGGGGATAGTGAGATCTTGAAGAAGATTGGGAGATCTTATGGAGAAACTGGAATTGGAGTTGCACTTGGGGTATGGGCTTTCTCCTGGTGGAAGCTAGGGAAGGGTACCCAGATGGAAGAACGGTGTTGGTAAAAACGCATGGGCATGAATCCATGAGGTGAGCTCACAGGACAGTGAACCCACAGCCCTCCATCTGTTGGACCTATTTTTTGCATGTATGCAGGGAATTTATGAGGGAAAAAAGCCTGGGGATTTGGGCCAGGTTATCAAGAGTTCTCAAATAGCATACCAGAGACACTCCCCAGCCCCACCCCACCCCAAGGCATTACTGCTATGGGCTAATACGTTGTTCTAAGCATTCAACACCAGTGCATTTAAAGATACCACAACACGGTGAAAGAGGCACTTTATTTTTTTGTTTTTTAATTTTTTTAATTTTTATTTTTTTACTATTTCCGTTTAACAGCTGAGGAAATTAAGGATCAAAGAGATTAGGTAATCAGAGAAGATCATGGAAAGTTTGAGTAGGGGGCTAGTGAGAGGAAAGACCTGGTGCATTACTTTGTGAAGCTTTGTAGCCATTGTTAATACATATTTACACACTTCAGACAGGTTACTATACACACAGAATTTCACCGAACCCTCATGACAGTGAGTGGGGTGTCTTCTTAATTTCACTCATGAAAACACTGAAGCTTGAGGGTGGCTCGGAAAATTACCCCATTCTGCCTCCTAAGATATGTTGTTCGACCTGAATTCCTACCCAGTTTTCCCTCATTCCAAAACTATGCTCTGGCTCTTAATACTGGTGCTTATGGAAAAGAAAGCCTCCTTCTTGTCCCTTTCATCTTCTTTTGTACTTGTTTTTGTGCATTTGGATATTTTGTTTTGCCTCTGCCAGTATAAATCTTTTAATGCCCATTCTTCTCTCCACTGCCTGGTGGGGTCCCTTTTCCTCCTGGATCTGCGGGAGCTGGTAGTCTTCATGGCTGATGGCATGTGCTGTGAGCGGGTGCCTGGTCCTCTGGTCTTCCTCCTCTGGTTCACCCGGTAGTTATCCAGGCATTTCTGCTTCCTGATCCCAAGATTTCTGTGTGAAGGTGTATCCTCCTGGCTCCACGGTGCCTGGCTGTCTGCATCCTGGCCTTGAGATACAGAGCTGGAAGGTACAGCCTTGAACACATTCTGCTCTGTGTTTGCTGGTGAAAAGCCACAGTGTCCCAGGAAGGACTTGGGAGACAGAGTTAGATGCCAGGGTTGAGAGGACAGAACAGCTGCTGGCGAAGAAGAGCCTCTGGGGAGAACGAGATGCAGAATGAGCCCCTTGTATGGGCATTTGGAATGAGAGTTTGTCACCGTCAAGTTGGAAAGAAAACATCCAGGCCAGAGGAGGGGGAGAGAATGGGGAGCCACGCAAGTTACTGGAGGGACAGATTTCCAGTTGTAGCCTGAGGTTCATCTTTCAGCACCTAGCTGCTCAATTCCAGATGCTTTCCTTAGGGAGTTCCTTTGCTCTGCACTCTCAGCTTGGGCAGTCGATGCTTAATGAGAGCCAGAGGGGTCCTGTCACCCTGGGAAGGTCCAACGTGACATGTAGATGAAGGAAGTGGGTACAGAAGGCGGGGTGGGTGAGGGCCTCGGATGTTCATAGATGCCCCAGCTCAGGGGTCGAGCTCCAAGGGGTAGCACCTGTGGGGGGCGGGGGAGACACATCTGAACTTCCCTCTCACTCTCTGAACTTCTTGTGTCAGGAAACGTGAGTTGGAAATCACCCCAGAACAGACAGTCCTCTGCTGATCCTCTCTCTCCTCCGCTTCCAGAAACAGCAGGGTGTCTTATTTATTTATTCATCTCAGTGGGAACACGGCGTCTTGGAGTCCTAGCCCGCTACCCCTGGCCTCGAGGCGCACACGTGCCACTGCATGGATGCCTGGTGCGCGTCAAGCTTGGTCACAGGAGACCACAAGGGCAAACTGTTTAGAAGACCCGAGTGCTGGGAGGGAGGGTCAGGATGTGGGCCTCAGAGCTGTCCTGGTTCAATGTGGTCCTGGTTCCTGGGGCCCGACTTGCAGCCAGGACATAAATAAGACTGCTCTTTGGAACTTTCTGGATCCTTTCCCATTCTCACTCATCTTTCCTTTCTTTTTACTGCTCCCTCAGCCTCCCTTCTTCCTCCCTCTCTGTAGTGTTCTTCTCACTCGGGTCCCTAGCAGTGATTCAGAGAGAGTTCTCATCCATTCGTTCATTCGTCAAATATTTAGTGAGTACCTGCTGTGTGTTGTGCCCTGTGCTGGGGCCCAATGTATATTTAACAACACACAGCCTGGGTGTCTGACTTGAGCACCTGCCAGCTCCCTTTGCCAAAGCCCTCAAACTGGGAGGGGGAGCCCCAATCCTGCTAGAGGAGCCTTGGGGTGGGACACGGACTGGCCAGCAGAAACTTCAGTTATTGCAACCCTGAGTCAGCCTCACCCCAGGACAGCTGCAGCAGCAGACAGTGGAGTCCTTCTCCATATCATGGTTACCCCCATCTGGTGAGAAATGGGGGGCACATGCTAAGTTCCAGGCCTCCAAGAACCAATTCTGCAGCGTTCCCCAATTGGCTCTCCAGCCTTTGAAATGTCATTTCTTACACAAAGATCCTTGAGATGAACTCAAGAGGTCGTCTTGTTTTCCTAGCCTGGGAATCATCCAGGGATGGCTGTGCAAGAGTGGTTGACCAGGATGGGTTGGCCATGCTCTGCTCTTCCATCTGCGCAGAGGGCTGATGGGTTGGTTGCAGACCCCTGCAGCACGTCCGAAGCTGGCAAGGGTGCATGCTTACCCAGCTCTGCTCTGGTGAAACACTGGGGGAGGGGGAGGATTAATTCCAGTCAACCCTGCCACCCGTCGGCAGGAAGCAAGATGTAGCCAGTGGGGCGGAGAGAAGCAGGGAGGGCACATCTGGCAGGGCAGGCAGAAATTCTTACCTCTAGCAAAAGCCGGAGTCCTGCCCTCTCTCGGCAGTCTCCTTCCCCCTCAAAGACTCAGAGCTGGCCCTCGGTCTCCCTCCTGCCACTTCAAACACCCACAGTTGGAGCTCTGGGAATGTTATTCTTCCATTTAAAGACATTCCATTTTATGTGTAATTAAATGTGCGGTATTGGATTGATGTTTTCTTCTGAGTATTTTTGGCAACCTGAGACCCTCGGGTCTGGCTAGTGCAAAGAAAACACACACTTCTCAGAGATCCTCCCTTCTTTATCTTGTTCCTTCTTCCTCCCTTTCCTGCCAAGAATCTCCCCTTCCTCCTGGCGCACAGGTGCCCTCAAGGACTCACCTTGTCATGTGAGAGTTCCAAGGCTGTGGAGACCCTCTCTTCTTTGTGAGGCATCGGGGCCTTGCATTTCTACCTTCTGGTACCATCCTCATCTCCAGAGGCAGTCCTCACTGCTCATGTTGAGCTCAGGTGGTGATGACCGATGGTGGCAAGAGTGGGTTCCATCAGAAATGGTTCTCTCCCTGTCCTGATAGATGTGATTGGTTTCCACCGTGTTCTGTTGCCAGTTCAAAAAGCAGCGCCTTCCGTGGGGGTAGGAGTGGCAGAGGCGAGGGGGCTGTCATGAGTGATAGGGAGCAGAGTGGCACAGACTCTTTTTCCTGGACCCTAGAACGTGATGGGCCATCTCTAATGGCTGGGTGACCTTGAGCAAGTGGTTTTATCACCTTGAACTTTGGCAGCACTTTGTGTTTAAGACAGCTGTGAGGATGAATGAGATGGCACAGATGCTGGGCACTTAACACGGTGCCTGGCTCAGGGTGTGTGCACTCTCAATGGTACTTATTTGCATTATTAACAAGGGCACCAGGGGATAACAATAAGCTCAGAGAGAAGTGCAGGGTGTCAGAGGCTCTGGGGAAAGACCAAAGAGGTCTCAGCAATGAGGCTGGGACCAAGTTAGGCATGGAGTATGGTAGCAGACCAGGTGAGAAGGGAAGGCAGGGTGGCCAGGACAGCCCTTTAGGCCTCAGCCAAGAGAGCACCCTGCCAGCCCTTAGGGGTGCTGGGAAGACCTGCTTCCAAGTCCCTTAGGAAACAGCCTTCTGGGAAGGACGGTGTCTGAGGACGGTCTCCTAGGACAGTCATCAGCCAAAGCACCAAAGGGGCTAGTGGACTTCTGTGAAGACATTCTGGGTCTGACTCAGGGAGCCTGCCAGCTTTGACGCATTGACTTTGCTGCTTGACACATAGCAGAGTCGGGACCACCATTATTTATAACCACCGACCCTGGGAAATCTGTTTTTTGTTTTGTTTTCTTTTTTTCTTTCTTACTGATCAATAGTAATCTTTAGTAGGTGGCTGTCTCTGCCTTCAATGTCTTTATTGCATTGTCTGACCAACCTCCTCCCGCAAACTATTTTGGACTCCGAAGAGGGAGGATGTTGGTCATCGTGGTGGCAGGTGTGGACAGGCTGCTTGGCGGCCCCCTGAGTTGGTGCTGGCTCCCCCCACCAGAACAGCCTTAGCCATTTCATTGCAGGAGACTATCTTGACCCCTTCTTCAGGTTTCTTTCCAAGTCACTCTTTTGTTCACAGTAAATGAAAATCCTGTAGGAAGGAAGGAACACACTTGTGTTATGTTTCAGGTAGTTCCAATGACCTTTCTGATCCAGAAAGTTTACATCTGTCCTCCTGACAGCTCCGACAATTCACATACCCATTCTACAGACAAGCACCTACAGCCCGAGGGTGGATACGGCACAGTGAGCAGCAGGGTCAGGGTTCAGATACAAGCTGTCTGTTTTCCCAAATCCTCCATTTCTCAGCCACACTGGTTTTCCATGAATTTTATGCTTCCGCTTCACACCTGGTCAGCAGCACTGAGCAGTTTATGCCTGGCACAGCCTTGTTTTCCCAGAACATGGAGGTGAGGCTGACAGTGGTCACCTACGTCTCCAGCCATGTCTGTGTGTCCACTGGACCTGTGCAGGTCACAGAAGGCGCTGGGCCAGGCAGCTTAGGTGAACACGGGGAGGACGGGGGGATGACCACAGCCTGCCTACGGGCTCTGAGGTCTCCTGTATGGAGGTGGCTGCGACCTCCTGGGATTAGTGATTCTGCCCTAGGTTAGGCTTGCTCCAGGCCTAGAAGACCTTGCAGAGGTGAATCCCATACATATGGTATAATTATCTTGGTCCTCGGTACAGAAAATTCATGGAGTGGTAACAGAAACAGAAATCCTCGTTCTATTTTGTCTGATAAACTGGTTGTCCTGCAGGAAAGAGAAACTCCTTGGATAGCTTCCTCTGGCAGAGCCCAGGTGGAGGCCGTGTTGAAGGAAGGAGCTACGGAAGAGTCAGGATAGAAAGTGCCAGGAGCCCTGTCATCCCCCCAAAACCACTTCTCCTGGCCACTGACCCCTGGCTCTCTGCAGCAGCCCCTCCTCCCTAGAGATTGGGAGGTGTTCCCACGGCCTGGGCTGTGTGTCCCTCTTCCTCCTCCTCCCCTTCCAGTGTCCCAGCGTCTGAGCCCTGTGACCCAGACTCTGCTGGGCCAGCCAGCCAGGCAGTAAAAGGAGATTGATGCCCTCTCCTCCTAGGAGAATCCATCACTTTCTGGCATGTGGGTCAAATGGCTTCACCAGAGGCAGCTCTGAGCAGCACTGTGTGAGCTAAAAATAAGTACAGAAAGAGGCCCCAATAGACAAGAGGACATCAGAATTGAGAACTCACTCCTGCCATTCCCCAGGGCCTGAACAACACCCTTTCCTCCCACACCCTTCTCCTCCGGGGCCTCTGGGAAGATGCTCCTTCCTTTTCCCTTGGACGATAGAGTCCCAGGAGGAGTAGGGTAAGAGAAGTCAGACAGGGCTGGAAGAAGGGGAAGATGGAGGGTTGGCCTTCTGGGTACTGATTGGTCTTGGTGGCCACAGATTAAGGGAGGACGGAAGAAAGGCCATCCCGAGTAATGGAAGGAACATGAGCTCGGTAGCCAAATAAAGGAGAGGAGCCTTCTTTGGCCATGCTCTGACCCTCCAAACTTAGGAGACTTACTCCTACCTCCATGTTCTCATCTGTGAAAGGGGCACAATAATCCTTGTCTCTTGTGGTTACCATCAGAAGTGAATATTGACCAAGGAGTAGGGTTGGCCACAGATGAACTTCCCTTTGCCCTCCTTCTTCCTACTTAGGTTCGGGGAAAGCAGCTGCTCCGATGGTATTTCAGAGTCTAGAGTCTTGTCAGTATATGGAGCCAGCCACATGGAAGTGATTCACCTCATGAGTTTGGCCCATACCCAGCCTCTCTTTGCCAAAGCCCCCCAGTTGCCGTGCGGAGCTTCTCATCCCCAGAACTGGGGTTGTTGTTCTCTCCTGAGGGAAGATTTATGGTGGAATGGAATCTGTATTTATTTTCCATTCCTCCTGCTGCCCTTTCTAGATGTCACCGTTCCCTTTGTAGACTGAGCTCAGGTATCGCTCTCAAAATACTTCCCTGAAGACAACTAGAGTGAGCCAGGCCTATTTGATTCTGAGCAATTGGGTGTTTCCGAGTCTCTGAAAAAGACCCCTTTGCAGGGGCACCTGGGTGGCTCAGTAGTTGAGCATCTGCCTTTGACATGATCCCAGGGTCCTGGGATAGAGTCCTGCATTAGGCTTCCCGCAGGGAGCCTGCATCTCCTTCTGCCTGTGTCTCTGTCTCTCTGTGTGTGTCACTCATGAATAAATAAATAAAATCTTTATAAAAGAATCCCTTTGGAGATTTGGGAAAGACACTTTGGTCCCCGGGAGGCTTCTCCTTCATGCTTGCAGAGAGAAGAGTTCCTAGGAACACGGTTACCTACCCCCCCTTCCTAACCCCTGCTACGTTCAAGGCCCACAGGTGTTAATACTACCCTCCTCCCATGATTGGGGGTCTGCTGCTGCCACTAGGCCTGGGATACAGAGTGGGGGTTGAGAAATGGCCCACTGTTTGCTGCCTCCGCTTGACTTGTCTGAACCTCTCAGGGCCTATGATTCTTGCTGCTGAGAGACGAATGGAGCTAATGGGCTCTAAGACATGGCCCAGGACTGACAGCTGAACAGAGCCCACTCTGCATGGAATTCCTGTGTCCCTCTATCCTCATTCTGCACTCACAGTAGCTGGGAGTAGAAGAGCTCAGGGGGCTGATGAGATCACTCAGCCTGGAGTTGAACTAAGGGATCCAGGGATTCATATACCATTGCTTTGCCTTTGTGGGGATGCATCCAGAACATCAGAAGGTGAGGGAGGCATGATCTTCATTACATGGATGAGCAGTTGAGGCCCTGAGAGGGACTTTGATTCAGCCTAGGCCTTGAAGCTAGGTGGGAAGATGAAGCCTCCAGTAAGTCTAGGATCACGGGCCTTCAGGTAGTAAGAATGAATAAACATTTGTGGGCATAGGACTGTCTGTTAAGGACTGGCTAATTCCTCCCCAACCAATGCCATCCCATTCCAGTAGTTCTCAAAGTAGGGTGCCCAAACTAGCAGTGGCAGCATTACTTGGGAACTCGCAAGAAAGGCAAATGCTCATCAAATGCCCCAACCTGGACCTTGTGAATGGGAATCTCTGGGAGAAGGGCCCAGCAGTGTTTTATTTTTTTAAAGGTTACGTTTACTGACTCATGAATGACACAGAGAGAGAGGCAGAGACATAGGCAGAAGGAGAAGCAGACTCCTTGCAGGGAGCCCAAATCAGGACCCGATCCTAGGACACAGGGATCACAACCCAAGCCAAAGTGAGTGGGCCACTCACTCAATCACTGGGCCACCCAGGTGCCCCACAAGCCTTCTGGATGATTCTATTGCAGCTCAAGTTTGAGAATGACACTGCCCTCTTACAATGCTGAGGGAGATTGGTGTTGGGGTGGGGTCTAGGGCCAAAAGGGGCTTGTCCCCTAGTGGTTTGACTACTCTGGCATGTCTTGATGCTCTGGATTCTAGTCCTGTCTCAGCCACCAGGTGGGGACTTCTGACTTGGCCCTTGTTTCCCTTTCTTGTAAAATAATATCCACAATGATGCAAACAGCAGAACACACCGACATGTAAGAGGACTTGAGGAATTACAAACCTTCATGTACAATAGCTCACATAGTTGGTAAGTAGAACCTGTGTTATCTTTTCACTCCCCTTTTACAGATGGGGAAACTGAGTCCTAAGATGTTTTGTTGAGGTGCCCAAGAGCATACTGTGAGGAGGATCCAGGGCTTCATCCAGGTGCCCCTGACTCCTCATTCCTCACCAGTCCCTGCGTGTTCAGAGGCGTGGACTTGGCCTCACAAAGCTGCTTCTCAGCCCATCTGCACTCCGCGGCCATGCCAGGATGCTCACCTTGTAGGACCCCGTGCATCATCACTAGTCACCTGGGAATGATTATGCAGCGAAGAGCAGATGGCCTCCCCCGAGAGGTCCTGACCTCCCATTTTCTCTCAGTGGGAGACTCTTTAGCCTTCCCCTTCAAGGCCAACAAATCCCATTCCTCGTAGGCTAAGAAATAGTGACACAGGGTGTAAAGAGGGGAACCGATTTTTAATTCCTTTGTTGTAAAGACTGGGGCAAAGCCCTGCAGTGTATGGCCGCCACCTGGCAGTCACATGGCCCGTGAGGAGCAGCCACCAGCCACAGGGAGCCTGCAGGTCTGACTTTCTGGGCGGAGAGAAAAATGGTCTGCAAATGCTTCCTCCCACAGATCCTTGCCGGCAGGTCATCTGGGACACGGTGGGGATACCAGGAACTCTGATAGAAAAACAAACAAACAGAAGATTTGTATAGTCTGTTCTAAAAGGAATAGATTTCCTGAGCCTATCGAAACACCAAAGCCTTGCAGCCACACCTGTCTGTTGTGTCTTGTCGCTCATGGGGACAGTTGGCCTGCTGTGGTCCTCTGTCTCCAGTTTTCAAGGTTTTTTTGTTCTTTGGTGGGGTTTTTTTGTTTGTTTTTTTAAGATTTTATTTATTTATTCGTGAGAGACACACAGAGAGAGAGGCAGAGACACAGGCAGAGGGAGAAGCAGGCTCCACACAGGGAGCCCGACGTGGGATTCGATCCCGGGGCCCCAGGATCAGGCCCTGGGCTGAAGGCGGCGCTAAACCGCTGGGCCACCCAGGCTGCCCCAGTTTTCAGTTTTTGACAAGATCGTTGGAGACCGTCCTCTTTCCAGGCTCTGCAATGCTCTTGGTAATGTTACTGCAGGTGTGTGCTGGGCTTCTGCCTGTTGCACAATTACTGGGAAGGCCAGTGAGCAAACTCCAGGCTTGTTCCTTTCATCACCAGCCCACTGCTTGTACTGTTCCTCCATAGCATTCCTTCCAAATAAGGGTGGACGGCTGAGGTCACGTCTTTGCTTTCTCCTGGCAGACGGACTTTAATTAGTTTGCTGAATTAGCTGAGGCGGTGGCAACTCTTCTCTGCATAGACCGTGGTTCCGGGGCAGTCTCTGGCCTTGGCTTTCATGATCTCATTGGTCTTTCAGAAGAGAAGGATTTGTTAAGTAGATGCTTCCCCCAGATAATTTTAGCTCCCACTTAGTAATCTCCATCACAAACCAGACACTGTGCTAGGACTGTGACAGCCATTATTGTATAACAAGAGCCAGTGTGTGTCTGTGTGTGTGCCTGAATGTGTGTGTGTGTGTGTGTGTGTGTGTGTGTGTGTGTGTGGTTAGATTGTTCCAGGCGCTGGGCCAAACTCTTCAAGTGGATTCTCTCATTTAATCGGCACAAGAACTCAGCTAGGAAGGTAGTGGTGTTAATCCCATTTTACAGATGAGAACATTGAGGTTCTGGTCTGAAATAACTTTCTGAAGCTGAAAAAACTAGCAAGGAGGTGGAGCTGGGATTCCAACGTCACTGTTCAAAGTGCCCGTCATTGGCCCACGGCACACGGCATCAGCTGAGAGTTATTAGAAGTGCAGGTTCTCAGACCTCCCGAGTCAGAACTTGCAGGATGCCCAGGGGATTCGTGTGCCAGTAGCTGTTGAGACTGCCCTTTACATACACACTCTCCGGCAACTCTAGCTAATTGCTGCAGAACCCTGTGTGTTAACTCCTGTTGACTCTGTTTTCCAGCCGAGGCAGCTGGAGTTTAGACAGGTTAAGGGCGAGTCCTGGGCAGAGCCGAGATTGATTTGGTTCTGGGTCAGACTCAAACCGCAGTGCAATGCCTGTTTTCATGACTGAGTTGGAGTTCGTGGCTGGGTCTGCGTCTCCATGCCATGGACTCCGAAGCAGCACTCCCCGCTGTAATGAGGACGCGTACCTCAGACTGACTGGCTGCTCTCCCCTCTGTCCCCTCCTACAGATGTGCAGCACATTAAGAGGAGGGACATCGTGTTGAAGCGGGAACTGGGCGAGGGAGCCTTTGGGAAGGTCTTCCTGGCCGAGTGCTACAACCTCAGCCCAACCAAGGACAAGATGCTCGTGGCTGTGAAGGTAAATCCTGGAGGTCTTCAGGCCCCAGGAAGGAGGCGGGGTTGCTGAGGGCTGGGGAACAGGAAGGAGAGGCTCAATCCATTTCAGATGCAATCAGGGGCCTTGGCTCCGAGGTCAGTGAAGTGTCCTCTGGCTTCGGAAGTGCAGAGCTGCGGCATCTGGGCCCGGGGGGGGGGGGGGGCCTGGGGTGCAGCTGGAGGAGCAGCCTGGCTCATTCCTGTCCCCAGCTGCCCTCCTGCCTCCTCAGTGACTCTGCAGGATATGCTGGCTGTGCCTAGAAAGTCACCGGACATTTCTCAGAATAGAGTTGAGTGAAGAGTGACAGCTCAAGGAGGCCCTGGGAGGCCCTGCTTAAGGACAGCACACATCACTGGGAATAGAAGGAGCAGGCGGGGGAGCGGTCAGTCTCTCACAGGGAGACTAGTGAGTGAAGTTGGAAAAATTTCTTACAGCCCCCGAGGGATCCAAGTTCAGAGCCCAAGGGGCAGCACGTCTGAGGGTAACTGCCTCCTGACAGCCACTTAGATGGGCCCAGTGACCCCAGGGCTTTTGTCTAGCTGAGCCAGCTGTGCAGATCTGCCGCTGGAGCCGAATTGCATGGGGCAGTAGAGAAGAGATTGCTGCTCCCAGTGCCCCCTGCCCCTACTTCAACCAGCAGCGAACAGCTTCTCCCGTAAGTCAGCGTTGGACAATTCTTTGAACGTGATCTGTACAGACAACAGCCGGGTAGCCTCGCTGAGGCACCCACGGGTCTCAGGAGCCCTGCCCTGGAGCATGGGGTGGCCTCCGCGGCTGCGGCAGGAAAGCCTCCGAGGGCAGGGCGAATTCGGCCTGGAGGTGTGGGCTGAGAGCAGGGGATTACTGCTCCCCACTGAGGAGTCTCAGCTGGACTCAAAAGGGTCTCCCCCTTAGCACCGAGCGCTCCCACCCCACCACCTCCCGATGACATAGGAAATGTTCAAGAAGGAATAGTTGCTACTTGGTTCTATTACCACCGTTATTCTCGATGTTGGTTTTATTGGATGTACTTAGGCACGTGACATAAGACCTGCCAAGATTGCACGTACCATCTAGGATAGGGGGTGCTGAACTTTTTCTCTAAAAGGGACAGATGGTAAATATCTTTCACTTTGAGGGCCACATGCTGTCCATTACAATACTCAACTCTGCCCAAGCAGTGAGAACGGAGCATAAACAATAGGTAAACTGCTGGTGGGCCATTTTCATATATATATGAAATAGGCATATATATATGCCTATTTTGTACTATATATATACATATAGCACATATATATGTATATATATGTATATATAGCACAAAAATAGGCATTGTCTGCTGACCCATGATCTGGAAAATAAAGAAGGAACTAGAATATTTCCTCTGTGAATGCTGATCATTATTATGGCTAGACAGCCTGAGAATAAACTTGCTCAGTGTGCCCTATAGACAATGGGATGGTCAGATGAGCAAGGATGTCTTTAAATGACTTGGACCAGGGAAGTGGAAAGATTTCTAATTTTGTCCCCAAACAAAGAATCTGCACTTCCTGAAACTTTTAATTTATAGGGTGACACTAATCCACTGGGCATTCCAGCATCCTTCTGGAGACTGGTAAATGAAATGGACATTTTTGTGCTTTGAGCAGGAAATGGAATGATGGTCCCAAACCTTGGGAAATGTTTCTCACTGAGCAGTCGGTGATAAGGGATAGTACCCAGATCAGATAACACAGAAAATATGTTTCTGTTTTCGTCATTTTAAGAGGGTTTTCTTTTCTCCTTGAGTCTGGGAACATGGAGGAAATGAGTGCTCTGGGATTTTATACCATTTGCTGCCCAGGGGATCCACCTAGACACCAGCCCCTGAAGAAGACACTCATCTCCTCTGGAGAATGGCCGAGAAATGGTGTTTTCTACTTCTCATCCTCTTGAGATTTTTCTCCTTTGTGCAAGCTCCTTCCTCTTAAGTTTGCTCTCATATTGGTGCAGGTAAATGTAGACTTTCAGGGAACACATCCAAGTATAAACCAAAGTTAAGTCTTCCCAAAATTATGGTTTTTAAGTTAGTTGGCAAGAATTTTTTGCCTAGTGGTTGCAATGGGGGAGACGGAGCAGACATCATAGCCTCGGTTTTAAAGATGCTTGCAGTTTGCTGGGGAGACAAAAGAATACCCAGGAAGGAAGGAGAGGAGGACAAGACAGAGCATAATTTGGACATATGAGTAGTGTAAGACTGACATTAAAATCACAAGATTCATATTTTAAAATAGATGATACAAATTTTGAAATAGTCATTTGACAGAGAGCACACTTGTTCACAAGATCTCAGGGAGTCTCCTCTGATAGCCAAATAGCTTATAAAAGTATAAGAAAGGTATCCAACCTAATTAATCATCAGAAACATGCATATTGAAGGACAGCTGGGTGGTTCAGTGGTTGAGTGTCCGCCTTTGGCTCAGGTGGTGATCCCAGAGTACTGGTATGGAGGCCTATATGAGGCTCCCTGTGGGGAGCCTGCTTCTCCTTCTGCCTTTGTCTCTGCCTCTCTCTGTGTCTCTGATGAATAAATAAATAAAATTTTTAAAAAATGTATATTGAACCATAATGAGATACCAGTGAACACCAAGCAGAATGGCTAAATAGTGATGATCATACCAAGTGCTGACAAAATATGGAGCAAATGCAGCTCTCCTACTCTGCTGGTGGGAAGGTAAAGTGTTATAATCATTTTGAAAAACAGTTTGGTATTCTAGAACATTACCATATTGTGTGACCTAGCACTTCTACTTCTATACCTATACCCACTCTATGTCTCTTTCTATTATCTATTTATCCATCCATCTATCCACCTACCTTTCTATCCATCCATCCATCCATCCATCCATCCATCCATCCATCCATCCATTCACTTTATATAAAGTGAACTCTAGTGGTTAGGGATTTATATTTAGGTAGTAAAAAGTGTTTTACAAAAGCAAGACCATGAACTCTGTAAGTCAAGATAGTGGTTACCTTTGGGGTGAGGGAGAGGGAATATTGGAGGGGTGGGTCATGGGGTGGGGCACTTCCGAGGGGTTGACAGTGTTTTATTTTTTCCTTACTTTGAGGATACACTGATGCTAGCTTTGTAATATTTCAATGAGCTATTAAAGATTTTTCTTTCAAAGATTGATCACATTCTTCAAAATATGCTTAATTTATTCATCCATAAATATTTACTGAGCAATTACTATGTGCCTGGAACTGTATGAGACACTGGGGATGGAGGAGGCAAGGGGACACACAGGCCCAAGTAGCTCACATCTCAGAGTCCTAGAACATTAGTGTGTTCCAGGTTTCCTCCATTTCTTCATGCTGTGTTCTGGGTGAATCTCAGCATTGCTCCCAGTCATGAATTCTTCTGGTTTCATGTAGTGTAGGGTTTGTCCTGTCTGTGGAGGCTTTTTTTTTTTTTTTTTTAACATCAATGAACCATATAACCAACTTCCAAGATATCTAATTGGTTCATGATTTTACAGTTATCTTAATTTTATTTCTCCCTGTTTTGGTGCATACTTTTTTAGGTGTTTTTTTTTTAAATAATTATTTCTTTACTATCTTTGAACATTTACTCATTTTAACATCTCTATCAACCTAGTCATATAAAATTAACTTTACTGCAGGAAATTCATGTTGTGGTTATTGATAATTGTAATCATTGGGATCTAACCTTCTATTCCTCCAATTTGTCTGAACTTCAGCTCTTGAGTTCCTTTTTGTTTGGAGCATTGTTTTGTTTTTGTTTTCATGATTTTCAGTTTCAATTAGTTTACATTGGAATAGGCACTTAAGACATTTGTGAAACAATCTGAATGCAGAATCTCAGATTTTTAGTATTTTCCCAATTTCTTAAAACAGATTTTCCTCTTTATTCTTTTTTTTTTAAGACTTTATTTATTTATTCATGAGAGACACAGGGAGAGAGAGAGAAGCAGAGACATAGGCAGAGGGAGAAGCAGGCTCCATGCAGGGAGCCCGATGTGGGACTGGATTCTGGGTCTCCAGGATCACGCCCTGAGCCGAAGGCAGGCACTAAACCTCTGAGCCACCCAGGGATCCCTTTCCTCTTTATTCTTAACACTGTTTAACCATTGATCTTTACTAGATCTTTCTAAAGTCTTCACCAAAAGTCACATAAAAACAGGAAACTTGGGGTACCTGGGTGGCTCAGTCACTTAAGCATCTGACTCTTGATTTCTCACTGTCATGAGATGGAGCCTTGCATGGAGCTCTGGGCCGAACAGGGAGTCTGCTTGAGATTCTTTCCCTCTTCCCATCACAAGCACACACACTCTCAAAAACAGTACTCAGATCTTTTTTTTAAATATTTTTTTAAAGAATATTTATTTATTTATTTGAGAGAGAGACAGAGAGGGAGAAGGAGACAGTGGGGAGAAGGGATAGAGGGAGAGGGATAAGCAGAATCCCTGTTGAGCACAGAGCCCGATTTGGGGCTTAATCCTAGGATCCTGGGATCATGACCTGAGCCAGAATCAAAGATTTGGATGCTTAACTGACTGAACTACCCAGGCATCCCCAAAATTACTCAGATCTTTAAAACGAAACAAAACAAAACCAGCCAACTCTTTGTGCTCATGTTTCATTGGTTCCTATGATGTTTCATTACATTAAGCAATGACATTAACAGATGGATCATAAATGATTTTGGGAAATAATCACAGCTGACCCTTGGCAAGCTCCCCTCTTGGATAGAAGTGTCTGTCTGGGTATCCAACTAAGAGTGGGTATTCAGGGCATAATGGGTGCCAGTCAGGATATTCCAGTTAAATACCAGTTAATTTGGCCAGTCATGAAGATATAACTTGGTGGAGAGTTTTTCTGGCCAAAAGAACAGGATGTGCAAAGGACCAGAGGCAGGCAAAAGGTTGATGGGTACCAAGGACAGAAAGACCAATGAGACCAAAGTATAGGAGTGAAGGAGAGGAAGGGCGTGGCAAGAAAGGAAGCAGAGAGAAGTGGGGAGACCCGACATTTAGAGTCCATGACTGTGTTAAGGCATTTGGATTTTATCCTAAAAACAATGGGGAACCAATGGCCAGCTGTAAACAAGGGAGACAGATGAGAGAAGAGCACCTATGTATGTGATAACTTACCCAGTTTCGTCTCTTATAAAATCAATTGGGAGTGTCAACAAGGAGAAGTGACAGTGGCTTTTGAGAGAAAATCTACACTTTTTAGTATAAAAAGTGCAGATTGACATGTGTGTGCACATGTTTGAATATTTAGGAATGTGTGATTCTCTGCACATATTAAATGGGTTCCAGTATACTAATGGAATTTGAAACCAAACACTGAAACTTTTTTTTTTTTTTTTTTTAAGAGAGAGAGAGTGAGCAGGAGAGGAGCAGAGGGAGAGGGAAGGAGAGAATCTTAAGCAGGCTCATGCTCAGTGTGGGGCCCATTGCAGGGCTTAATCTCACAGCCCTGAGATCATGACCTGAGCCAAAATCAAGAGTCAGATGCTTAAACTGAGCCACTCAGGTGCCCAAGAAATTCAAAAATTCATGTATTCTAGACTGCTTCCCTCCTATCTGACCAAACAGCCCCACTAAAACCCAGAGCTGGGGTGGACAAGAGTTATGATGGACATAGAAGGGGAGATCAGAAAGTGCAATGTCCTCAAACTTTGGGGAGAAAGAAAGGAGATAGGGGGGCAAATTTCAGGTCTTTTTGTTCTAGGGATACTTCTCAAAGGACCTAGGGGAGCCTCCTTGGCTTCAGAGACCCTCTGGTGAGACCTGTCTCCCTGCAGCAATTGGCAGCCATGATGAGCACCATTTCTGCCCCTGGTGCTCATAGCTGCCTCTGACTGGCCATCTACTTTGGAGTTTCTCAGCCCTGGGGAAGGGACTGAGTGTGGACACCACTAAGAAGGGTGGGAGAGCTCTGAGCGGATTTTCCTCCTCATTAGTCTCCTCCTGTCATCTCTGTCCCAGTTGCATCAATCCCTGAGAATTGGGGCCACCTGCAGCCCTGGCCCCCAGATGCTGCACCTGACACTTTGCCAATTACATAGGAACTTCAGGTTGGACCCAGGACCTGGAAATCCCAGGGTGAAGAGAGAACTGGCAGCAGGGAAGATCTGTGGAGACACTGGGGAACAGCAGTTGCCCCATCTCCCAGATAAGGAACTCATCTGCCTGGCAGTGTGGAACACCAGGCTTGGGGATGCTGGCTGGCACTGCTGGAGAGCTGAGAATGGAAAAATCCCATGACTGCCATTGGCGTCCAGACAGTACGAGAGAATGATTTACAGAGATGGAGAGAGGCCATTTGGCTGGCCCCAAATTTGATCTACTTTTCCCTCTCGTAAATCCAGCATTCACATAAATCTTTGTAGTTTCCATCCCACCCATGCTGGGTTCCTCTTTTTCCCCTCCTCTTTTCCTTCATGAAAATAAATAAATCACTGGCCATCATCCTCTACCCATAGCCTAGCCCATGTGGCTCAGGAGCTGGGTCCCTGGGAGGATCCCTCTCATCATGACTCTGCCTTCTTCCACCCATAGCGAGAAGCCTTTGTAAATGTCATTGTTCTTACCGAAGGTGGACACATAACAGCATGCTCCTTTCTTAGTGGGCAGCTTCCCTGAGAAGGCAGCCAGAGCTGAAGTGCAGAGCACATGAGATCAAAGTTAGTGATGAGCAGCCCACCTTCCTTCCGATGTTGGTTGACCCCACTAGCCTGGCATCCTTGCTGTGTCTGGCCCCTCTGCCAGCAGGCCATACCCCTCACCTTACCCAGCCCTCTCCTCTGCCTTTTCACACTGCTTAACGTCTGTGCCCACCATCCTAAGGGGGCATGCCTAGTGGCCAGTTCACCTGGTAAATTAGCTCAAGCAGGTGTGCTGGACAGGAAAGGATTCCAGGCTCCAGATTCAGGCAATGGCTACTTGTATGGCCTTTGAAAAGTCGCTTCTCCATTCTGGAGCTCGGTTTCCTTACCTGTCATGTGGGAAAGCTACATCAGATACATTCCGACAGTTCTGTCAATGGTTGAATCATTTTATTAAATACATCAATGTTTTTGGTGACAGCTCCAAATTTTGAAAAGAATGAAAGGTGGTGCTGGTTTAAGTTTGGAGTGGGTTTGATCTCTAGCTAGGAGACCATGGTCCTAGAGGCATTGGCATGGAACTCTGGGGTGCCAGAGATGGCTGAGGTCCAGTTTAACTCTATGCTTCTGTAATTTGAGACGTGTGAATATGTACTGACTCCCAGACAGGGCAGGGCCTCAGTTTCTCCAACTCCAGCAATGAGCAGGTGAAAGGAAGCTGGTGATATTTAGGGCCCCCTTTGTGCTAAAAGTGCATCATCTCTACTGGTGCTAATGACTGACATAGGTCTGATGGGCCCCACTAAATAGGATTTTTGCACATGCACATTCCTGTGTTGCTGTCAGCCAAGGCAGCCCTGTGGGTTTCAGTTAATGGACATGGAGGTGGCAGGAAAAAGACCTCTGGCTTGGGGGGGGGGGGGGCTTTCAGTAGTAACCTGATCTACAAGGGAGGTCAGTCTGCCTAAATCCCAGATGCTTGGCAGAGAGGATGCAAACCAATCTCATGCCTGTCTAGATTTTCACTAATCTGAAAATAGTGTGCAAACTTCACACTCACTCCCTCATGCCTCGTGTTGTGTCTGGTGAGGTTACGAAACTATGTTGGTTGAAGCAAGTGACTTCTTGGCTCCATTTGCCTACTGACCTCATGGGGAAGGGAGGGAAGTCTGAAATGTGTGTGCACACCTGCCCAGACAGTGCCTCCTGCCTTCCCCATTATTGTTCATCTTCCTTCTGGCCAACCTAGCTGCATTCCTGTGGCAGGGCCCTGTCCACGGTTTCTCAGATGTGCCCAGAGTCTTCCACTTCAGTCTGCACTCACACCTGACACCCCTCCTGACAACTGCTCTTCCATTGTCTTCCTGGGCCCTGGTCTGATGCCTCCCACTAATCTTGGGTTCTTCCATGACACAGGGGCTACACTGTGGTGTTTTAGTGATCACCAGATGCCCACTTCCTCATCCCACCCTGCGACTTTGCAGGACTTGACCCCATCCTGGTTCTGGGTGGATCCTAAGGCTGCTGCCCTTTCACTGCCTTTCCCATAGCTGCAGTCCCACTCATCCCCCAAATGCTCCTTCAGCTTCCTACTAGGAAGGACACAGGTGCCTTCTAGAAGCCAACATGTTCATGTGGTGGTGGTTTTTCCACTTTTTTTTTTTTTAACTGTAGGACCGTTTCTTCAAGGAAAGTTTAAGGGAAGGGGCCTTTGTCAGGATCTCCACCTGCATAGCCCCCTGCCTCTGGCATTCACATCAAGGTGAACATGAATTGAGATCACTGGCCAGTGGAATGGAGGTGGGGGTCAGAAAGTTGGCTTCTGTTTCTACAAGGATGAATGAGGATGAACAAGCTTTTGTTCTACAAAGATGAGGCTGTAATGTCATCTCATGGTCTTTAAACCCTGATTAAAAATCTGATTTATTGGAAAGGAGCAGTCTTTGTTATGGACAGATTTCCTCCCAGGAGGGGAAGAGGCAGGTCCTTGCCCTCTAGTTGCTAAAAACCATGTCCTGCATTGTTTCCAGGCCCTGAAGGATCCCACCCTGGCTGCCCGGAAGGATTTCCAGAGGGAGGCTGAGCTGCTCACCAACCTGCAGCATGAGCATATTGTTAAATTCTACGGGGTGTGTGGTGATGGGGACCCGCTCATCATGGTCTTTGAGTACATGAAGCATGGAGACCTAAACAAGTTCCTAAGGTGAGCACGAACTTCTGTACCCAGCCCTAGTCCCCCTCCCAGCTCCACTGAACGTCTGTAGTTCCCCTGGAGCCAGAAATCGCACAGCCCTTCTGAACACTTAAGTCTGGGGATTAGAAATGAGAAGCAGCCTTTCAGTCTTTCATATCATTTCCTGAGCAGCAAGCTTCAGGCCCCTGTCACAGATTTCTAGGGGGAGACACTGAGGATGCTATGACAAGTGAGTATGTTCTTCTTGATCACAGGGTGGACTGACCACAAGAGCAGGGTCTGGAAGGAGTCCAAGGAGGGAGCCCAGAGGGCTTTCCAGCCTGTAACTCAACTCTGAGACTCCAGAGCCACCCTTTCTCCTGATGATCTGAATAATTTTCTCACTTGGTGCCTTATGTTTCTCAGTGTTGCAAGGGGAGCTAAAACCTTACACCCCTTCTGGAAACGTTCTTGCTGGGGACTTTTTTTTTTTTAATAATAAATTTATTTTTTATTGGTGTTCAATTTGCCAACATACAGAATAACACCCAGTGCTCATCCCGTCAAGTGCCCCCCCTGGGGACTTTTTAAAATGATGAATAAGAAGGTAGAAGGTTACAAGCTCATCAGGAGACAGAGATGGCTGAAAAAGAAGAGCAGATTTTCCTTGGATAAATTTATATGATGGTGTTATCCAGTACTGTAGCTACATATGGATATTTGAATTTAAATTTACATTACTTAAATAAAATTTAAAAATTCAGTTCCTTGGTCACACTAGCCACATTTCAAGTGCTCAGTAGTCATGGGTGGCTAGTGGCTACCATATTGAGTAGTACAGTATAAATATTTCCATTAATAATGTATTAAATTAGATAGCACTGTTCTAGAAAGATTAGATTTGTTGTACGAGTGTTCCCAATCGTGGCTCAGGATCATCTGCATTTTGAGATGCTCTTAATGAAGTTGGTAAGAGACTGGAACCTCAGCCAGAAGTTCTGGGTGGAGTTTCAGGGCAGGAGTGCAGACTACCTTCCCCAAGGAAGGCAGCTTCCCACCGCAAGAGCAGAGTTGGCACTTCTCTGCTTCCCACATCTGCTACTTGCAAATAGTGCCCAGATGTGGAGGGGGCAGCCATGTGTGAAGGTCTGTGGAATTCTACCCACAATCAGGCCCTTGACAGAGTTCAGTCTTTGCCACCTTTTGAATTCCATTGAATCCCATGGCTGATAATGACATTTTCAGAGTTCAAATGTAGGCATGGAACATGCTAGCATGCTTACCAAAACTTGAGAGTATCTCCTTCAAGTGAGACATTCGCTAGGGTGCTGTGGTTTAGAGGGGGCAGGGAAAGGGCTGGTAGCAGATAATGAACACTTCTTATGAGCTGGGATTCCAAAAATGGCCCCCGAGGAATGGATAGTATCTGTAGGATGTTTTGAACCTCCTGAACTTGGATTTTCATAATGAAATTTATTCCTTTCTTGGAGAACTCAGTCCTTATCGTAAGATAGACTTGGTTTCATATCCTGAATTTGTCACGTCTTAGTGATGTAACCTGGAGCAAGTTATTAAAACTTAATTCTCTCTCCTAGAAAACAAGACTATTAATAACTGCTTCACAGGTTTGCTATTATGAGTACTAGGTGATTATATTTGTAAAATACCTAGATGAGTTTTCCATGTAGCTGGGTACTCAGTCAATGATAGCTACCATTAAATTATTACAATTAGTATTTTATCAGGACTGTGAACCAGGGTAGTTACTAATGCCTTTTTCCAATATTCAAGATCTTTATGCTGTACTTGCATTCCCCTGGGGTGGTGAGAGGGACATGCTTCATTTCCCACCAAGCCTGTGCCATAGATTCAGCAGTGCGTTTAGCCCCAAGTGCCACAGGCAAGGCTACAGAGAACTCCTGAGTACTACTGTCATGCTCAATAGAAGGGAAGAGAGAGGAAAAGAGTATAGAAGCCATTTGGTGGCTTTTAGGGTCAGGCTGCAGCTCCTCTCCTGGTAGATGGGAGCGCAGGCTTGGCTGCTGATGCCCCTTCCTTGTGATCTGACGCAGTAACTTTCCTTGGGAGAGGCGGAGTAGGAAGACTCCACAGGAGACAATAAAATGAATGTGTTCATGCTTAACGACCCCTTTCAGTGGAGAATTGGAGAAGCAGTAAAACAGGCCGAGGTCTCGCTGTATACCAGGGCTCCTTGGTCCACAACTTCATAAATAAGGGCTCTGGGTGTGGTTACAGCTCATTGGGTTTTCTGGAAAAAAGAGTGAATACTAAAAGTGACCGATATGACAAGGCAAGGTGTTAGGATAACAAATCTAAGGCATTGATTTGGGATGGAGGGGGAATTGGGGCTTCCTGGGCCTGAAGGGTCTCTCCATCCAGCTCTGCCACCAACAAATGTTGTCCAATCCTAGGCAGTGTGGTGGACAGGGTGGAAATGTGAACGCAAGGCTCTTGCTACCCACAGTGTGGACTGCCCACGGGCAGCATCAGCACTGGGAGCTTGTCAGAAACGCAGATGATCGAGCTCTGCCCTGCCAATCAGAATCATAAGGGGCGGGGCCCAGGAATCTCTTCAGTCAGCCCTCTTGATGCTCCATAAAGTTTAAAGCTCTCTAGAGCCACATGCCTGGTTTCAGTGCCTCCCCATTACCCATAAGGCCACTGTGACACTCCTGTGACTTTGGCCAGGTGACCTGATCATTTTGTGCCTCAGTTTCTTTAACTCAAAATTAGAGGGGAAGGATTAAGTGAATTAATAGATATGAGATCTTTAGAGCAGAGCTTGGAACACTTAAGGGCTCTGGAAGAGTTAGTTGTTATCTTATGATTTTGTAGTGGGTATCTAGAGCCGGGGAAACCTCAGGATAGCATTAAGATACTGAAAAGAGTAGGTTTATTTCCTGATCTATTAGAGTATGTCTGCATCATTTATTTGAGAATCTGGTTGTAGTGTTGTACTCACATGTACACTCACATAATGTAATGTTGGGTAAATAGAAATAGGCAATAGATCGGCTAAGAGAGATTTTATCCATTTCTATGGTGTATTCCAGAGAACAGGGAATCAAGAAGGCTCTTCCCCTTGATCTCCTGAATTCTCTCTGTCCCCTGTCTTCTCCCCCACCCCTCACAGGGCCCATGGGCCGGATGCTATGATCCTTGTGGATGGGCAGCCACGCCAGGCGAAAGGTGAGCTGGGGCTCTCCCAAATGCTCCACATCGCCAGTCAGATCGCATCAGGCATGGTGTACCTGGCCTCCCAGCACTTCGTACACCGGGACCTGGCCACCAGGAACTGCCTGGTTGGAGCCAATCTGCTGGTAAAGATCGGGGACTTTGGCATGTCCAGAGATGTCTACAGCACCGATTACTACAGGGTAAGGTGGCTTTTCCAGCTGCAGGACTCAGCAGCAGAGCTAACACCTTGCTCACATGTCTTTGTCATTGTCCATTAACCCTGTCACTCTGGAGAACACACATATGCACCTGTGCCTAGACATACACGTGATGGTTATCCTTTGGCCACTCCCACATCTTGACATACCTGTTTATTATTTTCTCGATAGCTCATGCCTCCCGTCCTCTTGGACATTTAATTTGACAGTATGGTTACATTGCAATGACATATGCGTTGTGTTCTTATTTACATCAGTACTCATTCTTCATGCAAACAGACTCATACATATATGTGTATGCCCAAATACACACATAATCAAGTTCAACTTGGTACCACATTTTAACACTTCCAACTCAGTCCCTGATTCAGCTTTACGCACAACACATTTTATTCTCTGAAATTATCTGGTGACTGTGTAGGCTTATCTTGTCTTCAAAGCTACATCTTGATGAGAAGCCAGAACCCACAGAAAGTAGCAAAAATCATTAATGTCCTGCTGAGCAGAATCGCCTGAACGATTTAGGAAAGATGAAGCAAGAAAGCATGTTATTGTTGCCAACTTTGGAGAGAGTTGCAGGATGGCCTTAGAAAAAGCTTTGTGATTGTGATAGGAGGCATCATATTCAATATTACTTCTATACAGTGGTATGTTTTATGTTAAGAGGTATCTTATTTTGCTCCCAGAATTATTTTTTTCTCTTAGTCTTTGGAAAGCCACTTTCGGTGGATTACTGAACGGTTTTGACAGTGTTATTACTGCCAGGGAAAGGACAAGTGGGCATGAGTATAATTTACCCCAAAAGAGGGAAATATGGGTAAAGCCTGAGACGCAGAGGTGCCCTAACCTTTGCAAACTGATTGAAAGCTACATACCTCAAGAAATATGGAAGATTTACTTCAGGGACATTGAATGAGTGAAGAATTTGGATCAGTGGTATATGAAGAGGGGAGGACACAGTTCTGGAAGTTAAGAGGCATGGGAGCCATTGGTTTTGTCTTCTTTGTAGGGAATGAATGATCATATTGTGAGTCAAAGAGCCCAGATAGGATTGTCTTATTGGCTTAAGCATGGTGGACTACAAGGCTGGGAGTTTGGGGCTGGCATGTGCATTTCAGTTCTATCTACATGCTCCTGATGGCTTTGCTTAAACAACATTGCCTAGACATTAGAACTGGTCACTCAAGACATTTCATTTTAGCCATGGCCTGAAGAAAAATGAAATATTTGAGAAATGCCTTCAGTGGCTAGAAAGTGATGTGTGCATGGTACAACCAAAGGATGGCAGATGATATACTATCAGGAGAAAATAATGAGGCAAAGTAGACCAAACAGCAGGGAAGTATGTCTAAGCAAGTTGGGCAGTTTCTCAAGCCACCCACCCTGTCCAACATCCCCAAATATGGCAAAGGGAACACAGTGTAGCAGTAACCACAGATGGATGGCCAGGGCAGGAAACATCGAAGCAGAATATTTCTTTAGCATCTAGACTAATTTTTTTTTTTTTTTACTCATTTCCAACAGAGACATTGGTGTGGTTGCTAAGGGCCCATGGGCCATAGATTTCTTTAGTCAAGCTGGAGTTGGCACCATTTAATTGCCTTTGTGCTCTCTGTAATGGGGTTTGCTGGCTTATCTGGCTGAGCTCAGATTTATGTTGGTGTTAATAAAAGCATGGGACGGATCATCGTTTTTCTGAGGCAGATGTGTCATTATGAAAATCTGTTCTCAACTGGCTTTACCACGGTCCTGGGAAACAATATCTGACCAGAATGGGTGCAAATTCAGCTTTGAAGTTTGCACCCATTAATTGGGTGCAATATTTCTTAATATTTCTTGATTCTGATTCTAAAGAGTCTAAAAATCACATCTATCTGTTATCACATGATAATGCTTTGCCCTTGGTTTAACAACTGAGAACTGATGCTCTTTACTCCTAGGAGAGCAAGAAGGGATGAATCCATGTCATTTCTGTGGGTACCAGGGGTGATTTGAACTTGAGGAAGTGAGAGTGAGGTAGAAAACATTCACTCTTCAGGTATCTGCAATTCCTTTCTCATGAATTCTAAGCCAGGTGTAAGCTGAGGCCAACTGGCTTGAAAATGTGTGTCTTTGGTCCCAAGGAATATGAAATAAAAAAGAGAGCTATTGTAGTAAGAAACAGTGCCCTATGGGAAAACTGCATATCCCACTGATGGTGGGTAGATATTATGTTTTCCATATTCCAAGAGTAGTATGTATCATATCTTCATGTTCAGTTGCTCACAACATCCTAATATATTCACAGCTCCCCCTCCCTCGCCCTCTGTAAAACAAAAGGTAGAAGCAGATTTTCTAGAGGTCATATCAGTAATGAACTCCAAAGTCTCGTGTCCAAATTGGAAAACATCAGAGTGACCAAGGCATTATTTTTTGGGACCTAATCTTACCTAACACTACCATTAGCAGCCTTGGGACCCCAGTGCACCTCCCATAATCTCTCTTTAGTTTTCCCACTAAAAAAATGAGGACAAATATAGTCTCTTGGCAGAATTATTTTGATGTTAAGCAAATTAATTTGTGTAAAGAGCCTAGAATACATTGCTTACTGGATAAACTATTGTTTCCTACATACCCAAGGCAGGAGAAGCACAGGGATAACCTGATTTCCAAATGTAATTCTTGGGTCAGAGAGAAAGATCTTCTGGCCACTGGAAAATAAACTGGGATCATGCAGCTGCCCCAAAGATATAGAATCTTTAAGTTGACCCACCTCTGGAAACTTCCCTCCTCAAGGTTTCCACTTACAGACTGGAGCATCAGTACTTACTTGCTTATTCTTCTGGTCAGTGTTTATATGGTCCTCATGACCATAGAGCTAGAGCTAGGCTCATGTTCAGGTGATTTACAAAACATTTTTTTGTTTGGTACACCAGTTGAGGCTCTGGGGGAATGCAGTGATTTATTATATAGCAGGAGCACTGAAGGATTCTCTCTGCAAGCTGACATCTGGGACAGATTTGCTACTGTAGGTTACTGAAAACTGTTGAACCTAGGAGTTTGCTAGTTTCTGGTGCCTGATTCAGTTAAATGCAGATAATTTGGGCCTCTCTCTTTGTGTGTGTGTGTGTGTGTGTGTGTGCGTGAGCACTCCTGAGTATTCATCTGCCCGGTACAGAGTCCAGGGTGTATATATAAGAGCAGGGAGAGAGATGGAGATAAGCTCCTTTTTATATTCTTTCTTTTTTATTTTTAATTTCTTTAAAAAGTACCATCTGGCTCATATATGAATGACATGCAAACGATTTACAAAGGCGATCTTGCTAATTTCCTGTTACATATTTAGAAAGAGAAAACAAACATCTCTGTATTAGAGTTCCATGACCATTTATTCTCTCTTTTTAAGACTATGGCCTGGTGACAGATACCTTTTCCTCCTGTGGTCACTCACTCTACCATCCTGAGATTGTTTTTAAATTGGCTTGGACAAGTGTGGGTTTTTGGTACCATTATACCTTTCTCAGAATATCAGATGACACTAAGAAATTAGAGGTCAAATCTAGAATCAAAGAAAGTTTTGAGAGTCCTGAAAGGGGGTGGGATTTATTTGGAGGGGAGGCCATATGCTGAGGTATGGGAAGAGCAGGATCAGAAGGCCCTGTGCTCTGATCCTCCTCATCCAGAGGATCAGGAGTGTGCCTGCCTGTTCACCTTGTTATCTTCTGTGCCTACCACTGGTAGGCATCCAATATGAATGAACAAAGTCAGAATGGGAGTTCAGAGTTAGGCAAGAAGTAGGTTAGGCCAGACCAAGAGGAACTTAGACAGGCAAACAGATGCCTACCTAAATGAGGTAAGTCTTTGCAGATGTTGTGGGGAGTCTGTTATCTAAGCGAGTAGAATCAGTATCTGGGGACAATATCTGGAGGAGGCAGGTGACTGATAGTCTGGGTCAAGGATGGCTCGAAGTTAGAGATAGGGGATAGAGCCAAGTGTCTGGGAGATACGAGAGAAGGTATGCCAAAATCTAGGCAGACACACGTCTGGAGGACATAAAGCAGGTCTGGCAGATGATAGCAAGTTCTGGGTTCTAAGCTGGAGATTCCAGATCAGGATGCCTAGAAACCCCTGGGGAGGATGATAACGGTAACCCTTAGGACGTGGGAATAATTTGGAGTAAACTGATTTGACTGGTAGAATGTTTGATTTTATGGATACTATAATGGCAGTGATGAACAAGTGTCATCTTTTGGACCTATGCTATCTGAGTTTGCATCTCAGCTCCTATAATCCCTGACTATAGGACCTTGGTTATGTTATTTAACCTTTCAGTGCCCCAGACTATAAAAATGGGGCTACTGGTCCCTATCATATACATTTACTATGAGGATTAAGAGTTAACTAATATAAAGCTCTTAAGATGATCAATGTTAAATAAATATTAATTACTGTTACTATAATTAGAGCTAAAATAAAAATGTCTTCCCAATTCCAAAATGGGCATTTGGAATAAGGCTTACCTAAGTGCATTAGTTAAGATAGGTCAACTGCTATAGCAAGTAGATGCAAAAATATATATAATGGTTCAACACAAATAGAAGCCTATTTCTAGGTCATATAACGGTATGAGCAGATGAACTTGTGGGAGAAATAGCCCCCCTGCCATACACTTATTCAGGCTGATGGAGCTCTACTCTCTTCCTTATATGGTATCCTTGGTCACCCAAGATATCCATTCCCATTCCACAGCTAGAAGGGGAAATGGGCATGAAGGAATCCATGTGGTTAATGGACCTGACCTGGAAGTGGGGCCTGTCACTTCTCATGGCAAGAACCCAATCATATGCATTTGTAAGGGAGGCTGAGAAATGGAGTGTAGCAATGTCCTCAGGTAGAAGAGAAGAACATGGGTTGTAGTGAGCAACTGGCAACCTCGTACACATTATGGGTGAAGAAAAACTTTCTCTTCCAACATTCCACAGCATATCACCCTGTGTCTGATGATTTATCAGGAAAGTTAGGACAAGATATTTACGTTCCACTGCTGTTCCCATCCTGAAGATGGAGACGATTATCCTGAGATGCCTCTTTTATCCTCTACTTGCAAAGTCCTGGTATCACATGACATTTGTAAGCAATAGGGGAGCTTAGCCCAGCCTGTCATTGCTTTTGTTCGTCCCCCTGGAAAGCAAAAAAGGCATACCGACAAGAAAACACATTGAATTGATTGGGTGGGGAAAGAGAGGGAATGTTCCAAATCAAAGGGAATCCAAGTTAATAGAAAAGAAAATACATTTTCAAAGTTTTGAGTTGACTAATTAATTAGTTTTTGGTCTCAAGTGGGGAAGCCCATGGATGAAAATCAAGTAGCTGGCAGTGTGGTAAGGAGAGCCTTAGCTATGAAATAACTTGTAATTTACTTTTACCTTTAAAAGCTAGTGATGGTGATTTAAGCTAACTGACTTTCAGGATTACATGGAGCCACCAATACTCCTTGCTCTTTGTTGGGGTTTTGGGAAGCTTACCCAGTAACTGGCACCCCTATACTCTGCTCAGATTCTGAGTTCTGAGCTCTTTGAGACAGAGAACCCAGGCAGATGGAGATTATAATGTGCACTTGTATAGTGATAGAACAGTTGCAGATGGTGGCTTCACTGTGCAGCAACAATGAGCTCCCTCATACTGAATTCCCAGACTAGACTTTCTGACCTGTCATGGCAGCCTGGGAATATTTCAGGCTTTGCCCTACTAGGACAGAACTCTTGAGGCTCCTTTCTATTCTCTGTAGACAGGCAGATGCCCATCAGATGGGGGAAACGGTGTGGCCTATATGTTGGCTCCCACCAGGCAGAAAAGTTGTTCCTCCCAAGGGTAGGATTCATGCTGAAGAGGTGTCCAGTTGTTACTCTTGGAAATCTGAAACAGTGTAAAAAGGGTAGGTCTCTTACAACTCTGTTCATCCCCACCTGGATAAGTGGCTGACAGCCATCCTGAGGCCAAGAGTAGGGAGACTTGACCTCCTGCTTCACTGCCTGGGAGAGGGTTAGTAGCTGGGCATACTGGTCCTTGAGGGGTGCTGACCAGTAAGCCCAGTTTAGAGAGGGCTTAGCCAGCTTGTCCCTGGGGTTTCAGCCATTAGGTTTTCCTTAGACCTAGGCACCATGGTAGGAAAAGTGATTCTGACTATCAGAAGATGAGGGTCTCAAAAACAAAAAAAAAAAAACAAAAACAAAAACAAAAACAAAAAAAAAAAAAAAAAAAAGAAGATGAGGGTCTCATGCAGGCTGTCCAGGGGCCAGAGCCCAGTTACTGGGCCTGATCTTTCCTTTGCTATTGTTGGATATCTTAAAAATTTGTTACCTGTATTCCTATTTATTTGGGGGAGAACAATAGGAAGAGGTTTATATTCCTAAATAATGTGATGGACTCATCTCTTATTTTTTATAAATATGTTTTTATTTGGAATAATATTAGATTTCCAGAGAAGTTGCAAAGATGGTAGAGAGAGTTCCCATATGCACTTCACCTACTTTTCCCTACTGTTGGCTATGGTACATTTGTCAAACCTAAAAAAAATCCACCTTGGTATAAATTTTTTTTTCTTGGTGTAAATTGTTAACTAGACTTTGTTTGGACTTTATTGATTTTCCCACTAATATTCTTTTTAATGTCCCAGCGTCCATTTCAGAATACCACACTGCACTTAGCTACATTGTTCTTTAAAGGCAGTAGGACTTTTATGGTTGAAGCAGAGGTGAGGGGATCTACTACCCTATTGTAGAGCCTATCCTATGGTCTGCTTTGCCCTGGGGCAACCCTTCATTCACCTTTCAGAGGCCCTAGAGTTCCAGAGATTCCTGTGTTCTGGAAGAGGGTTAGGTAGGCTATAAGAGGCTGCTGAGGAATCCTATTTGGTCCGTAGCTTGTAACTCCAGACTCTTAAAGGAACCCTTTGACGCTGTGCAGACATTGGTCACTGTCTTTAGAGAGTAAGTAGATAGGATTAGAGTCCACTTTTTCTGATATAGGTTAGATTAGGAGGCTAAGGGAAGGTTTGGGACTCCTCAGGTTCCCTGTCCACCTTGGAAGAGGGTGCCCCATGCTGGCAGAGAGACATGGCCACAAGTAGACATCTGGGCATGCTTGAGCTTCAGTCGCCAGAATGTCTGCTGTAGGACTTGGTGCCACAGTACACACATCCTGAGTGAAATCTGAAAAACAACTTAAATGCTAAGACCCATTCAGTTGCACAAAGCTACAGAGGGAATTAACACGGAGGAAGGTGTGGAGGATAGATTTGTGCTAATTATAGGTATTACAACCTTGATTCCTTGATTAAAGCCAATGGATTTGCACAATAATTGTCCAAAAAATATCAGACATGTTGGAATTCCAAGTGTGTTGAGGGACAGGACTGCTGTTTAGGATATCTTGGTCTCAATGTGTCCAGTTAGAGGCTTCATTTTCATCTATAAAATCTGAGTTTTAGATCCTGGTTTTATGGTCTCTTAAATTTTACTCTCTATGGGACTAAGTTCCAGGGGTAATGATAACTGAGCTAAAGGCTTTGTTTCTTCAGAATAGAAGGAGATAGGACTGATGGTACAAGAATAAAGCCAACGTTCTCTCAAGCAAGTCTCTGTTATTGCTTTGCCCTGGAACATAGCTGCTCAATATCCCAGCCCCTTATCCTCTTCCAGATGAAACAAGGAAACAACCTCCAGTCTTTAAATAGTCTCTCCACACAATATCTGGATCTACTTTAGTGATTGAAATTTGCTTTCTTCCCTTCCCTCTTCTTCCTCTTTGAGTTACTTAGGGTAAGTGGACAAAAATCAGCCTTGTGGGCATAAGAATTGCTGGGCAGACTTTCTTGATTTTTTTTTTTCAGTGATGGGAATTACTTGGATTCTTGTGCCCATCTCAGCACTTCCAGACCTCCAACCTTCCTAGACTGTATTATACTTTATTCCAACACAATGGTAGTGCTAGGGACATCAACCTGCAACTACAGCATTCCACAAAGTTCAGAAGTTAACATAGGGTGGGATATGGTGTTTTGAGCCATGGAACGCTTCAGCAATCTGGTATAAAGTGACTTGGAGAGGACATGATGACCAAGAAGTTGAGGTACAAACAATGGGACTCCAGTAATGAGGTAAAGGAGTTATTTTGGGCATCTCCCCACAGAGGCTTTGGAATGCTACTGCTGGGAGATACCCTCCCATCTTTGCTTATGGGGTCTTGGCAACCTGTGACTCATGTGGTGACTAGTATGCAGTACCAGAGGCAGAGGCAGGAAGCCTAGGTTTAGTCCCTGCTGTGACCAGTGATGTGGAATAAATACCTTTCTTGCCATGGACTTGAGTTTACCATATGTAATATAGGCCCTTCTTGTCTTTCTTCATCATTGTCTTGAGATTTCTCATCTCTTCACAAGTACTGGCCATCCCAATAGCATTATTTTCTCTCACTTCACAGAAACTTGGTTGGGAGTTTGATGGGTATTCTGCGGTTTTGTCTGAAGATTCATTGACAGCTTTACTGATCCTTTTCTTGGATGGAGCTTAAAGAGCTGGATTCTGGTTCAGCCACTTACTTACTTTGGTGATATTGATTTAGATCAGTATTCTTGACTCTCAGCTTACAAGGTTGGATTAGATGTATAGTTTTCCAACACTTTTTTTTCTTGAGATTTTATTTATTTGAGACACACAGAGAGAGAGAGAGAGAGAGAGGCAGAGACACAGGCAGAGGGAGAAGCAGGCTCCATGCAGGGAGCCCGATGTGGGACTCGATCCCGCGTCCCCAGGATCAGGTCCGTGGCTGAAGGCGGGGCTAAGCCGCTGAGCCACCTGGGCTGCCCCCAACACATTTTTTTACATAGCAGTAAAACATTTTCTTCAGATGGCCCTTAGAAGATGGGTAGATAGATAGATAGATAGATAAACACAAACTGCCTCAGTTGAAGTGGAAAAACACTTAGAGCCGGTGTTCTGCTACCTCTGGTCTTCCCCCAGCTGTGGGCCTCTTGTAGCACTCTGTGGAGGGGCTTCCATGCCCTGCAGGGCTGATCACTGGGACCCCTTCTATAGGCTCCCCAGTTAAGATTTAGAGCATGTGTTATGTGTTCCAGCCACACATAATAGTGATGTGAAGAAGAAGAATAGTAGCAGCAGGGAATCAGTGAATGACTGACTGAATTTTAATGAATAGCTTCATCTCTGTGGCTCATCAGTTGACCATGGAAGCCCTTACACCCAAACCTGCTGAAAGAGAAATGCTTGTTTTATACATGCTCATTGTGGGGCTTTGTGCTTGCACACCAGACTCTTAATGTTCTGCCTGGAAGGAAGAAGGTCTTCTGAGACCTTGCAAAGAAGTAAGCTGCCAGGGATTATTAGCCTTCATTTTGTGGAGGAAACTTAGAAAGGCTTGCTGATGTTTTTAAGACCCTGAGACTTCCCAATAGTAAAGTCAGTGGTAGAGCCTTAGGCATTAAAATGAGGAATCCACTTTGTACATCTGCTGACCTTTGTCCATGCTAGTTTATTTCCCCTTGTGCCAAATCCTCTAGCCATTGAGAAGGTCCGTGTGCTGGGGACAGAATTTAATTCAATTCCCTGACTATGCGTGAGGATGAATAGAAAGCAATCTGTGTTTCCAAGGAAATTAAAATTTCATAGGGAATATAAAGCAGGATGAAAATTTGTAACTCCTCCACAAGCCAGAGGGAGGAAAATCATACAAAAGGGTTACCAATTTCAAAAGCCTATTTAATCAGAAGGAGATGACGTGGGTCTTAAGTGGTTGGTGGGTAGTCAGTGGGTTGAATTTTAGGAGGACATTCCTGTCAGAGGGGTTAGTATGAGCAAAGGTATGGAGATAGGTTGGAGGCAAGCAAACCAGGAGGGTGATACAGAACAGCATGTCACTCAACAGGATGAAACTGCAGACGTGTAGAAGATACATAGAAGGAAATGTTTGTAAAAAAAAAAAAAAAAAAAAAAAAAGAAAAGAAAAAGGATGGGGCTATTGTGGCAGGTCTTGAAAGGCCAGCTATTCTGATGTGGGTGCCAATGGACAGTCATGGAAAGTGTGTCATTGAGGGAGGCTGTGTGTGAGGACAAGTCATCAGGCAGTAGCATATAGGATAGACTGCAGGAACTCAGGAGCATTAAGGCAGGTCAGGGCAGTAGTCCAGGCAAGTCCACAATGAGGCCTTGTGCCCTGGAGGTAGTAGTGGAGTGTGGAAGAGAAGCCATCAGAATCAGTAGGGTCTGGGAAGGTCAACTGAAGGCCAGGGCCTGGGCGCTCAAAGCCTCTTACGGTTTTCGATCATAACCTTGAAAAAGAAGAACAGTAAAATTGAGGGTCAGGATGGATATTTTAACAAATGCATCTTTTAGGCCACCTATCCCAGTGTGCATCCCTCGAGTGTTAGAAACAGATGAACAAATGCTAGATCATTCCATTTTAAGAAACATGAAGCTGGAAGGAGCCTTAAATGTCATCTGTTTCACCCCTGTGGCCCCAGGCAGAACAGCATCAAAACCACCCCAGACAGATGGTTTGCTCACTCTATTCTAGTACATCTCCTGGGATTCCACAGGTCCCCCCTTATTCCTTCCAGATGTGGCGAAGGGAAGTCATTATCAGTGAGAAATTTATCTTTTTCTTTCTAATTTGTAATACCCTTTAGAAGTGGGACATTCTCAATTATGTCTAGCCAAAATTCTACCTGCTATAAGGTAAGTCTCTTTCATCCTATACTCTTAGGCGAGATAAACATGGTTTATATTACAAAGCAGATATTATAACACCAGGAAAATGCTAAGAAGCTCATTGAAACCAATATGGCCTTTTCATAGATAATTGGATGTATTTTGTTCACTGGGTGTATCTTGACTGGTGAGGAATCTGTGGAATATATGTATCTCCTTCCCTTGCCCTGCCAAAAAATTACATACTTTTCCTGAAAGCAGTTCCCAGTGGTCTCTCCTAAACTTGGTTTCATCTCCTTGTAATTCTGAAATTTGGCTGTTTTCTTCCGTCTGTGATGGTCTTGAGAGGTACAGGACGGGTGCTGTCATAGTCCGCCTTACTTCCACAGGGACAGGTACTAGAAAATAAGACAGGGAGGTGCCCCATCAGAAGATTCTGAGCACTTGAGGCATGTTTACACTGGAGCTCATCCTGAAGAAAAGAGAGGCAGAGGCAGTATCATAGGCTTCTGAACCAGGTGTGGATTCCTTTCATTCCTCTCTGTTCCAGGGGAGGATGGGCTGGCAGTGGCCTGCATTTTAACAGACCCTGTTTGGGCTCCTGAAGTGTAAAAGGCTTTTTTCCCCCCTGAGGCAAACTGAATACATAACATATAAAGATACATAAATTTCCATACAAATATCTTCTTTACCAGCTGTAATTAAGATATTTGCATGTAAAGAGAACAGTGTGTTCCTTGACTTCCTCCTGGTAAAGAATTGTATTTTTCTCCTAATCCTCAAAACCCAAGACTTTGTGATCTGTTTGTTTCTAAACAGAAGGAGGAGGAGAAGGAGGAGGAGGAGGGAGATGAAGAGGCAGAGGACTGGGTCAGTATAGCATCTGAAATTCAGAATTTTAAACACAGTCCTGGTTGTTTTTGTTTTCAGGTTTAGCTAATCCCACAGGACAAAGCTGAGGTGGGGGTTTGGTGGGGGGGACTGAAGAGAAAGTGGGCAGAGCACCTGCTAATGCTGGAGTCAAGTAGATATGCCTTTGAATCCTGAGCTTCTGATTATGAGCTTTGCGACCTTAGGAAATTTTCTTAAATTCTCTAAGTTTTAGATTCTCATCTGAAACAGAGAGGGAGAGAGAGGGGACAATTTCTTCTTTTTAGGCAGATTAAATAAGATAATGTATGCAAATAGCCTGGTACCTATTAGGCACTCAATCAATAGATGGTAATTATTATTCTATGTAAGTGAAAAAGGAGAAATTATATATAAGAAATTTTAAATAATTTAAAATTACAAGCCAAGGTATTTCCTATGATGGTCTTTGGTGCTGGATACTAAAATTGGAGGGGAGGAGAGCCTGGAGAGAACTCAGGGAAATAAGAAGCAAAGCTACTTACTCCACTGGGACTGGTTTAGACATTTGGGTTTGTCTGTTGGAAGTCCGGGAGGAAAGAGAAAGCCTAGAGTAGGTCAAGGGAAGAGATTCCCATTGTAGCATTGGTAGCTCCAATTAAGAGCTAACTTTTGAAAACTGTGGACCATGAGTTCTATGGTAGACAAAGGTCTTCAGAATTACAGCCCATCCTCCAGGCCTTCTAAGTGTGTGCCATCCCTTATTGCCCCAAAGGGAAGATTTTGGGATCATGTGCACTGGAGCCTTGGAGATACAGATAATATCTATAGACATATAGATAAGATATAAATATAGATATTAGATAGAGGTATACAGGCAATGTATATAGATCTATATAAGGCTAGTTTAAGTCTAGTCCTCCTTCCTTTCTCTCTTGTTGTTAAAGGCATGATGGTTGCTGCTTTCTATGTGCATAAAATGGTTGGAGAGGAACTGTTGAAATGTTGGCTTGGGTACTGCTGGTTTTATCACCAATTCCATCACACTGTTACCACCAGTGTGACCAGTATAGTATGCTTAGTAAATGATCATGTACACTCTAGAGAAAAAATGAGTCAAGTTCATCAACATCCCAAAGTTGATTGGCAGGGATTGGTCAGTATGCCATCCCTCTCATTCTGCCAGTCACCATGACAAGCGTGGCTACTTTTTCCCCATTGATTTATGTTCTTTAGCCTCTACAGCCAGGAAGGACCTTTGATTTGTGGCCCAGTTTGCTCTTGAAGTTGATCATATTCATACCCAATGGTTGTCAACCCCTAGCTTCCTGATCTTTGTATTGCCTTTTTTATTCATGTCCTTGCCCAAATGTCTATTTGGGTACATGCATGTACTATGGTGAACGCCATACCCTAAATTTCCTTGAAAGCAAAGGAACCTACTCTGTTTTTATGAAAATGCTTAATAAAAGTGCTTAATTAAAAATATGTAATCCTATGTGAAATGTTTATAATGGGTAAGGAATAATGGCCCAAGCATTTAATTCATTTTAAATGGATCCCTATAAGTCCCCCCTTGCCATACACCAATAATCAGTGTGTGGGGACTTTGGGTAGATACATCTATCTGGATCTGATTCCCCACCAAAGGGCCAAACATCTGCTTATCAGTGAAGAGGCCTAAGGGGATACCTCAATAATTAAAACACCCATGAGACTGCAGTTAGCACCTGAAGGACAATATATTAATGCACACAGGGGGCCAGATTATTCAAAGGCTATATGATCAAAGCATTCACTCTCAGTAAGCCAGTCTGTGTGGGAAGCCTGATCATACTGAGAAGGTTACTTAAAGAAGAAGTCAGAGCAAGAAAGTCAGATGAATCAAATTGTCAGTAGCATCCGGCTAAGAAAGACTGATATACCCATATCCATTTGATAACAGCAACCCCTTGGCTTCCCAGTAGGTTCAGAAATACTCCAAATCTTCTGCCCAAATCTGCCCCTTTCCCCCCACTGAAGCCAGGAAAGGATAAACATTGCCACCATCCAATTCCATGTCTACTCTCTTTCCAGGTCTCTATGACCAGCCAATGCCCCTTCTCAGACATATTTTTTTCCTTCATTTGTATCCATCAGGGTACAATTGAGCCATGATTGCCTGGAAGCCACTCAAGCTCTTTCAGATGACCTTGGGCATATATTCTTGTTTTCATCCATTTTATGCTGATCCTAAAGAGACCATCGTATATTCTTCATTTCTAAATATGGAGAAGTCACTTTACTGGTAAAGTCCCTAATGCTTTCCATGTTGCTATATTTCCTCTATACCTAAAACAGGACTTGTTGCTTTCAAATCTAATTGCTTTGATACCAAATATATGCTTCAGAGATGGCAAGTAGATCTCAGGTACCAGTAATGATTGTTGTTTTTCAAGATAGCATGATAAAAAGTTGGTGGTTGCATCTAGAATCAGTGAAAAAGCATGTGGGATTAATTGGTGATGCCTACCATGGGTGTCATATTGTCCTAGTCCTGGCATATCCCATCCCAATCAGTGCTTTCAATTCAAGGATTGTACATGAACCTTTTACTCATGCTCAAACCTTAGCTTCTCAGAATTGGAGGGATCCACTAAAGCGTAGGTATGAGTTTATCAAATGCTTCTATCTGTGTTAAAGGATCATGTACAGAGGGAGGACTTTGCCAGGTAGGCCTGAATTACTGGGACTAAGGTTTCTATGCGCAAGTTTACGTAGATGAGGCTAGTATCCCAATATCCTAAACTATCTTCTACTTCCTTTTTATTACTCTTCACTTAAATGTTTTTGTTGTTGCTAGTTTTCTTTTTTCAAGACCTTATGCTTTTCTTGGTAGATATCTTCTACTCTGCCAAAATTTGTTTGTGGTCTAGATATAGCTTTTCCTCCCAGCTCTGTACCACCTGCAACTTTCATCAGTGTACCAGCAATTACTTTAAGCATATTTTTAATTTTTTGGAATGTTGGATAGCTCAAGACTTGGGTTTGCTGCTGGAGTCTTGTTCTCAAGCAGCTGTTGATTCAGTTATCAACATTTATGACTCCAGCCATTTGGACTCTTCTACACACATTAACCTCTTTGTTCATAAGTATTTTGTGAGAGTCCTTGATAAACCCCTGAGTAAAATTTGGGTAAGCAGTCTATGCTGGCAAATTTATGAAATTCTGACTAGAAATAAACTTGGAGATGATGTTGTCAAACTCACTTATTTAGCAGATGGGGGACACTGAACCCCAGAGAAAGAGCAGGTGTCTCTCAAGTTCATGCATCTATTTAGTAGTAGAATCCAGGCAAGAATATTGGTGTTCTATCTCAGATCCAGTGCTACTCTCTGATCATCATCAAAGTATGTAGAGGTCAATTGGGCCAGTATTATCATTCCTACTTACAGACAAGTGAACTGAGGCTTGGAGAGATTAATTAATATTCAGATTACACAAAAAATTAGGGCAGGACAGACTTGGGTTCACTGCTCTGAATCATAGGTAAGTTTTTTTAAGGAATGTGAGGTCATTTTTGAATAGAAGTTTTGAGTAGTGTACCAGTACAGTATGGTCTTTATGAGGTTTGGTAGACTTCAGAATTAGAAATGTGAACCTATAGTAAGCCAGTTCCATGATCTGTTTTCTAGTTGGGTTTTGTGGCAAAGATATTTAAGGAAGAGGAGGGAAACACTGGGGGTGAATCAACAAGAAAAGAGACCCTAATTTAAGGAGTTTGGAGTCTCCAAGGTACCAGTAAAACAAGCACCAGCAAGGTGATTTGGGCCAATTATAGTCCCCAAAATATAACATAGATTGGGTGAAACTGAAGAGTAGGGAAAAGATGCCAGGAACAGGGGAGATGGTCATCAGAGATGAGGAATGCTGCCCTAGTACCTCTAAATATGTTGCAGGAAGTGATTTTCCTTTTTTTACATTTTTATTGTGCAAATGTATTCTCAAGAACATCTGTCAACATGTACTTGTTTATAGTAGTTCAGGGTTTCTGAAGTGGCAGTATCCAGGCCTTATTTCTCTCGTCGCATAACTCCATATCTGACATATAATAGGCTTTCTGCAAATGTCTGTTAAGTGAAATAAACAAAGAGGCAGGTACACCTCTTGGTGAATGATTGAACTGGTATGATATTCTAGGGCACTGCTGTTTGGGACAATCAGAAATCACAAAACCAGGTTTCATCACATTCAAAGATGCCCCTGGGAAATGTCCCTCATCATTTTGGTCTGGTAAATGGGCTCTGCAACATGTTTCCTTATGCACAGATGTGACAGGGCTAGAGAACTCCAGGGTGGTGAAGTGCAGTGCCCCAGACAACTACTTGTATCGTGTGAAAATGGAACGGACCACACAGTTAAGATAGTGGGTTCTTCGTCCCCAAGAGTTTTCCAGGAAATCCACATGACCACATTTTAGAGATGTTATGGAGATACATGCATTGAATATGAGGTTATAGTAGAGGACCTCAAAGTTTTGTTTCTTTCCCAATTCTGAGATCTTGAGTCAGTTCTATAATAGAAAGTGCTTAGATAGGTATAAAGCAGCAAAGTAATTTAAAGAGCCATTATTATGCATGTGCAAGGAACTGTATCAAGTATATATTTCTGTGATGCTATGAAATATTTCACCCTCTTCATATCTACAAATTCACATGTCTGCTTTCTTTTTCACTTCCCTCACACCTCACCATCTGTCACCTGCCCTCTCTAGCCCACTGCTCTCTGTGACTGTCTGTCCCACTCTGAAATGAAGCTGTTCTCCCTTCTTACTACTCTAAAATCCACCATCTCTTCTACATTAAGGAAAAATCTTCATTTGACCTTTCTGCCCCTTCCAACTGACAAATATCTCCTCGAATACTGAAATAGGTCGTTTTATCTTCTGTCTTAATTTTTGGGCTTCTGATCTCACCACTTCATTGACTCTAAATTTTTGGGGTCACTAATTATCTCATCTTGGCAAAATTCAAATGCCTTCCTCTAAAAAGTCTAATCCTTTTCTGAACTATCTGTTGAATGACATTATTAATAGCTGCCCCATTCTTTCTCCACCCTCTATTCCTCACTGCTTAACATTCTTACTCAGTGCTTTTGTGATGCCTGGCTCTGCGATTTATTACCTGTTCCAGCCATCCTTTACCTCATCCACTGGTTTTTCTTCTTTCTCTCCTTTAAAGTTCTGGTCCTGCTATTTTATTTTATTATTTTATTTTATTTTATTTATTTTATTTTTATTATTTACTTTTTAAACATTTTTTTCTAAGATTTTATTTATTTATCTTTTTAACAGAGAGAGAAAGAGAGAGAGCTCACAAGCAGGGGGAGCAGCAGAGGGAGAGGGAGAAGCAGGCTCCTCACGGAGCAGGGACCCTGATGCAGATCTTGATCCCATGACCCTGGGATTATGATCTGATGTGAAGGGAGACGCTTAACTGACTGAGCCACTCAGGCACCCAAGGTCCTGCTGTTTTAAACATTTACATTTTACATTTACATTTTACATTTACATATAAGCATAAATCCTCATGCTTATAATGCCTTTTTGCTTTTAGGCAGAAGCTAGTTGAATTTACATTTTTAGCCTCTACCTCTTCTCTCTTTGATTGCTTAAGCTCTTAGCCTACCCTGAGAATTTGCTGGTGGTTGAGACTTGGCTTGTTGGAGACAAAAGCCGCCATGGCCACCTCTTGCTTTTCAAACAGCCAATTGGCATCAGTGAAAATCCTCTTGGGATGTTTCCCAAAGTTGAGTCATTTTTGAACCTATCTCTTTATGACCTGTACCTGACTCCTTACCTGATTCTGCTCTGCCCTCTCTTCAATGTCACCTGTCCTTTGGGTGTCAGCAGGAGCTTCCCTAGTCCACTCCCTGACCAGACCAATTCTTGGATCAATGCATGCAACCTTCAAACTCAGAGTCATCTTACCCATGCTCCTCAGATCTTCCATCATCCCAGCTGCTTCTCTAAGATATTTGAGTGAATCATTATTTCTCAAAATGATAAATTTCTTACCCTAACCCCCAGTGCCCTCCGACAGTCTGCCATGCTGCTTCCTGACTACTCTTACAAAAAGCCCCCTCAGTTCCACCCCAGCCAGCCTGCCCCCATTCCTTAATGGCACTTGTTCATTTCCAAAGTTCCCTGAGACCTTCTGTATACATTTCCTGTGCTGCTGTAACAAAGTACCACAGACTGGGAGGTTTAAACAACAAAAACTTATTTGCTCATAGTTCTGAAGTCTAGAGGACTGAGACCAAAGTGCCAGCATGCTTGGTGTCTTCTGAGGTTTCTCTCCTTGGCTTGTAGGTGCCATCTTCTCCCCATTATCTTTACCTCCTTTTTCTTCTGTGAATGTCTGTGTCCAAATTTTCCATTCTTGCAAGGACACTAGTCGTATTAGATTAAGACCCACCCACATGACCTTGCTTAATCTTAATTACCTTTCCACATATAGCCACATTTTGAAGTACTAGGACTTAAGCATAATAAATTTTGGGGGTGGAGCGACACCATTCAGCCCATAATGTCTTCTCTTCTCAACTTATCATTTGTTCTTTCATCTCCCTCTCTGTTTCTTTCTCTCTGTTTCTCACTGCTATCAAAACCCAGTGTGCTCACCGGATGGTCTCCCCAGCATCACCCTATTGTTTACACGCAGAGCTGTATTGCTTCATGAACATACTTCTTTGTTGAGTCCTTCTAGTGCTTCTCTGCCTCTGGCTTGACTGAAAGCAGGGGCTATGTCTCTTGTCTTTTGAGCAAGAGGCGCTTGAGAAATGCCATTGCTAAGTCACTGCATATCCCTTCTCAAAGGCTACCTAACATACCCACTTCTCTGACTTCTCAAGAGGCCTTTTAAGAGGAATGAGTTTTTCCCAAGTGATAATGGAGAACGCGCACACTGACTCTGTTGACAGCAAGGAGGAGGAGGGCTGAGGATCCACACAGATGACATCTGGCTAGCTCACCTCCTTTCCAAATTGGACAGGCAGGGAAGGGCATCTGGGAAGGAAGCCCTGAAAGTAGTGATGAATTCAGTGATTTTTCTGCTGGAGACAAGAAGGACAGATATTTCCTCTGAAGCTTTGGAGAGGTGCTATTTCTTTGACTTAAGGGGGTGAAAATTCTGGATAAAACCCACTTCCTTTCAGAATGGTAGTTGGCTGGGAGGCTCATCTTGTTGGAAGTAGAATTGAGCCCTTGGAGGGAAGCCAGTTGGATCTTTTTAGAAGACCAAGAGGAAGACAGCTGGGTGCCATGTATTAAGAGTGGTATGATGGTGTGCCTGCCGAGCTGTGGGTAACATCTCTGGGTGGACTCCTGAGTGAAGGTCCTGGAGCTGGGTTGATGACTGGTCACCTTTTCCCTTAGTGGTGTGAGACGTGTTTGGAGGTCGTGGTCAGGAGAGACCCGCCATTCACTTAAAGATATACCCTCTCCCCTTCTCCTCCCTTCTTTCATCCTCCATGCTTTCTTCCTCTGCCTTCATCCTTTCTTCTCTCTTCCCCTACCCTGCTCTCTCCTCCATTCACTGTCAGGAAGGGCCATGCCAGAAGGGCCCGATCAGCGTGTCATGGCAGCGGCAGAGGCTAGCAGCACCGGCAGCTTCCACAGTGAGTCTGGATTTTGTTTCTGGGACCAGGGGGCTGGGCAGGGCAGTCCATACACAGACCGACAGCTTGCAGACTTTGGAGAGGAACTTCCATGGGCTGGGGCTGCTTCCCACCTCTCCTTCCCTGCCTCCCAGCAGAGGGGCGTCACTTCACTTCCATGGAAGTTTCCTGCCAAAGCCATTGATGTGCTTGGGATGTCTCATGGGGAGGAAGCATGGTGGGGGGGCGGAGGGGCCATAGTCTGCTAAAATTAGGTGCACATCTGGGAGAAGCGCCGGAGTTCAAATGGCTGCCAAGGATTCTGTCCAAGCCTGCGTGTGTGGTGGAGGCTGGAGGCTCTGCATGGACGATGGTTTGGCTGCTTTCTTGCATTTCGGGAAGTGTGACCTTGAGTTTTGAGTACACATTGGGTGCCTACACTCCCTTTAAGGAACTGAAAATGCCACATAGGCTAAAGGGTCTCCCTGTTGACCTCAGATGAAGCTTGTCTAAGAAGTTGAATTAAACGTTCAACTTCTAGTTAGGATAGTTATTACAGAGCCCCATGACTGAGTCATCTCTCTATTTGGGGGAAAGTTTTTCCCATTCCCATGTTAATTTCTGTGGTAATTTCTGGCATGGAGATGGACGTAATGTGGAATCAAAGTTCCATCTGTCTTGCCTTGATCATCAGGCTGAATTGAATGGCTTCCTTCCACTTTTTGCCTAGGGGCTGTTTCCTTCTGTTTTGGGAATAGTCCACTTGGGAAAATAGCACCACAGAATTTACCTATCCAGCCTTAAAAATCTCACCCAGCCCTAGGAGGCCACATGTCCATCTTGAGATGTTTTCCCACAGGCCGGATGCCATTTTCAAACACTGAAGGGGTGTGATGTAGTTCATTTTGAAGTGAAAAACCTCCAGTCTCCAGTATGTGATATTATCCTGATGCTGCAGTCTGATGGGCAGGTGCACAGGGATACTTTTCCAATTTCATTCATTTCTCCTATGATACGGTTAGGGAGGTAAATTAGGCATAGCTTCCCAGGTTCTATCAGGATCACGTTTTTATATGTATCTCCTCTTGGCACTGTTACTAATAACAGCATTACAGTTTAGGATTTTTGAACACTAACAGCTGTGTAGAATTAGAGTTTATCAGAATGAACATATTTGCTAGCCTTGTGAGAATTTTGAAAGCAGGACCATTAGAAGAGATTAATCAATCTCTTCTCATGCTTTTAAACATCATATGTATTTCATTTACCTCAGGGTAAAACTCTTGGTTTGAGGAGTTGACATGTTTAATTAAAGTATCAAATTGGTCAAATTTATTAATTAAATTCAACAACTACTTATTATTAATCAACTCTGTATATTTGATTGTCTAAAGTTGGACACCTCTGAGACTGAAAAAGGGAAGCTATTAATAATTAAATCAATACCACAGGCATAAACTGTTACCTTCCCTGGTAAATTGGGACAGAAAGTCACTCTATCTATGTATTGTGAACTATTCGCAGTGCTAGGGGATACAACTGTGATTAAAACAGGCAAAAATTTCTGCCCTTAATAAGAGAAATAGACAATAAAGTAGAATAGATAGTATGTAAGATCCTTAGAAGAAAAATAAAGCAGAAAAGGAAAAAAGAAGTGTCTGGTGGTGGTAGTGGTGGTGGTGATGGTTGTGTGCATGTGTGTGTCTATCTGCATGTATGTGCACACAATTTTAGACAGAGAGGTCAAAGCAATTGAGTTCCCTAAAGAATGTAGTGTATTTTAGTTTATTTAGTTGATTTAACTTAGCCAAGGAGGGCTCTAATGGCTTGGATAAAATTTTTCTGAGACAAGTCAGATCTAGACCATTTTGAATTCAAAGCAAGAAATACAAACTTCAGAATGACAAAAATGGAGAAGAGAGAATCAGGTGGCCATGGTATCAGAAGCATACCTTGTCTGCTCAATAGTTAGGTTTCACCTCCAACTGTCTCGACTGAGAGACTGTCAGAAGTGAGCCTGTGGACTTCTCCACTTGGGGGAGCATCTTGTAGAAAGCTCCTCAGTCTTTGACTTGCACTGTCCATTCAGAACCTCTTAAGGGCCTTTCTTCTCCCATTTGCTGTCTTCAGGGGTGGTCAGGGACAGCAGCTTACCTTTCTGAGCACCTACACCAGACACTTTGCTAGGGACTTTGAGCAGGCTAATTTATTTCATCTATACTGTTCCCATGAAGAAGTTATCATGGTGCCACTTTAGGGATGAGAAAACCAATGTTTAAACAGGACACTGGAAAACATTGGAGCTAGGATTTAAGTCTAGGTGGCCCTAAGTCTGAAATCCTGCCTTTACCAGTTAGTCTCAGCATTCACACAAAGAAGATACCCGTTGGCAGGAAGTGGGAGAAAGAAAGGAGAGGTAGGATTTTCTAGGTTACCCCCAAGGTCCTGCGAATGGGCTTCTTTGCATGGCTGGATCAGGAGCAGTAGATATGTTGGGGTGGTGGTCGATGTCTTTGCTGATGGTGCATGAAGGTACAGCAACTTCTGCTGCTTCTCTGTGTGTTGTTGTCATCGGGAATGGGGATAGGCATGGAAGATGTGGGGGGCATGAGAGCAAGTCTTCCTGTTGTGGCACCCATCCCAGGCAGAGGTGGAACTGGACTTCAGTGTGTCAGTGTTTCTGGGTTTCACGCACGTTGGAAGGAGGGGCGGTGCATGGGTCTTTGTGTAGATAATGGGGGTGGGGAAAATGCATGCGGAGGTCTGAGGCTGGATAAAGGTTTTCTGACACGGATTTGAGTGAAGAGTTGAGTTTGAAGAGAATCCTAAATTTCCTGCCTGCCTTTGTGAGTGGAATCCACAGACTGACCACATCCAGTCTTGGGACTGCTATTAGTAAGAAGCAGGATGTCTCTGGACCATACCTTATGGTTATACTTAACATCAGTCTCACCGTGTAACCTTGTATTTATGTGTAATGAACATTTATATACTTCCCAGAAAAAAATTTAGGTAGCATCTTATTTTATGCATAAGCTCCTGGTAAGGTTATATGGCAAGCAAACCATCATTTATATGCACCTGAGAGAGCTGCTATAGCAAAGTGAAGAATTATCTTGTGATGTCAATAACCCTCTCCAGTTTTCCTTCTGCACTAAAGGAGAGTATTTCCACTTGTGATGCTGTTATTTTCTTGGACCCTGTAACATATTTATCCAAAGGTTTCAATGCACGTCAAAGCAATGTCTCTTTCAGTGTCACGATATGTGTCATATAGGTAGAGAGAAGTTATTACTCTGTTTTCTTCATCATCGCAATGTCAGTGTCACTTAGGTATATACTCCAGGCATGTGAATGTCTCTCACTGTGGTCTTCCAAATATTGGATTATGACTACTCCATCAAATCATGGTTCTTTACTGCTTATGGCCTATTGTCTAGTTTCCCTCCATCACTTTGCTACTCAGGGCTAGAGGGCAAAGCATCATTCATCTGCCTTCATGGGGACTCTGACTTATCCCACTGAGTCCACTTTCTGGCAAAAACAAATGAGCAAACAAACTACCTTTTCTTCTAAGATATTAACTCATCTCAACATCATTTTGTTTCTCTGTTCTACACTCATGCCCTGTGGGGTCCCAGTTGAGAACAGGGGTAAAGATTAGAAAAGTCTGGTTCTATTTCAAGCTGACAAAGATATCCCTCCTTCCACTGGTTACAGAAGGCCCACCATGCTACTCACACATATAGGGTCTATTATAGTCTTAGGAAGGTCTTAGTTGCAGCTGGAAGGACAGTGCCCAGGCCTTCAAAAGAAGTCTGTGAGAGCACATAGTCCCAATTATGCCTGAGTCCAGAGACTTCTTTAGAAACCTGCTTAGAGACAAGAAGCCCGGGGGTGTATGTCTCCATACAAATAAGCACAATTTTGCTGAGGAACCTGAGAACACTTATCTGTTTCTGCATGCCCAGGGCACACAACAAGAACTTTGGATGCATGTTTTCACCCCTCTTTGCGTGTTGGTATGCTTTAGCTACAACTGAGGTTGTAGGGTGGATCAGGCTGCAGTGAAGTGTCCATGAGCTGGAGAGTATTCTAACACACACTAGGACTCTGATAGTTTCACAGCCCTGATGTTGTAGATTGTGATTTCCCACCTTCCCATTGCTTCCTGAGCCTTGCAATTCAAGATAGCTAAGATCATCTCTTGGCCAGGGAACCTAATACATTGTCCTGTAAGAGGGAGATGCCTCTTAATTATGTGGTACCTCATGTCCTTATAGGTTCAGGGAAATCAGCTAGTGTTCCTAAGACTAGTCCTTTGGGTTCTCACCTGGAGATTTATTCAGAGATAGGAACCCTGTCCTTTAAATGGCAATTAATCTTCGAACTTGTAGTTCCCTTAACATTCTGCTCTCTGATGATCTGAAAATAGATGTCTTCTATCAAAGCAAGCTCCCAGAACAGCAGGATGAGAGTTTCCTGGAATAAGGTGGAGCTCAGGTCTTCATGTGAAGATGCTGAGGGATTTAGAGGGAAGAATACAGTGAAGGAAGGGAATCATTCTAGATGTGCCATTTGAGACTGTTCATTAGGAAAGTCTTCCTAGTCATTGTGATGGGATTCTGTACTCCTTGCTCTGGACTTTATCTTCAAAATTGGTCAAGTCTGTTTGTTTCTGCAATTCTTTTGGGACAGATGATTCATGAGAAACCCATTTGTCTGGAAGAATTGCGACAGGACCTCCTGTCTGGGGATGCTCCAGGGTGGGGGTGGGGGGGTGGATCGGATCACATGAGTTCCGCTATCTCCTTTGCCTGGGTCAGCTGAGCCTCTCTTGAGCATTAGCTGGTTCCTCTGATTTTTGTTGCCTCCTCCCATCCTGGCACTTGTGGCTAACCCTAATGGAAAGTGGATGTCTAATGTAACATCCAGCCCAATGCTCTGGGCTGAAGAAGGCCTACTTGTGGGCGGATGCAGCCATGCAAGGAAAGCTTTCAGTACAAATGTTGGTCTCAGAGCCACATGTTTGTAAGCGGTGTCCTTGCAATGCTTTATGGCTGGTGAAACCCAGGTATGTGGGTGCTACCATACAGGGTGGGAAAGGAGAAAAGGTCATTCTGTGGATGAGAGAAGGCATGTTGTAGGGCTGCCCTTACTGTGCAGTTGGTTTCTCTCTGGGCCTCTGGGATCTTTCTCCAGTCTTTCTTCTTAAGGTTCATTTCTAGAAATAGACATTTTATTCCTAGGAATAGAAACTAAATTGAGAGTTGAATTTTCCAGTGTTATATCAAAATTCTTTCAGCTGTAAGTGACAGAAACCTAATCCAATCTATCTTAAGCAAAAAGGCAATGTATTGTGTTCATAATCACAGAATCCAGATTTAAGACTTATTTCTGGTGTGGTTTAATTCTAAGACCAGCCTAAATCACTGGGTTTGACATACATTGCTCTCTCTCTCCCTCCTTTCTCTCATCTCCACTCAACCTTCCTACTATCCCTCCTTCTCTCTCGTTTTCTCCCTTTTCTGCTTGAGACAGTGATCTCAGGGAAAGAGACAATAATGGGGAAATAGATTCCAAACCATCAAGGCTAATACATTTTTGGAAATAATGATGATAAATGCTGGTTGAGCAGTTGAGTAAGTGATCTGGAATCTAGATGTTCAGTGACAAAAACTTGTCTTCACTGGAGATGCCTTGCCATTGGGAGCCCCGCTGACCAGGCATGAAATGATCAGTGTCGTTTCTAAGTTGGGCCAGACATTATGCTAAGAAAAGCTGCAAAAGAAGGACAAATGAAGCAAAGCCTATGGCTGACTGCTTTTTCCAGTCTGTCTATGAGGAGCGTATAGTGTTTTCTCGTGTCATTTTGATGGGTGCTCTCCGGGCTGATGTAGGCTCCTGTCTTAGTTCATTACATCTGCAGATTTAGCTATTTCTGAATGAAAAAAAAATCCCTCTTCAGCTTTTATGGGTGTTTTTTATAGAAATAAAGTTCTAGGATTTCTATCACATTTTCCGAAATCTGCCACTCCAACCCATCAATTTATCTGCTTTAAAACATCCCAGCGAGTCTTCCTTCAATTTGGATGTGGATAAGAACTCCGACTAGGTGGTACAGAAGAACATCGGTTTTGGAATCAGACTAATTTAGGTGTAAGGCTTGGATCTTCCACTCTTCAGCCTTTTGAACTCACATGCGTTGCTTACCCCCTTTCTTCCTTCATCTGTGCAATGCTGTTGATAATTGTAATTTCCATAGCCAAGGCACATTGGGAGGGCTGAAAAGTAGCAGTGCCTTTTTTTTTTTTTTTTAAATTTTTTTTTTTAGCAGTGCCTTTTAATTCATTTAGCACAGCTCCTGGCATAGTTTAGACACTCAGTGAGTTCTGTATCCCTGAGACAAGGCTTCCACTACTAGCCGCAGCCTTGGAATACTGAAAGCATCTTTTCCTACCTGTTATGATAAATCAAGATGAAGACTCAACTTTTAGGATTACCTACTCCAGACTTAGCCTAGCTCCATCTCTTGGGGACCCACCAGGTGACCTTGAGAAAGATTCTTCATCCAATTTCATTAGCCTGAAAACTAGAAGTCCACCTACTCTAATCCTCCTTCTATGCTTTTGGAGACATGAATGTGTATAATAGAGTAGGAATGCCTTTGAAAAAACCGCCTAACTGTGATTACTGGCTTAGCATTTAAGACTTTCTCCTGGGTTCATCCTCAGAGCAGCCTTCCCTTGCCTTTTGACCTTGAAGGAAAAGCCAAGAGGTAGGGCTTGTTTATAAAGGGAGAAGGAGCTGCTCACAGCTGCATGCCTCAGGTTATGGCTTGGGATGCCAGATGCTGTGTGGAGGGACAGCTCTTCCATGCCTTTCATCTGAGACTACCCTTGGCTCACACCCTTTGCTGCAAAGAGGCACTCTGGGACCCAGTTGTAGAGTAGCGGGCTGTGTGAAACTTGCAGGTCTCAGAGCTCTAACCTTCTAGCACTGGGAGGGGCATCCAGAGGTTATCCAGTCTCTGCTTCATGGAATCATAGTACTTTGGAACTAGATGATACCTAAGGGCCAACTAGCCCAGCCCTTTTCCTCACCCTACCAGTTTTATAGATGAGACACAGGGGCCCAGGGATGAGCCAGGTGGTATGATGTAAACCTACGTCAGGCCCCTGGAGCTTCCAAGTTCTGGCCCATTGCTCTCATTGGCCTGCCTGCAACACACACACACACACACACACACACACACATATACATGCACACATGCACACAAGCACGCATGTACATGCATACACATGCCACTCTGGAAAGTCAGGCTGCCAACGTTGGGGAGGGCGTTGAGATAAGCTTTTGTTTGGTGCTCGTGGTATATAGATTCAGATAAGAACATTTGGCTTCAGACAACCTCAGGCAATTTTTGAGTGGAGAAGAATCTTAGCAACCCTCTGCACCAGCCATGTAATTATTACAGATGTGAATGTGAGAGAAGGAGTAGGCAGAAGGTGCCAAAGCACCAGATTGAGTCTCAGTCTAGTGCTCTTTCCACCATAGTCCATGGTGGCAGATCTTGCTTCCAGCTTTCTCTCTCCTAGGATGCTTTGAGGCTTTTCTAGGCACTGTATGGGTTGTGTGGCTGGCTTAATTAATACCCCTTTCCTAGAATTACTCAGGGGAAGGGATACCTAGGAACCTGTGATGTGTAAAAAGAATAGTGGTACTAACTTATGTTTATTAATCACTTTGCAGTTCACACTTCACTGCTGTTGTCACCCATCTGCAGGCTGCCTTAAGAATGTGATCCCATCATTTTTTTCTAAGTTGAACCCCTACCTTTAAGTGAAGGTGGAGGATTTTATCCACTGTTTCGAATAAGCAGTGGCCAGGTCCTGCCAAAGATCTAGCAAATAATCTCGGAGCTCTTTCCTCCTGGGTGCCGAGTGAACTTCATTCAGAATTAAAGGGTCTTATTTCATGACTCAAAGAAGAATCCCATTTTCCATGGGTGTAGAGGTGCATTCAATTCTCCAGAAAGTTGGGTGTGTGAAAAGGTGCTTAGCGTTTGCTTCTCCTTGTTCTAGTAGGAACTGCTCTAGCAGCTAGTTAGTGGGTGGACAGGAAGCTTGGCTTCAGCTCTGAGAAGCTGGGTAAGGCAGCCTCTAGTGGAAGGAGTTGCATATTTTTTTATGTCTTGTCCCATGATGCTTTTCCAGCTTTCCTTTGCCTGGGGATGTAGCCTTCGATGGTAGGTTTCTGTAACGGTACGTATTGTTTACTGAAGTAATTAAAATATGCAAAGTGTTCCCTGTCCTCCATTTTGCGCTTCTTCCCCAGCTACTTCTGGCATTTTCAGTTGGCAGTTAATAAAACAAAAGGGGGGCCCAAAGGCCCGAGACTCCCTCCAGCTAGAATGATTAATTTGGAGTGGTTTGGAAGTCGCAGATTTTACCTCTAGCTAAAGCCGTGCCTTTTTGGCTGATCTGTTCAACCTGCTCTGAGCACTATAACTCGGGTATGTGAATGCTTCATAAAGGGCACAGGGCAGGTGCAAGGAGGGAGCAGGAAGGGGGCAAGGGTCTAGTTTGTTTATTATCACAGTGCAAAACCAGAAGAGACTTCTCTTTCCTCGGGGTAAGCCTACATTGAAAGAGCTATAGCCAAGGATACTTGAAATTTACTTCCTAATCCAGCCTCAGTGTTGACTACCACCAGATACCCCCATATACCTGCACACACAGAGATTTAAAACCCATTTCCTTATAGAGAATGCTTCTTGCAAATATAAGAAAACTGTGCTCCAGCCATGCCATAGCAAGTGTTGCTCCTGGAACCTTGGTAACATATATTGAAGCTTGCCGCATTCCAGGTGCTATGCTAAATGCTTTATATAGCTTGCTTTTTTCAATCCTCGTGGTCATTTTAGGAGGTAGATAGTCATTGATGTTCAACAGATGGAGAAACTGAGGCTCAGAAAGGTTTAACGGATTTCCTGAAGTGACATGGCTATGAATTTGTAGCTGTGTGTTTGTCCGTGTATCAAGATGCCATTGTACCCCTACTATAAGATCTGCTTAGGGGTGGGCTGCCTTCTGTTCCCATTAGAAGGACCTATTTCTGCACCCACCAGCTTTTCTCATAGGACATCTTGTCCTTGCATTGAGTGGAGTGTGCAGGGCGCAGTCTTGACAGAGGCTTAAGGCTTTGTCTTGGTTTACCTCTCCACCAGCCCGGACACACAGCTAGCTACCTACCTCATTCCAACCTGTGGCCCACAGAGATGAGAGATACACAAACCACGTCACACTCACAATGGGAATGTGGGGAGGCTGCAGCCAACAAAACCTCTCTTAGACACAGTTAAGAAGCAGCCCCTCAGAGTGACAGATGTTGGCCCAGGACAGAAATCCTTGTCATTGTAGGAAATAATGCTCTATGTGAACACTGTCAAGAGTCATTTCATACTACTGACTATACTTTATAAACTGCCTTTCATTAGTCAGGCTTCTCAAATTCTCTCTGAGGTAAATGAAGACCAAGAATAGCAAATGGAGGCAGTCTTAAGTCATCTGCTTCTAGGGCACCTGATTTAGGGCCCTGGGAGTTGTTGTGTAAGCAGGTTCTCCCACGATCGAAGCACGCAGTCTGCATCACACACTTACAAGTGGCAGGTCAAGTGTGCCAAGCTGTTGGGGTGTCGGAATTAGAAAAAAAAAAGTTTTCAATTAAGAAAGCCAGCAGTCCAGCTTCGCATCCAAAGCTAAGAGGTGGGCACCTGGCCTGAACTCATTTAGAGATGAGACCTCACTGGCTAGCCAGTGAGAATATGTTGTCACTTATTGGAATTGCTCCTTCTCTCAGAGGCCATTGGTCCAAGTCAGCTCTGGTCACTACTGTGCTCAGACAGAAGGCTCAGGATTGGAAGATGATGTCATAAAACTAGGATCATGATTAAGGCATCCAGTGCTGTCATTTTAAGACCAATGGGTATTCAATCAATAGGAAGTATTTTTTGTTACTAATGTCGCCGAGAAGATGGCTGGAGGAGACAATTTACAGCTCAGCCTGCCTTTTGAGGAAAAAGATTCTGTCTTATTTTTCGCTTTTTAAATTCAAATCATCTTGTTTTTCCTTCTTTTCCCTGCCACGAGGCTTAACACAAAGGAAATGAAGTCATTGAACTCTGTCCATAGAATATGCTAACCAGCCCAGGCTTGTCTACTCTGACTTGCATTAGCTGCTCTTCCTGGGTGTCTAAACCCTGATTTTGTAAATAGCCAAATAGTTCAAGGATTGGAGTTGGCAGCTATGCTGATCTTGGAAACTTGTTTCTAGTGCTTGTAGGTGAAATTGTCTTAAACCCACAAAACCCATAAGGAGAAGGATTTGGAATATGGCAAGGGATTGACTTCAAACTTGGCTTCTGCTTACCATGGACTTGCTGACATTCCATCCCTGAGCTGATTTCCTTCTCAGTAATTCAGGAATGGTGTCTCATTGTGGTGAGGGTCACTGGACCGAATGTCCAAGTTTCTGGAAAAACAGAAGTGCTACCCGATAAACATAAACACTGAGAAATTAGTGTCTTGGAAGATGCTACATACACATATGTGCATGTGTAAGAAAAACCTGCATGCTGCTGTTTCATTTAATATCTTGCTGAATTTCCGAACACATTCTATGTGGTTTATTATTTTACACATCAGAGTCTTCCAGAGATTAAATAAGTTCCCTAAAGTTGCTTAGCTAGTGAAAGGCATTGGCTAGGTTATACACTACCCCCTTTGTTCCTTCAGATTGTCTGTTTCCTTATCCTGTACACACATTTTTGATATCAGTTATCATATTTTTAGATTTTTTTAGCATTAAATATTGAGCAAAGCCAATCTCGTGTGAAAGAGATTTTCTTATGTTTGCTAAATAACTGTAAGTCTAAATCAAAACCTTGGTAGTACAGCCAGAGCTGAACAGGGTACATTAAAAATCTAGATTTATCACAATAAAAGGCTTTATTCTTTTATTTTCCTTGACCTATTAATGTTTAGCAAGCACTTGGGGTTTGGATGGATCAGTCTAGATCCAGTGTGATCCATGGATCTGAGCTGAAGTGAGACCTCCAGCTTTGTTCAGTGCATTGAGCCCTTTTAACAACATCACTATGGTTTGTTTCCACTGGAAGATTTGAGTGCAGCCAGGAGGCTCCACATGTAGGCATTTGTAAAAGAAAATAAGGCCAAGTTATTTTTCAACCTACATCTTTGGACTTGCACTGTCTGCTTTATATATATATATATATATATATATATATATGTATATATATATATATATATATATATAAAACATTGCTTGAGGGCAATAGAGGACAGTAAGGTCTCTGAATGAGTGCCAGCATTTAGACAGGATTTAGAAAGGGGAAAACAAAACGGGAAGTTATAGAAGGTATGTGTTCCTGGGGCTTCCATCTGAGAACTTGCTTCTGGCAGATGTAGTTCTAGGTAAGAGAGTTGGGGAGAATCACAATGGGCCTATTTATCCTCTAGGCTCACACTGCTAAACAGCTTGGCTCTTAAACTCCTTGTATTTTTGGAAGACTCCAAGGGTTTTTCCTAATCCTGGGGCTAGAGGCTCAGTCTGAAACAGCCATTCCACTGAGATTCTGCTAAATGGATGCCTTTTGCATGAACTGTCACAAAGCCCTGCTCAGAGGGAGCCATGCTATAATGATGTCTTTGTGAGCTTCCTCTGCACCTTCCCTCCAGAGAATCCCAACTACCTCATAGACCTGGGCCTGAGGTCTTCACTTTGTGTCTACAAGACATATACTATTATGCCCTGCTATATCAGGAAGAGGGGGGTGGTTAAAAAGAAGGCAAAAATCCTGCCTTATGAAGTCAGAAGTCTGACATCACTATAGAAAATCTCAGTGTCTCACGTTAAGTGTTTCATCCATGGAATTTCTATAACTGGGGTAAAGTCACGGACAGACATGCATCTGTAACTGTGCACATGCATATTGTAGATTTAATTCAGATGAATATTCAAACCAATACATCTCTAAGGCATTACCCACACCACTGGGGGAAACAGAGTTCTACTGGGTGACCCAAAGTTTAAACACAACAGGGTGGAAAGAAAGAAGCTATAGAACTGAAATGTAATCTTCTTAAGACTCAGTCCATATATTTTTGATTTGTATGCTTGTACGTATATATGCTTTTCTCCAGGAATACATTTACATTGAAAACAAGAACAAGACTCCATGGGACTTTCATTTCATTTACTGTTCTTAGTGACCTTGGGCAAGTCACTGTCTCTCTTCCAGACAAGTTTTTCATGCCTGGAGGCAGGCTAGGTAATTTCCAGGGCCTTTCCAGACTTTGTATGTTCCTGAGCTACAACTTCAACATTGAATCTCTCCTTTGGAGCCATGGATTCTGATGAGTTTTGGATTTGGTGAGATGGAGTGGGTGCAGTTACGGGATAGCTCTGGTCTCCCAAAGAGCACCCTGGAAGGAATATAGACTCTCACACCAAAGTGACATGCCTGGGGAGTGGGCCAGTGGGGCTGGGCAAAGAGGCGAAAGGCTGGTTGCAAATACAGTGTCTGTAATTCAAAATAGCCAAGTGGCAAAAATGAAGGGAGAGGGGATCAGGGACAGGAGGAGGGTAGATAGAAGAGGGGACAATCTGGAAAGACAGACTGCCATTTGGCAGCCTCCCTCATGTGTAGGGGAGGAGCTATTAGGAGAGCACAGCTATTAGGCTGGGGGAGCAGGCAGTGAGAAGGGTTAATTCCTGAAAGGACAGTCATGCCATTCTGAAGTTTTGAAACTATCAACAGAGTAAATCAACTGATTTAGAGTGAAACCACTTATTTTTGCTGTCTTGGAGACAGGATACATTCGAGCAGGACTTTGTTCCTTTCCTCCTACATTTAGGTCATTTATTTCAGGAGGCGTCCAAGGGAGATTTCACCAACGTCATGTGATCAGGGCATGGTTGGCAGGCCTGTGTTTATATTTATGATTGTACCTGCCTGCATGCACAATGGCATGCACATATGTTCATTCTCCTTCAGGATAGATGGGTGTATGTATTTGTGTGCTAGATGTAGCTAATCCTCGTGTGCAGCCTATGTGTGTGAAAACCCTAAACAAGAGTGGCGATGATTCTTAAGACTGTAGTAGTGGCTGCTGGGCTGCTGCTGAGGGCATGTCCAAGGTGACTACCAGCCTTGGCTGAGGATTCTCTCGGACATGCAGAGCAGAGGGTAAGAGGCAGAGCCACTGAGGCATGAGGGAAACCAGGAGAATTTCCAGGGGTTGGAGAAAGCACATGCTAAGCTTTTTTCTTTTTTCTTAATGCACATGGAGATTCTTCTATGTGCTAAGACATGCAATCAAGAAAGACTAAAATCGAATAAATTAAAAAATGACATCTACGATAAATGGTGATCTTTATGATTAAGCTATTTGGCTGTTAACGTGCATTGCGAAGCTTTTACAACTCTTCAGAAAGCTACTGCCCTTCTCACAGACTTTAATGGATTTGGACTTGGCCTGTACAGGTTAGTGATTATGGAGGTAGCTTGAATCCTTCTGTTCGTTCCAGAAATACCATGCCCTGTGAATCTATGTTTGCTTACCTTTGCTGGGCTGTGGTTTCTTTATCTGGAATATATGGGTCACTTTGTCTCCTTTATACCTTGTCAGAGTTGCATGAGCATAGCTGTTTTGAACTTCTAGAAGTGTGGTCTTTGCAACCCACCAGCTGCTTCCTTTTCTGTGTAATTAGATGCAGAGACCCCAAGGCCTTCTAGAGCTCAGAGTTCCTCTTTAACCCAGAGCAGTGGGATCCCTGTGCCTGCAGGGGAATGAGTGTCTCTCTGTGGAAAAAAGCAAGATAGTGCCTTGTTCAAGAGACACAGGAGGAGAGAGGTGGCTGTGGGGAGGTGGGCGGTGGGACCTGCACCCCACCCCAGGAAGAACTCTGTGCAGCTGGACATCCTGCCTCCATGGGAACTAGGGCCTGAGATCTTCCTTCAGCTTCTACACATTCAGTCCCCATTTGCTCCTGATCCCCAGGGCAGGGTAGGGAACAAGGGCTAGACTTAGTGAAGTGGCATTTGGGGATTTTAGGTAGGCACCTCTGGCTAGAGGTGAGGCTGCTTCTCTTGCTTCCCACCTTTTGCATCCCCTCCCCTTATACTGCTGACGGGGATGGATGGGATACTGCCTTGAGGAACATAGAATTGAGACAGAGAGACAAGACTCCAAATTTCACACCGCCAGGGGCACAGTCCCTGGACCTGTGGTCTTCAAACCTTGATGCTACTAAAAGAACTTTGAAAAGTCACCTATTCATGCCACCTGCACGTTTTTAAGTTGCTATATAAAATCTTCAATGTAATTTTAAAGAGTTGCAAATGATGTCATTTCCAGGATACTGTAAATATTGGCATTAAAAAATACATCACTCCTGTAATGTATCTAATGAACTTTAAATACCAGAGCAATTTGATACATCATCTATTAAACACATGAACAAGTGCTTAAACAGTCAGTTTTACATGCCTCCTTTTTCTTCCTGAATTTATGTTTTCGTTCCAGTTACCCTACCAAATTTTATCCCTATGTATTATATTTTTATGCATGAAAGCCTTTTATTGGGCTCTCTGTCATAATTTAGTGTGACAAAAATACGTATGAAGATTTAAATTTAATTTTTAATGTCTGATAACCATTAGTTTCTAGATGGTAAGAGTTTTGGGATTGAGTTATCATTACAATTATTAGCAATACACAGAAGTAGGCAGCAGATAAAAATAATGCATATTTATCACAACTTCAATGAATATGAAAGATAAGAAGTATGATATTTTTGGAAATTCATCTTTTATATTTTTCCATTAGTCCATAATGAATATCATTTATTGCTAAAGTGAGGAAAGTTCAGAATCAATTCTATTCCTGTTTTTTATTTATATTAAATATAAGAACTGAGAAATGTTATTTACACTAAATAAATAGATGAGAAGGCAGGAGTTTTGGTATCACAATATGACTCAATTATTTGAACTATTGTCTGGCCATTTGCCTAAGATCTCATACTAGCCTCTTATGAAAATTTCTTTTCAATCGCCTCTTAGCTGATCATTCTTTTAGATCTCTTCCCTTCAACTGTTTGAAAAGAATTGGAAACTATTGAGAGTGGCAGGTGTGTGTGTGTGTGTGTGTGTGTGCGCACGCGTGCACAGGCACAATTGGGAGAAGGGGTTGCTGGGCCACAGTGGGTGCTCAATCAATGTTAGAAAAAAAAAATCCATAATCAGAATTTAGGATTCGTGAAATCTTCAAAGCTATCCTTGCCTGGGTGCCCATTGGAAAAACTTCGTGTGTCTCCAAAGTTATATGGATTCCATATTGTAACCATTTCAGTGGGCACTGCAGTCTGTTTCTCTGCCTGTTACACTCAGTGGGAATTCTAGACTCTTATTCTTTATAAGGTGAAGAATCACCTGAGTTATATGTAAGAAGGGCATCTCCCTACTGACAATAACAAAAGGGTGGAAACACCCAAGTCTTATCAATGGAAGTCTGGCTGGATCAACCATGGTTATAATCATGCTCAGTGGAGTCCTGTTTAGCTATGAAAGGCAAGAAAATGCAAAGTACATAACAGGTATGGTATGTTACTTTTTATCTGAGAGAATGAAGAAAATGAATATAATCTGTATTTTCTTATGTTAAAAGCAATAGAAAAATAAACTAAAGTCAAATTAAAAAAAAATGGTTATCTATAAGGAAGGAGGAAATCAGAGTGGGAAGAGTAGACCTAGATGGTATCAGACTTGGATTTCGTGTACTTTTTTGTTTTGTTTTTGACTTTAAAACTATGGGACAGTTTTCACATTTAAATTTGTAGAATCAAGCCAGTTCTTAAAAATAAAAAGCAACATGAAACACATAAGCCTAGCTGTGTATTAAGTATATTATATGTATTTTATAAACGTATATTAGGATAAAGCAAATAGTGATATTACTAATATAGGAATCAAGATTTTCAGCATAAGAAAAAATACTGATATAAAATCAAAGAAGTTAAGTAAAAGCTCTGTTATCCTAAATTTGAGTTGGAAAAATCAATATGAACTCATGATGTATTTTCTTTTAAGAGAAAAGTTTTTCCTGGCTACTTCTATTATAAACACCTAGAAATAATGACCAACTCAATAGCAATGAACAAAACTGTCATCCATAGTGTAGTGTCTAAATTCCATTGTCCACACAAAGGATCCAGGGCTCTTTAGAGAAATGCCTGCCCAGGGCCCCAGAAAGGGTGGGAGCAACAAATATACGAGATGAGCCTATAATATTTTTTCATGTCAGAAGCAAGGATGCTATTAAAGACTACTGGGAATATGTGAGAGGCACCAACTTTAAGGGCCGCCCCTGGCCAAACATGGAACAGTAAGCATCGACAAGAGCAATTACAATAAATTGAAACACTTCAGTGTGTTAAAAGACATACCTGGCTACATCTCCCCACCACACACACACATAAATACGCCCATACAGGAGTCAATAATGCTTCTCATAACCAAACCAAACCTCTTCTTGGTCATCTTCGGAGAATGCTAGAGAATAAATTCATTATTCTGAGCACTCATGAATAAAGGGAGAGAATCAAGCATTTCCTATAGAAGTGTTATATCAGTATAACCAAACAGTTAATGAGGAACTTTTTTACTTATAGATTTCCAGCTAGTATATGCAGAGGGCATGCTAGAATTCGAATGCCACCCTTTTGTTGCCACTAATGAAATAGTGGGTCTGGGCAGTAATCATCAGTGCCTGGTAGGCCCTTAGGTGAAAGAGGACGTTACAGTGGATGATCATGCTGACAATATGGAGATCCATGATAATACAGGTGGTGGAAGGTATTCTCCAAGGTAGTGTAATCCAAGGATCTCTAGGTACTCATTTTCTTTCCAGAATAATTTTTTTGGAATCTTTGCCTTATTCCTATATGTTTCCTGTTTCTAAGCTCAGCCTTCACATTTTTTAATGTAACTTGAGAATTTGGATCATCAGCTAGTATTTCTCAGGTAGTGCCTCAGCAAGTTACCTTATTTTCATCTGTGCAATGGGGATAATAGGTAATCCTATTATATAGGATGGAATTACATGAGGGGTGTGGCTGGTACTCAGTGTAAATTAATTGGTATTATTCTTAGGAAGATTATTATGTCAGCGCATTGCTTGCCTGGTTAGGTTTTCCCAAGGGACTGTTTGTCAATATTTTTTGCTAGCAAAGGCCTTAACCACTACCTTTCTCAGACTAGATCTCTCCAAGGTGGGAGAAGGATATAATTTTTTTCCTGGAGGAAAATTTGTGTAGGCTAGGTGGGTCTTGATGGGGAATATAGAAACCAAGAAATTTGGTTTGTTATGCTGCCCGTGAACATGTAGGTCACACACACAGTGAATAGTCAATGCACTTTATGTATATACTTTTGCATCTGATGATACTCAGTGGGATTTTACATACCTCATCTTACTTAAGCAGGGGCATTGCGTGATTCCTGTGTTGCAGGTGAGAAAATTGAAACTCAAAGAGGTTGAGTGATTGTCTAAGGTCACATCACAATCCAGGGCTTCTGACTCTCTTTGTATTTTGTTACTAGCCTCTTGAAATATTTTAGTTCCCTTCCAGAGGAATGCCTGATAAATTTCACCCGCCTTGGTGGTGAAAATCTTGATAAAATTTTTCTTAGTGGGATCCCTGCAGCCAGTTAATACCCTTCTAATACTTTTATTCCCAAACACTTAGGATCATCAAAGTTTATACCAACACACTTGAATTACTCCCTCTCTATAAATTTGGAGATTTCAGTCTGGAACATCTCTTTTGGATTGTGTATAAAATCATTAAATAAAGCAAACACTAGCATCAGTTTGGAGGAATCCATGACTTAAATTTTTTCATCAAGAAGAATGATTCTGTGTTCCTGGTTTTTTATTTTTTTTCACCAAGAAACCAGGTCAAATAAGCTATTCTACAAAATTCTATCACAAACATAATTTTTCTTTACAAAACATCACCTTTTGATGCAGAACTTACATAAATTAGGCCCACCGGTTTACTTTTTCCTTTTATAGTTTTTAAACATTTCAAATGTGATACATGATCATGATGAGATTATAAACAGCATAGAAATACAAATAGTAAAAAGTGAGATTTTTCTCTTTGATTAGTGCTCTCACTTCCTTCTCTAGAGGAAACATTAGTTTAATGGCTCTGTTTCTGGATCTTTTTCTATGCATTTACAGACTTATGAGTTATTTCCTTTTAATATACTTGCTTATGTATATACATTTTTACATGAATAGGAATGCTTAATATATATATTTTTAATGTCTTTCATTTAATGTATCCTAGACCTATTACATATCACTTTTTTGCTTTTTTAAAACTAATTTAAAGGAACACTTTATATTATGGATTTTAATTCTTTGTTACATATATTGCATATATTCCCTGTTTTCATTTAATGTATCCTAGACCTATTTACATATCACTACACACACTCTACTATATTCCTTTTAACCACTCCACTACAAATATATGTATAATGACAGACAAATTGTTGCCCTTAAAAACAATAAAATAAACATGCCCTTCAACTAGTTATTTTTGCTTATAGGAGAAAATATTTTCTAATTTTTACTCCTAGAAGTAAAATTACTAAGTTAAAAGGCACTCAACACCTTTAGTGTGGACAGACTCTGCCAAGCTGCCTTCAGATAAGGCTCCACCTGTCTTAGCAGTGACACCTAGATTGACTCTATCCTCGTACCTCTTCAAGCATTAGATAGTATCAGTCTTTTCAATTTTCCCTCGATAATGTTCAACAATGTGTCTCTGTTGTTTTAATTGGCATTCCTTCATCTGTTTGTGCTCATTTGTAGCCCTTTTGTGGATCATCTGCTCTTATCCTGGACTAAGTTTTTTTTTTTTTTTTTTTTTGGTTGGGTTACTTTTTTAAAACTAATTTAAAGGAACACTTTATAATATATGGATTTTAATTCTTTGTTACATATATTGCATATATTCCCTCTGTCATTTGTCTTTTAGCTATACTTATTTTATATTTTGTACATGCAAAAAGTGTTTGGTTTTTACAAATTGTATTGCTAAATCCTATCCTTTATGGCTTCTGGAACATGTGTCTTATTTAGGAAGGCCTTCTTCTCCTGAGTTATACAGATACTTTTCTTAAGTTTTCTTCTAATATTATTATTGTTTTGTTTTTATGTTTAGCTCTTTAATCCATCTGGAAATGATTTTTGTATATGGTGTGAGGTAGGTATCTAAGTGTACTTTTCAAATGAATAGTTCATTGTCCCAACACTTTGATTACTAACCCATCATTTCATATATTAAATTCCAGTATTATACATGGGTCTGCCTCTGGACTCTATTTTGTTCCATTGATTAATGAAATTTGTCTATATCTATGCCAATAACACACTGTGTTCATTCCTGTAGTTTGGTAATATGTTTTGCAATCCGAAAAATCTCCCCTGTTGTTCTATTTCAAATATATCTTCGTTTTTATCAAGTATTTATTCTTCTAGACAAATTTTGGTACCATCCTGTCAATTTCCATACATCATTCCATTGGGGTTTTCATTTAGACTGTGTTGAATTTGCAGACTAATTTGAGGGAGGAATGAGAGATTTATGACATCAAGTCTTCCTATTCAAGGAAATGACATTTCTTTCCATATATGAAGATCTTTTATGTTTTTCAATACTTTTCTTTAGATAGACCTTGTACATTTTCTGCTAAGGTTTATGCCTAGGAATTGAAATTTTTTGTTGCTGTTATACAAACAATTTTATTTTCCACTGAGTTTGCTACTACTGGTGTATGAGGATAGTTTGATCTTTGTAGGCTCATTTTATATCTGGGTGGCTTACTAAATCATATAATGATTCTAATTGCTAATTTTAGTTAAATACCCTGAATAAGTCTGAAATATATGCATGCAATGGTTTTTTACTTTTCCTTTTTAATGTTTCTACCTACGTTTTACCTTTGTTTTATTGAATTGGCTAGGACCACCTCAACAATATTGTGTTAAATCAGTGATAGAAGATACTTTTCTATGCTTCTAAAGTTTTATCAGCACATATAATATTCAGTGCGTTAAATAAAGGAAGTTACCTTCTATTACTAATGAATTTGGGCATTTAATCAGGAAAATGTTATGGAAATTTTTGGCATCTTTTGAAACGATGGATTTTCTTCTTTTATCTTTTAATTTAGTGAGTTAAACAGTAGATTTCTTAAGGCCAAGGCATTCTTGCATTTCTATTATAAACCTTACTGAGTTATAATATGGAATTCTTGTAATACTTTGCTGATTCAATATAATTATATTTTATTCATATTTGGAGGCTCTATTCATAACATAATTTTATGCATATATAGATAAAATATCTATAACTATACTCATGTATTTAAGGCTATATGCTATGTTTGACTGATTTTATCATCAGAAATATTCAAGTCACAGAAAGTCAGTTGGGAAAGTTTCTTTTTTTTATTTTTTGTTTTGGATAAAAAATTTAAGGGAAACTTACCCCCCCAAATCATCTGGCCTTGTACTTTTTTAACGTACAGAATTTTTACTACAATTGAAATTTTTGTGTGTGTTTGAATTTTCTACTTCTTTTTTTAAAATTTTTTTCTACTAAATCAATTATGGCATCTCTATTTCTAAATTTCTTGTCATAATATTTTTAACATTTTCCACTTGTCTTCTCTTAAGTGTCTTATTAACCTTGTCAAAGGGTTATATTACTTTTTTTAAAAATTTTTATTTATTTATGATAGTCACACAGAGAGAGAGAGGCAGAGACACAGGCACAGGAAGAAGCAGGCTCCACGCACCGGGAGCCCGACGTGGGATTCGATCCTGAGTCTCCAGGATCACGCCCCAGGCCAAAGGCAGGCGCTAAACCGCTGTGCCACCCAGGGATCCTGGGTTATATTACTTTTAAAGAACTACCAATTAATTGTGTAGATATGGTCTCCTTTTAAATTTTTTTCCCTTTTGGTTGTTTTGCTTTGTTTTCTTTTATATCAATTCCTCATTTTATCTTTATCATTTATTTCCTCTTTCTTTCTATTGTCATGTAGGTCTTTACTACCTTTTTTGTTGAATCACATTTTAGTTTATTAACTATTTTAAAAATAAGTGCTTACATGTTATAATTTAAAAATTACTTTAGCTATATTTCATATACTTTGAAGAATACAAATTTAATTATTATAATAATTTTTACATTTAATTTTCAATTTTTCTTTTATCAAGTTTTTTAATTGCCCAAAGAGAAACTTCTAAAAAATTATTCTTTTGTTGTGAATTTCTATTGGGCACAGAAAATGTTTTTCATTTTTATTTTATGTTTACTGTGTTTTTTCTTTTGGCATTTAAGCTTTCATTTGAGGTATAATATGTGATTGGTTTTATAAATTGTTTCATATAATTGGAAATAATATTCAACTTTTTAGGGAGGTTGAAAGACACACAATCACAATACTCATATCTATTAATTAAAACTTATTATCTGTATCTTTAAAATATGGGCAGCCCCAGTGGCTCAGCGGTTCAGCGCCGCCTTCAGCCCAGGGCCTGATCCTGGAGACCTGGGATCGAATCCCATGTCAGGCTCCCTGCATGGAGCCTGCTTCTCCCTCTGCCTGTGTCTCTGCCTCTCTCTCTCTCTCTCTCTCTGTGTCTCTCATAAATAAATAAATTCATTTATCTTGTCTTCTTGATATGTGAAAGAAGTGTTTTGATTTTTGATTTTTCATTATAATGGTGGTTTTGTCAGTTTCCTTTGGTTTATACCCTATTTTTATTCTTCGTATATTTTTATTGCTATGTTACTTGGAGCCTAATAATTTATCACTATCATAGTGGTGAATTTTGCTATCTTGAAATATGATGTAAATTATTTTTTCTCCTTTTAATTCTTGGCATTCTAATTTTTTCCACATGTATTTAATTTTTAATGTTTTATATATTCAATATTATACATTTAATTATATATTGTATATATCAAAATACATATTCATTTTCCCCTTTATTGTTGTATTTATGCCTTCTTTCATTTTGAATATTTTCTGTTCCTTTTGTCTACGTGTCTTTTCTAAACAACATACATCTTGATTTTTTTTTAAGATTTTATTTATTTATTCATAAGAGACACACACAGAGAGAGAGAGAGAGAGGCAGAGACACAGGCAGAGGGAGAAGCAGGCTTCATGCAGGGAGCCTGATGTGGGACTTGATCCTGAGACTCCAGGATCACACCCTGGGCCAAAGGCACACACTAAACCGCTGAGCCACCCAGGGTTCCCCTACATCTTGATTTTTTTTAAACAAATTTTCTTTTATTTAAGAAGCAGTATAACCCATTTGTATATAGTATCTATGCTATATACAAATTATTACAAAGATCTTATATATAAAGATATTATTTTCTTTGTATAAAAGATATAAATTATATACAAAAATATTATTTGAACTTCTTTTTCATATTGTACCTTCAACACCATTATCCCATTCCTCTTCTTTGTCATCTTTTTGGCATTGGCTAGAGATTTTTGGTTCTCTTTTCTAAATACTGGTTTGGAAGCTATATGTACTGTTTCTATTCTTCTAGGAGGCACTTAAAGATTTTAGTAAGCAAATTAAAATTGAAACTGTTGTAATCAACAATTGATGACTGTCTGTAAACTCCCTTCCTGTCCCTAAAAGACAAAGCCTTTGCCAGGCATTTAATGATTACTCTTCCTACTCTTCTATGCACTTATGGTTGAAATTATCTGAAGGTTTCATTCCAGATAAGTAGTGTTAATAATAGCAGTGGTAGTACTCTTAGCATTATTAGTATTATTATTTACTTTATGTCTCTATTTTACAGGAAGACTTTATTAGTAATGGTATTACATTTTACTACCAAATTAGCAACCACTATTTAGATTTAAATTGCATTTTTGTGACTTATATGCTCTACATTATTTGTTATGTTCCAAGTCATTGTCTATTTTAGGTTCTTTTTTTCTGTTTTTCTGGAGTAATCCTGAATTAGTTTTTGCTCCTTTATTTTCTGAAAAGCTGTGAGTGGTATACTTTCTGAGTCTTTGCTTATCTGAAAGAAACCCCTCCATTTGTCTTTACACATGACACAGAGCTGTCTTGATTATAAAATCTCAGGTTGAAAACAGTTTCTCCACATCCTTATCATCATTTATCTTCTAAAATATTTCAAGTGGATAAGGCAAGCATCATTTTCCTTTTTAGAAATAATATTGCCCATTTTCCAATAAGTCATTCTTTTTTAAGTGTTCATTATTATCATCCCTCCACCTGACCCACCAGAGAGAACTTCTAATTAATAGTTCATCAGGACGATTGTAGAGAGCTCTATCAATGGCAAGCACTTTTCTAACAGCAAATTCTCTTTATTAGCCAAAAGTTCCCATTTCTGATGTTTTGTTTACTAATGATGCAGTGAGTTCCTGAGTTTTAAACCATGCTGTGAGTTGTCTTCCACTTATGCTAATACCTCTAGCCTGCTGGGCTAGTCAGGATTTCCCTAATGTTTTCTCAGGAAAGGGTATCCTGAATGTCAACCACTTCCTCTTGTCCTTGACTGTCAGATCTGTAGACCTACAGATAGGTCCCCTTAGGCTATTTTAAAAGAGACTTTTCTCACTGGCCTTTGAGATGTTACTAAGAACTGTCGTAAATTCTCTTTTGGTCCACTCAATTTCTTATTAGCATGTGGTCTTCCCTACATTTGAGACTAACCTGTCCCCTTCACTTGAAACACCGAGACATAAGTTACAGTGAGAAATTTAGGATAGTCAGAAGGTAACCTCATAGTTCTACAGATTAGATGCACTTGGATAATACTGTGCTTTAACCACCTTGGCCAAGGAGTTTAACCTGATGTCTGCAAATACCTCAGTGATTCTGCTGACTTCCCTCTGGACCTTCTTTGAAGGTTAGGTTCACTATAGTACTGGATTCTAAAACCTCTCCTACCCTAAATCATCTTGTGATCTTTATACTAAGAAACCTACTTTCCCTTAGGGATTATCTCTAATTGCTACTCTAGCTGCCTCCATTATTATAGATCTTGGATGTCAGTACCTCCACTGAGCCTCTGACACAAGTTGCATCAAATTGTGGCTCTTTTACAAAAAGAGGCATCAAGAGTGCATCTACTTTTGAAGAGTACAGACAGGTAATGAGCGATTCTGGCCGTCTGGTCACTCTGTGTGTGCCTCTGTCTTGATCCCTTTTAGGTGGGAGGACACACCATGCTCCCCATCCGTTGGATGCCCCCTGAAAGCATCATGTACCGGAAATTCACTACAGAGAGCGATGTGTGGAGCTTCGGGGTGATCCTTTGGGAGATCTTCACCTATGGAAAGCAGCCATGGTTCCAGCTTTCAAACACAGAGGTACAGAAGGGGGTAGATGGGAACCTCGATTTTGGGGAAGACTGATAGGAGTCATCTCAGGCCAGGATTTAGACATGGTATACAAAACATTAGATGGTATTTGGAGCTAGCAGGGCAAATATAGGTATAAGCAAGAGGGGAGAGCTTCTTAGGAAAAAAATTAGAGCTGTAGGAAGTGTGGTATAATTGTCAAGAGAGCATGAAATCAGATGTCTAAATTGAGATGCAAGTCATGGTTCTGTTTGTTCTGCTACACTTAAAAATCACAAATGTTTCACTAAGACAGAAAATAAAACAAAGAACAACTCTGAGCTTTTCAATTGTGCCATCTTGTGGAAACACCCAAATTATCTGGATTCCCAGAGGTTTTAGGCCTGCCAGGCCCAGGGATGTGAAGGATTGGTGGATTGGGAAAGCAAATTTCGCATTATTGATAGAGCTGTGTGTGGACTTCCAGGAATAAAAGAGTTCATAATAGTGAGTATAATAATAATAAACACATTATATGTTTTTATAATTTTGATTTATAGTGATAATAATAAAAACACCAGTCATCAGACTTTAACAATAGTTAACATTTAGTACCAGACGCTCTTCTAAGCACTTGAGCTGTATTAATAGCTCAGTACTTTCCACATGAATACCTGTTGAGATTTAGGGCAAAGGAAAGGGAACTGCTTGGGGTTCTGGAGATGACTGGCCAGAGACTCAGATGGGAGCTTCTGTGGCGTGGAGAAAACGTGGGCCATGGTCACAGGACTCTTGTCCCCAAAGCCAGTCAGAATGGTTCTCATTTATGTCTGGACCAGACTCATGCTCCCTGGAGAATACAGTATAGTTAATAGACGGTAACAGACTCAGATTCCCAACCTAGCAGACCTATAAGAGATTGCAATTATTCTTATGGTTTTTTGTTTTATACAAAAACATGAATGCAAGGGCCTTTTAATATTGCAATTTTATCTGAATTTTGAGAACATATCTTTGTGGAAGCTGTGTTCATCTTTGCTTTCTTGTGCTCTAAGCAGTGAGTTTCAGAGACTAAAAAGAAAGCATTTCTTTAAATCTGTAATATCTCATCAATCACAAGCTGAATGAGTCTTGACCACATTTCCCAAAATAGGACAAAACATTTGGATGAACTTTTTTTTTTTTTTAAAAAAGCATGTATCAGAACACACTTATTGCAGTATTTTTTAAAAAGTTGTTGGTGTTTTCTTGGGGTGTGTGATTGGTGGTAAACGCAAACATACACGCTCACATGCACAAACATGGGTGCACACAAGCACACACATTCTGAACACAGCCTCCCTGTAGTTTGGTGGCCCCAGTAAAGAGGGGATCTGGGCTGAGGGTACTATTGGTGTCAGCCCTGGATACTAAGCTAGCTTTTCATAGCCAACATGGCGTTTCTGATAATTTCTAACACAATTTGGTGAGACATTGGCCTTTAAGGTGGGCTTTCTGGTTCTAGCCACCTGTCCCACTCCACACCTCAGGGCAGCCAGGTACTGGCAGCCACTGATCATGGGTTTCTTTATGGAAGTTGACAACCCAGCAAGCCCCACACTGGAAGAGACACTACCGAGCGCTTTTGATCGCAGCATTAACAGCTGCTGTAGTTTGAGCTGGGTCCCTTTGCGTGGAGGTGAAGGTAATGGAGTGTGGAAACAGGGCTCTAATAAGAATGGAGCATATGAGCAGCTAGAGACCTATCAGGCTGGCACAGAAATGAGCCTCATGGGCTGGTGCCGACCCTGGGGTGAATAGGACCAGGAAAGTGCTGACATAGTGGAGGTTTGACAAGCTGTCTTAGGGTCAGTGTGACATAAGACAATGTCCCAGACAAGGCGCTGTTGGGGGCAGCATGGAGAGATAAAGGAGATAAAAGGCACTTCTCTTGCCCAGCTGAACACAGTGTAGTGAGGGCAGAGCTACCAGAGGCATTCGACTGGAGATGATTCTGTGTAGTCTGTCATTACAACCTATCTCTGAGCAAGGAAACTGGAGTTTTGGGTAAGTTGCCCAAGGTTTGACAGTGATAGAGTTAGAGAGAAGTTAAAAAGCAATCCAAGATGAGGAAGATGAAAACTTGAAAAGTCACATATTCGATGTCAGCAAAGAAGTGCTTTTGAGAAATTGGAAATGAACCACAAATTCCAGGCTTGGTCCTTACATGGCCAGCTGGGGCTGGTCCAGCCATGGCTGTTTTCTTCCTACTCCTCCTTAGCACCTCCCCTGTGGTATGTTGGGCCATGCTTTATGCTCTTGGCTTTCTTGGGACCTTACGACTACTCAGGAGGTAGTCAAGGCATGCATTTGATCTCCATCTTCTGGGTGAGGCTGTTGAGGCCCTGTCAGGTTCACTGGCTTGTGCTGGTCACCAGCTGGGAAGTGGTGAATCAAGCAGTAGTCCTGGTGTGAAGGACTTTAACAGAAGCCAAATGCTTGGGTTAGTGCAAAGAGCAAGGGAGTAGGTGCCTCACTGAGAAAGGGAACGGCATGGCAGCTTAGAGTTAGATGTAAGCTTGGTGCTATGTATAGAGGCTGGGGGTGGGAGGGAAGGGAGGCATGGAGAGACTGGCTGGTGTAGAGTTCCTTCAAGGGGGTTTCAAAGTCACCCAGGCTCATAAGAGGGGAGGGACAGGTCAGATGTCAATCCCCACTGCCAAGTAGCAATGAGTGCATCCAGATAAGATACAGGACTAGAGAGGAAGAGTCAAGTATAGGGAGGAGTGTGTGTGTGAATCCATGAAGGCCTGGCTCAAGAGGTGGGGTGCAAAAGGCAGTGGTGAGCATGGCCAGAGAGCAGCCTGCCTGGGACAAATGAGAGACTCAGCGCTGTCTCCAGCCAGCCTTCTGCCTGTGCAGGTGGACACCCCAGCTCTGCACAGAAGCTCCTCCATAATGTCGTTGCCTACTGCTGAGTGTGAGCCACAGGGCCCAGGGGTCTGTGGTTGTAATGTCCTTGTTCTCCTCATTTTTTTCAGGTCATCGAGTGCATCACCCAAGGCCGGGTGCTGGAGCGGCCCCGAGTCTGCCCTAAAGAGGTGTACGACGTCATGCTGGGGTGCTGGCAGAGGGAGCCCCAGCAGCGGCTGAACATCAAGGAGATTTACAAAGTCCTCCATGCTTTGGGGAAAGCCGCCCCCATCTACCTGGACATCCTCGGCTAGTGGTCGGTGGCTAGTGGTCACGGATGCATACTCTGTTGCCTCCTCTCTCCTGGCCTCACATCCCCCCTCGTCCACCTCACACTCCCTTCTTCCATCCTGACTGAAGCAAACATCTTCATAAACTCAAGTGCCTGCTACATATACAACACTGAAAAAAATGAAAGAAAAAAACCTGTAAGGCAGTTTGGCGAATATATATATATATATATTTATATATATATCTAACTATCTATCTATCTATATCCACAGAGAGATACATTCTCTAATACAGAGAGAAACTGCTGATACAGAAACCGTAAGACTGTAACAACAACTCAGAAAATCTTAAGTGTTATGAATGCAAATGGCAGTTCCCTTTGACCGAAGCTGGAGCCCATGGTTCTTTGGCTCCGGCTTTTCTGGGGCGGAAGACCGTGATGACGCAGAGACCGTCTTCATGCTGGGACAGGAGGCGCTGGGCTGGAGTGCAAATCACCGCTGTGCAGGTGATGCCCTGCACCTGTGTGGTACCCCTCCACCGTTCCTGAGGGCTGCACAGGTGCATGGGCAGACCTCATCCACTGCTCTCAGGATGCAGCAGGAAGTAACATCGGCCCAGGGGCTCTGGAATCCCTCATGTCTCCCCTGAGTATTGCTCCACGCCTTCCCCTTTCCTCCACTTCAAGACAATTCTCCAATTTGCCCATTCTAGAAAGTAGAGTCCTGATGCTTTTGGAAGTCAATGAGGGCACCTACCACTAAACACTGAACAACCAACAAGACCACAAAACCATGATGACAATGGACCACATCCGTCTTGGGTGTAAACCATGCTCAAGTTCCTTCCTCAGTTTGAAAGAGATGTGTCATCTGTTCTCTGAACTTCAAGAACTGGACGTTCTGGGCTTAACCACAGAAGAAAAAGTGAAATTTGAACCTTCCCTATCAAGGCACTGCCTCCATCTTTTCCTCACTGGAAAGACTCCTTGGCCCCACCTCCCACATTCAGGCCTTTGGGGGAGTTTGGGGGCGTAGGGAATATTCCCCATGTTGCTTGTGGATGTGGACACAGCAGGGTTCCAATAGCAGGAGACTTTGTTCCTTGTAGGTCATTTTAAGGTATGCCCCTCCGTATCCTGTTTCTCATCCTGCCCACCCTAGATCCTTAGCCCCCACTTCCTGGGCCTCTTGCAAGTCCCAGGTAAACCTCACTGCCAGGGAAGGAAGCCAGGTCTAGCGAGAGTGGGGGGCAGTGCTTATTTCAGGGAGCAAGGCCGTGGAGTGGGCAGGAGCTGGCAGCGGAGAATCTATTTGGTGCCTGCACCGGCCCCTTGGCATTCTCCTCACGTTTCCAGCCCCTGGAAGGATTGATGCATCTGCCTTTGAGCTTGCTGTGAACACTCAGGGGCTGAAAAATCGCTTTTGTGGGCTGGGGGTGGGGGAGGGGCTGGGGCCTCTCTGGGAGGTGTCCACTGCCTGGCCACAGCCACAGGCTTGGCATCTTAATGAGGATGGAGCCCTGACCAGCGAGAGAGAAGGAGGCTTCTGGGCTGCAGTCCTAGCCCTGCTGTCAAGGGCTGTAACAAGGGCAGATCCCTGGGCCTCCCTGACACGTGACAATGAAATGCCCCTGGAAGGCAATGGCCTGGCCCCCACGGAGCCCTCCTGCCGGAGAGAGGACAGGGCCCTCTCAGCTCACTGGCCCATCCATCTCACCCCAAGCACAGAGCTACCTAATAGACTGGCCTTTGCCCCCTGGGGGCCTCCAGGGGGCCTCTGACCGGCACACTGCCCTGTCAGCCTGAGGGGCTGGAGCAGCTTGAGCGGCCCGGTCAGCTTCAGTGTGGGCGTCTCTATGGGGTTTAGGACTAAGTCCTCTATTTGTGGTTTTTCTTTTTTTTTCTTTTTTTTTTTTTATGAACAAATGTTTTTATTCAAATAGAAAAGAGCTGTGTTTGGACTGTTGGCCTTGGTTGGGAGTCAGGGATCAGTGAGGCTGCTCAGCTGGGTGGGAGGGGAACCAGGGTTTGATGTGGGTTTGGCATTGTGCTGGGTTCCCATCCCTGAGGACTTTTGAGGAGAGCTAGGTGGATTGACCACGTCAGAGGAACCCTTGGCTGTCCCCTGGCAGTTATCCCCCCGTCTTTGTGCATGGAGGCCCTGGGCCTATTCTGGGGCTGTTAATGCAGGATGAGCTATGTACGCAGTCTCATGTTGAGCAGGGTAATGAAAGGAAAGCTGTTCATGGACAGAGGGCCTTGAGGGAGAAGGGTCTTCTGGTTAGACGTGAAGCTCCAAGGCTCCTGTTGCTGCCAAAACAAACTCCAGAATAGATAGTGTCCCCCAAACACACCCTGTGTGGCTTCCATCTCATAGGCTGTGTTTCTAGAACTTCATGGTCGCTGATAGACAAGGAAGCATGGGGCATGGGAAAGGGTTGGAAGCTCCTGGGCAGCTGGGAATGAGGAACAGGCTAGGTTTTCAACTCAGGGTGTGAAGGCATCATGGCCTAATGGGAGAAGCTAGTTCCTTCAGGAGCAAGGAGCCCTGAAGGAGACCAAAGTCAGATTGCACAGGCCCTGGTACTGTATGGGGATGTGGCTTTGTCACATCCACCCTGAGCAGCTGCCTCTCCTAAGAGTGGAAGAATGAAGGGTGGCCGAGCAAGAAGGAGTAGAGAGGGAGGATGGGCCTTTTTCCTCCCTTGTTATGTATGCTCTCTGTATGGAGGGTACATGTCGATTTTATGTCAAGCAGGTAAAAAAATAAAAAGCTTTTTGGAGGGTGAGGGAGGCAGAGAGTAGGACACTGTGGGAACTGAAGGAGCACCCCAGGGCCCTGGGGGGCAAGCAGAGGACACTGTTCCTCCTGTGGTGAGAAGAACCATGGAGACTTCCTGTCCTGTGTCTCAGGCTCCTGTCAAACGAGAGATGCCTGTTAATCTCTGGCCCCTGCGGGGTTTGAAATGTTTCGATTCTCACAGCATTGGGTTACCGCCCTGGAATGCCAGGGTGGCCCTTGTCAGGCTTGGGGGGAGTGAGAGGCAGAGACAGCTGCTCCCAGGGGCTCGTGGACCTGGGCATGCATGGGTCCCATGAGATACTCCTCCACGTTACAGTGTGAAGTGTCTGAGGTGACTTTCAGCCCAAAGGGCTCATTTGGTCTCGTTCTCCACCCCCAGCCTCTTTGTACACCAGAAAGTGCTGGCAAATGCCTATTTATCTGTTTATTTTCAAAGAGCTTAATGTGGTTGAATGAGTCTTAAAAATGACATCCTTTCAGCCAGTTTGGCCACCCCAATCCACCCAGTTCTCATCCCTCCACGCCACAATCCACATTAAAGAAACAAAAAACAAAAAACATATGCCAGAGCAGCTCTTAGGGCAAGGCTGGATACAGACCAAATTTGTGAGCTTTGGTGGAAGCTCCTGGTGGGTCACCCAGGCTGACTGTCCTGCCATGTCATCCTCATCTGATCCCCTCCTGGGTTGAGTGACAGTGGCCTGCTGTTGGAGACCGCTTGGATTAGGGAGGCATGGCCAAGTGTCTTCCCTGTTCTTGACTTTGGATGTGTCCCAGATGCTGCCCTCTCATTACATTCCCCAGCCCCAAAGTGGATCTTGAGACTCACTAAGCCTTCTCTTGCTAACAGAAGAGGGATTTACGTTCCTCCACTCAGCAGATCACACACAGATCATCCCTGGAGAAAGGCTTTCTACTGGAGACAATGGGAGGCTTGGTCCTCCTGGCTTCAGATTGAACCTTACCATTCTTCTCTAGTGATGCTTACTTTGTGGAATATACTAGTGTAAATATTTTTGGTGCTAAATACTACAGAAATCAACACCAACAAGAGAGCTGACAGCCAGCTTCCAGGGCTGTGTGAGACTCCACTCAAAAGTGGAAGTGAGTCAGTCATGCCGGGATGGTAGAGGATACATGGGAGCTTGGGTGGGAGTATACAGTGATGTGGAGAGACTGTCAATGAAACTCCAGGCTTTGCTTTTGGTTACCTGGGTGACCTTAGCCAGGTCCGCTAATCTCTCAGACTATCAGATTTCTCATCTGAGGCATTTAAGAGGTTAGAATAGATATCCTTAGGGTCCTTCTCACTCAAAAAAAAAAAAACCAAAAAAACCAAAAAAACAAAAAACCAAACCAGTCTGTTCTGATGTTACTTTTTTTTTTTTTTTCACTTGATTATAGAAATAAGAGAGAGATGAGAAGCAGGTAAAGAAGGGGAGTTGGGAAAGTTACCAAGGGCAAGACATTGATTATAGAAGGCAAACAGGAAAGACTCCATGATCCTTAGGTTGGAGGGATGTTGGTGGGGGGGAGCCAGGCATGCCAGCCCTCCAGCTGCTGCCCGGGCCCTGTGGCTGACTTCCACAGGCTCTCCTCCTCAGCTCGCAAGCTTCTCCATTCACCACCAACATGCCCTAAGCTGGCAGAAACTACTCCAAGATAGTAGTAGGGAGACAGGCCTGCCCACCTCTCGCGCAGGCCACTGGTAGCCTGAACTTAAAAACCGACAGATGTTTATCTTCACCTGCTATTTCAAAGGGGTAGGAAGTTGGAAAGAGGGCAGTGTTTTAAGTTGTGGACTCTTCACCAAAGTCCTTTCCCTTCAGTCCTGCAGAGTGGCATCCTTGCTCTTCTTTTTCAAACCAAACAGCAGCAGTATTAGCTCATTCGAGGTGTGGTTACTGCAATGGACAGTCTTGAGCTTTGGGATCCTCCTTGTGCTTTGCTAGAGTCTAGCGCAAAGAAACATCTATAGTTCTTGGTGGAATGAGCCCATGTGCCCACAGTCTAGAGAACTGCCCTCAAATGCCTCTGGGATGGCTACTGTCAGCTCTGATGGAGACAACCAGTTAGAATACCTGATGGCCTTTGCCCTTCAGCAAGAAATGGCACCTGTAACCCACGGCTTGGTGCCATAGCCACTTTGTTTTTGGTCCCTGGTACGCCAAACTTTTCTATGTTACTAAATAAAATTTTTTGGCCAACACTTACATTCTAAAGGGAAATTCCAAGTTTTTGTATCATTTTTAAGATGTCAGTATAGACTCCAGAAAATGCTTTGGGGTTGCTTAATATCACTGGTATCATCGTCTGAGGGGAAGTGTAGGCCTGTACACATTATATTCTTGCATCTATAGCTTTAATTGGACTGGCTTCAGTGAAAGTCTGCTTGGAGCCAGCAAATGGATTCCTTGATGCTTTGTCTTTTTGAGCCTTACATTCCTTGGGGGTGAGATATCCAGAGATGGCCTGGCCTAAGAGAGCCAGTCAAAGTGATGCTACTGGGAAATATGTCATCTTGTAAAATTTGATCATTTGGTGCTCCCTGAATTAAATTATGCTGGTGACAACATTCTGGGCATCTGAAAATCTCTCCTCCTGGCAGTCTGATAGATGACCATGCAGAAATGATTTATACCATACTCCATTTGGGTATTGGCATTGAATTCACCAGGGATACATGTACAACCACCCCCTAGGTGGGATGGGACAGAGAGAATGTGAGATATTGATAATACTCTTTCAGAAGGGTGACTGTGGTGGATGTGGTGAACATCAGTGTCACTACTTTGGGTGATAGGTCTTTTGTTGTGAGCATAGGCTGGTCAACCCTGAGGATCTGAATCTTGGCTTCTAATAGAGTCTATTTCCCTGGTGCAATCTCCTCAAGTATAGTTTCCTTGACTGCCGCCCCCCCCCCCCCAATTCTATACTTTGCAACAAGAGATGTCTCTGCCCTAAGTCTTAGTGTGCCAACATAGACATTTTCTGATTTCATAAGATCTATGGAGATTGAAGTCCCCCTCAAAAATACTTGAAATTCTTGATCAGAGTAATAAAATCCAGATTCTCCCTCCTCTTTGGCTAATTAAGTTCCAAATTTAAAACAAGGTTCAGTTTGATATTTGCAGTTGGGATGATGTCTTAAACCAGTGTGTTGAGCTATTTCCCATCATATGGAGGCAGGGGAGTAAGCTCTGTTAATTTTTTCTAGTCACCAATGTAAACATCCCTTTGTGTGCAGTGCCATGGCCCAAACTTGTAGCTTGCAAGAGATACTTATGGCCAACAAAGCTAGAAGTTTATAGATACAACAAGATAACACAGATGAGGAAAGGCCTATTGGTTATCTATTTCTGAGAAGTGCCTTGGCACTTGCTTAGGTGTCTTGCTTTCCAGTTTGACATATTTTGAGAAGAGTTGATTTCTTTTCACTTTAGACAATGACCAATTAAATATCTTTCCTCAAAGTCCAAAGGAAGATTGAAAGCCCAGATATCCACTCATTCTCTGATATTTTTTGAATGCAGTTTCCCAAAAGCCCAATGAGAAATGCCAATACTCAAATCTAGGTCTGATAGTTATTCCTTCATTTAAGAAGAGTGTATACTCAAATGAATAGCTTCCTGAAATGTCTTGTTTCTTTCTTGGAGAACTCTCCATGCTCTATCTACACTTAACAGCTGTGTGACATTTAGCCGATGACTCTGAGCCCACCTCTGGAGTGAATACATAAACCTGGTCCAGGCGATTTGATTTCTACTTTATGCAGAAGAGAAGTAAATCTCAGTAAAGAAGATTTTCTTTCATTTTTATGCTTTTTACATTTTTTTTTCCCCTTTTGGCTCTATCCTCTTGCTTCCATGGGACTGACAATCCAGCTTCTCAAACTCCATGAAAGTCTTAATGTGAGGTGAATTCCAGGACCACAAACAGTTAGGACTTCAAACAGTGAGAAAATTGGCGCTGAATGATTCGGCACACAAAGCAGAAAACCTTCATTTCCTGCAGGCAGGATGGAATTGACTGTTATATTAAGACTTGTGAAGGAGCCCTGCCCCGGAGTAATTTTAGTGCTGTCAGACAACGTTGACATCTAGATTAACCTCTGTGCAGTGAAGTTTACTGCAAAGCTCATTGAGATGCAAGTGGTGTATCTCCACAAATCCTATCTGGAACTCTCAGTGGCCCACCCTCAGCAAACCCTCATCCCTTCCCACCCACTGCTCTCTCCATCCATGAACTTTTAGCCTCCAGGAGCAGAGAAGCCAGGACTGGGATCTGACCTGAGGAAAGGGAGTTTCAACCTTTCTCTGACCACAGTACTGAGCCAAGCTTTCTGTTCAGTGGGAGTGACAGTGGTTGTCACTGTCTTGATTTTCCCTGAGGGGACTGCACATCAGTTATGAAAGCCACTCTGCTGATGACAAACAGCTTTGCAGCATATTTCGGTGCTGCACAAAGTGAAATGGTTTATAAAGAATTAGTGTGCTCTGCATCAGTGAGCCCTGCTCTGCCTCCCTCCTCCCCCCTGGTGCAGCAATTCTAGGTGTGGATGCAACAGATCAGAACTGCTGCCAGGTAGCCAGGGGAGTAGTGGGTTCTGATGGACAAAGGGCTTGCGCTGGGTCTGTGCTGGTGTTTCCTATTTTCCTTATGAGAAAGGTAGTCCCTGCTCCTCTTCTCTTGGTTGGGACAGAGTGTGCATCTGTCCTCTAAGTCCCAGCTTGTCAGCTTTCTCCTTATGGAGTGGTGGGCTCCACTGTAATCCGCTCCCCTTTCTAACTCACTGTGTGGTACCACATCAAGACGTAAGCGGCTAGCAGAAACCTCAAAATTGAAATCACAACTTCTTTACAAATTAACGCTATTACATTAAAAGTCTTAGGAATAGGCAGCTTAGATTAAGACACCTCCACCTTCAGACTCCTTAGCACTGCAACACATCATCACAGGTGTCTTGGGAAACTTAGTTCAGGATTTTAGAATACTGTGAAGTCCAGAGAACATATTTCTCTGGGGTTTTACTGATCCTGATTCTCTCTGAAATCGTTTTTTCCTACTTTGCCTCTTGCCTGGAATATGAGTAACAATCTCCTTGTATGTTCTTAGATATTTCTTTAGGAAAAATGAAAGCCAGCTCAAGGACATTGTGTTTATTGACTGGGCAAAATAGATTTCTGGGCCAAGTAATGTCACAGTCATATAGAGGCAAACCTGATGACTTTATTTAAAAGCAATTATAAGTGTTATGTTTTGTTCTAAAGCTCAAGCTCACATCGTGCAAACTACATTCACGTTTCATTTTCATTACTTATGATAATTGTTTACATGCACACATATGCACCCCATCCCTGACACACACGCAAATACATCTACACCCCTCTTGGTCCAATATGATCCAACAAGTCAATGTGGGCTTTCTGTTTTTCCCAATGAGCCCTGTGTTAATGTATGTGCAAATAAGTGTGCTCCAGGTATGTGGCCTCTTAAATTTATCTATAGTTCATCTCTCTCTCTCTCTCTTTTTTTTTGTAATTATCACACAGCTTTTGACTTTTTTTTACTATGAGTCATTTATGGAGTTGGGGTTTTTCAAAGGAGACTAAATCCTAAGTTTTCAGAGCCTTTATATTTAAAGGCTGGACTAGTTTTCGAGGAGAAACACCAAACCAAACCAAACCTTGGTGCAGATTTTATTTAATTAATTTTGGGGGATGGGGGTGGGAAAGCTTGAAGAATACATACTAAGTACAGAAATAAATGTGAATTAGTTCAAACAGATTCCTGAAGCTATCTTGGAGCTGAAGCAGTTAGGTAGAAAACTCAAACATTCAGATTGAATCAGAACTTGGGAAAGAATCAGATCTTCCCTTTCCATGGGACATGAAAGGCATCCTGAGTTGGAAGTGAGCAGACTGGACTGGGTGTTACTTGGTGGGTGACTGGGCACAGGTCACTTCAGTTATCCTGGCCAAGTGGAAGTGTCCTTAGTACAAGGGGGCAGCTGGCTGCCAGTTGCAGACTAGCCGCCTCTCTGGTTCCAGTGAAGGGGCAAGCCGATCCACTTCACCCACTGCTCTGATCAGGATCAATAAAGCATGTTTCAAGTCTCCTCTAGAACAAGTGTGCACACTCTACAGAGTCACCCCCCTTTCATTGTGCAGACAGTTCACCTGCCATGGAAAGCTGTCCAGACTCTGAACTCCTGTGGTCCTTCCAATGTCCCTGAATCCACCCCTTAAAGGCTGGCTTTTATCTCTGAAAAATCAGGGGAAGCCCTCTGAGCCCATCTCCCTCTTCCCTCACCTGAGCATCAGCCTCACTTGTGACTGAGCCTATGTTTCTGGAGGAGAAAACAGTGTGCTCTCACAGCCATCCTTCAGTCTCTTTCCAGCTCTGTGGACCAAGTGATTAGCTCCTCATTAGCACCTCATCAGTTGCTCTTGCACAAGAGACTCTGGAACAACAAGCCTATTATAATGCTGTAGTCTGTCTTTTTGAAGTCATCCCTTCCTTCCGGCTTGGTTGGGAAAGGAGAGCCTGCCACAAACAGCTTTTCCTTCAAATTTTTCTGGCTTTTTTCCCTGACTTTTAAATACACTGGTAAATGACAAACCATGGTTTTCTTTTTTGTTTTCCAGGCCCCTACCTATGTGAGTACACTTTGCCCCTATCAAATAGGAGCGCAATATGTCAGCAAAGTCTTTATTTATTTAGCGAGTGGCTATAATATTGACACAAAGATTTGCAGCATCTAAATCTTGAAGGGAATAAAAGGCTTTTTCTATCAAATGAGATCTTTACTGTGATAGCACGAGAAAGGTTTATACCATAAGAACAGAAATGAACCTGAGAACATGCTCCCTCTTTAGGGAACAATGTGGTAGAAGAAATCACTGGAGAAATCACCGGAACACTAGACCCTCTATTCCACAGATCATTATGTATGAATAGATGCTTCAACTCTGTCCTTGACATGGCTCTGAAAACACAATAATGAACAATGATCAACTCTTCACATTTACTATTAAAACAATTTCATCATGCCTAACCCAACCCCTATTTTTTAAAAATACAATTTTTTCATAATTCTGGGGATAGTTCAATATTGTTGTTTTCTTTCCTGGGCGCCTTCTAATATTTTCAATACAATTTCTAATTTTTTTCACTTTTATTTCTTTAGGAAAGACATGGGGTCAATTTTAAATACTGTCTATGATTAAAATGGGGAGTGAAGTGGAGGAGGATGATGGGCCTAGGAGAGAGGGGACCTCTGAGCTCTACTTCTGCTGAAAAGCATTATCCCTTCTGTGCCTCAGTTTCTTAATCAACAAAAAAGCTGCTAACAACCCCTTTCCTGTCACAGAGGCTTATAATGAGCACCTAATGAGGTCATAGCTGTCAAAGTGCTTGTGAGCACCATAGGACCCACTCTTGGGCTGTGAGTGTTGCAAATAGGCTTGCTGGTGCTGAGCTGTGAGCTGCTCTGTAATGTGCCTTGTTTTGAGGTGCACAAAAAGCTTTTCCTTCAAATTTCTGAAATCCCTCCTGCAGTCTGGTTTCTAGAATTATAGCATTGGCAATTTTCTCTTTGAATGATGACCATTGAGCATTGAGAGATGGAGAATACCTTTACAAAAATACAAGCAGAAAGAGGACAGCTTACCCATTCATCCCTCATTGAAGAGGGATTGTTGGTAGGTTTTGTTTTCAGGCCTGGAACCCTGGACATTTTATAGCAAAATGGCATCTCCTGTTGCATTTAACTCTGTATCATATTGTTGATTTTATGAAATTCTGTAGATTTAAGTGTAAAGTTTTTTTAACTGAAGACTATAGAAAGCTTCCTGTATAAATTAGGTGGTAAAACTAATTTTTCAGGAGGCACCCAAAGTAATAATGAACCTGAAGTAGTATTATGTTCATTCTGGGGCCAGCATTTTGTACATGGGGAAATAACCCTAAGATAGAATGAACTGCTTGAGTGAAAACCAAATGCTAAACCACACTTCTGATAGCCTTGAGCACCAACAAATAGGTGTGAGTGGGATTCCCACTGAGAAATGCATCTGATTGAAAATGAACCTCCTTCCCCCCCTTCAACAGTAAATCCTGAGGCCAGATTGCCAAGGTTACAGCAGTGAAGTCATTTACAGGCCCTAAAAAAATCCTAGGTGTTTGTAACATCAGCCACTATTTTAAGTACTTTGCAAATGGTGACTAGTTGGCAAGTTAAATCTTTGGAGTGTGATTTCCTTTAGATCTCCAAGCCACAACCAGGTGTGATGTAACTAAGAGCTGTGGATGATTTTAAAAAAGGGGGAGTCACTCCAAAAAGGAATCATAATAAAGCCGAATACCTGAAATCCTAACAAATCTACAAATACTTTGCTCAAGTTCAGGCTTCTCATTTTTGTTTGTTTTATATAGGGCTCCATTTTTGTTTGTTTTATATAGAAAAGCAACATCTTCATGTTGGACCTCTGTCCAGATGATTTTCCCCCTGTAGCTGTCTAGCAGACAGAAAGCATTTCAGCTTTCTTTGAAATGAGAGTCCAAATTGGGTTATGACTAGGATTTTAAATTATGGTGTGAAATTGGAGAATGCAAACTGGTTTAGGGCAGAGTTCCATAATTCATTCTGATAATCCTGAGGCGGTAACCTCCTTCACAGTATTGTGGAGGCCTGCCTTGAACAAGTCGTTTCAGTGTGTAACTTCCTAGTGACAAGGCTGATTATTTAAGGATTTCAGAGGCATCTTTTGAGAAATACCTCACTGGATATGGAAAATTTGATCTAATATGTTAACAAGAACAAGAAGAACTTATTTTAATGCTTTTTTCCCCTTTCCTCTCTCTGAGAATTTAGCCTTTCTCGGAGGCCATTGGGATATTTCCTTTTCAAGGCTGGAAAAGATTGATTATAGTTCATGTCTGAAAGCAAAAGTTCCCCCAAGCCCAGTGGAGTTGGAGGCAACCAAAATGACCCATGTTAATTTCCTGTGGCCCCACAGAGTCAAGGACCCTTCTTGTTTATGTGTGTGGGCTATGGCAGGTGAGCTCAAGGGCATTGTCAAAATACAATGAAAAGAAAGCAAGTCAGGACAAGAAAACTCTCACATTGAATATGAGAGAAAACAGCAGTCCTGCTTTCTCTGGAAAAGATTTGTGTACTATTAAGGGAAGATTCATGTTCTTTCTCAAATAGGTTTCACTTCTAAGATTTTGTGTGTGTGTGTGTGTGTGTGTGTGTGTGTGTGTGTTGGCTGAAAGGGGGTATGGGGCCAGTTAGGAAGTAGTTACGATTATGAATTTAGATCTTCTCTCAAACACAGTAAAAGCTCTGCTCTGTTTCTCAAAATGAGACAATATAATTAGGTGTGGAGAGGAATTCAGGGACCATGTTCCAGTATGTGGTATAGTTTTATCCAAATATTTCCTTCAGGAACATTTAATCACAGCAAGCCAAATTAATCCCATGTCTGTAACTGGTATTGGGAAAAAGAAGTCAGTGGGCAATTTCTGCAGCCCCTAGCTGCATCCATTTGTAGTCTTCTTTTCTAAGAGTTAGGTGTCCTGGAATCACACGAGGGAATATGCTGGTAGGGAATGAATGGGGAGGAAGTTTGAAGAGTTTCCCACTGGTGTTATGGCAATGCATTAACTCTGTCTTGCTAGAAAACTAGGGCCACTTAGGGGCTACTCTCATTTAAAATGGCAATAGTACTTCAAATGTCTCATTTAAAAAGAGACATTTAGGGATCCCTGGGTGGCGCTGCGGTTTGGCGCCTGCCTTTGGCCCAGGGCACGATCCTGGAGACCCGGGATCGAATCCCACATCGGGCTCCCGGTGCATGGAGCCTGCTTCTCTCTCTGCCTGTGTGTCTGCCTCTCTCTCTCTCTGTCTGTGACTTAAATAAATAAATAATAAATAAAATATTAAAAAAAAATAAAAATAAAAAGAGACATTTGAAACATATTTTGGGACCTGCCACCTAAAGTCAGCATCTGCTAAAAGAGTTTTCAATCTGACGAAGGCGTAGTTTCTGGCCTGCCAGTGATTCTTCCTGGGTATCTGTTTTCAGCACCAGGGACAGCAAACACCTCCCTCAATTGAACCAAGGCCTTCTATCCTGATTAGCCTTCCAGGCAAGGAAGGATAGGTTTTTCCTTTATTTCTTATCCAGTGGGGCCTCAATCTGCAAGACTTAAATTTTTAAATTCAGGTGTTTACATCTTTTATTTAGTTCTGAGCCCAGTGGCTTAGTTGTTTCTGTCACATTCTCAACTTGCTAGCTAACAAATGATGGGGGTTGGACTAATGCGGCCAAGTCTCCTGGCTCAGAGGAATGGAAAGAAAGACCCTTAGATATGAATGGAGGACTTTGGCAGAGGAAGCCCCTGCAGAAAGTCCTCACATGGCACCATTGACTTGTAAACTCCCACAAGGGGGACTGATCATTGGCAATTTCTTCCTTTTTAAAATGTCTGTGCAATTCCTACAATGCATGAGTCCACATTTCATTCTGTATTCATTGTAGGAAGTGTTTCAGAGGAGTTGAACAGGAGCTATGAACTTTGGAGACAAAAAAAGGGGCTAATGATGCTGTTGGTAGGCATTTTGGAAACTGGGGTGGAGGTGGGGGGCGGGACACTGCTTTGAACGTCAGAGGCATCTCTTCAGTCCTGAGTCTTGTTCAGCAGCTAACTTTGCCTTTAACAATGCAAATGGCTTCTTAAAAACTTCAGTCACGCCACACTGAAGGGAGTCCCTTAGAAAATGAGAAAATGAGCATAACAGAAGCAAAGTTTTCACTTTGTGTTGTGATTGGCCAGCTGTCATTTAGAACAATAGTGCATAGATGCCATCTTAGAGGTAGCATTGTCTTTCCTTAATGAATCAGCTGTGTCCTCCTCACTTTTGTCAGGATGGCCCCATGGCTGTGAAAGCAAGACAGTTACTGCAGATTTTATCTTAAATACTGTCTTCTATTTCACAGATGTTAAATAAATTCAATTTCAACTCCCTCTGGACCACCCAAGGCTCCGAATATTCCTCTGTACCCTCTCTACTACCCACCCCTCTACCTTCAGTGTTGTTTCTCATAATTCATAACATTTAGTGGTCTATGATTCTTTTTAGGATAAATCAAGTGATAGCACCACAAGTGATAGCAACAGGCTAGAGCCAGATATCATAGGAACAAGTTTGATGAAACTGTGATTTTTAACCTTGGAGTGGGTCTGAGGAGAAGCCATCCTTTCTCTTTCCTTGTCCTCTTGAGGGTGTCCCATTCCAGGGCTCACACTTGCCATGCAAGAAAGGCATGAGCTCCTCTAGATTATTTGTGTGATACCTAGGGGAAAGCAGGGTCAAACCTTCTCTATTCAAGTCCTTTAGGATGGTGGAGCTTTGTTTTATATTGAAATCAACGAACAATCTTAGTTTAGAAAGAATGTGTAGATGATAGTGCAACAGCTATAGGAAAGCTTAGTAAGAGAAATTTCCTTCCCTTAAAACAGATAGGAAGGAGTTGTAGATTGGTGGGAAACAAATGATCCACTGGGCAGGGAGAAGTGTAGTCTAAGACTGGAGATACAGAAGCAGACATCTTTAGAAGTAGAGGTGATGCCAATGAAAGCCTCAGGAGGGAACAGGCCAGAGAATAAAATTGTATGGAGGTTCTCAATACTTTTTCTGGAAAATTCCTACAACATTCAAGGGCACGTCTAGCCCTCTGCTTACTTAGAGGTGAGCTCAGTGCTACTTCTGGGTTCTTAAGGAAAATGCCCTACAAACACCAAAGTCTTGTATTTTCCACTGTCAGTCAACACTGGCTGTCTTGAGTGGGATTATTTCCCCCTTCCCTATGTGAAAGGGATTTGTTTTAAGGAGAAGTGTCCTTTAAACATCCAGCTAAAACTGGAGGTAATTTTTTGCATGAATGGCTTTTTACAGCTAGGTCTAAAGCAGAACAAAACTTGTATTAAACTAAGTGCTACTTTACATATCTTATTTCAAGGGAAATGAAGGATTTATTGCCGTGTAAATGATGTACACTGATTTGTTTCCTACTGGACATTACATGTCCCTTTATCTTTAGGCTGATGTTGTGCAGCAAACTTTCAATATCTGGAAAATCAGCTGGTACCTACTTCAGTGCACTAGTAGGATGTTATATTCTCAGAGAAGAATTTTGCAAATGAAGTTTAGGTGCTGCTATAGCTGATTTTCATCCCTATCCCTAAGCTTTCTGTACTAAATATATGTAAAGTGATTATATCTTGTCTGATCCCATGTGTTTGTGTGTATTTCCTACTGTTTATATAAATATATTGGCCATCTGAAGCGTTACTTGGATTATGGCAACTGCTGAACAATGGTGTACGTGGCATGTGGACACGTGATACATGCACACACTCATTCTGAGGCCAAGCTAATCTTACAGAGTTTAGGGGGGAAAATGTGGCATGGCTTGGGAAATGTTCAACAGTGGATATAATACAGCCAAGTCACCATTCATGGAGGAGACCTTGACAGCGGCAGAGCTGAGGTGTGCTCAAGTGGATTTTACATCATTTATTTTAATACAATGGATTGTTCCTCAGTTCTATTTAATGATTTAGAAATATTCCATCATGATCCTTGTTTATTTTTTCCCCAGGCCACTGGAACATGATGATTATACTTGTTTCTCATTATTTGGATCCCAAAGTTGTTAACTTAAGATGGGTGACTGAGGTTTCAGTAAACTGGGTTTTACTAATAGTAACCCTTCCTTGAGGCACAATTTTTTTCCATTCTTTTCCTTTATGACAAATAAATCCATTGGCTATGCTAAGTTTATTTACATCCTGGCAAATGTGAGAGAATCAATTTAGTTAAAATGATTGTATTTGCCTTCAGAGAAGAGGCTCATGGTTTAAATATAATTCTTTTGTAAAGGTGTCGTTTATGCAAAAAATATGGATTCTAACTTGGTAAGATGGCCCCAGGGTAGGAGGATGTGTTCTCAGTTGGTACTGAGGGATGTGTTGAAAAGGCAAGTGCCCTCCCTTTCTCTATTTCCTACCCCACCCTATTTTCCTCTCCAACTTCAAAAGAAAACAGAAAATTATTTTTTTAAATTGTATTAATAATTTATGTTTAATACAAAAGGATGATTTAATGGTATCACCAAAGGTCACTTCTCCCATTGTGCATGTCCTTCACTCAGCCCCGTACCCATCACCTCATTCTTCACCCTCATGCTTCCATCCCAAGGCAAACATACGTCTTCATCGGAATCTATCAGTGTTGAAGTTAAATGTGGGGGCAGAGATTTAACACCATGACATTAATGAAAACCAACCATTCTTCACTTTCAAATGATTAATTGCTACAAGAAGACAAACTCTTTTCTTGGTTTTTGCTTAAAAACATTTTATACATATATATGTATATATGTGTGTGTATGTATGGACATATGTATGTATATGCACATGTACATGTATATATGTATATATCCATCTCCAGTATAAATATATCATATGTGATAGTTGTAAATACTTCTTGGTCATATGTCTGTCTTGCTCATGGTATCATATCTTCAATGTTATGTTAACAAATCCATTTATTGATTGATGAAACTGTGTGTAGACCTGTATCCTCCTGACATAGTTTATGTAGGGTCTCTTCTCAAATAAAGTATAAAACATGAATGCCCTTGTTTTATTTGGATTTGTTATTTAGTAGAGAAGAGTGTTGGGTTTAAAGGTAGATTGAAGTTTGATGAAGTCCAAATGTGTGCAAAGATTATAGGATCCAGTATCATCTTGAGAGCTGGGACCCAGGTTTTCTGAGAGCAAAAGTAGCTTACACAATGTTTAAGGTAGTTCCTAGGATGAATATTGGATTGAGATGAATGTTTCAAGAAACACATACACACTTTTATGATTTGAGGCAGGGCCCAGCTCTATGTCGTTGAGCTATCCTGTCACTCCTCAATCTCCTAGTTACAATAATTTCAGTTACATTTCTAAGATACTATAAAATATGTTCCCATGGATATTCTTTTATCCCAGAGATTTTAGGATTCTTTGATCTAATTGAATATTTATTTATTTACTTTAGAGAGAGAGCACACAAGTACAAGTGGGGGGAGGGGCAGAGGGAGAAAGAGAATCTCAAGCAGACTTCCTGTTGAACATGGAACCCAATGCAGGGCTTGATCCCAGAACCCTGAGATCATGGCCTGAGCCAAAATCAAGAGTCAGCCACTTAACCGACTGAGCTACCCAGGTACTCAAAGACCTAATTACTGTAAAACTCTTTCTCTTTATTCTTTTCTTTCCAATTTCCCTTCCTTTTTCCACATCTTATTTTCTTCTTTCCTTCATATAATGCACTTCCTATGATGAGATTTCAAGACTTCCTTCCATTGATTTCTTTCAAATGCACTGATGGGTTGTGGGAAAGAGGCAGGGAGGTTCAGGTTGTAATTTCAATTGTGACAGGTCAACAGAGATTTGGAAATATTTAAAGCAGGGTCCCCCTACCTTGACACTGGTAACATTTTGGACCAGAGAATTCTCTGTTGTGGGGGGCTGACCCGTGCCTTCTAGGATGTTTATCAGCATTTTTATTAGAAGCTCTCCTCCTCCTCTCTGTTGCCCTCCTAGGCTGTGTCATCCAGAAATGTCTTCAAATATTGCTCAGTGTCCCCCAGGGGGGCAATGTTGCCACGGTTTAAAGCTACCAGTTGAAGGGTTTAAATCTTATCACACAATATCAAATGATATTAAAAGAAGAATTAAATTCAGGAAAATTGAGAGCCTAGGTTGTGTGCCAACCCTTTCTAGACCAGCTGCTTGTCTGTACCCAATGGTATACTTGTCTGTTTTCTCTAAGCATATACCCCTTCAAAGCCCACTGTTAAGGATTAAGTTGCAATACCACATTTGGGTTTCAGAAGACAATTGAAATCTCTCTGTAATCTCCATGTATTAAACATGTCGTTATCCCTAGAATACCTGCTCATAGCAATTTTCAAAAAATATATAATATATATGGCTCCAAATGGAAATAAACCCAAGTGGCCTTTTTGAAGGTTATATGCCTTTGAAAGAAGCTGGCATACCTAAAGAACAGAAACAGTTCTCCTTCAATTGTCCCTTGTGATAAACCATACTTCTCATCTGGCCCTTGCCACACTGTCATATAATTTACAAGGTCATGATTAGGCCCTTGTAGACCTGGAACAAAAATCTTCAGTATATATACTTTTTCTGGTAAGTAAGTGGAGCTTGAATTAAATCTTTCTAGGCAAGGGCTGATGTTGTCTGTATAGTGATATGTGCATAGTATATACTTAATATACTAAGTATATACATTTGTTGAGTTGAACTGAATTTCTCATTCTTAAAGGCCCAGATAAATTTATTTATTTATTTATTTATTTATTTATTTATTTATTTATTCATTCATTCATTCATTCATTCATGAGAGACACAGAGAGAGAGAGAGAGGCAGAGACACAGGCAGAAGGACAAGCAGGCTCCATGCAGGGAGCCTGGTGTGGGACTTGATCCCAGGTCTCCAGGATCACACCCTGGGCCGAAGGCAGGCGCTAAACCACTGAGCCACCGAGGGATCCCAGATCATTTTTATAGTATTCAAAGTGCCACAACTATGCTTCATGAACCTCACTTACCAAAACTACTCAGGATCCAGAATTCTGAACAACCTGACAGCATGGAAGTAGTGAGTAAATATCTCTTCTCCCCAGTCTGTGGCTGGTCTTGCATTGGTGACTTCTTATGGCAGCATCAGTGTTAGCAGTAGGCCACTGAAGGCAATTGTAGACGCTTCTCAAGGTAGGATTTGGAATGCCCTCTAAAATCTAGGCCTGATTGCTTGGCTTTTTTCATTATTTAGACCAGTGATGGCAACAGATTGAAGTACAGTGAGAGACAGTAGATCTTATCCCACATACCTGAAACCCTCAGCCCATCCTTCTTGGGGAGGGGTCCTTCCTGCTGTACAGGAAGGTCAAAGGCCCCAGGGACTCACATCTGTACTTTAGAGTGTCCTCACATCCTTGTAATCTATTATTTGGCATTTATTTTGGAATGAGAATCCAAGAATTGGATACATTTATGGACTTCTGGGCAGGGAAGATCCTTGATTGATAATCTCTTTCAACTACCTACCTGTAGTTAGGATTCTTAGGTAAATAAAAACTGGACCAATTTCTCAAATAAAAGCCTCTTTCAATACTGAAAGATGTAACTAATACTGTTGTTTTATAAAGACATCATGCTTTTAAAAAATCATCACCCCAGGGGTGACACAAGGAGGCAATCACCCAACAAACTTCTGAAATAGCACCTGCCATTCCTGAAAATAAACCTGGAGGTTGCCTCTCATAGCATCAATAGCAGAAGTGCCAGGATTGCACTCATTAAACATAACGTGGAGATGCAAATTTGTCAAAGCTGATGTCCTTGGTGAAGGGTTAATTCTTGGCATGGGTGTTGCTGCCTGAGAACCAGAGATGGTCTTGCTGCGCCGCAGCTCCTTCAGCAGCCTGACAATGTAGTCTCATTTAGTAGAGCAGCCACCGCCCCCCCACAACAACAACAACAACAATTGCAAGGAAGGTGAACAGCCTTTGCCCCCGCCAGCCGGGCTCAACAGTTCCTGGGTGGAGCTACCCATGAACAGCAGCAATGGCAATGATAATGGCAATGGGAAAAATGGGGGGCTAGAATATGTACCTTCCTCATCCTGTATCCACAATGGAGACATGGAGAAGATTCTTTTGGATGCACAGCATGAATCAGGACAGAGTAGTTCAAGAGCCAGCTCTCACTGTGACAGCCCTTCCCTACAAGAAGATGGGCAGATTATGTGTGATGTGGAGATGCACACCAGCAGGGACCATAGCTCTCAGTCAGAAGAAGAGGCTGCAGAAGGAGAGAAAGAAGTTGATGCTTTGAGGAAAAGTGTAGGCTGGGTGTCCGACTGGTCCAGTAGACCTGAAAACATTCCACCTAAGGAGTTCCACTTCAGACACCCCAAAGGCTCCGTCCTTTAAGCATGAGGAAAAGTGGGGCCATGAATAAAGGGGGTATTTTCTCCGCAGAATTCCTTAAGGTGTTCATTCTGTCTCTTTTCCTCTCTCATGTTTTGGCTTTGGGGCTAGGCATCTATATTGGAAAGCAACTGAGCACACCTTCTGCCAACACCTACTGAAGGAAAGGAAAGAACAGCCTTGGAAAAGCGTGTGGCCTGTGAAGTGGTGTATTGTCACAGTAGTTTATTCGAACTTGAGACCATTGTAAGCATGACCCAACTTACCACCCTATTTTTACATATCTAAGTTCCAGTAACTCTCCAATCCAGTATTTTATTCAAACTCTTTTGAGGCATTTTACTAGCCTCATTCCCTTTTTGGCCTGTAAGACACTTTAGAATTTCCTAACAGAGTTTACTGTTATTTAGAAATTTGCAAGAGCTTCTTTTCCCCAAATGCCACCAGCAGATTATAATTTTGTCAACAATGCTATTGTGTCCTTTTAGTGCCACCAGACTTAAACCTGCATCGTTCATGGTATAAATTTTACTCTTACAAGATGACTACCATCTCTCTCTCAAAATGTGATCAGGTTAGCAAATGATAGAACAGCTTTCTTATTACTGTTTCTTTTTTCTTCCAAGACAAAGCAAGCTTCCCTAAGCTTGAATTTATAGTTATTTAAAAAGAAAACAAACAAAATAAGACACAAGAAAAAAATATCCTGGGCAATAAAAAATTATTTTAAGCAAACAAAAAAATTTCATGGCATGGATTATGGACATATATAGAGGAAGCCACGAGGAATGCTGCTTGAACCTCTCAGAACACAATATCTTAATATTTCAAGGCATGGGCGGGGGGCGCTCTTTAGCCTGGGCCATACTCTATGCCTTCATCCTACTGGGATGCTCAAGGTTACTTAGCTATTAACCAGGGAGATGTTCTATTTTAGCCTCTCTTTTCCCTCCATCACCAAGGCTTGCAATGTTCTCAATTATTCAAATCGCCACTGCAGGGCTCAGCAGAGGGTCTAATTACTGCCCTGCTTGCCACTTGCTGATGAGCTGCAAGGGCCAGAGAATGACTTTAAGGCAGTGAAGTAGGGAGGGTCATCTTCCCTGGAAAATTCTCTGGGAGTTTCAGTCTTATTATGGAGAACTGGATGGTACAGTCTGGGAGAATTTGTTGGATAAGGCCATCTTTTGACTATAGCTCATTGTCTGGTAGCCAAACCTCAGGGGAAAGCACAATTCTTGGATTGAATCGACAAATCTTTGAGTATCTTAGTCATAGTCCTTTTCTCCTCAGACTTTTGAGGACTTGCACACACTCCTTTTGTTGCTCCAGCTCAAGCGACAGTCTTAACTGACAAATGCCACAATATAATGGAAAGAGACCATGGAATAGGAATGGTGCCAGGACTGAATAATGGACATTCATACTTAGGTCAAAAGTCACTGTTTGCCAAGCTCTCTTTAATTATTTTCAGAAGGGACAGATATTAATATTTCTGTTGCATAGATGTGCTAATCAAGCCTCAAAGGTTAGGTAACTGTTCAAGGCTGCTCAGTTACTTGAGGCAGAGGTAGAGTTTGAACCCAGCAGTTGGATTTAACATATACAGTCTTAAAAAAAAAAGATTTTACTTATTTATTTGAGAGAGAGAGAGTGAGAGAGAGAGAGAGAGATTGAGGGAGACAGCATGAGCAGGGGGAGGGGCAGAGGGAGAAGGAGAAGCAGACTGCCCACTTAGCAGGGGGCCCAACACAGGGCTTGATCTCAGGACTCTGAGATCATGACCTGAGCTGAAGGCAGATGTTTAACCCACTGAGTCACCCAGGAGCCTATGAAATATACAGTCTTAATTACCACTGTATACTTCCTATCACATAGATAGAAACTTTTGCCCAAGACCACAGTGGAGGATTCTAAGCCAAGAAAACAGAAGAGAAATGTGTTTGAAAGACTCTTTTAGGATAATCATTCATTCATTTATTTATGTAATAAATTGAGGAGGGCTCTTATGTTAGATGTATTACAATGTGCTAGAGTCTGGAGACTTTGCCTCATACTCTGGATCCCACAGAAGTCAACAGAAGACGGTCTATATGGCTAAAAGCAAGGGCATAATAAGATGCAGAGGGAAGTCAAAGAAAGACAGAATTTTAGTTTGTGACTTGGGGTGATGGCTAAGGGAAAAGTTTTTGATAAAGAGACTCACAATGCTCCTTCTAGAACGAGTCAACTTCTCACCTTTTTTCCCTCATTTGTGTATGCTAAGTTTTAGGGCTTTGAGATACATCTAGCCAGAATTCAGCAGGAGCCTTGACCTTCTCCTGGATTTTACTCCAGGTGGGAAGCCAGAACCCTTCTCCCAAGACCTTTCTGCATACATTGACCTCAAGAGCAGGGTGATGTTTCAATCATGGTCTGACACCGGGGACACACTGGCTATCCTCATTTCCTATCTCTATGGGATGCAACAAGCCACTGTTTCCTGCTACATAATGGAAAGCCCCACTGGCAAAATTATGTGCAATGGGGCTGATCATAAATGTGATTTATGGAGTTAGTTCATTTACTGCCTCTGATGCTGGCCCCAGCTGCCAGGAGTTTGACTGACAATTTCTGTTTATTTATTTCTCACTATATAATATCTGACTTCACATTATAAATTCTTCTGATTGGAATTTCATGGCATCTGCTCCAGTATTTATTGATGGTATGCTCATCAGGGATTCTGTCCTTTTCTGGGATACGCTGGGCTCTAAGTCCCTCATTTTGTCTGCCAGCGTGAGGCTAGGGCCCTGACATCCCAAAGTGAGAAGACTTCACAATTGCTTCTTGTGCCTTGTGCCAGACACCTGTGGATGTGTTAGAGATATGGAGACTTATGATGAATATCTCTTGAGATTTAGAACCAGTGGGAGTAAATGACAAAAAGCACCTTAGAGTCAACATGGTATTTGGCCACTTAAAGCAGGTCTGGTGGGTGGGATATAGAGCATGCTAGATTCTGCCTGAAGGATGGCAACTGTGTCATTTTACTTATTCCTCCTTTTCTAGTCCACAGGTGGGATCAAAGGAACACTGTTCTTTGCTCTTGGATGGGGCATAGGTTCATATGGACAGAGAGTGTTGGACTCACTCATCCTAAGTTGATGGTCTCATCATGGTTAAGTCTCCATGATTCAAACATAATCATATGTGTTAGGGTGAGAAGTCACTCTCAAATGTCCACAAAGATTCTCATGTTAAATTGGGAGAGATCAAAATCAGCCAGAAGACCTAGAAAGAGTTATGATAGCATTTTTCTCTCTAAATGTAGGATTTTCCATCCACAGATAGCTGATCAACAAATTTCCCTGGGGCACGTGGCACTTTTTATTTTTTAATTTTTTATTATTTTTTAAAGATTTTATTTATTTATTCATGACAGAGAGAGAGAGAGAGAGAGAGAGAGAGAGGCAGAGACACAGGCAAAGGGGGAAGCAGGCTCCATGCAGGGATCCCGATGTGGGACTCGATCCCTGGTCTCCAGGATCACATCCCGGGCTGAAGGCAGCGGTAAACCACTGGGCCACCTGGGCTGCCTACATGACACTTTTTACAACATGGCTTCATCTTTCTCCTAGGAACTTCACATTTTTTTCTGGAGACAAGAGGCCACTTTCCTTCATACTGTTGTGTTGTCTTCCTGGTGTTATACCCACAGTTGGGAGTCCCGTCAGCTCTGGTGTCCATCTGGACCCCTACCCAGGGCCTTCCCTGCTCTGGCCCCTCTTCTAGGCCCCTGAGAAAGAAGCTAACTTTCACCAAGCATGTCCTGTGCACCATAAGGCACCTCAACAAGCCCTCACTGAGTCAAATTAACCACCCCCGTGACTTATCTATTTTTTTCTTTTTCTCTTTCTTTTTCTTCTGTTTGAGGGGGAGAGAGAGAGAGAGAGAGAGAGAGAGAATAGAGGCAGAGGGAGTGAGAGAAGCAGTCCCTGCTGAATGTGGAGCCTGATGCAGGGCTCAATCTCATGATCTGAGCCCAAATCAAGAGTCAGATGCTTCACTGGCCCCCCTGACTTATCCATTTTTATCTTCACATTTCCGGGTGAGGACACTGGGCTCAGAAGGCTGAATCTCAGAAAGATTCATTTTTCTTGCCACAGAAAAAAATCAGGCATGAGGCAAGGGCAGAATTCAAACCTATGTTTGTCTAACTGCAAAGAAAATGTTGTTCCTATTAGGTATTGCCTCTGAGGATTTCTCAAGGAAAATTTCTGATTTCTTTATTACCACTCTCGAACATGTAGGAAGGAAAAATATCTCTTATTTTCCCAAAGCCTTCCTCATCCATTAATTGACTGGGGATATTGGACAAGCCATTACCTTCTTTTGGCCTCAGTTTTTTTGTTTTTTTTTTTCATATGTAAAAGATATATAGTCATGTCAACTTTAGTACACAGTATGGGGTTGTGTGAGGACATACACAAAGTGTTTAGTGCAGGGTCTTGCAATTAGTGGGCTTAAATAAATGGCAGGAATCATCATTATCATCATTATCACTATCACCAGCATCACCACCATCAACTGTTTCCTCACCTGCTTGCAAGTGGTCTCCATCATCTACTTCTCTAAGAACCCGATGCCTCCCTGGCTGGGCTTGGATGTTATCTGGGAGACTTTCTCTTTGTAGAAGTGGACATAAAAGCCCCTGACAACACTAACGTTACATTATTGATTTGTGCCTCCCAAGGTGAAGCCCCTTTAAGATTCATTAAATCAAACAATAAAAGAAAAGTCTGGCTTCCACACTTTTCCAAGCATTGCCCAAATTTAATCCATCTCTCCTCGGCTTCTCCCAGTCTGGTCATGGCTATTTTTCTCTAACTGTCACACAAGGAGAATGTTACAGGCAGCCACTAATGAAGCTTTCAGAGCTTCAAAACTGGACTAAATTTTACAAAAGTAAAAATTTATCCTTGGGCCAAAAACTATGTGATTAAAAGGGGCAGGAAAAAGTACAAACTACCATTTAAGATCCATCTGTTGGCTACTTAGGTGGACCTTATTATTCCCATTTTCTTTTTTTTTAAGTTTTTATTTATTTATTCACGAGAGACACACAGAGAGAGATAGAGGCAGAAACACAGGCAGAGGGAGAAGCAGGCTCCACGCAGGGAGCCTGACTTGGGACTTGATCCCAGATTTCCAGGATCATGCCCTGGGCTGAAGGTGGCGCTAAACCGCTGAGCCACCAGGGCTGCCCTTATTCCCATTTTCTAAATGAGAAAACTGAGTCTCATAGAGATTAATTGACTTTTCCAATGTCTCTCAACTAGTAAATGGCAGAGGTGGAATTTGAAACTAGATCGACCTGACTCTGAAGCTCATGCTATTTCTACAATGTTGTACACTCACAGGACTTACAGGGGCACCTGAGTGGCAAGGTGAGTTAAGTGTCTGCCTTTGGCTCAGATCATGATCCTGGGGTCCTGGGATTGAGCTCCACATCTGCCTCTCCTCCCCACTCCCCAGCTCATGCTCTCTCTCATGCACACTCTCTCTGTCTCTCTCTCTAAAGTAAATAAATAAAATCTTTAAAAAAAACAAAGAAAAAATTCGAAACTCAAGGACTTACAGTCACATATATGCACATGGTTGAGCATACATTGCAGCCTCCCTCCAAACTTCCTTTGGGAAGGCAGGTCTGGGCTGGTTAGATGAACTTGGAGAGCCAGGCAGATCGAGACCAGTGCCACAGTTCCCCTCTCATGTGTTACTTCTATGGGCCAGGGAGAGCTCTTTTCATCAACCCTGAGATAGGGCCATATTGCCTTTATGCCTTGAAAGCAAGGAAGAAGAATGAAAAGCCAGGCTCCTTCAGTATCAGGCCATCTTATTCCTGGGCAGGCATCTTACACCAACCACTTTACTGGTTTTAAGATAGGAGAATTATAAGATAACTTTCTGTATTTTTTAAAAAAGATTTTATTTATTTATCATGAGAGACATACACAGAGAGAGAGAGAGAGAGAGAGAGAGGAGCAGAGACACAGGCAGAGGGAGAAGCAGGCTTCATGCAGGGAGCCCAATGTGGGACTTGATCCTGAGACTACAGGGTCACGCTCTGAGCTGAAGGCAAATGCTCAACCGCTGAGCCACCCAGGCATCCCAACTTTTCTGTATTATTACCTACACAGCAGATGACCAACATAGGGCCTATTTATTTATTTGTTTTTAAAAATATTTTATTTATTTATTCATGAGAGACCCACACAGAGAGAGGCAGAGACATAGGCAGAGGGGGAAGCAGGTTTCTCGAGGGGAGCCCAATGCAGAACTTGATCCCAGGACCTTGCGACCGTGACCTGAGCCAAAGGCAGGCACTCAGCCACTGAGCCACCCAGGCGTCCCTACATTGGGCCTATTTAAACTACAAACACTCTCTACCAATAAGACAAAGTAAAACATTTAAGCCTTTTGTTTCACAGAGTCAAAGTCAGAATCCTTACAAGGACCTCTCTGATCCAACACCAGAGTCAAAGTCTCTGGCCATCATGCTGGAAGTTGTTCTTCCCTCACACTTTCATCCTGGCACTAAAGTCTCCATATGTAGAGACTCAGCTTTTCTATCAGAATTGGGTGATATCTAAGAATAATTCTATCTCTAAACTCCAGGGCCTGTCTACTGCTATCTGGATACAGCTGAATGAGTTTGGAGGAGTGTGTAATATGAAGCATTTACATAAAAGGAGGCAAGCAAAAGACAGACTTGCAATTAAAAAAAAAAAGGCAAGAAGAATCTGCTTTTCTCATAAACAATCAAGGATTCTTTAAAAAGAAAAAGGTAAACAGTGTAAGTAAAACAACAGTCAACAAACCAGCACTAAACCGCTGAGCCACCAGGGCTGCTCTTATTCCCATTTTCTAAATGAGAAAACTGAGTCTCAAACAAACAACAGCTGGAACAGTAGGAGTAAGCCAAAGACAATGCCGCCCTCAAAGTGAATTCAACTCTGTCCACAATAATTAAACATCAGAATAAGTGAGGTAATTGCTTGCAGTTATACAGCTATTCAAAAAAATGGCAGTTTTATTGCTAATAATGCTGATGATAATAATGAAAGGTATTATTATATTGTTAAGATGATCATTAACGTTAAAAACCTGTCATTTATCAATGATCATGGACATTCATTTTAAAGACCAAGTTGCTAAAGTTTAGCTGAAGTTAAAAAAATTGCCCAAAAGCATTGAGCTACTAAAGAAAGGTTTCTCAACCTTGACACTGTTGACACTTTAAGCCAGGTAATCCTTTGTTGTGTGGGGCTTTCCTGTGAGTATGGTACCACTAGATGGTACCAGAGAAGATGTTCAGCAACATCCTTGGCTTCTACCCACCAGATGCTAGTAGAATCCCCCAGTCACAATAATCTAAATTCTCTGGATAAAAAAAAAAATAAATTCTTTAGACATTGTCAAATGTCGTCTGGGACAGGGAAATTGACCCTGATTGCAAACTACTATCATAAGGAATGAAAATGGGTTTCACACCAAGGTCTGCAGACCATCTAAACCCAAGGCCATTATGTTGTTTAAATGAATCCTAAACTAAGAGAGAATATCTGTATAAAGATGATGGAATTAAGCACAGACACAGAATCTCTCTCTCTCTCTCTCTCTCTCTCTCTCTCAATAATTAAAAAAAGGGGAAAAGAAGAGAAAGAACCTGAATGCAATTTACAAGCAGGAAACCAATAGGGACTGGGGTATAACCTCATGCCATAAACTTCAAAAAGCACAGCTATAGCAACAAACATCCTGGTGGACCTGGTACAGTTTCTATTACTCCCCTCAGCCTCTAGAAGCGATGCTAGAGAAACAATGTAATTTGGAAAAAAAATGCTGAGATTTGCAGATAAGTGGTTGAGGGAGTACAGGAAACTAGAGGCAAACCTTGAGATGTAGAAGCCTCTGCTGATTTGGTGAGACTCTCATCAGAGGCAGGAAACTTTGTTAGAGCTCTCTAGGGCCCAGAGCTCCACTCTGTCAGGGAGAGACCCAACTGAACCTCTAGGTTATCCAGTCATGCCTTGGATAGTAGCCAAATATTCTATCAAAGGACATTTGCACCACACGGAGTCCTCCAAAACTGTGGTCCCTGCTAGGAAGTCCTTTCCTCTTTGGATTTCTACAGAAAAACTGATGACCCACAATACTCAACCCCCAAACTCTTGCGGATGGATGAAGACTCCAATTAAGGTGGGATGAGTGCCAAGAGAATTCACCTACTCTGGATCAGAATAAATAGAAGGTCTGAACATAGCTGCCCATGTTAATTAAGAAAGAGCTAGTAAAAAATGGACTATATGTACATCCATATTTTCATATACCAAAGTTATATAGATATATAGATAACAAAATAAAGACAACTGGATAAATGAAGGATCAATAGGTAAGAAAAGAGAATGCAAAACATAGAGAGCTAAGTCTTGAACAGAGAAAATAGAAAACAAGTTCTCCAAGAGCACTCAGAATCACAAAAATATAATAATAAAAAAGTGACCTTCAGGAGTTAAGAAAGCAAATTGAAGAACATCAGCATCCTCCTTTCAGAACTAATAGGTAGATCAAAAACAGCAACAAGCACAGGAGATACAGTCAAAATTGAAATTATGACACAAAAAGGAGCCTAAGGAAGTCACCGTGTGTGTGAGGAAAAGGAGGTTAGTGCAAGTAGAGACAAGGGAATAGATATGGATGTCAAAGCTAAGGCAGCTCAGATTAAGTCCTGTCTTTGAAGAAGAGAATCCAAGAAGTGACATGGAAATAGTATTTGAATTTATAATAAAAGAAAATTATCCTCAAATTTAAGAAGAAATGTATTTGTTCATTGAGTGGTCAAACTGTTGGAAGCTGGGCACAAAGACATTTTCTGCCTAAATTGTTACATTTTATATAGAAAGATTTTTGAGACAGGAGTGAGAAAGCAAGTCTTCAAGGAGTGAAAATCAGCTTGGTCTCATATTTTCACATCAAAATCAATGTGCAGAGGCAACAGGACTATGTCTATAAGGCTTCATGGAAAAGAAAGTGTTACTTAAGGAAGTGATGGGCAGCTTTTTTGCTATTCAAGTCAGGGCCACCATCAGTGGGCTCTACTTAAAAGCAGAAAGAAAAACAAGACAAAACTCTTTGAGGATGAAATCTCTTCATCCATAGAACTATGGTTAGAAGAGGAAAGGCTGGTTAAAATCTCCACGTTAGAAGACCATGGAGCATTTGCCTCAAGGTTTAACAAAGAATGTAGGCCCAAAGTATTTCATAAATCCAGGCAAATTGTCACTCATGTAGTCAAAGGACAGAGAGGGGTCACTGTGTTGCTCCCGTCTCCTCTCAATAAAGACAGGAAAACAATTCAGGAAGAAGAACCTGTGGGGTTCACGATGAGTTCTTGTGAATATGGAACAAAATCTAAATTATAGTCATTTTAATTATTGTGGCAACATTAATTTAAAAACCATGAAATAATATAAAAATTGACAATGTAAAAATTATGCTATAAGTAGCAAAATTTAGTTGGAGCCCTTGTAAGAACTTTTTTCATTTCTCCTGGTGGAGTGTTAGTCAATAGCATCCAAAGTGAAACAAATAATTTCAAAAACAACTTCAACATTTTAATGTTTTCATAAAATTTTTATATCAACTGTGAATTAATTTTTAGTGATTACTGTTTCTTGCGATGAATAAACACGAGTGGGGAAAAGTTCAGCCATAACTCAATTCAATAATTTTATGTAAAATAGAAACCATATTAGAGTACATTTAAAAATGTTATCTACATCCTGTATATGAAGAGAGGGAGGCTTGCAATAGTATTCATCTAGTGGGAGTATTATTTCTGGGTGATAAGATATTTGGTGATTTTTCCACCACCTTTTAGTTTTTTTCTATTGCCTAATTTTTTAGTGTGCATATATCATATTCACAAATAAGGGTAGATTTGTTCAAGAAAGTATAGAATCAAGGGAAAGAAAGAGGGAAGGAGGGATGCTGGGTGGCTAAGTGGCTGAGGGTCTGCCTTCGGCTCAGGGTGTGATCCTGAGGTCCTGGGATTGAGTCCCACATTAGGCTCCCAGTGGGGATCCTGCTTCTCCCTCTGCCTATGTCTCTGCCTCTCTCTGTGTCTCTCATGAATAAATAAAATAAAATAAAATTTCAAAAAAGAAAGAGGGGAGGAAGAAGGAAAGAAGAGAAGAAGAAAAATAGAAGAAAAGAAAGAGAAAAAGAAAAAAGGAAAGAAGGAAGGAAGGAAGGAAGGAAGGAAGGAAGGAAGGAAGGAAGGAAGGAAGGAAGGAAGGAAAAGAAAGGGAGAGAAAGGAAGAATGAAGTAATATATATGGGGAGATGCTGTAGGAGGATGTGGTCCACTTAATCTGATTGGAGGAGCTAGTAAAATGTAGTTGAAAATGTAGACTGTGTATGGGTTTTGGAGTTTTATAGACTTTGGTATATTCCACATCTGCCATGTAACTAGAGGTTCACTAGACCAGTTCCCTAAACTGAAGTCTGAAGTTTCCTCATCTATAAAATGGGAACAATCAAACCTGCTTATAAGGGCTGCTTTGAGCTTGTGATAGGTATATCACACTATGACTAAAATTGGAGAGTCCCTTAAAAAATATCAGCTTCCTTTTCAATTGTCTTTAGTAATCCTTTTCCTATTCATCATCCCTCCATCCATCCATCCCTCCATCCCTCCATCCCTCCATCCCTCCATCCCTCCATCTGTCTGTCCATCCATCCAAGAAACTTACTGGATAGGTATTTGCTAACTACTAGTAAACCTCTGTGTGAAAAAATTCAGTCCCTGCCCTTGGCAGAGCGAGCAAGTGAGGCAGGACAAGAGGGAGACCCTGGAGCTTCAGGGCCAGAAGAAGCAGATACTTCAGAGAAGACCCCGCAACCGTTCATCAGTGCTTCAGTTTAGAAGAAATCCCGTGGCCTTGCTTGGCTTGTTAGAGTGGCACATTGTTCTGGGATCTTGGGAGCCAGTTGGAGAATGTGTCATTTAAATTTTGCTTCCACCTCCTCTTCTGCCTCTGTTCTGACTCCCACTGTTAAGTGCTGTGGCTCTTTATCATGGCTTTGAAATTGAGAAAGACACTTTGGAATTCAATTAGCCACACAGTTGCCACAGCAACGAAAACATATAAACTTAAGTGATTTATACACACAGACAACACTTCAGAAAGGAATAAATTTAATCCCACAGCTGGGAATGAAATGGATTGTACAATAAGAAAATTGTATTCTTCTCTCCCCCACGAGAGGCCTCCAGGTCTTAACGTGATCTCAGTGAGTACTGAGCCAAGGGAAGGCAGCAGCCCATGTACGACTCATGCTCACACCCGTGGGCGGGTTCACATGGGGCACTCAGCCTTGCTCTGCAACCACTGGGGCATTCTTGACCAACAAAGCCAGGCATTGGGGTGCATATGATTCAGAGGACCATATGGATAGTTTTTCCATAGGGGCATCTTCCTCTCTTTCCCAATGCTGTACACAGGTTTGTACATACCCATACCTCCAAATCCTGAGATGGGCTTCACAGTAAAGTGAGAGCCCTTACAGAGCCATGGAATGGAACGAGCAGTGCTATAAAACCAAAACCCAAATCAGGTATTTTGCAACAATTTCTGCCTCACTCCTGCTCTCCTATATCCTGTTATAGGTCAAGGATCAATGCAGCCCATTGGTGCCATTGGGCTCTGAGCACTTTTTAAGGTAGATTAATATCGACCTGGACTTTATCAGAAACTACTGAATTCTATTTCTCCTAAGAGAATGCTTAGTCTTTATAGACAGTATGTGTCAAAATAAATGAAAGCTATCAGTATCTTGAAATAGTTATCTTCTTTTTAAAATTCCTTTTCCACATTTTACATATTTTGACCCTTTGTAATCACCCAGAATAGGAGTTTCTGTATTTCTTTTATTGAACACTCCTATTAGTTGAACAGCTATATGTGTATTTGCTTATAAAACATATGTACAATGAACTATTGATTTCTACATATTTGAAGCCAATAAAGCATAATTTAAACATTTTTGGAAGAGTATATTAAAGTTTTAATATTTTCTCCTATATCCAAATGCATCATCTTGTGCTCCACTTTGGAAACCATTGAGCTTGTGGCATCTGCTTTGCTTCAAGGATTAGGGTGGTTGAAATGGAAACTGCAGAGAAAAATAACTATATTTAAACTTCCAATACAAGATCTTGAAGATCAAAATGGAAGAACATGAGGGGACTGGACACAGTGTGTTCCATGACAATAGGCTAGAAGGGATTGAAACAGGTGCAGATAATACTAACCTCAATGTTCCCCGCCCTCCTAGGGGACTGAGCTGCAGAGGTGGGGAGGGGGACGTGATAGGAGAGAGCATGGAAAGACTCCCATAGGTGCTTGGGTCTAGGGAGCCACTGGACATGAAAGCAATCTCTCCTCCACTCCCCACCAATTGGATGGTCACTTGCTGCCTAGGCTGGGAAGCTGTTCTACAGGTAGGACCTATCACATGAAGGCTTCTCCATCAACAGCAACCACAGGTGACCACTGAGTGGTCCAGCTGACAGACACCCTTCCCATGCCAAAAATGGTGCAAGGGGATCCCTGACACTCATAGGATGATGGTGGCCACATGCAAGACTAAGTCTAGCATTGTTCCTTGATGGGACTGCACAGTGATGAAACCACCTCTATTACACATCACTAAAACTTCACTAACTGGTCTCCACTAATTTAGCATTGTTGACTTTCCAGGCTGGGTGAAAAGACTGAGTTGTTTTTTCTTTGCAAATACACATTGGCCCTTAAACAACATGGGTTTGAACCATGTGGGTATACTTCTGTGGATTTTTTTTCAATAAATATATTGGAAAAATCTTGGAGGTTTGTGACATGAATGCATAAAATATATGTAAATCCTAGTGTATTTTTATCATTTGCTACCAGGAGATACACATAAATCTATTATAAAAAATTAAAACTTACCAAAACTTCTGCATACAAATACTCTAAGACCATACAAGGCACCATTTGCAGTCCAGAGAAATGTAAACAAACATAAAAATGCAGTATTAAACAATAATGGAATGAAATTAACTCTAGTACAGTTTTTTAACCACCTCCTATCACTGTTGCAGTGAGCTCAAGTGTTGCCAGTATTGTTTTAAAGCGCTGGGTAAGGCTCGCCTCCACTTGAGCAGTTAGTGTCTCTAGTAAGTCTCACATCACAGTAAAAAGTGTGGGCTCTCAGTACTAGCAGTTAAGTTTTGAGGAGGTCAAGAGTTAAACGCAGATTTTCAACTGTGTGTGGGGTTGGTGCCCCTCATCCCCACGCTGTTCAAGGGGTCAACTGTAATTTCTTTTCCAGTAAGTGAACTTTTATACCACAAATCAGCACAAAGAAACTCAAGTTTCAAACTTAGCATACAATTTATATGTAATACTTAACATCTGGGTACTCCTATCAGGAAAAATTCTATTTCCAGCTTTAAATGAATGTATTTGAAAAAAATTAAATTGCAGTAATATATTTGTATTCTATAATTCAGGAGTTTCTCTGTTACAGACAGTTCTTCCTCTAGGTATGCATGGACTCTGAAGTTAGAGAAAGGATTTTGTTGCCTGCCCTACTATCAATTTGATAGTCCCTGACAAACCACTTAACTGCTGAGACTCTCAGTTTCCCAGTCAGTAAAATGGGGATGAGAATACCACCTTTGCTGAATTGTTATAAAATATAAATGTCGGGCAGCCCGGGTGGCTCAGCGGTTTAGCATGCCTTCAGCCCAGGGCGTGATCCTGGAGACCTGGGATCGAGTCCCACATCCGTCCGGCTCCCTGCATGGAGCCTGCTTCTCCCTCTGCCTGTGTCTCTGCCTTTCTCTCTCTCTCTCTGTCTCTCATGAATAAATAAATAAAATCTTAAAAAATAAAATAAAATATAAATGTCACCAAAAGCACTTTGCCTCATGCCTAGCACAAGGTAACCACTCAAATTATAGCTGCTCTTATGGTAATTAGTGTGAATGAATGAGATTTTTCTCTGTACCCATACCCCCATTCATATGTGTAAGTTCTCTTGCATTCATAGGTAATGTGTAAACTCAATACTTTTGCATCTGTGAAGGGTGATTAGCTTTAAGAGGGTTGACCTTCCTTTACCACTGCCCATTCATTGGAGGAGTTCGGTCATCCTAGGTCTCCAGGAGGATTTTGAGCAAGGTTAGCAATAGAAGAACGCAGCACTGAAGAGCTTCAGTGGACATCTTCCCCTGCAAGGAGGGACAAGACCCCCCTGCCTTCTAGTAAGGTACAAGTGGATTATGTTTTTTATTTTTGCATTTTTTTGATTGTGGTACAGTAGATACACATAACATTTGCTATTTTCAGCATTTTAAAGTGTATGATTCAGTGGCATTAAATACCTTCACCATGTGTACAAAGCATCACCACTATTTAAATCTAGAACTTTCTCATCATTCCCAACAGAAGCCCCAAATTCATTCAACAGTCACCTTCAATTCTCCTCCTAACCACCCCAGTTTCTGGCTACCACTCAATTATCTACTTTCTATCTCTATATACTTGCCTATTCTGGACACTCATAGAAATGGCATAATAGATGATATGGCCCTTTGTGACTGACTTCTTCAAGATAGCATAAAGTTGCCAATGGTCATCCATGTGTAGCTTTTGCCAGTACTTCATTCAATGTTCCACTGTATGGATGGGGGAGACACAGGCAGAGGGAGAAGCAGTTTCCATGAAGGGAGCCTAATGTGGATTCGATCCCAGGACTCCAGGATCATGTCCTGGGCCAAAGGCAGGGGCTAAACTGCTGAGCCACCCTGGGATCCCCTGTGTGGTTTAATTCCATCAGGCCATGTGCACTTATGGTGTGGTGGACTTTGTGTCATGCAGGCTTTGATTCAGTGACTCTGTGTCAGGTACTCACTTCTGTTCTGAGACTTTGGGCATTGTTTAAGCCTGTCCAGGCTGTGGAATGAAGGCAATGATGATTGTCAGGGTTATTGGGGCAAGTGAATGAGATGCACAGAATATGAACATTCTTGGCATATAGGAAATGTCTTAATCCACTTTTATGTGTTGCTTTCTTCAAATTTCTTTAGCTTCGTAAGTGTTCAAGATTTCCAAGAATCATCATGGAAATTAAGGACCCCCAGTGGGGTGCACCCCTGCTCAATCTTGGCTCTGCAGCTCACGGTGGTGCGTGGGGCCCCTTGCTCAGTCCCAGGGAGCTGCCCCCTTTGCCATCAGTCTCACATACCATGCCTGTTCTCCTTCTTCATCCTGCTTCTGGAAGTTTCCTGAAGCTCTCATCAAGCATCAAGCATCAATATGTGGGAAGCTGACAAGGGTTGAGGAAGCAGCCTCAGCCCTAGGCTTAGAATGGGCAGCAGTACTGTTCTGGGGCAGAGACCTGCTTCCTGGCCTCCTGCTTATCTTTGAGGATTAAGCCCTGGGGACCAGACTGGAGGCAGCTGCTTCTGCATTTGTGATGGTCCAGTATACAGATGGCACCCATCATTCTCCCCCCACAGCCACCAGGATTCCTCTCTGCCAGGGCCACACTGGAGAGCCTGAGAGAAGCGATGCTTCTACGGGAAGAGCTGCACTGAATAACCGTGGCCCAGGGTCTCTGGGCCCTGGCACATAAGTGGATGGTCCGGCTGTTGTGGTCTGATTTTCTTTTACTCCACTTGCTCATTTTGATTCTGCTTCTGGACTTCCCTGCTCTGGCCTATTGAATGGGGTTTGGCCATCTGGGCTCTGGGCTACCCTGTAGTCTGCAGCCCCTTTCTGGTGCTGCTCCTTCCAAAGCTGTCTCAGCCCCCAGCAAACCCCCAGCTTGGGGGCATGGGGTATGCTGACTGGTGCCAGGCGGGATCAGGCCAATTGCAATGGATGTGTTGCTTTTGATGGAGCAAAGCTTGGAATGATGCTAAGCACCAAGTGGGGCAGACACAGCTGCAGGTTTGGGAGGAAGGCCAGCCCGCCAGGCCAAGTGCACAGTGAAGGGAAACAGGTGGTGCCGGGGCAAATGTTCAGTCGCAGTGAGTGGGAAGGGACAGGGACAGAATGTGCCCCAGCAGAAGGGAAGAGTGTGGTGTGGGGAACCTCACTCAAGGGATCCAAAGCTACCCAAGAAGCTACCACTGGGGGCACCTCAAAATCTAGCAGCTTGACTCCAGCCCCTAGGTGGGTTTGAAGGACAAAATGCTGGCCCCAGTGGCCAGCTGATAAGAACATGAAGCTAAGTTGGGGTGTGGAGGGCTCCCCTACCAGGCAGAAATGAAATGTCTCTCCCTGGGCTATAAGAGATGGGTTGGGGATCCCTGGGTGGCGCAGCAGTTTACCGCCTGCCTTTGGCCCAGGGCGCGATCCTGGAGACCCAGGATCGAATCCCACGTTGGGCTCCAGGTGCATGGAGCCTGCTTCTCCCTCTGCCTGTGTCTCTGCCTCTCTCTCTCTCTTTGTGTGACTATCATAAATAAATAAATTAATTAAAAAAAAAAAGAGATGGGGTGGGAGGACTTGGTGTTTTGGGAAAGCTGGAGCCTGGTTATAAGAACAGGCTGCTTGGGGATCTCAGAACCTTCCTATCTGAGGTCAAGTGGCCTAGGCAGTGCTGTCACCCAGTAGGGGAGATGTGAACTCAGAACCTGGGTACCCTGTGGAGTCTGGCCATGGACCAGGAGGGTTCACCCACCTTTTGTTCATTACTCATTCATTCCCCTGAACCTTCTTGAGTATCTTTTCTCCATGCTAGGTTCCTGTCAAGCTTTTGTGTGGATTGATGTGGTCATAGGAATGCACAGTACAACAGGGTCAGCCCATTCTCTAGGGACTTATATACAAGCCCCCCATCCGCTCTATAGTAAGTTCCTTGAGGGCACAGTCAGGATCTTAATAATAATTATATTTCTAACAACCGGGCACACAAGAGGGTTCATGAAAAACAGCTTGTTTAAATCAAACTTTTTATGTCACAGTCTCACCCAGATCAATTTTAATATGATTTCTAGTCAAGGTTAATGCATCCTCCCATCCTGTCCCCAGCCTTATCCCCCCACTACAGTACCCATATTACACACACACACACACACACACACACACACTCTCACACACCTACATGCATGCATGCACACCCTGAAAACTGGGTCATTCGACTACTTCTGGGGCACATTTGTTCAGAATGCTGAGTTTGAAAATGCTAGTGTGACTCTGGGTAAGCATCTTATTTATGTGATGTTTCAAGTTTAAAATTTATATATTACATATTTTTTAGTACATGATTTATATATTTTATTATTTTATAATATAATTATATATGGTATAACTGTATCATAATTGCCTATTTTATAATATATAATGTGATACATAATTACATATGCTATATTGCGTATCTATGCATCTACATATTATTTTATATCATATAAAGTAATCATTGCAGCCTTAACTACCTCATAAGCTAGAATGTATGTATGAAATAGGGGTACGAGAGCATATTGAAAAGGAAAAAATACTAAGATTCTACTTGTCCATGATGGAGTTTGGGTTTTGAGGCTGCCTTTCCAGCACCACAGATTTTGTTTCCTGGGAAGGAGGACGTTCCATTGCCCAAGCCTGCATCTGGAATGTCAGATGGGCCTACTGAGCTCCCAGGGGAGTATCAGTGTATGAAAGTGTGTAAAGCATCTAGCCTTTGGCCACAGGAAAGTTTATTACCTCCCATCCTCTACACTCAGAACAGCGCCTGGCTCCTACTCACCTGTGTGTTCTCCTAGGTGTACGCTGGGGTCTCACACAAGGCAGACGCCCCCTGAGGTGTCTATACCAGGGCTTCCCACAGGGCAGATGCCCCCTGTGGCACATACAGCAGGGCCTCTCACACTGCAGATGCCCCCTGAGGCGTCTACAGCATGGCCTCCCACATGGCAGGTGCCCTCTGAGGTGTCTAATCCAGACCTTGCACAGAAAAGCACTCACTAAACCTTTGGGGGAATTGAGGTGAATCTGCAGACCTTAGAAGCTCAAGTGGGTTGGTCCTCCATCAGAATAAGCCAGGTCCGGTGTCTGGCCTTTCCCACAAGTTTCCACCACAGAGCCAGCTGGGGAAGGGGCACAGCTGCCAGTGAGGCCCTTCCTTCCTAGGAAACTCACACAGGTGAATGACCCCAATAAAGCAATTGCTCTGGGAGTGAGGGAGGGTGAGGCGGCTCCAGGAAGGACTGGGTTTCCTGCATCCCACCCCCCACCCCCCCAAACAGGGCAGAGCTTAATGAGGGCCTTTGGCACAAGGCCAGTGACTTCTGGCCATTCCCTGGGGCTGGATTTGCTGTGTCTTGGGAAAAGAGGATCACTCTGCAGGAAGGTCAAGAGGGAGAGTACACGTGGATGGGCAGCAAGTCAGCAAAACCCTGAGCTTTCCAAGCCAGGATGGTGCTGCCAACAGGGGCGTTGGCCTCGCTCCAAGGCCCTCTGGCTGCTTCCTGTGTGGGCATCACCTCGGCGGCCCAGGCAGGCCTCCACGGGCCTTCCTCGGTGCTGCTCTAAAGAAGGCCCCTGACAGCGAGCCCGGTATTTCCCTGGCAAACACAACCGGCCTACCGATGCCTTATCTGCAATTCTGAGAGCTCAGAAATGGAAACTTTCTTATAACTTAATTGGCAGCAAGACCTGACCTCATCTGAACTCATCTGGCTGCAAAATTTGACCTTCTGTGATGTGAGGTTATCTGTTCAGTGTGAATATTCATATGTGTCGCTGCCAGAATACTTAGATGTTTGGCTGCGGCCGCTGCCCCAGACCCCACTGGGGGTGTCGGTGAGGGGGACCACGTGCGCACGGGTGCTTTCTCCAGGCTGAAAACGCCTACATCCCGACGTGTCTTGGGTTCTGAGCGGTTCCGATGAGGGCCGGGCTTCAGGCCTCAGCACCTTCTGTAGTTTTCCATTTACAAGCAGGCCTTGAGGAAGGGGTGGCATGTTCATCTTCCAGATGCGGCGGTAGTTGGAAAGGGGAGTGTGTAGCGACAGCACATGTTTGCCGCAGCTACAGGAAGAACAGAAGGGTCATCACACATGGAGGCAGCTTTGGGGCTTCTCTCTCTCTCTCTCTCTCTCTCTCTCTCTCGCTCCTCCTTCGTCCACTTTCTCTTTCCTGGAGCTGCTGCTAGATTTCTCTTCCCTTCCCCATCCCTCCTGTTTCCATTTCCTGGCTCCCCTCCTTCTCCCTTCCTCTCCACCTCTTTCCTCCTTTTCATGTCCCCTCCCTGCACCCCTGCTTCTCTCTGGGCATCTGCTCTTCCTGCCTGTCTGCCAGCTTCCTCTGCTTCCTCCTCCGTTGGGGCTCTGGTGAGTTTGGCTTGCATGGAGCTCACCGATACTTGACTGGATTTCCTAGCTTCATTTCACTCAGCCTCTGTTGCCCTGGGCTCCACCTTTCTGTGTGTCCCAGTTGGACAAAGGGAATGTGACTAGTCTCAGCTCTTCTTTTCCAGCTAAGCTACTGACCAGCTTGTCTTCTTATACCAAATCTATGGAATGGTCATTCTTGTTACGCATTCACCTTGATGCATTCAGTTGTTTCAGGGGAAGGTACCATGTGACACAACATACAGTTGCTTAACTTGGCCCTTGAATGGGTGCTGACATTAGGCAGTTTCACTTAGAAGGGGCACTGGCCGGGCAGGCTCCAAAAGTCTCCCACATGGTCCAGACTCTAGCATTGCTGGGGGATGCCAAATAGGACCAGAGATTGGAAGCATTTTAGCAACCTCAAGTTTCCCTAGTTTTATCCGTCCCTTTTTCCATCTGGCAGCAGATGCACATGTGCTCCAAAACTTCAAGTCTCTTGAAGATGATAGGACCCCTCTCTCTTTAGCTGGTCAAAACCACATGCCTCCAAGAACCACCAATGTGGATATTCCCCATCTGGATCAATGCTTGTCAATTTTGAGCAACCCTGATGTCTTGGTATCCCCCATGACAAAAGACATAGATACAAAATAGGGCTTTCTTTCTTTTTTTTTTTTTTAAAGATTTTATTTATTTATTCATGAGAGACACACACAGAGAGAGGCAGAGACACGGGCAGAGGGAGAAGCAGGCTCCGTGCAGGGAGCCCGATGTGGGACTCAATCCTGGGACTCCAGGATCACACCCTGGGCCAAAGGCAAGCGCCTAACTGCTAAGCCAGCCAGGCGTCCTCAAAATAAAGCTTTCTAATACGTGTTTAATGAAGGTTTATTGGAGTCATTCGAGTGAACACATCAAAGAACCAATGGATAATCATGCCTCTGAGACGGTATCTACTGTCCTCCAGCAACTCCTACAACTGTAGGACTCTGATGCAGGAAGAATGGGTTTTACTGGATGGAATGGACATCACCAGAGTCCTTTACTAGCATATCCATGTGTGAAGCCAAGACCAAGGGGACTGGGCCTGGGATTGCAGGAGTCACATGGAGCCTGACCCTGGAGAACCTTCTGCTGCTCTCCACGCCCCCCACCTTTCACCCCACCCAGTGCCAGCTGATGTGAGAGACCCTCGGCAGAGCAAAGTCACAGCCCAGGTACTTCGGAACCAATGGAGCTGGGCCCCGGCCCCAGATTGTCATTGTCAGAAGGGGACTGAGAGAATCCTCCGTGGAAGGGAGAAAGCTTGCTGTGTCAGCAAGAGCTGTTTAAATAGATTTTCTTGCTGGCAGGGTGCTAATGAGGTGCTAACACTGGGGAGGCAGGCAGGCGGGGCTTTCTGGGAGAAGGAGCAGATCTGAACAGCACTTCAAAGGAGTTGGTTGGAAAGCGGCCCTGCCCACCTGCCCTGAGTGAATCTGAGGGCCCCTCTTTGGAAGCCGAAGGGAAGGACAGCTCAGATGTTCTGAGAACAGAGCCTCTTGTTCTCTGTCTCGCTGTTTTTAAATCATCCTCCTCATCATCTTCTAGAAGGCAAAGTGCTAACTACTGTGCTCTGGGCCAAGTCGTGTCTTACATGCAGAAGTAGAGAGAGGGCTCCCCACCCTCTCAGTCCCCCCTCACTCTCAGGCTTGCTTCATATCACAGAGGTGGGCTCTGGGACCCGGTTTTCCCCAGAAGGGGGACTCCCCTTCCTGGCCTCCCACTCCTTCTTTGCCAGAAAAGGCTGCAAAGGGCATATACTTCACAGATCCTTCCAATTGCATCAAACTTTTTTTTAAAAAAGCTTATTTTAAGATTTCTCTCTGGAAAGCTAGCAAGATACTCCGCTTGCATCTCTCGATTTTTAAGGACAAAAAGAGTTGGCATCTATTAGATCAAGTCATATGAAAGTCTCATTTTTGTAGGTCAGAAACAATTTTATATAGGCAGTGTCACATAGTTCAAACTAATCCATCTGTCTGGAGCTGGGCATTATTACATGGGCTGGAACTCAAAATGCTGGGTATCCTCAGGATGCTGTCTACGAGCACTGGCTAGCCGACTCACTGCGGCGTGCTGGTGGGGGTGCAGTGGAATGGCAAGCTGAGAAAAAAACATAAAAATGGCGATGCTACAGAACCAGTGGTCATAGGAGTGGCATTAACACTTCTGTAGCCCTTGCTGTGTTCCATTACAAGACCTTTGCATGCCATACTCCTTTAACTCTCATGACATCATCACATACAGGTGGGGAACTTAAGACACAAGAAAATTAAGTAACATGCCCAAGATCAACTGTGAGGACGTCAGGATGTGACCCAGGCAGAAGTGTGGGGGAGGCTGAGCTGTGTCCCAAGCTGTGAGGGTGGAGGAGGAGCTGCAAATAAGAGAACTGACTCTGGAAACCTTCCACCTCCCCACTGATGGGAATTCAGGGGCATGCTGCAGTGGAAAGAACCTGCTAACTGTTTTAAAGACTTAGGGACATTGGGTATGGGTACCAGCCCTGCTCTTACAATCTACATAGTGGAGGGAATGAAATCGACTCACATGAATGTCAGATTTCCCAGTTTTAAAATGGGACTGGAGTGCCTGGGTGACTCAGGTGGTTAAGCATCTGACTTTAGCTCAGGTTATGTTCTCAGGGTCCTGGGATCAAGTCTCATGTTGGGCTCCCTGCTTAGTGTGTGGGGGTCTGCTTCTCCCTCTCCCTATGCCCCCTACTCCTGCTTGTGTTCTCACTCTCTCTTTCTCTCTCAAATAAATACAATTTTAAAATTGGCCTGATTACAAATACTGCATAAAGGTGTTGTGAAGACTCCAGGAAACAATGCTCTCCTTAAACTTGGAACTTCCCCGAGGCAGGTCAACCTCATTCATGTCTGTGTCTGTGTGGCCTTTGTGAAGAGCCATTACATATCTAGAGATGCTCTGGGAATGTTTGTTGAGTGACTGTTGCAAAGACTGGGGTTTGGAAAGATTCGAATGGTGTGGAGAAAATGGAAAGGTGCTGTGAGTTGTTAACAAAGAGGGGAAATTGAAAAAGGAAATGAGAGGGAGTGAGCGAGAAGCAAAGGTAGGGTCTCGAGGAAAGGGAGGAAGGAACCCATCCAATCCAAAGGAGCAGGCCTGGAGGAGCTGCTGTGCTCATTGCTTCAACAGCCATGAGACAAAATTTTGTCCTGTGCATTCATTTCCCATGGCTGCTGTCACAAGTTTTAAGCTGGGTGGCTTAAAACAATACAAGTGTATCCTCTCATTGGCTAGAAATTGTAAATAAAGGTGTCCGCAGGTCATGCTCCCCCTGAAGTTTCTAGGTGGGGAATCCTTCCCTGACTTTTCTGGCTTCTGGTGTTTGCCAATAATCCTTGGCATTTCTTGGCACGAGGCAGCCTGGCTCCAAACTCTACCTCCAACTTCACATGACCAACTGCTCTGTGTGTATGTGTGTGTGTGTGTGTGTCCAGATTTTCTTCTTACAAGGATACCAGTCACTGAATAACAGCACTCCCAGCCCAGTGTGACTTGATTATAGCTGTAAGGATCCTATTTCCAGAAAAGGCTACATTCACAGGTTCTCATGGTTCTGAATTTGGGGGTGTGCTATTCAGCACCATACACTCTGCTTATTGCCAGCTTTAGTTCAACACTCATTCATGCATTCCTTCATCTACTCTACAAACTTTTACTGAGCACCTACTGCATCAGGGGCCATGTTACACGCTGGGGATACATGTTCAATAAGTCAAGGCTGTTCTGCATAAGGATCTTACCGACTAGTTGAAGAGACAGATGTGTCTGCAGGAGAGCTCAGTGGAGATTTATGGAGCCCATGATCGGACCCTGTTTGTAAAATCAAGTCAGTAATGAGAGCACACTAGGCAGAGAAGGTTTCACAGGAGAGGTGGTGCTTTGTTGAGTCTTTCTGAAATCACGAAATGGACAAAATGGAGAAGGTGCTTCAGTGGGGGGCATAAGATATGCCAAGATTGAGGGCCTTGAAGATGCCTTTTGTGCTTGGGTTCTACAGATGCTCTGGCACTGATGCTAGAGCAACATGCAAGACCTACTCACAGGGAGAAAAGGACATGCCAGGGGAGGAAGTGACTGACCCAGAAGGCCAGGGATGGGTCACATGGTGGTGCCAATAAATCTCCACTGAAGATGGGTCAGCAGGTGGCCTAGGCGAGTCCTGTCCTGAAACAGCCCCTCTAGCCTAGCAAGTTTGTCTTAAGAAATAAAGAAAGGACAAAAGGAGAAGAAGGTGGGAGACTGTGTAGTCATTTGATCATCACAACAATTCATCTTACAGGTTGGGGACATCAAGGCACAGAGTGCTTGAATGGTTTGTTCTAAATCCCAAAGCGAATAAATGGCAGAGTGTCAGGCCTTAATTATGGGATTCACTCAGTGGATAGTTCCCAGTGTTCTGTACTGCCTCCCAAGGGAGCTTGAGAGAAAAAAATAAATAATCAAATAGGCCAATTAAAAGGCAATTATTTTTATTACATAACAAGTCTTTGGCTTATCTAGGGATTTGCCACAGAGTTCTGTTTAAATAGCAAGCACCTGATACCAGCATCCCCCCCACCCCCACCCCCAGCAGCTTACATTCCTGGGTGTGTAAATGTGTCCTGATAGATCCCATACTGTCTATTTTAGGGAGGGAGAGTAGGAAACCAAAAAGCCAAAGTGTTAAAAGCCACCACCAGTTAAAGATCAATCAGGGATGAAGAGGCATTAATGCTTCATGGGAATTATAATGGAAAGTCAATGAAAAAATGTAATTTCATAAAAAAAAAAACCCAAACCGGTCTGTGTTAACTGTGGATGCTTCTTCCACCATAGCTGCAACTATGGCTACCTCTAGTGTGAATATTTTAAAAGGATATTTGGACTCAGAGCATTTATGCATCAATTTTCATTAGATAGATGAGTTTTTAGAAGCATATTTCTTGCATAAAGCTAGATGGAGTATCTCCAAGTTAAAAACAACAGTGATTAATTAAAAAAAAAAACAGTAATTTTCTGTAGGGATCTGACATCTTAAGAGCATGCAGTTATGGGGCTCCTGGGTGGCTCAGTGGTTGAGCATCTGCCTTTGGCTCAGGTCATGATCCTAGAATCCTGGGATCGAGTCTTGCATCAGGCTCTCTTTGAGCCGCTCATGAATAAATCAATAATAATAATAAAGACATGCAGTTATTTTGGCTGAAGGGATCTTGGCTGGAATTGCTGACATGTTGGGGTTACCCACTCCCAGCATAACCAAGCGCCCAAAGACCTCAGATGTTATTTGGGTCTCTTGTAGTACCCAACCAAATTATCCCTTGAGAAAGTCACATGTACTGTGGCAGACCCGAATTATCTAGAGTAAGGCTAGTTTTTGCTTCCAAAATTAAATGAAGAGTAGAGAAAACTATTCTAATGTGACCCAGGCTCCAAAATCCCTGAGTTCAAGGCACATGTCTATAGAGTAAACGATCTGGGTGGCATCAGGCAAGTTCTTATTCCCCTCTTGATTTGTATTTCCACATCTGTTAGGAGAGCAGGTGGAACTAGATACTTCCTTTATCCCTTCCCAGCTCGGACATTTTATGATCCATGACCAGGCAGGTGTGATGTCCGAGGCCTTCAGGTGGAGCGCTTGGGGCCAGGGCTGGAGCCTGATGTGCTGCACCAGGCATGGACATGACCGCTGCCGAGGCCGCTGGCCAGGATGGGCACATGAGCTACTGCAGCTTTTTTAGCTTCAGGACCTAGAGGAAGCGATCGATACAAGTCAGATGGAAAGGACAGAAGCAGCAGGGGAAATGTTATTGGCAAAGGGAGACACTTAAACCCGTGAAACTGGAAACTATAAGGCAAGGACAGTGAGGCCTTGAAGCATAGCAATAACGTCAGCCTTGGCTGGTGTGCCGAGCTTCAGCAAGAGAGGGAAGCCGGCCTTTGGAGGTGCCATGAGTGTTCAACCTTTCCTTGTTCAGTTGCCGGCATGTGCTCCCTGACAGAACCTTCTTGTGTCCTATCCATGGCCCCTGTCCCCTGAGCCCCCCTACACGTACCCCCCCCCCACAGGACATAACGTGCACACACACACACATCAATAATTCTTTAACAAGAATTATTGAATATATGATTTTCATTATTGGAAACTCTGCTTCCCTGTGATTCTCAATGATATAGGGATGGGAGATAAAAGTCTGCTTTTGTGGCTGGGGTGCTGGGGTGCAAGAGCACCCGGCTCTGAGGCTCTCAAACAGACCAGCCTCGGCCACTTGCAGCTGATACACTCCAAAGGCAGAGGGATGAGTGGTAGTGAAACAGGAAAGGAATTTATTTCAGCGAGGTCAGCTTCAGGACGACAGTGGACCAGCATCTCAAAGACTGTTCCCCAAGTGCTGAAGATACTTCCAGGTTTGTATCAGGGGATGGGGGATGAAAGTAAACGGGTATGTGCCAGTGGGCAGTGAAGGTTACATTGATCATTGTCTTGGGGTCACTCATGGGGGTCTTGTTGGCTCAGGACAGTCCCTATCTTTTGAGGGGGTGGCATCACCGGGTGCTTTGCCCACTGGGCCTTTTGCCTGAGTTGAGAGATAAACTGGAAAAAAGAACTTCATCAATTAGAATGTTTTAGGTCAAATGGAGGTAGCTGATGTCCTTAGTCACTATTTATGAACAGCTGCAGACCAATTCCAGAGTCAAGAAGGATGGATTCAGTACCTCTTCCAAGAGCACCCAGTGGGATGACAGAGGAGACTGAGGGATGGTACAGCAGTGTGAGGCACAATGACAGGGTCACCAGCAGATGGGGCTTGGGGCGCTTTTTTTTAAGGCAGCCTGGGACTCTTGCTCACAACTGCAAAAGAGATCCTTAGAGAAAGGGGGGCTTCTTTATTTAGGTGTCCACTTTGATGGCGTTGGTGGTCATGAAAAATGAGCTACTCCAGGCAGAGTGAGCTGAGATCAAGAAAGAGAGACATTTGTCTGCCAAATAAAGCAACAGGCCCAAGAGGAGAGAAGTGGGGTGGGGTCTGCAAGAGAGGAAAGGCGGAGGAGAGCTTCAGAGAAGCATCTCTTGATTGGGGGGGGTGGCTTGAGAGAAGGGGGACCTATGACATCTGCTATTAAATGCCAACCTGTGGGGTGCCTGGGTTGCTCAGCGGTTGAGCATCTGCCTTCAGCTCAGGGCGTGATTCCGCAGTCTGGGAATCGAGTCCTACATTGGGCTCCCTGCACGGAGCCTGCTTCTCCCTCTGCCTATGTCTCTGCCTCTCTCTCTGTCTCTCATGAATAAATAAAATCTTTAAAAGAAATAAATGCCAACCCGTGTCTGCTTTCCTTTATGCCAGAGTCTATCCTCCACTGCACAGGTCAGCTTCATAGTAAGGCATTAGTGGGCTCCAAATGTCAATAATGTCCACGTTGGGAAGTCCTGCTGCAGACTCTTGGTTGTGCCAAACTCTACTTACACATTCTGGGAGAGCTGCCCCAGGTGTGAGCCACCAGGCAGGAGACTGGGAATTCACCCAGTGAGAGGAGCAGAAGGAGCCGAAGGAGCCGAAGGAGTAGAAATAGGAGTATGACACAACAAGTGACAGTAAGATCTAAGTGTCTACATGCTTAGCTCCAGGAATCCTTAGATCCTCCTTTCTGGGGTGAATGAGCTCTTATCATTTTTTCTGTATCTTGCCTGCATGCTACAGTCCTGAGGGTACTGGTTAAACACACATTGTCTCTGCTTTCGCAAAAATCCCTGTAAGTCTTTTTGTGAGTGGGCTCCATTTTATACATGAAGAGAAACATGAAGGTTTAAAGTGGTTAGGCAGGTTTGTGATACTTGACTAGTCTGAATGTGGTCCAGGTCTAGCTGAGTCCAGAGCCCCAGCTGTCCACCATCCCAGACAGCACCCGAGGCGCAGGGGGAGGTGTACCTGTGGCTACATGTGGGTCTCAGCAGCCGTCTGGGTGTCAGAGCTCACTGGTTGGTGGTGGGTTTCCAAGCTGCTTTCATGTTCGGCAGATGAATGTCAAAGTTTTTTAGGAATATTTCCTAATTAGGGTTATTTATTAAGTTTCAGGTGTTTTATGAAACTGCAATATTGATTTTATTTTGAAGTTTATATGAGAGTATTATTTCCAAATCTAGTTCCTTGCTTTTCCTTCTGTCTCTAAATTACCTTCTTACCTTCATGTAGTTGAGGGTAGGATGTTTAGTCCCAAGAAATGCAGGTTCCCACCACGAAGTGGCTGGGATTATGATTTCTCTAGGGGAAATTAGGGCCATGTGTGCTAACTGGGGTCCCAGTTGAGGCCATCCATGGAGGTGGGGTACAGCTCTGCCCTCTGTCCTACTGGACTCAGAGTCCTTTTGGCAATCTGGAAGTCTGGCTGTTTAGAATTCCCAGATTTGATTCTTGTCCTAGAGTCAAATTTGGTATCAGAATGAATCAGAAATACTGTTTTGCCAACAAAAACCCACTCTGTGCTCTCTTCCACAGGACTGACACAGCTATCAATCTATCAAGGACTGGTGATGTTTTGCATATGGGGTCCAGTGAAATTTGGGTACTGTCCTGTTTATATGCTTCTTGAATATGCTCTTAGGTTAGTCACAATCGCCCCTATCTGCTATCATAATAGTAACTTAACTCTTTATTTATTTTTTGAAATATTTTATTTATTCGTGAGAGACATAGAAAGAGAGGCAGAGACACAGGCAGAGGGAGAAGCAGCCTCCTTGTAAGAAGCCTGATGTGGGACTCCATCTCCGGACCCCAGGATCATGCCCTGAGCCGAAGGCAGGTGCTCAACTGCGAGCCACCCAGGTGTCCCAATAACTTAACTATTTAATTCATTAACCAAAAAGATAACACCAGTGCATTCAGTAGTGTTTTAAAATGTGTTTGTGTTCTATCGATCACAACATCAAGTACCACCAGTCGGAATGCTGTAGCACATGTATGCACATATTTGAGTTTTCACACAGCTGGTAGTAAGTCTTTGCCGTGGACAGACTTCACCCCTCCCTGTGCACCCTCAGGCTTCATAGCTTGCAGATTAAGAAGACTGTGTTAATTTTTAGCTTTGAAACCCTACATCTCTACTCCTTCCCAGGCAGAACCTGGGTTGTAGGAACTAAGGCCAAATGGCTAGTTTGTGTTTATGCTTTGTAATACCAGTGATGTATGATTGTCTTCAAGCTTTAATTCTTCTTAATTCTGATGGCTCTATTTTAAAAAATAGCAAAAGGAAAGGCAACATCTTTTATGATGCCATAGTAAATTTTTGTAGGTATTAATTCAGATGTATTCCTCTCCAGCTCTCTGCTCCTTCATTTCCACCTCTCCATACCACAGTTTGGACACTTGTCATTTTAGGTTGGATACTTCTTTATTATGGGGAGCTGTCCTGTGCATTATAAGATGTTTGGTAGCATCCCTGGCCCCTCCCACCAGATACCAGTAGTACTTCTTCAGTAGTGACAATCAAAAATGATTCTAGACATTGGCAAATGTCCTCTGGGAAGTAGCATGTCCCTCCAGTTAAGAAACACCACCATACTGGATTGGCCTTCAATCACTTGCCTTATGCAGGTCATGAGAAGTAAAACCTTTAAATAAGAGTTTCAAATATTGCAGATCTAAAAGCAAAGTTTATGGTTGTTACAGCATTGGGCTTGGAATGACGCCCAGATTTGAATCTGGATTTTGCCACATATTAGTTAGGTAAGTTAAATTTTCTGAGTTTTAATTACCTTATAGTAAAATGTGGACAATACTCACCCTGAAGGGCTGAATTTGGAACTGGATTCATTCTACTGGATATGGTGCATGCCACCATCTTTGTTCCCAATACTGTGCTACATGAATCTTGTTTAATTAGTGTTTCTAAGGATTTGCTAAAATAATTGAGAAGAATTGATTTCTAAAAACTATTATTTCAAAGTGGATCTGAAAACTGCTAATCTCATAGAGTCTTAATAACGGGAGGAGATTCAGTGAAATTTGAGGTGGTTAAGTCAGGTTAAGTGAGGTTATATGCCTTGGGAATTCCCTGAATTAATGACCCACTGGCTTGGGGGGTAAAATCCAGCCCTGTAGACAGATGATCATGACTTTCACCTATATCTCAATATACATGCAAACCATGGAACTGTGAGCAGTATGGGAAGGGAATGCTTCATGGACTGGGTTCATTTCACTGATAGAAGCCTCCTGGAATAAGCACATTAAACCCAAGAAGCTCCTGCTTTAGCTCTCACCTTAGGCCTTCAAGATAAAAGATGCATCTTGCATTTTGTAGGCGTAGGGGGCCTCAGTTCGCCCTGTGGCCAGGGTTGCCTTCTGGGGCACAAGCCTGGCCTGTATGGGGCCTCAGGTGGCCTTCAATACTATGACTGAATTAGTTGGCAGTGGTGTTGCTTTGAACAATGAGACCACTTGAATCTTCAGTTTTCCATTGGGTGGACAGAAAAGCTAACATTCAGGGTGTGTTTTGATGTTGGAAATTACTGTAGGCATAGTGTGCGATGCAACATGTTGCATGCAGTAGATCCTCAATAAAAAGTTCCTGATCCTATTATTGCTATAGCTAATGATAGTCTTTGAAACAAGAAAATTTGCATGGAGCCTACTCAAAAGCTTCTTTTGTGTTAATTCATGTCTTACTATGAAAGACTTATAGCAGGCACTTCTAGAGGAATACAGCTGTGGTTGTACGTGTTGGTGCCACCTTCAACCAAGTGAGCAAAGTGCCCAGCACTGGAAGTGAACAGAAAAATCTGGGACAGGTGGACTGCGATGCAACACAAATGCAAGATTTAGAGAGCCTTTGAAGCCAACTTTGTGGCGACCTGAGTCACATTGGCTCTCAACCCCCATCTCAAGGTCACATTTCTCTTCCTCTTTGGATTTCTACCTGCAACCCTCACCTGTGCATCTTCAGATCTCATCCTGTGGAGTATCCTTTAAAAAAGGCTTTTATCTCACAGAAGCGGACAGTTCAGCCTGGAGGCATTCACAGATGGATTGGAGGTAAACTCCAGCTTTCCATGCACATCTGATATATATTTTTAATGTCTACAGGTTATTTCTTCTGAAAACCATAATTGACTAGTTCTGTCAAAGCACACAATGTTTCAGGCTTCTCCCTTATTGTCCACAGAAAGGCATTTGTCAAATTCCAAATGCGTTTGTTTCTCAGCTTTTCTGTACTATCCCTCTAATGAATTTGAAGGCATAAATGAATGCTTAAACATCAGAGGAAACTATTGTATTCTAACACATTTTACAAAAGAAAAGGGCCATGGAAAGGAAGAGCCTCTTTTGTCTGAATTGATAGCATCTTGGGTAGCCAGCTGAGCCCTGCTCCTTCCTTTGTAGGAGGAATCCTGCTGGGGTGGTTGTTGCTAGGGCTCCTCTGGTAGTCAAGCTGAAGTGTTTATGGAGTTGGGAATCTCCTTTTCATTGTTTCTTTTAAAATTTTCTTATACAAAATTTCAAACATATAAAAAAGTTTAAAGGATATTACTCTGAATACCCATATACCTACCATCCAGCTTCTACAGTGAACATTTTTTGCTATATTTACTTTGTCAGATATCTATCTACTCATCCATCCTGCTCATCCATTAATTTATCTCATTTTTGGTGCATTTCAGAATAAATTGCAATATCAGGCTTCACTCCCCAAAATATTTCAGCATTCTGTCATAACTATAGTTAAATGTTAGTTTATGGGATTCTTTTCCTTTGAAGTAAAATTTACATACAACGAAATGCATGATTCTTGAATGTGCATGAGTTTGGGTAAACAATTTCCCCAAATTCTTATAAAGGCACTGAACTTAATCATCATCACGGAAAGTTCCCTCATCAGTCATTGTTGACTGACTATAAAAAATAACCAAAGGGATATTGTTTACAATGGATTAATTTTGCCTCTTCTTGGATTTCACATAAATGGGATCTTATAGTTTGCGCTTTTTTGTTTTATTTTATTTATTTGTTTTATTTCTGTCATTCGGAATAATGTCTGTGAGATTCATCCACAAAGTCAAGGGTATCAGTAACCATTACTTCATTGTATGGATGTATCTCCATGTCTTGACTCATCGTCCTATTGATGAACACCCAGACTGCTTCCAGTTTAGGGATATTGTAAATAAAGCTGCCACGAATATTGTCATACAAGTCTTGTTGAGAACAAATACTTTTATAATTCTTGTGTTAGTACATGGTAATGAAATTACTGCGCATATGTTTATAGCAGGTATATGTTTATAGGAAACCAATAGACCTTTTTCCAAAGTGATTGTGCCATTTTATATTCCCACTAATTGTATGAGAATTCCACTTGTTTCTCAATCTTGCAAATACTGTGCTGTCAGTGATTTTAAGTATATATAATTATTCTGGCAAGTATGTAGAGGTATCTAATTGTGGTTTATTTATTTATTTATTTATTTATTTATTTATTTTTTAAAGAGATGAAACTAATTTTAATAATATTGTTCACTTCGCTCAATAGATCCATGTGATCAATATAAAAGTTATTAAAGAGATACTTCACATTCTTTTTTCTTATACGGAGTCTCCAAAACATGGTGTATTTTATACCTACGGGGCATCTCCATTCATAGCAACCACATCTCCAGTGCTCAAGGGCCACACATGGCTGGAGGCTGCTCTACTGCACTGGGCAGCAGTGGGGAGAGTCCAGTAGCAGGTGCTGGAGGCTCTGTTCGCTTTCTCTCTCCATGACTTTTCAGGGGCCAGTGGCCACTAATTGTGGTTTAAATTTGCTTTTTTCTGATACACAATGATGTTGAGTGTTTTTTTTTTTTAATCTGTTTTTGGTTACATGTATGTCTTATTTTGTAACATGCCTATACACATCTTTTATCAATTTTTTAATGAATTATTTGCCTTTTTATTAGTAGTTAAAGAGATTCTTCATATTCAAGATACCCACAATCCTTTGCCAGACATGATTTAGAAATACTTTCTCTCAATCTAGAGCTTTGCCTAAGCATTTCCTTAATAGTATCTTGTGATAAACTGGTGTTTTTTTTTTTTTGTTTTTTTTTTTTTATTTATGATAGTCACAGAGAGAGAGAGAGAGAGAGAGGCAGAGACACAGGCAGAGGGAGAAGCAGGCTCCATGCACTGGGAGCCCGATGTGGGATTCGATCCCGGGTCTCCAGGATCGCGCCCTAGGCCGAAGGCAGGCGCCAAACCGCTGCGCCACCTAGGGATCCCTAAACTGGTGTTTTTAATTTTGATGAAGTTAGTTATTTTTTTCTTTTATGTCAATTGTTTTCTGTGAACTCAGGAACTTTGGCCTACTCTGAAATCTTCTCTGTTTTCTCCTAAAAGCTTTATGGTTTTATCTTTTACATTTGTGTCTATGATCAATTTTGAATTAATTTTTGTGTTTGGTGTAAAGCAGGGGCTGAGAAGTTCTTTCTTATTCTTTCTTTCTTCTTTTTTTGTCTGCATGTGGATATCTAGTTATTTCAGAATCATTTGTCAAAAAGACTTTTGTATCCCTGTTGAATTGCTTTGACGTCTTTATCCAAAATCAAATGATTATAAAATGTGGGTCTATTTTGGGCTCTCTATTCTGGGCTTTCCAATTGATAAGGTATGAATTGAGGTTAATTTTTTGCATATATGTATTCAAATGTCCCAGCACCCATTGCTGAAAAGACTATGCTTTCTCTATTGATTCCTTTGTATATTTATCAAAAATCAACCTACCATATATGTGGAGGTCTGTATACTTTAACCAATACCTCTCTGTCTATAAAACTGAAGCCTTGCAGTAAGTTTTGAAATCAGGTAGTATAAATACATCAATTATTTCTCTAAAATTGCTTTGGATATTCTAGGTCTTTTGCATTTTCATTTAAAACCTGGAGTAAGCTTGTTAATTTGTACCAAAAAAGCCTACTAGGAGTTTGATTGGGAATTATATTTGTAGATCAATATGGGTAGACTGGGCAGCCCCAGTGGTGCAGCGGTTTAGTGCCTGCCTTCAGCCCCGGGGTGTGATCCTGGAGACCTGAGATCGAGTCCTGTGTCAGGCCCCTGCATGGAGCCTGCTTCTCCCTCTGCCTGTGTCTCTGCTTCTCTCTCTCTCTCTCTCTGTGTGTGTGTGTGTGTGTGTGTGTGTCTCATGAATAAATAAAAAAATCATAAAAAAAACATTATGGGTAGACTTCACACCTTAATAACATTGAGCTTACTAATCCATGAATATGGTACATCCCTTCATTTATTTGTATTCTTTAATTTTTCTTAGGTTTTTCCTTTTAGTTTTGATGTACAACATTTCCACATCTTGTAAAAAATTTTCATTAAGTATTTTACATATTCCAAAGCACTAGTAAATGGAATTTCATTATTTCATATTCTAACTATTTGCAACTAGAATATAAAAATACACCTGACTTTTGTATATTATCTTTCATTCTGTGATCTTTCTAAATGCACTTATTATCCTTACTAGTTGGTTTGTAAAATCCTTGAGATTTTGTATCTAAACAATTATGTCATCTGCAACAGTGGAACTTCTACTTATTATTATTATTATTATTTTGGTTTTTATGCTTTTAATTTACTTTTCTTGTTTTAGAGCAATGGTTAGGATGTTCTGTATAATGTTCAATGGAAGTAATGTGAATGGTCCCCCTTTCCTTGTTTCTGATCTTAGGGTGGAAGTGTTCACTATTTCATCATTAAATATAATGTTAGCTATTGGTTGTTTGTAGATGTCTTTTGTCAGATTGAAGAAGTTCGCTTTCAGTCCTAGATTGCTCAAGGTTTTGTTGTGAATGGCTGTTGAGTTTTCTTTATACATGGTCTTTGGGGCTTTACCTCTCTTACACTCTATTCTGGGTTCCCTCTTTGCCAGTCTGTTTAGCAAGAGAGTTTCATGCCCTTGTTTTCATTTTCATTTAACTGATTACTTGGGACATTAACATTTTTCTCTTATATTTACTGGCCACGTGTTTTCTTTTCTTTTCTGTGAAATTGTGTGTGTAAACTTTGCCTAGTATTGTATTGGGTTATTTTTTTATTGATTTGTGGCAACCATTACTAAATTATGGATGTTAAATTTTCCATGGGAAGAAAATATTTTTCAAATCTGCTTTTTCTTTTCATTTTAAAATTTAGACTACTTTAATATGGATGTAGTCAAATTTACCAGTCATTCCTTTCATAGTTTGTATCTTGTTTAAAAAGCATTATTTCTTTGTGAAGGCTAGAAATGAACCACAACAAGGGTATTGTGCAGAAAACATGTGGCTAAATAAGTGCCAGAAGAGAATCTGTAACTTTAAGTGCATATGTTAGCCAATAAGAAAGATTAAATGTTAATAAACCCTGGGCCTGGAACCTGCTTAAGATCCCTCTCTTTCGGGATCCCTGGGTGGCACAGCGGTTTGGCGCCTGCCTTTGGCCCAGGGCGTGATCCTGGAGACCCGGGATCAAATCCCACGTCGAGCTCCTGGTGCATGGAGCCTGCTTCTCCTTCTGCCTATGTCTCTGCCTCTCTCTTTCTCTGTGTGACTATCATACATAAATAAAAATTAAAAAAAAAAAAAAAAAGATCTCTCTCTTTCTCTCCCATTTGCAACCCCCCCCCCTAAAAAAAGAGAAAGAAATTTAAAAAGGGGGGGGCAAACTACTGATGAATTAAAAATTACAAATGGAGAAAGGAAAGAAAAGATAAATAAATGGGATACCTGGGTGGCTCAGTGGTTGAGTGTCTACCTTGGGCTCAGGTCATGATCCAGGGGTCCTGGGATCAAGTCCCACATTGGGCTCCTTTTGGGGAACTTGCTTCTCCCTCTGCCTATGTCTCTCTCTCTCTCTCTCTCTGTGTCTTTCATGAATAAATAAATAAATAAATAAATAAATAAATAAATAAATAAATAAAATCTTTTAAAAAAAAAGAAAAGATAAAGAGATATTAGAAAATTATCAGTAAAAATCACTATACTAATAGATGAAAGGAAAATTATTTGCTTATCCCAATTCACCTAAGGATGTGAGTTAAGATGGAGGAGTAGTAGGGAGACCCTGATCTTGCCTTGTCCCTTGAACACAGCTAGATAACTATCAAATCATCCATGTAAAAGTATCTGTTATAATACCACATTCATACCGAGCAAACAAATAAAAAAAAACCCAGTAATCAAAAGAAACCTCTTAGGAAACCGGAAATAAAAATCAACTTTCTTTTGGGATAAAGATATCTGCTGGAAGTATCGCTGTACTTGGAGCCCTATTTAATGAAGCAAAATAAGAAAAAAAAGGTTATAAATATCAGAAAAGCATGGACAAAAATATCTTTTTTTTGTTACAGATAACACCATCTTCTACTGAAACTCCTGACAAATATTTAAACTAATAAGAACATTTAGAATGCAATTCAAGGTCAACAAAGGAAAATAGGTAGCTTTGAAGACAAGGAAGTGTGAAGCATACGTTGTGAGAAAAGCAATACTTCTACTGAAGGACATAAAAAAGCCTGGAGGAATGAACAGATGGAGCTCATTCCTGATGGAAGTATTTAGTATTGGAAGTTACGAGAACTGGATTCAGGTTATCTATAATTTAAATGCAATCTTAGTAAAACCTAACAGGAGTTTTCATGGAGGTTAACAAGCTGACTCTCAAATGTATAGAAAAGATTGTAGAGTCAATGCAGCTTTGAAAATGGACAATGAGGGCAAACATGTCCTGCTGGCAGAGGTGTGTTTGTCATGTAGCAAATGAAGCTTTAACCTCAGGAAAGACATTTTCCTTATTCCTCCCAAGGAAGTGGGAGGAGCCTGGCTGCATACTTATATAGTCTTATGTTTCTGTGAAAATTACCAAATTAAGATTTTCTAACCACATATCTCTTTGCTCTGCCTTTCCCTCTGTCATGTTTCAACTTATGTCTAGTGGTATTGGATCAGGACAGGTTTGTGATGGTATTAGGGGCACAGCGACTATGCTGGGAAAATTTTATTATACGGGGATGGCTTTGCAATAACCAAACCATATGCAAAACGAACCCCATACATTTATCCCAAACTCAATTCCCCTCAGCCAGAAGCCCAAACCTAGTGCCCAAACTTTGCAGTATAGTTGCAGTGATATTTCCAGGGCTATAAAATTCATTTTGGAGAGAGAAACCAGAAAGGAAATGAGATGAAAAACATATTCGTAAAGTTGATAAAGCTTGAATACACTCTTCTAACTGTAATTTGGAAAGAAGTTTTGGGACATTTCAATAAAATAGTGAGAAATTATAGACTTCTGATTTGGGTGGATATAAAAGGTAAACTTCTTTTGTCATGTTTATTTATTACAGAATAAAGAAGTCAGAGAAAAAAGTGAAGCAGGAAACCAAAGCAATAAAGTTGAGTTACAAAATTAGCAGAATTGTACAGACGCTGAGGATAAAAGTGTAGCAAAAAATTGTCAAATTATAAAAAGGTCATAATTATATCAAGAGAAAGAGATATGTTTTAAATAGAAGTTACAAATAAGGTCAAGGATTATTTGATGATCTAAGTAATAAGGATAATGGATCATAGGAACACTGGAAAATATTTACATTTATTGCTGATTTGACACAATAAGTCTCTATCAACAAAAATAACAAACTTATAATTTGCCACTACAACAAGAATATTGGCATGAAACTGGCTAAGGAATGTTGTCAATTAAGAGTTTTTCAGATTTATCACAGTGCGAGAAAACTTAAAATCCTCTGAAACCTTACAGTTCAAGTATAAATGAAGTCAGGCAAAAGTTTTTCCAAAATTGACAGAAATCTTCATCTTTACCTGTCATTACCAACTACACGGTACATTGCTCTAAGAGACTTTTTGAAGCACTTGATAATAAAAAAAATCCTAAACTATAATGAACTATATTAGAGAAAAGTTTGAATAACTTTTTATTTTCCCTGCAGAAAATGCTACAAAAGTATTGTTAGGTGAAGAAGGTTGTAAAGAGTATATAGCCCCAAAAATGTAGGAAAAAAGTACCAGGGAGGCATGTCAATAAGTTAATGCAGATAATGTATTAAATAGACAATATTATTTTTCTGGATTTTGTGTAGCATTTGAAAACTTTTAAAATGTGCTATTTATTGTGACTTTTTTTCATTCTTAATAAATATTCAGTCTTATATCTGATTTTAACTGTAATTTGGTATTCTTTTTTTAAAGCAGTTCCCCCAAATTATATGAGTCAGACCTAGGCAGCCCGGGTGGCTCAGCGGTTTGGCGCTGCCTTCAGCCCAGGGCATGTTCCTGGAGACCCTGGATTGAGTCCCATGTTGGGCTCCCTGCATGGAGCCAGCTTCTCCCTCTGCCTGTGTCTCTCTCTCTCTGTGTCTCTCTTTTTTTTTCTCTCTCTCTGTGTCTCTCATGAATAAATAAATAAAATCTTAAAAAAGAAAGAGTCAGATCCTCCCCCCAAAAACTTAAATCCTCACGTGCTAGTAGGTATCAAAACATATTATAAAACTAGGGTAATTTAAACAATGCAATATCAGTGTTAGATTAGATCAGGGGTAAGCATATTTTTTTTGTGTGTGTAAAAATAGTGAATGTTTTCAGGTTTGTGGGTCATATGGTTTCTGCCACAACTACTCAAACCTGCCTCATAAAAGTTGCCACGCATAAGATAAAACAAATGAAGGTGACTGTGTTCCAATAAAAATTCGTTTATCGATGCTAGAATTTTAATTTAATGTATCTTTCACATTCAAAAAATAGTCTTCTTTTGATTTTGTTTTCAAGTAGGCTCCATGCGCAACATGAAGCTCAACACAGGGCTTGAACTCATGACTCTGAGATCAAGACCTGAGCAGAGATTAAGAGTCAGCTGCTTAACCCAGTGAGCCACCCAGGCACTGATTCTTTTGATTATTCTTTAAAAAACAATTTAAAAATGTAAAACAGTTCTTTGCTTGTGGGTTGTACAAAATCAGGAGGTGGGCCAGACTGGATCCTTGGGCTAGAATTTGATAAACATTACCATGAGTAAATTTAACAATGGAATAAGGGGGTGTGAGTCCTCTAAAAGACTATATGGGGATCCCTGGGTGGCACAGCAGTTTGGCGCCTGCCTTTGGCCCAGGGCGCGATCCTGGAGACCCGGGATCAAATCCCACGTCGGGCTCCCGGTGCATGGAGCCTGCTTCTCCCTCTGCCTATGTCTCTGCCTCTCTCTTTGTGACTATCATAAATTAAAAAAAAAAAAAAAAGACTATATGGATATTTTTTGCATTTGGCAAAATGCATTTGGCATTTTTAAAAAGGTTTTTTTTTTTTTTTTTTTTTTTTAATAGAGTGGGGGAAGGACAAAGGGAGAGGGAGAGGAAGAATCTGAAGCAGGCTCCATGCCCAAAACAGAGCCAGACACAGGGTTCAATCTCACTACTCTGAGATCATGACCTGAGCTGAAACCAAGAGTCAGACCCTCAACAGACTGAGCCACCCAGGCTGCCTTTGGCATTTTTTAAAGGTTTTCTTTCTTTCTTCCTTTTTTTTATTTGAGAGAGAGAGAGAGAGAGAGAGAGAAAGAGAAAGCATGAGTGGAGGAGGGTGGAGGGGCAGAGAGAGAAGCAGATCCCCTGCTGAGCAGGAAGCTTGAGGTAGGGTTCAATCCCAAGACCCTGAAATTATGACCTGAGCCAAAGACAGATGCTTAACCAACTGAGCCACCCAGGTGCCCTGCCCCTTGGCATGTTTAAATCAGTGGAAAAAGAATGCCTTGGCCCATCTGTTTACTCTGTACTTCTCTCTTTTGCCTTTCCTTACGTGGGGCTCAGAAACTTGTTTGGACAGAGCAGGAAGGGATGTTGTCAATGTTGTTAATGGCAACAGCAATGACAGGGGCAGGATATTAGTGTGTAAAGACACTCTGGACGGTTGGAACATCAGGTAAAGAATGTTTGTGTTTCTGTTGCAGACAGGAGAATTGGAGCTAGGCCTTGGAAACTGTGTTAGTGTAATGATGCTGGGGCTGGTTTAGGGATCAGGGTCTGGGAGTGGGTGGCCCACGTGAGTCTGCTTTGTGGCTGTTGGGGAGAGTGGGCTGGGGACAAGGAGGAGGGCAGAGGTGGATGGGGCACCCGAGTCTTGAGAGACGTGACCTGGCCTGTTACACCCATGAGGATGCACCTGTTTCCCATCAATGCCCCATCTCTTATACTGGGCAGCTTTAGCCTTTTGAAGCCTCTGAATGTGCACTGAGAAATTATTGATTGGAAGAAATTATTGATTGGAGCAAAAGACATCAGCAAAAGAAATCTATGTATCTTGGGATGGGTCCTATAGGAGGAAAATCAAAACTACCAACAGAAGACCCCAAACCTTGCAGTGAGGAGAATGGGTGCTGTGTTGTGAACCCACAGCTCCTAGGATAAGGAACCCCTTGTTCCTGAGAGAAAGTCTCCCAAATGCAGGTCAGGAGGACAGGGAAGGCTGAGAGCAGATGAGGCATTAGAGTCGTCTGCTTGGAAGAGGTTCACTCCCTGAACCACAGATCCTCAGGGTTCCACCAGCCGCTAGCTTGTAAAATACCAGGGAACAGTCCCCGTGACAGTCGCTAATTGAGAAGGGGTCTTTTGGCTGCATCTCAGCCTTCTCATCCCCACAGTAAGGATCCCCAAGCCACCCAAGTGTCTGCTCATGATCATTGCAGGCCACCATCTGGAGCACAATTCATTTATTCCTCTCATGAATCCCCCTTCCCCCCAGGTACCCCTAGTCCCCGAGACAGGGCTGCAAAATCCCTGGGGGTTAAACACTCAAACTCTGCCTCTGGGTCAGGAAGACAAGACCAGAGGCCCCCTGCCAGATTCTGCAACCCCAGGGCCTCTATCATTGGCTGTTTCCTTTTAGATGAACTTGATTTAACCCTCCATTTATTTAGAATCGATGAAATCATAAACTCTATTGTATTTGTACTCAGCAGATGCCTAGGGGAGAGTTCCTCTTGGATGTTTATATAAGGAGGCTCCAGGGCTCCACTTTACTCCCTACACACCCCCACACAAGTATGCACAAGCAGACACCTCCCCACCTGCCCACTCTCAGTTCCCCACAGGATCCATATGCAGCCCCTACCTACACGTACACCGCACGTCACTCCATGGACATTTGCTTACCAACAGTTCAGACAACACTATAAACTCACTTCCACTCTGCAGATCACACCCATCCATCAATCACATAAAATGTATCTGGTTTTGGCAAACCATAAGAGACTGTTAAATATAGAGAACAAAGTGAGGTGGGTGGGAGCATGGGCTAGAGGCATGATGAGCATTGAGGAAGGCATTTGTTGGGATAAGAACTGGGTGTTAAATGTAAGCGATGAATCACTAAATTCTACTCCTGAAACCAATACCACACTATATGTTATCTAACTCTAAATTAAGAACAAAAACAAACTGCATTTGTTTTTTCCTCAACTTACTAATGCCGCAACACACACGCAAACACACACACACACATTCACATACACCCCAAAGCACACATACCAACACTGACATGTCAGCAAGGTCCAGAGACTGACTCATCAGTTCTTCCTTCTCTAACTCTAATTTCCATAGCTCCCTTAGAATTTCTTTACAGGTTCTCTAATTTGGCAAATGCTTAACTAGGCAGATGCCTGGCTTTTCTCCACAGTAGATTCATATATTCCAAGGCAAAGGGACCATGGTGGTTGACAACTTCACTGAGGCACTTCCTTAGGCAAGGCTCAGATGGTAATATGAGGGTGGTTTGTGGGTTAAGCTCAGGGGATTCCAAATTCCTTACTTTCAGGGCTCTTTTTGTTATTTTCCCCACATAGACCCCATGCCTTAAAATACTTTGTCGAATGAGCAACCTGTATGTATAACTAATGGTGTTTCTCCTTTCTTATTCATCAAAGGTACACATGTCTCCCAAATTCCAATTTGAGATCAACACCTGATAGTGAAAGCTACACGTTGAACTGGTGAGATACAGCCAACAAGCTCAGCAACTTGACATTTTAGTTAGCCTATGCAGCCTTATCTCGAATAATATACAATTTCTGTCAGGCTTTTGGAAATATTGAAAATAGCTCAAAGACCTCCACTACTCCTTTTGTGGATCCCTACAGGTCTAGAGACCCCAGGTTGGGAACCGCTGAACTGAACCTTTGACCATTTTGCCAAGGTGAGCAACGGTGTAAAATAGGAATAGGGAGAAGAGAAGGATGTGATTAATTTTAGAACCTATGTGGCTTCTGAGAGGTAGTTAGGCTGGCTGAAAAATCTGTACTGGATTTCACTTGTAAAGTCTAAAGCCTCCACAGTGAATGGTAATTTATTCACCAAGGTCTATTATGATGCTAAGGGCTTATGAATCCTGCACATTATAATGAAGAGGGGAAGAATAGGTTGCCTGACCTCAGGAGAGCAAAAGAAGGTGGTCAGAGGCTTGCTGGCCCTTAGTGAAGAGCAGCCCCATTATTATTAAGAAATTGGGGGCCCAGCCCAGGACTGAGCTCCAGTCAAGATGTGAGGGGAAAGGTCCTTCAAGGCTGTGTGAAGTCTAAATGGTTGTTGAATTTCAATTTAAAATCTTGTGTATGTGGGCTAGAAGAGATGTAGAGATCCATCTACTCAAAACAATTTTCTTTGTGTGAGACTCAGAGACTGAGATGACTTGTCTAGAGACACACAGCTAGGAATCATGACAGAGAATGTGCTAGAATCCCACTCTTGGGCATTCCTTAGTTCTTGGGAAATTTCCTCTAAGGGGAGATGGGACAGGAGTTTTTTTATCCACTGTATGTATTATTTGAAAGTTTCCTTGAGCAATTCCTCCCTTTGTCTTGAATTACACATATTCCAGACTCCTTAGAGTTCTGGTTCTTGGTTCTTGGTTCATACTTTCAAATTCAGGAGGTGGAAGATGAGACAGGTGGAGAAGGAACCCACCTGTCTTCCCTGGAGACAGACCTCTCCCACCCAGTGACTTGCTGGAGTTACTTGGGCCAGAACTGGACATCACCAGCTTTCCAAGAGGGTCCTGGCTGCTAAAGCAGGCACCTGGCAGAAAACAAAATTGAGATCCTTAAGGAAAGATGTCTAGCTAAGACTCAAGGTGTTAACATTTTTCTTCATCTCTTCAAAGGAGGTGAATGCTTCCCAAGAGGAAGGGAAAGTTTTTTGCATGCTGCCCTCTTCTCCCGCAACCACCCATGGCTTCTCCAGTGTAGGGAGAGATTAAGAATGCAGAACTCTCCTGTTAAGGGTGAGGAAGTAAATTATTAATCATGGGTTTGTCTAGCTAAAGAAACTCTGAAGTGCAACCAAGTCATTTCTTGCATTTTATAGCCTCAGAAGTAACAGAGAAGGCATTTGAATGTCCCCAAGAACCATGGGGACTCCTGGTGGTGGAACTTCCTCTCTCTGCAGTAACCATAATTTGGAAATCTGTCTCTATCAGATCTGGGAGGCAACTAGTGTGTCAGAGTTAGACTGGCATCACAAAGCGAGTCTTTGGCTTCAGTTCCCTCATCTCATATTGATCAGAGATCTTACACTCTTAGAATCCTGGTATTCATGAGGGTATCAAGATTCCACAGTTTTGAGACATGAAAGTGTAGGAAGACACATGCCACATGGTTTACATCAGTGGTATGTGGACAAGAGAAGGGGAGACTATTAACTTTTCTTCATGCCTCTCCAAATGATTTGATTTGTTCCAATAAGCAGATGCATTTGTGACAGGATTTCTTTCCTTAAAAAATTATAAGGAGATTCCTGTTCTGGGATTGACCATGTATTAATCAGGGTGCTTGGGCTAGTTATTTAATGTTTGAACCTCAACTTTCTCCTTTATTAGAATGAAACCAATAATATCCTCCTCCTTATGCCCGATAGATGTTGTGAACTTCAAGTTGGAGCTCTAGATATTACAGACAAGTCAAGTATTACTAGGATCGGGAAGAACCAAAAATGGTGAAATTGTAAGGGACACGATTGCATTGCCTCAGCTTCTTCTACTTCTTCTTCTTTTTTTTTTTTTTCTCATCCGTTTAATCATCTGTACCACTTTCTCTAGCCAGAAGGCTGTTTTCATTGATTCCACAAAGATTTATATCCTTTATCTGGAGGCTGTATGGAAGATGAGAATGGGGAGAGGTCACTCTTCTACCCTAACATTACATTCATTCTGATTGGAAAGACCCAGAGAAAAGAAAACAATTTAAGATAAAATAGAAATTGCTATAACGGAGCTATCAAATGGACTGACTCTTTCAATAGGAAGGGCTCCCAGTTGATTTGTAGTTTTTGATCAACATTTGTTTGGTGAAGTGAAGTGGCCATTCCTGTTGAGGGAAACAGATTAAAAAAAAAAAAAAAACATGGAGATGTAACAGCTGTAAATGCAGAGGAGGACAATTAACCTAAGTAACCTTTGACTACTGTATTCTAACCATATATTCTTGGGCTACAGACAGACAGAACCTCATACTGAACTGTAGTTAGTATGTTTGTTTCCACAGGAATATGGGTTAGCAAACCCAAAAACGAAGTATAGTTAGAGTTGAGCAAATATGTAAAATATTTTGTGGAAAGGAAAGCTAGAGTTCTCAGTGTCAGAGAAGGGAGTTATGCATGTGAAAAAGGAAGACTAGAATAAACTCTGTGGTTTGGATTGGAATTAGAGATCTCAGCGTGATATATTTTAGTATATATACATACACCTAGATATAGATAGATAATAGGTGAGTGAGTTTGTGCCCAAAAGAGAGGACACAGTAGTAATGAACATACCAGATGATTAGATTTAGCTTCTAAATACTATTCTTCAATAAAAGAAAGCAGAGCCTTTCAGGAAATGGCTGATTCCAGACAGAATTGGAACAGGAAAAGCATAAATTGAACCTAGAACATATTGTTCCAGAAAGCATGAAAGTACTAAAAGATTAATGGGGATGGGTCAAAAAGATGCAGGATCAGGAGCAAGATTAAAGCAGCTCCCAATGACCACATTTGGACAATCTGAGAGTCAAAGTCAGTAACGCAACAAATTATAAACCACAGAGTAAAATAAGAATTTGTGAATCCATTCTGATTATGGTAGACAGAATAATGGTCCTCAAAGATGTCCACATCCCAATTCCCAGAACCTGTGAATATGTTACCTTAATATGTTATGAAACAAAAGAGACTTTTCCCATGTGATTAAGCAATTTGAGCTGGGAAGATTCCTCTGGAGGGCTCAGTGTAATCACAGGGGTCCTTATAAATCCAAAAGAGAAGCAGAGGGGTCAGGGAAGGAGGTGTAATAATGGAAGCAGAGTTGGGACTGGTGTGATTTCTGGAAAGTTCTCATGTGTCAAAGAGTGTGGACAACCTCTGGTTGCTGGAAAAGTCAGAAAAGGAAAATCCTCTAGAGCGTTTGGAAAGAAATCAGAACTTGGGAACCTGGGTGGTGCAGCTGGTTGAGCATCTGACTCTTGGTTTCCATTCAGGTGGTGATCTCAGGGTTGTGAGATCAAGCACTGCATTAGGCTCTGTGCAGAGTCTGCTTGGAACTCTCTCCCCCCCTGCCCCCTCCCAAAGCTGCTTGCACACGTGCATGCTCTCTCTCTCTCTCTCTCTCTCAAATAATTTTTAAAAAGATAAGGAATGCAGGCCTGTTGACACCTTGACTTTATCTTTAGAAGATCTATTTTGAACTTGGTCCCCAGGACTTTAGGAAAATAAACAGGTATTGTTTTAAGTTACTAAGTTTGTAGTCATTTGTTATAGCAGCAATAGGAAACTAATACCCTGCTATACACACACACACACACACACACTGTACCTACATGCATACAAGTACACATGCATAAATGATGGAGAAGAAAAAGCTCTTCTCCATAGTAAAATTCTAGCTAATAAATGAAGAGGGAATGGTCCAGTTTGAAAATTACATTTGGCAACCACTTCAGTAATAATTTTTTCAGGCAAGAAGTATCAATGAATGCTAAATTTAATGGGTAGAATTTTCATGAAGAAAAGGATACCTACTTAGTCTCTGAGTACCTCTCCACAAGGCAGTTACATACTTGAAAAGAAAAATAATACCTTCTAGTGGTACTGTTACAGCCTCATCAGTGGTTCTGATGGACACCAAGGGATCCAAATGAACATCACCAGCACTGGGACAAAGATATCCCAAGTGCCACCTGATATAATGCACCGAGAATAAGGCATCACTGTTGTGTTATCTATTTATTTTAAAGATTTTATTTATTAATGAGAGACACAGAGAGACAGAGACAGAGACATAGACAGAGGGAGAGAAGCAGGGTCTTCTCAGGGAGCCCTATATGGTTGGTGCTCAATCCCTGGACCTGGGATCATACCCTGAGCCAAAGGCAGACGCTCAACTGCTAAGCTACCCAGGCGTCCCTAAAATCTTTTTTAAAAAAGATGTTCTTGCTTTTATGAAGTACACAAAGAAATGTATAGTTGTAAAGGGGGCACATGTCTACAAATCTTTCTAAAATGGTTCAGAACATGCATATGACAGAGAAGATGATCAAGCCAATGTGGTAAAAATTTTAAATTGGGGGAATCAGAGTGAAGAGTATACATCAATTATTCGTACAATTTTTGTAACTTTTCTGTAAGTCAACTTATTTCAAAATGAAGAGGTTTGTAAGTAGGTGTAGTAGTCTGAATAGCATTTATGGAGCACAAAACAGAAGTCAGAGGTGCTAACTGTGGGTTAGTGACATGAGGGCAGCAGCATAGAGGCCTGCATAGGACAGGGGCCATGTCTTGACACTACTGGATCCTGAGGGCCAAACACAAAATAAGGAAACATTCACTGAATACAGGGAAGAATGAAGGGGGAGAGGGAAGGAGACTCTGACTTTTTAGGCTGGATATAGGCAGAATGTGGCCACCTCCCTCCCTAGGCTTATTTCTTGAGTACCACTTTGGTGGACTGTCCAGCCTGCCTCCTGAATATTTGCTCCCACCAAACTTGTGACCCTGAAGGGTTGCCTCCTGGAACTGGGGAGGGGCTTATACTGTCTACTCAGACTAAATTCTGACCACCTGGCAATGACAGATATCAGTGTCACTGATTGAATTTCTAACCGAAAGTATCAAAAGAGAAAGCTTTCAGAGAGACTGACTTGTCAAGGGAACATTGAGGAGGTCTGGAGGCTTCACACTATAAAGTCAAAAGGTCATTGAAGAACTAAAGGAGAAAAAAAAAAAAAAAAAAAAAAAAAGAGAGAGACCAAACTTGCTTACTCAGAAAGCTGTCTGAAATAGAACTGCTTAATTCCAAGTCAAATATTCATCAATTCAGTTATTGATTGATTGAGGGATGACAACTCAGCAATTCAACAATACTTCACTGAGTGTCCACACTGAGTGGGCGGGAATGCACATTTATTGAGGACCTACTATGGGCCAGAGCATAAGTGGGCTGATACATCTATAACTGTCTCATTTAACCCTTCCAGCCACCTTCTTTCTCTTCCTCTTCTCCCCTCCAGCAATTCTTGAATTAATTGAACATTTACTATGTGTCAGGCTGCCAAAATCCTCACATTTTTTCTATTGTTTGATTCTGCCCAACACACATAAGATCATAATCCCCTTTTGGCTGAGACATTAAATAACCTGCCCAGGGTTGCAAAACTTGTAAAATGCAAAGATTTCCTCTGGGATCCACAGGGATTTTAGTTCTGGGACTTTTAAAATAATGGATGAAGGTACAATGTCCAGGATGTTAACCCAAGGGGAGGCTACAAGCTGGAAACTTATGGCCACTAAAGGTCGCCTGATTGCTTTTCTCACCCTGAGAGGATAGGTCCTCAGAGCACTTGAATCACATGGTTAGAACTGCAGGGAGGACTTACATCACCGGTAAACTTTGCTGATCTCTCTTTGGTCTTTTTATGGCACCTTTTGAAAGGCATGACTGTTTGGATCCTCATCTGCACACGAGATCACCCTGTGTGTCCATGCCAGGTGCTGGAAAAGTGACTGTAATGTTCGGACATCTTTTTCAACTCAAGTAAATCCAACACAACAATATCAACTACCTACTATGTGCCAAGACCTGTGCTGAATTCTCAGGACACAAAGACGAATGCAACTTCTGGATTTTCCCAAGAGAAGATAGCTCTGAATATAAATGACAGTGTAAAAGAGTCAATAACAGAAACATACACAAAGTATAATTCAGACAGATTATGTTAACTAAGGGGCCCTTTGATAACAAAAATATTAACTGAGAAAAATCCCTATGTGATAGAATGAATAAGGAAAATGTATTAACATAATATAAGCAAAAAATGTGTATAGCACACAACCTGTAAAGTACAAGAACTCCTAAAATGTAGCTCTGGTATTAATTAAAGATGCCATGCTTACCCCACCAATGGGGAAACCTTACTTTAAATGATATCTAATTCTCATCCAAATCATCCTATTCCTCCTCTTCCTCTTCTTTATTTCCTTGTTTCTTTGTCTTGATCTCTGAGGCTATTCTATGTAGACCTGTTTGTTTCTTATTTTTATTCTTTATGTAACCAACTTTCCTTCTCTATGTCTGCAATTATTCAGTGTTTGAAGTATAGATTCTTTCTATTCATTGTTTCCTGTTGGTCAGGTGGTTTGACTCTCTTTTATTTTTTTCTTTAGGGTTCATGGTCTCATAGGGCAACTGCTAAAAAGGGCCACTGTGGAAATCACACATCTTATTATTCTAATACATTTCTGTTTGGTGAGATGTTTCAGTAAGATCTGGGGAGCCCACATGGGCCTCGGTGATCCCAGGAGAGGAAAATTTAAATCTCATTTAGTGTGTGACATTATGGAGACTAGGTGCTGTCTCATATGAAGGAGAAATCTGTCCATGGGTTATATGGATATGCAGGTAATATTTATTGATCCCTTAATATATTGCAAGTACTGTGTTCTTTCCCCCGTGTTATAATATTAATTTTCACAGTAATACTGCGATATTTTATTTTATTATCTTTCAGATGAGTAAACCAAAGCTTGGAGAAGTGAATAGGCTCCAAGGTACATTTCAAAGGCAGTGGTAATTTGCATGAGAATCCAGATATATTGGACTAAAACTCCAGGATCATTCTTCTACAAAGGTAGTTAGTTATCAGACCTTATGTTTAGGAACTCTGGGATATGGCTCCAAATTTTTATTTGTAATAAGTATTCCAGATGATTCTTTGGTTCAGCACCAAACCATCTTAGAGCGGCTTCCTTACAGAGAAGCACAGACAATTATGCCAAACTGAAATGAAGTCAACCAAACAAATTGTGACCCAATAATCACTATGGGTGAGGCTTTCTATCTGCCTTGGGGGTTGTGATATTGTGATTTATAATAAGAAAAATATAATAAGAAATATATAAGTACAAATGGGTCTTAGTCTCATTTCTGGCACAGAGCTCCTAAAACCTTTGGAATTTCCTCAGTGGTGAGAACGGTAAAGGGGTCTTTTGTTATGTTAAGGTGGAGATTATTAGGTGCAGGTTGCCAATGGAATCAGTCTTTCCCTCCCATCCTCTGACCTCCAGGGAGGCGAGAGGGGCTGGAGGTTGAATGGATCACCAATGACCAGTGGTTCCATCAATTATGTCTATGTAATGAAGCTTTCATAAAAAACAAAAAGATGGGGTTCTGAGAACTTTCAGGTTGGTGAACACATGGAGGTGTGGGGATAGTGGAGCCCCTGGGGAAGGCATGGAAACTCGGCACCTTTCTCCATACCTCCGTGCATCTCTCCCATCTGGCTGTTCCTAAATTATATTTTTGTATAATAAACTGATAATCTAGTGAATAGGTTTCCTGAGTTCTAAGCCACTCTGGCAAATGGATTAAACCCAGGGAGGAGGTTTTTGGAAACTTTGATTTATAGCCAGTCTAATAGAAGTACTAGACTTGCAATGGCATTCTGAATTGGAGGGGTCACTGAGCCTCCAGATTGTACCTGGTCGGTCAGAAGCACAGATAACAGCCTGGGGTTCCAATGGGCATCTGAAGGGGCAGGGCTAGTCTTGTAGGACTGAACCTTTACCCTGTGAGATCTGATGCTGTCTCCAGGTAGATGGTGTCAGAATTGAGGTGAATTGCAGCACACACAACTGCTACTCAGAGAATTGTTTGTTGGTGGCAGACTAATCTAATCTGTTCTTCCCACAAATTGGGATCTGGGCAATTTTAAAAGTAGATACAAATATAATAGTTTTCTTCCCATCAAGGAATTTTCTTTTCAATTTAAGACGTGAACTGGGTATAAATTAAACAGCAATAGAAGATATAAATGTTAGCTTATTCTTTCAATCAAAGTGATAGCAATAACACTATATATGAGTCAGTGGCAAATGACATGCAAGGATACTACTTTCCCAAAGAATTCAGAGGGGAAGCAATTCGAGTGCTGAGGGAGAGATTGAATGTGAGGTGGGAAGTGATCTGGATTTTGGAGAATGCATGGACAGGAATCAAAGTAGGGGAGCATTTGATAAAGAGTGATAATGTGCACTGAAACCCAAATAAATCTCTTGCCCACATATGACTGTCTTTACATGCTATGACATGCAAAGAAACATACTCTAACAGCCAAAAAGTAATTATATATAATTCCCATCTTTACTTGCATCTGTCAAAGATTATTAAAGGAGACCAATCCCCAGATCTGCTCTTGGGATTTGAATGGCCAACTGGTCTAGTTTTCCCAGAACTGAGGGGTTTTCTGAAATGTGGGACTTTCATTTTTAAAACCAGGAAAGTCGTAGGCAAACTTGAACAAATTAGGCACCTAACTTTGATGACTCAGATCCTTTGTGATAAAGGGGACAGAAGAAGATGAAGTTCTGTGAGTGTCAGTGACCTGATCCTAGCTTCTACACAGCACCTGAAAGGGGTTTGCCTCTGATACCCATGCAGACTCTATATCAAATGTTGTAGCCTTGCTGCCCACAGAGGTGTTCCTTGTGGTCAGTAGAGACGAGAATTGTGAAGGACACCTTTGAAGTCTGCTTCAGAACAGGAGCACCTGACATCTTGGCATAAGAGGAGGATGGTGTTGACGATGGCATTGTGTACCAGAGGGAGCAAATATAGTGATAGTGACCACCATGGACCAAGAATCGGCCTTCTTTCTTCTTTCTTAGACACTTAAGCTCAGGAATTCTTTTATGATCCAGTGGAGGGAAAGAAAGAACCCAGTAATGTTGTAGTTTGCTAGCCTCTGTAGCCTTGTCAAGTGGGGGTTCAGAGTTGGCTTTGCTCTGAGAGACAATATAACATCATTTAATATCCAGAGTTGAATTCCAACCCGGCTACTTTATTAGCGAGGTAACCTTGGGCAAGTTACTTAATATCTCTGAACCTTGGTGTCCTCTATAAAATGGGGCTACCTCATAGGACTGTGATGTGGATTAAATAAGTGAATATTTGAAAAACAGTCAGAACACTGCTTGACACATTGTTAGCCTTATATAAGTGTTTGTTAAATTAATTTAGAAAATAATGTGCCTTTCTTTGCAAGGATTGGGGAAACAAATTTATATCCATGAAATCATGGTAAAGCCATTGAATTTGTGATTAGGAGGTCATCTGTGATCTAATGCTTGCAGGAGGCAAATTGTGAAGAGTTAAGAAGGAATGAATAGTGAGCAACCGTGACTCCTTTTATAGATTATACACTGAATGGGTCGGGGGAATAGGGGAGAGGGGACCGTAGACACAAGTTGTCAGAAGGCATGAAGACCCCTGTAGTGCTTCTGCTGCTGGGACCAAAGATTTCTCTTCCCTTCCCTCCAGCTCCCTTTTCTGTTTGCCTGCCTTCCAAATGAATAATACCCCAGCTGGGCTCCTCCTGGCCTGGAATTAAGCTGGGGTGGAATCCACCCATAATGTTCAAGGTCCTGTTTGTATACAGTAGATAAGGTGCTTACAGAACAGAATAGGAAATTGTGTACACCTCACAGACCAGTCACAAAGATTCTGCCTTCAAGGTCAGAAGCACGTTTTCCCTATTGATTTATGATTTTACTGGCAGCAGACACAATTAGGAACTGGACCCCCAGTGCCCAGTGCCCACACAAAGAGAACATAAGGAACAGGATTCTGACCATGAAGGAGAGATCCTGGGGGCACTAGAAGTATGGGGATCCTGGGAGGACTAACCTGAAGGCCTAAGTCTAGGCCTACAAGTTGTACTACATGTCACCTGCTGCCATTTGTTGCACATGTACTATTCATAGGTATTATATAGATATGTAAATTGTATATGTGTTATGCAACAAATATGTGCACATAATATGTATACATATTTCATTTTATTCTTAGCCCATTTTTTCCATATGGGATAACTGAGTCTCAGGGAGGTTAAGTAAGTTGTCCAAAATCACAATGAGGTACATGAGCTAGAGCTGAGATCTTTTTTAATTGAAAACTTCTGTCCTATCCACTCCAAAACTCCACAGTTTCCAAACTGTGGTCTATTCATCAGTTCTGGGATGGCCATTAGGAGGCTCATAGGAAACATACTAAATCTATCAACTCATACTCAGTGATTCCAGTTAGAGGGTCCAGGAGAGACTCAAGAGTTATCAGGGAATTCAGTTATGTAATCAGGTTAGAGAAGCCATATACTGGGCCACCTGGGCTGCCCCCAAAATCTGGCTGGTCTCCAACTTCATGGGGATCCTGGAAGAAGGGTATAGTATAGTATCCCCAATTCACCACCTTGCCCTTGTCCACCTCAAAGAAAGTAAGGGGAGAAAGAGAAGAACAGAGAAGACCACAGGGAGGAGAGGAAAAAGGAGCAGAGAATGGAAGTTCAAGACCCATACTTCCCTCTGCATGTATTTTTAGCTTTTAAAGCCAGACACAAATTCTAAGGCAGGGTGACTGAACTCATGCCAGTGTAAGCTCAGGAAGGGTAGAGGCTTAATATGAGAAGCAAAACTAAACTTAACATTTCTCCAAGAGCCTGGACATGTAGGTTCCAGCTGTGTACCCTTGGGCCACCACTTACCTGTAGCCCCAGTTGTCACCACTGTAGAGCGACAGGGCCATATTAGACTTGAGTGGACCCTCCCTGCCAGCGACATTCTAAGATTCTGTTTTCTTTTGATCCTGAGAGGTCAGTCAGCAAGAAAAGCTGTGACTTTCCCCGCTCAGCCTCTAGGGGGATGGAAAAAGGGAAGGCAAAAGAGGAAAAAACAGACAGGTTCTGTCTCCCAGAGTGAAACCCTGCATTGTCTGGGCAGATCAGAGACCAGACCAGGCAGAGGGTGGTGGGAGCAGGGCTGTGGTGGTGTGGAATCAACTGGATGACGTTTCCCTGGCGACAGAACTCTTCAGAGCTAAAGAAAAGTAATTGAACTTAATGTCCAAACACAAAATCAGTCCATAAATCCAGGTGCTGTCTATTGGAAATTTCAGAAGGGCTCTGCTTCCCTTAATCTTATCTCTGCCAGACAGTTACTGTGTTCTTGATGTAATTAGAGTGATAAAACAATGTGACACAACCGCTGGTTTCTATCATGGCATCGCCACTGTTGACTTAAATGACAAGGTAATAATTTTATAGGAGGCTCTTTATTTTTATTTCTATCTCCATTGTGGATGGGTCTTTTCCAAATGGGGAGCATGTCTCTTTCCAGATAAGTTCACCAGACACCATATGCAAGGGCTGTTTCTTTCATCACCAGTTAAGTACCTACAACTCCCCAGGTGCAGTTGAGATGTTTTTAGTAGTTAAAAATCACAGGACTAGCTAAGGATTATCAGAACTATAATGTGTTTTTTGCAGGGTTAGGTGATTTATATGTCCTTCAAAATTAATGCTGGAGGGGACGAGGCTGACTTATCTACATGTTTCTCATCTAGTCTACAGGAAAGACTAGATTTGTCTAGATCTTGTGTCCATGAGAAATCTGTACAAGTGGATATGCCAAAAGGTAGACATTCCTGACCTTTTGGGGTCAGATTCAGAATCCAGAAATCAGTACTCCTAGACAGTGAAGAATGGATATTGAAGATCCAGAGCAAGTTTTGTTTGAAAACAAGAAACCACTCTAAGTCCAAGGACAAATTCAGACAGTCTTTGGAGATAGAGAGAGCCCAAGGCCCTGACTCAGTCCAGTTTTCACTTCCCTGAGAAGGCACTTTGGTGGAAGCACATATTCCAGCCAGAAAAGTCATGGGCTCATGATGACAGAGCCTCAAAGCTGTCTTCAGCACTGGAGCCCCAACACTTTCCTGTCAAGAATAAAATATAATGCATAAATGCAATGTTTAATTATTTGCAGATATCACTGTACAGTTTCTGCTGGATGGCTGTGATGTGTTTTCAGGGGAGCCTTTTTCAGCTCTTGCTCACCCCGCAGGCTGGAGGGCTGGAGTTGGAGACATCTGGCTCAGGGACAGGAGCAGTCAGTAGTTTTCCTTTATTCGACCTTCCTTTATATCAACTGTGGAAAATTTTCCAGTCTTATGGCACATGGGTGGCTGTTGCTTCTCCATTTCTCAAGAGCTGGCAAGGAAGCCTCTTTAACATGCCAGAGAGGTATGACAAAATGACAAGAGGTGCAGAGGCCTAGACACAAGTGGTGATCCAACCTGAAGGGCTCAAAGAAGCAATTTACCTACCTACACGCCCAGGGACATCTATCAATCTGTCCTGATGGCCTTTTCAGACATTTTAAATATGGCTTTTTGGAGGGGAAGGAGAGGGAAGCTCTCATGAAACTCATCCCCAGGAACAGGATATGAGGCTTATCTGGCTGTGACTTGTTACCCCATTGATCACCTCGGTTGATTTGGCTGACCCGGCTGGCTAGGTGGGTGTCCCCTTCCTCCCTCACTGCTCCATGTGTGTCCCTCCTGAAGCTCTGCAATCCATGGAAGAGGACGACCTTCCCCGATAGAGGAGGATATTTTTTTGATCAAGGGTATATATAAGTAGCTGCGCTCCCCTGCTAAAACCCCCAAACAAACTTTCAAGGTCCATTTGTAGGACAATGTGGGGTAGCCAAGCTTTCAAGACTCTAGACACATCCAAATGAGGCACTGCACATGGCAGCCTTTCTTTAAAAAGAGAGAGAGAGAGAGAGAGAGAGAGAGAGAGAAACTTATCCCCAGGAATAAAAGTGATCAGGGACCCAACAGGACCACTAGTTACCATTTTTCACAAGGAAGTCAAGACTTACAAAGGCCTAGGTCTATAACAGTTTTATAAGATTCTGGGACCCTGTACCCTTCCTCTGTCATTTCATAAAGTGAGTGGTCTATAAAACCCTTTAAATAGAGAGGATTCATGGCCTTGTCTTAAGTGCTGGGAAGAAGTGAAAATTGGGGATACCATGTACCACTCTGAAAGCCTCAGGGTCTGGCCAAAGAACCCCTATGGAGAGACTGCATTTGGACCCTGGAGCAGGAGGAGGGCAGTGAAAGCCTTAGGGGACCAGAGGACAGGAGGGAAAGGGAGTCCTGGAACTCGCCCATATCTCAGAAGGAGGTATGGAGCTAAATCAGTCTCCTGGAAGATTTTACCTATTAACTGCAGCCACAGACTCTGTCTTCTTTGCTGATAAACTACCTTATCTTAAAAAACAGACAAATAAAACTTTTGATTTCTCAAAATTTACTCAGGAGGACAAAGAAAAACCTGAACTAAGCAATAGTCACTAAGGTTATCAAGAAAGCGACCATTTTTATCTTATGCAAATTTCTCCAAGGGGAAAATAAGGGGGAGAGTACTCAAAGAGACTTTGTATTTTTAGAAGATAAAAAAGTCAAACAGGGGTTGTATAAGAAAATTGTTGCTCAATCGTGTGTAAGAGCCCAGATGCAATGAGTCCTAAAGACATTGACAAATAAATCTAAAAATGTGGCAAAATAAAATAAAACAAACATGGAACATATCCCAAGAGCACAAAATTGGCTTAGCATTAGAAATTCTATTAATGTAGTCCATTAATCGGCTAACCTATTTACCATATTATCATATTAATACCTAAGTATCATATGATTACCTAAAAAGATGCTGAAGAAAACTATTTTTAAAAATTTATTTATTTATTTATTTATTTATTTATTTATTTATTTATTTATTTACTTTAAAGAGAGAGAAAGAGTAAGCAAGTTCACATGAGCAGGGGAGGGGGGAGGAGCAGAGAAGGAGGGAGAGGGAGGAGGGAAGAATCTCAAGCAGACTCTATGCTGAGCCTAGAGCCTGAAGTGGGGCTCTATCATACAACCCTGAGATCACCACCTGAGCTGAAGCCAGGGTCTCCTGAAGAAAGCCTTTTGAGAAATTTGAAAATATACTGATAACTAGAAAGATATTATAGCTAACTAAGATAGCAAACAATCTTCTTTACCATGACAGAGAACTTACCAAAAATTTATTTACTGATGATACTTAAAAGTGGGCCCATTAACATCAGAGGCAATTCCAGGATCTTCTTTCCTCAGTGTTAGTATTGGATATGTACTGAAGGGCCTAGCCAATGCTCAAAGACAAACTAAAGAAATGAGATATAAGGATTATAAAGAAGGAAAATTTTATTATTTGCAGATATATGAGTGAACGTCTACATAAGATATAAAAGAATCTATTAAAAATTAGAATAGATATAAAAATGATGGATACAAAGCTCAGCAGGCAATAACTAATAGATTCTATACTCTACCCATTACATAATGTACTTTATAAAAAGTCATTTACAATACCCACAAGAACTATAAGGTAAAGGAATAAATAAAGACATCCAGGAAAAATATGGACAAAATTATGAAACCTTATTAAAATACATAAAAACCTGAATAAACCCAGAAATATACCATGGCCATGAATGGAAAGGCACAATATCATAAAGATGTGAATTCTTTCATATAACCTGTGAATTCAATAAATTCTAAACAAAATTCACTTAACATTTTACATAGAATTTCATAAATTGACTTTAAAATTTGTTTGGAAGTATATATGTCTAAGAATAGCTAAGCCAATTTTGAAGTATAATGAGTAGGGAGGATTTGAAAGAGAGTTTGCCCTATCTACTATCAATACTTGTAAAGCCATAGTAATTTTTTAAATATATAAATTGAGCAAAAGGACATTATACACAAATCCAATAGAATATTCTACAATGATAGAAATATTCAAACTCTGAGCTCTCCAAAATAGTAGCCACAGGCCACATGTGGCTATTGAGCACTTGAAATGTGGCTTCAGAGACCAAGAAATAAAATTACTAATATTATTAAATTTCGATCCATTTAAATTTAAATAACCATATGTGGTTCACAGCTACTGTATTTGGCAGCATATCTCTATAATAAAGGTACTACAAGCTGACAAAAATAAATATGGTAGCATGGTATCACACAGAAGTGCTATTACAAACCAGTGGAGAAAAAGGAAATTGGCTATATATAGGAAAAATATACATGACTATGAATTTAAATTCCTACCTTATCCCATTTGTACAAATACATTTCAGATGAATTAAAGACCTAAGTCTAAAAATCAGAACTTCAATAAAAATTTTAGAGATAATATAAGGAGAAGATCTTCCAAGTCTTGACTTATGAAAAAAATCTCTTTTCTTTTTTTTAAAGATTTTATTTATTTATTCATGAGAGAGGCATAGACACAGGCAGAGGGAGAAGCAGGCTCCATGCAGGGAGCCTGATGTGGGACTTGATCCCAGGTCTCCAGGATCACACCCTGGGCTGAAGGCAGTCCTAAACCCCTGAGCCACCCGGGCTACACATGAAAAAAATTACTTAAGCAGGAACAAAAAATAAAACTCTTAAAATAATGTATCAATAAATTTAATAATATTAAAATTACAAACTTCTGCATAACAAAGGTGCCATAGAATATGGTGAAAATACAAGCAATGGAAAAATATATTTGCCACATCTGACTAAAGATAATTATTCAGAATATGCAAATGACTATGCATCAATATGAAATAACAAACAACTCAGTGAAAAATATGGACAAAAAATATGAAGAATGTTTTCCAGAAAAGGAAACTCAAAAGATCAATAAAAATATGAAAAAGATGTTCAAACTCCATAGTAATAAGGAAATGCAAACTAAACCATCAACAACATGAGTTTTGCATTCGTTAGAGCATCAGTGTCATGGGTATTTGTCCATCTTGTCCATCTAGCATCTAAACCTTCTTCCTGTGCTTGGGAGTTCTTCCCACTTTTTGAGGTAAGGCCAGCCTTCCTCCAGGAAGCTGAAAGTGCTAAATGTTAGTGGTCCTAGCTTCCCTTGAAGTAGGGCATGGGACATATGACATGAGCTCCACCAGTCAGATGCTGTTGACTGTAACTAAGTCTTTGAAGGGGTAGTGACGATCATGGGACAATAGTGTGCTGAGTCCACATGAGGTGGTGATGACTGGGGGCTCTAGCGTGCAGTGTTAGGAGTATAAGTGGTACCATTGCAATGAGCAGCACTTGAAGTTGATGGCAGCCCAAGAATAATAGCCTCACAGGACTGGACTTTGAATGTTATGCTGAACTGAGTAGCAGAGAACCTGGATCCCAGCCCTTGCCGTAGGTGGTTCTGACAATTATACAGTCTTTTACATAATTTTTTCCCTAAAGATCAACTAGAGTTGTTTCTATTGAGTATAGCATTAACAATACCAAATATTGGTGAGGATTAGGGGAGATGGATCTGGCATACATTGCTGGGGAATAGGACATTTGCTACAGCCTCTCTTGAAGGCTGGGTCTCCTCTTGAAACCAAGTGTCAATACATAGTGAAGGTGAAGATGCTGGTATCCATGACCCTAACTTTACATTTCCAAGAATATGTCAGAAAGTTTCCCTTTTATATTCCCAGGTGGATGTGTATCCATTGTAGCAGATGTTTTTAGTAGTTTACAATTGGAAACAGTTTCCACCAATGGGGAAATGGATACACAAACTGTGGAATATTCACATGGTAGATTTAACATCGATTGTAATAAATGAAGTTGATTTATATGCTTCATAGGGATGAACTTCACAAAAATATTAACTCAAAGTTTCAGCATGATACCTAAAACTATCTTTTATGTACATTTATATAACATGATACTCTGCGGGGTTTATGGGTAGGTACATGTGTATAGAAGTATTTGTGATAAAGAAACAAAAGAATGGAAACAAATTTCAGTAAAGAGGTTGTCTAGGAAGGGAAGGAAAGGTATAGGGAATTTGAATTGTATTCATTACGGCTTTTATTTCAACTAAAAAATATCTGGAGCAAATATGATAAAACTTTGATACTTAAAAATCCTGAGGGCACCTGAGTGGCATAGATGATTAAGAATCCAACTTGGTGTCAGCTCAGGTCGTGATCTCTGGATCATGAGATTGAGGCCAGCATCAGCCTCAATGCTCAGTGTGGAATCTGCTTGAGATTCTCTCTCCCTCTCCCTCTGCCCCTCCTGCTCATGCTCTTTCTCTCTCTAAGATAAATAAATAAGTATTTTTAAAAATTCTGGGTAGTGAGTATATGGATACTTGTTATATTCCTCTCTCTCTCTTCTGGTATATGTGGATTATTAAAGAAAATCCCAGAGCTTTTTTTTTTTTTCCCCAGAGCTTTTGAATTTAAAAATATAGGATCTTTTTTTCATATCACCTGAATTAATGATTATACATTTATTGGATATTTAGTATTTGTCAGGCACTGCACTAATTGTTCTATCTATACAATCTCAAGCTCTATCCAATCTTATGAGATAGACCAGTGGCTCACTCAAACCACACAGGACACTGATGCCTAGACCCCATTCCTGGAGATTATTCTAGTCAGGTCTGGGAATTGGACATTTTAAAAACTCTTCCAGTGATCTGAATATGCAGCCAGGCTTGACTGAAAGAGTTTATAGATGTCTTTCCCACACTCTGCCTGATTATAAGAATCACTGGGGACTAATTACAAATATAGATTCTCAGGTCCCATCCAAATCCATGGAATCAAATTCTCTAGGAAAGATGCCAGAATGTTCATACTTTCATCAAGTGCTCAGAAGATCCCTATGATCAGGCAGGTTTGGGAGACCTGAGATTAGTGCTTTCATCCTTGAAGGCCTCCTTAGCTCATGCCCTTCCCCCCTCAGCCACATCTTTCTCCTGGAGGTTCTGATTCAGGAGATCTCTAGTGAGATCTAGAAAACAACTTTCTTTAAAAAATTCCCCAGGTGATGACTAGCTATATTGAAGATCCACTGAAGTTATTATTATTATTATTATTATTATTATTATTATTTAATTATTATTACAGATGAGTAAACAGAGACTCACAAATGTGAAATACCAGGTTGTCCTGTTCCAGAGCTCATGCTATCTTTGCTTATAGTGTTGATGACCCTGTGGTGGGGGTCAGTTTCTCCAGGTTCTGTCTCTGTGCTAATCCTGGCTCACATTCTCCTTTCTGCCAGGATACCCCAGGGTTAGCAACAAGTATGGATCCTTCCCTTCAATGAGTGGAAATGCAAGTTGTAGAATTCAGCCCCTTGGGGTAGGACTAGTGGTGCCTCCATGGGGCCTCGGTTCAACAACCTGTGCATGAGGACATGTTCTTCTGGGAGCTGGGGTGCAGGCAGGGAAGCAGCAGCAGCAGCACCAGTATGAGGCTGGACCAACCTGTGGTTATCAGGAGAGAGTGCGACTCACTGAGCTATTGTTAATATTGACTCCATCCTGGTCCCTTCAGACTCAGGTAATGTATGTATGTGTGTGCACATGTGTGTGTATGTGTGTGTGCTGGGGAAAGAGGCATTAGGGAGGTTCTGAAGCTTCAGGGCAAGAGCAGCAGGGAGAAGCTGAAGATAACCAGAGCTCAAGTGTCCTTTCTTTTCCAATTCTTCTTCCAATCCAAGCACACTTTCCACCAGGTGAATTATCCCAAATGTACATCTTCCAAAGCATGTTCTGCAGAACAAGAGCTTTAAGGAATAGAAGGAGAAAGAGGGGGAAGAGGGAGGGGAAGAGAAGAAGGAGAAGGGGCCAGAGGGCTTCTACTGAAAAATGCTGGGCACTATATGTCCCTCTTAAAGATTCACAATGTCCATTAGCATTTAAAAAGTCTCTGAGAAGTCCTACAGTCATCTGTTTCACTTAGTATAATCCAGTGATAAGCCAACCCTTCTTTGTTACAGAAACACCTTAAAACTTTGTAGCTCTGGTGTCCTTAGGAACACATTTTAAGAAACAATATTATAAATAAATGCCTTCTAGGTCTAAAATCTCAGGTCATTGAGTAGGATTTCTAGTGAATCTAGTGAATTTTTGTTAATCATGTTAATGACATCCAGATTTCCTTGCTCGGCACCTTGTTTGATCAGGTTGGCATCTACTTCTGTTGTCTTTATCTGCCACACATTTATAAATTTTTTGTTTTAACAAAGCTTTATTTTTTGAGAGGTTGAGGTGAACTCATTCACACCCTGTTTGTAGTCCAGGAATACAGGAGATTGTGTGTATATGATCTAAGCCTGGTCAATAAGAACAGTCAATACTCTCACTTGGGCCAGGCATGGGCACTTGACCTATGTCAGATCATAAGAAACTCAGTTCTGGGACTTCTTTGGAACTGTAGATATAGGAAAACACCTCCCACCGCTCCCCCCCCCCCCCCCCCGGGGTTTTTGGTTACAGTAGTATTGTAAGTTTGAAATGCCTCGGGTACTAGATATAGAAAGCTTCTCTGAGGGTGAAACCAACAGAAAAGTAAATGGAGCTTGGAAATGAAGAAAGAAAGTAGCTAAGGGCTGATGTTAGTTAAGCCCCTAGACCCAGCTATGCCTGAAGCTACCCCTTGCTATGAAATTTTCAGTTGCAGGGAGCTAATGCCTTACTCATAATTTTCTTTGTTTAAGCCAGTTTGTGGTGAGTTTTTCTCATTAGCAGTGAGAATACTGTTGTTCTCAGCATGTGGTCCTTGCTTTCATCTTGGACTTCCCCTCTCGTCTCTCCTACCTTCACTTGTCTGAGGCTTAGCTCAAGGGACCCCCTTTTAAAACCATTTTAACCACGTGGCCATCGTAGTCTCTTTTTTACCTTAACAGCATCTCTTGTAATCTGCTTGTATTAAAGCCATTTGCCTTCTGCCTCCTTTTGTCTGCTAGAGTATGAGCCCTAGAGCCAGAGATGTCATATTTATCTCTGGTTTCCCCACTGCCATGAAAACAGGGTCTGAAAGGCAGACAAGATTTTCTTAAGGCTCCCTAAAAGTATTTTCAGAGAGCCTTGTCTTCAAGGGTCCATTTAGGACACCAGCACCCTCTTCATTGCAGCTGTTAGCACCCAAAAGTGTGTTTGCAGATCTGTCTCTCTTGACCAATTTAAGGTTATGAAGCACAAGCCCTTGTTAAAAGCTTTTGGGAAGCAGTTGTCCTAACTTCAAACATGGGTCACTGTAATAAACGGTGCAGGAGAGACACAATTCAGGACCTTGCTAATTGTTCCTGCCTCGCTAAGTTGGACATTACGTCTTCATACGACCAGAGGTTGATGGGATGAAACAATCCCTCAAGGAAGCTAATAGAAAGTCAATTACTTTGGCCCTTTAAATTGCTTTTGGAACAGACCATTGCCAGGCTTTGCAGGAAACTTTCGGCACTCATCTCTGGTGGGTGGATGAAGGGCCTAGAGGATCATTTTGGGGCCTCCTCTCATTCTGCACTAGGAAGCTCCTTTTTATTCAGCGCCATAAACAGCCACATCATCTCTCCCATCGGCTCTCCCAGCTCGACCCCTCGCTCTGAGTCTAAATCAACAGATGACTTGTGTGTTTTGCAGGCAGGCTTTCCTTTAGCTAAGATGGACAAGAGGCCTGTAGGGGTCTTCCAGAAGTGAGCAGGGCTCCTCGACACCTGGACAGGCTGCTCTGTCGGGCCCTGTTGGACAAAGGGACTATAAGTGGGGGATCACCAGCAGGACATCAAGGTGCCACGTCCCCTATGACATTGGCTTCCTGTCTCCCATCCAATGCAGGAATGCCAGGGCTGGTGGTCAGGGCTGGTCCCTGCTCCAGGAAAGGCATGGCACCCTGCTGTCCTCACCCAGCATTTTTAGTGCTATTGAGCTAAGTGTGAACAGCTTCTTGTTTCAGCAAGTGCTCTGGACACTCATCTTTTGTGTTTGGGAAAAATGCAGCAAAGCAGTTTGGAAATAAAATCCCTGCCTTTGGCAGAGAAGCTCTCATTACCCAATCAGAGAAGAAGCAGGGGAGGCATACAGAGGATAGAAGAGAGGGCGCTCGGTATCGGCTTGAAGGACAACTCAAAAGGATGTAGTGTTTTCTTAAGAAGAATCTTGCACTCTTGGGGGCAAGGAAATTCACTTTATTTTCATCTGGCTGCAAACACCCTGTCAGCAGTGCGTGTCTCTGCCTCTTTTCTCAGCCATTAAGTTTTCCTCACTTTGATCCAGTTACAGTTCTGTTTCTTAGGGGAGGTGAGATAGAGGCGAGAGGGAGGGAGGGAGGGAGGGAGGGAGGGAGGGGGGAGGGGGGAGGGAGGGAGGGAGAGGGAGGGAGGGAGGGAGGGGAGGAGGCGAGGAGATGGGGAGGGAGGCGGAGGGGAGGGCGGGAGTGGAGGAGGGAGTGAGGGAGTGGGAGGGGGGGAGGGAGGGAGGGAGGCTTGAGTGGAGGGGAGGGTGAGGGAGTAAGGTAACGTCCCTGAGCATTGTCACGTCTTCATTGATTACTTACTTACACTTCATTCCTTCATTATCCTTCTTTCTTTCTTTCCTTCCTTCCTTCCTTCCTTCCTTCCTTCCTTCCTTCCTTCCTTCCTTCCTTCTTTTCTTTTTGGATTAGGAAAGATTAAGTGTGAGGACTATTTACCAGTTCAGGGATCATGCAGGGAAGTCAGAAGAACACAGAAATGCCTAGAAGTGGTTGGCTACACGTGATGGTTCTCAGAGGGGTTTGGCTGGATATTCATTCCCAGAGGCAGCAATATGGGGATGGCTCTGCTCAAGACTTCTGGTGGGGACCTAATGACAGTCTCCTTCTCAGCTGCCTGCATAGGGGATTAAACCCCTGGGTCCCTGGAGGGTGAGGCTGAATAAGCCTATTGCCCTCTCAGGGTCCTTCCCAGTGAAACTAGGCATCAAGAAACAGATCTTTGGGGTCCCCACTTCCATGATGTATCCTCTTCTCTGGGTCTGTGGGGTCAGGATAGGCTTCCCTCTTTTGTTGACCCGAGACGGGATCCACCTGAAGAAAGAGAGGCTTTTGCTGGCTCTTCATCATTTTAGGGTGCATCTGGCTCCCCCTTGATTATTTCCCAATCACCTTTGCTACTGTGTGCATATATGTCCATGTATGTGTGTGTGCACTCATATGTGTGCATGTGTGTGTGATGGGTGGTCATGGGTGATTCTGGATGAGGACAGTTCAGCCCCTACCTCTTGGATCTGACTCCCGCCTTCCCTACTCCCCCATTCCCACCCTAAACTTAGATTAGGAAATCTTTTGGGGGAACACTGGCAAGCACTTCTAGTAAGTAGGCTATTTTATCTCTTTTTTGCTCCCTTGTACAGTTTGGGGTGGTTCGGGGGGAGGGAGAACCATACCTGCCACTAGAACTGTGAACTGTTATGTTCTCTGAGGTCCCAGAAACAGTGGCTTACAGGTGAAGGTGGAGTAGCTGTCACAGGTAGGAGGACAGGGAGACAGAATGAATGAGACACGTGGAGTCCCTCTAATTGGACTACTCCTGGGCCTGAAACATTGTCTCCTCTTCCCTTTACATCAAGAACCAGACCCTTTTGGGAGACTGTAGGCAACTTGTCATGAATCAGGACAAATACTGTTTCCAGTTTGTATTGATGGTAATGAACTTTGCAGAATCTTTAAGTCTCTTGAGGTCAGCCTGGGTCACCTTTACCTTGTGTATATTCCATATGCAGGCTGGGATTTTGGGTATCTCAATCAGAGCATTTTAATTTGGCTGAGCTGGGGCCAACAGTGGAGACAAACTTAATTACTCTGTCCCCCAGCCTACTGATAAACAAGGAGTTACTTGTGCGTGGGAGGTGTGGGTAGGGTAGGAGGGAGGTCTTTTAATCAAGGGTAAAGGTGGCAAAAGGATGAGGAGGAGAGATTGGGGATGGGAGTCTTTCCCATCTGCCCTTGGGATGCCCTGATAGAACTTGTCTGGAGATGCCATGTGAAGCTCTGGGCCCCAATATGCTGATGTGAGACCATGGGGTCCTAGGCTACCCAGGGTTGAGAGCAGGCTGTGATTTTCCTTCAGGGACTTGCAAGTTGAGACAGTCCTGACTCCCTTAAGATTGTAAATTTGGGGAGAAAGGGCACAGTGGGGTTCTCAGGTAGTTCTTGGGCTGTGGAACTTGCCAATTGACTGGTAGAGTAGGGAAATACCAAGAGAGACAGTTTGTGGTAAAGATGGCACTGACTACTTTGTGGGCACCTGTGAAAGTCTTCTGCAGGGGTAGCGGACACTCTGATGGAAGTTAAATGTCTATCTGGGCAGGGGGATGGGAGCTAGGAGCAATTGCAATTTGAGCACAAATGGAAATGTGAAGTGATAAATGTGAATTTGTCATTTCCTGGCCCCAGGTAAACTGGAGTCCCAAAGAAGACAAGCAGAGGGGGAAGATGCTGGAAGTTTTCAGTGAATGGCTTTGCTCACAGGAGAGCCTGCTGCTTCTGGGATACTCGCTGCAGATCCTTGGCCCAGGCAGGTGTTGGGAACAGCCCAGGATGGGGTAGGGCTGGGGAGCTGTCCCTCTGTTCTTCTGGAAAGAGGTTATTACAAGATGTATATGTGGATGTACCTACATTCATACATATATGGCACAGTATTATTATTTTTTTAAGTTTGTGAGTCTAAAATAGGAGATACAGTTTCCTGAGAAAATCACACTTATTTTGTAGCGCTCTGGTTGAGTTTCTTATGTTTTGCACGTTCTTCTTGATGCTATGATGTGGCTTCTCCTCCACCCTCGGCCACTGTGCCTTCCTCTTTCACCTGGTCTTGTCTCTTTAAAACCTCTGTTCTTCCCCTTTATCCCTTCTTTTCCTACCCACCACAGTCATCCTCTTTCTCTTTACCCTTGTGTACATATCAGCACTATTTTGTTTTGTTTTTTTAAATATTTTATTTATTTACTCATGAGACACACACACACACACACAGAGAGAGAGAGAGGCAGAGACACAGGCAGAGGGAGGAGCAGGCTCCATGCAAGGAGCCCGATGTAGGACTCAATCTCGGGACTCCAGGATCACGCCCCGGGCTGAAGACAGGCACTAAATGTTGAGCCACCCAAGGATGCTCTTGTTTTGGTTTTTAATTGCACTTGGCTTTCAGGAGGCATTAGGAGAGCTGGGTGTGAGCCTGTCTCGGTCGGCTGCCCTCCTCTTGGAAAAGCCTCAATTCACAGGTATGGTCCTTGTGGCCTTATCCATGCTCCATGGCTCAGCTTCATGCCCTGACTGATCACTCTAATGGGGCCAATTGGATGATCTCTGCCTTGAGACCCTGAGATTTGGAACAGAGTCACAGAGTGCAGATGAGCCACTTTGATGTGGAAGGAGAAGGTCCATGATGGATTCCCTTTGTGCAATGGTTGGGTGGTTCTTCAGAGCTGCCCACCTCTGCACAGTGACGTAGAGGTCCTGGAGCTTCTGTACAGTGGCCATGCCAACTGGAACATGTGGCCTCCAAAGTTGCTTCCATGGGGAACGAGAGTGAGGGAGGAAGCCTATCACATGTCACATTACTTCCCATCTCATTTGCCAGCCTGGTCATGAAGCCCCACAAGAGCCACAGAGAAATGCATGGCTATTTGGTGGACACCACCTCTCCCTGCCACATATTTTTCAGTAGATGAGGAAAAAGAAAAAGATACTCTTCTCTAGGATACCAAAATGTTCATGTGATGAGAGTGGCTCTTGACATAAATATTTTAAGGCCAAGAGAATCTAAAAGTAAAGCAAGATATAAGATGAAAGATTATTTTGTTTGAATTCAAATGTGATAGAGCAAAGGTAGCCACTGGTAGACTCCCTACCTCATCCTTCTGATTGCTCAAAAGATAGCTAAGTGAAGCTCCTTGGAGTCTCCCACCCCACAGAGCTGAGGTTGGCGTACTAGATGAGGCTGGTGGAATGGGGGACGTTGCTCATCTAAGTGAAATGTCCTGTGTCCATAGACCCAGGAGGATGTGTCTTAAATCATCAGGTAGCTACCAACACCCAACTGATACAAGAGGCAGGAACCATAAGACAGGAGGGCAAGGCAGGTGGAGGAGCATGATAAGGGATTGTGTTGGGGAATCCCAGGGACTGGCAGGGACTCCCTGGCACAGGCCTGTTGTGGTCCAGGAATGCATTGGAACACTGGGGAGGATTTCTTACCCGGTGACTTAGAAAGGGAAGAAACTGGTCAAGGTTTGGTGTAGCCCTTCCCTGGAAGCCTCTTGCACATGGCTTATAGTGCAGGATACCCCTCTGAGAACAGAGAGTCACCTCTTGGATCCCTCTTGGCTCACCTGTCTTCTCTGAGGATTTATTTTTTTACGTGCCTTATATTGTGGTCCTTACTGCAGAAGATGCTAAGAAAGAAAATTAATAAAGAGCATTTTCTTTAATTACCACTTAACTACAAAAGGAGAGAATTTAGCTCAGCATCTAATTTTGTTGATGAAAATTTCTAAAGATGCTTTAAAAAATTTAAATGAAGAATCTCTCTCACTGATCTAGGATTTTTTTTTCTTCTTAAGGAGAAATTGACTTCATTCCAGTCATGGCTGTTAATATCACTGGCCTCCTTCTTCTCTCCCTCCACTGCATGCTGCCTCCTTCAGTAAAGCACACTGTTTGGAACAGACAGACACTGGGTTTTAGCCATCAGTGGGCAGTGGGTTTGGTGGGCAACATGCCATAGCAGGAGAATATAGTGGCTGGTCATAGTTACTTGAGTTTGAACCCTGGCTCTGTCCAGTAAGAGTAAATGACTTCGTTCCTTTGTACCTTCAATTTCTCATTTCATCTCTTTTGGGGACTGGTATCTCTATGCAAAGCACTTAGCAGGATGTCTGGCATAATAAGGATGAAACAAATAGAAAATAATATTGCTTTATTTGGGGGTAGGCATGGGACTTAACACAGCTTCTAGAAACTGTTGACCTCTTCATCTTTCTAAAATAATTGTTTTAGGGCTTATCTGGGTCACAGACTCTATGGAGAGGCTGATGAACGCCCCTGGTGTCTTTCCCCAGAAAAAGGAAATATGCAGATGATGCAAAATTTTGCTTTTATTGATTGCTTACTGTTTGTTGCCCAGTGATTCTCAATATGTTCCACTATGGGTATCTTTTATTTAATGTCAGTATGTTTTGCTTTTTACTCTCCTTCCTCAACATACAAGTACTGGAAGTTTTCACCTTGTTGATTGAGAAAATACCTAATGACACGCAGAGACCCTGAATTCCATAATGCCGTTAGGAGATTTTGCATTTCGTTAATCACAGCAGCACCTACACAGCTTTGAAAGGAACAGTTGTAAATACTTCTATGGGCTGCATGATTGATTCCATCTGCATTCAATGATTGGTACCCATGTGGATTCCTCCATTGTTGGAAACCTCTCTGGCAGAGAAGGTTTATGGATTCAAAGACTGGAAGGGAATCAAAGGATCATTCAATCTAGCTTCATTATACTGCATAATGCTGAGGTCAAAGGAGGGAAACCAACTTTTTCAAAATCACACAGCCAGATAGTAGCAGCGAGGAGACCAGAACCCAGAATCCCTATAGCCTAATGGCTGCCTGAAGCCGACTCTCTCTCTGGCAGTTAGGAGTTGGTGAAGAGTCTTTCTCCTCCACCAGCCAGTGGTCATTGGTCTGTAGGGAGTGAACTGGGAAATGAAGCTTGGCAAATGACTGCAGCTCAAAGCTAGAGTGACCGTGTAATTTATCTTCCAAACTAGGACACATCTGAGAGAGAAAGCGAGCACTATTAATAATTATTCCGGGGCAATAGGTGTAAACCAAGACTATTCTGGGCAAGCCAGGACATCGGGTCACCCTGCTGAAAACCCACCTCAGCTTACCAAGGACCTATTTCAGAGTACTTTAAAGGCCATTCAGCAATCGGGATGACTTGCTCGAAGGAATTTGGGCCAAATATCTGACCACCTTCATGTCTTGAAAGCACAGCAAAAAAGCTTTGAATTCTGGAAACTCACTGGAAATTGCTGTAGACCCCTGAGATATTTTGGCTCCCTATTTCTGAGACCCTATAGCAACTCAGATCCCCTCATCCTTTATTCTTTCCTATCACAAGTACTAGCTCCTTCCCAGTCCCTCTGTAGGGAAATGTTGGCATCTGCGAGGCAGCTTGGGCAATTATTTCTTTAGAGCTTGTCAGCATAGTAAGGGGTCTAGTGAACCTGGAGAGGGTGTGGGATCAGGTGTTCTGCTGGATACCCTTGAACAATTCCTTCTTCTCTCTCTAGTTCTCATGTCTATGAAACTAAAGGTGGGGCTAATTCACTGGTGCCTTACATTAGTCAGAGTGAGCTGGGTTGTGCTGCTATAACAAATAGCCCTCAATTCTAAGGGAATTTATACAACAAAGATTTATTTCCTGCACTGCTTTAACAGAGGTGGGTAGAGTGGGCTCTGCTCTTCATAGTCTTCCAGGGTCCATGCAAGTGATGGGACCTAAATACTTTTACCTAAAAGTGACATGTGCCATTTACATCTCATTGGCCCCAATCAGTCACGTGGAAACACTCAAACTTAAGAAGGCAGAGACAAATGGTCCTGTCATGGAGAATCAGAATATTCATAAATGCTCCCATGACTACTCCACCGCCAAATTTTCCTAGGTTTATATTTCAAGTGAAATAATAATTTTCTCCCCCTACCCCACAAAGGAAATTTAATCAAGAAGCATGCACTATAAAACACACGGAATTGAAACTGATTTGGTTGAAATGGGAGTTGGTGACTTCATCCTTTTGTGGCAACATGCTCATTGCTGTGGTTTAGGAGGATCACTTGATGACATTGCAAATGACAGATGAGCTTGGGGATGCAGGGCAGACCAGTCAAGTGGTTCTAAAATTTTCTAGACAAGGGAGAGTGAGAGCAGTTCTAGAGGAGGGAATGTGGTGTGTGTGTGTGTGTGTGTGTGTGTGTGTGTGGCTATTAGTTATCTATTGTTGCATAAAAATTACTCCAGAATTAGTGGTTTCAAATAATACACATTTAGTGTCTTATCCTTTGTATGGCTCAGAAGTCTGGGCATGGCTTCTGGGTTTCCAATAAGCTGCAATTCAGGTGTTGACGTGAGTACTGTCCTTTTGAGATCAACAAGGGTTGGTTCCCCTTCCAAGGTCTCCTGCTGATTGTTGGATTCAGTATCTCCTGAACTATTGGACTGAGGACCTCAGCTACTTGTCCATACTAGCTCCTTGCCCCATACTTCTTTCCATCAGAACAAGCAGGTGAAAAGATCCAGAGAGAGAGAGAGAATGAGCAATATGGAAGTCATGATCTTTAGTAACCTAATGACAGAAGTGATCTCCTATTGATGAAGCTTTGGAATATAGGTGAGGTCCGAAGCTGATGACCAAGAAAAGATTCTTGAGACCTCTTTGGTGCAAAATGGTGGTTTTGTTAAAGCACAGGGACAGAACCCGTGAGCAGGAAGCCACAGGCCTGTGAAGGGGGTGGCTGATTATATATCTGGGAGTTAGTAGGGGTTTGGGGGTAGCATACTCTGTAAGGAATTTTGGAAGCACGGTTTCCAGGGCCTTGAGGGGCTAGCTATTGTTGGGAACAGGTCACTTATTACCATCTAATAAAACCTGAGTCATGAGACCCTTCAGATGTGTATTGGTGGGCCATGTGCTTGGGGTATGATTGCCCATAAGTATCTTGGGGGGTAAAGATAAAGGAAATTTCTAAAGGAATTTTTATATGTTAAAGTAGGCTTATAGGATCCAGGGGGTTTTGCTCTTAGCAAAGTATGAACATCCAGGCAGTTGAGTCCGTAGAGGAATGTCCCTTTGCCTGTCTCAAGGATGTGTCAATGTGCTGCCCTAGGCTCGTGCCTTGTCCTCAGCTAGCCCTGTTTTCCCCCATCACTATCATCTTCACTCTATTCTATTGGTTAGAAATCACTAGGTCCAGCCAACACTCCAGGGGTGTGGATGATACAAGGATGTGGGGACCCCTGGGATCTAGGTTAGAAGCTTTGGGAGAGATTGAGGGTGCTGGACTGATATGAAGAACACTGGTGGGGTGTCGGTTATGAGGATAAAGAAAGAGCAAAAGATACTTTCGGAGCTTTAGTTTGAACAAAGATGATTGGTGGAGCCAGGATTTGAAATGCGCATATTCTAAGTGGAGGTAGAGGCACTGGGTGAGGCAGGGGACATTAAATGCCAGGCTGCACCTAAATCATTTTGAGGCACAAGACACTGAGAAACGCTGTAGAAAGGACCTCTCAACCCCAGACTGGGTACCCGCACTCATCCTGTGCAACTGTCCCCGTCTCCTCTCTCCCTCAGAGCTTGAGCTGATGAGGGGAGGAATGAGGATGAGGTTTCTAGCAGCAAACGGGACTGAAGTGGATTTAACATTCCAGGCCTTTCCCTGGAAATTGTCAGGCTCTGACTCCTGCTTGGGCATCCCCCCACCCCCCCCCCCCCACGATTTGCTGCTAGAACTAAGGACCAAAGAGGCTACAGGGCCAGAATTTGCATGAGGCTTTAAGAGAAAAAACCCAAAGCCACAGGGTTGTACTCCTTCAAGCCTGCTGGGCTCAGTTGTCTTTGAGAAATATTGCAAGTGGCTTATTTAACATTTTTTCCCCCTGTGTGTGTAAATTTCCTAAAAGGTTGACCTAAATGAGTTCTTACCAAGATCTGATAGCCCAGGACAAAGGAATAATCCTTTTAATAGGATTACAGGCTGTGCTAGAGAAGACTGACAGCTTTTAGGCTCTGCACTGTAATATGTGCTCAAAGAGAGCACCGGAAAACGAAGACAGAAAACAGGTTTCCTGTGTTGTTTTACACTCCCTGAACTACTAATATCTCTAGCTCATAGCATCCTTGGCCGCTCAAACTGAGCACATCTGGGATCCTCTTCCGGCATTTTCTCTAACTAGTCCTGAGTCCTTAGGCTTCTCCGGACCTCCGTGAACTACCTCATCCCTGGAGGATGGTAGCATTCGTATAAGCCAGATTTTTTTTCAAATTATCCTTCTCTCAAGGTCACTTCCTTTCCTATCTCCATCATTTTGGGTTCTTTATTCCATGAGTCAGCCCTTACCCTGGAAGTTTTCAGATGAGGTATCATGTGTTGGACATGGGCTCTGCCTGGGGGTGGTGACTCTAGGCATGGGTGTTCACTGCTGTGAAGCCTACACCCTGGTCAGTGAAAAGTGGGCTGCATTTGCGGAAGAGCTTCCTAATTCCAAGCACCCCTCGGAGTGTTCCATTTGCTTTTGGAGAGACAGTCTGGCAGACTCACAGGGAGAGCCTAATCTGAATATTAAAAGGAGATTCCTTCTAGAATGTGTTCTGTAAATGGGGAATCCAATCAAGGAAAAAAATTAGATTCCATACTCACAAAGGCAGGTGAGACCCGTGTCAGAGCAATAGTAAACGTTAATTAAGAAAATATTCTCCGAATGGATGCTTAGTGCACCAAAATGCCTGAAGTCAGCGCTTTAAAGGCAATAAAGCTAATTTGAAAATATATTCATTGAGTGATAATGAGTGAAGGAAAAAAATATTTTGTCAAAATTTCATTCAATTAAAGAAACACAAAGAGGCTATTTCATTAATCGCTAGTTTGAATGTTCTGTATGTTGACTCTGTATGCATTAAAATTTTTTTATCCTTAATTAAGTATTTTGTGTGTCTATCAAGTCTAGATAGACTTGATGCAGTCTAGTGGTCTGAAGATTATTTTATTTTATTCTTATTTTATTTACATTTTTGCATATGGACGTCACTCCCGTTATAGACCATTTCACATTCACCATTGACTGGGTGCACACTTTGGATTTTCCTTGCATTGTCCTGAGAGTGGCTCACACGCTGCTTTGCTCACCATAACTCAAGATTGAAAGTAGATATTTGGAGGAAAACCGAATGAGGTTATAAGTAAAATCTGAGGCTGGAGGTGGGCAGAGTCTGCGGAGTGAAGTCAACTAATTAACCAATAAGCTTTTATTTTATTTATTTATTATTGCTTTGTTGTGGGCAGCATCCTGGGAGATAAAGAAGTCTGAAGCAGTGTACCTGCTTCAGCTGGCTTTTAGGGAAAACAATGTTGGTGAGCAAAAGATCAAACTGGGGAGGGCAGAGACCATGCCTGTCTTATTTGTGACTGTAAGTCTAGGGCCTTGCATAGTGCATGGTGCTTTAAAAAAAGTTATTCTAACGATAAAATGCAAAGGATAAAGAGAGTTAAAGAGTGTCCAGTAAAAGGAGTTGTTGGTCTGGGCTCTGTACTCAGAGCATGTGCAGAAGGGGCAAGCACCCCAAGCATCACTGTTCCTGTATCTGGAATCTTGCTGTTACCCTGTCATCAGAGAAATGCCCTCTGGGCTTTTTTTCTTCCCACCAATCCATCGAGTACCTCAAGGCTCTGTTGGCATTTTCTCCAAGTTATTTTCCTTGATCTTGAAGCCAAAAGAGATGTCTCACTTCTTGGAACTTCAGTAGCATTTTACTTTAGTTAGTAACAAGGCATTTATAATACATTTCAATGAGGGAAGGTGAGCAAAAATGAGCCAAGCTCCTTTTGAAAATATCTCATTTAATTTTTAAAAATAACCTTAGGAAAGCATACTATTACTTTCATGTATATCATATATATATTGTCCCTCCAAACCTGATCTTCCCCCTGGTATAGGCTTGCTAGACTCATATTTATAGTGCAAGTAGATTTTGGACTAGTGGAGGCATGAGACAGTGGGCATGGCATGTCTGATTCCTCATGTTCACTATCTGCACAAGCTGGGTCCTCAAACTTGTCTGCTGGATCCATAGAGGATGAGACCAACCACAGGTCCTCAAAGTCTGTGCATTCATTCTGATCGGATGCCTTCTTTGCTTCCATTGCCCAAATGATGTCCACCATCACCTCTTCTTGCCAACTCCACAGTCTCAGCTGGAAAAGCAATCTGACATGGGAGGAGAACTCTATGTATGATAGATCTACACTCTGTTGAGTGCGCAAAGCTGATAGGATGAGTCCCATGTTATATACATTTTAGAATTCCAAATTCAGAGACGCCTGGGTGGCTCAGCAGTTGAGCGTCCGCCTTCGGCCCAAGGAGTGATCCTGGAGTCCTGGGATTGAGTCCCACATCGGGCTCCCTGCATGGAGCCTGCTTCTCCCTCTGCCTGTGTCTCTGCCTCTCTCTTTGTGTCTCTCATGAATAAATAAATAAATAATCTTTTAAAAAAAGAATTCCAAATTCAGATCTGACAAATATTTATTGAGCACCAGAGACAGAAACACAAACAAGATTAAAAAAGAGGGAGAGGAAAATGAAAGAGGGTTCTGTGACTCCCTGGAGAGTCGGAGTGTGGCAAACATAACTAAGAAATAAGGCCAAATCAGAAGGCTCTTGATTTAGCACTGGGACCTATGTTTCCTGAGCTCCAGAATGTTCTGCTAGGGGAAGTGATCAGGTTTGCTATGCTTCTCACCCAGCAGGCCTGAGCTTCCTCTTGTCCAGGAGGTGCACTTGGGAACATCTGAGAGGTGTCTTGTCCGTGGTTACTGGTCAGATGACACATCACCTGGCACTGGCAGGATGGAATTCCAATCTTGGCCTCCTTGGGGCTGTGCCCAGACCATGACGCTCTAACTGTGGAATGTGGACCCATTAAGGACCAAATGGGTGAATCCAAGAGTTGTGATTGGATGAAAACCTCTTTCATTGGTGCTGTCCTCACTTGGATTCAGTGGGTCTCCAGGCATGGTTAGATCTTCTGCATGTCCACTTTTGGTTTGTTTTGGCTCTTATTTCAAACTTCATCTCTGTCACTTTGGTTCTTGTCACATTTCTACACCAGTTTCTTCTTCTCCCACAGCTGACTGCCACAGGTCTCCTATTTGGAAGAGCCCCTGTGTGACCCTCTGACGCTGTTTGCTTGTTGTGCTTCTGCTCCTGACTCCAAACCATGGCCCCAGCTTCAGACTTTGTGTTTTGGGAAGGAGCGCTCTTCACTAAAGCCAGCACTTCTGTCCCAGCCCAGCTGCAGCCCCTGTAATTACAGCCTTGTGCTAAAAAGTCTCCCCCTGGTGTACACACCTTTGTGAGCCAGGCCATTCTTCCTGCCAGCCCCACTCCAGCCAAGTGCACTCTGTCCTTGAACTTTTTTGCTTGGGTCATCAAGAAAGGAACCTCTGTGCATTTCAATTCTTCAAGACAAGTTTGCAAAGATGCTGCTGAGCTCCTTCTCAGTGATGATTTATGCATGGTGAGTGGAAAAACATGCTGTTTTCATTCCTTTTAAAACCAAGTAATGACCTAAGGGGAGAACATTATACCTATATCTGTATCTGTTCCTTTCTCTGTATCTGTGTCTCTTTATCTAAATCTGCATGTCTACGTCTATATTTGTATGTATAGAGATACAATGGCGCGAATTTAGTAATCCGAGAGCCTTGCCATACCATTGTCTCTTATTTATATTTGACCTAGTAGAATTTGACACTTATTTGCAATGCAAAGATGCAAAGTTGCATCCTGCCCTTCAAGAAATATCTATGTAAATATAGGCCAACCCCTTCACGTGAAATAAAAATATATGATGTTTGTCTTTGTGTTATGGAGATGTAGATATTCAAATAATCTCAGGGTAACGCCCACTGAGAGAATAAAAAGGATCACCAACCAAATGACCTTGGGCAAATCCTCCAAACTCTCAGAGCCTTAGATTCTTCATCAGGAAAAATACTGAAAGATTTAGACATAGCTGATCTCTAAAGGAAAGCTAACCCAACCTATGATCAAGAAGCTTTGATTTTTAACTTTAGTAAAATTAACTTTTTAAGTGTCATCTAACGAATAGCTTTTACTGCAAATCTGGTCTTCCAGATTCTTCTTAGGAAATTACAATTGCAAGTAGAAGAACAAGGTACCTCTAAGTCTGGGTTGTGTATCAGTCAAGGTTATAGTAAGGAAACTCACGCCAAGTAGTTCAGCAGAGGGAACGTGATACAAGGAACCAGTTACAAAGTGTTGGAAACACTGCAAAGCCAGATGGGTCAGTGACAAACCTCAATGATTAGCACCAAGTGGGAATTCACTGCCATCCTCAAGCCGTAGGGACAGTGGCAAAAGGTGGTTTTGTCAGAGCAAAGATCCAGAGATTCTAGGAGAGGATGGGACAATGGAGGGAGGGGACACACACACTGGCCAGAGCTTGAGCCACGTGGGGACACAACTAGTATCACAATGTCACTTGAAGCAGAAAGACAGAGAGAAACAGAAATGGCTTGTTTTGGACTCTTGTCTGCCAACTGATCCTGGAAGCTGATGGAAGCCAGAAGGTGATGGAGTCTGGGGCATGCTGTTTGTGGGGACCCCCACCCCTGTAATACAGGGCAGGAGTGATTCAAGGGCAAGCACAGGAGACCTGGGGAGTCCCATCCTAGCCTGGCTTTCTAATGACCTAACTACCTGAAATAGGAACTCAGATGTGGAAAGATGCTTCTTAAGCCTTTTTAACCCCTACGCCTTTGGATTGATCTATTAAGCAGCTTCTAAGTTTTGAGTTACAATGAATTTGTAAGTTTCCCAATTAGCAACTACAGTTTCTGATTACCTGCCACGTGCTAAGCAGTCTATAGAAAATATCTCCCTCTATCCTCTGAGTAGTCTGCTTGAAAGAAATAAATATACCTATTTTCTAGATAAAAAAGCCAAGGTCAGGGAGATGGGGCAATGTTCCTAGGGCCACAGCTGGATGTGTAGGAGGTGGAAATGAACCCAGGGCATGTTGGCTTTAAGCTTCCTGTCAAACAAGGGGATGGCCAAGTCCAGAGGAGCTCACCATTTCATAAGGACTATCAGTTTGATTCCTGGAACTAAGAGTGTGGAAATGCCAGGAAGCAGTAGCAACAGCAAAATCTCAGGGAGGGAATAACCAGGAGACCTTGAAGCTCCTGAGAAGCATTCCTCTGGAGGGCAGCACCCCTCCCTGAGAGCCTCTCCTACTCTGGGGGCTCCAGGCTTCTAATTCTTCCTGATAGTTGTTGGGCTCATGCACTACTTGTCCCCTATAACCAGATTTTTTCATTTACAGAATCACACTGGACTGGTAAATGTGGCTGTGGAAAATAAGATATTACAGATGCTATTTGGAAGAAGTTGCTGAGTAAGGCCATTAAAGGCAAGAGTAAAAATGAAGCAGATTACTCCCCACCTCTTCTGAAGAGCAAGAGGCTGTTGATGATGACCATGAGGAGCAGGAGTGTCAAGTGGCTGAAAGGGGGGAAGTGCCAGTTAGAAATGGAATAATGCTAAGGGGTTGATGCAGACAGACACAGGAATCCCAGCAGCTGGTGGTCTAGGATGTGAAGGCAAGAGGCAAGTGGAGAGCTGTCTAGAATCTGGAGTACTCAGGGTTTATGGACTAATGCACCCTTCAGACTATAAGAAAAAATTGCTTGGATGAGGATAAAGAGGATATAGGTTAGGGCTGACCTAAAAGAAACTTCCAGAAATATTCAGGAATACTTAGGAAGCATTCAGGCATTTTGAACAGGGATCTACACTTATGAGTTGGGTCCCCATAAGCAGGATTCCTCACCTCTCTGGTTCTTTTTTAAGTTGAATAATGGTATTAATTATACTTATCTCCTATGGCAGAGGTGAGGAAAGAATGAAAACATTGGCATACAATTACTTTATTAATTGGTAAAAACTGTGCAAACATTATTTCTGAATACGTCTCCCCTACACTTGCCCTAGAACTCTCATAACAGTGTCCAGAGTGTGGGAGGTGACATATCATCCCATGCTAGTTAGACCCAAACTAGCCTTCAACACACTTTTCAAGGGATGTGGCCAAGCGAGAGGGTGCATAGGGCACTGCCCTCAGATGTGGTGGTAAGCCTAGCAGTAGTTGCGGGCCAAACGGCCAAGGGCATGAAGGACTGAATATGGTGGATGGGGTGGGTTCGAGTGCCGAGCTTGGCAGGATGAAAAGGTCTATGTGGGGCATCATTATTACCAATGCTTGGATATTTGGATATCTTAGAAAGGCAGATTTTAGTGCAACTGAGGGAAGACTTACTACTCATTTGAGTGACCCAACCATTGGATGGGCTACCTTGTGAAGTTGTGAGCTCCCTGCCACTACAGAAACGTGAATTGAGGCCAAATATTCTGGAAGACAAATATACTTGTCTATAGCACTGAGATATCTAGACAGTGTTAGAGACGTCTCATGATTGTAACTTACTGTGCCTTTTTAAATTTTTTTCTGACTGAGCAAACATGACTTGTTCCCTCATAAGGATCTACCTTGGAGGGTAGGAGGTGATCCAGGTAAAGAAGGCAAAAGGATGACAGAGAGGGCTGGGTTTGCTCATACAAGCAGCCTGGAGCTTTCATTTGAGGTCGTGCCAGTGACAGTGGATCCCAGGCTGCTGGGATTAATGGTAAGAGCTTTTCCAGCCTCCGATACAATATCCACTTTGCCTCCACCTCTCCAAACAGTTTTCTTATCTATCACTACTCATCCTTACAAAGATCTTGGAGAATAAAGTAGGCAGATAGTAATACTCCCATTTAACAAGTGAGCAACTCAGAGTAGAAAAATATACAACTTGAAATTACAGGTTGGGACTGGCTGGGGTCTGAGGAGGCCCATTATTCCAAACTTCTCCTTTTACAGATGAGAAAACTGAGGCCCAGAGAAGCAGAACCATCTGTGATTCATGTCAGGGTCAGAGGCCGATCACCCTTTGATCCTGCATTGCACACAACATCCCACAGTTTATGACTGTGCCCTTGCAGGACGGATCTACTATGGCAGTCAGATCAAAGAGAGACTGTGCATCCTCTTTTCTGGCCTGATGTCCCATCCTAAGATTTGGTGGGAAATGTTCCAGGTAGATGGAGAATTTCTGGAGCCCAGTGGAATTTGAAGCCTGATGGAGAAGAAGCCACAGATGACAGGATTGATCACCAGCCCAGTCGATGATGCTTTCCTGTGCTCTGGAAGGGGGTAGGAAAGCCACAGATGTGCCCCTGGCCTTGGGGTGATGGCGAGAGCAGCAGAAGTGGTGGCAGCCAAGACAGCAGCCAGTTGAGGACAACTGCCATGCTGCACAGCATTATCAACGTAATTACATCAAGAACAAGTTTCCTATTTGAAAAAGGAGGATGGACACAAGAGTCACCTCGTGCCCAAACATTGGCCGAACTGGTGGCACCTGCCTCTTCTGTCACCGTCCTGGTGTCCTGGCACGGCCGGCCCTAGGGACCCCGACATGAGATGGGCAAGGAGGCCTCCCCTCTGCTGACCCCAGGACTGTGCACAGGGAGGCCAGTTTCCTTCTTTCACTTTCCAGCCTGATTAGAAGGAGAGACAGAGAGACAGGGAGGGGAAGCTGGCAAGATGGTGAAATCAAGAACCGCCAGAAACGCACATGTCAGGAAGGACAAGGCAGTATTGTGTTCTGAAGGGGAGAGAAAGATGTTATCCACAATATAATATACATTTATATTTCGTATAAACTATTCTTTGTTTCTTCCTGGGATGAATATAGATAGCATCAGCAAGAGGAATCCGGCTCTGAGTGAGTGGCTGAAAGGTGCATAGGGCAGCACAAGGGTGCAGAGAGAACCTCACATGATGTCCATGGTGTGTTCATGGCAGGCCACATGCTGAAGAAGGTGAAAGGGGGCAAGGTGGGGGAATGCCAAGGTCAAAGTGCCTGCTTCCTTGAAAGAACTAAATGCAGTTAGGAAATAAAGAGACTTGGTTGGATGCAGAGGTGGCCGACCTGGATTTGAATGTGACTTATGTCCCTCATTCACACCATAGCCTGGGGCTTAAACTTTGTGAGTCATGGGGTGTTCATCTAAACAGCAAAATAACGCAGTTCTGCTGGCTATATTACAAGGTAGTTGTGAGGATTAAATGATGCAAATTTATTTCTAGTGCAGGTACATAGCTTAAGTGGTTTTTAAAAAGATTTTATTTATCTATTTGAGAGAGAGCGAGAGTGAGAGAGCACAGTGGGGAGAAGGAGAGAGAGAGGGAGAAGCAGGCTCCCCACTGAGCAAAGAGCCCAATGCAGGGCTCTATCCCAGGACCCTGGGATCATGACCTGAAACAAAGACAGGTGCTTCACTGACGGAGCCACCAGGCACCCCTAGCTTATGTGTTTTATAAGTATTACCAAACGTATAAAACCGTGCTGTTATCTATTTCCTTTTACCAGTGGAATGCAACTCAATTCAGTGAACTTCAAATTGTAAGGACCCAACATGCGCAAATCATTTTAACTTCTGTGAAACATGCCAATTAGAAAAGGCTTGAAGGACTTGGTGTTTCCCTTAAGAGACTTACTATTTAGGGGGTGAGGATGGAGGGTTACAGACATGTTCATGTTCATAGCAGACCATAACATTGGGAAGAGTGTGGCCATCAGCATGAGAGCCACATAGACAAAGAGTCAAAAATGATGGGAGTGTTGAGGAAGAGTTGAATCCCAGTTGTCCGGATGATAAAGACTGGTGGGACTGGCTTTGAAGGTTGAGGGAGAAGGGCCAGGCTTGGGGCTGGAAAGAATTCCTGGTTTCAAGAAGGTGAGAGCCCCCAGCAAGGGGGTGGGTGGAGGGCATCTTGCTTTAGGGCCTTGGCCAGTGTGGAGTCCTTCTGGAGCTGCCAGAAGGATGGAGGAACCTTTTCTCAGATCTCCAGCCTCTCATTAGCATCCCAGTGGCAGCTTTCCTGCAGCTCTTCTGACCAGATGTCACTGTGGAGGGCACTTGAGACCTGACTCTGGTGTATGGGATTCCGGCTGAATCCTTAAGACCTGGGTTTTGCATCCAGTTTCTGCTTCCTGTAGACTGTCTGATTCTGGGCCTCAGTTTCCCTTTCTGGCACACATACATCCCAGTGCTTGCTGTAGTGATTCAATACAAAAAACACAACCAGGCATATAAAAAAAAGCAGGGCATACATGTTACTTCCCTTTGAGAAGACCCCAAACGAGGGTGTGAACCTCTCTCATAGAACACACTGAAGCAGCCGCGGAGCTGGGGCTTATTATCATCACGAAGGTTCTCACAAGCTTTTCTTGCTGTGTTGGAGGTTCCAGTTCAGTTTATAGAGAAGCCGTTTAGAAGGCACAACAATTATTTGCAAAATTAATTTTGAGCACTTGAACTTGTTGCCAAGGACAATAAAAATGGGGAGGTCGGTTTTTTTTCCCCTCTTGTGATATTTTGGGGGCAATTTGCAATGGATGAGCATTTTATTTTAAAAGGGAGCAGTTACTTTTCTCTCATCCGCAAACTCTGCCTAGGTAGCAAAAAGTAACTCCAGTCCGATGTGCAAACGCTGCAGATACCTTGCTCTAGAATTCCACACACATAGAGCTCAGCTCATGAAATTTCCTTACCAGAGCTGAAAGAGGGAATAGAGAGGATCTCAGACGAGCTCCTGGATCCCATCCAAGATATTTCAAATATTCGTTATGAAATAATACAAGTGGGGTGTTTTATTCCCCCAGGGTTCGAAGGAGGGAAATTCCTGACCATGTAATTATATCCTGACCTCCTGAAAGCTACCCTGCTCTTGCACTTGGCATGGATAATGCAGTTCTGTCTTCCTGACTGGAGCCTCGTGCAGGACAGAAGGGAAATGTGGTGGGTTTCTGCTCTAATGGCAGTCTCCTCTCAACCCTGCAAAGATTTAGGGCATCTTCTGTGTCTGAGTTACCTGCTCCCTGAACGGAGATGAGTTATAATACACCTTGCATGCCTGAAGTCCAGGCTCCCAATCAGGACCTGAACGTACTTGTTGAAATTACAACTTGGTCCAGATGTAACAATGGTGATTTCCAAAGTCAAGTGCAGATAGGGCTGGAAAAAAGAGAGAATTCAGGTAGATAAAGGGTTAACCGTGTTTGTGTTTGACTGACTATATCTTGTTCTTAAAATATCAGCACAGTTGGATTTGAATTGTTTTTTTATGTTTGGTTTTGTTTACATTTGTGTTTTTTTTTTTTCAAGTAGTGGTTTCAAAGGATAATATATGTCTGTAATCACATCCTGAACAAAACTGGCTAATCACCCAATTAAAACACACATTTCAGAAATAGGTAAAGTGAAAAATAGGTTGCTTTCAATTCTACCCTAGATTGTTTCAGTGAATAACAATGGTGACCTCCTTCCTTAAGATGGAAGGTTCCCCAGAAACCAAGGAAGCACAGACCAGTTGCATCCCCACCGGGTGGTTTCAGGGTTCATAGATTCTTCAATACTAGGACCCACACACTCTGTCTTTCAGGAGACTGTTTCCCCAATGTTGTTCTTAAGTTTGTAATATGTTTACAAATCTAAGATATTTTAAGAATAAAGTTGTACTACTAGATTAAGTCTGTAATGTGTCTTATTTTCCATTACTTTACTTTTTTTCTCCAGTTTCCACTCAATAGAGGGAACCACTATATTCAGTTTAAAGATGATCCTTTCATACTTTTTAATATATAAATATTAAATATGCTGTATGGTTTTTTTTTAAGTTTTATGTAATCCACGCCTTACTTATTTTTTTCATTTAATGATGTATGTAGGAGTTCTTTCTGTGATAAAACATATAAGGCTCACTTCCTTTAAAAAAAGAAAAAAACAAGGAACCCACCCCTCCCACAATAAAGCAGTACATTGAGTTCCATGGAATAAATAGACCATATTATCAAGTCATTTTCTTATTGATGGACATTTATGATATTTTAACTTTTTCCCACTCTAATTATGCAATGGAAAATCCTTGTCTGTGCCATTTTACATCTATGACAAGTAGCTGCATTTTTTTTTCTAGAGTAGGTATCTAGAAGTGAAATTTCTGAGTTGAAGGATATGCATATTTTAAATTTTAATAGAAACTGCCAAACTTATCTCTAAAAACACTGTACCAATTTACACTCCTATCAACAGCATTTGAGGACCTGTTTCTGCACACCTGAGCCAATGCTTGCTATTATTATGATTTTAATATTTTATCAACTGATGAGTGAAAGTGAGATCTCATTGTTTTTTTAATTTACCCTTTAATTTGGTTACTAATAACATTGAGCAGCTTTGCAATTGTCAAGAGCTCTTGAAGCTGAACTTTTTAAAAAAGATTTTATTTATTTATCCATGAGAGACACACAGACAGAGGCAGAGACATAGGCAGAGGGAGAAGCAGGCTCCATGCAGGGAGCCCCATGTGGGACTCGATCCCCAAACTCTGGGATCATGTCCTGAATTGAAGGCAGACACTCAACCACTGAGCACCCAGATGTCCTGAAGCAGAACTTTTAAATTATATTTTGTTTTGATAAATGAGGGTATGTTATAGTATATTTTTTTAAAAAAAGTGCTGAAATGGTTAAAATAAAAAGAACACATCAGCCTTCTGCTTCCTTATTTTTTCTTTCTTTCTTTCTTTCTTTCTTTCTTTCTTTCTTTCTTTCTTTCTTTCTCTTTCTTTCTTTTTCTTGTCTTCTGGGAGCGGTAGGGAGGGCGGTAGTGGGTCTGTCTGGAGGGAGGGCGGGTGAGTGAGATGTGATGGCTTCTTTCTTCTTTCTTCTCTTCTTCATCTTCTCTCTCTCTCTTTCTCCTTCTTTCTTTCTTTCTTTCTTTCTTTCTTTCTTTCTTTCTTTCTTTCTTTCTTTTCTCTCTCTCTCTCTCTCTCTCTTTCTTTCTTTCTTTTCTTTCTTTTTTTTTTCTGTTGTTTTCCTTCCAAAAGGCAAAGCCTTTCAAATTTTATGATTGTTTCTTCTGGGTTTTGTTCCATATTTCTAAATAACGTGCATGCATTGCTGTTCTTTGGTTCTTCATTTTTATGTATTATTTGAAAGATTTCTGAAGTAAAAATGGTGAGTTTTCCAGATTAAATTGATTCTCCTTTTCTTGCTTAGCAACAGAACCCTACATAGTAGGTGATGATGTTTTGTGCTAGAGAGCTGTGTTTTCCTGCTTCCCTTATAGATAGGGTGGCTGATGATTTACAGGCAGTAATTATTTAAAGGGAAAAAGCTCTTCAAAGGGAACCGGCTTAGTGGGCAGGTAGATGAATTTTGGCTTTCTCCTTTTCCTTCTTCTTCCTGTTTGGAACACAGGTGTAATGGTTGGTGCTTCAATAGTTATCTTGTGACCAGGAAACAAGCTGGAAGATTGATTTGTTACTCTAAAGATGGCAGAGCAGAAAAACAAGAAATCTGAGTCTTTGCTTTCCATGGAACTTTGCCAACCACCCAACTTAACTTTGTCTTCCTCACACTCTGCTAGTCAGTTCTTATTTTTCTACTTGCATTTTAATTTCATGTATTATGTTTACATTTAAGGACATTCTCTGCTTTCATGGAAAATGGAGATTTTGGTCCCGTATCACTTCCTTCATGCATTTTTATGGTTACTTTTGAGAGGCTAACAGACAAAAATGCCTTTTATTCACTCCTAAAAACTAGGATTTTGATATATTCGTAATGTTGTGTTTATATATTATAAATTCCTTTCAATATAGGTTAGATCTTTTCACACTTTCAGCAACTGTGTATTAACATGTTGGTCTTAATGCTGATAACATTTAATGTTATCACTTAACATTTGTAGACTAAGCTTGCTTCCTTTAATTTTTTTTCTTTTATTACTACTGGTGGGGTTTAAACATTAAAAAAGTGTCATTATAAGCCTTTTGTATTTCTTCTTTTGTGAATTTTATTTTTGTTTCATTTGCTCATCATTTTTTTTAATTTTCAGGTTTTTTTAAAAATTTTTATTTATTTATTCATGAGAGACACACACACACACAGAGGTAGAGACACAGGCAGAGGGAGAAGCAGGCTCCGTGCAGGGAGCCCAATGGGGGACTCAATCCCGGGTCTCCAGGATCATGTCCTGGGTCGAAGGTGGCTCTAAACCGCTGAGCCACTGAGGCTGCCCTGCTCATCATTTTTAAAAATTATTTTTATCTTCAATATTTTCTTATTGGTTTTTAAGAACTATTTACATATTAGTGTCATTAGTCTTCTTCAAATTTCCCAAATATTTTTAATTTCTTCCTTATGTTTTCATTTTACCTATTGTTATTTTTAGTATGTATAAATTTACATGTTTTATAGAGCTACATTTATTAATATTTCCTGTCTTCTATTGCTTTTTTTTTTGTTTGGGAGATATTGTTTACATTCAGACAGCCTGAAGATATTCATCTACATCCTCTAATTGCCTTTATATTTCATTCTTAAATAAACCTGGAATTTATTTCAGTGGGAGTGTCTATTAAAATTTCATTCATTTATCTTTTTTTAAAAATTTTATTTATTTATCCATGAGCGACAGAGAGAGATAGAGAGAGAGGTAGAGACACAGGCAGAAAGAGAAGTAGGCTCCATGGAAGGAGTCCAATGTGGGACTAGATCCCGGACTCCAGGATCATGCCCTGGGCAGAAGGCAGGTGTTCAACTGCTGAGCCACCGAGATGTCCCTTCATTTGTTTTTCAAACAGTTTAACATTTTTGCTGCATGTCTTGGTGACTAATAAAAAAACTTTCTGCTTTGTCTTTAGCAATTAGTAACTCACTGCATCTTTTTAAATTATCCAGTCAGTTGTACATGGCTGTCTTTTGATTATTTGGTCAATGTCATACTTATTAAATCACCACAGCTTTTTAACATATTTTAGTATCTCTTATAGCAAATTATTACCTCGTCCCTTTCCCCTGTTTTCTTTTCTGTTTCTGTCTAGGACACTTTAAAAATCATTTTGGCAAATATTCAAAATATCAGAATGAAATTTTGGTTGACTTTTGAAATTTCAATTTAGATTGTTTAAATCTTATTCCTTACATTTATGATATATGATCATACTTGAAAAATTCTATCTTCTCATCCAGGATCATTGTTTACTCAATTTTTAGATCTATCCCTAATTTTATAGCTTCCTTTATATAGAGACCTACCACATCTTCTTAGCCTTTTTTTGGTAGGTAGTTGATGTTTTTTGCTTGCTTCTGTAAATGTAATTTTATTTCCATTACATCTGAAATTATTATTGCTGGCATATAGGAAATCTGATTTTTGTTCACATTTTTCATATTTTTACATTGCATATGGCCATTTATGGAACGCTAATAAATTCTAAGAGCTTTTAAATTGATTCTCCAGTGTTTGCTGGGGTATAATTAGATTTCAAATCTGGCTATCTTTTAGCTTGGAATAGTTTTATTAATTGTTCCTGAACTGTGTATTTGAATTTCTTTTATACTGCCATAGTACAGTGGAGGGTGGGAGCTGCCGGATGGTTTTCAGTGAAGCCCTCATCAAGAAGAAGAAGCCGGAATAAAGTGCTGAAGGAAGATTAAGTGCTGTCAAGATGAACAGGATGAGCTCAGGATGAGGCAGAGAAAACATGATGTGCAAAGACAAAATGCATGAAAAAGCCAGTTACGTTAAGAAGATTGTCAGTAGTTTCCAATGGCTGGGAATGGAAGGTATGAATCAAATTTCTACTTCTTAGTGCATACCATCCTTTCCAGCCTTGCTCACCCTTTGCATTCTGACCCCATATCTCAGCATGTCTCAGCAAATGAGCTGTGAAGTAGCCACAGAATGCTTTTTGCTGTTCAGATTGTCTTTACTGCTCACATGCATGCTACAAACTCCTACTCACCCTTCAATGCCCGGCTCAGTAGTGTTGTGGGTCTCCATTGGGCCCGGAAATAAATCAGTGATGAGTACTATGAAAATATCCTTTCAAATTTTTAACATCTGCCTGTCCCTTGCTAGTCAGTGTGCAGAAACTGTCTTACTTATCTTTCTATCTTCCAGCCTCTAGCAAATGTCTGGCACATAAAAGGCAGAATTAAATAGAATTTGGGCTTTTACAATTAGAAAAGACTTTCCTGTTGCCTTTTCTATGTACATGGCATTTGTTTCCTCGATTTAGTTATCCTGCTGGAAACCCACCATTTCACATTACTTTTTGTATTTCTCCTCTAGCCTTCTTATCAGATTCATGTTGTGTATAGCATTCCCCGTTGTTTATTAGACACAGGCTTCTGAAATGTTGGTTCTCGCCTGTAAGGTAAAAGGAGGCAGAGAAAGTTCTTATTATTTTTCTAAACATGAGAGAGATGAGACTCGTGTATTAGGAAGGCCAGAAAGGAAAAGTTAATGAAATGTCTGTCCCCAGCAGGAAGGGCAACTCATTATAGAGCACTTGGAAAAACCAAAGGGCTTTCATTTTTAAAAAAATTGCTTTTAGGAAGGAGTTCAGCTTTGTTCAAGCAACAAAAGTGGAGGCCATATGTGAAATAAAGAGGGGAAGGTATTTTATCTGTGATTTCTTTAAGAAGGAAAATCTCCGATCAGCTACTTCTGAAACATACACTTAAAATCCTGCATTACTGTATCTCCAAATTTTGGAAAAAATGAAGCTGAAAGGTCTAACACTGAATCAAAACCTGCTTATCTATCTATCTGTCTAGCTGTCTGTCTATCTACCTACCATGTAAGATTATAGTTGGCATTATAGGTATGTCTCAATTAGACAACATAGGTTGTTTCAAAATAGATAAATTGGGTGATAGTCATCTCTGCCCAGTGCCAAGAAAGAGTTGGGCTGGATATTGGATTAAGCCTGACATCTGTTTTGGAGTTCAACCAGAGGGAGCTGGCTTGACTCTGATGCTGGTCAGTTCTCTCTCCTGAGAGGCAGGGCAGGCTGGAGAGGTGGCTGGCTCAGAGAATACTGGGGAGAGTGAGGTGGTCACATGGGGTGACCAAATACAGATGAAATGGAAGACTGAGGGCAGAGTCATCCCCAGAGAAGCAGTCAGACATGAGTCTTGGGTCAGAAGCAGTGACAGGGGAGGAGCATGTTGCACTAAGACACAGGACCAGAATTTCTTCAGGGACAGAGCCCAGGCCCCAACACGCTTTTCAGGACCACAGGCTCTGGGGTACAAGGTCCAGCTTTGAATTAAAAGATGCTGCCTGATGTCTGGCAGATTGATGGCCATGCTCTTAATTCTCTGGCAGACTCTTGATGAAGACATTAAATCACATTGGCCTTACAGATCCACTCTAAGGGGTATTATGCTGTTTAAACTAGATGACAGGTACTTCAGTTCATTGTGCTTTGGGTGAGTGTTTACCCAGAAGCTTAGCATTAAATTAAGTGAGCAAAATAAAAGGAGGCGAGAAAGGACTAGTGTGGACTCAATTTCTTACCTACTTATACTCCATTTTATCAAATATAGTCATCTGGCTTCCACTGCCAAAGGCTGGTTATTAGCCACAAATTTGAAAAGTAAGGATGGGTTGTCCTATGGCCTGAGCAAAAGTCTAAGTGCTTAACCTGACAGAAGATAGAAAAAAGCTATAAAAGGAATATATATATTCCTACAAAGCTCTCCCAGGATGTGGAGAAGAAACAAGCAGGCCTACACTTCAAAGCTATGATGGTATTGCTGTGTGACATCATGCAGCATTTGTCAATAACTACGAGATTGTTAATATTTATTGGAAATTTATTATATACTAGCCAGTGCTTTGCATGTGTAATGTGAATCTTAAGAAAACCCTAAGAGTTCATTAGTATGATTCCATTCTACAAGTAAAGACTTTAAGTCTCAGGGAGGTTAAGAAACTTGTCCAAGGTCACACAGCTGGTAAATGATACCACCAGAATTAGGCTTTATGCTAAAAACTTTTCAAACATTCTTTAATTTAAACATCTCTTCAGAGAAACATTATTATTATCCTTCTTTTCTAAATTTGGAAGTCAAGGTTCAGAGAGGCAATGAAAACTGCCAGAACTTACATGGTAAATAAAATGATGGAGCCTAAAGCCAAAGCAGGGTATGTGTTATCATCCAAGCTTGGATGGACCAGGCTTTTTAACAGTGTCAATGTCATAAACAACAAAGAGGTCTGGGGGTTCTGGGGTGAGAGGGAGCAAACACATGTTGGCCAAATGCATAGCTGTTCTGGACTGAGCCTAGATTTAAAGATAGCTCATACAGCTAGGACAGCATTGGGGCCATTAGGGAAATTTAAATAATAAGAATTTATCAGGGGTGCCTGGGTGGCTTGGTTGGTTAGGCCTTTGCCTTCAACTCGGGTCATGATCCCCGGCTCCCTGCTCAGTGGAGAGCCTGCTTCTCCCCTCCCCACTGCTTGTGTTCTTTCTCTCTTTCTCAAATAAATAAATAAAATTTTTTAAAAAGAGTTTATCAGATCATAGTGTAGTATTAGTATTACATTTCCCCAAGTGCAATGGCTATATTGTGGTTTTATGAGAAAATGTTCTTGTACTTTGTAGGTACTTATGCATTCAGGAGTTGAGTGTCATTCATGATGTCCACAACCACCTCTTACATGGTTTAGCAAAGAAAGAAAGAAAGAAAAGTACGTGTATGTGTATATATGTGTATGTGTGCATACATAAATATATGTACATATATCTATACCTATACTCACATCTATGTTCATGGAGAGAGAAAGAAAGAGAGAAAGGAAGCAATGTGGCAGAATTTTAAGAAAATTGGTGACTTCAGGTGAGTGTTCATTGCACTACTCTTGTACCTTTTCTTTTCTTTTCTTTTTTTCTTTTTTTTCTTGTACCTTTTCTGTAGGTTTGGGTTTTTCAAGAATAAAACTTGGGGGGGGGGAATCTATGTTTGTCTGACTCCCCAGGTCCACTACATAATCTTTACTGTAGACTGTCTGCCCAAAGTTAACACTGATGCTATGAGCCACCACTATAAAGATCGATCATCATTCCTCTAATGATAATGAACATTCCTTAATGTTTACTATGTATTCAATCAACAAATATTTTATTGAGGATTTACTAGGTATCAGGCGTCCCTCTGGGCCCTGGGAATAAAATAGTGGCAAAACAAAGTCCTTGACTTGGTGGAGATGGAGGAAATCAGTGCAGCAGGCAGAAAGGAAATAATTAAGTGAATGAATGTTTAGTAGAATCCCAGACAGAGATGGAGAAAGAGATGTAGGTCTATTCAGATAAGCGTAGTCAAGGAAGGCTTATCTGACGAGACAGCTTTGGGTAATGAATTGAATGAATTCAAGTCTGGGCAAGTCTGGGCAGGTGTGGAGGAAGTGTGTTCTATGGTGGGGGTAGCTAGCACCAGGGTCCAGCACTGAGCCACGCCAGGAGCCATCCCTAGCACTTTGTATCTCATGAAATCTCACTGTAAACTTTCCCCATTTTGTTTTATTTTTTTTAAATTTTTTTGTCTACTTTTCAAGATGTGTAAAAGTTTTTAGCAAGATTCCCTTAGAAAGAGCATAAAATAAAATTCCCTTAAGGTATGATCTTTTGTTTTTCAGAAAATGTAGGCAAAGAGGGAGGTGTACTCTTGAAAGGCGTTCAGGTGCAGGAAATGTCACATATCTTTCCCTTTTAAAGCAGTTTTAGAGTCTTTCCCCATAGTTCAAGTCTGAAGAGAAATACAGTATTTTTACCAGAGCTTCTCAGACGCGCTGGGCCCTCTAGAAGCCTGGAGACTCACGCGATACATATAGGTCACTCAGGTCATCTGCCACCTGCTAAAACTATCCGCCTCTCCCCTCATTTTTTGTATTGATGAGGAAGAGCACTTTCCTTTATCAATACAGTAAATCAGCCAATCATACCTGCCACAGACAGATATTCTTCCCTGTGAGTTGTTCACCATTCAGTTTTGTCTGTGTGAGAATCGCTGCAGATGTTTTAATACTTTAAAAACTACCACCCATTTGTTTTTTGACGGTAGCCTTTGACAATCTCCTTTTAAAATTATCAAGTAATTTTGAAATAATCACTTACGGGTTTTTCCCCTAGAATTTTTATAGTTCTGCTTATTATAGTTAAATCTTACATTTATTTATAATAAATGTTGATGTAGGATACATAGACTTAATGTGATTTTACTTCAAACTCCCCCCCCCCAAATTTGTTGAGGATCAATAAGGACATATGCAAAGAAATAAAATTTTTATAGGACAGCCTCCTTGCTCATAAATGCCATAGTTAAAATCTTGTATGCGAAAAATCCGTGGTAGGGTCATTTGTGTTTAAAGACTTTAAGACCTTTTCAAAGAAATAATGCTTGAGGCCTGTAATCGTGAGTGAACTATTAACAGGATACAAACAGTTTTCAATCCTTGAAAATAAAGCAATAAAGTCAAAAGCACTGAGTAAAGAGACCATCAGTTTACACTATTAACAAGGAATAGAAGACAGTCAATTTTCCTTTATACTCCTTTGTTACCTAGAAACTTTTTAAGACTTCCATTCTTTGCAAATTTAATGAGGTGCTTGCTTGTTATCTTTTTAAAAGCACATTTTAGATATTCTACAAGGTAAGAGACATTAATTTATGTGCCTGGTTCTATATCCAAATTTTCACAACACTTCCTCTCGTATTTAAAAAAGTATTTTACTTATTCTTGTAGATACTGCAATATGCATTCCCACAGAGATGTGTAGAGACTACGTACATTGGTAGATAGAAATGGCTTATATGACCACCATACAGAGATACTTCAGGTTATTCATGTCGGTTTATGTCCTTCTACTCCCTCCTTTTTTTCATGTACATACATTCATGCTCAGTTTCTTAAAGACTCAATTATTTATTTATTTTTGTAAACTGAGTGGTAAATATGGGGCAGTGCTGTGGAGAGGTAGGATGTGCTGAGAAATCAGGAATCACTGCATGCAGTGTGGTCGATAAGAGTATGCGGCTCCTGGGGATCCCTGGGTGGGGCAGCGGTTTGGCGTCTGCCTTTGGCCCAGGGCGCGATCCTGGAGACCCGGGATCAAATCCCACGTCGGGCTCCCTGTGCATGGAGCCTGCTTCTCCCTCTGCCTGTGTCTCTGCCTCTCTCTCTCTCTCTCTGTATGACTATCATAAATAAATAAAAAAAAATTAAAAAAAAAAAAAAGAGTATGCGGCTCCTGTAAGTGGGATGAAGGGGAATGGAGACTTAGCATCTTCCCTGAAGACTATCCATGGCATCTTGCTTGGCATACATGATAGAAAGACATGCAATGGTTTGTAGCCTGGACTCTCACAGAATGTGTTTTTAATATACTGATAGGCATTTATTGTGTGTTGGCTGTCTATGCAGGGCATTTAACAATTAGTCCTAAGCCAGAGTAGGAAAAATTAAATCCTTCCCCTCACCTCATACCACTGGCATAGATAAACAAAATAAGATTTAGAGAGACTAAAGATTTGCCCAATTTGCTACTTTTGGAAGCAATATTCAACACATTTAATGACATTCAATCAAAACCAGTATCTGACCCATCTTTGCATATCATGTCTAGTCCACTGGACGAGGTACAATACTGCCACCAGGTCATATCGATCGTAATTTTTTTAATTATATTTGATATGCTGTTTTGGTAATCTTCTATTTAACCCAACTCAATAACATATTGTGACACATTTCCATGTTATTAGATGTTATTTTACCATGTTTATTTCAATGCATTTTTATTTAATTTTTCAGAATAACTTGCAGCTCTGACATACTCAAACTGCAATGCAATGAAAAAAGTATATAGAATTAAAGTCACATATATTAGAATTTCACATAATGACAATTCACAGTAGGGAAGGAGTACTGTGACAGAAATTAGTAGATACTAAGTAGATGAAGGAATTTTGTTACAGGTTGAACACTTCCTGTTGGGAAAAATTACCAGGTTTCTCTTTATACAAATGGAAACTTGTGTACAGGTGTGTGTGCATGCATGCCTCTGTGTGTGTGCGTGTGTGTAAACAAGCTACCTTTCAAGAACACGGCCTCCAGTTCTAGCCTCAGTCTTTTATAAAAGAGAATGAAAAAGAAAAGGCAACGGAAGGCATTAGGAGGAAAAAGAGAAATGATTTGATATTGAAAATAGGGCTCCTCCAGAAAGGAAAACAAAGAGAGTTTATTTGGTTTATTTATTTATTTTTAAAGATTTTATTTATTTACTTGAGAGAGAGAGTACACACAGAGGGAGAGGGAGAAGCAGACTTCCCGCGGAGCACGGAGCCCTACTTGGGGTTCAATCCCAGGACCCTGAGATCATGACCTGAGCCAAAGGCAGATGCTTAACCAACTGAGACATCCAGGGACCCCAGGGAGTTTACTTAGTTTAAAGACCGAAGGCTAAGAAGAGATTTAGGAATTCCTGGGAGGCTTATATTCACCTAATTGGAAGATAAAGTAAAACATAATGTAAGTTGTAGCAAGACAAAGGTCAATTGGCATAAGGATGAACTTTGGAATCATTAAATCCAACACTAGAACATGGAAATTTAATTGGAAAATTAAAAAACTTGAATCTCGAAATAGGTCCCTGACTGTGGAGTCAAGAGGCAGATAACCACCTGTTTCCACAGGTTCTTTCAGTTATAATAGGTACATGATTACTTTCAAAGCTTTGAGAAGTACAGAAAGTGTCAATAGCGGAGAGCTAAAGTACATGCTGATCCAGACCTCCTTCCACCAACATACAGATGCTCCTCAAGGGAACCCCCTAGCACAGAGATTTGTCTACCTCCGTTATTTGTATTTTAATTTAGCAGAGTGTCATGGGAACTTCCTGTCTTTATAAATGCTGTTGCAGACTCACGTTTTTTTTTTTTTTTTAAAGATTTTATTTATTTATTCAAAAAAGACACAGAGAGAGGCAGAGACATAGGCAGAGGGAGAAGCAGGCTCCCTGCAGGGAGCTTGATGCAGGACCCGATCCCAAGACCCCAGGATCACGCCCTGAGCCAAAGGCAGATGCTCAACCACTGAGCCGCCCAGGTGCCCCAGAGACTGCTCTTTGAACAGCTGTGTAGTATTCCGCACCGAGGCTCAGCCTGGCTTATTTACCCAGTCCTTTGACTTGCCGCATAAATGTTGGTTGTGGAGTTGGAAGGTGATGTTGTGGGAGTTGAGAGGGTTCTAGTGTTGGGTGTTTGGGAGGACTTCTGCCTTAAGTGTGCCCCTGCCTCTGTGACTCTCCCCAACCAAGTGGGAGTTGTAGCAGTTCCCAGAGTGAGTGCCTTCTGCAAGCCTCCTGGGCTGCATGCAGAAGCACATACCTCACATTCCCTTTGAAAAGCTATTATAAGATTAAACTGACTCTGTGTTCAGTGTGGTCCTCTCTGATGGGGCTCTTGGGAACCCAAATGGGTTTCAGGTCTCCAGATGAGTCTCCCTCTGAACCAGGCCCACTCCACACTGGCATTCTTCCTGTACTTTTTCAGATGATTCTCCAGAGTCACTCATTTGCCTCTATGTCTATCCTTTTATTAAAAAAAAATGCATTTCTATTAAAAGTTTCTGTATCTAGGTTTGTCATTCATCAACACCTTTCTGAACAAGCCATGCTCTTAGCTGGGGTAAATAGGGAAGAAAAAAAAACTGTGGCCAGTTGAGAAACCACTGGCTAAACCACTGAATCTCCAGCCATGGGATTTCATGATGCCATTTCCAGAATTCTGTTGCAGTGCTGTTGGTGGCATTAGACACAACCCTGCATTTTCTGCATTTGATAGAGAATGTAGGTACCTTTTGCTTTATTACAACCCAAATATCTCTGTATGGGAGAAATAAATGTTCCACTTACATGGCCTAAAGGTGTTTGACCCTCTGATGTACGTAGAGTACACCAAATCAGAATCCCGCATGACTATTTTAGAGTGGATGTGTTGCACACAGCATGGTGACCCTAGGGTGGGACAAAAAGAATTATACTCAAAGCTTAAAGAAGCAGCCTGAGTCAGAGAAGATTCCTGGCAGAGATCGACATATATGGGCAAGGCCGTTGGAATTTCTTTTGAACATTAGATGTACTTCTGCTGCTCAGATTTAAAACAATGACCAGAAATGGAAAAATAGTGGAAGAACCTATGCTAACCATAAACAGTGGTTAACCCAGGATATATGTTATTTAATATGAGGAGTTTATGTATTCCCAAAGCCTACCATAGTGTAAAACATATACTAACACCATATATATTGATTTGAATGTAATTCTGTTGTATAAATCAATATTCAGAAAGTCAAAGTTTTACTGCTGCCCTACCTAAATTGTCCAATCTAAATTGTCCAATCTCTTTCTGGAACTGTGCTCCTTCATGTCTCCTATAAGGGCTGGGGGTAGATTGGGGTTTGCCTGCGTAGACGTCATGGGTCACTCCCTGCTTTTCTGGGGTGTCCGATAGCCTTAAAATCTTTCCCAGCCCAGAGCTGCAGGAAGCGGCTACTAATCAATAGAGTTGGTGCAAAGTGAACTCAGTTTCTAAAGTCTCAACTAAATTAACTCAGTGCTTCTTCCATCACTTTCTGCGGTCTATCATTTGGAAGTGCGAATCCCCATTTCTTGTGCCCATATTTTGTTTATTTGCCAATGTTCTAGCTATTTGAGAAAAAAAACTCATTCAGTGTCTCAAAATGGCCTGAGTTCTGGCTCCAGAATCATTCTGGAGATATCAGAGGCTTCTTTATTTCTTTACTTTTTTTTTTTTTTTAAGAATTTTTTTTATTTGTTTGTTTATGAGAGACACAGAGAGAGGCAGAGACACAGGCAAAGGGAGAAGCAGGCTCCATGCAGGGAGCCCAGTGTGGGACTTGATCCCAGGACTCCAGGACCACATCCTGGGCTGACGGCGACGCTAAACCACTGAGCCACCCGGGCTGCCCTATTTCTTTACTTTCCACTTCACCCTGGTGATCCTGTCTTGACAATGATCTAGTTCTTGATGTTTATGTATGCTATCTTGGGATAGTGACCCTCAGATCCTGAGATGCTGGAAGCCAGGCTGAGGAGCTCCCCAGCTAAAATGAAATACACCTGTGTGCTTTCCAAGTACAAGAAACAAATGAATTGACTAGATAAAAATTTAAATACCCACATTTTATCTTAAAACCATGATACTTTCTACTGTGTGTTTCAACTAGTATCTAGTATAAGGGGGTTATAACTTAATTTGCCTGGAAAATATTTGTTTGGTTGCTACAAGTTTCACATATTAGTGTTTAAAAAATGTTTCTAAAAGCACATTCCAGGTGCTTTGCAGTGGAACATGTTTAAGAATCATTTCCCTGGATTGTTTGCTTTTGGAAACCAGAGGCCATGCTTGGATGAACTTCGAACCAGAGAAAGCATCATAATTTTTCCAATTGCTCTCTACTTGATTGTGGGCTGTCTCCAGCCTAGCAGATCTGCACTGGGGCCAGGGCTTGGAAGGGCCTGAAGTTCATTCTTTTTCAGAGGCAGGATTGGCTGATCCCATTCTGTGACCATGACTGTCCTGGTTATAGAAGTCATGACAGGCCCCAATTAAAGATTATAGCTAGTCACAGGTGTTCTGTGGAAGGAACAGTCATCTGCAGGTTCAATCCTGCCCAAACTCTTAGACATTTGGAGATGCTGTCTCTCATATCCCATCACCATACTAAGGAACGTGGCCAATAGCTTATGGCTCCCTCATTCTTGGTCTAGGAGTTTAGGCTTTTAATCCCTGATAAAAGTGCATTTTCAAGAGAACCCTCCAACTTCTGTCATGTGTGGTTCCTTACCCCACGTGTCTATAATGGCTTCTTTTCCAAGCCCTGATTGCCAAATGGGAAAATTTGTTACAAAACTGAAGAACATGGCTTTGTCTTCTGATTGTTGAAATATCTATCCATTTTTTTTTTATGATAGTCACACAGAGAGAGAGAAAGAGAGAGAGAGAGGCAGAGACACAGGCAGAAGGAGAAGCAGGCTCCATGCACCGGGAGCCTGACGTGGGATTCGATCCCGGGTCTCCAGGATCGTGCCCTGGGCCAAAGGCAGGCGCCAAACCGCTGCGCCACCCAGGGATCCCTATCTATCCATTTTGAAACCCATTTATTCCTTGAAATAATGAATTTTTTTCCCCTTCATTACTGAATAAAATTTACCGGGCTTGCCCACAGGCCCTGGTCCCATGGCCCCCATGGGACCATGACCATACTGGATGTCTTCAGCATCCAGGCTGCTATGTTTCCCGATCTTTTTTCTCCAGCACCTACCTGGCACCAAACCTTTTTATACCGTCTCCAGGTTGATATGACCATCAGATAATATATAGTCAACATCTTCCTGGGAAGACCAAGATTTTGTGCATGAGAAAAAGAAAGGCAATTCAGGAAGTCAACTAATGCACATCAGTCAAGTGAGCTATTTGGACAAGTGTAGACAGCTCCTTTCATTTTTCTCTTGGCCCCGCCATAACACATTTTGATTGGTGGGTGAGCCCCTGCAGATATTGAACCAGTCGGCTACTGGCACCGCTGCTTAAAGCTTCAGGCTGCCATCTCTCAAATTGTGCTCCTCAGATTCTCAAATGGCCAGGGACTCCTTTTCAACTATTCAACTTGTGATTCAAGCAGAGATCATTTTTAAATATTTTTTAAAAAATATTTTATTTATTTGAGAGAGAGAGAGAGAGAAAGAGAGAGAGAGTATGAGCAGAAGGAGAAGCAAACCCCCATTGCTAAGCAGGGAGCCTGATGCAGGGCTCAATCCCAGGATCCTGGGATCATGACCTGAGCCAAAGGCAGATGCTTAACCACCTGAGTCACCTAGGAGCTCTCAAGCAGAGATCATTTTGAAAGGTGATCAGCATCACCTGCGTTTTCCCTCCTGAAGACCCAGTTCAAGCTTTCTCATAACAAGTATCTCTTAGTGAATGCTGGCATGAATGGATCTTGAATGTTAGGGGTTATCTCCAGCTGAAACAGTACAAGAAAGATCTACAGTGCTTCATGTTGTTAGTATGGTCACATGCTTTTCCCTTTGTCTGAAATATGGAATATGGCAGATCCTTTCTTCTCAAAGAAGAATGCTCTGTTTCTACTTATTATGCAAGGCATTGACTCTCTGCAGGAAAACAACTCCATCTGCCCTTATTCTACTCCCTTAAGATGTTCCAGGGAAACCTTGATCATTCCTTTCCAGGTCACCTGCATTAGAGATAGTAACTAGCTAATCTTTATCAATAATTTTATGTGTGTCAGGTCATGTTCTAAAGTGCTAAGATGCATTATTTGACTTATTCCTCACAACAGCCCTATAAGGAATTCCCATTTTATGAATGAAAAGGCTAAACCACAGAGTGATAAGGTCCTTTTCTAAGATTGTAGGGCTTAGGCGTGCGAGAGACAACATTTGAACTTGGAACTCTTGAGCCCATTCTTGGAACCACCATCCACCACCATGTTGAACCCCCCCCCCCTTTGTTTTTTTAACATATATATTTAACTACATCCCAAACACCCTCTTCTCTATGTATCTTTGTTGCCTGAAGCTTCATGGGAGTTTGACTAGGTGAACCTGTCCAAAGAGACAGATTTAAAGCATTTTGAACTTTGTTCTATCCATATGTTAAAAAAGCATGTGGGGTGGGGGAAGAGACAGAAGACAGAATATACTTTTTTTATTTTAAATATTTTATTTATTTATTCATGAGAGACACAGAGAGAGGCAGAGACACAGGCAGAGGGAGAAGCAGTCTCCCCATGGGGAGCCTGATGCAGGACTCGACCCCAGGACTCTGGGATCACGCCCTGAGCCAAAGGCAGACGTTCAACCACTGAGCCACCCAGGTGCCCAAGACAGAATATACTTATTAGTCTTTTCATGCAAGTTCTTCATCCTGTCGTTCAACAAATATTTATGGACTCTGGGGAATACTGACACTTTTCTAGGTAGATGGGATACACTTTTAGTGGCAGTGTGACTCAACCACTTTTGTTTGACCACGAAAATAGTTGCAAATAATTGGGGCTTAACAAATTTTTGATGATATTACAAGGTAGGCAGAACTTGACTCTGTTCAGGGGTAAAGGGAAATGAGCTGTGTTCTCTAGAATTGATAAGCTGTGTCTCAAATGAGAAAAAGAACCTGAGAACTTCCAGGTTCCCTGGAGTTTTCCAAGTGCTGTTGTCAGGATGATTATTATTTTATTCACATTCCTCAGATCTGATTCCCTTTTCTCTTCCTCATCCTGCATAACTCTTTAGCTATGAAGCACTCCCAATGGATTTCACCACAGAAGATTTTAGGCTGTATTTTCATCCAAGAAGGAGGGAGCATGGGTCAGGGAAAGGGAATGAGAAGGGTATCTGCCCCAGATGTGTTTATACACAAGCCTGGAAAACTACACTATTTAACTTTTATTTAAAAGTTTTAAAATTAAAAAAAAAGTTTTAAAATTTAAAATACACTATTTAAATTCACACAAAGATTGATGAGTAAACCTTTGATTCCTACAGTGACACATACATCGACACAAACATGCACTACAAACACAGATTTGCGATGCATAATAGTGCACCCAGCTGCCCTCGGTCATTTATTTATTGAAGTATAATTAACATATAACATTATATTAGTTTCATTTGTATAACATAATGATTTGATATTTGTATACATTGAGAAGTGATCACCATAATAAGTCTAGTTACCATCTGTCACCATACAAAATAGCAAAATTTTTTCTTATGATGAGAACTTTCAAGATATATTCTCTCAGCAATTATCAGTTACACAGCATAATATTATTGACTATAGTCATCATGCTGTACACTAACTCCCCATGACTGGAAGTCTGTATTTCTTGACCCCTACACCCATTTTACCCACCCCCAAACTCCTCTTCCCTCTGACAACGAACAAATCAGTTCTCTGTGTCTATGAATTTTATTCTCTCTGTTCATTTGTTCTATGTTTTAGATTCCACATATAAGTGAAATCATACAGCATTTGTCTTTCTCTGTCTGGCTTATTTCACTTAGCATATTACTTTCGGAGTCTATCCATGTTGTCACAAATAGGAAGATTTCATTCTTTTAAATGGTTGACTAGTATTCCATCATATACATGAAAATTTCCCACATTTTCTTTATGCCTTCCTCTATTTATGGACACTTAGGTCATTTCCATATCTTGGCTGTTGTAAATAATGCTGCAATGAACAGAGTGGTACATACATCTTTTCAAACTAGTCTTTTCATTTTCTTCAAATAGATAAATACCAAGAAGTGGAATTGCTGGATCATAGGGTAGTTCTATTTTTAACTTTTTTGAATAACATCCATTCTATTTTCCATAGTGGTTGCTGCTCCAATTTATGTTGCCACCAATATGATTTTTTCCCCTCCATATCCTTGTGATTACTTTAATTTCTTGTCTTTTTGATAAGTCATTCTAACAGTGAGAGATGATCTCTCATTGTGGCTTTGATTTGCATTTCCTTGATGATGAATGACATTAAGTATCTTTTCATGAATCTGCTGGCCATCTATATGTCTTCTTTGGAGAAATGTTTGTCAGATCATTTGCCCATTTTTTAAAAAGATTTTATTTATGTATTCATGAGAGATGCAGAGAGAGGCAGAGACATAGGCAGAGGGAGAAGTAGGCTCCCTGTGGGAGCCTGATGTGGGATTCAGTCCCAGGACTTCGGGATCATAACCTGAGCCTAAGGCAGACGCTCAACCGCGGAGCCACCCAGGTGCCCCTCTGCCAATTTTTAAAGCAGCTTTTTTTGGTCATTGTTGTTAGTATTGAGTTGCATGAGTTCTTTATATATTATAGATATTAATTCCTTACCAGATATGTGATTTGAAAATATCTTCTCCCATTCAGTAGGTTGTCTTTTCATTTTGTTGATGGTTTCCTTTGCTGTGCAAAAGATTCTTAGTTTGATGATTCTTTCTTCCACTTTTTTACTTTTGTTGTCCTTGTTTTTGGAATCAGATCCAAAAAACCATCGAAAAGACAGATTGCAAGGAGCATACTTCCTGATTTCTTCTAGGAGTTTTATGGGTTCAGGTGTTACATTCAAGTATTTAAAATCCATTTTTAATTAATTTTAGTGTATTCTGTAAGATAGTAGTCAAGTTTTATTCTTTTGTACATGACTGTCAAGTTTTCCTAACACCATTTTTTGAAGATACTCTCCTTTCTCTATTGTATATTTTTGCCTCCTTTGTTGTAAATTAGTTGACCATATATGCATGCATTTATTTCTGGGGTCTCTATTCTGTTCCATTGATCTATGTGTCTGTTTTAATGCCAATACCACACTGTTTGTTTGTTTTTTTTTTAACTATACCTTTGTAATATCAGTTGAAATCAGGGAGCATGATGCCTCCAGCTTTGTTTTTCTTTCTCAGGATTGTTTTGGCTACTGGGGATCTTCTGTGGTTCCATACAAATTTTGGGATTCTTTGTTCTATTTCTGTGAAAAATGTCATTGGGATTTTGATGAGGATTGCATTGAATCTGTAGAATGCATGGATAAAATAAGTAAATAGCATAGATATTTTAACAATATTAATTCTCGCAATCCACTGGCACAGAATATCTTTCCATTTATTTATGTCATCTTCAACTTCTCTCATCAATGTTTTACAATTTTCTGAGTATAGATCTTTCACTTTCTTGGTTAAATTTATTCCTAGGTATCTAATTTCTTGGTTATTATTTCTTCCAGTATTTCTATGGCTGGTAAGATGCAGTAAGTTCAGAACAGTGATTGAAAGAAATCCCTCAAACACATGTCTCTTCCATTCACCAACAAGATGGCTGCTTATTATTTTGTCGTGGTAGTTGCTCTTATTTTGAAAAAAAGAATGTATTTCCTTCAGGTGTAGGGATACCTATGGGAGGGGGAAACAGACACTGGGGCTCAGCCACCTGTCCTCTTTCTCTCATCATCCACAGGGAACTACTTTTACCAGGACCCACAGCAGTGGGGCGCTTGTCCTATTCCCTAGCTCTTACCTTTTACAAGTAAGTAAATCAACCTATTAACAGTTGGCTTTAGAATTTTCTCTTCCTCTAGGTGTCAAGCAACTCCAAAATTTCAAAGAGCTGCCTCCTGTTAATTTCACATTGGCCATGTTTCCCATTCTGAGGCTGGTCATGACCCAGGATGAAGTGGGGAACCAGTACCCTGAAACTGGCTGTTCCAGGAAAGGGGGGAGGCCCCATCTGGGGGCCATACCCCTCCCCATTCTGGGATAGACCTGCATGGCCTACCCGGAAGCCCAGTCAATGTTTTCACAGCTGTGGGCTGGGAGGCTGCTCCCCAAGCCTCTTGCACACAGTTGGCCTGCGACCCAGCAGCTGCACACACCCAGGCATTACCCCAGTCCCCACAGGGATAGGGGGAGCCTCAGCCAGTAAGCCTGGCCCAGAACTGACCCATCTCACCAGGGCGCCAGGGCAGGCTGCACCATGTGCTTTTGACCCACTTGTTTAGTGCTGCTATTAAGTGGTTCTCACATGGCTTCCTCAGGCTTCTATTAACTCCCCAGGCGGCAGCAACAGCCTTATTAACTGCAAATGGCTTCTCGTGGCAGTGTTCCATTTCTAATATTAATAATCAGCGTTTAATAAAAACAAAGAGGGGGAAAATACAGGCCGCAAAAGCAGACTGCTTTGCCCCTTTCCCTCCCTGGCAGGAGGCCATAAAAACTGCCAGCAGTAGTAGCAGAGTGGTCAGCCCTGGGACAATGACACACAGTCACGTGCACACACATGCTTACATGAACTGCACTTGATCTCTCACTTGGCCAATGTCAGGTTCAGAGCCTCCTCCTTCCTCCCTACCAATCCCGGCCTTTGGGTCCCCAGTCTGGCCATCTACAGCAACTTCCATGGCCCAGAGTCACATCATTAACTGATGTCTTTTGACAAAGTGGGGGAAGGAGGGGGTTTTTGGCTCTGGCATTGCCTTTCCCCTCTTCCTTCTCCCTCTCCATCAGACCAGTCATCTGTGAGACAAATGACTCTCGCCTGCCAAGGCCGAGGAGAGTGGAGTTAAAAATGTAGTTAATTAAATTTACTCAAAAAGATCAACTCTCAAGATTAGGAGCTGGCTTTATCGCCACTAAAAATAAACAGGGCTGGGGAGGACAGGATGGAAGAGATGGAGCTGGAAGGCGGGTGGGGGCGAAGAGGGACTTGGGGCTTTGGATCCTTGGACGCTAGGCTGATATTTAAAGACCTTTTACATTGTGAAAGATCTCAGTGAACAGCTGACATCTCCTGGAGCCCTGGGGAAGTTTTTGTGATAAGGAACATTCCCACTTGGAGGGTGAGGGGACTGTTCCTTTTCTGGGGGTGCAGATGCTGTTGGAAAATGAGTCTTGGTGCGGGGTGAGGAGTGTGAGTCTTCAGTTCCCTCCTTGACTCCCCACCCAGCAGCTAGCACCCCATTCTCTTTCTCTGCCTAAGGGCTATATGAACTATAATCAAAAAGCCTTGTGCATAGGATGGAGAGGCAGGCGACTGTCCCAGAGGAAAGTCTTCTTCAGCCTTACCTCTCCCCACATGTTCCAGACCCAGTGTGGTCAGGACACCCTTTCTACTCTTCTTATGGGCTGAGAAGTCTCCTCTCTAGGGCAACCGGCAAAGGATGTGTGGATGTACTTAAAGATTCACTCAAGCAGGTTTGGTGAATTGAAATTTGGAGTCTGAGGGAGGGCATTGGACATACCAACTCACCCATGAGTCAGTTGTCTGACAGTGCCAGCTGTTTCATGCTTCCATGAATACATGTAGGCTGCTCTCTCACTGCAAGATTCCTATTCCTTCTTTGAGACCCTATGCAGGTGTCACTTCCTCTGACTCTTCTTCACCAATTCTAGAGTCTAAGCTGAACTATCTCTCCTCTGCTAATTCAATACTGATTCTTACAATGTTTTGTCTTTTGGCTTGCTACTAAACCTTGAGCATTTGGGGGCATGGACCACATGTCTTTTCTTATTGCTCTTCCCCAGCATCCTATATAGTGCTCCTAAGGGGAGCTCAAATGCTAGGCTGTGGTTAGAGAAGCCAGGGAGCTGAGATCCTGAGGGGAGACTGTAGACAGCATCTGTGGCACATCGGGTTTATGTTCTTATTTAGCTATGGGTGGGCCTGACACCAAGGAGACCCGTGAGTGCTTCAAAATACCAGTAGACTATTGACAAAGGACTTCCTGGCTTGAAAAATGGCTGTCCCACTCTTATCCTGAGCTTTACCTTGGAAACATCTACAGAATTAAGTCAGTGCCTTTCAGATTAATATACTCATCAAAATGTCATTCTGCAAAAGCTATTTGCTAGCTTTGAGTCTCTCCAAGTTCCTCTGCTTTGAGCAGGAGGTCTTCCTCTGCCAAATGTAAACACAAAGGGATGCTGGGATTTGGGGCCTGCATTGGGGGCTCAGAATTCCTGAGGCAGAGGTATCCTCTTGACCAAACCTCAGGCTTCCAGGAATGCTGCCACCAGGGCATTTGTCATGCAAATTTCCTTCTAGGGCAGGCAGGGAGAGAAATAAAAGGCAAAAAAATAAACTTTGAAACAGTGAAAGAAGAAAAAAAAGGGTAATTTCTATGGAGAAGAGTACCTCTCATATCAAAATTGTTGTGTTTTGTTCTGTTTTTGAGACAGGCTTACACTCAAACATCCATGATCTGCCAGGATATTAATGTTGTTACCTTTTAATTTCTCACATGCAGCATCCAAGGAAAGCCCTCCCTGTCATAAAGCTGCACTATGGAAACGCCAGAGTGAGGGAAAGACTAGAGGGACAACATTTCTTAATCACAGACAGCGATGCTCTGTCTCCCAATCACAGACACACACCGAAGGGCAGAGTCTTCAGCACCTGCTTGTGGTTTTGCACAAATGAAAAAAAGCGAGCTCCAATCTCACCCTCTGCCCTAACTCCAGGCCAATTCCTTCAGTTTCCTGGGGAGCGTGTCAGACAATCAGAGCACAGCCAAACAGAGTTTCTCTGAGAATGCTGCCATGCTTTCTAGACCCAGAGAATATACAAAATAATCGTTAGACTTTTACCCATCCTGGAGAGTGCAGTTCTCCTCAGTCCCTGGGTAGGACTCTGGGCCTCATTGCTATGATGATTTAGGGCCTTGTGACCTGCCTTCTTGGCTCTAGATATACCATTCCCCCCATTTAGGGGAGATGGAGATGCCTTTTGCAAGTCCCACCTCTGCATTGGGTATTCTTTATTCTCCACATGTGCGCACGCCTGTGTACGTGTGTTGCGCATACAGAGGGCATAATGTGCTTCAGAGAACCCTGGAAGAGGAAATAGCAATCAATATGCCTGTCTAAACAATTAGAAAGAGATGTTTCCGAGTCTCCTAAATCTATCTGGCATGTGTTAGATGCATACTGTCAGCCTGGCTGCCATTAAATAGCTTCTAAATAATGCAAAGACAATCAGATGTACAAATAAGCAATTCAATTTGGGTGATTGATTATTGGAATAATGCTCATGCACCCAAGGCGTGACATTTCCAATCACATCTCCATTTCATTTCTCAGGCGGTAATGATCTTTCTGCCTCTACTCGTGGAAAGTGATCTCTTGGCTGGAGGATTTGGGCATGGGCTACACTTGGGTTCTGTGGATTGACTCTTCATCTCGCTTCAATATTCCTTGGACACATGGGATGGATGTGCCTCCTCTGCTTCCTCTCTACTATATAAATTTCACCAACTGCATGCTATATTCCCGAGGTGAATGTAGGGCACGTGGTTAGGGATCTTTGAAGGTCGGCCTTACAGATGTCTTTCATATGGCTTGGCTATCCCGCCAGCTGTCTGTCTGAGTCTCTCAATGTTTGCAGCTTTTTGGAAAGGCGTGTGAGTAGTATGGGGGTCTCCACTGAATTATCTCTATGTCTGAGATGACAACGGAACAAGACTCAATGTATTTATTGAATGTAGATACCCTGGTTCAAGCTCTGCAAACCTCCAGATCTGACCCCCAACTTTCAGCATCAGTGTCAATGGCTGAAGTTACTTCTCTCATTAAAGTCTATCTTGTATAGTCATAGCTTTTGGTTTGGTGAGACCCCCTTGCTGATTTGAGAAGAACATTCATAGAAGTTAGCACATACACAGCATGGCTCCCTGGCCCGCAGCATCTGATGTTTGCCCTTGGCAAATATCTACTGGTATGGTTAAGGCATCTGAACAGTTCAAACCCTGGTTTCCCTGCCTAGAGGAAGGAAACAGAATTCTGTAATACGTTCTTTAAGTAGAACTGCCCACCTGGCAAAGTAACATTTATCTAGATTAGCACCTCACTACTCAACATGTAGTCCTTGAGCTAGTGTGTCTGGAAGATTGTCTCAAGCTGCTCCCTAGACTTACTGAATCCAAATTTAAGAAGGTCATCAGGTAACTCATGTACACATTAGTCTTTGGGATGTGCTGCTCTAAGAATTATGAGAAGTGTGGTGGAAAAAAGTGGGCCCCAAGTACGCTGCATTGCACCTGGTGATATAGAGCAGGTTACCTGCCTTTTCTAAACTTCATAATCTTGACCTGTAAAAGCTGACAGTCAAGAGGAAACCAAGAGACCTACCCTGCATGGCCATTGTGAAGCTAAATAGATTAATGCAAAGGATATTGCCTAGAGCTGGAACCATCTTGGGTCCTCAGAGGGAGGGATTTACCTTTATCAGGTCTCTAACTCGTAAAAAAAAGAGTTGCTATTATCTACCAGTTTAGAGGTTTCTGTAAGTTTGGTATAACTTAACAGCAAGTAACTAGACAAGGTGATCAGTAAATCTTAATTGTCTCTGAATGAGAAATGCCCCATGTAGGCTTAAAATAGGGTTTTTATTTTATTTTATTTTATTTTATTTTATTTATTTTATTTTATTTTATTAATTTTATTTTATTAATTAATTTATTTTTTTATTGGGGTGGATTTCTAATGCGTGGGCTGGCCCTAATGGGTTTGCCAGGTATGTGAAAACCCCAGGAGAGTTTACACATGAAGACATCTCTCCAAGTGGTGTATCCAAGGCACAGTTCAGCTTGGGGGCCAATAAATCAGTCTCCATTCTTAGGGCTATGCAAGCTAGCAATTCAGGTGTGCCCGCTCCATTGTCCCCAGACCTGGATGTCACCTCTCCGGGAGAATGCTGTCAAGGTGCTTTATTTGCCCAGCTCAAACTCCTTAAGACTCAGCTCAGGTGGGATCCCTGGGTGGCGCAGCGGTTTGGCGCCTGCCTTTGGCCCAGGGCGCGATCCTGGAGACCCGGGATCAAATCCCACGTCGGGCTCCCGGTGCATGGAGCCTGCTTCTCCCTCTGCCTATGTCTCTGCCTCTCTCTCTCTCTCTCTCTCTCTCTCTCTGTGACTATCATAAATAAATAAAAATTAAATAAAAAAAATGTTTAAAAAAAAAAAAAGACTCAGCTCAGGTACTACTACCTCCAGGAAGCCTTCCTTCCTTACTTCCCAACTCAGCCTGTTGCTCTTTCTTTGTACCTCCAAAGCACCCATGGTTACTTTTGCCCAGCCTTAAGCAAAGACATTTTCCCTGGTTTCTCTCCTCTACTGAGAGGCCCCCAGGGGCAACATCATATTCGTTTGTGCCTCCAGCAAGGTGCCTGAACATTGCAGCCATAGAAGGCAATCGCAGGTCTGCGCCATACTCTTATCCCAGCATGTCAACTGTCCTTAGCACTGTCATGATTCTGGATATTTTAAACAGTTTACTTTTGCAGATGAGTTGGGAATGAATGATGTCCCAGTGTGGAGAATGTGATACCCACCTTGCCTTTCTCAGGGCCTCTTCTTGAGAAATCCTATCTCTTGCTTTCTGCACTTGCCACTAGCTTTGTTCAAATTCAGAAAATTAACTCTCCAAATCTTTCCTGGTCATACTCTTTCTTCTTCTTGAACTGTCTGGTTTCCTCACATATTCTTCACTCCTAAGCGACACCCTCTCTCCTCCTTTCCCTCTTCACACCTTGTCTCCCCAAAACACTTCCAACAGAAGCTAAAATAAATTATACCACTTACTATTCCTAGTATGAGTTGGGTAAATAAGAGTAACATGTTCAGCCAAAGGAAATCATCTCTAGCTGGGAATATCTGGTTTCAGTAAGTCATTCAACAGAATATATGATAAATAATGTCCTGTGAAATTATTCATCACCACAGCCCTGCTGAGTGCACAGTATCATAAACAAGATATTTATTATTCTTGCCCTCATGAAACTTATATTCTGGTGGGGGCAACAGGAGAATGAGCATATTAATAATACACTTGATATTTACACTGAGAAAGTTATCTGGAGGAAATAGATGGGATGATGTGGGGGGAGCCTCTCTGAGGAGGTGGCATCTGAGCCCAGTCTAGAAGGATGATGACAGCAAGCCGGATATGGGGAGAGTGTTCTAGACAGAGAGCAAAGCAGGTCCAAAGGAAAAGATCGTGTGGCATATAAAAGGAACAGAAAGGAGATCAATCTGACTGACTGCAAGTAAAGAGAAGATTTGTGTAAAATGAATGAAGTTGGAGTAGTGGGAAGGAGTAAGATTATTCCTGGCCTTGGAGGTTATAGTCAAGCTTATTTTATTTTAGGAGCCATGGGAACCCCTGATGGGAGTGACATGACGTGGTCTGCATTTGTCAAAGATCACTGAAGTCCATATTGGGAATGGGTGGTTGAGGGGTCAGCAAGGTAGGAGTGAAACCTTACATTCTTCAGTAGCTCAAGCAATATAGAATTAAGATAGACTTGAGTAAATCTGTTCATGAGCTACCCTGATAAAGATTATGGCTACCTTTGAGCACTTTCACAGAGGATCAATGGCTTGACCTTTGTCTGCAGACTCCCTGGGACAGTGGAATCACTTCACAAAGTCTTGGAATCTCTATGCACACCGATAATTATTGATAGAATAAGCAATATGTCTCCACCTTACATTATTTATCATTTATTTTTTCTCAATGCAAACAGAGTTGTGATTAATAAAACATACATATTCTTTAAAAGCACCATTAAATGCATAGGAACTTTCCATCATTACGGGTTGCAGTCCTATTAACTGAATTTTTTAATTGATATCGAATCCATAAAAAATATTATGAGTTCAAAATACATCCTGCTGCATAAGTCAATATCCAGAATTTATCCTTGACCCAAAGAACCTCCCCACACCTCTGGATAACCTAGAAGATTGGATTTCCTGACTACACTTGGGTTTAGGCTGGGGCCAAAGGGAAAGTGAACCCACGTGATGTGTGACTTCCCTTCTGAGCTACATGAGCAGGTCTGCAGGTGGTCTCTTACCTGGTTCACAGGCTGGCTGTAAAGAACTCTAAAATGTGGAGTTGCAATTTGGAAGTTGCTGGGATCTGGGATCCCCCAGTCAACATTGGAGGAGGAGAGTTGCCAAGGAGTGAGACCTAATTAGCACTGGAATGGGAAACAAAGAAATAAATCTTTTGTTGTATTAAGTCACCGAGATGTTGAAATTATGTGTTGCCACAGTCTAGTTAGCTGAGGCTGACTGACACCATCCTTTGATACGCCTGCACTTGTGACCAAAGAGGCATATTCCAGGTTGGCAACTGCTGCAGCCTTGTGACAGCAAGAAAATGCGAACTCCCTAAATGTCCATCTGTGGGAGGCGGTTTCAATCTGAATGGCACATTCATACAGTGGAATATTATCCTGCCATTACAAGGCAGCTCTGTAAATTATACAGAGTTGGTTGAAAGGTTGGGTGAAAAAGGCAGGGTTCAGTAGAGATGTATAGTATTTGGCCATTTGTACATAAAAAATAATATCCTTATGTAGTAGCAGGTAACATAGATTGGCCTTAAGGGCCATTTGGTGTTCTAAAACTCTACAATTATTAACTCATTTAATCCTTACAACCGGCCCTCTCCGGTGCTTCCCAGAATGATCCCTGATTAACCAACCATCACAATGAGACACAGAGAGACTAGGGAGGCTGACGAAGGTGACTTGAGTAGGACCAGCTGGAGCAAGCACCCACGACCTTGGTGATTTCATAGTAGTGCATAGATGTGGGAGCTCACTGAAGTATAGAATTTCTTTGGGAAAAAACACAGAGTTCTGGCAGGAATAGGAGCCTCTGGACAGGAGAATTGAAAATTGGGTTCACACTTGGAAGAAATATTTGATTCCAGTGTATGTCTTCACCAATCGTGTGTAGACAGTATGTATTTGGAAGCAAAAATACATAGCTTTTATTTTTGTTTATATTTTATTTTTTAAAGTAAGCTCTACCTCTCAGTGTGGGACTTGAACTCAGAACCCTGAGATCAAAAGTCACATGTTCTGCAGACTGACCCAGCCAGGGGCCCCATGCATATATAGTTTTTAAAGGCACTGAGATCCTAAGATCATTCTAATTTTGATATCCTTACCTACTCTTTTTATAACCCATCGGCTCTAGATCCAAAGAAAAAGTTAAAACCACTTCTAGGATGGTGAACAGAGCCCACTGCTCTTGGCAAAACCCAGGCCTCTCCCCGACCCCTGGCTGTGGTGTCTCTTGCCCCATGCTCCTACCCCCACCCCCTCCCCAGGGACACAGAGAGAGGAACACTGTGCCACTGTCTGAGAATTCACTCCTTGTTCAAAGAGAAGTTTGCACTCCAACAGATTTTTGCCTTTTGCAATTATGTCATTAAAAGCGTTCTGAACTTCAGACTTGAAATGAACTCCAGAAAGGGTCTGCCCTTTTAGCTTTCGGCTTTACATAATTTATGGTTTTGAATCTTATTGAAAAGTGCAAAAAGGGATTCAGAAAAGGTTCCAAGCAGACACACACAGCCATGCACATCCCTCCCTGCTGCCCCCCTGCCCCCAGCCATCTTCATGCAATTCCCCACTGCCCCTGCCCACAGTGGAGGGGGCACTGTCTTCAGAATGAGAGGGTTTTATCTGGGTCATCAAAAGAATGTGGCATTTGTAACACAATCCCCCCATCCTCCCTTTGGCTTATCTATTAGTAGCTATAATATTCCCCTCCTTCTCCCCTCTCTACCTGGCACCTACCTTTCCTTCCTTCCCTTCCCTCTCTCCATCCCCCTACTCTCCCTCTTATCTGCCCTCCTCCAACTCACCTGGCCCTGGAGTGTCACTTGGCATTTTAGGGAATAAATAGGACTAGGAGAGGAGGATGTTTGAACTTAAATTGTCTATGTTCCATTCCTGGCTCTCTTACTTTCCAAACTTGTATCTCTGAGCAAGTCACCTTAACTTCTGCAGCCCTGTTTTGCACATCTGCGGACTAAGGCTGATAATGGTTGTATCTATCTCCTAGGTCATCGTTTGGATCAAAGGGCACCCTGTAAGAAAAGGACATGGCGCTGTGCTTGCATGGGGTATGCACTTCGTAAATATTGGCTTTATTATTCTGGGAGGCAGGATGGTGTTGTAGGTAAGACTGTGCTCTCTGGCAGCAGACTGTCTGCGTTTGAAACTCTACTCTGCCATTTAATAGTTGGGCCATTTTCAAAGTCATTTCTGCTCTCTGAGGTCAGTTTCCTTATCAGTGCGATGGGGACAATGATGCCATTTATCTGTAGGATCGCTGTGGGGAGAAAATGAGATGAAGCGTGCAAGGTACTTAGTACAGGGGCTGGCACATTGTATCTGCAGTAAATGCGGGCTCTTGGTGTGGAGATGTGCCAAGCAGAGGGAAACAAATAAACAAACAGATTTCCCAAATCCCCTGAAAATCATTTCATCTTATTATTTAAGAGAAAAGGTGGCCTCACCCTAACACAGAATTTGGTTGCAGATCCAGCCCTGGGCTGATTTCAATGGCCTCTGGCTGAACTGCCTGCCAGAGAAGGCTGCTCACCCCGGACCTATGGCAGTTTTCAGGGTCAGGAGGATGTCTGCATTTTTATCTGGCGACCTCCAACTCTCTCCTCGCTTCTGGTGGGAGAACTCCTCCAAATTTCTCTTCCTCAGTGGCCTGCCCTCCCAGCTCCAGTTCCAGATAAGAAGGGCATTGACTGAGGATGTGTGTATTTGAGGCGGAGGTTGGAGCAGGGATAGCCAAAGGGGAAGATCCAAGGCTCTAGGTGTCTCTCAGCCTGGGACAAGTTCTGTGGGCTTGTGGCTCCTGTCCCAGGCTCCAAACCTACTTCTTCCCCTTCTGGCTGTGAACTCAGGCCAAAGTGCTTAGCATTTCTCCATCAGCTTCAGTTTTGTCAACTGTGAAACTAGAAAAATAGCAGTGCTTTCTTCAAAGAGTTGGGACTGAAAAATAATGCCCATGGAGAAATGGGCTCAGCAATCAGTAGATGGGTTATTACCAAGGTGACTTTGAATGGCCAACAGGAAGTCCAGGTAGGTGGATCCAGAAAGAAGTTTCTATCATGTCAAGATCTGTGGTTTCCAGTGCAAGTTCTCCCTCTGAAATCATTCCTGTAAATGTTGCCTTCTAGACACAGTATGGATGACCCAGGGCAGGCTCTTGACAGAAAAAGGCTCAGGACGGGGGAGAGGAAAGAGGGAGCTGAACTGGGTGGGAGTCCAGTCTCTGCAGAACCTCTGCTGAGTGCACCCATAGACCTTCCTTCTGTGGGTGCTCTTAAAGCAAGGAGCCAGAAGTCTTTCTTCCCACTGGCCCCTGATTTATTCTCAGCTTGCTGCATGCCTTCCCAAGCCAACTTCCCTTCCCTTTGTACTTCACTTTGTAAAATAATTTAAACTGTGGAAGTGTCATATCTGAGGCAGGGACAGACTTAGAAGCTCTGCCTGGAGCTGCCTTGCAGACCTCTGGTTCCAGAAAGTTCCCAGAGCTCTAGTACTTTGCATGCTCTGAGATCCAACCCTATTTTTGTTTCAGAAGGCTTTAGAATTCTCTCATTTTCTGAGTGTCTGTTGGAGCAGAAGACAGAATCACAGACTATGAGAGCAAAAAAAGTATCTCAGCAATCATCTCTAGAAATGAAAAACTTGCAGCCCATGGCAAATCTGACCCACCATATTGTGTGTTTGTGTATGTGTGTGTGTGTGTGTGTATGTGCGTATGTGCACACTTTTTTTTTTTTAAATGAATGATATACCAACACTTGAAGCCTAGAGTTGTCCGTTCCCTTGCAAAGTCATAAATCTGGGAATGCTGGTTTACATTTCATCATGGCGGCAACAGGATAAGTAGGGTAGTGGCTGTACCTTTGCATTGACCCAAGCTTCTGTCCATATAGTCCTCACCACTCCCCAGAGCACCACACTCACCTCTTTAGTTCATCTCCATATCTGCATGGTCCCAACTGGCATTTGGGTTCATGACTTCTAATCTATTGACTGTCATTGTACAGATGGGAACTCTCATGGTGACGGTGAGAAGTGACTGTCAAGGTCATCAAAGGAGAAGGGCCCGGAGTGGGATGCGAGCCCAGCCTTTTCTAGGTCGGGGCTCTCTTCATAGGAGGCTAAACTGTTGAGGACCTGGAATTCATGCGCATGGCACTGATGCCCTCTGGATGACTTCATGGGGTTACAGGTTCCCCTCTCTGGTCTTCACCGCTCAGGGGTCATTGGCTCAGGTTGGGGTGGTTGTTGATAGCGGGGTTCACTCAGCCCTTTCTTCAGATGCCTGAATCAGAGAAATGAGCCCAGAGATGACTCTTGTTTCCTGTTGTATGTTTCACTTCTGTACTTTATTACCTCTCCTCTTGTCCTTTATTGGCGACCCTGTTAGACAAGGTTGGCAAATGTTCTTCATTTCTCCTGCTAACTGTGGTCAAGAGAAAATTATTATGGTGGAAGGTGCCTGGTGGCCCAGAACTGTCGCACTGCCTCTCACACCTGTGTACTGACAAGGGCTTCTGACTGCAAAGGACACTTGATGTTGGCCCCACAGAGCTGAGATTTGGCTAAACTCTCATCTTCCAGTCCCTGGGGCTACATCAGACAGTGCCATGAGTGACCAGTGCTGACTCCAAGCAGGCACGAGGAGGCTGGCAGGCGGCCCCAGCAGTGACCTGGGCGTCCCCTGTGTCCTCACGAACTTCAAAGTTCTTTAGGGCCTGGGACAACAGGTACGGTGTGAGGGGGCCATGTCTCCGTGCTTGGCAGGTCTTGTGCATTCTGTTGGTGCCCGGAGGCCCTAGGGGCTGGCCCTGCTTTTCCATTCTCTTCAGTCAGCTTCAAATCCCTGTGTCTGAAAATGAAATTAGAAGGAGCAGCTGAGAGATCATACATATATAGTAGATCCAAATATAAAATGCCTCTCTGTCCCTTCTAGGGACAGAGGATAAGGATGCTTCTAGGACCAGCAACAGGGATTACACAGTAATCTTATTATACAGGGTCTACCAAGGGGGAAGAAAGGGTCACTTTTCCATGCATGGTAACACCATCCCCCCACTTCCCTTTTCTCAGCCACCATCCCTGCTGCTGCACGGGCTTTTCATCCTCTGAATAGAAGTCACAGTTATGCCGGAGCTTCTTGTAGGCCAAAGGAGTTTCTGGTTTCTTCTTTTTCTCAGGATGGCTCACCTGCTGTCCTCAGCCTCATAGACTTTCCCCACAGCTTGAGCCTGCTGTTCGGATGTGAATTTCATCATTTGTCAAAAGAGAAACTTGGATAGGGAGTATTAAGTTCCTTAAGACCAACTATTCCCAGCATCTGGCCTCATCCAGCTATCCCAGTAAGAGAAGGCTTATTTCTCTCTTCTTGGGACATTGTGACAAAGCAAAGGATCCTTGACGAGCTTCTGTCCAAAGGCATAGGGTTGAGAGAAGTGAGTGTAGCCATAAAATGTGAGATGAGGTCTTGCCCCCTAGTGTCTGACTCAGCTGCCTGCTTTATGAGCAGCTAAGTATTAGGAAACCATGCTTGGCCACCAGCTAGTCTCCTCCTTTGCTGTGATTAAAATTTAATCCCATCTCCTTCACTTATGGAGCACGACTCTGGATGAATATGTGTGTGTGGCTCGGGGAGCATGTGGTGGAGGCAAAACTGACCCTATAAGTTATCTAAAGATTGGAAAATACACAGATTTTGTCTAGTAAGAAGTGATCTGCTATTTACCTCAATTTTTACATACAAAACCCGAGGCTGTTTATGCTATTGCACTCAGCACTGTTTTCTGTACCAATGGATGGGGAAAAAATAGACTATTTAAGAGAATGATAAAAATTGTTTCAAGTTTCATGTATATTTCATTGATATGTGACACTGGAATACAGATCGATGCTTACATTACATGAAGTAATGTTTCATGTGCTCTCATCACACAAAGCCACCTCCAGCTGTGGTAGGATAGCTTGAACATGGCAGGAGCGCTCTTAGGACTCGCTCAGTGAATGAATGAACGTTAATGTCATCCCATTAGTCACATGCTCACAGACGCACAGATGCTCTCCTCTGTGCTGGAGTCCTTTGAAGCGCTAAAAATCATGTGGACAAGGAAGGATCATAATTTTTCTTGACTCTAAACCAAAAGTCAACAAACCTTTTCCTTAAAGGCTCAGATAGTACATATTTTTGACTTTGCAGGACAGGAGGTCTCTGTTGCCAATACTCTGCTCTGCTGTTGATTCACAAAAGCAGCCACACACAACACAAAAACAAAAACCACAAAAAACAATCACACTTCACTTACAAAAACAGGTGGAAACCGGATCTGGCCCCTAGGCCCTAGTTTGCCAAGTTGTGGTCTAAACCTTTGGTTAAGTTCTGTCAAGCGCTGTGATTAAAAACAGATCTGGCACTTTGGCAAAGTTTGGTCATGGATTGAAAACTGGACCGAGCCTGTTACCATGAAAACAAGCATAAAACTGGTTGTCAGGGAAACTGGATTCTTTTCTTCGTTCATTCACTTGGAGTGAGACTCTAAGAAAGCCTCACTTATATCAGCCTCAGCTTCCCTATGAATAAAGCGAGGGTTTATTTACATCGGAAGAAACTCAAGCCTTTTCCAGAATGTATACGATTTGTGTTCACACAACTCTCCCACCCCCTCACCATTTTTTAAACTTTGGCAAACTTTTATAGGTTCAGTATCAGCCTCGTGGGAAAAATCAGAGTTGAGAATGTGGTATGGAGGAGGAAAAGCCTAACTGTGATTATGTTTTGTTTCTGGACATAAACAACAACAACAACAAAACAAAAGAACAACCAAAAACATTTTTATCTGTAAGGTTTGTTCACGGTGCTTTTTTACTTCTAGATATTAAGTGCCTGTATCACAACTTTTTAGTGAGCTGATATTTCAAACACTGTCCCTACAGCTAAGAACTTTCTCGTGGCCTGCATTTTGATAGAGGATAGCTAGGACTCTGGCATGTGTGCCAGGAAAGGAGAATTAGACAATCTCACTCTATACTCTGAATTTAGAGAAATGAGGCAAAGGCATAGGGCCATTAGTAAGGCTCTAGTGGGGATTCAGTGGAAATCCATTAGGGACAGTGCCAGAAGCTGATTCTAAAGAGACTCTTCCTTCACCAGACTGTGGCTCTGATTCTTGGGCCCAGCCTCTCTTGATTTCTGCCCATTGTCTGGGACAGCTTTTCCACTGATTCTCTGCTGACATCCTTCCAACAAATTTAGTGCTTGCTTAAGTTCAAAAGAAGTACCTTCTGTTGCTTGCCATCAAAATCCCTGACTGAAACATCAAAGATACAGGTCTGCATTTAATTTTTGTCTTTTAATTATTATTTCTAAAGTTGGAATAACTCCTTTCCACAATCAGAAATCATAGATTATTAGCATAAATTCTATCCTAATCCTCTTCCAATAGCCATTTCACTGGTAAGAAGCCTCTCATTTGCCTTTGAGCCTATAGCTGAATATTATGCTGGCCTGAGAGCTTTCTAAAGAGCTGGCACTGTAGGAACAATAGCTTCTACTTCACTGCCTTCATTCATTCATTCACGCTTTCATTCATTCACTCATTTATTCCATCAACATTTCCCTAGCATCTACTATGTATCCAATGTGACAGAAGGTATTGTCCTAAGGGAGCCACACAACAGGAATTTACCACCTATGGGGAGAATAGAGATACACTTGTACAACTAATTATTTAAATACACTTCCTTATAAGGACCCCAGAGAAGGTGAGGGTGTTCCTACCAGGAATAGCAAGGAGACATTCCCTCATCCATGCGTGAGGAAGGGTGAGAAAAGCCTTGCCAAGTAATTAAACTTTGAGGCTTGCACTGAAGGATGAATGGGTAAAAATTGTTGAAGGAGGGAAAGAATTGGAGGAAACAGAATGTGTGAAGGCTCTGAGTAGGCAGGAGCATGTGCACTTAGGAACTGAAGGAAAGCCGGGGCTCTGGATCTGAGTGAGTCTGAAGGATTGGATGGAAAACTGAGCTGAAGAGGCATTTGTGCCTTGTTGGCCAAGGTAAAGATTGGGACCATTCTCTCCCCAGAGCAACAGGAAACCACTGGTAGAATTTACTTGGGTGAGTGAAATGATTGGATTTCCATTTCTCAAGCCTTTCTCCAACTACTGTGACAGAATGAATGAGAGGGGATAAGAGGGCTATGAGGAGGGTCATTTGGATGTTATTCAGTGCCCCCAGCAGTACTTTGAGTAGGGTGGTGGTGGGGGAAAAGAGAAATGGAGACAAGAAACATGAGAGGCAAAAAAAGACAGAATTTTGGGTACCTGGGTGGCTCAGTTTGTTAAGTGTCTGAATCTAGATTTCAGCTCAAGTTATTTCTCAAGGTCATGGAATCAAACCCTGTGTTGGGCTCATGCTCAGCTCAGAGTCTGCTGGAGAATCTCTCTCTGCTCCCCCTCCAACCCTACTCATGTGATCCCTCTAAATAAATAAATAAATAAAATCTTAAAAAAAAAAAAAGAGCTCCAAGACTATTTTGTGGAGAGTTTCCATTATGCACACAGGGTAGATGGAGGCAATATTTACTGATACAGGCATTTCTGCAGAAAGAAGGATTGGGGTAAGGTGGAGGAGTTTTGTTTTAGTCATATTGAGTTTTGTAGCTTGGCTGAACCAATTGAATAGTGTAGCTTATTACTGTTCCCATTGGTTCTTTCTTGGGAAAACAGAATGGACCTCATATGAGGGTATTGGGTCCTTCTGTCTCCTATATGAATTCCTCCACTTCTGTATTTCTTGGTATGAGGCCTGTGGTCACTTATCCTCTTGGGAGGCTCAGGACAAACTATCCTCCTTTTCTCCTTCCCTATTCATCCTTTTGTACCACCCCAGTGAGTATCTATATCTCCCGATAAGTGATCCAGTTGTGACTCCCTCTTGACTTTGTTTTTTTCTAGGAGTACAACTAGTCCTGACCTTCCCGAATCTTCTAAATGGGCCATTCCTCCCGAGCCTATTGTGAGTCTTAGCCTTGTTAATTAGGATGGCTGGACCTTAGGCTCTGATCAATATTCATGTAAGCACTTTCAAAAATTCAGTTTTTTTATCCACCCATCTTTCTGGATTTTTAAAAATTATTATTATTCTTTAGGTCAAGGTCCTGGTCAATCATTCCAATGCTTACAGAACCTCAACTGAAAACAAAGAAATGTTATGAAACTAAAATTATGAGGCTATTGTCAAGATTGTATGGGGACATGTTCTCTGGAAGACCTATGAACACCATTTCTCTGTCCTCTCTCTTTTCCTCATTAATTTTGAATAATTGGGCTAGCTGTCATGATTGACGCAATGACAATGATTGCCAAGTTCTTAGAAAATGTCAAACGCTAAATATGATAATAAATTGCACCCAGGGAAACTAAGGATAGGTCTCAGCTTTGCTGTCTAGTCTTTACAAAAAAGTTCAGAAAAATCCCGTAAATGGCCCAGATGAAGATTTTAATTCTTTCCTGCTCACCTTGAGGCTTACAAACATGACATCCTTTTATTCCACCATATTTTCCACATTTCCCTCTATTAGGACAAACATTATGTCAAAGAGGAATAGAGCATGGTTGCATCTGAAGGACACATAAGGAAATAAATACCATACAGGCAGAAGAGGGACAGAATGAGTTAGTACATTAAGATATTATTGAAAAGTCCAGAGGAACAAGGCAAAATCCCATAAGTTCAGCAGTCCTGGATTATTTCACTACATGACACTAAAAATGAACAACATACTAGCCAATTAATTTTTTTTTCTTTCCACATGACTCTTAGTTAGAATGGGAACATCTGGAGTTTGGAATCAATTGTCCAGAACTAGCTGCTGTGCTAATTAATATTCACACAAATAGCTCTCTGCCAAGGTGTCCCTGCAGGCACGAGTGTTTTTCCACAAACTTTGTCCATTTAGGAGTATTCTGGTTGGCCTGTATAAGGAAGAGGGGGAGCATAGGAGGGTGATGGAGGAACCCGCAGCATGGCTTTCCATCTGAAACAATGAACAGCCCATTGGATGAGGTGCTGAAAACTCAGGAGAGGGTAAAAAATCCTGCTGTGTGAATAGAGATCTAATTAGCAGGATTGCTTCCCCAGTCTCCCTAGTGCATAGAAGAAGGTGAGTCTCAGAATGATGTCATGGTTATAGCTTGTCGATTGAGGGCAGAATGAAGACCCTTTCTTTAACTGTAGACTATTCTGGCAGAGCTACAGTTTCTCTTGTTAGTAATGAACTGGTAGAGATGCTGGAACTGTCTGTGAAATTCACTGCCTTCAAGAATCTACACAATTCTGAATCTACCTCTGTTGGCTCTCATGATGGCTTGCAGTAGTTTCTTCTTCACTTCTAGTCCATAGTGCAGGACTTGAAAAGATAGCAGTATAGGTATTAATACCCTCACAGACCACTTCATTCAATTCACTGGCTGGCTGGTGATTCACTATGTGGAGCTGCACTGGCCAATATAGCAGCCAATTTAAATGCAGTTGGTCTGAATTGAGATGTACTATCAATGTAAAATGTAGACCAGATTTCACGTTTCTTTTTACCTTTGTGTTTTTGTCTACACACGCACAAAAGTTTGTTTTATAGCAAAGACCTCATAAAACAAAGCCAAACTTAAAAACAATAGATAGAATGTATTTGCAATACACATGACAAGAAAAAAGTGACATTTCTAATATATGAGAATCTCCTATTAATTATTAAGGAAATATAAACAACTCAAAACAAGCAAATAGATGAATAGGCATTTCATAGAAGAGGTGATTCAAGTAGCCAACAACTATATGAGATGTTTGTCTTCACCTAGATTCACAGAAATACATGTATAATTTAAAAAAATATTTTATTAATTTATTCATGAGAGACAGAGAGAGAGAGGGGCAGAGACCCAGGTGCCCCGAGTCACAGAAATACAAAAGAAATAGTGATTTGCCTGTTTTTAACTGTCAAAATTGACAAAACTTTTATTTTTTTAAATTTCTTTTTAACTTAAATTTTAGGTAGTTAACATATAGTGCAATATTGGTTTCTGGATAGAATTCAGTGATTATTCTTCACTTACATGCAATGCCTAGTACTCATCCTAACAAGTGCCTTCTCGAATCCCCATCACTCATCTAGTCCATCCCCCCCCCACCCCACCTCCTTCCCTCAACCCTCAGGCTCTTATGGCTTTATGGCTTGTTTCTCTCTCTCCTTTTTTTTTTCTTCCTTTTCCCCTTTCCTATAAAAGCTGCAAGTCTTTTTACCTTTTTAATGCGACTGCTAGAAAATTTAAAATTACATATGTGCCTGACATTTGTGGCTCATACCATATTTACTTCTATTAGATAGTAGTGACCTAGAGTCTTGAGTCAGGAAAGACTTCCCTTCAGCTCCCTCTAATAAAATAGCTATTATTTTCTGATAATCTACCATGAAACACCTACCATGGGCTTACTTCCATGTTAGACACTTGCATATTATCATTAGTACTCATAGCAATCCTATTATCTAGAGATTATCAACCTCATTTTACAGATGAACAACTTGGTCTAAGAGAGAACATGTGATTGGTTGGACCCATTTGGTTTAAGTCAACATCATTGATGGCACCAACAATGTGCTCTAAATGGTGACACACACTGGGGACAGGTTTGAGGAGTTATCACCCATGACCAACTTGATTGAAACCTAGGTCCCTCTTAAACCATCCTTATCCTTGTAAATTCTCAATGTGAAGAAGGCAGACTGATCAGAGTGGTTAGGGGTTCAGATTCTGATTGCTAAACTGGGGCTTGCCATTCCGGGCCCAACAATGTGTGAGGGTCTCTGAGCATCAAGGAAGGAAACATCTGAAGCCAGTATGAGGAACAGAAAAGAATGGGATCTGGAAAGAGAAATCAAATACTCTATGAGTCAGGAAAAGACAAATATGTCCATATATAACATAACCTGAATACGAGCTTTGGATCTTGGACAAATCTGCCCTTGTATTGAGTCCCAGTCTTGAAAGAGGAAGATGCCCAAAATAGTGGTTTTGCCCTTAATTATGAAGAGATTTATGTTAAATTATTTATTTTATTCTTGTAAGGACTCTAAGGGGCAGGCACAACTTTCATCATCTTCCTCTTCTTGCAGATGAGGAAATTGAGACACAAAAATTAAGTAACTTTAACATACAATTAGTGAGTGATAGAGCTGGTGTTTCTTTCTAGATAGTGTACTAGTTATTGATTACTGCATTACAAATTACCACCATTTTGCTTTAAAACAACACAGACTTATAATCTTACAGTTTTATGAGTCATAATTCTGGACATGGCATGGCATGGCACAACACAGCTGTTCAGTGTCTTACAGGGCTGCAATCAAGATGTTAACTGGGCTACATTCTCATCTGGATGTTTGACTGGGGAAAAAAACATTTCCAAGTTTATTATGGTTGTTGTAGAATTCATTTCGTTGTGACTATATGACTGAAGTCTTTGTTTCCTTCCTGGTTGTTGGCTGGTAACCACTCTCAACTCCTAGAGAGACCACCCTCAGGTCATTTCCCTAGGGTCCCATCAGTAGTCTCTCTTCAGAGCCTGGAAGCTTCTTCTTTCAGACCAGTCAGGGAATCTCTCCCTCCAGTCTGCTAAGATGGAGTCTTACATAACGTAACATAATCAACGGGAACAATGACTTCATTATCTTCATATTCTGCTACCTAGAAGCAAGTTGCAGGTCCTACTTACACTCAAGGGGAAGAGATGAGACAAAAGTGTGACTCATCGGGGATCATCCTAAAATTATACTTATCACTGTATGTGTGCTGATCCCAGTAATGAGAGAGAAAAGCTGAATGGGCTGCTTCACAGAACCAGGCTAAGCCTAACCTGCTCTCCCTGCTCCATCTCTGCCCATTCCTGTATGAGATATCTTTAGGCCACAGAACTAGCTTTGCCCAGTCCCTAAGCCTATGATTATTGAGCCTGACAGCCCCTGCTATCAGGAGTCTAGCTCACTAGTAGATGGAATCTGGCATCATCTTGCCTCCTGAAATCTAGAACCTACTGTGCTTCAAATGATCCATTAGTCTTAAGATCCCATCCATTCATCTTTTTGTTTCTCTTCATGAACCTTTGCCAGGCTCTATGCCAGGTGCTGTATACATAAAAAATGCTCTCCCTTGGTAAATCAGACTCTGCCTTTCAGCTGTTAGATGGGATCCTGCTTCAACTCAGAATATACTTGGAATTCCAGGACTAGAACCCAGAGACTCCTGAAACCCTGCCTGTGCCCATCATAATGGATTTCTTAAAGGTCAGCATAGCTTCCAATGTGTTTTTTTTTTTTGTTTGTTTTGTTTTTGTTTTTTTTTGTTTTTTTACTATTGCCCATGGTCTTAGAAGCAGACCACAGCTGGTCAAGTTCAGGCTCAGTGTGTTCACTTCTTTCCCCCATTACATTCTTTTTCCGTGTTCTACCTCCTGGCTCATGTTTGAAGTCCCAGGATGCCTTCCATCAGGACCTAGGAGAATTACCATAGTTTTTCTTGTACTTGTGGCTAGAGGCTGCTACAAGATGTTGGGCTCACATATATCTACCGAGAATCTTTATATAAAATCATGGCTATGTTTTGTTAAAGTATACTTTTACCTTTCTGAGGTTAATGAAAGCATAGCTCTATAATTATAGCAATAGCTCCTAACAGAAGTCTGACCGAAAGTTGATAGGGGTTATGTACCAGCTCCCTGAAGGTGGAACAGCAAGAAAGCCTCTGACTGAAGTCTCTGTCTCTTCCAGAAGGATTCAGCTGCGAAACTGGTTCCAAAGAAGGAGGCTCCAAATAAGGCAGTAAGCAAATAGCTTCTATCCTTGCCTTGATGTTCAAAACTTTGGCTGTTTCTGCTGTTAGGCAGAGGAACCATGTCTGCTTGGTTTATAGAACATCCAGCAAGTATAGGACCTAGTAAATATATTCAATGTACACATATGCTCAGATGAATGAATAAATAAATGATTATTTCATTTATCAGTCATTTTTGTATATTCATTCATTAAAAAATTATTAAGTGTCTTTCTTTGCCCCACTCACTAAGCCCACTTTTGCCAACTGCTGAGAGTCTGGAATTATTCTTTCTCACATGGATCTATGGTCTTCATTTGCTTTAATATAAATTAAGTGACTCTCTGTCCTTAATTCCTTCTGGGCTCAGATCATCTTATTAGTCTCTTCTGCCCTGATTTATCCTGTTCTATCCTGACCCATTCTGTCCCTTTTCACCATGCTTCACTGTACTAAACTTCCAGGGTCCTTCCCTAAACCAGGAACCCAAGATGAGAACCATGAAAACGCAAAACCAATGGGTGGTTTGATATGAACATACTACAGTTCTTTCACTTTGGTATGATCCTTCTGCTTCTTTCATCACCAGTTTTTTTTAAGATCTTTTATTTATTTATTCATGAGAGACACACAGAGTGAGACAGAGACATAGGAAGAGGGAGAAGCAGGCTCCCTGTAGGGAGCCTGATGTGGGACTAGATCCCGGGATCCTGGGATCCCGACCTGAGCCAAAGGCAGATGCTTAACCACTGAGCCACCCAAGTGCCCCACCAGTGTTATTTTTTAATGGATGTTTAAAAACCTTGAGTAAGGGAGGGGTGGTCCACAGACAAATTCTTGAGAGCTCTGGGAGTTCTCTATCATGATATTTAAAATCTGTGTTTTTATATTTATGCCAAATTATGTGCTGTAGGCTCTCTAGAGCTTAGCATGAAATTAAAAAAAAATACTGCCACCATTTCAGTGACTACCTTTATAGTTTGCTTAGAATAATATCAAAACCACCTAGTATTATTCCAATCATTCAGGCAAAGGAAGAAACGACAGAGGTGGATTAGAACATAAAGGATGCTTTGTATCCAAGTGATGTCACTGCATCCTGAACCAGGGATGGTTTTGCAGTAGTTTGCAAGAAAAAAAAATCGAAAAATTGAGTCATCATGGAGCCCACATTAGTATTAGCATGCTAAATTCAAAATAATTTATTCCACAGCATTCAGTATGATATTCACATGGGGAGCTGAAATTTAGTTTTAGCAAAAGAACCATATCCATCACATTAAATTAATGTTGTTAATTTAAATATTATTGGCTTTGTTTGCATTTGATTTGTGACTTTGTTTTGATTTTATAGTTGTATAAGAATTAAAAGAATAAGGAATATATACTTAGTTTTATGTCTCTACATATTTTAGGATGTTGGCAATAAAACTGTAAAGTGTAAATACTCACTGTCTTTCCCTGTCAAGTACTGCCTGATTGCACCCAAGCCCTTAGTCTTCCTGAAATTGTCTCTCTAGGCTTCCCACTCCTGAAGAGCAGTGAAACTTTCTTAGATTGGGAAGGCCCCTCATCTTTATCACTGGATGGTTCCAGATTTGGGGACAGGAAACACACTCTGCAGGACACAGGGTTTAGGAATTACCTGCAGGGGAATAAAAACACTCTACGAATTCCATGGCAGGCAGATTTATAACTTGGTTGAGTTTGACAGTTGAAGGTGAGCTTGCTGACCTCCTGCATCACTACCCTTGGGGATTTTTACCCTTTCAGAGAAAAACAACAAAAACAAGAACAGGTAACAAAAATGAAATTAGATCCACTTATGGTAATGTTGGCCTGGATCAGGAGCACATGGGCTAACCACATGAAAATGGACTGAAAGGAAGGATTGGGAGTGTTTCCTAAGAGAGACAGCAGTGCTTTCTAGATTTCCACTTCATGAGGGAATACAGGATGGCACATTCTGTTCTCTGCAGATTTGAATCTCTAGGACCAAAGGGATGGTCACTGCTGCACATTAACCATGGGAAGCAATGCTGATGCTGATGCCTGGGTCATTTCCAGTGCTAGCTTTGTGACAGATGCACAGAAGGAAAGGAGAGTGCAGTTATTCAAGACAGCCTCCTTCCTGAACATTGTGCCTCTGAGGTATGGCCTTTGGATGAGTCTTCAGAGGATCACTGGTTGATTGAAAGGATGGGGACCAGGTAAATGATGTCAGACCAGTGCCCAGAGGGCTTCCCTCCTTGCCTACTTCCAGATCTACCTGGAAATGATCCCACTCTTTACAGCTCTGGACTCTACTGCTCTCTCTCTCTCTCTCACTCATTTCTCTTGAGCCTGATCTGGACCATTCCTTTGACTTTCAGAAGCATTGACTATTGAAAGGACCTTCACAATGAGGACTCCTCCACTTCCTTCTCTTTCAGATTCTGAGATCTGTATTCAATTGCCTTTGACTTTGAGAAATCTTTAGGTCTTCATAGATCATTCTACCTACTTCAAGCAGATTGATATTATAAATCAGTGCTTAAGTTAATTATGTTACCTTACCCCACTTTCTACAGACAATGACAAAGAACAATAGTTTACCATATCAGACTTCTGGAAAATCAGCAATGCAATCCAGGAGACCTCATGTCTATTGGGTACCTATTAAGTGCATTCACTGTATTACCTCTACTTTCAGCTCTCCTGAGGGATAGGTGTTAGTAGTCCCATTTTACAGGTGAGAAACTTGAGTCTCTGAGGAGCTAATTTAGGAAGGAGAGCTAGGATTTCATCATAGATGCTGTTTGCTCTGGAACTCCTGGAACGCCCCTGTTGCTATGAGTGCCCCACATGTTTCTGGTGCAGTTCTGCACTGCATGGTTGGGAACGGTGTAACACAGCGGTCCTGTCGCCACTGGGGCCACACAAATTGTGCCACACACAGGCAGGCTTTCAGCATGCTGTCAGCCAAGCACACTGGGGGCCTGCGCCATTGCTCGCAGAATGACCCCGCAATACTTTCTGGATCCCCATGAAACCTGAGCACCTCTTTTAAGCACTTTACTGTCTCTGGATATTGGCCAAACCTTCTTCCACTTGTCTTGTTTGAGTTGTGACTATGATAAAACCTTCCTCCTTCGGGGAATGAGGTAGCCTGATCTCGCTATTCTAGTTGTACATTCTGAGAAGTTGTGCTGTCGAGTCTGCCTTATGTCATTTCCACGGTTGCATTTGCCTTTTTCCCAGTGTCCTCAAATCTTTGGAGGTCATATTGCTAATGTAAACATACAGCAATTACCTATAAAGTTGCAAACAGAAGTCTCACTGGCCTACTTATCAAAGTCCCCAGTGATAGGAGGATGAGGGGAGGGAGAATAGAACCCCCTGCTATTAATTGTTGAAATTCCCATGACGATATATATTTGCATCTCATCTTCCTATCTACTTTAGGCTGAATTCTCTTTGCAAAAAATGATGACATAAAACTGAAATATGGCTGTGAGAAACTCTGGCAAACGATTTCAGCAATGGCCTCCTTAACATTTAATGTCAGTGGATTCTTCCAAGCTAAATTCTCCACCACTGCCTTCCCCCTGCCTCCAGGTAGCTTCCCCAGTCTTCATGGTTTCTCAATAATTTGTAACTCTGATCACTGTAAGTGGTTCGGCACATTAGTCGATTCCCTTAATTCTCCAGCAGCCATGCCACCAAGATCTGCTGATTTGTGTATGTTCGTATTCCCCACGCATTTTCTTATCTAGTTTCTGACAACAGCAATTTGGGTAAAGATTTCATATCTTTCTAATTGCTTCTATTTCTTGTCTTTATCTCTTCTTGTTAAAGACAAATATAGAATGTGAGGTCCCTAACTCAGCATTTATTCTTGTCCTCTGTCCTTCGATCTTCTCCTTCCCTCTTCGTTACCTGGGCTGGTGGGTCTCCAGTAGCCAATGCACTCACTCATTTCCTTTTGAAAGGAGGGAAACCTTGGCTCTGTTTTTTGGACTTTACTTTTTGCTAAAGAGTTTTGGACAAAGAAGAACATTTTCTTCAAATGTGCTGCCCCTCACTGTATTTTGCTCACACGCTGTTTACAGATCCTTCCTCCTTACGCATTAGTTTATGTGTAGCAGGCAGAGCTACTTAGTGTTCAAATCCAAACACACCACAAATGTTGTGTTGTACTTAAAGCTCTAGCTTCTAAAATACGCCTTATTGGGTAGCCCTGGTGGCTCAGCGGTTTAGCGCCGCCTTCAGCCCAGGGTGTGATCCTGGAGACCCGGGATCGAGTCCCACATCAGGCTCCCTGCATGGAGCCTGCTTCTCCCTCTGCCTGTGTCTCTACCTCCCTCTCTCTCTCCTCTCTGTGTCTCTCATGAATAAATAAATAAAATCTCTTAAAATAAAAAAATAAAATATGCCTTATTTTCAATTTCCTTTCTTTTCCCGGTTTCCATTCGGCATCAATTCTGACCAAACATTGCCGAAGTTTTCAAGGAATTCGATCATTCTCTCTTCTCAAAGCAGAATGTCAAAAATGGCAGAGGTAGAGACCTATGTTTTCAGACTGGGGTAATTTTGGAGTTCTGAGAACAGTCCAGGACACCTCCTTTGCGTGTTCAGAGGTTGTCACTATGTAGTAGGTTAAGATAAGTATGTTCTGAAATATTTGCCTTCACTCTGTGTGTGTGTTTGTGTATGTGTGTGCATACCATATGTGTGTCCCCACTTGGTGACTGGAACTGACCCTAACCAATGCCCACATCTGCATAAAATCAGCCATCTTTGCAGCCAATCTGACCAGAAAGTTCCAAACATCTGGAGGTTTAAAATCTGTGACTGGAACTCTTGGATCCCTACACGGCTCTTTTGCCCTTCTGCTTTTCATCTGTAGGCTTGGCGTTGGTATAGGCACTGCTTTGGTGCTTCCTCCTAGGAACTGAACCTTGCAGTGCTGACGTGTTAGCAAGGTTAGCCCTGGAAGGAGCATCATGGGCCTCAGCGGCAAGTTGCTGGACAAGCCCCAGACTGTGTTATGAAACAAACTCTTGTTTCCAGGGTGGGGCACTTGCTGAACGGGCTGAGTTACATGGCTGCAAATAAGAATGACAAAAATAAAGCATCCTTAATTTCCGGGAAAGTCAGTGCTTGAACTTAAAGAATGAATTATTGAGGGAGGGGGGGCCATCTCCTGGATTGGGAGATCTAGCAGAGAAAGCCTAATCATTTCCCCAGTGGGGACCACTTCATCACCCCTGGGGAGTGAACTGTGTTTCTTGGGCCGGAGAATAGAAGGAGCCGGTGGTTTATCATGTTGACAGCCAGTCACGGGGCCTTGAGATGCATATTCCCAACCACAGTGTTCCTGCCTTCTCTTCCCTGCCTGAATCCCTGCCTGGGGCCTCTGCCTCTTCTAGGGCAAGATTTCTGCCTTCAAATCCCTAGCAGTGTCCTTGGAGCCTGATTTCGGAGGCTAGGTATCTGTCTCTACTGCAATCAGTTTCTCTGGAGACTACTTAGTCAAAACCTTGATTCTTGACCTATGTTTGATTCTTTAGTCTGGGATCATTTCCACGGGGCTCTCTTCTAATGTTAAGTCTCAAATTTGTTGTCCCTCAAATAAGCCATAACTCATCAAGTTCTTAAGGTCCCTAATATTTTCCCAGTCTTTCAGATCTGCCTGGATGTTGGAGGAAGGCCTCTCATATAATGGCTTGTAGGCCACTCTTCAAATCTGTCTCTGCTGTCCTCAAAGCACAGATCTAACCTAAAGACCTCAAAACCCAAATACCATGCCAAGTCACTAATAACAGCCCCTAAGGCATCATATTCTCAGCCGGGGGTGATGTTGACCCCAGGGAACATTTAGCCGTGTCTGCAGATGTTTTCATTTTTTACAACAACGGAAAGGAATCGCTGCTGGCATCTAGTGAATATAAAGGCCAGGACAGGGATGCTGCTAACCATTCTACAATGCACAGGACAAAGAATTAGCTAGCCCCAAATCTCAGTAATGCTGAGTGTGAGAAACCTCGACCTGGAGGAAGAAGCAGGTGAACCTTGTAACTGTAAAGCAAGGGAAGCTTTCTTTCTCAGGCTCAACTAGCTTTTTTTACTTTCCACTGAAAGTTAGTCAATGCCTAACTTCAAAGACTATGGACTTATTTGTGAGTTTTTAGAACTCATCATGCACTCTGTTCCCTAATTCACACCATTACATTCAGGCCAAGGAATTTTTTTGGCACACACACACACACACTAAATGCATGCTTGCATTTAATATATATATATTAATTCAGCAATCATTTCGCGAGAACTACTTGTACTAAGAATAGGACCAGGCTCTGAGAATACAAAAATGAATAAGATAGTCTCTGCCATCAAAGAGGTTAGTGGGGGGAGCCAGCAAGTAACTTAAAGATCACAATGCAATGAGATAGGTGGAATAGCCAAACTAAGGGGAGAGCATTGTTGCCATGGAGGGGGCCAGGTGGGCTTCCCAGGAGAAAGAAAGGTGAGCTGAATCATAGAGAGTATTTAGGGCTGATCCAGGCCAACAGAAGCAGCCATGGAAAGGCATGGGAAGGGTAGCCATTTGTTAAGAAACTTTGATTCTCAGAATAACTTTCCATAATATGTAATGTGAAAATGACTATAGATGGAAAAATTTGAAAAAAATGTAAATAGTTTGTCTAAGGTCAAAGCACAGATCAGTGGATCTATGGATGGATGAATGCCTGAATGGGTGAATCTCTGTAAGATAGAACTCATTCATTCATTCATCCATTCAGGCATTCAGTGGGATTTTTTTAAAGATTTTATTTATTTAATTGAGAGAGAAAGAGAGAGAGAGAGAGAGAGCGCACAAGCAACAGGAGGGGCAGAGGGAGAGGGAGAAACAGAATCCCTGCTGAGCAGGGAGTGGAATGCGGTGCTTGATCCCAGGATCCTGGGATCATGACCCTACCTGAAGGCAGATGCCCAACCAACTGAGCCATCCAGGCATTCCTTCAGTAGGGATTTCTTGAGTGTCTAGGCACTGTGTAAGTTCAAATCCCAGTTCCAACATAGATGTTGAACAAGTTACTCAAGCTCTCTGAGCCTTAGTTTACTATCTATAGGATAGAGATAAACTTAGCAACTCTCTCTTGGGGGCTCTTGTAAAGGTTAAATGAGCTAATGCTTATGAAGCTTTTAGCATACACTCTGCAGGGCAGCACTGAGTGTCAGATGCTGGCATCAGCATCCCCAACATCATTATCTCTGTTATTACTATCCCTCCCTCCCCAGTGCATGCTTCCTGTACCAGGGCTCTAGTGCTGCCATCTATTCGGTGAAGAGGCTCCTGGAGGACCCCAAATATCCAGACACAGAGTACTTTGCGTTCCATTTATCTCTTGTCAGAGAAGTGGATCTAGAGCAGAACTGACTTCTCATTCATCCTGCCATTCACACGTTTCCTGTTTCCCTCTCTGTAAGCTGCTAAAAGGTAGGGAGGAAGCTGTTTCATTATAATCCCACTTACCCCTCTCTCTGTCTCCCCACTTCCTCTGAAGAAAGCCAGTCTCTGTGTTCTTGCATTTCTAGGCACAAACAGAACCTGGCATATAGGATTCCAGGCCATGCTTTCTCAGGGAAGCTTTGTCAAGTATCCTTCTTACTATGCTGCCCAGAAGGGGAAGCCATCACTCCATCCTCATCCCACATGGCACTTTTGTGTGCTACATGCTTAGATAAATACCCTTTGGGCAGGAGCCATGGCAAGTCAGCCAGGCTAGACGGCAGTAATGGCTGGGGGCACTGGCAAGGATCACTTCTGAAACTGACTCCTGTATGGCAATAAATCTACCCCAGACTTCTCCTCAGAGTAGGCTAATCCCTACCCCTTCCTGTATACAAGAGGATAATGAGGGCTTTAGACACATAAGCAGACTCACAGATGGCTGGATGTCACACGTTTGGCCATTCTTATTTAAGGATGGCTCAGTGCTGTGGTCCTCAGGTGCTGCAGCCTGTGACATGTCTGAGAACTTGCTGAAATGTTCTCTGTGGAGAAAATAATCATTTTCCTGTTGTAACCTGTGCCAGCCTCCATACCTGCTTACCCTGTCTGGATACACACATACAATAAAAGTTGTCAAATACATTTGAGAAAATCCTAGACAGTGTGCTTGATGAAATGCCACAGCTCACTGATGAGATGGTGGTTGGGAATGGACACGAGCATTGAAAGACATTAGGGTCTCTGTGAGGATCTTAATGATCAATACAGAAAGAAAGAGGCAGTTAAGACCATCTGCTCCCATCTCTGGACACTCAGGCCCCTTTGGAGCCCACCATCTAGAACTGTACTTCTCAAAGTCTAGGGCATGCACCAGAATCACCTGGAAGATTTGTTAAAACACAGATTGCTGGGCTCCACCCCCAGAATTTCTGATTCAGTGGGTCTAGAGTGTGCCCTAGTATTTACATGTTTAGAAAATTCCCAAATGATGCTGATGCTGTTGGTCCAGGGACAATGATCGACTGGATGTATTCAGCCTCCAGATATGGTCAATGAAAGAAACTGCTTGTAGATGCTGGTGGTGCCTTAAATGTGGAAGACTCTGACAAGGTGGAACAGACTGGGGACTTCTCAGCAGTTCAAGAGCAATGGTAGAGACCTTCCCTCAAGGATCAGTTGGAGAATCTGCTACCTGGACCCCTTCTTGATGGGAGATCACAGACCCTAGACTAAATAATTCTGTTTCTGCCTCTATAGAGCTTTGCTGCTACATCTGCAGTGTTGCATCCATTCATCCATCCATCCATCCATCCATCCATCCACTCAGGCTGCTCTCTGTGTCAGTCTTCGCTGCTATATTGGCTGCTTTCAGAAGCTGGGGGAAGTTCTAGATAGTTGTTTTCTCTCTGTGAAGCCCCAGGGTTTATGTAGTGCCCAATCCAAAGTAGGTCCTCTTGACCTGTCTGCTGAATACAAGAACGAGAAGATCCCTCCTGTTTATTCTCCTCCTAGTTAGATGGATGACCTTTCTGAACTCAGCAGGAAAAAGAAAAGAGATTGGAATGCAACCATCTGGCACCCATGGACACCCAGGTCTTTATTCATATGATTTCCTCTCCTTAGTGAACACCTTGCTCTTCTTCTTCCTGGCCTGTTGGAATGTCACCAGCCTTAAACCAGCAGGGCATTTCAGTGAAAACACTTAGACCAGCCTGGCTTTGGGGTAACAGTAGAGATAATGGTGTTTCCACCATTGGTGGGTGAGGCCCTAGTGTGGAGAGCCTTGGGTGGGAGCCTGAGGAGTGTGCATGTCCATGAGCAAAGTGAGTCATGTAAGGTTTGGGCTACAGAAGGGAACTGATGAGAGGGGAAATCTTTGAAAGTAAAACCATAAGTACTTGTCCTCAGTGGTGATTTTTTTGTTTTTCTCTAAAAGTAAAATTCTCATCTGGACCCTGTAGAGCAAAGTTTTGAAAATAAACATTGCCTCCAGATAGATTTTCCCAGTCCTGCCACTACTGCCCACTCATCAGGCCCCCAAGAAGTCTATTGTCTAGAGCAATTTGAAAGACACCCAGGACCTTCATACAGGTTGGAGGAGGGGTGTTTAGGAGGCCACAGAGGGCATTACCCTGGATGTCAAGGGAAATGCAGTGCCTGAGGAAAGAGCAGAACAAAAAGAACACCTAGAGAATTCACACTAAATAAGAAGCATTAGAGACAGAGGAGGAAGAGGAGAGAGGAAATTGTTAAATATATACTTCATGCCTAGCATGGGACTTTAATTAAACAACTACATAGCACAGATGGTGGCTACACTTGTGGTGAACACAACATAACATATAGACTTGTCAAATCACTGTGTTGTACACCTGAAACCCATATAACATTGCATATGTCAACTATAATAAAAAGAAAACTACACGGTGAATTAGATATTCATATTCTCATTTTGTTGATCAGGGAATAGGCTCAGACAGGCAAATAACCTCTCCAAGATTCTGGAACAAGACAGTGGTAGAATTAGGTCTGTTGTATGCCAAAGCCTTGCTTGTTCCGTTGCTGGGCACCATCACCATATTTAGCTACACGAAGATAGTCACAGTATCAACTCTGTCATGGAGCTGCTTGCTCACTAGCAAGGGAGGGAACAAATACAAGCAAATAATTATAGAAAATGATCAAATGTGAAGAAAACCCTACCATGAGGACAGAATGCTGGGCAAACTCAGATCGGGGTGGGGGAAATCATTTACTCAGGGGTATAATGAGGATGCTTATGAAGGAGCATTTGAGCTAGTTTTGGGGCCGATAGAATTTTGTGGGGGTAGAAATAGTGAGGAGAGGTGCTACGAATTCCAGGTCAGGGGAACCTTGAAGGAAAGGTAGGTGGTGGGAGATGCTGGTGTATTTGGGGATCTGGTGATGAATCTTAAGAAAGAAATTTGTAAAAGCAGGCCAGGCAGGGAAGGGTTTTGAAGATCATATTGAAGCATGGGAGCACTTTTCAGTAGGCGAAGGAGAATCAGCGTGCATGTCAGTGAAGGGAAAGACATGGTCTGAGCAGGGCTGAGGAAAGGTGAATGTGGCCATGTGTGGAGGCCAGTGAATAGGGGCCAGTGTTGGAGGGCTCGATATCTTTGCAGTGTTCAGGGGCCTCTTTGCTTGCATTAATGCAAACAGTGGGAGCAATGAATGGGTTCTGAGCTGAGATTGAGGACCACTGAAGAGGTTGCATAAATCAGTTTGGGTTTTAATTAGGTTGAAACCCCCTGAGTCCTTGAGCAAGATCAGATGTAAAGTGAGAGCAACCTATTTATATGGTGTCACCAAATGCTGGGAGGAAATCAGTTAAAGAGGAAGTGAGAGTCATAGAGAGCTCAGAGAAGCTCAGTTACCTTTTTTGCAGGGTGCTCTCTGGTTCTAAGTCTCTTTCTCATAGGAATAATCTCTTAGAAAACTCTGATGATGTGATCCTCATGAGGCCTAGGACTGACGATAGCTGGGTCCTGGCCATGCTGCCCGCAGCCCTCTGCATGAGGTCAGAAACTGCCATGGGAGAGATGGGAGGCTCCCTATTAGGGAGGCTGAGGATGGGGTTCTGAGCAGCTGGGTGACCTTGTTGTGGCCTTCAGCCATTTGCTCCTTGGATTGATCACCCATCTGTGATTATCTCACCATCTTGCATGGCTCACACTCAGCGCTGGCCCAGATTAGGAACTTATCTTCTCCATGATCTTAGTTGATTAAGTTTCAGGGAATGTGCAGCATGCCCTTTGGCTGTGACAGGGAGGATGATGGATGACCACACGCTCATTTTCAAAATTATGAATTTGGCCAATTTTCATGATACTGGGAGAGAGAGAGAAAAAGAAGCTGGGGATGAGGTATGGTGGAGAGAGAGATGATCTGAAATGTTTAGAGTAGACTCTTGACTTCTGGTAAGATACCTCAGGATGGGCTAGTAAATAGAACAGACTCGGGGCAGAGTGCCGATTGGCCAACCAAGATATATGCAGAGAGCACCATTAGCACTGTCCTGAGCTTGAGGAGCACTTTCGCACAATTCATTTCCACAGGTGGAACAAATTTCTTGGTCTAGTCCTAAATTCTGCAGTGTTCAAAATGCTTTCATGTCCATGCTGGCTTCCTGATGGATCCTTGATGTTGCTGTGCTCAAAGTGCTTTTCAAGGCAACTGCTGCTAATTGGGCAGGTAATATGTGCCAGGATTTGTGTGAGCACATCTGTATACAAGCCCAATTTAATACTCAAGGCAATCCTGAAGGTCAGAATTCCTTCCTAACTGCAGAGATTCTCATCCAGGAACTCAGAGAGCTAGGTGACTTGCCTGAGTCACAAAATTGCTAATGGAGTCTCTTATTTCCAAACCCAAATTTCTGCTATAAGGAGCTGCTTTCCAAGCCTCTCTTCCTCATTTGTTGAAGAGCCCCAGAAAATGGGGTGGAGCAGCAGTCTTGGTTATTAACCAGGGCTACCACATCGTGCGACACCAGGAGGTCTCTTCCCTGAATAACAAGGTACGACCCTAGCATGTGTTATGAACTTTCTTTGTTTTGGAGCAGAGCCAGCAAACTTTCTTTGTAAAGGTCCATGTAGTGAATAGTTTAGGCTTTGAAAACTAATTTATGATCTCCATGACAACTACTCATCTCTGATAGAGATGGGAAAGCAGCCATAGACAATAGGGAAATGAATGAGCATAGATGATGTTCTAATAAAATTTTATAAAAATAGACCACAGGATGGATTTCGTCCATGGGCTGTATGGGGTCTATAAGCTATGTTTTGCTGACCCTGCTTCAGAGGGAATGCCAGATGAAGGGAGACACCTAGGAAGAACAACACTGTTTGAGAGGCATTTTCTCTTGAAATCCTTCAGGATAGTGTTCTTATAAGACCTGGGGTATAGAGTACAAACTGAGTGGAGTATGGTTTACAGACATGATTTATCTGATTCCTATAGTGCTTAAGATTCCAGGATAGCTATTTCCAGTTAAAGATTGAGAGAATTCATGTAAAAAATCTGAAATATTTGCATTTTAGGAAATATTGGAAGATCTTCCCTTGTGGGAGGATCCCTCATATTTCCCCATGGCAGAATTTGGTTGGAGATGAGTGGAGCCTACCCTCGATAGGTGAGCAAAGCATGAGTGCTACCATTTGTCATAACCTCCATGTGACTTGCTTCTTACACTTAAGTTACTTACTATTTGAGTTTATGACCCATGCTTTAAGGATACTTATTTTACAAGTTAGAATTAGACCCATATTCCAGGTGAGGGCTTAGCTATCTTATGTTTTTTCCTTATTGCTTTTCTGATGTCAAAACTCCCATCTCTGAGCAGGAATGTCAGGTCCTGGGGACCAAAGCAGTGTAGGATGGTTTTTCAGAGCAGTGGAAAGAGGGAAAGGCCAAAGATGAATATAAGTCACATCCTGGAGAGTTCTGGAGAAGAACCACAGAAGCCAAGGAAATGAGAGACAATGAAAAAAATCAACAGCTGGAAGGAAATGAGTACTGTTCTATGGGAAAGACCTAGCAGAATGGGTTTAAAACACTTGTAGTAGAGGCAATGGGCTGGGGTTGGTCTGTGAAGGGTTTTCTTCAGTGGCCAGCTAAGCGGCAGTGGGTGGACTAGCCTCGTTTATAGACCACGATCAAACCAGACAGCTATTACACCATCATTCTGGTTCCCCAGAACGTGTCTGTTTCCTCAAAGCTTCATCGCCCTCCCTCTGCTGCCTGTCTCTGTGTTAGGGATTGCACATGTGTTGTAGCATATTCATCAACATGAACTATCTTAGCAGGGTGCAGGCAGTTAGTATGCTTTTGATAAATATGTTTCTTATCTATCCATGTCGGTATTGCTCCATCTCTTCATCTTTCCTCTCTTCTGGGTTGGCTTCTCAGGGAGATGGGTCCCTCCTCCTTTGCTAGAGCTTAGTCTTCTCTGAAGTTCTTTTTCCTCTTCCCTCCCACCCATTTCTCCCTCTCTTGCTTGCCTCCTAATTTACTTCCAAATCTGCCCATGTCCCCATATCCCAAATAGAAAAAGGAAGGTCCAACTTCCCTCAACAAGGGAAAATCCTTAAGCTTCTATTTGTTTTTTCCCTTTACCATAACTCTCAAACTTCTCAAAGGAAAAGTGAGTTCAGCTCTAATGTAAATATTGCCCATGTGTTCATGAACCCCTTTCTGGCTGTTGCCCTACCACTGTTTCAAACCTGTTCTCTGAGGGACCTCTGTGCACCACAGTTATAATATTTACTTCCAGTGCCTTTCCTCAGTGGACAGACTATTGGCTAATGATATAATAATCAAATAATAATGATCGGAATTTGTTGAACCCTTTGATGTACACACAGTGCTTCCCCATTCATGATGTCCTTTTAAAGTAAAGAGTATAAATCTTATTAGGGGTTGGTGGAAATATTAATTCTGCAAGAGGATAGATAACAAGGTACCTAGGGTATCACCATAAGCTTGGCTATTTTGATCCCAAATTTTACTCCCCCACCATTTCCCTACAGTGCTTGCTCAATTCTGGTTTTTCTCCTACTTCTCAGATTGTGACTTATCTTTGCCCATTGCTTGGATTTCTTCTCTCTCTCTCTCTCTCTCTCTCTCTCTTTTTTTTTTTTTTTTTTTTTTTTTTGCTCCTGGATTTTGTCCTTAGATTCTTCTTTCTGGGCAAGGTCATTAGTTCCCATGGCTTCAACTTTTGTTTCTATGACAGACTGTTAAATCTCTGCTCTGTCATTGTGTGTCTTTGGAATAGTTACTTTCCTCTTTGAGTCTCAGACTCTTCCTTTGAAATATAAGAGCTTGGTGGTTGATGTATGCTTTTCTCCTCAGCTCTAACTTCAAATGAGGTAAAGAATGCTAATGTAATTTTTAAAGAAAAATCAATACAAAGTATGAGATCTAATAAATAAGTTTAGCAAGATTGTGAGATCAAGATCAATATACTAAAATCAATTGTATTTCTATATACTAACAATGAGAAAATAAAAAGTGAGGTTAAAGAAACAGTTCCATTTACAATGTCATTAAATAAGATAAAATATTTAGTAATAAATTAAACAAAAGTGGTGTAAGACATATACTGAAGACTATAAAACACTATGAAAAGAAATTAAAGATGATATAAATAAATGGAAAGACATCCTATGCTCACGGATCATAAGATTTAATATTGTTAAGATGGCATTATTTCCAAAACTGATCTACATTTCAACACTCTCTATCAAAATTTCAACTGACTTTTTTTGGAAGAAATTGGTAAGCTGATTCTAAGATTTATATGGGTTTGCCTGGGACCCAGAGTAGCCAAAACAATCTAGAAAAAGAAAAGCGCTGTAGGGCTCACACTTCCTGATTTCAAAACTTATTACAGGAATAAAAACAGTGTGATAGTGACATAAAAATCAATAAAATAGAATTGATAGTCTAGAAATAAACCCATACATCTATGGCCATTGATTTTTTTACAAGGCTGCCAAGACAATTCAGTGGGTGAAAGAATTGTCTTTTCAACAAATGGTGTTGAGACAGTCTGATATCCACACATGAAAGAATCACCACGGACCCACACCTCACGTGATACAAGAAAATTAACTCAAAGTATATAAAAAAATAAGTATAAGAGTTAAACCTATACAAATGTCAGAAAAAAACACAGAGCAAATCTTAGAGCCTTGGATTAGGCAGCAAAGTATAAACAGCAAAAACAAAAACAAAAACAACAAAAAAAAAACCCAAACTGAATTTCATCAAGATTAAAAGATTTTGTATGAAACAATACTGTCAAGACTAAACAGCCTGCAGGATGGGCTAAAATATTTGCAAGCCAAAGATCTGATAAGAAGCTTATGTTCAGTAAAAAATATATATAAATAAAAAATATATTATAATTCAATAATAAAAGGTAATCTGACTCAAAATGGGCAAAGGGTCTGAATAGGCGTTCTCAAAAGAAGAGATATAAATGGTCAATAAGCACATCAAAAGATATCACTATGATTATTCAATAGGGAAATGCAAATCAAAACCATAATGAGATTCTACTTTACATTCATTAGGATGGCTATAATAAAAAGACAAAGTGTTGTTGAGGATACGGGAAATGGGAACCCTCATAACAGTGCTGGTGGGAATGTAAAATGGTTACAGCCTCTTTGGAAAATACTTTGGCAGTTTCTCAAAAATTGAAACAGTGTTACTATATGATCCCCAAATCCACTCCAAGGTATTCAAGAGAAATGAAAACATATGTCCACATAAAAAAATTTATAAGTGTTCATAGCAGCATTATTCACAATGGCCAAAAGTGGTAATAACCCAAATGTCCGTTTACAGATGAATACATAAACAAAATGTGCTATATCCAAAATGTGAATATTATTTGGCAATAAAAAGTAGTGACGTTCTGATACTGCTGCAATGTGAGTGAGTCTTGAAAATTATTATGCTAAGTCAAAGATCCAGTCACAAAAGATGACATATCATAGCATTTATATGAAATGGTCATAATAGGTACATCTATAAAACCAGATAATAGATTAAAATGCGAAGTGACCGCTCATGGGTTCGAAGTTTCTTGCGGGTGATAAAAATATTCTAAATGTAGATTGTGGTCATGGTTGCGAAACTCCATGGATGTACTAAAAAACACTGATGTGTATGCTTTAAATGGGTGAACTGTATGGCATGGGAATTGTATCTCATTGAAACTATTAAAAATCGGTGTGTATTAAGATAATGATGATTAATGTCCTTATTTTTCATACAGTTGTCTTCGAATTTATGTGGTTCTGGAGTGAAGTGTCTTTCTTTTCCAAAGAAGTCAGTGCTTTGCCTGGAATTATTTCTGCACACTGCCAAGAGTACATGGCAACTGTGGTGTTCTAGATTAAAAAGACCTAGGTTTGAATCTTTACTCTGCTACTCTCCAGCTGGGTGATATCAGACAATATTTGAGCCTCTCTACATCTCAATTTTCCTGCTTTCCACAAACAAGGACAACAATACTGTCTGAACAATGCTAAACCAAGGGATATACTTAACAAGTGTTTAAACAAAAAGCCCGAGTATTATATCTGCACAGTAAATGGTCTTTCCATCTTTTGTTTCAGAAAAGCTCCCCCAGCTCTTCTACCCTGAGTAGTGCAGATAAGAACTATCGCATGGGGAGGGTGAGAGGGGAAGTGGGCGCCCCTGGGTGGTGCAGTCGCTTGAGCAGCCAACTCTTGGTTTTCAATCAGGTCACGATCTCCCAGGTTGTGGGATCCAGTCTCACCTAGGGCTCCATGCTCAGGGTGTAGTCTGCTTCGGATTCTTTCTCCTTCTCCTTGCCCCTGCCCATGCCCCCCAACCTCTGCCTCCCTGCTCATGCACTGTCTCTCTCTCTCCAAAATGAAAAAAACAAACAATCTCAAAAGAAAAATAAAAGAACTATTGCATGAAGTTATCTAAGTTTGCGTGAAGGCCTAAGTTTGGGTATAGGAGAAACCTCCTCCGAGATATGTTTGTATCTTTAAAACCCAGGGGTAATGAAAGATGCCATCTAAGAGCTTTCTCAACTGATTGCTTATTCTATAAAAAAATAATTAAAAAGACACCATGGAGTGGGTTTCAGAGCCTGGGACCTTTCTTTCCAGAGCCCTGGAGGGTTAGAACAAAGGATTTTCCCAGGAGGAGTGTGCAGGGCCAGAACAGCCCAGGGATGAGGTGGAAGGAATAATTGACTAGCATTTTATTCCTGACTTCCTTCCATCAGTGATATAATGTGGTCTGAAAGGAGTTATGTGAACTCTGGAACTCAGTTTGCCTTTCTACTAAATGGGGATTAAACTTGCCGTATCCTCTTTCCCTCTGGGAAAGTGACATTGTGAAATAGTCTAAAACCCCTCTGACCTATTTGGAAAAAAAGACCTCAGATGAAAACAAGGTTTCATTAGCAACATTATTGTTTTCTACCTCTAATTTCTGTAATTTGGTGGTACTGTATAATTACAGCATAAAGGCATAATTATTTAGGCTTTGCCTGGCAAGTCACATGGCCATTCCATTTGGATATAAGTATAATATCATTGTATAACAACCCACAGAAATCTGCATTTAATTGCGGTGGCCGACTTGCCTCTTGTCATCCCGCCCCCCTGTTCAGCCCAAACTCTGGTGGGGATCGTTTCTCAGTTCCTGTGCTGCTGGTGCCACTGCTGCTGCCTGGATGCCCCATGCCCCACGACTGTGTCAGGAATGGCTGGGATCTATACCATGCACATGGATTAGAGCAAGCTTTATAACCGTGGGCCCTATGGTCAGGAGCTTTCTGCACTTGCAAGCATTCAACGAAGACATAGGACACTTCTGTGTGCTAGACACTGTTCCAGGCGGTGAGGATGCAACACTGGGGGAAAAAAGATAGTCAGAAATCCTCTTTCTTATGGATACATGTGGGGATGGGGAAGAGTGATATGGGGAGTCTGATCAGACACAAAATCATAAGTAGAATATATACTTTGTTAAATGGCAGAAAATGCTAGGGAAAACATTTAACTAGGGAAAGTGGTTGAGGAGGCATTACTGGAAAAGCCATATTACTGAAAAGAGCAATGTAAGCAGAGGGTACAGTGATGAGGAGGCCCTGGGTTGGGAGACTTCTGGGGGCCAGCATGGCTGTACTAGAGTGAACAAGGATGCTGGTGATAGGAGATGAGGCCAGAGAAGTGACACGTATGGGGCTGAGGGTTATAAGGTGCAGGGATTGGTAAATTATGGACCACTGCCAAATATGACCTAGCACTTATTCAGGAGAACACAGCCATGCCCATTTTTAAAAACATGTTCTTTATGGCTGCCTTAGGGCTGCAGTGGTGGAGTTCAGTAGGGGTGACAGAGTGGTGACATGGCCTGCAAAGCCTAAAATATTTACTTTCTGGCTCTTTACAGAAGAGGTCTGTTGGTCTCTGGAATGGGGCCTTGCAGGCATTATATCCTAGCTCCTCCCTGTCAGAGGGTATACTTAGGACTCAAAGGTAAAAGAATGTAAATCCACATGCTCAGGGTGCCAACAGGGTAGGAGGGAGACAGGTGTGTGCATAGGAGATTAAAACATAGCTCCATGCTCTCACACAACTTCCCTGTGTTGTGGAACAGGACAGCTAAGTTGGGATAGTGTCTCTATCTACTGAAGCTAGACATATTTATGTACTATAACACAACACTGCCACTCATGAGTTTACACACAGTGCTCGTGTCTATGAAGTTATACATTATGTCTACCAAAAAGCATATGTGGGAAGTTTCCTTGACACTATTCATGACGTGGGGCACCTGGGGAGCTCAGTCAGTTAGGCATCTGACTTCTGCTCAAGTCATGATCTCATGGTGCTGGGATGGAGCCCCATGTCTGGGGCTCAGTGGAGTAACTGCTTTTCCCTCTGCCCCTTCCCTTGCTTGTTTTCTCTCTCTCTCTCTCTCAAATAAATAAGTAAATAAGTAAATAAGTAAATAAATAAATAAATAAATAAATAAATAAATAGCGAAACTTTATTCACAACAGCCTCCAAACTTTATTCACGACACTATGTGTTCATCACCATTTAAGCAGGTAAATACATTGTGGTGTAGTCATGTGATGGAATACTAGGTGGCAATGAAAAAAGAACACATCTCTGCTACACACAAATACAAGAGGGAATTTCACAAACCTAATGTTGAATAAAAACGTCAGATTGAAAACATCCCTACTGAATGATTTCATTCCATGGATATGAATTCCAAGAAACAGACATAACTGATCTATTCAGATAGAAGTCAGAATAGTGATTATCTTGATTAGCTGGGAGGGGCACAAGGCTGACTTCTGGGAGGCTAAGAATCTTCTATGTCTTGAGCTGCGTGTAGTCACATGACTATGACAATACACACACACATATTTTTACAAAATATAAAAAATTAATTGAACTTCACACTTAAGATTTGCGTGCTTTACTGTATATTGATTATGCCTTAATTAATACCTAAAAAGGGAAAATACAGATCCACTGCCACAAGAGCTGGGACTAAGTGCTATGATTATGGAGGAAAATGAGGGACTAAATGCTTGGAGGTAGGAATGCTGAATACTGGAGTGGATTTTGAGCTCAAGGAGTTATGTTTTCTCAGGGCATACCAGAGTGGAAAGAATTTCCTTGGGAGAGGAAATAGTATATAAAAAGTCTGAGAAACAAAGCTTATGTAGGGAACTTGTAGAAGGGCAGTAGTGTTCCTAATCAAATACAAAATATTTCTATGCTTCTAAGCTTCCTTCTTTCCTCCTGCCCTCCTAGTCAACTTTCTTTTTGTTTATTTGTATTTTGTTTTCATTTCATTCGGTTATTGTACTTTGTAACTCAAGAATTTCTATTTAATTCCTTTTTATGTTTTTATAGAAATAGAATTCACATACCGTGTCTCTCCCTTTCACGATGTAGAATTCAGTCATTTTCAGTACATTCACAAGATGATGTAGACACCACCACTTTCTTATTCTGGAATATTTTCACATTTCAAAGACAAGCCATGGACCTGCTACCAGGGACTATCGATTCCCCACTCCTCTTGTTGGCAGCTAGTGATCTACTTTCTCTCTCTGGATTTGCCTATAGTAGATGTTTCATGTAAACTGAATGATAGAATATGTGACCTATTATGTGGACTTCTTTACAAGGCTCATGCAAGTTTTAGCATGACTGAATAATATTTCATTTTACAGATGTACCACATTTTGTTTACCCAGCATTGGTTGATGGACATTGGGTGAGTGTCCAATTTTGGCTATCGTGAATAATGCTGCTCTGTATATTTATGTACAGGTTTCTGTGTAGTCCTATGTTTTCAATTATTTGAAGTATGTGTCCAGGAGTGGAATTGCTGTGTCATCTGGTAATCCTAGTTTAATTTACTGAGGAACTGCCAAGCTTCTTTCCACAGTGGCTGTACAATTTACATTCCCATCAGCAGTGCACAAGAGTTCCAATTTCTCAAGATACCTGCCAAGACTTATTATTATTGAATATCTTTTTTATTATATTCATCCTGGTGGATATGAAGTAGGATCTCATTGTGGTTTTGATTTGCATGTCCTTAATGACTAGTGATGTCGACCATCTTTTGATGTACTTTTTGGCCTTTTTTTATATCTCCTTTGGACAAATGTTTATTTGGACTCTTTTCCAATAAAAAAGGGGGTATTTGTCTCTTTATTGCTGAATTTAAAATATCTTTAAACTCCAGATACTAGACCTTTGTATACATATGTGATGCAAATCTTTCTATCATTCTGCAGATTGTCTTTTCACTTCCTTACTGTGTCCTTATGCAAAATAGTTTTTAATTTTGGTCAAATTCAATTTCTCTGTTTTTTTCTTTTGTTCTGTGTGCTTTTGGTGTCATAGCTAAGAAAACATTGTCTAATGGAAGGTTTCAATGATTTACTCCTATGTTTTCTTTTATAAGTTTTACAGTTGTAGCTCTTAAATCTTTGATCAATTTTGAGTTAATTTTTATATATGCTTTGAGATCAAGATCCAAGTTCATACTTTTGCATATGTATATCCATTAGTCTTAACATGATTTGTTGAAAAGACTAGTCTTTCCTCATTGAATTGTCTTGAAAGACTTATTAAAAATCAATAACCTTAGATGTCTGGGTTTATTTATGGACTACCAATTATATTCCATTAATCTAATGTTTATCTTATGTCACTATCACATTGTTTTTATTCCTATAATAAGCTTTGAAATCAGGAAGTGTGTGTCCTATTGCTTTGTTCTTTTCCTAGATAGTTTTGATTATTCTGGATCTTTTACAATTCTGTATCCATTTTGGAATAAGCTTGTCCATTCTGTAAAAAAAAAAGTCATTTGGGATTTTGATAGATCTTGTATTAAAATTGTATCTCAATTTGGTGAATAGTGCCATTCTAATAATATTAAATCTCCTGATCCATGATAATAGGATACCTCTCCATTTATTTACATCTTCTTTAATTTCTTTCCCTATATTTCTCTAGTTATCAGTTTACAAGTTTTTTACTTATTTTGTTTAACTAACTCCTTAGCTATTCTTTTTGGTGATGCTGCATTTGGAAATACTTTCTTAATTTCATTTTCAGATTTTTCATTACTAGTATTTAGAAATGAAACTGATTTTTGTCCTCAACATTTTGTGCTCACTAATAACTATTATAGCTTTTTATAGTCATCTTTTGAATTAGATAGAGAAAAAAAGAATTATAAACACTGTGTAGTGTCTTTTCATTTCAATTTGAAGGCTTCTCTCTAATATTCCTCATAAGTCAGACCTATTAGTGGCAAATTCTCAGTCTTTGTTTATCCAGTAATGTCTTAATTTATACATCATTTTTTGTAGAATAGTTTTGCTGGATATAGAATTCCTGGTTGACTTTTTCTTTTTTAATTTCAGTACTTTGAATGTTGTCTTACTGTTTTCTGGCCTCCATGGTTTCTGACAAGAAATTGTGTACTTTTTTATTGAGGATTAGTCTTATTGTGGCTTTCAAAATTTGCTCATTGTCTTTTTCTTTTCTTTCTTTTTTTTTTTTTTGTATTTGATTATCATGTATCTATGGTTGGATCTCTGAGTTTATTGTACATGGAGTTACTTGAGCTTCTGGGATATGTAGATTAAAATTTTTCATCAAATTTCATAAGCCTAAATGCATTATTTCTTCAAATATTCTTTCTGCTCATTTCTCTCCTGTCTTTTTGGGACTCCCATTATTCATGTTTTGATGTATTAATTGTCTTTGAAACACTGTTAATTTTCTTCATTTTTTTCTCTATTTTTCAGATTGAATAATCTCAATCAACCTATTTTCAAGTCTTATGTTCTTTCTTCTGCCAGATAAAATCTGTTGTTGAAACTTGTAGTATGTATTTTTATTTCAGTTATTGTACTTTTCAACTCCAGAACTTCTCTCTCTTTTCTTCCTGTAATTGTCACGTCCTTACTGATATTCTGTTAGATGAAATGTTGTTCTTATATTATCTTTTAGTTCTTTATATTTGGCATCTTTTAACTCTTTAAAAATATTTACAATAGCTGATTTGCAGTCTTCATCTAGCAAGTTCAATGGGCTTCCTTAGTTCCTGAGAAACTTTGAGTTTCTATTGATTTCTTTGCCCCCCAGTACAAGTATATACTTGCATGTTTTTTCCCTCTCTAATATTTTTTTTATTGAAAACTGGACATTTTATATACATAATATATATAATATATTAACTGAATATATAACTGAAATCAGTTCACTACTCTACCACTGGTTTGTTGCTGTTTTTGAGAAAATTGTTTGTTTGTTTGTTTGTGGATTTATTTAGAGAGTGTTTGAATGGGGGGAGAAGCAGAGGGAGAGCAAGAGAGAGAATCTCATGTAGTCTCTGCACCAAGTGTAGAGCTGGATGTGGGGCTCAATCTCATGACCCTGAGATCAGGACCTGAGCTGAGATCAAGAATTAGATGATTAACTGACTGAGCCACCCAGGTCTCCCATTGCTGCTTTTTTAAAAAAATTTTTTTTAAATTTATTTATGATAGTCACACAGAGAGAGAGAGAGAGAGGCAGAGACACAGGCAGAGGGAGAAGCAGGCTCCATGCACCGGAAGCCCAACGTGGGACTCGATCCCGGGTCTCCAGGATCGCTCCCCGGGCCAAAGGCAGGCGCTAAGCTGCTGTGCCACCCAGGGGTCCCCCATTGCTGCTTTTTGTAGTTGCTATTGCTTCTTTGTTTAGTGAATCTGCTGAACTAATTCCATTAAATCTGTATTCTTTGTCATGTGTGGACACTTAGATATTTGTTTGGTTATTTTAGTGGTCAGCTAATGATTGGACAGAGATTTCCTTAAATGCTGGTAACCAAGAAGTATCTCAATTTTTGCATCATAGATCTGTGTGCATAGTAGGGGTGGGGTGGGGGGCATGCCTTCAACACTCAGCCCGATAGCTGAAAACTCTGTGTCAGCCTTCACTTCTTACTTGGGCAAAGTCTCAAGTTCAGTCAGAGGTGAGAGCATATGTTGTTCTCAGATCTTGATCAAGTGTATTGCTCTGGGCATATGTACTTCCCTGGACATGCACATGGCCTCTGGATTCCAAGGACTGTATCAGACCTTTTCAAAGCCCTATGGACATTTTATTTTTGAAATTTTCCTTTTAAGTGCTTTGGTTCATTTGTTGCTTGCCCTGTTTTCCACTGCCTCAGGCAGCCTGAAAGTTAAGCACTTGCTTATAATTATTTTTTATAATCTCCCCTGGGGAAGAGAGTCTTCACAATCTTAGATCTCTGTATCACATCAAATACAGACATCTTTGTAAGTGAGGTTTTTAAGAAAAATTACTATACAGATCATATAATAACTGGACTCTGAGAATGAGGCTTTGAAAAAGCTAGAGATCCTTTTGCTCCTCACATTTTGCTCCCCACAGTGGCTGCTAGGCTTCAGGTTTTCACTTGTCTCTAGTCAGTTATTCTTCAAGTAAATCCAGAGCTGGAAAGAAGGTGATGAGAGTAGACCAGAACAGAAAAAAATGCTGTCGTCTCAATGTCATTAGCAAGATTATGCCTTTTTTCCCCCTCTTTTAAGTAGGCTCCATGCCCAGCATGGAGACCGATGTGGGGCTTGAACTCAGGATCCTGAGATCAAGACCTCAGCTGACATCAAGAATCGGATGCTTAACCAACTGAGCCACCCAAGCACCCATGAGATTATGCTTTGTAAAGAAAATTATCTTGCATATATGTTCCCCAGATTGCATTAAGCCTTTGATTACATTTTAGAGTTCTGGAAAAGTGGATTTTTTTTTCTCATTGCTTTTATGGAGGAGAGAATTTTCAGAGAGCTATATTCCACAAGTTTTGCTGATGTTCTCAACTTTCTTGAATATATTTGTGGCATGAACATTGAAACATGCCAATGGGAGCTTATGGTCTAGTTGGAAAGAGAAAGAATATGTTTGAGTATTAAATATCAGTGGAGAATGTTTTAGTGCCTTCCTACTGAATTGTTGTCCAAGGACCAGTATCACTGATATCATCAGAAGCTTACAAAGAGGGCAGCCCCGGTGGTGGTGCAGTGGTTTAGCCGCCTGCAGCCTGGGGTGTGATCCTGGAGACCTGGGATCGAGTCCCACATCAGGCTTCCTGTATGGAGCCTGCTTTCTCCTCTGCCTATGTCTCTGCCTCTCTCTCTCTCTGTGTCTCTCATGAGTAAATAAATAAAATCTTAAAAAAAAATAGAAGCTTACAAAGAATTCAGAATCTCAGAATCTTTATAAAGAATATAAATCTCAGAGAGATCTGTTGAGTTTTGCAATTGTAACAATATCCTCAGGTGTTTCATATTCACATTAAAATTTGATAAACACTAATGTTATGGACTTCTTGTTAGGCCACATAATGCCAACTGCTACCCAGAACCCTCTACCCTAATCATAGTAGCTTAGCATGACACTTTCATTTTTCACTCATACTATGTTCAATATGGGTGGGTAGAGGCTGTCTCCATCTGGTGACACAAGGACCCAGGTTCTCTTCACTTTGTGACACTACCATATAAACAAGTGGCATCTAAATTTTTCACCCAAAGAAAGAAATGGAACTAGCATGTGATCTCTTAAATGCCTTAGTCAAGAAGTGACACAGAGAACTTCTGCTCACGGTCTGTTGGCATGAACTGTTCACACAACTCCTATCTAATTGTAAGGAAGCTGAAGAATGTAGAAATGAAGGCACACGGAATATTTTCAGAGCACTATCTCTGCCACTCTCCTTCAGAGAATTTCACATGACCCAACAGGGATTTTTAAAGGAAGAAAAAGTCAATTTTTAGAGGAACCATGGAATAAGTGAAAAAGAAAGTCTGTTTTTGGTTCGGGGCCTAGAAGATAGATTGTATATAACGATTAAATCAGTAGAGGAAGGGCAGCCCCGGTGGTGCAGCGGTTTGGTGCCGCCTGCAGCTCGGGGCGTGATCCTGGGGACCCTGGATCGAGTCCTTTGTCGGGCTCTCTGCGTGGAGCCTGTTTCTCACTCTGCCTGCTTCTCACTCCGCCTGCGTCTCTGCCTCTCATTCTCTCTCTGCGTCTCTATAAATGAATAAATAAATAAAATCTTTTAAAAAAATCAGTAGAGAAAGATGGATTTCAAAGAAAGGAAAGTATTAGTTTATTTATTTATAAAGATTTTATTTATTTATTCATGAGAGACACATACACAGAGAGAGGTAGAGACATAGGCAGAGGGAGAAGCAGACTCCATGCAGGAAGCCCGATGTGGAACTCGATACCGGGACCCTGGGATCATGCCCTGAGCCAAAGGCAGACACTCAACCACTGAGCCACCCAGGTGTCTCAGTATTAGTTTATTTATTTATTTTTTATTTTTTTATTTTTTTAAAATTTTTATTTATTTATGATAGTCACAGAGAGAGAGAGAGAGGCAGAGACAAAGGCAGAGGGAGAAGCAGGCTCCATGCACCGGGAGCCCGATGTGGGATTCGATCCCGGGTCTCCAGGATCGCGCCCTGGGCCAAAGGCAGGCGCCAAACCGCTGCGCCACCCAGGGATCCCCTCAGTATTAGTTTAATACACACAATACTGTAGGAGAAGTACTGAGCATCAAAATATATTCAGAGGGAAAGGTACAGTGAAGGTATTTCATGAAATCATCTTGCCCTCATTATAAATCTGAATAAACATTTTGTAGGACAGCTTTTTTGAGAGTTTTATTTGGGTAGGTTCAATGGATTAGAATTAGGAATTCCTTTTTTTTTTTTTTTTTTTTTTTTTTTTTAAGAATTAGGAATTCTTAAACTGTCTGCTATGATTGATGTACAGATCATTATAAGGGTGAACATACATCCTTACCCATCTGCCCAGGAAAGGTAACAGGATACAGAGTAGTGAATATAGGGTGGGCATTCAGAGACTATATTTCTAATCCCATCTATATTAGGCATTTACTATGTGATTTGGGGCCTGACTCTTACTACTACTGAGGCCTATGGGAACATCAACCCAGAGAAGTAGTTCATCGACCAGCAGTTCTTCACCTTGCTGAACATGAGAATCATCCACAAAATTTTCAGAAAATACCAGCTCAAGTGAAATACCTCTGGGACTGGGGTCAAGACACTTGTATAAGAGCTGTATTAAGAACCCCAGTGGTCTTCAAACTTTAATGTGCATGTAGATCACATGAAGATCTTGTTTACATGAAGATTCTGAGTCAGTGGGTCAGGGGTGTGACCTGAGATTCTTTATTTCTAACAAGCTTTTAGGTGTTGCTGCTGATGGCCGAAGATCCACCAAGGCCTGGATAATATTAAATAATTAATCAATTTCAGTCAAAAGACTGCTTTTCCCAACTTAACCTAATTGGCCAGCAATTTTAGCATTGTCTAAAAGCAGGCTGGGTGGGCGAAGACAGGGAAGCCTCTGGAGAGAGAAGTGAAATGTTTGTACTCAAAGGCTAATCCATTGCCTACTCCAGGGCATCAGGAAGATGTGTGAGCGGGTACAGCTCATCTCTCATGTCAACACTCCCCTTACACTGAGGGCAGGCAACACTGCCTCTGGGGATGCTAGACAGACTGATAAAGGATCAGAAAGAGCCACAGTTAGGTCATGAATCAACGCAAGCTGTGCTGCGCCACTGGTGAATGAGAAAGAGAAGAAGGGTGAGAGTAGTAAAATCACACGCAGTAAGCACCCAGGAACCCAGCCAGTCACTGTCGATTCATTATATCATTTATTCTCTATAAAAATCCTCAAAGGCTGGCATTGTTAACTGCAATTTCTAGATTAGAAAATTGTGACTCAGAGAAGGTAAATTGCTTGTGAGCCTGGAAAGCATCTCGGTAACACTGAAATCCACCATCATTACATTACAACACATTAGAAGCATCTTATATTTTAAGTCATGTTGATGTTGGGTAGAGGAACTGGGGTGACACATCTTCTATTTATGAGTCAGTTTGTCATGTACATTATGGAAGTGTTGTTCACCTAGTGCTTGTCTCTAGTGTTCTCTATCCTTTGGAGTTGAGGAACTGGATGACATGTCTTCCATTTATGAGTCAGTTTATCATGACCATGATGGAAATGTTGTCCACCTAGTGCTTCTTTGTAGCATTTTCCATCCTTTGTAGTTTATATAAAGGTAAGAAGACAAGAAGAAACTACCTATAAATAGAGGCTATGGGAAAGGAAGCAATGAAAGTTCAAGAATTTCTGAGAATTGATTTCTGGGCTCTTCCCTTCCTCTAGTGTCTATCATTATCAAGGCCAGAAAAAGGAAAACTATACAATGCAATACAGTTTTGATAAATAAAATATTATGCATACTTTGTCTTATTCATTGGCCTCCTTCATTCCAACTAGACTTTGCTAACTACAATTTCCAAATAAAATAATCTACTCTGTTGCTCAGGGCATTTACACTCTCTGTCCCTTGGGGAATGGGATGTCTTTCTTGGCCTTTATGCCACCTACTCGGAGAATATTTCTCTAACTAGCTTATCTAAAATGGTTTTCTCCAGGTCAGCTATCTCATAATTCTGAATTCCCCAACTTTGTTGTATAGGCTTCAGGACTACTTGATCTTACATATTACATATATATTTTTTACCTGTTTACTACCTGTCTCACTCATCTGCTAGTACAGGCTTGTCCGATTTTTCCTGAAAGGGTCAAATAGGCCCTTCGGGCCTTGCAGATGATACAATCTCTGTTACAATTACTTAGCTCTGCCATTGTGGCACCATACACAATTTGAACATTAAATGGATGTGGCTAAGTTTCACTAAAACTGTATTTACTGAAAATAGGTAGTTGGCTAGCTTTGGTCTGCAGGCCATAGTTTGCTGACTCCTGATCTAGAAAATAAGTCTCATGAAACCATTGTCTTTCTTGTCTCCTACAATATACCCAGCATTGAAAATCAGTGCTTAGCATCTAGTAGCATTCAATACATTTATTTTTGAATAAATGTATGAATGAATGAATTAATGAATCCACTACCTCATGTAATGGGAAACACACGGGAACTTATATAACAAGATAAGTGAATTAAATGATTTTAAAGATAATATTCCCTTTCCTAAGACAGAGTGATATCTCTGCTGCCATGATGTCTCCATTTTTAAAAGAATAATTACAAAATTTTATTAAAAGTAGAGTGGGCACCTAAGAATCATACATTTAATACTGTTATAATCTCTGTGAAGAGGCTTTGCTCCCTGCTTCTTCTGAAGTGAGCATGGCCAATGTTGGGGGTTTGAGTAGAAATCTAGAGAGAGCTTTGGGGAATCTAAGAATAGAGAAAACCAGTTTCTCTGTCTCATCTGTACTTGGAGAGCTGAGGATATGCCAAGCTTGGTAAAGAAGCAATGAAGATGGAGATTGGATAGTGTGTTAAGGAGTCTAGTCATCCTCACAGAAGTTCTACTTATGCCTACATGGCAATGGTCAAGGATCAATGGGTCACCATGCATCAAAAAGCAGCTTGACAGTGGTCTTGGTGTTGGAAAGTAGAGAATGTTCTTTTAGATGTCAGGTTGGACCAATGATTTGTATCCTGGAGGGACTAAGGCCTTCTTAGTAGATCTAAACATACAGCAGATGCCTTTTTCCCAGCCCAGTATCAAGCTAATATGCACAACCTGCCTCTTGGATATGTGATCTATGCAATCACACAGCATTGTGCTCAGAAGGGCCTTGTGCTTGGTTTAATGCTGTCTTGAAATTCTTAATAATTTTTCGAAGAAGAGATTCCACATCTTCCTTTGGCATTGGGCACTGCAAACAATGTAGCTGGTCTGGCTCTGTGCAAACATACCAAAATTAGATCCAAATCCAAGGAGAAAAAGAGACATTATTCTATGACTAAACTGAAAAACAAAAACAAAAGCATAACCTCTTAAAGGACTCATTGAATTCAGTTTACCTTAAATTATCAAAGTTTAAATCTTTTTGTTAGGAAGCAGAATGGGATGCTCTTGAAACAGATTCATTAAGCTAGAGGAAAAGAAGTTGAAATTTTTGCCAAATATGCATTTGAAGGCCAAGATTGTGGTCTCTATTGATACGTAGAAAGTGAACTAAAGAGACATAGATAGTTTCTGGCAGATTAACTGAAGCCTCCAACAAATTTTAATCCATTGTGAAAATATTAGGGAACTGAATTTACAGCCTCTAAGAAACTTGTCCAGAGTATCTTGCTATTGTGGGAGGCAATAGGGTTGTTTTGGAGTGCAGGGGAAATAGCCTAATTCTTATTCTTCTCATAGTCCTTATGAATTAAGCAAAAGCCATGTATATTCAAAAATTCAGAGCCTTAGGTCTAAGATCAAAAGTTAGTTTGTGTTGAATAAGCAGACTGCACAGGATAAGCTGCCTCCCAAGAGAGGAAATGAGAACAGTCTGAAGCCACTAGGAGGACATAGGGATAAGGGGACAGGACCAGGGGCAGCTGGCCGATCATTTGATGTTGAGGATGTCTCTCCAGGTGACTGGAAAATGGACATAGAAATAAAGCCAGGTCTTATAATGATGTTATTTTTATGAGGCTGTATAGTCCCCAGTCATAGAACTCACATCTACATAACAATTCAACTATCAACAATTCTAAGGCAGCACAGAATTCATTGTACACCTTAGGGCTCTGATGACAATAGGACAATTATTTGTAGGAATATGCCCCTCTATCTAGGAGAAAGCATTTTGTAAAATAATTATGTTTCTTCAAGTACAAGGACAGTCTGTGGACCCGACACTGACCTCTAGGAACCTAGAATAAGCAAGGAAGGGGAGGTAGCATATGTCATGGGCTAATGTCCATACTGACTTTCTGCAAATTAGCTCCTAGAGGATTTGCTATAGGTCTCTCAAAAACAATAATCTTTATAAAATTTATACCTGATCGTGGATGAGCCTGATGCTGAGCTTCAATGCCCCCTGGTTGACTAATGTGTTCACATTTAAAGTCCTCAGATTGGCCGCTGGGCCCCAGTGTGATCCAACCCACTAATCCTACACTCTCATCTCTCATCTTGTTGTTTCCTGTCTCCAAACCTTTCCTTGTGCTATTTTCTGTCTGAACTATCTATCCCTCCTCTTTTACTTGGTGATTATGTCTTCCTTTTCTTCTCTGTAAAGTCCCACTAACTCATCCTCGCAAAAGCGCTATTTCCCTTTAAGCCAACATTAAAGCTCATAAATACCTTTATTAATGGCCTATTCTCACCTGCTGCCTGGAGTATAATCTGGGAGCTCCATTGGGGTAAAGACTGGGGCGATTGTTCACCACCACCTGGCCTGATGGATGATAAGCTCTTAATAAATATTTGTTGAATATATGAATGAATGATTGAATGAATGAATGAGTGAGTGAGTGAGTGAACACATGGACTCTTTCACTCATATATTACCTGAATATTGCACAGTATCTGGCATTTAGGAAAAATGCAGTTATTCTATGTTTATAAAATAAATATGCCATTTAAAGAGCAATCTTCTCTCTGAGAGTAGAAAGCTTGTACACTCAGTGGAGAGTGGCTGCTTTGGGTAGAAACACTGAGCTAGCACAAGATAACACGGTCAATCAACTTCACCAGAAGACCATTTTGGCATTCCTTAATTGATCATCAGCCTTTAATTTCACAGAAAGAAATTTATTATGGGTAGGGTGGTTATACATCCTGGTAGCCTGAGGCCATATTGGTTACTGCCTGTTGTCTTAGAGTAATTTTTGGTTGATTCCCTTTTATTCCCTAAAGTGCCCTAGTTTGGAAGATAAATTATAGGGCTGCCCTAGCTGTGTGCTAAATAATATGCATACATTATAGGTCTCAGTTATTAATACTTCCACAAAGCCTAAAATATGATATCACCTAAAGAAGCTTGCAATGGCCTAAGAAGAGTTGAGAAATATGCTCACAAATTAAAATGCATTGAATGCATGCCTAGGTGAACTAAAGAGGTTGCACATTAACAGTATCCATGTGTTTGGCAGTTCCAGGAAAGGCTTCCAAGAGAACATGGCATTGGATGAATGCCCTGAAGAATAAAATAAAGAATGGGTCCTGCTTCCAGAAATGGAGGCCTCTTACATTTTCCTGCAAACATCCAGAGCAGATTGCTTGGTTTATATTGGTGTTCTCCTCTGCTCTTTTTCCCCTGATATTGCTGGCAGTGCCGACACCTTCTAAAATATCCTTCCTCTTTTTATGCATTTATCTGAGAGTTACTCATCCTTCATGATCGAGGTTGAGCCCCACAGTTCAGGGCATCTGCCTTCACAGTGATTCCTCCATATCTAAACTCCTAAAGATCTTATACTCTTTGACTCTTCTACTGGTTTGCCATTTACCACATGGAGCCTTCTAGAACTTCTTTCTATTTAAAGCATCTCCCCTTAGTAGAAAGCAAATCTGTTGGTGAGAATGAGACAGGTTTTGTTGAAAGAGCAGACACTGAAACCCAGTGGACTCTAGGACCATGGGATCAGCCAGAGAGGAGATACTGTCTGTGGGGAAACACCTGCCCCCACCTAGAGCAGGATTATGGCTCCTTATTGGTGACTTGGGACATAGGGCTTCCCATAGATATATAGGGATGATGGAAGGAGCATCCGGAAGCTCAAAAGTAGACTTCCCTGATCACTATAGGTGAGCCGAGATTGAGCAAGTGGCTCCAAGTAATGGTGGGTCAAGCTTCTTCCTGCTGGTGACATGAAAAGGTACTGGGTTCTTCTAGGTCTTGCTGATACCTTAGCTTTGCCCAAGGAAGGGAGGTCTGGTGATGGTAGGCTGTCCACAGAACATGGGGCTGTCATGGAAGAAGCAGCAGGTAGGTTCTTCGGGCTATTGACAGATTCTAGGAGTAGGGCAAGGATGTTTCCATGAGGTCCATGGATTCTTTAGGAAGCAAGAAACATTAATGGACATCACAACAATCTGGGAACATAAGACCACATAAGGCAGAAAGAAACATATCAAGAATAATTTTCCTGTTTTGATAAAAAGAAACAAGTTTTGGAGAAGCTGAGATACTGAATAATCACTCTGAAAGAAATCACCCCCACACTGAACATAAGTTATTGGAAGGAGTTAATAATATAGCATAACTATTCATATTACCACAGTACTTAGGCTGAAGCTCTGAACCTGGAAGGTCATAGATGCTTGATAAATACTCTGACTGGATGATTCACTGGGAATGTTCATGGAACATAGGGATTTGAATCACTATTGAAACTCAGATTATTAGCAAATCCTTGGTGCCTTGGGTATTCATTTTGGAAATATCGTTTTAATATCCATCTTGTGGGCATTATCTCATGGTGCTTGCAGGGTTCCATGCTCAGATATTTTGTCTTTAATGTTTTTCACACTCTAGCTGAAATTTGGGGATGGTTGGATGCCATAAGGGGGAAAAAACAATGTAACCAGAAGTCAGGTTCTGGAACCCAAATGGTCAGAACTGGTGAGAACAAAAACTATGAGGCTAGTTGAGCACAGCATGGCTTACATGAACAGAGCACAGAATCCATCAGGTAACCATAGACTCTCTGGTCAGCACCGAAGCAGTCAGTTAAGAAAGTTAGAAGAAAAGCAATTAAGAAAGGACAGTTCTTTGTGAAAAGGCTAAGGCCACTGGTGAGTCAGTAAGGGTCTTTACATTCTTTATTTTGTGCATGAATTGGGGGATAGTGGCAGAAACTTCTGTTTGAGGTTTGGCTCATTCTTGTCCACTTTGACCAGTATCTAAACCTTTTCCTATTTCTATTGCTTTTTTTTTTTTTTTTTTTTTTTAAGGATCTCTTGCATCACCACATGTTTCCTGCTTTTCTCAGCTCACCTCTTTAGGTGCTTTTCAAGTTCAGAAACAATCTTGGACTCCAGAAAGCGACACAATGGCCTGTCTTTTGTTTCTTTTTGACAATTCGATATATGGAATTCCATACCTGTAACAACTTTTGCCAAAGTTCTACTGACTTTTTCCACTTAAGAAAGAGCTTCCCAATTGATAACTTGGCTCAGAATTCCTGGTGCACCAAGATGCCAACTCTCAGTTCTGAAGGTGCTGGAGCGCCTCGACTAGTCTCCAGGGTCATGTTAGGAAGCACTTATCTAAAGGTTTTGTTTAGGAGAAACATCCTCAGGAAACCATAATCCCAAAGAGCCTTCTGATGTCTTTTTTCAAAAATGAGGAAGAAAAGTACCAAACAATTTTCTTTTTCAGGGCTCCAGGAGACCATCTGAGAAGCACTGCTTGCTCAGGACAAAGATTAACACTGCACAAATAATCAATTACCCTTCTTACCAACCATTGTAAGATTGTAATTTTTCTTTCTTTCTTTCTTTCTTTCTTTCTTTCTTTCTTTCTTTCTTTCTTTCTTTCTTTCTTTCTTTCTTTCTTCTTTCTTTCTTTCTTCTTTCTTTCTTCTTTCTTTCTTTCTTTCTTTCTTTCTTTCTTTCTTTCTTTCTTTCTTTCTTTCTTTCTTTCTTTCTTTCTTTCTTTCTTTCTTTCTTTCTTTCTTCTTCTTTCTTTCTTTCTTTCTTTCTGTCTGTCTTTCTTTCTTTCTTTCTTTTCTTAATTGAAAAGAATTTATCCTTTACCTGCCCTGGTGCCTTTGCCTGTGTGTTTTTGAACTCCTGCTTCCCAGAATGTTTTTCCTTCCCTGGATGACTTATCAAATGCCTAACTTACCTTTTCAGAAGAACCAGCTTAAAATCACCTCCTCTGGGAAGCCTTCTATGCTTTCCCCAGACAAATATGGGAGCTGCTTGTTTGGGTCTACCAGATTACTTTCTGTTACTCTATTTGATTACTTAATTTAACAATTGAAAAAAAAATAAAAGAATACTGCAGACCAAGAACTCTTCTAAGAATTGGGAAAAACAATAATAAAATGAGACATAGACATAGAATCTTCCCATCAAGATTCTTACAGTCTGTCTCACAATTGTCACATTGGTGAGATGATGTGCTTGCATATCAGCTTTGTGCATAAGGAAAGCATAGTCTCTGAAACTTGGCTGTCTGGGCTCATATCCTGGCTCTACATCTGGGACTGTGAACACTCTAAACTTTCTGTGCCTCAGTTCCCTTATCTGTAAAATAGAGATATTAATATCACCTCACAGAGGTGTCATGAAGGGTATATGAATTAACACATACAGAGTGCTAAGAATGGTACTTGAAATTTAACAAGCTCTCTAAATCATAGTTATTATTCCACTAGACTTTCTTCCCTCTGGAGTGGGTCCCCAATTTTATTTTTTGTGTATTTCAAACATTTGATGTAGTATGTAGCACACAATAAGTGCTTAATAAATATTTGTTGAATGAATGAACCATTATACAACAGATTAGTTTTAAAAAGAAAAGACTCTAATTCATACATCTCCTCCAAGGCAGGGAATTCACTATTTGTTCCCTTAAGACATTCAGCTTTGACAGCCATGCATGAAACCATATTAAGCCTGGAGAATTTTCCATCCGCTCTGGTGGTTGCTATTGATTTTACCTACTGAGATATTTGGTTCCTTCATAAAATGAAAAATTATTCACAAACAAAACAGGAAAACAGTCTTTAAATGCTTATATCTGCAATTCACATGTGATTTAACATTTTCCCTTTTGGATAGGACTGAAAAATGTCTCTCTGTTTTGGATGAGAGTAAAAAATGGCTTCAAATCAATTGATTATTTGGTCTATAGTCATTTCAGAAGATGTATGGGAAACAAAGTAATTTTGTAAACTGATCTTGCTTGGAAATAGCAGAAGATCAGATTTCCTTTCTGGCTTAACCAGAAACTGATATTTTATGTACTGGGGTTTTGTTGTGACGGAATCTGCCAGTTAACTGGGTCAAACATTTAGTTTGAATCACCTGTCTGCTCTGCCTTGTGATTACTTAAATAAACTGGCTCACTCTATTGTACTTTTTGGAATGGGAAGAGAATGGTAATATGACAAGAGCAATGCCATGCTTTGCAGGGACCTAGGAACTTTCTTTGCCTTTTTTAGTGGGTCATTTATTCCTATTGGGATCAAAGTCTTTTGATAATCCGCTAGAAGTCGGTCACAGGGAGCCCAACCTGAGACTTAATGTAGACTCATAACTCTCTTCTCTTTATTAATATCCTAATTATGCTTCCAATTATTTAGCACCTTTCATGTGTCAGGTCCTTTACATGCATGATCTCACTTTACTTCCATAATAGTGGCCCATTAATGGTCTTCATGAGTCTCGGTGGCTTATCACACTTCTGCTTTATGTTTTCATTCATGTCACAGCACAGTCACATGCTTCTGGAGTGGTCTTCCACATTGTGATTTAGGGATCCAGGTTTCATCCGTTTGATGATTTTGGCCTTCTCCTGTGCATTGGAATGCTCCACTAGACCCTCTCCATCCTCTGAGAAACTGGAGATTAATGTAATGGGATGAACTATGACCTTCAACAAGGCCTGTTCAAGTCTCCACTCCCTGTACCTATGCATGTGACTCTATTTGGAAATAGGGTTTTTGTAGATATAATGAAGACATAAGTTAAGATTTACTCTGGAGTAAAGCAGATCCTAACCCAATGACTAAACCCAATGACTCATGTCTTTGTGAATAAAGAAACATTTAAAGACCCAGGAAAGAATACCATATGGTGATGGAGACAGAGACTAGAGTGATACATCTGTAAGCCAAGGGTTGCTGGCAACCACCAAATGCTAGGGGAGAAGGCTGGAGCAGATTCTCAAGAATTCCAGATGGAATCAACCCTACTGTCACCTTGATTTCAGACTTCTGGTCTCCAGAACTATGACAGAATAAATTTTAGTTGTTTTAAGCTACTTAGTCTGTGGCAAATTTTAGAGTAGCCTTAGGAAACCAATACGAAGTAAGAGAGTATGTAGAAGGCTTCCTCACCAGGGATGCTTTCAGCACTTTAGAAATGTTGCTTTGTTGTCTTCTTGTCATTTCCAGTGAGAAAACTAGTGTCTTCCTTATTTTTGGGTGGGACCAGAGTGGCACTTAGCATAAGTGCTAGTCCAAAAATTCCTATAAAGACATCTTAGTTTAGTTCTAGGACATGGTTAAAGTGGAGACACTTGGATACTTTCAAGTGTTTCTTTTAAACTTTGTTGGGTGGGACCAGAGTGGCACTTAGCATTAGTGCTAGTCCAAATGCTTCCCTTCCTTTCCCTTCCCTTCCCTTCCCTTCCCTTCCCTTCCCTTCCCTTCCCTTCCCTTCCCTTTTGTTCATGATGTGTCTTTCTTTGGCTGCTTTTAAGTTTTTCTTTTTATCACTGGTTTTAAGCAATTTGATGATGATGTGCGTTAGAGTAGTTTTCTGATTCTTCTGTTTGAGGTTCATTGAGATTTTTGGATATGTGGGTTTATTGTTTTATTCAAATTTGGCTGCTTATGGTTGTCCCACCATTCACAGAAGCTTTGTTTTACTTTTTTTCTACCGTGTGTTGAGTTTTGAATAGTTGCTATTGCTATGTCTACAATTTCACTAATATTTTTCTCTGAGAGTTCATCTTATCTGCTGTAAATCCTATCTAGGTGTCTTTTTCATCTCAGATACTGTACTTTTCATCTCTAGAAGTTTGATCTTGTTGCATTTTAAAAAATATTTTTCTTGTATCTGATTAATATGTTCCATCTTTCCTGCAGCTTCTTGAATCTATGGAATACAGTAGTTATAACTATTTTAATGTCCTTGTCTACTAACTCAATTATCTGTGAAATTTTTGGGTCAGTTTTTCTCATTTGGAGTTGTATTTTCCTGCTTATTTGCATGCCTGGTGATTCTTGGTTAGATGCTACACATCATTAATGCCATTGCCTTCTTGGTTGTGGGATATTTTTGAATTCCTATAAAGATATTTTAGTTTAGTTCTAGGACATGGCTAAAGTGGAGACACTTGGATACTTTCAAGTGTTTCTTTTAAATTTTGTTGGGTAGGACCAGAGTGGCACTTAGCATAAGGCTAATTTTCCCTAACTCCTGAGGCAAGATATTCTTAGCCCTTTAAATTATGAGGTTTTTCACGTTGACATATGGGAACTGGCACTATTCCTGGTTCTCCATGACCTCCAGGCTCTGTCCCTGGTAATCCTTTCAGGTGATTCTTTCTTTGGGGTCAGACAGTTCCTTTGTTTTGTTTTGTTTTCACATACTTGTTCTGCTCAGTATGCAACTGAGTGTGTGATGGGGACTTCCTGTGGATATCTAGAGCGCTCTCTGTCTCTGTCTCTGTCTCTGTCTCTCTCTCTCTGTAGCTTTCTCTTTTCCTGTATTCTTCCACATACTCTCTAGCATCCTTAGCTTTTTCAGACTCTGTCTCTTCAACTAACAGAGAAATATGAGACTCCTATTGGGTTTCTCTCCCTGTTCTGTGGCTTGGAAACTTTCTCCAGGCCATAAACTGGGACAGTCTTAGGGCTCACCTTTTTGTTTCCTATCCTTAGGAATTGTTAGCTTTCATTGCTTATGTCCATGTCTTGAATAATGTTGGCTTGTATATTTTGTTCAGTTTTCAATTATTTCAGGTAAGAGGTTAATCTGGTCCTATTTCTCAATGTTGACTGAATGTTGTGGTGGATTGAGCAGGGGCCAAAATTCTTTGACACTCTTCTCATTGAGAAGTATAGTTTATGTCTACTCCCCTTACATATAGGCAGGCCATGTGGCTGGTCAAGAGAATATAGCACAAGTAACTCTGCAGCTTCTAGTGGAGACTTCAAGAGACTGGCAGCTTCATCTTCTTTTCTCTTAGAATCCTGTCATGGGGGTGCAAGGAAGCCCATCACCCCTTAGAAAAGCTCATGTGAGAGAAACAGAGGCATCAACTCATCAGCCATCAGCCAGGGTGTAATCTTGGAAATTTATCTGGCTGCTGTCAAGCTGTCCCACTGGATGCCACATGGAAAAGAGGCAATTTATCCCCCAGCTCTGCCCAAATTGCAGGTTCATGAACATAGTAAATGATTATTAATTGTTTTAAGTTACAAATTTTGGGGGATATTTTTTCACATAGCAATAGATACCTAGAATGCCACTCTTAACAGGCAGGAATCCACCATTTGGCTCTCTAATTAAAAGGGGGCTGGAAGAGTAGTTCTTCTGAAAGAAGAAACCATAACTTTGCTTAGCATATATTATTATCTCCCCATACTTATGATGTAGGTTTATGCACCTCCTCGGCATTTTGGAAAACACAAACTTGAAGAGGTTAAACAAGGTGCCCAAAGTCACAGCAAGTAGGCAGAAGTGTCAAGGTTTTTAATCTGGATGTTTGGCCCCTTACCTCCTTTCCCTTCCATGTAGCCTTCATCCATCTGAGTAGCTAGAGCCCTACTTGATTCCTACTCTTCCCTGCTCATTCATAAATCACTCTTCTTTGTCTGAGTCTCCCTCCTCTCCCAGATGACATTTGACCAATCAATGGAGCAATCTACATAGTTGGAGCTGATAGAAGAAGACCCAGAAGTTAAGTGAAATGGACTCCAAAATAGGGGTACATGTGATATTGAGAGTCACAGGGGAAAACAATCCCAGAATCTGGTGAGAAGGGCCTGAATGTGTCACTAAAATATTAGGAAATTTAAGGTGCAGAGGGGTAAAGAATAAGTTTCAGGTGGTCCTAGGAAAATACCTAGAACCAGCATTGTGACTAGCTCAGGGCCAGCTAGTTTTGAAAGTCCCCAGCTGGGGCTAACATTTGCTGTGCAGTGAGGAGGCTCATTTGGGCTGGTAGAGATTTAAAAAGGAAGCCCCTATGCTACAGTTTGTTGCCTTTGACTCTGAGATGATTAATTTGTTGGCTTGGCTGGGCTATAGTATCCAGTTATTCAATCAAACCATAATCTAGATGTTGCTATGAAGGCATTTTGTAGATGTGGTTAACATCTACACTTAACTGACTTCATACAAAAGAGATTATTCTTGATAACATACATGGACCTCCTCCAATCGGTTAAAAGGCCTTATGAGCAAAATTGAGGAATGAGGAATGAGAAATTTTGCCTTTAGACTACAGCATCATTTCATGTCTGTTCAGGACATGTGGCTCAGAGTTCCTAGCCTTTCAGTCTGCCCCATAGATTTCAGGCTTGCCGGTCTCACAATTGTGTAAGCCTATTCCTTGAAATAAATTCTTATACATACATGTGTGTACATGTGCACATGCACACACAAGCACATGTATGGGTGTGTGCACACATATACCCTACTGGTTCTGTTTCTGTGAAGAACCCTGACTGGTTCAGACTCCATGAGGGACACATGAATACAGAAAAATGACCATTCCAACAATGTACTGGAGTTCTTTGCTAAAACCTCTGAAAATATAGGCGTTAGCATTATGACTCAGTTGCAGATATTGAGAGGACCAAGTGCTATCACCAACTTGACCTGATCTTGGTGGCATCAATTATACCCTTGAAAGAGAAGAGAAAGTTCCCCATACTCTCATCTCCATTGCTCAGCAAATCAATGCATGCTCATCTTGGAAAACTGCCTTTCCTTTATTGCCCTAGAAGTCCAGGAGCTTCTCAGGTGGCAGAGTGGCCTCTCATAGCAAACATTTACCCTTAAACTTGGGTTCAAGTACCGTGGGGAGCAGAGCTGTTTTAAGGAATTTCTCTGACAGGCAGTTATCACATTGCACACCAGGGTTAGCTAATGCTTACTGAAAGGCAGTGATTTAAACTCTATGCACACATCAGTGGCCTCTGAATCAACTGCAATGTCTGTGTTCAAAGGAGAAAGAGGGAAAGAAAGAAAGAAAGGAAAAAAGAAAGAGAGAAAGAGAGAGAGAGATCTAATAGCCAGTGTCATTATGAGCTGCTCGATGAAGACATCTGCTCCATGCCCAGTGGCCATCAGATCTGCGACAAGACACATGACTGTGTGAAGGAGTTGGGGAATGAGATGCAGAAATATTATGCCATTCAATAAATCAGTGGTGCATCCTCACTCTGAATGCAGCAGCCAAGGCCAGCTGTCTTATCTCAATGAGGACATAAATGAAAGGTTGAAAGGCCAGCAAAGGGCAGTGTGGCTGATTAGAGGCATCAGGAGTGAGAGGCAGTGCAGAGAAGGGAAACTTGGATGATCAGAGCTCTATATTACAGAGATGCATGGAGCCCTGAGAGCACAGGCAGAGGTATGTGAAGAAATGAAGGGCTCCCCAAAGGCCAAGTGGGTGTTCCTATTTATCCAGCCTCATCGAACTAAATGGCAACAGATTTGAGATGGATGACAGGACATTTGTCTTGGTGTGCAGGCACCTGGTCTTCAGCACCTGGCACATGCAGAAGGGCATAGGATGTTTAGGGCAAGTTCTTTTTTTTTTTTTTTTTTTAAGATTATTTATTTATTTATTTATTTATTTATTTATTTATTTATTTATTTATGATAGTCACAGAGAGAGAGAGAGAGAGAGAGAGAGAGGCAAAGACATAGGCAGAGGGAGAAGCAGGCTCCATGCACCGGGAGCCCGATGTGGGATTCGATCCCGGGTCTCCAGGATTGCACCCTGGGCCAAAGGCAGGCCCCAAACCTCTGCGCCACCCAGGGATCCCTTAGGGCAAGTTCTTGTCAGGAAGAAGCATTGTCCCCATCCTCACTTAGGTGAGTATCTTTGGCCTAGCTGCTGCTCCCATCTGAGCCACAAGTTCTGCATCTGTGGCATGGAGAGGTTCTTCCAGCCCTGAAGGTCCTTGATTATCTGCATCTACCTGGTGTGAACTCAAGGAGGCCCTGTGAAGATGCTGTGGGCAGCTCCCTTCCCTCCTCCACTGTTTCTACCAGGAAAGGATGGGAATAGGCAGGTTGAGAACAGAGGGACTGAAGGGCAGAGTCTTTAGGGCAGGTGGGGTAGTGGAGGAAGTCTTCATAGCATTTGATTGCAAAAGTCTGAAATGCTAACAGGATGCAATATGTTTCAAGATATAAATTAAAAGCTCTTTGAGATAAATTAAAGCCTCTTTTTGGATCCCAGGGTAATCCCAGTCATACTTATGGGCTTTTTGTCTAAAGTAAATTACCTAATGACTTCTCTGAAGCTCACTTTCTTTGTCCTTAAAATGGGGAAAATATGATCACCTCTTTTTTAGATAACACCTGTAAAGCATTTAGCCACACAGACAGTGTTTGGCAAATAAAAGCCATTACCAAAGCTATTACTAAAACTATGGGCATTAACCCACTAGTGGCTTGACAAATCAAATGGGTAATTAGTGGCAGATTTGGGACGCAACCACCCATTCTTCATCATTGGAAGTATATGTTTCCCCCCACCAGACTGCACTGCTTTTAGCTGAGGGCAAGAGCTGCTCACGGTCCAAGCCACTTTGATTAATGCCACATGTTTGAGGCAGATAAGAAGCACTATGAGATGTCTGGGAAGGGGAAAGCTAACTAGAATGGGCCAGGTGGTCCTGGAAAAGCTTCCTGGAAAGAGGGGGGGGGGGCACATGAATGGGATCTGAGCGAAGTAGAAGACAAAAGTGGAAGTCAAGGGGTAGTCATAGTAGGAGAAACTGTGTGAGCACTTCAGAGGGCACCTGGAGCCTGGGAAGCATACCTGCCTTGTTGGAGTAGAGGGTTCCAATAGGGTGATGGTGGTGGGGATGGAAGATGGCAGGTAACAAAGCGCTTTGAAGGGCTGGCTTATTTTGAACTTTTTCCAAAAGAATTTGAGGAGCCTCAAAGAGTTGTGAATTAGAATGGGCATTTTTGAGTTTCAAAACTCAAAAAGTGTGTCTGGGAAGATTCATCCAGCAGTTGCATTCAGGGTGAAGGAAGGAGATGGGATCCAGGGTGGGCGACTGTCCCAGCAAGGAGTTCTGAGTGGCAGGATAAGCATAGTGGCAGCAAGGACCAAGGCGGGTGTGGCGGGTGTGGCATGAAAGAAGGAGTAGCGTTAAGTCCCACCAGTGCCTTCTGAGGGCTTGCTGTGGCTTGGTGGGTCTTCATGATAGCACTAAGAGACCAGCTCTCGGATGGTCTGCTTGCTTTGAGGCAGACAGACCCACTCCAGCACTTACTGAGCAAACAACTAGGTCAGTGACCACTCCAAATCTCAGTTTGCTCATTTTAAAAATGGGTTAATGCTGTCCATCTTACAGAGTTGTTTGGAGGGAGAAGGATAATTTTTAAAACGCATCTCACAGTGAAAGCCTGTCTTGTGGCAAGCGTGTGCAAATGGATGCTATTGTTCTCATGTTTATTTTTAAAGGACAGCTCAAAAGAATGTTAAGGCCTGGATATGAATAGATTGCATAAATATTGAAGGGGTCAAAGATGACTCCAGAGTTCCAAGTATCAGAGCCTGAGAAAATCCTGCTACTACTCACAGATAAGTAGGAGCTTTGGTTTTAGGAGAAATGTGAGAAGGTTGGTTTGATTTCAAGGTGGTGGCCGGGTACCCAAGCAGAAAAGTTTGACAGGGCATTGTAAGCATAAAGTCAGAGACCGGGCAAGATACCAGCATTTTATAAGAAAATTGAATAATTTATCAAGTGTCTAAATATCTTGCCCACATAATGACAAACATCCAGATTTTTGGAACCCTTTTGACCCAGATTTAAATTTCAACTTTCTATTTCAATACTTGGTTGTATTGCCTTGTAGACAAAGACCTCTTGTTTTTTTCTGGATTGTGAATCCATTTTTTTTGCCAAGATCCACAGGCCCCAAATCACCATTTCTTTGCCCCTTGGCAGGAAACCACAAAAGAGTTAAACGAGAAGTTTACTTCTATTTTAGCTCTAGGCTCTTGGTTTCTTTATTATTCACACCTCAACAAATCTTATTTCATTACATTTTTGAAATTGCAATATAATTTTGGTGATTAACTTTAAATTGGGGATAATACACTGACAGGCATTAACATAATGTCAAAACATTTTCTTACAATTATTTCTTAACCTCTGACAAATCACCCTTTCCCTGTGGACCTTTATTAATATAATATGGACAACACACCAGAACTCAAAGCTGTGGAAAGGAAAAGTGATTACCAGGAGCACTTATCAGAAATGATCAAGGCTAGTAAAAGACAGTGAAGCAGAGCTTTGTGTTCTCACATTTCCCTGTCCAGGAGCAGACGTGAGGAGATGAGTTCTGGAAGCCGCTTCTGGGATGTTTGGGTTAGAACGTGGCTGGTAGGAGTTTTGTTCCCATTGTCACATCTGTTCCCATTACCCAAATGGAGCATGCATTCTGGTGAAAAACGAAAACAGCTTGGCAGGCCAAAAATAGTAGCTGAGCCCCACATGGAGAGACTTAAGGAACCAGACAGTGCCTGCTAGAAGCAGAAGTGGAAATAATAGGATGTAAAGCAAGGGAATCTTAAGAGTTTTCAAAACATTTTCACTTACATTATCTACTTTGGGAATCCCAGCCATTTGGTGAAAGCCAGCAAGGTCAATATGGATCGTCCTCATTTAACGCAAACTCAGACGTTGTAAGCACCTCGCCTCCTGTCGCATGGGGAGGAGGAAGCAGTAGAGCTTATTGGTTGCGCTTTGGAGTCAGGGAGGAATGGGCTCAAATACAGCCTGCTTTCACCACTTACAAGGTCCTCAGGCCAGGAAAGCAACGTAATCACCCAGGGCTTCAGTTTCCTCATTAGTAAGTGGAAGATGATAGCAGTGCCTTCCTCCTACAGTGAAATTTACACAGAATGTTCCCAATAATTGGTAGCTATTAGTATTATTATGAAGAGGTGAATAGTAGAATATGATAAACCTGGTGCTAGGACATGAGCATGCTGTCCTGCTTTTCCCACTGTACTTACTTGATAGGAGGACAGACAAAGCAAAGAGGAAAAGAAAGTGGAGTAGATGTAGATACTAGAGCGGTTCGGCCCCATCCCTGATCCTTCACACTTACATCCCCCAGGCTGAGATGCTGGGGGCTCTGTATGGTCTTCAGTGGTTCTCTGTACAAACTTGATCCCCTTGCTAAGCCCCACTGAGCTCGAATAAAACATTGTGTCCCTACGGCTTGCTGTCATCCAAGGGGAGATTATTTAAATTAAAATGTTACTGCTGGAAAATTCTAGTTTTCAAGGAAATGAGCCTCTCAGAATATAAAAGAGGAGCTTAAAAAAAAAAAAAAACAGAAATACAATGTTGGCTGCATTTCCTAGGTCCCATGGCAGCTGGCATTTAACTGGCTTCAGACAATGGGAGGCTTGGGGGAAGTGGGGTTTGGGAAGAAGGAAGAAGCCAAGGTATTTCTCCTCCTCTCTCTCTGTTTGCCTTTGATGGCATTTCTGGCAGTGGCTTCAGTGCCCAATGAACAGGCCTATTGTGGTTCTAACTTCTATCTGGTGATCTTAGCCTCTGGGCTCTGTGACATAACCTCTGTCCCTGCAGCCTTAGGTGGTCACAGTTCCCACTTGTCTAAACTCTGTGCTGCCTCCAGTCTCTGGTGGGCTTCTGAGATTTCTCATTGTCAGTGTGTGTAATCAGTTCTGGTTTGTCTTTTTCTGGTGGGCCCAGAATGGTCCCGCCTCTGAGTGCCTCACACTTTGCCTGTTTCCTACACACACCATTCATGATTGTAGGATGGGATGGACCTGCTGCTCAGACTCCACCAGAGGAGAGCCTATGGAAATTCAGAAAGAGTTGAAATAAAAGTGAAGAAATTAAAGTGCTAGGTGGGGGTGCTGGCAAATGAGAAAGAAAGTGGAGAAAGAGACCAAAGCTAGGAAATGGGAAATAATGTCACTAGTGGTGCCTTTAATGCATTTTATGACAGATCTTAGTAATTACACTTCCCAATGTTATAAAAGCTTGTCTAAAGGATCAGCACAGGAATTAAAGAGTACTTGAAATGATTTACTTATTTCTGAAGCATGGGAATCTCATTTTATAAAAATATTTCTGTTTGGGATGGTTTGCTGCTTTATAAAAGCCATCAAGAACAAAACAGAGGTCAGGGACAGGTATAGTAATATTTGGGGGGATTTCGTTATTTTCCTTCTGACCTTGTGTGGCCTTCTGTCACCAAGATCTCCTATCTTAGAATCCCCGTTTGCAGGTTCTAGGGCCATGCTTCAGAGTATGAGCATCTATTTAGATGCACCAGATCTTCTAGAACTCTATCCAGCAAACTAACCAGGGTGAAGGAAAATCCTGATGGGAAAGCAGTAGGAATCTGTGGGCTGGGGATAGGCTGAGGGGGATGCAAGGAAGGTGTTAATGTATAAGCCCTACTCTTTATTTATCTGTGATGCTCAGCATGTTACCTAAATTCTTGAGTTATCCTCCATTTCTTATCTGCAAATGGGAATACTGATGTTTGATCTATAGTAATTGTGAAAACTAAATAAGTTAATATTTATAACATGCCACCTACACAGAGTGGAGAGGGAATACATGGTAGTTGCTCTCATTAACACTATATTCCTCCCCATCAACCTGTTCCGTATTCAGAGTAGACACAGACCTTACTTAGCACCCCTTCCTGGTAGCCTAATTATATGGAATTGGTATTTTGAAGGACAGGATTTCCCAAACTATGTCTCACGGACCACTGGCCTCCCTGATATCATAATTGGTCTTCTCGAAATACAGAGGTGATAAGATATTCAGCTTCCTTCTATTTTCTTGATCATAACTCTTTTGTTAAGCACAATATCCAAATTACCCAGGATATAGTTTACTAGACAGTGAAACAGTGGTCATCACCCTGTACTTTGGGAAAGACAGACTTCTGCTATATTCCTAGTCGCATTATTTATGGTTGTATGACCTAAGGCCGGTTTGTTATTGTTTTTGAGCTTAATTTCCCATGATATAAATGGTAGTCATCATAGAATTTGCTTTGTTGTTGTTGTGACTTTTTTTTTAAGATTTTATTTTATTATTTATTCATGAGACACAGAGAGAGAGAGAGAGAGAGAGAGGCAGAGACACAGGCAGAGGGAGAAGCAGGCTCCATGCAGGGAGCCTGACGTGGGACTCGATCCCAGGTCTCCAGGATCATGCCCTGGACTGAGGGCGGTGCTAAACTGCTGAGCCACTGGGGCTGCCCTTGTTGTGACATTTTTTATTATTTTATTTTATTTTATTTTATTTTATTTTATTTTATTTTATTTTATTTTATTTATTTATTTTATTTATTTTATTTTATTTTTAAGATTTTATTTATTTATTTATTCACGATAGACACAGAGAGAGAGAGAGGCAGAGACACAGGCAGAGGGAGACGCAGGCTCCATGCAGGGAGCCTGACATGGGACTCTTGTCTAAAGGATCCCGGGACTCCAGGATCGTGCCCTGGGCCAAAGGCAGGCGCTAAACCACTGAGCCACCCAGAGATCCCCCTTGTTGTGACATTTTAATAAAATCTGTGTCTTTTTATCTGTTCGAGTATTAATTCCCAGTCGAGAACGGAGAAGTCGTGGGCTCAACTGGCAATAACAAGCCTCCCGTAGTATCTTTTTCTAAGACCAAGAGACTCTTGGTCTGCTCCATATTCCTCATGGGCAATGAATACCCATTACACTACTAAAACTGGAAAACTTGATTCTGAATCAGGGATGTGGGTACATATGCTAGATTTGACACAATCTGGACCCCTCCATGCAAGAAGCCTGTTCACCAGTCTTGCCTATGGAGAACCAGTGCATTGAACTTGAGCCCTCCCCCAAGGCTCCATGCCATCCATGACATAGTAGTTCTGCCCAAGGGTACAATCTCATCTTGTCCACGACTCAAGCTCAGGACATGTATGGGCATATGAGACTGTGGGTTTATTGTCTCCAGAACCTCCAATTTTTGAATGATTGGATTTGGAAACTTTTAGTTTACATTGTACGATTTGAGCCTCTGGTCAAATTTGTGCTGGCCAGTCTACATGACTGATAGTTTTGGTCTTTCCTGAGAGAAGGTAATTCTGTTTATTTTTCACTGAGGCAGAATCAACCTTATCACTCCTCCTTCTTCTCTTTCTCTGTGGGGACAGAGACAGGTGTGGTTGTGGCAATGCAAGATAGAGCTTCTAAAGTGGTACCTGTCAGTGGGCCAGTGAGAGACTATAAGCCCAGGGAGAAGAGAAAAGAAGACAGCATTCAGACTCTAATAAGGAATCCTCAGGATCAGAAGGAGAGGCCCAGGAATGGATTCAGCCCATCCTCATGATGTTCCTGCTTCTTGCTACCTTGTAGGACCCAATATTTTGGGTTCTGCTGGTGAGAGAAGGTGTTTGATGGGGAGGCAGTAGGAAGCTTGGAATCAGGAGTGAGACAAGGGAGACTGAGTTGGTGGAGAGTAGAGTCAATATAAGCCTCAGATAGGCAATGTAAGCCTCAGGTGGAGTCCTGGTGGATTATAAAGTTTTTTCAGAGAAATGGGTTAGCTAGGTCAGAGGGTGATTTCCCAGCTGCGTTGATGTCTTGTTTTATCCATCAAAAGGGCCATGGAAAGAGCAATGGAGGTAAACTTGAAAGATAAAAGCAACAGAGGGCCCAAAGAAATCAATGAAATTGATGAATAAGCACTTTACCCTAAAATAGGGACCCATGAGAGTGGCTGCCATTTTTTTTTTTTTTCTAGAAATACGGATGATTTATAAAAGACTATGTTGTTCCTAGATGAAGGCTGTTTCCTTGTCAACAGGTAAGAAGAATGAAGAATTCATGAGTAGTACTTGATTAGAAGTCAGGGAATCTGAGAATCTGAGTTTCTTCCAAACCTAGTTTCTTATACTGGGTTTTGTTTTGTTTTGTTTTGTTTTGTTTTTGGTCTCAAGACTGACCAGGGTTGGGAAACAAAGCCTGGATTAAGACAAGCATGTTTATCCAGCCACATCTAAAGAGCTAACGTGCAACAATGTGATCACAGTTTCCTGTTGGAGCCTGGGTGTCTATATCCCCTGATGGTGGAGGGCTGGCATTCAGAGCATACTCTCATTCCCTAGATGGTATAGAACAGGATGGAATGCCATCAGCAGAATTGTGGTTGAGAAGAAAACATAATAATAATAATACCATCAGTATAATAAAGTGGAGGGAGTAGTACCAGCCAATGGCCTGGAAACTCAAGAAGTTTAAGGAGCATCCTGGCCCAATGAGCTGTAGCTGTTCAAAGTGTTTAGGCTGATGGAAGTGAGCCACCAGGGCAAGATGGTCCAGAATAGCTCATGAAATGGGAGGTAGAAATGGGTAAGAGCAAAAAGCACAATTATTTTGAAACCACAAAATTAAAAGCTGGAACAATAATTCATTGAGTAGTATTGTGTCTGTGTGTTACAGTCAAATATTCTGAATTGACAGCTAGGCTAACGGAGCAGTCTGTCTGAGGTCAGAAGTGGGCCACTGTGAAGGCACATTCCTGCAGACCATATCTGAAATGAATAATATTAGGCCTGAAGCTTCAAGGCAAGTAGAAATCATACTGGAATGTGAACAACAATAAAAATTATCATCACTATTTATTGAGAACTTACAGTGTGTCAAATATTTATTTTATACTCATACTAATCTTCTTTTTTTTAATTTATTTTTTATTGGTGTTCAATTTACTAACATACAGAATAACCCCCAGTGCCCGTCACCCATTCACTCCCACCCCCCGCCCTCCTCCCCTTCTACCACCCCTAGTTCGTTTCCCAGAGTTAGCAGTCATACTAATCTTCAAGCAACTATGGAAGGTGGTAACTTTAGCAACACATATCGAGGGGAGTTACTTGCCCAGAAACAGTGACAGCACTGTGTTCTGAACCCAGATTTATTTGGCCTCAAACCTGGTTTTGTACTGTGGATCATTTTATCTCTCTACAAGCCAGTCTGTTAATAGAGCAGAAGATGATTGCATCTGCCTTCTAGAAAGACATGACTGGAGGTGTGGTTGTGGCAATGCAAGATAGAGCTTCTAAAGTGGTACCTGTCAGATCCTGCAGCCGCCTCAGCCTTTTCTGGCTGTGACTCTTTAAGATCATGACTTGCAATCAGCTCTGGGCATTGCCACATTACTCTTGACTGGAGCAAGGACATCACTGCCTCATTCTATCAGTATGTCCAGTCTTGAATTCACTTGGCTGCCTTAACACCCACATTTCCTCCTGCCTGTAAGTGGGTCCTGGGTTTTCTTATCCCAGTGAGCTACATGCACCCTTTCATCCACATCCACTTTACATGATGGGCTTCTCCATTTTACTTTATGATTTACTTTATGATTCCCCAGGGATCCAAAAAACCTGGCTGAACCCCAGCTGAATCCTGTTCCAACCTGACACTCTTGCTGGGAGGTCTGCAGCAAACACAACCATGGCCCCAAACTGGGCTGTTACTGTCCACACAGCTGATGCTGCCCTAGCTACTGTATAGTGTTGGGGAAATAGTTCAGCCTGGGCTTCAAAAGCTGGCAGTTATTTACTTTCTGTGAAACCATGCAACTTAATTTGTCTGAGTCTCAGTTACTTCACCTGTGAAATGGGGAAAAAATAGTACTTGCCATGAGTTTTGTTTTGCTTTGTTTTGTTTTGAGAGAGAAAGAGAGAGCAAGAGTGGGAGTATGAGCAAGGATGGGAGAGCGGTAGAGGGAGAGGGAGAATCTTTAAGCAAACTAAACCTCAAGCTGAGGCCAGGCTTGATCTCACAACCCTGAGATCATGACCTAAATCAAAGTCAAGAGTCAGATGCTTACCCGACTAGGTGCAGGCACCCCTTGCCACGAGAATTTATGGAGCCTCCATTATGTGCCATTTATTGTCTCTTGTACATTATCACATTCAAGGTCACCATAACCCTACTTACCCTACCCTCCTTTCTTTCTCCTTGGTTGAAGTATGATTCTTCTATTCTGATGTCTGATAAAAGCTGAAGTTTATTGTGCTTTTTGGTTACTGTGTTTTGATTATCTAACTGCCCTCACAAAGACTACCTAGCAAAGCCTGGTTACTTTCTCTAGCTGCTCTTGTACCCAGTTTCAAGTTCCTCCAGCTTTTCACCAGCTTTTCACCAGCCATGTTGTAGAGCTACTAGCATGCCTCACAACCAAGATCCATAGGGTGCAGATCACAGAGGTTCTTGTGTGCTGAGCTGAGGAGACTAGATGTTACCCAGTAAACAGTGACCATCATGTGTCATGTTTTGAGGGATGGTGGATCATTTAGGAAGGGTGACTTACATGGTGGAATGGAGGTCCCCTCAAGAGGTACTTGTAATTAGCAGAGTTGCTTCCTTGCTGCCCTAGCTTATAGCATGGGGTGAGGACAAATTTGTGTACCCCCAGTGAGTTGCCAAATGGGAGCCAATAAGTTAATTAAATAAGAGTATTAGTATGAATCAAAATGTGCTCATGAACAGCTGCTCTATGATATGCTAGGACAGAAATTATAATTCTGTGCTGCTGGCAAGATATGCCGGTACTTGATAAACTTAATAAAACACTGGAGTCTATTGATGTTGCTGTACCATTAAGCACAAGACTCCCCAGAACATAGGCAGTGGATAAAAATAACTGTTCATGCCTGAGACTAAGAGAGAACAACCAGGGGTCATTCAGTGGCGTGGTAGACACATTCCACTCCAACACATTGACGTAAACCTATGTGGATGGCTTACTTCCAAGGGTCAAAGGGTCCCCCTACGTTATTCAAGTACTGCATGGGGAGGGGAGCCAGACCTATTGCTGCATTTTTAAAAAGCCAACTCCTTTTTGGGAAAGCTCATGAAACTCTCATGATCCTGGATGTATTGGAAGGCAACTGGAGCTTGGGATGGTAGAGGACTCACCTAAGTTAGCGTCTTAAGCAAGATGGAAAACTGAAGCCCTTTGTTGAATGCAGTTTATTCTTTCTTTAAATGTTGTGTTTGGGGATCCCTGGGTGGCGCAGCGGTTTAGCGCCTGCCTTTGGACCAGGGCGCGATCCTGGAGACCCAGGATCGAATCCCACGTCAGGCTCCCGGCATGGAGCCTGCTTCTCCCTCTGCCTATGTCTCTGCCTCTCTCTCTCTCTCTCTGTGTGACTATCATAAATAAAAAAAAAAAAAATTATAAATGTTGTGTTTGGAAAACTTTCAAGCCTACCTAAAGGCAGAGGGATTCATGTAGTGAAACTTCATGTGCCCAGCAACAAATATTAGAATTTTATCAGTACTTTTTTTTCCCCTGGACTAATTTGAGCAAATACTAAAGACCCAACACTGTGGTCCACAAATATTTCAGGGGTCAAAGTACTTTAGGGCACAAAGTGCCCTGATAGGACACTCCTTCAGTAAAAGGGAAAATGAAGTGCTGTCCATAGGTTTTCATTTAATATGCTTACATCTTATTTTAAAAATGAACTTATGATTTCTTTTTGTTTTTTGTTTTTTGTTTTTTTTTTGTTTTTTTTTTGTTTTTTTTTATGATTTCTTTTAATTGAACTTTAACAGCATAATTCAACACACACTGGATTTCTACCATGCCAGTAACTGTGTGTAATTAGGAAATAAATATCAACAATTTACTTCCCCTGCCCTCAACTCTACAGGTATAAGCTAAGAAGATAAATGGGTGAAGTTTGGAGAACTATCTTTCAAGCCCAACAGAACCCGCTGGTTGTGTGACTACTATCATTTAGCTTCCTCTGATCTAAAATGAGGCTATGAATCAGTTATCTACTGTGGTAATAGTGCATAAGACCCAACACTTGGGCTTAAAACAATAAACATTTATCTGCTCATGTGAATGTAGTTCAGAAATTTAGGTTTAGACTTGGTTACACCCTTCTGTTCTTTTCTGGGTTTGTTTACACACCTGGGGGTTACTGGCTGTGGAGTTATCTAGGACACCTTCAAGCTAGGGTCACTGTGATGAGTCAGCTGTTCCACTTGCATCTCAGGTCCATGTCAGAGAAGACATGGAATGAACAGAAATACAAAAGTCCTTTTCCAAGTCTCTTCTTGTATCTCATTTGTTAACATCCCATAGCTAGTTGCATGTGGGACCCTCTGCATCAAGGAGCCAGCAGTGAGGTGATGCCCTGTGGGAATAGAATGCTGCAAAGCTACAGGGCAAGAGGTGCTGTGGATTCAGGGAAAGATAAGGAAAGAGGCTTATTCATGTAGTCAGCATATCACAGGACCTATTACATGGGGTCAGCATGGGGGTTACATGAAACAGTGTTTGCTAAGATTTAACATAGCATTTGGCATATTATAAGTTCTCCCTAGATGTCACCTATCAGCTATTATTGTTATAATTATTGTCCTATTATTATTGTTAACATTTCCAGGTAATAATAAAGGGAAAACAAAGTATGACAGGAACATGGAATATGGAAAGACTTGTTCTAATGTGGAATGAGGAGGAAGATGGCTGAGGGAAATAACAGAATTAGACACTGAGAAATGGGACAACAACAAAAACAAACACACACATGCAATACAGAAATTTCCTCCAAAGTCCACACATTCTGTTAGGTTGGACTTGACAAGCATCTGACTCCCTGAATAACTTGAAGCATTCCAAGAAGCTTCCCAACCTCTCAGTATCACTTCCATTGGCCCATAACCTCATTTAAAATTCCTCCTGGGAGAATCATTCTTCTGGGTAAGACAATATCATCACCCAAAGGACATGGGGCCCCACCATGATGCCTCTACACCTATTATGGTTCTTAGTAGCAGTAATGGGAAGCCTAGTCCTTTGGGGGAGGAGCCAGGCCAGTGGGAAGAGGGTTGGTGATGTGAGATGCTGCCCTCCTTGGTCAGGCTCTGAAAGCAGCTTCCATAGAATGACTCCTATGGTGTAGGCACTGAGGGGTTAGTCCTGTGTAGGAGGATGATGAAGGAGAAAGAATGAGAAGTTTCTGGCAAAATAACTATCCTAGACTGATTTTCTCTAGAAACAGATCCTGAGATTTGAGTGGCTTGTTTAGTATGCGATCCCTGGAAACATTGAGAGGAGAAGTGAGGCAAGATGCTGAAGGGTTGTTTATGAACAGGATATTGCAGTGAGCTAGTGGGGCTCAGTCCTCTTCAGGGGGGAGCATAGGGTATGTACCAGACCTGTCCCACCCACATATGGAGGAAGCAGGGGGCATTTCCAGCTCTCATCCATCTGCGGTGCTGGGCTGTTCCCGTGGGCATCAGCTCCCTGGCACTTGCATCTTGCCCCTCACACAATCCAAGCATGTTCCAGTGGGAGGGTGCCGAAGGAGTGACGAGTGTGCACAGGATGACACTTTTGAGTCAGTCTGGGAACCACGCGTGTGAAGGGGATATGAATGAGGCACCAACCACAAGTTCATCCGTGACTCCAGATGGGATTTCAGTGTTGCTGTAAAGCAGCCCTCCTCATGGGCTGGTCTTTCTCTCCTGCACCATTTCCCATAAGGTATATTTATATTCCAGAGATATGAAATATGGTGTGGGGGAACTGTGTAGATCTCCCCTCTCCTTATGCTTTTCAAAGTGGATGCTAAACACTTCCTGTCATCTGGTGCAGTGAAGGAGGGAGGGGGATGTGAGCCAAGGCAGGAGGAGGTGTGAACATGACAGTAAACTATAAGGGCTTATTATTTCCCCCAATGCTGAAGTTTTTGATGATGACTGAAAGGCATAACTAGGTGTGAAGAGTAAGCGGAAACTGTTAAAAAATAATCAGTCCTCTTTAAACAGACTCACGTTCTTGTGATCTCCATTTTTATTGGTTTTAGATTTACTCAACAACATACATCATTAGAAGTATATAAAGTGGATCAATCTATTTATTTGCAAAATATTTAGAGATAGCAGTTTGTGTGCAGGAGGGGAGGGGAGCTAAGACAAGGAGACACGTGAGCTTTTTCCAGTGAGATTCTCTCAGCTGTAATCAAATATATCCACTTGAAAAAAAACAAGCAAGAAAAAAAAATCTTACAGAGATGACTGTATATTAAAACAAGGGAATTGTTTGCAGGGGCAAAGTAGGGATACAGCATAAATCATCATGAAACATACGAGGGATGTTAAGAACAGACTAAAAGTAGTCTCTTTGTCATCTATTTTCCGCTGTGTTCTCTTCCCTTTGTCCCAGCTGGGTGCTGTCTTCCTAGTGAAAGAAGAGAGAAGGTCCTCAATGTAAACACAAGCTGAGGGGCAGTGAGGCAGACAAATGACGGAGAATTATTACCTCAGCCATTCATAGTCTGTAATTTTTGCAACAGATGTTAATTTATTGGATCGTTATCAATAGTCCTGGGCAGACAGTAAGATTTCTATTTTGTGAATGAGGCAGCTGAAGCTCAGATGGGTTATGTGACTAGTTCAAATCACACAGCTAGACAAAGGTAGGGAACTAGGGAAGGGCTCAGGCAGGATTTATGGCATTATGTCTAGAAGTCATGGATGTAGATCTATCCCCCTCCTCCCACTCCTGGGGACTTACAGCCTGATATCTTAAGGTGACCATTCACTGATTAATTCTATCCTCATATGATAAGAAAACAACACAGAACAAAGAGTGATTCTTTTCCCCATGGAATTTCTGACACCTAGCTCATGATAGCTACCTGGTGGCTAGCCAGAGTCCATGGGCAAGACAATCCATCTGAAGTGCTAATCCTACAGGGTGTGATGGAGTAATATTGATCAATTCAATTTCTTATCCTGTTTCATAATGTGATCCATCACTCTGTTCCAGAGTAGAAAAAGCAAGTTCAGACAACTGACTGGCTCTTGGGTGAGTGGAGTAAAGGGAATCAGGGTGGTAGGGGCTCTGAAGTCCTGAAAACAGGCAAAATGATTAGTCAGTCTATCCATTGATAGTGGTAACCCAACTGCCAAGCTGGGATTTTTTGGAAGGTTTATGAAGTCTGGGGAGGGAGACAGAGAGACATAAGTAAGTCAGGGTTCTACTCTCTTCAAAGAGAAGTTACAGCATGAGACAGGTTAGTGAACCAGTGACTCTAAATTGAGTTGCATTGGGGTAGGGTCTTGAGATTCTGGACTTGGGTGAAGTAATAAGGTAGTGATGGGGAGGTGACAGATTTACCACTTGGGGAACAATGCCAAGTCCAATAATTAGCCATAGAATGCCATGATTTAGGGTCAATATTCCATAAGGAAAACCTGGGCCACAATAGTAAATAGAAGCAATGGGGTGGGGGTTGTAGGTGGGGATGAAGCCAGAGAGAGAGAGTTTGGATGAATTGGATAAATTGTCCCATTGAAGTTACAACCCTGGGCCCTGGTTGAATTTGAGTATGGCACAAGCAGGTTGGCGTGGTTGACAGCAGAAGACTAGGTTACTTAGAGATTCTCTCTCACCTCAAGCATTGTCCAGTAAGATGTGCTTGACCCATACGACCACATGGTGCGCTGCATTATCCCCATTTTACAGATGGTGCTCAATGCAATGACCATTACACCTCCTGGCATTAATGAAAATAGTAGATAGTATTTGAATAAATGACCAATACAATTAAGGAATGTATATACTATGGTAATAGAAGAGAACAGATTTGGCTTTTAATAGGTGATCTAAGACACGGGCAGAATAGACTTCTTGAGCACCTAAAATATATGGGGTAGGAGCGCTTAGGTGGCTCATTTGGTTGAGGTCTGATTCTTGGTTTTGTCTCAGGTCATGATCTCAGCATCGTGAGATCCAGCCCCTAACTGGGCTCTGGGCTGGGCAGAAAGCTTGCTTAAGATTCTCTCTCTCCCTTTGCTGCCCACCCCCAATATTATGTATTTCCACAAATATCACATCACCCAATACTTGAAAAACCCCTGCATCATAGGTATTATCATTGGTATCATTCAGATAGGGAATCTGAGGCTTCTTTTTTCAAGAGTTGTTCCCAAGTTTACATCCTGGGAACTGTGAGTAATGACCGTAATTCTGCCTCCTGGTCCCAAGGTCTCCAGAGCAGACTGCTTCTTCTGTGTGAGATGAGGTTCCTGAGTCTGGAGCACTGGCCCACCTTGGTGAGATGCAGAAAGAACCCTGATTATGAAAAATAATGAACAGAATAGAGGTCTTATATTTTACCCTAATTTTTATGTTTATTTACATTGTCTTAGAGTCTGGTGAAAGCCATTCTTCTTTTATAAATTAAGTCTTTCAAAAACAATGTTCCTCATAATTCTTGGGTTAATCAATAACTTGAAAACTAACCCTTCTCTTTCTTTCTATCAGTGTCTGGGCCTCCGATCCAAAGGGGCTGGGCTGGATTTTCTCAAGGGATGGCAAAACCTTGTCGACCATATAATAATGGATGAAAATTGGTTTGGTTTCTAATAAGCTATAGAAGATGTGAAACACAGTCCAAACAGAGAAACGCTGCCTGTTCAGAGATATTACTGTCATTGGTTACTATAATAATAGTAAATAAACTAATAATAATTGCTAAAATAGATACTAAAATACTAAATACTATATATATTCTAACACTAAAACACTGAATACTAAGTATATACTAAATAATATTCAACAATAAATGATAAAATATTACTAAAATAATACAAATAATGGCTTAGTTTATATGAGCTCATATAAATTATAATTTCACCTATGATATATCATTTTGATCTGCTCTGTTGGATACAGGTAGGGCCAAGACACTTTGTAAAAAAATTTCTAAAGCAATTAGGCTGATTTTTATAGTAGGTTAATATAATGTATAATAGAAAGAGTAAGAGCCCTTAACGATTAATCCATTCTAGATATTTTTCAAATTATATACAGGAAATTAAATGCAATCGACAAACATACCTTGGGGATCACATTAGGTGCTGATGGGGAAAATAAAGACAAACGAGTCAGAGCCCCAGCCTATGAGGGGTTTCTGTCTTCTGGGAGAGATGATTCTTAAGTTTTCAGAAAGAAGAATGATTGTGAATGATTTGAGTGATAGTTCAAGGCTGCTCTGGATGAGATGTTTCCGGGAACTCACCCAAGTGCCTGCCTGTATAATATGGACTCTTCCTAACAAGCCGGGTCCCATGTTCTCCAGGTAGATACTATAGAATGTCTTCCTTTTGCTGGAGTCCCACAGGCTCAAGTTGAAGTCCATTTAATCACTTACTGATGGGATGGTCTGGGACAATTTGCTCACCTCTCCAAGCCTCAGTGGCTTGTTCATTAACAGGCATGCAACTGGAACCAAGGAAGCAGGCCACATCCAGTACAGCTGGCATTCCCCATGCTGGGATCCTGTGCCTCAGGCTCCACTCATAGAGGGAAGCCACAGGTAAGCAGGCTAAGGTGAGGAAAACTTCAGACATCATATGAAGACATTCAGAGCAGTTACTGGGCTAGAATATTATACTTGAGTTTCTGTTTTCTGAAACCCAAGAAGATTCCAGGGGAGCAGAGGGAGGTAATGAAAGTGCATAGATGGTTTATGCACATGACTTCTTGTAGGTGTCTATTCACCTGAGGGGAAGGGGTCATGCAGGAGATGGTGACAGGCAGGCATCTGGGGGCAGGGCTCCTGGGGTACCCCTGGCTTACTCTCTAGCTGAGGTTCCCTGACTGGTGTCTGAGCTTTCAGCCAAGAGTGTAGGCAGAGGCCAAGGATGAAGTGCTCTGGATTATGGAAGCAAAGGGCCATGAGTGCCACTGCTCACTCAGGGATCTGCTAACTCTGCCCAACATGACTGACAAAACCCAAGCTTCTTCATTCAGAGCCAAAGGCCGCACAGCTCTGGTATCTTGAGGGCTCCAGGGAGAGGTGACAGTTTTGGGTGGACATTGACCCTGACATGCAGATCAGGCCTCATGATGCCTTGGGGAGCAGCGATCCTGCTAGTGGAACTGGACTGCTTTGCAGGTACAAAGTGGGAGCTGGACACATCTCAGGTCAATGGGGGAGGGCTTTCCAGGGAACAGAGGGCTGATAGATGAGGTTTCTTATAATTATGGTTCTACAAGTAGATGATATTATTATGATCCTACAAGTAGATGATAATGTGAGCAAAGTCAGATCACTAGACCTCAGTAGGACAAGTAAGGGCCCAGGCAGGCCCTGACACTCTCTTCTCCAGTTCCCATCCCTAGCGCGCGCACACACACACACACACACACACAGAGGCATATGCATTTTGTTGATCTACAGGCCTGGATTCATGAGAAAAGGTGGAAACCACATGCTGGATTCCCAGGTCCCATGATGTAAGCTGGCCATGGTCACCAGGTGCTGCAAACAACAATATCCTCAGTTCCAGGAAGGAAAAAAAAAATCACTGGACTATATTTGTTTTGAAAATGTTTAGTAGCCTCAAACAGGTCAAGGGAGGTGAATGTTACTTTAAAAGTGATGAAAAGCAGCAATTTCTTCCTTTCCTTTTATTTAATTTTTGGAGTGTATTTCTTTTTTTGAGGGGGGTAAAAATAATACATGCCTATCATAAATAATTGAAAAGCACAGAAATTACAGAATTAATTTTTTTTTTTATTTATTTATGATAGTCACACAGAGAGAGAGAGAGAGAGAGGCAGAGACACAGGCAGAGGGAGAAGCAGGCTCCATGCACCGGGAGCCTGACGTGGGATTCGATCCTGGGTCTCCAGGATCGCGCCCTGGGCCAAAGGCAGGCGCCAAACCGCTGCGCCACCCAGGGATCCCAAAATTACAGAATTAAATAAAGAAAACATCATCCTAGATCCCAGAAAATGCCATCTTAATGCAGTCTTTTGTGGGTGTATAAAATTCTATGTAAAATTTTACATAAATGATGTCATACTGTTGTGTCCTGCCCCCCCCCACCAGTATGAAAGAATATTTTTCCATGTCATAACTAGAAATCCACATCACTTTTAATGGAAGCTTATTATCCCATTTTATATATACATAATGTCATTTATTTTCCAATCATATTCTTATGAAACATTTAGTTAGCCTTAGAAAATTTTCAGAATTACAAACAAAGATGAGATGAACATCCGTGGACAAACTTCTTTGGATCTTGTTTGATTTTTTTAAAATTATTTTTTAAGATTTTATTTATTTATTCATGAAAATACACAGAGAGGAGAGAGAGAGAGGCAGAGACACAGGCAGAGGGAGAAGCAGGCTCCATGCAGGGAGCCTGATGTGGGACTCGATCCTGGGGACTCCAGGATCACGCCCTTGGCTGAAGGCGGCGCTAAACTGCTGAGTCACCTGGGCTGCCCTTGTTTGATTGTTTTATTATGCTATAGTCCTAGAAGTAATACTGCTGCATCACAGGGCATGTATATTATCCGGGCCTTGGCACATGGCAGTGGTTTCAATCTGTGCACAGAGCTTCTGAAGGGGGGGCCTGGCTGCCACCAGAGGGAACAGAAGCAGGAGGGCATGAAAAGGCAAAACCCCAGGTCCTCTACCTCCTCTCCACCCCAGAGAAGCTCCAATTTTATCAGTTTTACAGATTGGACTCCATGTAGGATATTGTTTGAAATTTTTTCTTGGACTAATCATATATTTATAAAGTTTGAAAACGACAGTATATAAAGTTAGAAAACCTTACCAATGATTGCAACTTGGTGACACAAATATGTCGTGTGCTTGTTTCAACCTCTGTGTCCTTGAACTGGTTACGTTGTTGGTTTTCCAGTGACTCAGGGAAATTATTATCTTAATTATCATAATAATGATAATGATTTTCACTGAGGTAGGAGGCCCAATTTAGACTAATTTTTATCAAGAGGTGAGAAATGCCTAAAAGAGAAGGACTAGGGGAGTTTCTGAGAATAAGACTGGGAATTTCAAGATCTCCAGCCAACTGATAACAACTTTTTTTTTTTTTTTTAGATTTGGGAATTTTTTATTTTTATTTTTTTATTTTTATTTATTTATTTTTTATTGGTGTTCAATTTACCAACATACAGAATAACCCCCAGTGCCCATCACCCAATCACTCCCACCCCCCGCCCTCCTCCCCTTCTACCACCCCTAGTTAACTTGCTCCTATAAGAAGGGTTGAGGTAATAAAGGTAAAGGGTAATCACTGCTCTTGCTTCCATCTCTCCCTCCTTGTGTATTATACCTTGTCCTATTTCCATATAAGCAAATGCACAAATGCACACACACCCACAAACAGAAAGTCATGTCCATTTCTCAGGGAAAATGGTCAACAGTGTTGAGGGTCTTTTTTTTTTTTTAAAGATTTTATTTATTTATTCATGAAAGACAGAGAGGCAGAGACAGGCAGAGGGAAAAGCAGACTCCCCATGGGGAGCCAGATGCGGGACTCGATCCCAGGACCCTGGGATCATGACCTATGTCCAAGACAGACACTCAACCACTGAGCTACCCAGGTGCCTCCCATGTTGAGGATGTCCCACTACCTCAGCATTAGAGAATGCCAGGGCATTTCCAGGATGAAGCCAGAGCTTTCAGCCAGCACTGACTAGGAACCTGGGGTGGATCACCTATGTTCCTAGCCTTCGGAGAAGGAAAGGCTTTCAGGTCTTTAGTCAAAGTGAGGATACAAGAGTTCTGCCCCTAACTAGTCAATTTTCCTAATGAGCTATTAGAAGCTGTTTTTGTGCTGAACACTCTGTCCTCATTATAACTGTGCTTCCCAGAAGCAAAGCTCTCTCTGCCTATTGTAATGAGCAGAAAGCCAGAGTGAAACACAGTTTTAATGAGTTACAGCATGGATGTAAAGCAGAACAAGTTGCATCTGAGAAGAGACCACCTCAAAGTCGGCTGGGGCCAGTGGGGAATTTACAGCACCCGAGTGAACCACACGGAGGTGACTTCTCTCTTTGGCCAGACTGGAAGAAACTGGGTGGGCTTCATAGTAAATGACACGGAGACTGCAGGTGTTAGGAAGGAAGACCTTGGAGGCCTTCTTAGGGCAAATGAAGGAGAATTTATTGTGATCTTGAGAAATAGAAATATTAAACAGTTCCAAGTCATAGATATAGCAACATTTATGTTACTTTACGATGTACCATATTGGCACCAGCACCAGAACATGCCGGGAGTGCTGGTGAGCAGAGTGGAGAAGGGAAGGGCTCATTAGCTATATTAATTCGTGGATTGTTGTTGGGGAAGGTCATCAAGATGTGACCACCAGTTGACCTGTAAGCTGGCCCTGGGCACTCTCAGGTGCCTTACTCCCTCCCCTGTCCTTGGAATGTCGGTTCTGTTTGCCTTTCCTGCTCCCAGAGGTGATTCCCAGAACCTGGCCTTGAGATGGTGATGTGGGGCTGAGAACACTGCCAGTTACCTTTAACTGAACCCAGTTAAGGCCTCTTCATCAACTTTAAGATGTGATCGGCAGGTGCAGGGATCCACTCATCCTGCTGCCGCTGGAGACAAGACTTGTGAGTAAATTCCCTTTGCATATTAAACCTGCCACCTTCCAGCCTGAGGTGGCTGCCTCTTTCTTCGGGAATCGGTTTCAGAGTATAACCAGGAAGCTCCTCATGGGGAACCAACAACTGTCTATGTAGAAAGGAATGGAAAAACGTTAATAATTCAGATTAAACTTAAAAGTGTGTCACACATCCACATGCAGAAGAATGAAACTAGACCACTCTCTTGCACCATACACAAAGATAAACTCAAAATGGATGAAAGATCTAAATGTGAGACAAGATTCCATCAAAATCCTAGAGAACACAGGCAACACCCTTTTTGAACTTGGCCACAGTAATTCCTTGCAAGATACATCCACGAAGGCAAAAGAAAAAAAAGCAAAAATGAACTATTGGGACTTCATCAAGATAAGAAGCTTTTGCACAGCAAAGGATACAGTCAACAAAACTCAAAGACAACCTACAGAATGGGAGAAGATATTTGCATATGACCTATCAGATAAAGGGCTAGTTTCCAAGATCTATAAAGAACTTAATTAAACTCAACACCAAAGAAACAAGCAATCCAATCATGAAATGGGCAAAAGACATGAACAGAAATCTCACAGAGGAAGACATAGACATGGCCAACATGCACATAAGAAAATGCTCTGTATCACTTGCCATCAGGGAAATACAAATCAAAACCACAATGAGATACCACCTCACACCAGTGAGAATGGGGAAAATTAACAAGGCAGGAAACAACAAATGTTGGAGAGGATGCGGAGAAAAGGGAACCCTCCTGCACTGTTGGTGGGAATGTGAACTGGTGCAGCCACTCTGGAAAACTGTGTGGAGGTTCCTTAAACAGTTAAAAATAGACCTGCCCTACGACCCAGCAATTGCACTGTTGGGGATTTACCCCAAAGATGCAGATGCAATGAATCGCCGGGACACCTGCACCCCGATGTTTCTAGCAGCAATGTCCACAATGGCCAAACTGTGGAAGGAGCCTCGGTGTCCATCGAAAGATGAATGGATAAAGAAGATGTGGTTTATGTATACAATGGAGTATTACTCACCATTAGAAATGACAAATACCCACCATTTGCTTCAACGTGGATGGAACTGGAGGGTATTATGCTGAGTGAAGTAAGTCAATCGGAGAAGGACAAACATTCTATGTTCTCATTCATTTGGGGAATATAAATAATAGTGAAAGGGAATAGAAGGGAAGGGAGAAGAAATGGGTAGGAAATATCAGAAAGGGAGACAGAACATAAAGACTCTTAACTCTGGGAAATGAACTAGGGGTGGTGGAAGGGGAGGAGAGTGGGGGGTGGGGGTAACTGGGTGACGGGCACTGAGGGGGGCACTTGATGGGCTGAGCACTGGGTGTTATTCTGTATGTTGGCAAATTGAACACCAATAAAAAATAAATTTATTATTTAAAAAAAGTGTGTCACATTTGAGCCATTATTTTGTGAACAGAGCACAAAAAAATGTATGGAAATACTGTGTGAAAACTATTACCAATTCAGCTAAGAATTCAATCATGTCATTGATGAATGGGTGAAGTTCCCATGAATGTCTTTGTTGTTTTCATTTTCATCTTACTCATTGATTATAAACGAAAAATATCTACCAACATTCACATTGGAACTACACTCATTTATCAATTGAAACCATAGGTTGGTTATAGATATGACAGTTTGGAAAAAATCATGACAAACATTCTGTAAGAATCCATTGGCTCTGTAGAAATTTCAGTGAGGGGGTGCCTGGGTGGCTCAGTCAGTTAAGCATCTGCCTTGGGCTCAGGCCCTCATCTCAGGGTCCTGGGATTGAGCCCTGTGTTGGGCTCACTGCTCAGTGGGGTGTCTGCTTCTTCCTCTCCCTCTGCCTCTTCCCCCCACTTATGTGCATGCACTCTGTCTCTCTCAAATAAATAAAATCTTTTTAAATATTTATTTATTTATTTATTTAAAATTTATTTTTTATTGGTGTTCAATTTGACAACATATAGAATAACACCCAGTGCTCATCCCATCAAGTGCCCCCCTCAGTACCTGTCACCCAGTCACCCCCACCCCCCACCCACCTCCCCTTCCACCACCCCTAGTTCGTTTCCCAGAGTTAGGAGTCTTCCATGTTCTGTCTCCCTTTCTGATATTTCCCACTCACTTTTCTCCTTTCCCCTTTATTCCCTTTCACTATTTTTTATATTCCCCAAATGAATGAGACCATATAATGTTTGTCCTTCTCCGATTGACTTTAAATAAATAAAATCTTAAAAAGAATTTAAAAAAGAAATTTCAACAAAGAGTAGTGTGTAATATATTCTTTGCAAAAGTATATGCTATACATCTTTTATATCAGCAAAATTGATAATAAATGCATAAGATGTACATGCATACACAGTAAAATATCTCATATATACATCATAATTTTTTTTTGCCATGTGGTTATTAAACTTTTACTAGAACATCACTGAAGAGACCACTCCTTCTCCACCGTCCTGTGACCCCTGAGCATCTCAACATATGGAATGGAGGACTGAGGGTTTTGGACTCAGGTTGGAATATGGGTGCTGGGTCTGGCTGCTGTGTGATGTTAGGTAATCACTCGGATTGGTTTTTAGTTTACTGATCTGTCAAAAGGAGACATACCTTGGAGGGCTATGGTAAAAGCAGTTGAGACCAAATGTTGCATTAGCACAGGGCCTGGGAGGTAGCTGGTATTATCAATTTATTACTATGATTATACTTGTGATTATTTGTGAGCTAAAGTATTGCAGATCCAGTTCAGTTCTGGACATGCTAAAAGATGTCCAATGTGTGGGGAGAAGAGAGACACGACGACACAAGCCTTTGAAAGGCTGCTCTCCAATATCACCAGTGAGTAGTTGGCAATTCAACCTGACTTGAGGAGCAGGAAGCAGGTTAATGAACATTTATCATTTGCCAAGTTCTTTGATATACAATGTCTCATTTTGCTTCATGACAATTTCCTAAAGGAAGGTGAAAATCTTATTTTCTGATGAGGACTGAAATAGTATTTTCTTTCCCATATATTCTAGAACTTTGCCATCCTTCCATCAAGAGGTAGAGGCCAGTTCCCCTCCCCTTGAATCTGAGCAGGCTTGCGGTTAGCTTATAGCCAGCAAAACACATCAGAAGTGGCAGACCATGACTTACAAGGTGATATAGCTTCTGTCTTATTAATAAGGATGCTCACCTTTGGAACCCTAGATCACCATGTAAGAAGTCCAACTATCCGGTCCATAATGCCATATGGAACCCACACTTCCTGGAGGGCTATCTTGGTATGCTGGTACCAAATTTCAAGTCCTCCCAATTCAGACTCCAGACATGTAAGTGAAGGAGACTTTACGTGATTTCAGGCCGCTGCTGTCAAGTCCCTCCCAGTCTTAGATCCTCCCAGGTGAGGTCCCAGACATCCATGGGCAGAGACAAGCTCTTCCACTGTGTCGTTTCCAAATTACTGACCTTCAAAATCTGTGAGCATAATCAAACGGTTGTTTTATGTCATTAGGTTTGAGGTATTTGTTACACAGCAACAATTATTAGATTCAAAGTTATTCTCATACACATTTTGCAGACGGGAAAATTGAAGCTAAGAGAGGATAATTATCTTTTATTTTTTGGATAATTATCTTTTATAGTCACACAGCTGGTCATTGACAAATTGAGATTCACACTCAGGGCTTCTTAACTGGAAATTCCACGCACTTTATACCATGCTGCACTGCATGCTCACTGTGGGGTTGAGAACTGCTGCTCTAATAACTAGACGCATCCCAGTGGGGCAGGGTGGAGTGTGGAGGAGAAGGTAAGAGCTAGCCATTGTAGAGAATCTGAGGGCGGTGGGGCTCTTGTTATTAACAGTTGCCTGGAATGCACAGGGGAACTGACCATTCAGAGAGTGGGGAGGGAAGGGGGAAAGGCACTGGGTTCAGACTGAAAGCAATTCTCTTTCCTCTTAACAAAAACAGAACCACACCAAATCCTGTTTCTGGCATTTTGGGGTTTGCAGCTGCTTCTTTTGTGAATACAACATATTTCCACCTGGGGATTGAATTGGTGAATATATATGACCACATCTTTTGGGGTTCTAATTATATGAGGTCTGGATATCAGACAACATAAAGACTTGCAACCTGTCACCAGCCCCTCCTCTGTGTCAGGAGATGGCACACAGCTGGGTCTCCCTCTGAGGGTCTCTGAGGCTCACGGAGGGAGCAGCGAGGCTCCAATCCAGGTAATAGACACTGTGAGGCAGCTACCTAATTTTTTTAATGAGCTATTCCATCGTGTTGTTTATTTACTTACCCATCTCAGTCCTACTAGATTCAGTTCCTTGGGGTCAGGGAATATATTTTCTTCATCCTTAACACCTACAGCACCTAGCACAGAGGAAGAGCTCAGAAAGCTCCTTTGTGCGGCCAATTTTAATTGGGCACCTACTTCTCAATCCTTTATATAGATTTTGACTCAGTCCTCAAAAACAACCCTGTGAAATAGGCACTGCTATATTCTGTGATGGTGTATTTTATGCATCAAACTGACTGGGCATCAGTGCCCAGATATTTGGTGAAACATTTTCTTCTGGATGTTTCTGTAAAGATAATTTTGGGTAAGAGTTACATTTAAATTCGTGGAGGACTTTGAGTAAAGCGATCGCTTTTCCTAACATGAGCCTAATCCAATCAGTGGAAGTCTTGATTAGAACAAGACTGACCTCTCTCAAGCAAGAGGGAATACTGCCAGCAGAGGGCTTTTGAGCTTGAACTGCAACATTGACTCTGAGTCTCCAGCCTGTTGGCCCATCACACAAATGTTGGACTTGTCAGGCTCTGTAATTGAGTAAGCCAATTAATTTCATTAAAAATAAATCTTCCTTTCTCTATACAGATCCTATCTGTTCTGTTTCTCTAGAGAACCCTGACTAATACATATCCCCATCTGTGTTGGGGGGAAACTCAGACATGAAAGGGTAAGCTAGTTACTTATTAGCTGTGCATCCAGGGTTACCCAGTGAGTAAATGGAAGGACTAGGACTGGAACCCAAGGGGCTCTGGCTCCAGAGTCTGTGTTTAAAATCTTTCTGCCTATTGCCAGACAGTTCAGACAGTTCTAAATCTTAGAAAGAACAGAGGGAGGAAGACAAAATCTCTGCTATAGTTGAGCTTGTGTTTGAGTGGGGACAATGCCAGGTCACACAAATATTTTCAAAGGGGCATAGCTGTCTGCTTTATCCTGGTTGCAGGAGAGAGGTTTATGGAGAAGAGGAGTTCAAGGAGTAAAAAGAAGAATGAAAGAGGTCCAAGGGAAGGCGTTAAATGTTGAAGAGTCCAAAGGCCACTTCATAGATTATGTGCACCAGGGCAGGTGCCAGCTCAGCTCAGAGGGCCCCAGTATAAAAGATTGATAACTGATTGATCAATTGAGGAAGATGGGAGTTCTATCCTGCCCACTGGGCTAGAGATTGCCCATATGGCATTGATTGGGAGTAGCAGCTTTCTGTATCTGAGTGTGAATGTAATGATATGTTATGGCCATTGTGCCTCCATCTCTGCTTTTGCTAAATCGAGCAGCTTCCCCCACAGACAGTACTACCTTCTTTTTCCAACCTTGGATATTCCATGGTTTCTAAGCTCCATGTAGGAAGCCACCCTAGATAAATAACTGAACAAGGAATCCTTAGTTTCAGAATGCCCTGGATGTGGAGACACAATCCTCATGTTTCCCAGGCAAGCACCCTGGCCCCCCATTTCTTGAGGCTCCAGACACAGCTGACAAGGACCAAGATGGCCCTGTGGTGGCCTATGCCTTTTGGTGGCCAAGGTACTGTGGGAGGAGAGGAGACTATTGGAGGCTCTGAGGAGGATGGGGAGGAAGGGAAATATGTCTTGCCCTTGCATGGTAAGTGTGTCAGCTTGCTTTGAAGGTGTCTGTGTGAGACCTTGAGCTCTGGCTGGGTGAGGAGCTAGGAGCCTGGAACTCAATGAGTGGCTGGCATGTGTGTGTGTGCTCCCCAGGATTTGACCATACCTCCCCAGGGAGTGATCACAAAGGTAGTTGATCTGAGAGGGACTGGCTGTTGGGCACAGGAGGACACCTGCCAGTTCTGAATCTCGTTGTTTAACGGCCCCTGGGATAGATGCAGGGTGACCAACTTGTTCTGGTTTACCCAGAACTTTCCTGATTTTAGCATGGAAAATTCAATGTCTGGGAAACCCACTCTGTCTTGGGCTGACCGTTACATTTAGAAATGCTAGATGCAAATCATGCTGAGGTAAGGATTGCCAGGTAAAATATTTCATGAGGTATACTTATGCTTAAACCACCCCCCCCCCAAAAAAAACCCAAACATTATTCTTTATCTGAAATTCAAGTTTAATTGGATATCCTGTGTTTTCATTTGCTGAATCTGGTAACCCTACTCTGGGGTGCTTGGTATATTGTGAAGGGGAGATATTTGTTATTTGGAGAAACTCCCATGTGGGGGAGATTGGGAAATTCTTTGTCTTCTCATCAAGCAAGAAAGGTTTTAAGGGAAACTGAGCCTAACCTATAGGGTAGTGAGTATCTTTAACTCAGGGCTGACAAAAGCATCACTAGGTAGGAGTTGGTCTAGTTGTTAGGTGCATAAACCTCCACAGTGGGCAGCACAGGTCCAGGGCTGATTCTGCTATTCATTAGCTCTGCTACTCTGGACAAGCTACTTAATCTTCTGCTGCCTCCGTTTCTTCATTTGAAAAATGAGGCAGTGACAGTAGCTATCTCACAGGATTTCTGTGATAATTCAATGGTGTGATATATATGCTGCTTTAAAACATTTTTATTTTATTTTTGAGAGAGAGAGAGAGAGAGAGCACACAAGTGGGGGTGGAAGGGGCAGAAGGAGAGGGAGAGAGAATCCTAAGCAGGCTCCCTGCCAAGCATGGAGCCCAATGGGAGGCTTGATCTCACCACCTTGAGATCATGACCTGAGCTGAAATGAAGAGTTGGATGCTTAACCCACTGAGACACCCAAAGATGGTGTCCCAATGATGCTTTTAAAATGGTCTAGGGCCGCCAGAGTAGCTCAGTCCCTTAAGCATCTGCCTTCAGGTCAGGTCCTGATCCCAGGGTCCTAGGATACAGCCCCACATTTGACTTTCTGCTCAGCAGGGAGCCTGCTTCTCCCTCTCCCTCTACCACTCCCCCTGCTTGTGCTCTCTTGTTATTTCTCTCAAATAAGTAAATATAATCTTTAAAAGAATTGAAACATGGCCTAGCACATGATATGGCTACTTTTTGCCTACCTAGCATGCTTCCTCTTTCTCCAGAGAAAGCCTCCTCCAAGCTCTTGGGCTCTGTGGGTATCTGAATCCAGGGTAGCCACAGGACTCAGCCTGGCCAAATGGCACATTCTGTTCTCCAGAGGCAGACTGGTTACTGGTCTAGCGATGACTAGGTAGCACAGATCAGTCCTTTCAGAGTCAGTTCCATGGCTTTTGTTAGGACAGTGAGGGGGAGGCGACCTTTTGCTCTTAAGCTGGCTAGTATGTAAGGCATTGTCCTGGTGCTCCCAGGGACCCCATGGAAGGGCTCTCTGCCTGAGAGTGGGGCCAGTCCAACATAAAGCAAGGCCTGGAAATGGAAAAAACAGACCTACGGTCCTAGAGTAAGTACCTGGACCCAGCCTGGCCTTGCAAGGGACCTTGCAAAAAATTTTGCAGTTGCCTTGTGTGTTGGAGCCCCAGGTCCACCACACATATTCCCTGTACAGCTTTGGGGAAGTTCCTGCACCTCTCTGTTCCTCATTCCTTTGGCTCTTCAATGAGGGTAATAATAGTTTCTCCTTTATAGACCTGTGTGGAGATTACCTGAGTTAATATGTATAAAATGCTTAGAATAGTGCCAGGCACAGTATGCATGCTCAATAAACATGGCTTGTCATCATCTGCATTGATCACTTCTGTTATACAAGACAATACATCTTCTTTGGGGCCCCCGTTGGTTTGAATAGGATGTCTGTCACTTGCTACCGAAAGAATTCTCAGTAATAAATATGCATTTTGAGGAGTACCTGGAATTCTAGGATGACTCAAATGCCTCTCCAGAGAGCACAAAGAGGGTGATTGGCAAGAGTACATTGGGCAGGTGACTGGTTAAGAAGAAAAATTTGAGAGTTTATAGCTAAAATCAGTTGTTGTCAACTTGAATGTGCACTTAGAGGGCTTGTTAAGACAGATTGCTGGGCCCCACCTCCAGCATTTCCAGTTTAAGAGGTCTGGGGTAGAACAGCAGCAATTTGCATTTCTTTTCTTTTCTTTATTCATTTGACAAAGAAAGAGGGAGGGAGAGAGAGAGAGAGAGAGAGAGAGAGAGAGAGAGAACACAAGCAAGCACAAGGGAGGAGGGGTAGAGAAGCAGACTCCCTGCTGAGCAGGGAGCCTAATGTGGGAATTGATCCCAGGACCCTGGGATCATAACCTGAGCCAAAGGCAGATCTGAGCCACCGAGGCTTTCAGGAATTTGCATATCTAACAGGTTTCTAGGTGATGCTGGGGCTTCTGGTCTCAATGCTATACTTGGAGAACCTCTGGATTAGATGAAAGGCTACAGCAATGATATTTATTTAGTGTTATTTTAAATAGTCTTTTGTCATACCTACTATGTTCAAGATGATGTTCTAGGTGCTTTACAAATACTAACAAATTATATACCCGAAGTTGTTAGTGGAGAGCCAGGAAATATACCCAGGCAGTGTGGGGTGTTCCTAACCTGTTTTCAGGCTCTCTCACTGTTTTCTGTTATCAAAGAAAATGAAAGGATTTGGAAAATACAGATGCTCAACCCCAGTTCAAATTGTGGTTCTTTAGGTTTTGGAAGTGGGGAGGACTAGGCCTCTGGGCCTAGGTGGCCCTGACAGCTTTACCACCACTTGGATGACTTTGATCCTGGCTCGGGGTCTCTCACCCTCAAAAAGCGCCTTTTCTCTGCAGTGCTCATGGGCACAGTGAAGGTCTAGGGAGGAGAAGGCTGTTCTCCACTGTAGCTAGTGTGCTAGCAGTGGGGGTTGGGAGAGCAGCCACCAGGAGCCAGAGGTTAAACGATGCCTCTAACTAAGACCTGATAAGATCTTTAGCAATAATTAGCACCTCTTGAGCTCCTTAGAACAGCAATTCCTCTTGCTTTACTTCCTTACACTCCCCATGTCTGCCTGTTTCACATCAGTGAGGAAAATTCAGATGTAGCTTGGCAAAGCAGGGCCAGTGCACAGGATGACATTTCCATGGATTTCTACTGGTTTGTTGATTTATTTCCAGAGAGAAAGGGAGGCTAGGAATGAAGCAACTGCTCTTTATCCTGGAAGGTGCTGTGTATTCTTTTGAATGAACTTCATTTGTTAAGCTGAAAGGGATCTATAGAGATAATCCAGTCCTCTCTCATCCTCCCCACTTCCAAGCCACCAGGGCTTCTCTCCTGCAAAGAAGGGATCCTTTTGGTGCAGAGGAAGGATGCTCTTGGAGAACTGGGTGAACATCAGAGTAGAGAGGTAAATACTTTGCTATAAATGATAAGCCTAAGCTTGATCTTTGAACGAATATAGGTTTGAAGCAAAGCTCTGAGCCTGTTTTGAGCTAGTTGAGACATACCACCTAGATTTCCCCATGACCTTTGCAAAGTGCAGTTTTTCCCTTCATGGGTATTACAGAGTCATTTCAGTCATTGGGACTAAAATAGCAGAAATAACTCAGCAGAGTCATTGGCTTTTGTTTTGAGTTTGTTTTTGTTTAAAATACCACAATTTCATGTCTCAGGAAGCAGTTCAGACACACTTGAAGTAGTGCTGGAATTTACTTCTTCTTGTGTGTTTGCTCATTCTTTCATTAGTCTGTGGTTTGTTGAGTGAGAAGTGCCCTGTAGAGATGTAAAGAAAAGGACTACAAAAATCATAGCATTACTTCTGGAGCTTACAAAATAGTGAGGGAGGGATATATCTCTATGTCAGTCAATTGTATAGTCAATTCTATATAAGGGGTAAGGGACTCGAATCAGCATTTATCATGCATTGGAACTGCAGGTGTTTTATATACATTAGGTTATTTGATAGTCCCCAAACCCCTGTGGTATAAATAGAACAGATGAGGAAACTGAGGCCTAGACAGGTTAAATAAAATTCCCAAGATCACAGAGTTGGTTAGTGACACAGCCATCTGCTGACCCTGTTTACTTAGGTTCAGTGTTTGTGTTGTCTCTGCTCTGCCAAGAGCTGCTGGGCACATGGGTGTGTGAGTTTGTAGGTAGATAGGAACATGCATACACACACAGACATACATGTCATAAAGAGAGTTATTTGACAGAGCACCTGGTAAGGGACCCACAGAAGAAGCTGTGTTTGGTAGATCAGCAGCAGAAATGTGAGCATTCCAGGTGGGGAAAAAAAGAGACAATGATGTGATGGGCATTGGAAGGCACATTAAAATTAGAAGAACCATACACAGTTCTGTTTGCCAGGGAGGTGTGGGTTGTGCAGGAAAATAATGGGAAATGAAGAGTAAGAAGAAATTTGTGGGCAGATGCTAGAAAAAGTTGAATGCTAAGCTCATGATCCTAGGCTCTGGGTGCTGTGGCTGTTGGGTGCTGATAGATGGCCATCTGTCATGATTTCATGCAAGGCCATCATTCTCTTACCCACAGCCCAATACAGCTCAATGTGACATTTTTCCCTATACCCCAAAGAATTGTTTCAGATTTCTTACATTGCCCCAATTTTTCTGGAGTGATGTCAGCAGCACAAGCTGTTTGTCATTCCATTTCAGTCATAATAAGCATTAACACTGGGAAGAAAACCCAAACAGTCTTGAAACTGCCTCTCAGTCCTCTCTTTTCGGGTAACCTGATCCAGGAACATCCCCCACAATACTGAGCATCACTGAGAGCGTTGCAAATACCCACACCAATGCCACTAAAGGCTCTTTTTGATTTCCTGCCTCTTCTGACTGCTAGACTTCCATCACTCCCCATCCTCTACCCATACGTTGTAACATTCTCAGGGATTCCCTTCTAATTCATCCCTCCCGAGCTTCTCTCTGCTTAAAGACAGTGCCAGTTCTACCCCAAGCCCTCTTTCCTTCTCTGGCCACCTTGTGAAGTTCACTCACCCTGTTGCTGATTCATTAATCCTCATGCCATGTACTTGCTTACTTTGCTTAATGTAATTTATGCAGTTTGTTCAATGTTGTTATCTGCAGTAAATTCTTTAGCAAGAGAAAGGATAAAAGAGAAATCACATGGTATGTTCCCCATGCTGACTGTAATGCCCACCTCTTAATATTTCATTTAGACAATGATTGGCTGGAACGTATTAGGTGTGACTTTAAAGAGAGTAAGAAGAGATGATGTCACTGAGGACAGCAGTTTTATGAGTAAGGATAGAAGGGAAGGGGAGAAATATAGTGATTGTGCATGTGTTGGCTGATCCTTGGTAAATATCTATGAGTAGCCCTAATTTGCTTTGACTGTAATTGGACAACTTAGGTCCTTTTAATGCCAGCTGGTGGGCTGACTTCTCTGTCCAAATGCTTCCTACATCCTGTTGGAGACCTACTTTTAGTTTTTTTATTCAAAAGAAATGGTTCCTCTGTTAACCAAGTGCACTGAGAGAAGTGTTGTATAAGACCCTGGGCCCACAATTAAGGGGAAATCTATTGTCATCAGACAGCAGAAGGGTAGTTGAAATATCATCTAATACATGCAGTGGGGACAGGGAAAAAGACAATGAACCATGCCTATATGAGAAAGGATTAAGACAAGGTTCAGGAAGGACAATGCCGACATTTGAGCAGGACCCTAAAGGTTGTATAGGAGTTCATCAGGACCAATAATGAACAGCGGAAAAGGAGAAGAGGTTGGAGAGATTCATGGGAGAAGGGAGAGTATGCATGTACAAAGGCATGGAAACAGAAAAATCAAAAGATAAGGAATGGTAGGAAGGTCGATATGGCTGACATTAGGTAGGTATAAGAAAAAAAGTGATCAAAGGCAACACTCTTCTCCTTTCATGCCTTGTTGGCTCTGCTCTTGTGTCTCTGCAAGCTTGTCCTCTGCCTGGTCGTTAGAGCTTAAAGTTTTCAAGCCTTGATCCTGAACCTACTTTTCTTCTACCCTGTGTCCTCCTCCTGGGCAACCTTGTCCATGCCCCAGTTTCATCTTTCCTTTATGAGAGTGGCATATGAGTTCATATCTCTAGTTCAGAGTCTGACTTGACCCTTAGGCCCACATATATGGTGTGGAAATCTTGAAGGCATCACATTTAGTTAAACTCTGAACCCATCATCTTCACTCTCTTCACCTATTCCTCTTTTAGTGCTCAGAACTATCCATCTAGTTACACAAGGTAGACAGGATCCTGAACATTGGCATCATCCCAAACATCTCTCTTAACTTCCACATCCAATTCACCATAATGTTGATTGTACTTCTTCAATATCTCTCAAATCCATCCCTACTCTCCACTTTTATCAAGTCCATAGCAATTGAAATTTCAATTTTTTGCCTAGACTATTTCAACAAATTCTAACACATCCTCCTGTTTCAACTCTTAATCTCATTTTAAATTAAACTCTGTGGTTCAGAGCAAGGACATCCTTAAGAAATAGGAATCTGAGAAATATGGTGGATTAAAGGTCATAGAAATGTATATTCTTCCCATATAGAACTATATGCACTGGCTAAATGCTACATGGCTCATCTGGGGGAAAAATAAGGGAATTTATTAAGGATTAGTTATGAAATAAGTATGCAAACCTGCAGGATCTGGCACTTGCCATGGTAGTTTATACTCTGGGTTTCAATGGACCATGTATACCAGAAAAATCAAAAGCTGGCCTAACACAGAAAAGGAAGAAAAACCAGACAGCTAGGATAAAGCTGAGACTTATAAAGATTGATATCAGATGATATAACATAGGAAAAAAAATTCTGTCAAGTAAGGTAGTGGGGATATATGCAGGGTTTTTCACTGAACACTCAAAGAGGAGGGATGAAAGTATCCTTTAAGAATTGCTATTTGGAAGTCCTTATTCTAGGCTTGTGACCTACAAAAACAAAACCCAAGCTTAAACATACATATTTAAATAATTCAAGGTTAGCCATTTCCCAGGTGACTTGCAAAAGCAAACCAAATCCTGTGTGGAGGAATAAAAACCTAGGCTTTAAAGAATCTCCACAGATAAAAAGAACATAACTTACAATAAAAAATAAATTAAAACCCATGAAGAGGAAAAGTCAAGATGAGCAACATTAAACAACAAAACAAAACAAAAAACAAATTCATCAACAGACCCATAAAGACTTCATGTACTGAATTTAGATACAGGATATCAAAAGAATGTTTAAGAAATATGAAGAAATTAGGATATGTAGTAAGATAAAGAAAAAGAGCATTTCAAGATTATTGTGATGCATAGGAAAAAGAAACAAACTGAACATTCTAGAAATGAATACCATAATAATGTACAATAAATTATATTGGATAGAGAATTACTATAATGGAGGACATGAGAGAATTAGTGAACTGCAATCTAAAAACAAACTATTGAGAATATAGACAAAAGATCAGCGAGATGGAAAATATCAGAGTCAAAGAGATACAGAAGATACAATGAAAAGGCACAATATGGGGCACCTGGGTGACTCAGTTGGTTAAGTGTCTGCCTTTGGCTTGGGTCATGATCCCAGGACTGGGCCTGAGCCCTGCTTTGGGCTCTCTGCTCAGAGGGGAGCCTGTTTCTGCACCCCCTCCCCGCAACACCCACTGCTTGCTCTCTCTTGCTTTCTCTATCTCAAATAAATAATAAATAAATAAATACAATTTTTAAAAAAGAAGGTACACTATATATAAATGGAATAAGGTAAAATAAAAATAAAAATAAAGAGAATGAAGGAAAGCCAATATGTCCATTACTAATGGCTAATTAATAAAATATACTGATCATTAAATACAGAAAGGCCACTAAATCACATCTGAAATAAATAAAGTTAAATTTGTTCTTAACTGAATTTCAGTGAAACACAGTGTAGAACACAATGGACATACAGAAGTTCTGAAAAATAATCAGAGAATAAAAGATTACCTACAAAGAAATGGCTGTTAATAGTTAATTTCACAAAAGTAGCAGTGGAATCAGGGAGAAAGTGAATCTTTATCTTCAAAGTTAAACTAAGATATTTTTCCTTTTTTAAAAAAAGATTTTATTTATTTATTCATGAGACACACACACACACAGGCAGAGACATAGGCAGAGGGAGAAGCAGGCTCCCTGTGGGAAGCCCAATGTGGAACTTGATCTCAGGATCCCAGGATCACAACCTGAGCCAAAGGCAGACATTCAACTGCTGAACCACACAGGCTCCTCAAAATATTTTTCCTTTTAAAATGTCTCTTCCAGGATCAAGAAAGTAAAATGATTTCAGACAAACAGAAATCAGAAGAGTTAACTAGCAGAAGATTTGCTCAAATGAAACTCCTGCAGAAGGAACCTCAGGGGAAAAAAAAAAAAAAAAAAAGTGTTACCAAGAGGAACATCTGAGTTACAAGAGAAACAGAGAGAAAGACACTGGTAAACAAGTAGGTAAATCTAAGCAAATCTTGATGGTATAAAACAATAAGAGCAATGTATAGTTTGTGTTGTTAAAAGGAAGTATTGCACTAAAATACAAACAAAAAAATAAGTCAACTCAAGGTTAGTTGGTAAGAATGAAAGCATCTGAAGTACTGGTGTTATTTGAGAAAAGAGCAAAGACTGCTGAAGTTTACATTTTACAATAACTCTGCATGTTAGAATTTCTAGAGCAGCACAGTCAAGTAGAGTTTTTAGTGATGATGAAAATTTTCCATAGAACTGCGTTATTCAAAACAGAGCTGTATGCCAAATGTGGTTATTGAGGACTTGACAAGTGGCTAGTTGTGGCTAAGGAACTTAATTTTAAACCTCATCTAATTTTAGTTAATTTAAAATTAAACATAAGTCACTAGTGGCTAAACTTGGACAGTGTGATTCTAAATGACTATACTTTTTAAATCAGTATAGAGGAAAAGTAAGATTGTAGTTTATAGTTAAATAATCCCAAATAGGGCAATTAAGAAGGAAAACAAAAACAATAACAAGAAAAATAAACCACTAAAGCCAAAGCTACAGAGCTAGTAAGTAGTAGAACCAGGATTTGCATTCTGGTTTCTGTGGTTCTAAATAACATGCTCTAGTCACAACGATGCTGTTCCATGTATTGATAGGTTGACTAAAGACCACTATAAAGAGAAAATACTAATCAGAGAGGTAGGCAGGGCTCTTATAATATCACATGTCTATATTGTGTAGCAGCTTGCATGTGCTTTTTGCTGTTACTGCTGTTAGTATGTGTGTCCATTTCTTTCATGTGATAGTTCCTGAGCAGCAGGGATTGTGCTTATCCATTTTGTGTCTATCCCTCCACTTGGAGCTCAGGGGCTAGCCAGTGAAAACTGAACTGAAAAGCTGTATGTTGGGGAAGGTCATTGAGAGGATGTGCCCACCAGTGGACCACCAGCTGGGCCTGGGCAATCAGAAACTCCTCACTCGAACCTCTGTCCTTGGAATGTGTTCTGATCTACTTGGTTTATAGCCACCCAAGATGAGTGTCATATGTATGTGATTTTCACTTTCTACTTCTTAATGCACTCCAACCCATTCTTTAGGTTTTACACCCCAGGGAAGCCTTTCCTGATACCCTTCAATTGAGCCATATCCCTTATAGCATGCTCTTGAGGCTTTAGGTGCCTCTTTCTCTTTTAAAATTTAATTAAACTCTCTATTTTGAAATAATCGTAGATTCACACACAGTTTAATAAATAACACAGAGATCCTACATATCCTTTAACCAGTCTTTTCATTGGTAACACCTTTCAAAACTATGGTGCAGTAATACAACCAGGATATTATTATTGATATGGTCAAGGTAGAGATGCCCTACTCTCCTCCTCCTCCTTTCAATCCCTTGTCTTTAATCACCAGCAACCACTAATCTGTCTCTGCTTCTGCAATTTTGCCATTTCAGTAATGTTATATAAATGAAATCATATAGTATGTAACCTTTTGATATAGGTCGCTTCCATCAACATAATTCTCTGGAGATTTAGCTAGATGGTAGCATGTAACCATAGGCCTTTGCCTTTAAATGCTGAGTAGTATTCCATAATATCGATGTAACCACAGTTTGCTTAAGCTTTCATTCCCTGAAGAAAATCTGTGTTGTTTTCAGTTTGAATCAGGAAAGCTGATATAAGAGTTCATGTACAGGATGTGTGTGTGTGTTGTGTGTTTGTGTGTGTGTGTGTGTGTGTGTGTGTACATGTGTGTACTTGTATACATACAATTTCACTTTTCTAAGGTAAATGATCAGGAGTGCAATTGATGAGTTGAATGGTAGTTGTACCTTTAGTATTTTTCTGCCGAAATTGTTTTCCAGAAGGGTGATTCCATTTTATATCTAACCTGCAATATATCAGTGACCCAGTTTCTCTGCATCTTCATCAGCATTTCATAGTGTCACTGTTTTTATTTTAGCCATTCTGATAGATTCGTAGTGATATCACATTGTGGCTAATGATGTTAATCATATTTTCATATGTTTCTTTGATATCTGAATCTCCTCTTCAATGAAATGTCTTACGTATTTTTCTAGTTTTTAAATGGAATGTTTTTTACTCTTGAGTTTGTAAAGTTCTTTATATATTCTAGATACTAGTCCTTTGTGGGACATTTGCAAATATTTTTTTTCCAACTGTAGCTTGTATCTTTGTCTTCCTAACAGTCTTTTGTAGAGCTGAAGTTTTTAAGCTCTACAAGTTTTCCAATTTATTATTTATCCTTCATGTATCATACTTTTGATATTAAGTCTAAAAACTCTTTGCCTTCCCTTATGTCCTGAAGGTTTTTCTCCAATCTTTTTTCTAAAAGTTTAATACACTTACCTTCTATATTTAAGTCTGTGATCAATTTTGACAATTTTTGTATAGGGTTGAGGTTCATTTTTCTTTATGAATATCCAGTTTCTCTAGCATTTTTATTGGAAAGGCTAATCTACCCCTATTAATTTGCTTTTGTACTCTTCCAAATCAGGTGAGCATTTTTCTATGAGTCTGTTTCTAGGATTTCTGTTATGTTCTGTTAATCAGTACATACATCCATCAAACAATATCACACAGTCTTGATTATTGTAGCCTTAGAATAAGTCATGATATAGAGTAGAAAGATTTCTCCCATTTTATTCTTATTTCTCAAAACTGTTTTCGCTTTCTTTTCTAGCCCCTTTTACTTTGCATATATTTCAGAGTAAGCATGCTTACTACAGATCTACAAGAAGATCTACCGACCTTCTCGCTAGATGTTTGTCAGGAATTGTGTTAAAGGTATATACCTTTTAAAAAAAAAAAAAAGGTATATACCTACCTTGGGAGAACTGACATCTCAATTATATCCATGAACAATCCACCCATGAACATGAGATAGCCCCCTCTTTATCCAGCTCATTTTTGATATCTTTTATCAGCAATTTTGTAGTTTTAAGCATATAAGTCCTACACATGTCTTGTGTGTGTGTTTTTAAAAAGATTTTATTATTTATTCATGAGAGAGAGGCAGAGACACAGGCAGAGGGTGCAGCAGGCTCCATGCAGGGAGCCTGATGCGGGACTCAATCACTGACTCCAGGGATCATGCCTGGACCCGAAGGCAGATGCTCAACCGCTGAGCCACCCAGGCCATACACATGTCTTGTTAGTTTTATACCTAATATTTCTTTATTTTGTCCGATTATAAATAGCAATACATTTTACATTTTGGTATCTATGTGTTCATTGTTAGAATAAAGAAATGTAGTTGAAATTTTTATGCTTATCTTGTATTCTGAGAAATTGCTGAAATCATTATTATTTCTAAGAGTTGTTTTGTGGGTTCTTTGGGATTTTCTGTACAAAATTAAGCCATCTGCAAATAGGGGCAATTTTATTTCTTTCTTTCTGATCCGTGTGCCTTTTATTTCCTTTTCTTTCATTACTGTATTGAGTAAACTGTCTAGCAATATTTTGAATTAGAGTGAAGAGAGCAGACATTCTTCCTTTGTTTGTGATCTTAGGGGAAAATTTTCAGCCTTTCACTATTAGGCAAAATATTAGTTGTAGGCCTGTTTGTAGATGCTCCTTATGAAGTTGAGGATGTTCTTTATTCTTACCTTTCTGAGTGTTTTTAATCATTAACAGAGGTCAAATTTTCACAAAGATTCTTTTCTACATTGACTGATATGAACATGTGATTTTTCCTCTTTGACCAATTAATAGGCTGGATTAGAGTGGATTACTTTCAAATGTTAAGCCATCCTTACAATTTTGGAATAAACCTCACTTAGTTGTAGTATATAATTCCTTTTATATATTTCTGAATCTTATTTGCTAGTATTTTATTAAGGATATTTAGGTCAATTTTCATGAGTCATTGACTTGTTTTCTTTTTTGTATAGTCTGTCTAGTTTGGGCACTGGGTTAACATAAGCTTCATAAAATGAATTGGAAAGTACTCTCTTCTATTTTCTCAAAGAGATTTGTGTGCAATTGGTATTATTTATTCTTTAAATATATGATAGAATTTTCCAGTAAAACCATTTGGAAATAGAGATTTCTTTTTGGGAGTTTTCAAATTATAAGTTTAATTTCTTAACAGTTATAAGGATATTATTACAACTACTTATTTCATATTGCGCTAGTTCTAATTTCAACCATTTTCAGGTTTATTATTTAGTGTTTTTTATTGTATTTACAGGCTGTGCAACCAAAACCACCATCTAAGTTCAGAACATTTCCACTAACACTAAAAACAAACCTTCTATCATTCGCAGCTATTAATTATGCCTGTCTCTGTCCTTGGCAGTCACTAATACATTTTCTGTCTCTGTGGGTTTGTCTATTCTGAGTTATTTCATAAAATGACATCATATAATATGTGACTATTTATTTCATTTAATATAATGTTTCTGAGTTTCATTCATGTTGTAACACGTATCAGTACTTCATTTTTCATGCCTAAGTATAAAAAAGTATATCCCATTGTATGGAATATATCTTGTTCACCCATTCATCAGTTGAAAAATATGGGCTGTTTTCACTTTTTGGCTATTACGGATAATGGTGCTTTGTATATTCATTTATAAGGGTTTTTCATAAATGTATGTTTGTAATTCTCTTGCATATACCTAGGAGTAGAATTTCTGAGTCTTATAATAGTTTTATGTTTAATTATTTGAGGAATTGTCAAAATGTTTTCCAGAATGACTGCATCATTTTATTTTATTTTTTTTGATATGTGTTCTTTTATTTTATTGAAGTTCGATTTGCCAACATATAGTATAACACCCAGTGCTCATCCTGTCAAGTGCCCTCCTCAGTGCCCACCACCCAGTCACCTGATCCCCCCGCCCACCTCCTCTCCTTCTTTCCCTTGTTCATTTCCCAGAGTTAGGAGTCTCTCATGTTTTGTCACCTTCTCTAATTTTTCCCACTCTTCCATCAGCAATGTATAAGAATTCCAATTTCTCCATACCTATCAACACATCATGGTTTATATTTTTGATTATAGTATCCTAGTGGGTATGAAATAGGAACTTGTTGTGGTTTTGATTTTCATTTCTCTAACGACTAATGATGTTGAGGTCTTTGTATGTGCTTACTGGCTATTTGTGTATCTTTTTCAGAGAAATGTCGATTCCAATTTTTTGCCCGTTTGTTAATTTGTCTTTTTGTTGCTCATTCAAAAGAGTTCTTTATATATTTTAGATACTAGAACTTTATCAAATATATGATTTACTAATAATTGTCCCATTTGGGGGGTTGTCTTTTTACTTTCTTGATAGGGTTGATTGAAGTAGCATTAAAGTTTTAAATTTTGATTAAGTGCAATTATCTATATTTTTCTTTCTTTGCTTGTGTTTTAGGCATCATATTTAAGAAACCATTGCCTTTTCCGAGGTAACAATGTTATGTTTTGTTATGTTATGTTTTCTTGTAAGGATTTTATAGTTATAGCTCTTATATTTGGGTCTCCATCCATTTTAGGTTAATTATTGTATATGGTGTGTAGTGTTGGTTCAACTTCATTGTTTTGTGGTGGATATCAAAATGTTTCAGCACCACTTGTTGAAAAGTCTATTGTTTTCTCATTGAGTACTCTTGGCACCATTGTCAAGAATGAGTTGCTTAAAAATGTATGCATTTATTTCTGAAGTCTTAATTCTAATCCGTATAGTTACCATGTAGCATTCTTGACACTAAAACTGTAGTAAATTTAGAAATCAGTAAGTGTCAGCCCTTCAAATTCGTTCTTCTTTTTCAAGATTGTTTTGTCTATTCTGGCTCCTTTCCATTTCCATACAAATTTTAGGATCAAGTCATCCATGCTTATGGACATATATCTGGGATTTTGGTAAATATTGAAACTGTAGATCTAGTGGGCAAGATTAGCTCAAAGTGACCAGGTGGCGGTCTTAATTACCAATTCTTAACAATATTTAATATCCATCTCTGAACACACTTTATTTATTGTTTTTTGATTTCTTTCAATGATGCTTCTATAGTTTTCTGTGTATAAGTCTTGTACTTTAAGGAAAATAATTGCTATGGATTTTGTTCTTTTTGTTGCTGTTATAAATGTAATTGTTTTCTTAATTACATTTTTGAGTTGTTTATTTCAAGTTTATATAAATGAGATTGATTTTTGTATATTAACAGATGATATAATTTCTGAACTGGTTTATTAGCTCTGACAATTATTTTTTAGATTTCTTTGTATTTTCTATATACAAAATTAAGCCATCTGCAAATAGAAATAGTTTTCTCTCTCTCTCTCTCTCTCTCTCTCTCTTTTCCACCTGGATGGCTTCTATTTCTTTTTCTTTTTCTTTACCTTGGCTAGAACCTCCAGTACAATGTTCAACTGAAGTGGTGAGAACAGACTTTTTCTTGATCCTGATCTAAAGAAGGAAACTTTCAGTATTTGTATTACACGGTTCGTGGGTTTTACAAAGATACTCATTCTCAGGTTAAGATAGTGCTCCTCATTTCCTATTTTGTTGGCTGTTTTTTATCATGAACGATATTAGATTTTTGTTAAATTCTTTTTCTTTGACTACGGAGATGGTCATGGGGTTTTGTACTTTATTATTATTACTAAGACATAGTGATTATTTATGTAAAGCTAACAGTCCATTCCTGGCATAAGTCCCACTTGGACATGGTGTATATTCCTTTTTATATGTTGCTCTATGAAGCTTTCTGGTATTTTTGCATCTTACATTCATAAGGGACATTGGTTTCTGGTTTTGGTATTGGAGTAATACTAGTTTCATAAAATGAGTTGGTGAGTGTTCTCTCCCATGTTTTTGGTGTCTATGAAGGAGTGGTGTTAATTCTTTAAATGTTTGGTAGAATTTACCAGGGAAGTCTATGTTTCTGGGTTTTTCTTCATGGGTAGTGTTTTGATTACTAATTGAACATCTTCTCTTAGTATAGTTTTCTTCAGATTTCCCATTTGTTCTTGAGCCACTTATAGTAGTCTGTGTTTGTCTAGAAATCTGTTTATTTCATCTAATTATATCATATGCTGACATATAATCTTTCATAGTATTCCTTTATAATCTTTTTTATTTTTGTAAGGACCATAGTAACAGCTGCTCTTTCATTGTTCCCTTTAGCAATTTGAGTTTTCTCTTGTTTTCTTGTGTTTGGTCTGTCTAAAGGCTTGCCAATTTTATGGACTTCTTCATAGAAACAACTTTTGGTTTTGTTTATAGTATTTTTCAAGTCCCTCCTTGTTGATCTCTTTTCTTTAGTTGCTCTAGCATTATAAAAAAAGAGAGTTGTTGAAGTCTCCAACCATTATTGTTGAACTGTTCATTTCTCCCTTCAATTCTCATAGTTTTTCCTTTATGTATTTTGGAGCTTTGTTGTTACGTCTATAAATACTTATATCTTCTTGATTGATTGTCCTTTTTATTCTTAAAAATGTTTCTCATTCCCTCTAGTAGCAATTTAAAGTCTTAAAGTCTTGTCTGATATCAGTATGGGCACTTCAGCTGTTTTTTGTTACTGTATTTTATGTCTTTTTTCATCTTTTTATTCTCAACAATTTTTTTCATAGTTGAATTTGAATTTCATATTTGAACACAGCATACAGTTGAATTATGATTATTCATTCTGGCAATTTCTGTCTTTAAATGGGGGCATTTAACCCATTTATATTTAATGTAATTACTGTTAAGAGATTTATGGCTGCCTATTGGCTATTAGTTTTTTATATGTCCTATATTTTTTATTCCTTTATTACTAACTTTTTTGTCAAATAGATACTTTGTAGTGTACTATTTCTCCTCCTCGTTTCTTTTACCTTATTTTTGAGTTATTTTCTTAGTGGTTGTGTTGAAGAATACTATTAGTATTTTAATTTATAACAATCAGGTTTGGATTAATAACAACTTAATTTCAATAGCATACAAAAACTTGCTACTATATAGTTTCATTCCCTCCATCCTTTGTGCTTTAATGTCATAAAATTATATCTTTCTACATTATGTGCCCATCAATACAGTTATAATTATTGCTTTATGCAGTTTACTTTTAAATTAGGAGAAATATGCATAAAATTAAAATGTATTAATATTCTTTTTATATATTTATATAATTACCTCTATAATTGGCTGCATTTTTTCATGTGGAATCAAGTTACTTTTTTATTTCAACCTTTTAATATTTCTGCCTTTAATTTCAGCCATTAATTCTTATTGAGGACTCCATGTATGTGATGAACCACTACTCTCTTGCTGCTTTTAATATTTTTCTCTTCGTCTTTGACCTTTGAGAATTTAAGTGTAATGTGCCAATGTATTTCTTTGTGTTTATTCTGCTTGGAGTTTGTCAAGCTTTTTGGATTTTCAGATGAGTGCTTTATATACCTTCTGGGAAATTTTTGGCCATTATTTATTCACAACTTTTTCTGCCCATTTCTCCCTCTCTCTTTTTCTTCTTATTTTTGAATCAATGAATATATACAGCTTGCACTAGAAATCTGATGAAGGTGAAGTTGTGAATTGATTGAAATGATATCTATTCCTTGTTGGAGGAAAATGTCTCCTGCCCAACTCAGGTATCAGAAAAGATTTTTCTCCATATGTGAATGCATGTGAGAGTGTGCACAGAACATGTCTGTGCTTGGGAGTTGTGTAGTGGTGAAGACTGCCACCTGTGGACTCTTCCTTGGGTAAATGTTCTGGAATGAGTTAGCACAGGTGTATCTGTGGTTGGGCAATAGTATTAGGATTTTTGTTCTATCACTTCAACAGGATACAACAAAATATCAAACTCCATGGGGAGTCGTGAGTGGGAAAAATGCTTAGAATTTCAAAAGAAAATTAAGCTTTCCCCATAAGAATCTGAGAGGGTACTCTACAATCTTTGCCAGAATTTCAAGGATGGAAATGGTAGCAAACTCCACTTTTTCGCAGCTCCATGACCAAATGTCCACTATAATTGCACAATGATGCCTAGTTATGTTTGGCACAATTGTCTTTCCTCCTTTCCCTTTCCTCCTCTCTCTAAAGGGAGCATCAAGCATCAGGAGTACAAATATGAAAGTAACTTGTATAGAGTCTGAAGTTGAAGGTGAGGGTAATATACATATGTACATATACATTTATGTAAACCAAATTTATGTAGAGAAGAGAGTGATACTACTCTCCTTTGTATAAACAGTGTATTTCTTCAAGTAACCAGGCATACCACACCAGATAGTGTGGTAAGCATCTGAGTCATCTGAGGCTGAGAGTTTGAGGCCTGGAAGAAGGCTCTATGGTCTCTGTCCTAAGGAGGGTGAAGAGCTGGCATGCACTAGACTTAATGGGAAAATATGGTAAAGTCCAACAGTATGCTGTTTTTCTGATGAGAACAGACTGATGTATTAACTATGAAAATTGAGTTTTCTGAATTGACAGTTCTGGTTTTGCCAATTACTGGTTGTGTGACTTTGGATCACTCAACTTTTCTACCTTTAGTGGCCATCCCTGCCTTAGAGACAATAATAGCTATTGCTTCATTCAGAAGATCTGAGGATAACTACACATGAGGTTCTTGGCTCAGTAAATGGCTAAGAGAGGAAGAAGAAGGGAGCAGAGTTGTCACTTATATGGGAGAATGTTCAGTATTGGTAAAAGATTGTGCTGATTCATGCACACTTGCATGCTCCTATGGCCTTTGTGATACTTGATGGCCCCAGTGTAGATGGAGACCTGGTGGTGGGACAAAGGCCACACAAACCAGACTACATATGTACTGAACCAGTGATCTGGGCTTCTTCAATAAGAGGCTCTAGCTAGATGCTCTGATCAACTTCAAAGTAGTGTATTTCAGAAATTTTATCACAGTATGCTAACACTGCTGATGAATTGCCATCCTGCCACGGATGCTCACATATGGGTAGGAGTCTCAGGAATGGCACAAAGGGAGATGATTACCAGAACTCTGAAAGTGTGAATCAAGTAGTCTCACATCCTATGTGAACAGAAATTCATTTGACCACATTGAGTTCCTTATCTACGTATAGGGCATGACTTCACATCTCTTCTTGTTATAAAACAGAAAATCTATTGGGAAGAGGCAAAGCCCATCAGTTCAGTATCCCTAGATGGCTTGATGGCTTTCTCAGTAATACCACATACTCCACCCTGGTGACCATTCCCCTTTCTCCTCCTTGGCAACTTATTTTCACTAGCACCTTCAGCAAAAATATGTTTATTTGGGTGTTAGAAGCTGTTGTTCCCAGAAAATAAATAAACACATTCACGTTTAGGACATCTGGTAAAGCATCTGGCAGCTAGTGAGAACTGGGCAGGCAAAGTAGCAGTCCTAGAGAAATGCGACATGAGGTAGATTGCAGGGACAGTTCTTCTCAGTGTGTATGCTAGGGAGGTTATGAAAGAGATCCAGTGCATGGACGGAGTTCCCAGAGAAGCTCTCATGTTGTAGCTGTGCCTGCCCTTCTCCCCTGGGAACCTGTGCTCTGATTGCTGAAGAAGTGGCCGTGGTGGGCTGATGTTTTCCATGACCTCTCCTTTTTGTCTTCATCCTCTCTGGGAAGCAAAGAAAGCAAGAAACTGACCAGAAGGCCAAAAGAAACAGGACGTTGTGCTCTCTTCAGAATTTGACATTGTTGATTGCTAAATTCCATATAAGGTATTTTTCTCCCTAGGTTAACTGTGACATTGTACTCTCTGCTTTTCTCCAAACAAACACTCTGATGGCTTCCCTCCTCTGTTTCCTTCACTGCATCCTTGTTTCCATCTTTCTTGGAAAAGGTGCTGTTGCTTTTCTCGACACAGTCTTTTTTCTGAGAGGCATAAGCCATGATAGCTGTCACCTATTTGTAATGTGTTTGAATTCATGTGCTCACACTCATTTATTTGTACAACACCCATTTCTTCTCAGCTCTAACAAGAAAAGCATTGAGCAAGGTAGTGGAACATGCTGCTCTTAAGAAAACCACAACCCAGCATGGATAACTAACTGCCCCGTTTCCCCCTAATATGGCCTCATTGGTTAGTTGTCTATTCTAATCAGGTGGTTTCTGTGTTGTATCGGTGGTTTAATATTTCGACTATTTGCTCTACCTAGATAGAGGATACAGTAGTTCCCTATCATCCAGGGTTTCACTTTCTGTGGTTTCAGTTATTCATGGTCAACCATGGCCCAGAAGCAAATGATTTTTTAAAAAGATTTATTTATTTGTGAGAGACACAGAGAGAGGCAGAGACATAGGCAGAGGGAGAAGCAGGCTCCCTGCAGGGAGCCTGATGCAGGACTCAATCCAGGACCCCAGGATCATGACCTGAGCCAAAGGCAGATGCTCAACCACTGACCCACCCAGATGCCTCCTCTCCTTCTAACAATACAACAGGTCAGTAGTAGCCTCACGTGACATCACTGTGTCCATGTCATTCATCTTATATCATCTCATCATGTAGGCATTTTATCATCTCACATCATTATAAGAAAGAGTATAGTGCAATAAGATATTTTGTAAGAGAAGGATGCCCCACATTCACGTAGCTCCTATTATATTAGATTATACATGTTATATTACTATTATAATTGTTCTATTTTATTACAAATTAATATTGTTCATTTTTTACTATGCCTACTTTATAAATTAAACTTTGTCATAGGTATGTATATATAGGAAGAAAACATAATATATACAGGGTTCACACTATCTGTGGTTTCTGACATCCACAGGGTCTTGGATGTCCACTGGGTCTTCATCCCCCTGTGGAAAAGGAGGAGCCAGTGTATTAAACAATAGAGAAAATTTTTATCCAAAGTTGACTTCTGTCTTGAACTATAATACCCATTTATGCGGTTTAAAATTTCCTCTTGATCTGGGAATCCCTGGGTGGCGCAGCGGTTTGGCGCCTGCCTTTGGCCCAGGGCGCGATCCTGGAGACCCGGGATCGAATCCCACGTCGGCTCCCGGTGCATGGAGCCTGCTTCTCTCTCTGCCTCTCTCTCTCTGTGATGACTATCATAAATAAATAAAAATTAAAAAAAAATTCCTCTTGATCTTAACTAAAGGAAGCAAACTTAGGGTTGCTGGAGGGGAGGTGGGTGGGGGGATGGGATAGCTGGTTGATGAGCATGAAGGAGGGCACATGATGTGGTGAGCATTATGTGTGATACGCAGCTAAGGAATCACTGAACTCTACCCCTGAAATGAATGATGTACTATATGTTGGCTATTTGAATTTAAATTAAAAAAGAAAAAGAAAAAAAGATGCTTTCTACACATACACACATGCACACACACACAATACAAACAACTAGCTTTAACCAATTTCCTGTTTTAAAAGTTCAGATCTCTTTCCTTTGAAAGTTTGTATCAAGACACTGAGCTCAAAGGAACTTCAAAAATTTGACTGGTTTCTTATTTTGCAAACAAGGAAATATCCCTCAGCAGGAGGCTGTGACTTGTCCAGTCATGCAGTTGACTAGAACCCAGATCTTCCAATTTTGAGTTCAGCGTGTCAGCAGTTTTAAGGCTTTGGAGGAATTTTTCAATTTCCTACCAGCTGCCCTGGCATGCAGACACACTATTAAGATTCTTCAGAGAAGACGTGCCAGTGCATTACCAAGAATGTGTGAAGACAACTCGTGCGAACAAGTGCATCCTTCGTAATGGCTGGAAGGATAGAATAACCACGGTACCATTCCTAGGTGAGACCTTACGCTGCCACACGTTTAATCTGCATGTTTTTGGTGCTGTTTTATTTGCCCTTCCCGCATGGCACTTAAGCAAGGCCCTAGCTATTGTCAATTTAGCTGTCATGACAACCATATACATGGATTTCTCAGGGACAGTACTCTTTCAAACAATATGTTCCAGAAATCTTTAATATTCTGGCATCCAGAGACATGTTCCAAACTGTTTTACACACACACACACACACACACACACACACACACATGCACGTTCTCTCTCTCTCTGTCTCTCTCTGTCTCTCTCAAGATATGAATGTCTTTTGCCAGATCTCGTGTCTTGATAGTTACTTGACAATATATGGTCAGTGGACCGATTAGAAACACAGCAGAAAACAGGAGGCAGGAAGACTGACAACAAAAAAGTGATAACTGACAGTCTGATAGTGAGGGAGAAGGCAAAAAAAAAAGAAAAAAAGATAAAACCCATGGCAGGAACTGGCCATTCTGGGTAGTGACAAATTTCTCAGCGCCTATCAACGTTATTAAGGCAATAGAGGCTAATGGATATTAGTAACAAAAATTCTGAAACCCCAATGAAAAATGTCACTGTCTTCCACATGTTTTGTTTTAAAATGCTAGGAGATATATCCTAGGCTTTAGGGACATTTCTATTAAAAGTGGTTAAAATGTCTTCATGGTGCCTTAAGGTAATAATCGTATGATAATAATACTAGTAATGGAGAGAAGAAGGAGAAGAATCCTCTTTGTTTGTATAAGGCTACTTTTTTTTTGTTTATATTGTCTGCTGTAATCCTCAAAAGAATTCAACGCAACAATGGGTATTCCTCTATTGTTGCTCAGGCTGGTAGTTGAGAATACAAAAGAGGAAAATGATAAAAGCAAACACAATTAACTGCAGGAATGATTCCTTCTGGTGTGTCCCCAAATAGGTGGTGTGCACACTCATCTGTGAACTCCTGGGACTGAGCTCTGGGACAACTGCCCCAATGGACCTTACTGTTTCTGAGGTCCCACTTGCTGAACGTGAGAGAATCCACTACAAAATGCTCCTCTATTGTCCTTTTAGGATGATTTGACCATTTCTCCTCCCGAACCCATCAGTCATAAACCTCCCTGCATCTCCTGCCCTCAGTGTCTTCCTGAAACTTCATGACACAGTATTTGACTTCGCATGATTAGAATTCTGTCTTTCTGTCTCTGACATCCAGACCATGGGTGGTGGGAGTAGAGACAAAAGCAAGCATGTTGCAGCATCTTAGGCAAAAAACTGTCCAGTTTCCCTCCATGGTGTCCATGTCACTCCTTCACCCAACTTTGCATCTGTCTGACCTCTCTCCCTCTGTAGTGTTGGGGCTGTTGAGGGGTGACATTTGTTCTCTAGTACATTAGGGTTATTCATCAGGCTGGCTGTCAACTCTGATGTGTGCACCTATCATTTCAAGCAAACTCCTTCGTTCTTGCAAATGAGACTCTTGAGTGAACCTGGTCCATTGGCCCTCTAGATACACCAGGATGGGTTTGAATCTGTCAGAGTCACAGTTCAGCCTTTTATATGAGACATTTCTTGTGAGCCACGAGGAATCCTCCTGAATTTACCTTGCTACAACCACTTGGTAGCATAGAGTTCTTAGCAGATTGTAACCAGCTTCATGCAGGTTCAAAGAGACAACCCCTTGCCCTAAGCCTATGGATGAATGCTTCTCTGTACATTTCCCAGCAGACTGTTTTGAGATGGATGGTCAGTCCACACTATTTGAAAACCTTTAGGAGGCAAATAGCTCATTTATTATAATTTATTTATTCATTTATTTATTTTTAAAGGTTGTATTTATTTATGAGAGAGACAGTGTGCACATGTGTGAGTGGAGGTGAGGAGTAGAGGAAAGGGAGGAGTAGAGGGAGAATCTCAAGTAGACTCCATGCTGAGCGAGGACCCTGAAGTGGGGCTTGACTTAACCACCCTGAAATCATGACCTGAGTGGAAACAAAGAGTTGATGCTTAACCAACTGAGTCACACTCGCCCCCAGACAGCTCATCTCTTAACTGCCAAAGGCCATTCTAGTGTAAACAATTTTCGAGACAATTTCTTGGAGTTTAGAATAGCTGTCATCTCCTGTCCACTTATACTGGTTAGATGTAATATATTCAGTCTTCCTCTGGCTTAGGGTCCAGTGTTCTAAGTCCCAGGACAGAGACTCGAGGTCTCTAGGACAGGCATGTAGTTCTCCCTTCACACCAGGGAAGGAAAAGATGCTCTTGTCTTGGTGGCTAACTTCAGTGATCCACACCTTGATCATCTCATGTCACACTGACATCAGCCTTGGTTGCACACCCATGTACACACACATGCCTCCCTAAAAGTACAAATGGGAAACAAGCTCCAGCCTTCATATTGCAAGGTCTAATTGATCTGCAAGTTTGCCTTTGTAAACTGAGGCACCAAGAGACTGTCTTCTCAAATGCAACCCAGGACTGATGTCATGGCTCCAATCGACTTTCCCGTGATGAGGCCCTCCCCTTTAGAGACTGGCTGGACCTCTTTCGTGAATCTTTGCCTAGACCTTCACACCTCATAGGCTCTGGTGTTTCATGCTGCATGGGGCCCAAATCCCCAAAAACTGTCTCACATCTCTGTTCAGAAAAGGCAGCTAGCCATGCCCCTGACTGGTTTATGATACAATAGCTTCATTGGAACATGCTTATAAATATTTATAGTGTCAAGTGAGCAGTAATGGGCTGCTATTCAAACATACCTGCTGGGGAAGAAAGAAATAAAAAAGAGAAGGAAAAAACCATATGCACACATATTTATGCCCACTATATGAAGGTCACTTAGGTATTGAGACTCAGAAAGCATCTATCCAGAGCCATCAAAAATAATCCCTACTTTCCCAGAGTCTGTAGTCCAGGTGTGCAGTATCCTCTCTGAGGAAGTAGGGCAAGGACTCATTTTGTTTTTCTGTTTGTTTGTTTGTTTGTTTGTTTGAAAGAACATGTGTGTGCGAGCTGGGGTGGGGAGGGGTAGAGGGAGGAGAGAGAAAATCTTAAGCAGGCTCCACACCCAGCTCAGAACCAACCATGAGATCTATCCCATGACTCTGAAATCATGACCTGAGCTGAAATCAAGTCCGTCCCTCTGACTGAGCCACCAGGTGGGTGCTTGTTTTGTTTTTAAATACTGTTCCCCACTCACCCTGCCCCAGTATTGTGATAATGAACATATCTGTTGAACTACATTTGAAAAATACTGAACTGTACAAAGGATAAGAAAAATATTACCTATATATCTTACCTCCCAGAAGTAATCATGTTAACGTTTAGAATTTTTCTTTCTATGCTCTAAGAAATATATGCTTTATATGCTCTTGTCAGCCCTGCTTTATTATAGTTAATGCTACAGTATCTTTAAACAGTTTAAAAATCTTTTCTAATTTGATACTTGAAAATGATATTTTATTGTTCCAATTTGCATTGATTTGATTATCAGGGGCTTCTTATTAAGTCAATCAATACAAATTTATTCCAACACTACTGAATGTAAAGCTTCCAGCATGGGTAATGGGGATGCAAAGATGACCTGGACTGAATCCCTGCCCCTCAAAGGCTTATAATCTGGTGGAATAGAAAAAGATCTTCTCTTTCTAATATATAATAGCCTTTATTACTTCTCCTTTTGTGACCTGTGTATTCAGGTCATTTAATGGTTTGGTTTTTCATTTAATGAGGGAGGCAACATGTCAGGGAAGTGATGTTTTATTTCTGTCCTCTATCCCACCATCATCCAATGTTCAGAATAAAGGGGCATATATAACGTTATTTGTGGACTTCCTTTCAAATAATTTGGAAAATGCTGCCTCCAGGAGACAGATAGGATGTTAAACCAAAGGAAATGAAGAGGAAGTTAAATGACTGATCACAATTCAAAAGTGTGTGTGTGTGTATAAATATAAATATATATATATAAAATTGTATGCATATATATGTATATTGTACATATATAATTTATATGTATATATGCATATTGTGTATATATACATATATGTATACATAATCATGTGTATATTTATGTATATAATTCAAAAGCATAATAAGTAATGTGCGTACATATATGTATATACACACATGTTCTTTACATGCAATGTTATACCTTTATGTTTCTTGAGAATAGCCTTTGGTAGTGTAGTAAGTATGCTTTGCTTCAAACTGTCTTTTGTTTAATGTTTTTCTGGATCCCCAGGCACCTGCTATGTTGTCCTCTGCATTTAAATAGTAAAGAGTTATAAACATTGCTGAACAAAGCCTCACTGAGTGCATGTGGAGTGTCAGACTTAGATCCTCAGTACAGAGAATCTCAGAGGTGGGAAAGACAAGTGGCCTCTATCCTAGGAGCCTCCTTCCTCAAGGACCTAAGACCTGGAGCAGTGCTTCCTCTAAGTGGGTGGTTTCAGTGTTGTCCGTAAGGTGAGGGCCATCCACAGATACTAGCACAGTGGAGAAGAGCTGATATGCAGTAGATATTGATGTGGTGTCTACAGAACGCTCTACAGGTGAACTTGCTCTTCATATAGGAAGCAGGCTGCTTTACAATGGAAATGTCTGGTTGTCATTGAGTGATTAAACTCAACATCACTGAGAGTAAGTCAACCCATTACATGCCTACTAATGTAATATGAAATGAAATTCTGCACTGTGCATGAACTTTTCTTGCTTAAAATATTTAATCTGAAATTAGTTATGCCTTTACACTGCAGATTGCAGGAAATACAGGTAATAGGTAAACAAGTTAAAGAACACTATGGGGAAACATTCAGACAGATCTAAAATGTAGGGCATTTGTAATAACCATAACAATGAGAGGCTTGATCTCTTCATCAAGGTAGTGTCATTATAAAGGAGGAAGTAAGTATTTTAGATTAAAGAAATTTAACAGATTTTGTGATCAAATGTAATTTGTATTCCTTGATTAGAGACTGATTTTTAAAAATTCCTAAACTCTATGAAACATTTTGGGAAGAAGTTGGGAAATTTGAATGCGATTTGATTGTTATATGATATTAGAAAAGCATTACTAATTTTATTAGGCATGAAAATAGTTATTTGGGCATGTAGGAAATGACCCTTGTTTTGGGAGATGCATGATGAGTTGTTTGGTTTATCAGAAATAGAGATAAATAGGTAATAGATAGTAGATAAGAAAACAGGAAGAGAAGAAGATAGATAAGCAAAAGTAGCAAACTATTAAATATGTTGAATTTTGGTAGATAAATGAGTAGTCATAAATTCTGCTTTTCTATATATTTAAAAATTCTCATGATACAAAGTTATTATTTTTCTAAGTGCTGTCTCTGTCAGGTAACCTAAAAATCCCTAGGGAGATGAGAATTACTATTAAATTTCTTTTATGTCAAAATGGAAGCAGAGGGAGTTAGTTCAGGTCACTTATTCAGAGATGGAGAAACAAGATTTAGTCACGGATTTCCTGGGATGTTATAGGAGGCCTGGTGTCAGGATGAAATTTTACAGAGTTTCTAGCGGTTCTCATCTGTTTTTTTCCCCCTCAAATCACTTCATGGCTTGTATTTCTTTTATTGAAATAGAAAGTGCCTTCAATTTAGACTCAGAAGTTGTGGGTTTGGATTCAGGTCTACTGCTTCTAGCTGCGTGGTCTGGGAAAGATTGTTCAACCTCTTAATCATCACCTTACTTCACATAATTACTGGGAGGGAGCAGGGTAGGCTGGGAAAATGTTTTGTAGGGTCTGAATCTATATTACAAGACAAAATGTGCCCCCTGCACCCCTAAGTCATGCACTGAAGGCTTCACCCCCAGGACCTCAGAATGTTATTGCATTAAGAGACAGGGCCTTTGAAGAAGCAATTAAGTGAAAATGAGCCTGTTAAGGTGGACCTAGATTCACAAGGACTGGTGTGCTTACAGGAAGAGGAAATGTGGACATATTGAGAGATCCCAGGACTGTAGCTGCACAGAGGAAAGACCATGCATGGGCACGTGGAGAAGACGGCCTTCTACAAGCTGAGGACAGAGACTGCAGAAGAAACTTGCACTTGAGTTTGGACTTCCAGGCTCCAGAACTGTGAGAATATGAGTTTCTGTGTTTTAAGCTACCCAGTCTGTGGCACTTTGTTACTAGCAGATGAGTACATAAGTCCTCATGCGGACTCATTTTTATTTTCATCTTTATGAAACTACTGTGCAGTATTAAAACCTTCTAGGACCGGTATATTTCTCTTCATCCCTGATACAGCCCTGTTCTGTGCCTTTCTGTCCTTCTAGCAGCCTTGTCTCAAAGGACCATTCAATGACATATGTATACCCTCCCTTCGGTGGTCCTGTAACCTGCTGATGGGAAAAATCATCAGATTTCGATTCTCATGAAAGTACTTTTCAGTTTGTCATTCACAAAAATTCAATGAGCACCTACTATGTGCCAGAATGTTACAGGTACTTGAATACTTTAAAGAAGAGAAACCAAAACCAATGCCCAGTTATTTGTCAGCTGTTATACCAAAAGCTGTTCCCCACTAAGCATTTTGGAAAAAAAAATAATGTCCACTAGTTTGAATTCATGTCCCTCGAGAAACAACAGCATTGGAAAAAAGGGTCAGACAGAGCCTTTGCCCTCAGGAAACTCATATAAACTTTAAAAAGCTGCAAAATGGGAAAGCAAAAGAGATGTCACAAAGCAAGACATGATTAATCACTGCATGAGTAGGTTTGATGGTAGTAAGAGACATTGTGGTCCAGTGTTAACAGGAGGAAGGTGGAGGACAATGCTGCTGCTGCTGTCAGTGCCAAGAGAAAGGGAAGGGTGAAGGGGAGAAGAAAAGGGGGAGCAGAAGGAGTTGAATAAGAAGAGCTTAGGAAAATCAAGCAAAAAGTAATGGAGAGGAAACCAACCAAATAGATGGTGCTAAATATACACGTGTTTCAAAGCTGTGATGACTGATATGGAAAAATAAAATTGAAGTGGGAATGATTTAAAAACCAAAGAAAGCCAGAATGACCCAGACTGAGACAGGATGTTAGGATTATACAGTTGTCAGCATCTAGAACCAGCCCTTCAGGAGGTCATTGGAGGGTGGAATGGTTGAAAATAAAGGTTTTGTTTTTGTTTTTTTTTTAAAGATTTTATTTATTTATTCATTAGAGAGAGGGGGAAAAGCAGAGACATAGGCAGAGGGAGAAGCAGGCTCCCTCCAGGGCCCCCGATGTGGGACTCAATCCCAGGACCCTGGGATCATGACCTGAGCCACAGGCAGACGCTCAACCACTGAGCTACCCAGATGCCCTGAAAATAAAGTTTCAAATAAGCATTCATATTCAGCGTTGCCAAATACAAGAGAAAGAAAGACTTCTGGAGAGGGCTGAGAGAATCACTACAGTGTGCTTGAGGAATAGTGCATCCTGTTTTTGTTGTTGAACTGTAATTGACAGACAATGTTATATTAGCTACACCTTATGGACTCAACAATTCTATGCATTAGATATTGAGTGTAGTCACCATCCATCACCATACAATATTATTACCATATTATTGACTACATTTCTTATGGTGTGCCTTTCTTTTCTGTGAATTTTTCATTTTGCAACTGGACGTTTGTACCTCTTAGTATCTTTTATATATTTCTGCCATTCCCCACTGACCTGCCCTCTGGCAACTACCAGTTTTTTTCTCTGTATTTAAGTCTGCTTGGTTTTTTGTTTGTTTTTAATTTTTTTTTTAATTCCACATGTAAGTGCAATTGTGTGGTATTTGTCTTTCCCTGTCTGACTTTGTTCACTTAGCATAATGCCTTCTAGATCCATCTATGTTGCAAATGTAATGACAACAATGCATTCTTTTTTTTTTTTTTAGGGTTTTGTCTTTTTATTTATTTGTTTTTAATATTTTATTTAAATTTGATTTGCCAACATATAGTATAACACCTAGTGCTTATCCCATCAAGTGCCCTCCTTAGTGCCTGTCATCCAGTTACCCCATCACCACACCCTCCTCCCTGTCTGCAACCCTGTGTGTTTCCCAGGCTTAAGAGTCTCTCATGATTTGTCTTCCTCTCAAATTTTTTCCCACTCCAACTCATTCTTTCTTATAGCTGAGTAATATTTTTTTTTTTTGGAGATATATCTCCACATTTTCTTTATCCATTCATTTATTTTTTTTACAATAGCCAAGATATGAATGAAGGAATAGTTCATTCTTAATAAACAATAATAGGAAGGCTTTGCACATGGCTTATGATTTAGGATACAAGTTGGAAATTAGAAATGATTATTTCTGTTATTATTATTCACTTGGCTGTAGACTATCATGGCACTTCAGGTAGCAATTTGGCATCAGAGTATAAGAGAAAGGATCAACTTTGCTGGGGACTGTTAGACCATATAGAGCAACAGAAACTGAATCCAGAGCATAAACCATTCCTGGGCCTTGAGATATTCCTGCAGAAAGAGAGGGGAATGAGCATGAGAGGAGAAGTGTCCTGGGGTGACAGTTATTCAACTGGGAGGCTCCTTTCCAATCTCTTTGTCTCTTTCTCTTTGTCCTCAGTAGCGAATCCCCCTTTTCATACCTCTCTAGATGCTTTCTCTGTTCTCTATAGCATGGTTTTCTCAGTCTACTCTTGTTTCTTTCTTGTTTTTTTTTTTTAAAGATTTTATTTATTTATTCATGAGAGACACACACACACAGAGGCAGAGACATAGACAGAGGGAGAAACAGTCTCCCTGTGGGAGCCCAATGTGAGACTCAATCCTGGGACTCCGGGATCATGCCCTGAGACAAAGGCAGATGCTCAACCACTGAGCCACCCAGCATCCCTTACTCTTGTTTCTTGCTGCTCCAAATCATCAGTATATTCAGGGCTTAGCTTTCCTTGGTGTGGATACCACCATAACTCCATACCTGGGGCTAGGGTCTCCACAGCTGTGTGGGAAATTCCCCAGTGACCTGATTGCAAATCCCCTGGCCAACACAGTGGAGGCTCAGCTCATGTATAGCTTTGATGTAAAGTCTGCTTGTAAGACAAAAGCTTGACTTAAAATCTCTTTGGAAGCACTGTATTAGAATGTGACACGTCACCTCTCAGTATGTTAGACTCAGCCATGGTTTCTTTTAAGACTTGGACTAGATTTTGGTTTATTTACTTGAATATGAAATAAAGTTATTGATTTGCCTTTAGGAACCAAGCTTTATAAACATGAGCATTTTAGACATAAGCTTGGCCCTTAGTTTGGTTAGATACTCACAGTCTCATAGGCACTTAGGAAACAATGCAGACTAGGGGGACAGTAGAGTCCTATCAATCATACGGAGGCTACTGAAACCATATCTCCTCAATTAATGGAGTGGTGATAGGAACCCCTCATGCTATTGACATTATTTGTCTCTGCATCTGTTTCACTCTCCACTATCATGTGCATATTTGAATTCCGTAGTGTGATATGAGCCTTCAGTGGGCTCCAATCCACTCATGGGTCTACCTGTGGGCAAAGCAAAATGGAAACAAGTGGTTAAAGCAGGTAAACGGCTCAGCAGGAGCTTCTAAGAGGGGAAGTTCCAGAGAAGATGATGGCAGGGACCTGACATAATAAACCTTCTAGAATGAATGATGTTAGGGAAGCCTTTTTTTGGGACAGTGGAATCTGACCCTATGAACACATGTGCCTATTAAGAAATAGATCCTTCTGGAGCAGTGGATTGGGAAAAGCAGTTATTTTACCTGTCCTTATTCTTGAAATGGAGAGGATTAGGGTATTTTTACATGGCTTCTTCCCCATTCTCAAAACCAATTTCTTGGAATTTTATGCAATAACTATTTATAAATTTAGAGATGAGTGAGAGCCTCAAATAAGGCTATCTGGCACAGTGACCGTGAGTTCAGATGCTGTGGTTGGATAGTCTTGGGCCCTAATCCAACCTCTGCCACATCAGCTGTAGTTTTGGACACATTATCTAACATTTATGAGCCTCGGATTCCTTGCCGCTAAAATGGTTATTGTACAACTTACCATTCAGTGTTCTTGGAAGGATTAAATAAGATAATGCACAATTCCCGGTGCATCATAAATGACAGTATGCAAAAGAGTTGATAAGGACTCATTTAGCCATGCATTTCTGTGATGTTCTTTGGAGAATAAGGAAGAAGGCAGGGACAGGCAGAAGGTTTAGGAGCCGTGGGCAGGGCCACTTTCATGGGCACACATCCTGTGCAGATTCACTGACCCTGTGCTCAGAAGGGCTCCATGCCTGGTTTCATATTCTGCTGTTACTCTCTAGAAATTCTCAATAATTTTTGAATGAAGTACCCCACTTTTTCATTTTTGTATTGGTCCTGAAAACTATGTAATTAGTCTTGTCTGTGGGCCAAGTGAGTTGCAATCCCTTGAAACTATTGGTTGATCAAAGAAAAGGAAAAGGAGAATGTAGTCTGAGAGTCCAAGAGCCCCATTAGGTTTTATGATTCACTAGAGGGGCTCACAGAAGTCAGCAAAGCTATTATACTCACAGCCATGATTTACTCCCATGCAAGGATATACAGATTAAAAACACCAATAGGAAAAGGAGCATAGGGCAGGGTATAAGAGAGACCTGATGCCAAGCTTCTACTGTGTTTTCCCATTGGAGCTCTGCAAACAGTGCTTGCTTTTCTCAGCTATGATATATGGTGACATGTAGCCCAAGGCCCCTGCCATAAATCATGTTGCTGGCATAGGCTATTCGACATGGCACATGTTTCCCAGATAAACAGAGATGTGGTCTTATCAGGTAGGGCACTCCAAAGGCTTGACGTTTACCTCTCAGGGGCCAGTAAAGGGCTTCATCTTTCTTTGGGCAAGGTTGATCATTTACTGAACAAATAGGCTATCAGAAAAATTGCAAAGATGGGATGCCTAGGCAGCTCAGTTGGTTAAGCAGCTGACTCTTGGTTTTGGCTCAAGTCATGATCTCAGGGTTGTGAGATTGAGCACTGTATCGGGCTCCATGTTCAGTGGGGAGTCTGCTTGGGGTTCTCTCTCTCTCAGTAAACAAATGAATGAACAAACAAATAACATCTTAGGAAAAAAAGAAAAATTGCAAAGTAGAGAGAAATGTGACTTTAGTGAATGATGGATATAAAAAAAGGGAGTGGATATAACAGAAAAAGAAATAGCTCTCCAAGAACTCCAGTGAGCTTGGAAATTGAGGCATAAGGGGCAGCAAGTGGGAAGCCCAGAAAGTTCTTCATTATTTAACTAAATCAGAACTAGCATTTATTGTGACTGTAACTAAAGATATTAAATCAAATTATAAATCAGTTATGAAGGATGCTATTACAAAGACTGTATGTATATTAGTTGACTGGGGAGGCTCTGGTGGCCTTGCCTGTTGCTCTATCCTACCATCCCTGTTGACCTATTTGGAAGAGTTGAATCAGCCTCTTTCAAGTTTTACCGGGGTCTCCTATTTCTCACTAGCAACCTCCTCCTACCCATTCTGTTTCTAGCTCCCACTCCACCATGTGCTATTACACATGCATGGGCACACAGAAACACACACGTGTTCACACATACTTATATACATACCTACAATCTCACTTGGGACACTGCCTAGATTGGCTGTATTCACACTGGCTAATCTTTCTGCAAAATACTGATGGGAGTCCCTTTGACCTAAGATAGGCTTCCTGATATCAAATGCTACTTTCTTCATTGAACCTGCACCCAATTCATCTTCAAATAAAATCTCTCTGGGTCTTTTTTTTTTTAAGATTTTAGTTATTTATTCATGAGAATATACAGAGAGGAGAGAGAGAGAGAGAGAGAGAGAGGCAGAGACACAGGCAGAGGGAGAAGCAGGCTCCATGCTGGGAGCCCGATGTGGGACTCGATCCCAGGACTCCAGGATCACGCCCTGGGCTGAAGGCGGCGCTAAACCACTGAGTGACCTGGGCTGCCCTCTCTGGGTCTTGTCTATAGCAAATATCACTTACCTTTTCGACTTCCCAGCTGGGTGTTTCGTATGTTGTTGGAGCTTAATAAATATGAAATGGTTTGAATAACGGATTATCACCATTTATCAGAAACAGCTTTTCCTATCTTTCATTCCTCCCTTAAAAAGAAGGGGCTGCCATCCAGTTCTGCTAGATTCTCCTAGCAAAAAAAGTAAAGTCCCTGGAGATAATAAACAGTTCCAGGAGCCTCAGCCCTCACATGCCAGCTTCCCTTTTTGTGAGAGTAGAGAAGAATAGAGAAGCAGCCCACTAATTCAGCAGTGATACAACATTTCCTTTTGCAATGTCCTTGATCTTATTTTGCAGTGATTCCTCAAGATCAATTTAAAGCAATGTGATTCGTTTGGTTGCCTCTATGCACATTGAGAAGGGAAATTATTTGAAACCTCTCTTCTTTGCCCTACTCCTCCTTTGGTACTCATGGCCACCCAGACCCACACACCCCCTCCAGGGGATTCTTTTTACCAGTCCGGTTTACACTTGATGTGTGCACTTCATGGGCCCCTCTGCCTTGGCATTGTTTCATGGTACCCAACTTTCCAAACACTTTGACATCCATTGTTTTCAGTGAACAATGCCTTAGTAAGGCAGAGAAGGCAGGTGTATCATCACCATCAACATCATTTTTATTAATCTCAATCACTTTACAGTTATGAAACCTGAGACCTAAGTAATTGAAATGAATTAAACAGGATAAAATTAACATTCACACTTCTGATCTAAACTTTTTCATCATCTGTTGCATTGGTCATTAATGTAGAAGTCAGGGATGACAAATATGTGGCTTCCTTGTTGCTGCTTCCACTCAGGTACCCACTGTAGGTATACCAGTTCTCTTGCTCCTTCCTAAAGAGCTTAGAATAGTTTAGGAACACTTGGAATAACACTAGGCAGTCACTACCCATTGAACAATGTTGGCAAGTGAATTAACACACAATTGCCAATCTTGGCTAAGGTAGCAACTTCCCAAATGGGACTGGGAGAGAAAATTCCTGCAGAGAAAAGGCCTTTGATATTTCATGAAATGACTCTTCGTTGGAAGAGTTTCAGAAGCAAATGCAAGGGAACTAATTTTAATGTGAGCCTGTGATTTGCCAGACTGCGTTCATCCTCATGACAAGTTGTAGAGAGAGAGCATGCAATGTCATTTCCAATTGTCTGCTGAGGAAACTGAGTCTTGACATTTAAGTCACTTTTCCGAACACACAATAGTGCAAGAGACAGGGTTAGATTCAATAACTGAGGTAGAAGCTCTGCCATAGATCTGCCCTCACCCTCCTCCGAGCCCTCCAGCTGAACTTCTTTTCATCTTATTGTAATAGCATGCTTCTCAACATTAAAAAAAAAAAAAAAAAAGAATCTTCTAGAAAAACTAAGGGGCAGAGAATGGAGATAAGCACAGGAATAGTGCCAAGCTTTGCTATATGTGATCTCGTGTATAAAGGTATGAATTCAGCATTAAGCCATTTCTTTTCACTGACTGTGCATGTTTAAGTATTATTCTGCACAAGTATGTAAAATTTAAAACCCATTCCTCAATTCTCTATTTCCTTCAAGATACCCATGCATGTGTGTATAACCAGTTTTTTTTCTTTGCTGCTCTGCAGTAAGTGGCTCGGCATCAATGATTGTGTCAGAAGGAGGAGGAATATAAAAGAATATGAAAGGCTCTATCAGCTAGGCAGTATTGACTGAACACTTTTTGTTTATCTTTCATTGTTCTAGGCACCATGGGGACCACAGAGAGAGTAAGACGGGTTGCTCCTCTCTGAGACATTATAATGAGCTCGATTTCAAAGGCCTTAATATCTGATAGAAAAATTAATATCTGCCTCAGGAAAGTAATAGAATCACAAAAGTGAGGATTTGAATGTGACCTTATGTTACTCGCCTCTGTCTCTGTCACCCACAGGTGTAGATGAGACTGTGCTTACATAGCCCTACCAGCAGGAGGCACACATCATCTCTCTGTTACTTCTACCCTGTGGTTGGATTTTTGTCCTCAGGGCAACACTGTAAACCTCTTTTCCTTCTCATGAGAGCTCCAGATACATTAGAGGGCAGCTGCTGTTTCTTTCCTTAGCTGCTTCTTTTCCCATCAGGATCACCACTCTTCCTTCAACATTTCTGCAGCCATGGACAGAGCCTTCGCCACCTCTTATTTGGATTCCTCCTGGTTAGCCAGAGTGCTCCTTGAATGTTACTGGAAGAAGCAAGCACAGTGCTTTAGGGGTGACTGACCTGGAAAGAAAATGCAGGGCCATTTATTATGAGCTCTGTACATTGTGCCTCTTCCCATGCAGACTGAGCTGTTAATATTTTAGCAGCTGCATAATGCTATTGGCTCCTACTAAACACATACTTCTTAAGCTCCATCAAATCATTTTCTTAGGAATGGATGTCATGGTAAAGGCACATTAGGACAATTTTTAAAGTATTTTAAAGGAGTTAGTCATGAGACTCGAGTGCTAATTCTGATTCCACTGCTGTTTGGCTGTGGATCCTTGGGGAAGCACCTACCTTTTTCTGAGCTTCAAGTTAACATCCCTGTCAAATGAGGCAGTTGAACTAGATGATTTTTTTCAAGTTCCTTATGTTACTAAATTTCTCAGTCTAGGCGATTTAATCTTCTAAGACAGCAATTGGTTTTTTGAAACTACATGCAGAATTTCACATTTGTCCCATTTATTCCAGTGTCTTTTGGCCCGGAGTTCCAGACTTTCAAGATCTTTTTGAATTATAGCCCTGTAACTGGGTGCATTAGCTTTTGTGCATTTCAATATTTCATGGTAACAGATCAGCCGTTTAATAAGCTCTTTTAGAATATTGCCTGACCAACTTCCTTCCTGACCCTGGTCCTGCTCAGCCTTGATTCTTCAACTCCATCCAGTCCTTACTGACTCTCCCAACTTTATGAGCTGACAGTTTCCAGAATCCATGTTTTGCTGCTTTGGGGAAATTAGGATTAAAATTATGTCTGCAGTCTGCAAGCAGCGTTCCTCTCCACTCTTCTCTGTTCCTCAGAGACTGCTATCAGATGTACAAATTCTTTTAGCATGTGTGATGGACATTTTGATTTCATCTGTCCCGCATTTCACCTTTTCTTATTTTTGAAGAACTCTCCTATTCCACATGCTATTGGTAGATTGCAGTAACACAGCTCCCACAATGGAAGCCAAAGGAGAGAGCTCCCTTCTCTTAGCATCGTCCAGCAGGAAGCCAGTGTAGAGGAACAGGACCTAGGCTTGGCTAATCAGATATTTCCGTCTAGGACTTTGTTTTTGGAGAAGGTGATGCAAAGATGAAGGGATGTTTAGGGTGAATTCCCAGCAGCTGCAGGGTGCTTTCATCAAGGTGGCCCCAATTGTCTCTAATTTGAGAATGTGTTTAGCAAATGGTTTCTCCTGTAACTCACATGTTATAGTCTCTGCCTGCTAAGTGTCGAGAGTCCTGTCCATTTCTAAGCCTGGATCTTCATTCTCTCAGGTTTATGAAATTACTCATATTTCCAATATAATTTTTTAATAATTAAGATTGCTAAAGATTATAACCATGGTTTCAGCAACAAGCTCTGAGAAAAATAACCCTATAGACACAGTATGTTATAATTATTGCCACAACATTGCCTCCTGAGGCCATTTCTTTCTGGAGAGATTTATAGGTACAGAACTCTGCCTTTATTTGCCATATCCCTTAGCCATGGACATCTGACCTGTTCTTCCTGTGTTTCCTGGTCTTGCTTAGACTAGGAATCCCCTACTCATCTCTGTTTTTTTCTTCCCATTCCCCAATTTTTGGACTGGTACACTTCTCCCTCTCTGTGACTTCTTCCCTATTACTGTGACTTGTTTTGATAAAAATTCTTCCAGATTCTTTGTTCTGTTGCTCAGTTACTTTGCTTTCCCAGTAACAAGGATGTCACAACTCTCCATTTGACCCAGACAAAGTCTCCTTCTGATACTTTCTTCCTTTGGCAACATCAGCAAGTTACATGGCTTTAAATATTAACCCTTAAAAAAATAAATATTAACCCCTTGACAGCAACTTCCAAATTTACATTCTGTAACTGTGCATTCCAGACTCCTATTTCCAACACCCTACTTGACATTTATAATTAGATATAGGCCTCTCAAACCTGATATATTGAAAGTTAAGCTCATGAGCCCTAATCTAGCTCCCAGCACAGCTGCCTCTATAATGATTACTCTGTCCTTCCATTTTCTTAGGCCAGACACTTTGGGATTATCTTTGTTTGTTTTTGTTCTCCTACACCCCACATCTAATAATCTCTGGAAATTTTGTTGGCTAGACCTCTGAAATACACCCATAATCTAATTTCTAAACTTAGTATGATACTCTCTTGAAATATTATTAGACTTATTTCAAAAGTTCGACAACTTGATTATAAATTTACTTGGCAAAATAAGTAAGCAAGACAAGTTTCTCAGAAAAAAAGGAACAATAAGGAGTAGCTCAACAAGATATTAAAACATGTTATAAAGCCTCTACAATTAAAACAATGGGGTTTGCTGCATGAATAGCATAAAAGAACAATCAAATAGAATAGAAAATCCAGAAATAGACACTATTGAAAATAATACATTTTTATGCAGTGAAATCAACACCTCAAATCAATAGGACAGAGAAACACAGGCTGGAATGAACAGAGATAGAAGATATACATTTTGGAATATGCCTTATTTTGTATGCTTGATATCAGAACTAAAAATGTTCTACATAAATATAAATTAAAACCAAACCAAAATTATAGTAAAACCATTCTTAAAATTCAAAAGCAAAATAAAATAAGTGAACCTAAAAATGCATCACATTTTAGCATTTTTTGATATAAATGTACCAACTGGAATTATTTAAAATGGTTTTAAAGCAGACAATATGCGTGCTGCACCCAGAGTACAAAATACAGCTGCAAAAAAATCTCAAAAATCTTAAATTGCTTCCAGTAATCATATTACTAGTAATACTATTGTACTGTTATTTTAAAACGAATGCACACACTTTTGCTCATATAATAAAATGATGAACTTGGAACACCTCATTGTACCAGAAAGCAGAGAAGCTATCAAAGATTGCTAGGATAATATTAAAAGGAGACAAGACCCAGGCTGAAGATGCTTTTTTAAACTGAACACTGAACTTTCAGAATCAAAAAGAATAATCAGAGTTCTACCTTGAGGAATATGTGGTAGATGCACTTTTCCCTATTATGTTAAATGCAATTAAAAAAACTGGACACGGTGTATAAAACACACATAAAAAGGCTCCAGAAGGTGGAGAGAAGGTAGACTGACTGCAGACCTCAAAATCAAAGGAATAGCACTGTGTTAAGTTCTGTGGGAATTTTTGTTTGTTTTTGGTGTTTGTTTGTTTTGGTCTGATATATTCCTCCCCCAGATTCAAGTCGGTAGCTTGAAAATTCCAATGAGTGCAGGGGAAAAAAGTCCCCTCTCCCCCACCAAAACTTCTTTCCTCTAGTCAAAGGACCAGGAAAAAGGCAGCCTAGAAATATGGAAAACTTTTTTTTTCTTCATTTTTTATCTTCTTTAAGTAGGCCCCATGTCCAATGTGGAGCCCAATGTGAGGCTTGAAGTCATGACCCTGAGATCAAGACCTGAGCCAAGATTAAGACTTAGGTGCTTGGAATGCCTGGGTGGCTCAATGTTGAGCTTCTGCCTTCAGCTCAAGGCATGATCAAGTCCCACATTGGACTCCATGCAGGGAGCCTGCTTCTCTCTCTGCCTATGTCTCTACTTCTCTTTTTGTGTCTCTCATGAGTAAATAAATAATTAAAAAAAAAAGAATTAGGTGCTCAACCAAGTCACCCAGGTGTCCCTAGAAACATAAAAAACTTTTAAACAATAATGGTTGTATAGCACTCGAATACCATAGAAAAAATGTGGTTCTATCTTCACTCACATCAGCAAAGGCATATGGGGAGCCTACACTTGCCCAACTACCCACTGGAATAGTGGCAGAGAAGGTCCAATAAAAGAACTAGTACGTTCATACCAGGTGGAAATGAAACCTCCCTACTTGTGCAGCATCAGTTGAAAGGACTGATGCTGATAGAGAGACTAGACTTCCACCCCCAGCTGTTAGCAACAAGGTCTCACTTTCTTTCTGTTCACTACAGTTGTCAGAGGATGTTTATCAGAGAGTCAGGACTTTCACCACAGTCCAGTGGTAATGAGGTCAGCCTTGCTCCTAACCCATAAAGTTAGTGGATGTCCCATGAGGAACACTTCTTCCCTCCATTGCATGTCATTGGAGGCCCAGTGGGGATTCAAATGTGCCATATCTTTCCAGAAGTAATCAGAAGCTCTTCTTGTGTGTCAATAGAGGCAGAGTGGGGGACCTGAACTCCTATACCCACATAGCAGTAATGAGAAACCACGAAGAGAAGATAGAATTTTAGAAAATTAACAGTGTTTGAGAGACCTGAGACTATAACAAATGATCTAACATTCATGTCCCTGGAATTCCAGACAAAGAGGAGAGAAAAAAAAAAAAAAAGATGAGACTGAAAAGAAAATTCTTGAAGAAATGGAGGCTGAACACTTCTCAAATTTGGTAAGGGACATAAATCTACAGATTCAAGATACTTCCTGGTTTTTAAAACATTAAATCCACACTAAGACATATCTCAATCAAACTTCTGAACACTAAATGCAAGTGATTGCACAAAAAATCTTAAAAAGTCTATAAAAAACTCCTGGAACTGATAGAGTTCATCAAAGTCACAAGATACAAGATAAACATAAAATTTAACTGTATTTCTATATACTTGTAATGAATACCCAGACACCAAAGCTGAAAATTCAAGTCCATTTAGTATTGCTAAAAAAAGAAAGAATACTTAGATGTGAATCTAACAAAATATATACTAGTATACAGTATGGTGAAAAATATGAGTTGGTAAAAGGAATAAAAAGAGATCTAAATAAATGAAGAGATACTATGTTCATGGATTGAATGTCTCTACAGAGTAAAGATATCTATCTTTCCTAAACTGATATACAAATTTAACACAAATACCATTAAGATTTGATGAAGCTTTTTGTATCTATAGACACAATTATTCCAAAGTCTATATGGAAGTAAAGGGAATAGAAAAGCTAAAATAGTTTTGTAAAATAAAATGAGAACAACATGAGATAAATGGGTCTACCCAGGTTCAAGACTTATTATATAGCCACAGTAATTAAATCTGTGTGATATAAGTGGAGGAACAGACACATGGACTATGGAACAGTATAGAAAATATAGAAATATACCCACACAAAAATTCCCAATTTGTTTCTGACAGTGGTGTAAAAGTAATACCATGGTGGTCAAATTACTTTTCCAACAAATGGTCCTGGAGCAATTTAGATATCTGTAGGCAAAACCGCCAAACAAATCAACCTATACCTCACACATTATACAAAATTAACTTAAAATGGATCATGGACCTAACTGCAAAATGTCAAGCTTTTGATTTTAGTGGTTGCCTGAGTTTCAGGAGGGAGTAGGAGGGAAGTGGGTGTGGCTATAAAAGGCCAAACACAAGGGATTCTTGTGGTGATTGAAATATTTTTCATCCTAACTGTATCAGTGTCAATGTTCTGATTGAGATATTTTTGCAATCTTGACTGACTATAGTAATTTCATTGAGGAAAACTTAGTGAATAATATGTGGGATCTCTCTGTATTACTTCTTACAGCTACCTATGAATTTCCAATTATCTAAAAAAGTTTAATTTAAAAAGAATAAGTATGAAAATGTATTGAAAAAGACCAAATATCTTAAATCCATGAATTCAAAATAATACAAAACACAAATTGTATTGGTCACTTTTGGAGGACGCTAGGAAAATAACTCATTATTGTGACAACTGGAAAATAAAGCAGATAAACAAACATCCTTCTGCATTTTCTGTTTAAATTATATCTCAAATCAAACATTTGATAAGGAAAATTTTCTCTTTTAGAATTTTAAATAAAATGGGCAAAAAAGGAACGCTATTGCATAATCACTAGTTTGAAACCCTAAATGAAATCATGGATCAATGCAATACTTCTGATGTCTACTCAGAGCATCAAGTGTACAGCTACAGAAAGATCCATGATGGCTCAGGGTGACAACATCTAAACTGCTGCTCAGTTTTACCATTAAAAAAAGAAAAACTCAAGCATCAAGTGCCTCTGATGAAGGTATGCATCACCATCAATGAAGTATTTCTGCAAAAAATAATTAAACAGAATCTGAACAAGGAACTAATTTCAATTGCCAGTTTATGTGACATCTAAGGGATGAATAAACAAGCCACATGATGCATTCAGCAAGATCTAGTATGTGGGGAAATCTACAGTACTAACAAGTTAGTTTCTTTAAAAATAAATTTAAGGAAAGTACAGAAGGGGATGAGAAATCTCTAGGCTTTAAAACCTTAGGAGACATCAAAGAAATGCATGAAGGTATGGCCCTTGTTTGAGCACTGTCTCCTTAAAGAAAATTGTAAAAACAAAAATTATGAGATAGTGGCATACATTTGATCACTGATTAGATATCTGATTTTGCTAAGGAATTATTTTAAATGTTTTAGATGTAAAATGGCAGTGTGGTTATGATTTTAACAAGTCTAACTTTAAGTGATACCTACTGAATTATTTATGGATCAGTATTTGCTTCTCGCTAATTCAGTGGGAGCAGGGGGAAAAGACTGGGTGATATAAAAAGTGAGATATGCCATGAGCTGAAGTTATTTGATGAGTTCTCACCATTCGTATGTTTGAAATTTTTTTCTAGTAAAATATGAAGATCTGTCCAGGAGTCCTTATTTCTCACTTGCTCCATTGCTAACTGCCTGGTCCAATCTATCAACCATTTCTAATGTGGAGCACTATGGTATAATCCTGATGGATACCCTGGCTTCTACTCTTGCTTTATTTCCATCTTTTTCTGTAGCCATGGTAAGCTCATTAACTCCCAAGCTAAATCCTGCGGAGGAGGTACACACAGAGTTCTGCCAGGACCTCCTCCTAGGTTAATGCTATGCCACCACCATCCAAGTGGGAGGCCCATGGCCTCTTTGTTCAGCTGCCCACACCAGACACAGTATCCAAATCTCCATTGTTTGTAGTATTTCGGAGAGTATTCACTCAGATTTATCCCCCTACACAGTGTCCCCATGGGGTTGTTGTACACATGTTTTATGTTTCTCCTTGCTCACACGCCCTCCTGTCCATGTTTTTATGCTTGGTCTTTTGCAGTTGGAGATTGCCAGAGAGCTCCCTGTGACAGTACATGTCTTTCCTTAGCAGCATTTCCTTTCATTGGAATTGTCCATAATTGTAGTATAATTTTGCTTTTCAGGAATTTCCCATCTAATGTCAGCCATGTACCCTCTTGGATTCTTATTATTTCTTTGAGTTCTGTGACATCTCAAACTCAAGGAAAACAATTTAATATTTTCTGAACATCCACTATAGTCTAGGCACCATGCTAGGTTGGTCTTACTTATAATTTCATTTCATTCAAACAGTAGTGCTAATAGTGAACACATTCATTTGCATCTCCTTTAGAAATAAGGAAAATGAAATTCAGAGAATTCCAGTACATGTTTGAAGGTCATGTATAGATCAGTCAGTGGAATCGGAATCCAAATTTCAGCACCAAGATGCAAACTGTTAAGTGGTAAACTTGAAAAACATATTCCTTTCTATTAAAAAAATAAGATCACAGAGTCACCTTTTATTGCTGGATCTTCCACATAATCAAGCAGGTTTCCCCATGAGGCAGTCCAGAATAATAATTTCTCTGTTTTCTCCATCCCTACTATCTCTGTGTTTCTTCTGAGAGAAGCAGCCATTAACAAGACAGATTTGGGCTTCTAGCAGCTCTTGGATAGTTAGAATTCCTCCTTAATCCTTTATATATATGTGACACTGTATATCAAGAAGGAACCAGCTGTACCTTTGGATTGAGACTGGGGAAGAGTATAGAGTTTTTGTTCACTATTGAATCTGTTCTTCCTCATTTTAAAATAGAATATAAGCCTCTCTCACAAGATATCCATATCTGTTTCATGAATATCTGCTCTGTTGGCATACCTCATAGATGCCTAGTCTCACCACCTCTTGGATGAGAGCAGACCTACATCTCAATTCCCAGTTAATTTTAATTTTGAAACAGATATCTTAAGGGTGACATCTTTACACCTAGGTAATGGTAAGACTGTGAGGTTCAGAAAATCTTAATTCAATGATAGGTAGCTAAGGTTTGTGAAGCACATGGTAGATATGACAGATACAACCATAAGTACTTTTTTTTTATCAATTATTTTATTTGACCGACACAACAACCTAAAAGAACCTATTACAATAAGATGAAGAGCTGGAGGGCTGGGGGAGCCAGGTGATGTTCACAGTGTTGCCTAGCTCATGAGTAGTGAAGTTACGATTCAGATCCTTGCCATCTGGGAAGCCAAGGGATTCTGTGGTTCCAGAAGCGAAGCTCTTCACCATCACTCTGCTCTGCATGTCCCAGCTGTCATTACCAGTCTGAGCCATGAGGAAGTCACTGAGCTGCCTTGATACCCTAAAGTGAAGAAGTGAGCAATTGTCTCATCAGCAGTGAACATGAAAACTCTCAGCACACGGACTGTTCTTTATAAGCATAATGGATTACTATTGCATGGAATTGGCACTACCAATAATAACATTGCCAATAACTGCCAATAATAACATTTATTTGAGATACTATAGAGATCACCTTTATTTTTAGCATTTCATATCTCAGTTAGTTATCACATAAACTGTAAGGAGAAGATAGTATTAGTTTTATAATTTTAGAGATAAGGAAAACAGATGAAAAGAGTATACATAATATGATATAATATAGAAAACTGTGCAAAAATACATTTACTTTCTGAATGTGATATTCCTGATCATAAACCTTTAGAGAACCCCTAGTGGAAGCAAATAGTGTTGACTCTTCCTTCATGCTTGGATGATGCTGTCTGCTCATTATTTCATTCTTTCTAAGAGGGTCATAGCAGCAGGTGAGAGAATGAGAGTGACAGGTGCCTCTTCCTCTACCCACCTGCCAATCCACAAAGCTCTGTATGACCACATACAATTGTCTCTTAAAACATCAGACACATGCACTGACATCTCTCCAGGAAGCTTTTCAACCATTGTCAGAGTTTGCTTTCGGTGACAGGACATAATAGACTTGGGGTTTCATTAAGGGTTAGAGCACTCTGAAAAATGTGCAGACTTTTGTTTGAGCAAGAGGGATCTCAGACAAGAGGTAGGATTTACTTGGTCAATGAAACAGTTTAGAAGACTTCCAGAATCGAGGGTTTGTCTTTATTTTTTTTCCCCTTTCTGCCCTGAAGAAATTCTCTTAGGCATTAAAGGGTCTGGAAGGATAAGCAGTAAAGGATGGTCTGGGACACAGGCTAACTCATGCAGGTAGGGATCCAGACGTTGGTATAAAGCTTGATGGTCTCCCTGAGGAAGGGGTCTGCTCAAGGTCAGTAGCTTGGGATGATTAAGAGAAAGGTAACTTCTCTCTAACATCCCTAAGTGCATATGGCCCAAGAAGGGTTTCCAGTTTTCTGGTGAGACCTTGTAACATCTCAGATCCTCTTGAAGGCAAGGCAAGTGAGAAAGTAGGGAAGCTTTGGTATCTGTCTGTGAAAGTCAGGTCCATGGGGATGACATAGTTTGAAGGGTAAATGCATCTGCATTTATGGAAAGTGAACATTTTTCATTGTAAGGAAAACACAAATGACACCTTCTATTTAGGGTCGGGCAATGCTTTTCTCTTGCTTTGATATTTTCATCTTATAACTCATACTCTTTCATTCAGGCATTCAGTAACTCAATAAACTTCCGTGTGAACACTTGTCTGAGTACCTCATCCAGATTAGGGGCTCCCCTTCCGTAATTGCTGTAGTTTGTATGAGTATTATAGTCCTCTTCACCATTGATGGTTTACCTGCTTCCCTGCCCCTAGGACCTTGAAACAACATAGAAGGCTTCTTTTATTATATATTTCAAGCACCTAGCCATCCCATATCAGTGGTCACATGGGGGCCCGGATGGCAATTTTCTGGCAGGGAGACTCCTGGTATGGTATCAAGTGGACAGTGGGCATCGCTAAGGGGTTGCCTCACCAAAAATTGGAGAAGGAGATACTGAAAGGCAGAGAGAGACAGAGATAGAAACTGCAGAGAAAACACAGCAGAAGGCAGAGGGACAGAGCAAGGAAGAAAGAGAGAGAGGATGCTTTTTCTTTCATTTTTACCTTTTCTGCAATTGGCTCTCTAGCCTGCTCTGGACCACTTTTTTCCTTCTCAGCCATGCAAAATATTTGACTACCTAGGAATAAAACATCAAAACCAAACTTGTAATGAGATGTAGGAAACATTGATGGGATGCTAGAAGCATTCTGGATGTTGTTGTGAGCATGGGGGCGGGGGGGCTGGATTGGGGCAGAGACAATCAGGAGGTAGCAAGGCCCAGCTGCATGCAGCTATTGCATCTGATGGCCATGTGATGATAGTCACTCAATCATTACTTGTATCAGTAAAATGATTATTGATATCAACCAGGCAAGATGAGAAGGGGCAATGGAAGCCAGAGAAGACCTGCTTTCAGCAGGTAATGAGACAATAGTTAGGTTTAATAAGAACAAATTGTCTTAGAATTACTAAGAATTAGCAAATCTAATTAGGTTTGTCTCTCTGATCCTTGGAACTCTGGACTGTCACTCAAAGCTGAGTGCTTTTCTCTCCAGGAGGCAAAAACCTCCCCTAGTCCCTCCTGTCTGCTGTCTGTACTCTGAGCCTGGCTTTGGGCAGAGACACACACATGGCCCCTTCCAGTACTTTCTTCTTCTTCCACAACTCCCTGCAAACTCACATCCAGGGCACTACTTCTTACTATTCTTCACACAATTCTCGAAACTGCAGGAAACAGCACATGACTATATACTGTCTGAGCTCGCTCCCTAAATATTTTATGCACAGTGAAAACCATTCAAGGGTGGATGCCTGTTTGAAGGGATTTTGTTTGCCCTGCAATGGCATGCTGCATGCTCCGTGGACAAGGGCCGAGGGGCTGACACAGCAGGCATGAAGGGGCTGGCTCCAGCTCGGTCCTCATTCTCATGTCTCCGTTTTCCATCCTGCAGTAGCTCTGCATTGTGTGCCTTTTTGCAGGACCAGATGGGCTTTCATTTCCAGAAAGATGGTGGCAGGAAATGAAAACCTGTCACCAATCACCGCAACTTGTGTGGCGTGGCCTGGGTAAACATGGGCTCAGTTGCTCATGGTTACCAAGCAAGAGAGATGAGAACAACCACCAGACGTCAGGGAATTCTGGTGGAATGAAATATCTGAGACTTTCTATTGGAATGAAAATACAGGGACAACCCAGAAATTAGCCCCTTGCTGGTGATTCTAGGCCTTGAGAGCCTCTCCCCTAGAGGGGACACTCTGGTTGACAAGCAAGGGTCTATATGGTTACAATGAGATTTATTAATGTCAATAGTAAGTAGTAGTAGCATTAATACTTATAATTATTTGTGGGATAGGCAATTATTGCAGACTAAATGTTTGTATCCCCCTGAATTTCATATGTTGAAATTGTACCTTCCCAACATTATGGTATTAGGACATGGGGCTTCTGGAAGGTGATTAGGAGTAGGAAAGGTCATGGAGGTGAAGCCCTTATGAACAAGATTAGTGCCCTTGTAAGATTTGAAGGAGAGCTTGCTTCCTCTCTGCTCTTAACCATGTGAGAACACAAATAGAAAATGTCAGTCTGCAGCCCACACAAGGGTCCATCAGAACCTGATCATGCTGGCACCCTGATCTCTGACTTCCCAGCCTCCAGGCCTTTAGGAAGTAAATTTCCACTATTTAGAGGCTCCCCAGTGTAGGTGCTTTGTGCTAGCATCCAGAAGGATGACAGCGGGCATTACTAAGCCCTTGTTCTCACAGTACTGGGGTCATCACTCTGTATGTAGTGTCTTTGTTCTTCCTCATCACAAACCTATGAGTTATTATTTTCATTTTATGGACATGAAAGAAAGTTCAGAAAACGTCATCCATTTGTCCAGTGACTTGGGAAGCAGTGGTGTGGTCCTCTGCAAACCGAAAACATGCCCTTCCAGTTCCCATATCTGGGGAAACAGGAAAGCCAGAGGTGAAAATGGCAAAAGTCAGGATAGTTGAGTTGACACTAGGAGAGTTTTCCCCAGGGAGGTTTTTGTTGTTGTTGTTGTTGTTGTTTTTTCTCCCCAGGGAGGTTTATGTAGAAAGTGAGTTTATTTTTTTAATTATTATTTTATTTTTTTTATTTTTTATTATTATTTTTTAAATGTGTTTAATGTCTGGGGTGGTATGCAAATAATAGCGACTGTACCTCTACCACATGCCAGGGTTTGAGAAAGTTATTACTAAACATATATTGTCCAGGTAAACAGAATCTACACGTTTGTGAAGAGGTACTTTTATTTCCCATATGGGAATCAGAGAAAACTAGACTTGTGAGGTTATGCACTGCACCCTGGATCAGGCTGCTGCAGAGTCAGACCGGGATTCTGTGCTCAGGGTTCATCCCTGGCCATCCTGCTAAGCCGGCTCTGAAGATCTCCATGCTGATGCTTTTCCAGTGCTCAGCCTCCCACATGAATTGAAATTCCTAAGAGTGACTGCCCTGGCTTTCTTGGCTTCCTTATGTCACCATCTCCAGCTTCATTTCCTTAGCTCTGCCTTTCATTTCCTTCAGGGGCAGTGCCCTGAAAAGCAGCTTCTATGTGCCTTTGCTTCTTTGTCCTAATTTGCATAAGGATTATGCTGCCACTTGCACCATCTCTCTGGAGTCTTTAATGCTCTTACCTGTCAGTGGGCTGCTCTATGGGGATGTAGGCCTCCTAGGGGAATGGTAGCCCATCTTATCAGAGCAATACTGCCTGCCTTGTGGAGAGGTCAATGGCAGTGCATTTTAGCTGAACTGGTCATTTCTTGAATAAACCAATGGACTGACATTAGAATTAGATGATTCTTGAATTCTCCAGGCCTCGGACATGTGTATCAGGTCACTAAGAGTCTCCTATTTAGCCAGAGCCATCTTTGGGTTGCCCACACCAAACCTGGCAATCTGGGTAGTCATGTGATGGACAAACACAGAGATGCAAAGTTGCTTAAGTATTTGTTGAATGCCTGATCTGCCTTGGGCCTTGGGCTAGGCTGTCCTTGGTGAGTGACTAAGGGTGAGTGGTTTCTGAGACAATAAGCAGAAAGCATGATTTGTTCCTTGACTTCCCCTTATGGAAAGATAGATAATGAGAAGACTGTACCATATCTTATAAGAAAATAGCAGAATATTCCATATAGTAATCCATTTTCCCAATATGATGATTTCCACATTGACCACCAAAATAAAGTCCTCATTTTTTTTTTTTTTTTTTTTAAAGTCCTCATTAAAAGAGCAGGATTGACCTCTTAGGAAGGATTAAAACACCCCCAACACACACACATGCACATACACATAGACACATATACATCTATGCATACTTATTACCCCATACATGTGAACATATATAGCACACACATGTGTACACATACATACGTGCAAGTGCACACAGGCATACACATGTATGTAGATACACATATAACTGTATATACATATAGACACACATACACACCCACTTGAACACATGCTCACATAGGTACACATGAAATTCCAAAGAGCTGTTTTGTCTGTGTGCTCCAATAGAAGACATTACTGGAAGATGAAGAACATACTGGGCACTTAATAATTATTTGTTGAATGAAGAAGTGAAACCAAAAATGTGATGCATTGAGAGTAACATCCACTTGTGAGTAAACATGCCTGTGTTGGGAATATAGGTGATGCCAGTCGATACAGGTCATTTCTCTGGGTGGATCAGGTGCAGTAGTCCTGACATATATTTTTTCTGTTTCAATTTTCTCATGATGAAAAATTGGCAACTGTAATGGATTCATCTTTGGTAGATATTTCAGAATTCCCATGGCTGGCTTTATACACTTTTGAGAATTCTTTTTTTTTTTGAACATCCTAACATTTCTGAAGGAAATATTTTTCCTTTCTATGAGCTGCAGTGAGCACACACCATTCTGATCTCCCCTTAATGTTACAATAATGAGAAGTTCCCAGAACAAGAACCAGGTAACTAGAAATGGGTTAATATGAGAAGAAATATTGAAGAAATAAGATGAATGAATGAATGCACATAAAACACAGAGACACACACAAATCTTTCTTAGTGGGGAGTGGGCTTGGAGAAACACTGCTCATATTCATGGCTATTTACTACACTTTCTAGTTGCTAAACCTTTACACTTCATAACATCTCTTCCCATCAATACTATTAGCATTATTTTATAGAAGATGAAGAGATTCAGACATAACAATAACTTCCCTTAATCACACAACTACTTAAGTGTCAGATCAGTAGTTGAAACCTGTGTCCTGTTCTTTCCTATCACTGGGACTTGCGGACTGTGGCTATTACTTGGTTAGCCATTGATATTTCATTTAGATGTTTTAGGGGCAGTGTTTCTGTCCTCATGGCACCACATTTATGTTTTAGAAGGAAGGAGATGTGTGTACTATCTACCATCTCTTAGAATCTCTACCTTATGGAAGGCAGGGGCTTGGTCTGGGGAACCCCTATATTCTGCCTCTGTTCCACTACTGGGAACCTAGTACAGATCCTGAGAGGGTTGCTGAATAACCATTTTGAATGATAGAAAGAAAGTCACTCAATTGATGGGAAGCCCCTGGTAAAATGTGAATGCAGTTCCCTTAAATTGGATTTAAAAAGTGAATTATTTTCATAGGGATTGCATAGTTTAATAAAAATCTTAGAACAGAGGTAAGGTGATTGGTTGAAGGTGGGCACCAGGGAAAGCCAGAGTTTGGCTTGGAAATGGGGTTAGGATGACATAGAATGGGCTTTGGGGTAGGAAAATGATCTTATGTGAATGTGGCAATAATATGTTATATTCCCATCTCCTCACAGGAGGACATGTGGACACTTTCATAATTCTCCTGCCTCCAAAATGGTAACATGTGCCTTCTTGTTGCTTGAAGGCACTGAGGACAACTGGCATATAAGGCTCCTTCAGTCTTCTAAAAAAGCTGAGGAAGACCTTGGAGAAGTATAGGATGACCATGATCATAACATTACTATGATAGCTCTTAGCTTTAAGAAAATTTTCCATATCAGTGCCTACTTGAATTCATGATTCATAAGAAAGATGCTGCGGTCTACATGTTATTGGGTCAAATGATACATGTCAGTCAAGAAGCATCCTCAAGTGAAATTGATTACTACGCATAGTTTTCAAGCTGAGTACTAAATGCTATGTACTAAGTGATGTATGAAAGGAACCCAAATTAATTAGACAACATTTTATCTACATATAATTTATGAAGGAATGACACTAAATACAAAATCATATAAGAGTCAACTTCCAAAGAAACCTACAGCACTTTCCAAACATGTGGTAGTTGGGGATTTTGTTTTTCTGGATACTGCCTTGAGTAAATTAATCATAGCTAGCAATTGGAGCTTTTCTTCTATTTTTTTTTTTTTTTACAGAGATTTTTCCTAAAACTGTTGCCTTAACAGGATTTTATCTGTATAAAAACTGAAAGGATAAACAATGTTGTAAGCCAAATTAAATTAATATCTGACATCTGGTGCCCCTAGTATGTGTGCAGAATATCATGCATTCTCTGAGCTATGTGATGATGGGAAGTCTCATGATCTCCATTTTACGGGTGAGAACACTGCAGCCTAGAAGAGGGGATGACCTTAAGTCAGAGAGCAAGAAAAGGAAGGAGCTGCAAAGGAAACCCAAGAATGTCCAAATCTAAACACTCTCTTGTCCCTTGCGATGGTGTTAATCAGCATCTTGTGTGGGACAAGCGGTGAGCTTGAAGTTCGTTGCCTCCTCCCCTTCTTTAAGCAGTTAGTACATGGCTTATCGGGAGTTGGGGATGAGCCATCATCCCATTCTAAGACCATCTCAAAGGTCTGGAGAAACACACAGATCAGACCCTACTGGCTTCTATCCTTCAGAACTCACCAGTCCTAGATGGGAGTTGGGGAAGGACCCTAGCTATGCAAGCCTGCCACATGGGAGACCATGCAGAGCGTCCACTGAGGCTTGGGTGCTCAGGGAGGTGAAGAGACAGATGGGTGGTGAGAGAGGTCAAAGAAGACCTAGGCAGGTGACACTTATCCAGATCTGAAAAGATGAGTAGAATTTGTAAGTCACCCAGGGTGGGAAGGGTAGTCTGGATGGAAGAGATAACTCATGCCCTGGTGCAGAATTGCAAGAGCATTATGGAGCCACAGTGGCTTGATGGAGCCAGTACAGGGGGCTCAGGGAAGGTAGAGGAGATGTCAGATAAGGGAGAACCTAAGAGGCCAGGGAGACAGGGGCCAGTGAATGACATCCTTGTATTCAACGAGAACAGTCTAATTTCCTCCTGCAGGGATGGAGGGTGCAGACTTAACATGGCTCTTTGCCCTGAGATGCACCATCCACTGGATGCAAATTAATGTTGCCAAATAGTCTCTCTTTTTAAAGCTTTCCTACTCTGGCATGAGACTAAAAGAGAGGCTTGTATAAAGGAGGAGCAAATTGATTCAGGAGCCATGTGCCTGTCTGCCTGGGGCCAAGGATAGCCAGGCTTCTTTCCTCCAAAAGCTGTGTGCTGGCAGTTCTGACAGCCCCTCCGTCACCACGATGGGCATCCAGGGTTCAAGGAGTGAGCAATGAGGGGGCCCGGCACCTGAGACAGAAACACACATACACCCAGGGAAGGTAAATGATTGTACACAGGACATTTATCTCTGAGGTTGTTCCTCCAGCAAAACCAATTACTGGCCTTTTCCTTGTGAACGTGCACCGAGTATCAACTGGTCGGGGTCTGGAGAGAAAAGATGCTGTGATACATCTTTGTGATATTCATGAGTCTGCTGAGAGTTCCAAAATGAGGAGTTTTGTATTTGTGGGCTCCTGCAGATAAGTGGGGGGGGGGCGGTGCCAAGGGCATTTAAGAGGAGCTCTGGGGAGGAGGGTGTTGAAGTGGTGCTCTTACCCTGGATGCACTTGGGAATTGCAGGCAGAAGCTGCAGTCAGCCTGGGAGAGGATGAAAAACTGATGGTGTGAATTACATGCCCGTCAAAGGACAAGTTCCCAGTCCTTTAGACAGAACCGCAGGAAGTCTTTCTGCTGAGCTCCTGAGCTGCAGGGGAAGGCCACCTGAAATCATCATATTACATTGGAAAGCAGACCCAGATGTCCTAGGGAGCTGCAGGACTCACCTCTACCTCTGCCAGGCAGATGGTACCATGAGATGTGTTCATGGTTCATTTTGCCAGGCTTTGGTGTCACAAAGAACCATCTCTTAGCTGTGCTGTCAAGAGGGAGACTGAGATGGGCATGGAAGCAGCACTGATGCTGTGGCTTCTTGTTGCCTTGTTGTCATTAGAAATTTTCCAGCCGCAGGCCTGGGGATGGTGACAGGGATCTTGTGTCACTACAGGGGCATGGCCCTCCATTCACCACTGCCCTCCCCATATCCCTCAGTTCTCTGTGTGAAGACATCTCCTCCCTTTCTGTCAAGGCAGCTGTGATTTATGGTGTAGTTGCTGTGCTGCCCAAAAGGATCAGCCAAAAAGGACCAGGGGGATCTAAACAACCAGCCAGAGGAACTCCATTGCAAAGCAGTGTGCCCATGGCAATGTGTCTGCCCCGAGGGGCTGCTTTTTGCTAGTAGGTTCATGGAGACCCCATAGACAGGTGCTGGTTTTGCTTCTGCCCTCACTCCTCTTATGCTCCCAGAGCTGAATAGGGGCAGAGTAGACACAGGCCGAGTGAGGTGGGCAGCAGCAGTGGGTAGGATAGGAAAGATGGGGAGATCACACATCCCATAGTCCCGAGCCACATTTACAACCCTGACCTGCTTTCCAAGGGACTTAGCTACATAAATAAGCAAATATAATAAGCAGATCCACAAAATTGTGTTATAACTGACAAGGGTGTCAGAGACTCTCTCTCCTGGAAGATTGTAAACCAGTAGGTGGCAGACATACTTATGTGACACTTAGAATATTTATTTGTTATTTATTTATTTTCATAGGACAATTTCCCTAAATAGGTAGGCTTCTCTCAGGGCTCCACTGGTCCCATCCAACATCATGTCCCGTTTGCTTTGACCATTTGCATAACCACCCTGGTTCTTGGAAGCATTTGAATGTGTGATCCTTGTTATTGTTCACTTCATTCATGTTACAGATGGAGAAACTAAGGCTCTGGGGGAAGCGGTGTTACATCCAGTCTACATAGGCAGTCTCTGGAAAGGGTCAGCCATGGAACTGGCCTCTTGACATTTCTGTCCACTACTATTTTCTTCACTTAGAGATGCTTTCCAAGTCTTGAAACGACCACATTGCTTTTATTCCAATTTGAGCTTGACCTTAACCACCTTTGTGGTCTCACTGGGTCCTGCCAGGCTGCAGACTTTCTTCCCCTTGCAAAGAGGAAGTAGCGTTGACAAGATACACCCAGTGCCTTCTTTCCTATCTCCTGAAGGTCTAGAGTGATACACAAGTACAATGAGTTGGGAGTGACATTAGGGTGGCCTCCTTTACTCTGAATGCAACTCTTTGTGGCCCTGACAAATTCCTGCCTACTCTGCTTCTACATTCCTCCATCCCCTGTTTGGCATTACTCAGCTTCCCCTTTTCTGGATGATTCTTCTAATCTCCCAGTCTTGCTCAGTCTATAGTCTATTGAGTAGCTGATATTTCTTCCTGGCTGATTCAGTTCCCAGAAGTGGGGTTTTTGGGGTTCGTGCACTATCCCTAGCCTCTTAGCCACCTTTCTTCCTATTGCTAACCTGTTGTTCTTTTACCATGGAGTCTAAGTGTGCTTCATCTTTCTTCCCAGAACTTTCTAGATCATACATTTTTAAGAGCAGAAATATGCTTTAAGTATTGCCCCTCATAATTTTCCGTTTATGAGGGTTTTGAAACTTATACTCCAAATGACCTGGAGTGAGACAGGCAGAAGGAGACGACTGTCCTCAGTTTGATGACTCAAGAACATACCCTGCTTTACTACTTCATTGTCAATGTTCATAGTGCTGCTACCTCATGGCCTCCTGAAGGAATTCCCAAACATGCATCAATACATCTATCCATCTGTGCATCTGTCCATCCAATAAATGTTACACTACAAAAATAGTGAGCAAATCACCACCAGTCTTTACCTACATGCATTTCATCTAACTTGGTGGAGGGAGATGGATAATAAGGAAACAAATAAATGGACAAGATAGTTTTTAAGAGGACTACATGCTATGGAGAGGTGTAAAACCCAGGGATGTGAGAGAATGTGATGGGTTTGGGGAGGCTTCTTTAGACTGAATGGTTGAGAAAGGCCTCACTAAGGGGGAGATTTTTGACCTCCTTAAATGTGCAAAGGAATCATATGAAGTTCTGAGGCAGAACACACATGTGCAAGAGCCCTGCAACTGACATTAGTTTGGCAATGTAGGGGAAAGGGAGGAAGGCCGGTGTGTTGAAGCACAATTATAAAGTTGGAGAATGGTAAGGGTTGAGGTCAAGGAGCTAGAGAGGGCCTAGAGCATGGATACCTGATAAAGAATGTGGAATTTTTCTCTAAATGTAATGAGAAGCCGTTAGAGGGTTGTAAACAGGGACGTGATTTGATCTAATTAATGTTTTAAATATATTACCGAGGCTGTAAGATGGAAAGTGGATATCAGGGACATTTGCATTCTTCCTCTTGCTTGCTTTGACAAAGTCAATTGCCATACTGAAGAGGACCACATGGTAAGGAACAGATGGGGACTTCTAGCCAATAGCCAATGAGAAGCAGAGGCCTTCCTTCCAATAGACCACAACAAAGAAGGTTAGCCTCGACCATGTAGATAAGCCCGGACACGGATCCTTCCCCAGTCAAGCCTTCAGATGAGACACCAACCCTGGCAAACAACTTGACCATAGTCTTATGAGACACCCAACTGTTCTGTGCTTAAACTCCTGACCCAGGGCACCCCGGGTGGCTCAGCAGTTTAGCGCTGCCTTCAGCCCAGGGCCTGATCCTGGAGTCCCAGTATCGAGTCCCACGTCAGGCTCCCTGCATGAAGACTGCTTCTCTCTCTGCCTGTGTTTCCACCTCTCTCTCTCTCTCTCCCTCTCTCTCTCTCTGTGTCTCTAATGGATAAATAAAATCTTAAAAAAAAAACCAAACTCCTGACTCAAAGGAACTATGAGATAAGAAATGTGTGGGGTTTGAAGTTTGTGTGACTAAATTTGTGACAATCTGTTATGAACCAGCATATGAGCAATACATGTTTGTGTGACTAGTTAACTCTGGATGTTAGAAACCAATCTAAATGGGCATCTAGTCAAAAGCAAAAGTAAGATCTGGAATATTGGGAGGATCACACTCTCAGAATGAATATTGATGAATTCTTTTAGTGATCAGAGTAGAATTAGTCTTTATGGACACAATTCAAGTTTGAATCTATCAGTAGTACATAAGAATTGAGTCAGAGGTTATGTTTTACTTAAGGTCAGTCCCCCTGAATTCTTTTTTTTATAATTTTATTTATTTATTCATGAGAGGCACACAGAGAGACTCAGAGACATAGGCAGAGGGAGGAACAGGCTCCCTGTGGGGAGCCTGATGCAGGACTTGATCCCAAGACCCTGGGATCACAACCTGAGCCAAAGGCAGACACTCAACCACTAAGCCACCAGGTGCCCCAGTTCCCACGAATTCTTATTACTATATTCATTATGTCAGTGATTCTTTTGAAGGGCCTACATCCAAGGATAAAGCACTGTTAATACTAAAAGTATAAACTGCTCAATCTGCCACTGATATTGAAAGACTTCAAAGCTTTGGAGGCCGCATTCATAAAATCCTGGCTGTAAGATATGTGGGAGCTTTTTTTGGAATAGGGTCGTGGAAACAATGAGGGACTTAATTTTAGGGTTAAAGGTTCTGGACCCACCTCTGATGTGTGTGGGGGCAGGGATTTCCCCACAACACCAAGTAATTTTCCAACATGAGCTGTGTGTCCTACAATTCAACTCAATTATGACACTGTCTACCTAGAGACAGTACCAGATTCCACAGGGTAAGACAAATACATCCCCCTCACCTTCAAATGCCAGTCACTGACCCAGGTTGTTACTGTGCTTCTGAACAACTGGCTCCATTTTGAAGATTCCCACTTCTGGGATTCAATTAAATTACCAGAGAACTTCACAGAGCTCTCAAAACATTTGCTCACTAGATTACTGTTTTCTTACCAAGGATATGAAAGGATACAAATAAATAACCAGGTGAAGATAGATATAGGACAAGGTCCCAAACAAGGGAGTCTGTTTGTGTGAAATTTGAGGCTAGGCATGGTGGCATAAGGCAATGTTCTGGTTTCTCCAATCTGGAAGCTCTTCAAATCCCCTCCTTTTGGGTTCTTGTAGAGGCTTCACATCTGGGTGTGACATCATTGGCCACTGCTAATTGATTCAACCTCCAGCCTCCTCTTTCCTCCCAGAAATTAGGGGGGCAGGACTTAAATTTCCACCCCACTATTTATGGTTGGTTCCCCTGGGAACTGGCACCCATCCTTAGGTGCTTCCAAAGTTCACCTCATGAACATAAACCCACTTGTTTTGTAAAGGAGCTTGTTATGGATAACAAGATACGCATTCACCTTTAAGGCTCTGAAATGATTTCAAGGAACTGCGTATAAGATGCCGAATTGTCTTGCATGCATTTGCCTTTTCAGGTCCCCAAATAACCATGTAGGGCTGAGTTCTGTACCACAGAACTTCAGTTTTCAGAGGCTTAATAGAATAAATATTCACTTTCTTTCTTGTGTAAACTTTTCAATGCCCATGTACCAGTGTGGCACCTGAGCACATTTCAACAGTGACTCAAGGATCCAACCTTCTTTCTTTTTAGGACACTGTCACCTTTGGTACCATGTGACCTCCATGATTGCCAGAGATGAAGAGAGTATGGGAAAGACTTGCTTATGCATTTCATCCTGGAAGTGACATGGGTTAGCATCAGTCACATGAGGCCCCCTATATGCAAGGCAGGCTGAGAAATGGAGCCCCTTCTTGGCAGTTACTCCTCAGCCATAGTTCTACATGGGGAAGGAGGCAGTCTTTCAGGGTCCCTTAACGTACCTGTCTTGGGTTTCCACTGAGAAAACTGAGGTTCCAAGAAGTTTCTCAAGATGTTGCTCTGAGAAACTGAACCAACCTTGTAGGTGACAAAGGCAGCACTAGAACATTGAGGACAAAACTGTCAAAAATATGATGTGACAGCTTTCTTAAGGACTTTGGTCTTCCAATTCCCAGGCAGATCTCGTTACAGAGAGGGGCTCTCAAGTCTGAATGACTTGGTCTCAGGCTTGATGCCTCCACTTACTAACTGCATGATGGTGGGCAAGTTCCTTTTCTCCTCTGCTTGGTTTTCTCATTTATAGAGTGGACACCACGATCATATCCACATCAAATGCTTTTTGTGAGAATTAAGGACTTCTTTCATGTGGAAAGCTTTGGTTGGTACTTGGCACATGGTCAGCACCAAGTGTGACCTATTGCTGTTGTTGCTGTTGTGATCTCTGGGTTCTGTTCTGGGTCCATCTGCCTCAGCCTCGGAGCCCTGCGTGCTGCCATCTCATCCTTATACACGATATACTGCTGTGCTCTACCCATCCTAAAAACACAGCTTCCTTCCTACTTTCCGAGCTCTAGGCCACTAGTTTCCCTCTCCCTGGGAATATTTATAATATTTAGCGACCTGGTTGACCAACCTCTATCTTCTCTCTGGAAGAGAGTGGTATCTTGAGCCATAATTATCTCATCATCTTAACACTCTTGCTCTGGCTTCCACACAACAAAGATTTTTCTCACTAGGTCTGTTTCTGAAATAATTATACAGGATTGTTGCATAATCTGCATATATTTTATTCTACAAGTGCCTGAGTTTTAAGCACAATCAAACCAATACCTCAACTTATTGAAATGGTAAAATACATTGGGATTCAGGCATACCTGAGGATAATTAGAACTAGCAAATCCAATTTGTTCCAAGGAATTCAGGTTAATAAAAAGAAAAGATTGTCTTCTTTTGAGTGCTAATCCAGTGGCTGTTTATGAGGGTAATGGGCAGCATACACTTTACTTGCTCCCTTCACCTTGCCTGGATAGAGAAGGCCTAATGTTGAACTTTCAAATGTTAAAGAGGTCATTCATAATTAACTTGCATGCTAGGAATTTTCCAAGTGAATGTCACATGCTTCCAGGGTCACTGACCTACTCCCCTATATCTACATACCCCTTGGAACACAATGGCCCAGCCACAAAATGGACACCACAGGGCCATGCAGTAACATTTACACGTGATATCCCTTGCTATGGGGCATTGCATGCCATCCATTGTTGGCTCACAACACTGGGCCATTGTGGGTTATGCACAGAGCCCACTTCCTGGTTTCAAAGGTCAATTCCGAATGACACTGGACCCTCTTCCCAAATTCAAGGACTCACAAACACCATATCACTCACATGCCTAATAAAGTACAGGGTCTAGGCTCTCATTCCAGTGCTCTTTCTCGTAACCCAAGTTTTCTTCCTTACTGTGTATTTCTAGTAATACTTTTTCATGTTTCTGTGTGTAGCATGCAGAATCCTTAAAACTTTAGTGCTAGAAGTGGCATTACAAATCACCTTGTCCAAATTCCCCATCCTGAGAAAGGAGATGCTCTAGTTTCCTTTATGAATTAATTGGAAAAATGAAACATCCTCTCATATCATCATGACATAAAAGGCAGCCCTAAAGCAAATCACCAAATATGATTTGACAGTTGTGTTTTGGGAGAGCCGTTTAGTACTATATCTCAAAATAGGCAAAGGTACCTGTATGTTGACTTGGTAATTAAACTTCTAGAGTTTTCCCTACACCCTACATCATCTTTCATAATAGTGAAAAAACCTGATAGCTATCCTAATGTCCCTCATTATGGCAATGGTTAAATAAATTATGGCACATCCTTGCAATGACATATTCTCCAGCTATTGACGAAATAAAGTTATTATGGGGAAAATATTTCTTATGCATAAGAAAATGTTAGTAGAGGTTCTTGTGGGAAGAAATAAGACAGAGGAAGGGCATATTAGGAAAGCTTTCACTCTTTATACTGTTTTGTTTTGCTCACATAGTGAAGATTTTTCATTTGAAAAATCAGCAAGAATTATCTAGTGGAGATATCCGTCATTTTTTCATTTAATACATATATATTTTTTAAGACCAAATAAATTGTTATTTTTATAAATTGAAACATATAATTCATTGTAGATGCTTTGGAAAATACAGGTATTCATTCATAATGCTACCACCCACTGCTTTGTATCATATGCCTGTTCAACCTTTTCATTATGCATAATTTTATATAATAAAAATATCATGACTTTTTTCAATGAAAATATGATCACATTGTAAATATCTTTTTATGACTTAAAAGATCAACTTTCCATTATATTAAATAATCTTTTACAACATAATTTTAATGATTTCAAGATATTCAGCTTTCAGCTAGCTTATTAGACCAGATTCTAGCTGTCATATACTCAAATTGTTTCCAGGATTTTCGTATTTATTTAGTTTTTGTTTTGTTATTATGATTATATAGTCATATGTTTTATTCTCCTCCCCCCAAGATAAAATGTTAAAAGTGGCTATAATGGTCTCTGCACATTTTCTAACCTTCTGATAAATACTGCCAACAAATTCCAAAGAATTCCAAATTCTATTGAGTTAATGCACTGGCAGCAAATGAGAATTTTCATTCATGGTCATTCACACTACACGGTACAATGGATACTCACGGCAATCATGAGAATCCTTAAAAATTCAGTAACATTAGCAGGACTTTGTATCATAAAATAGGAAAACTGTCTCCTATCTACTATTGATAATGCAGTAACTTCTGGAAAAGACAATAATGCAAAGTTAGGAAAAGCTCCCTCTCATCTTTCAGTCTTAAATTCAATCAATTCTTACTGAATGTCAGGCTTTCTTTTAGTGACTGGGGACATGACAGGAGGCAAGACCTCAACTCAGCAAATAGAGTATTTTGTAAAACAATTAGGGGAATTAAATAAAGCAAGGAGTTGGTGGAAGGTGCCAGGGGAGCCATGCCAGAATGGCCAGTCAGGGAGGGCCTCTTTCAGGTGATCATAAGGGGTCAGACATGGAAGACCTAGAAAAAGTGCATTCTAGAAGAGAAAATGGGAAGCCAGAAGGCCTTGAGGTCACAGGGAAAGCTCTTGGTTTTGGTGGAAACAACAACAAAAAGATGATTGTGTCTACAGCACAGTGAGTGAGGCAGATGGGGACTGAAAATAAGGGTTGTTGGTGGGCTGAGCAGGGAAGATGGTAAGAGATGCTTCACTCATGGAAAGGAGGGCAGATTGTATTCTAAGTGTAACAGAAAATGATTGGAAGTTTTTTAACAGTAGAGTGTTGCATTATTTATTTAAAGAAGATCTCCTGAACTGCTTGGCAAAGAATGGATTGCAGGAGGTAGGGGCTCAAGTGGCAGCCGGGAGATGTACCAAGAGGACATGGCAACAGCTAATTAAAGGTGATGGTGGTCTGCCCTATAGTGGGAGCAGCTGAGATGGAGGAAAGCATGGAGTCCACATACTTCTTATGGGCAGAAGTGATAGTTCATGGCAATAAATGGAATGTGGGGAGGAAGAGAGGGGGAAAAAGATGTGGTTCCTGGTTCCTGTGGGTTTTTACCTGGGAAACTGGTTTAATAAAATAGCTATTGATCTAGAATGAGAAGAATGGAAGGGTGGCAGGTTTGACAGTGGGTTTGGGGAGCAAGAACTCTTGTTCCAGACAAGTTCAGGTTGATATTCCTTGTAGGCATACAAATTCAAGTGCCAAGTTGACAGCAGATGTGTTCTCTGGAGTTCAGAAACCATATAAGGCATGGCAATCGGGGAGGATATTTAAAGCCATGGATCTAGATGAGACCATCAAGAAAGAATGGGGAGGGGAGGGAAGAGAAGAGGAGCAGATGGAAGAGAAGGAGATCATGAGGAGCCAAAAGGCTGAGTCCTGGGCTACGCCGATTGAGTGGAGGGAGGGAAGAGGATCCAAGAGGAGATGAGGAGCAGCCAATGGCATAAGATGATCGCTAGGAAGGAGACATAGGTATTGTGGAACTCAGGAGACGATGTATCAAGAAGGAGGGAGTGGCACTTGTCTGCACTATTGCTTTGAGTACACTTAGTGGAGCAAGCCTACCTCTGCGAATGTGGAAGAAGGTGCTGCGGCCAGCAGAGAAGGGCTAGGGAGAGGACAGGGAAGCACGCTGAAATTGTAACCAAAGTTTGGAAAAAGATATGAAGCTAGAGCCGGGGCATCTGCAATAGTCAGCTGGGGAACATGCCAGTTTGAATTACATTTTTAATGTTAACTTATTTTTAATTTTTTAAAGATTTTTAAAAATAAATTTATTCATGAGAGACACAGAAAGAGAGAGGCAGAGACATAGGCAGAGGGAGAAGCAGGCTCCATGCAGGGAACTTGATGTGGGACTCAATCCCAATACTCCAAGATCACATCCTGAGCCGAAGGCAGTTGTGCTTAACCGCTGAGCCACCCAGGCATCCCTAACTTCTTTTTAAAAATATTTTGTATTCATTTGAGATAGAAAGACAGCGAGGGGAGGGGCAGAGGGAGAGAGAGAGAGAGAAAGACCCCATGCTGATTGTGGTCCTGAGGTGGGGCTTGATCTCACAACCCCGAGGTCATGACCCTGAGCCAAAATCAAGAGTCAGACTCTTTTTTTTTTTTTTTAAGAGTCAGACTCTTAACCAACTGAGCCATGCAAGTGCCCCTTTAACATTAAATTCTTATTGCAAAATATAATAGGCATATGTGGAGTCAAGAATAGGCAATGGTGCTGTGTATTTTAAGGAGATGTTCATGAAGCAAATACCTAACATCCATATAGGTCATGACCTAGAATGACATCAGCACCCAGAATCCCTGTTATGCACCTCTTTCTTCCATGTGGAGGTAACCACCTTCTTGACCCGGCGATGGTCATTTACTTGTTTTCCTTTATACTTTATCATAATGTGTGTATCCTTAAACAATACGGTTTAGCTTTACCTCATTTTTTAATAATACGCAAAAGCAATCACATCATATGTATTTTGAAGTCTTGTTTCTACCTCAGTTTTACATTTGGGATGTTCATCTTGCTGCAAGAAATTATAGCCTGGTCACTTTCATTCTTGTAGAGCGTTCTGTTTTGTGGGTGCACCACATTTACTGTCCATTCTACTGGTGATTCTAGTTTGAGGCGATTTTGAGTGCTGTTCTTATGGGTGTTTGTGTACATGTGTTTCTTGGGGATACATGTCTGAGATTTGAACCACTATATCATAGAATATGCACGCCCTTAGCTATGGAAGACCGTGGCACACTGTTTCAAAAGAGATTTTACTCATTTACACTCCTACCAGCAGTGTTTGAAAATTTCTCTTGTTCCAAATTTTTATCCACTTGGTATCAATGGAATACTTTTTTTTTGGCATTTGACAGGTGTTCAAAGATATCTTTTTGTTGATTTATTTTCTATTTTGAAATCTGTAATGTTGATTTTTTGCTACTTGGATTTTTCTTCTCTTCTTTCTCTTCTTTCTCTTCTCTTCTTCTCTTCTCTCCTTTTTTCCTTTCCTTTCTCCTTCCTTCCTTTCTTCCTTTCCTTTTTTTTTTTTTTTTTTTTTTGTGAGACCCCTGGTCTAGTCTTTGTCAATTTCCCTATTGGTTGTCTGTCTTTTTTATGTTAATATTGAGACTATTCTTTATATATTCTAGATACTAATCTTTTGTTGATTATGGGCCTTAAAATATTATTATGTGCTTTCACTCTTTCTAGGGTGTCTTTTAATGAAAGAGAGATTTACAATTGTAATTGTATCTTTTTAAATAAAATTGCTCCAAATAGGAGAAAATGCATGCTTGACAAAGCCCAAGATACACGTGGAGTCCTTAAGTCTTTGGAGTACTTGAGAAACCATAAAATGAGAAAAGGGGAGAACTTGAGGGTGTGCCATTTAAATATAGTTTTTTTTTCTAAAAGATTTTATTTATTTATTTATTTGAGAGAAAGAGAGAGCTCACGCATGCATGACTATGGGTGGAGAAGGGCAGAGGGAGAGGGAGAGAGAGAATCCCAAGAAGACTCTGCATTGAGAGTGGAGCCCAAGGTGGGGCTAAATCTCATGAATCTGAATTCATGACTCGAGTTGAAACCAAGAGTCAGACACTTTTAACCGGCTGAGCCATCCAGGCACTCTGTAGGTGTCCAATTTAAGAATAGGAAAGCCATTCCTATTCGATGTTTGCTGTTTCGATTTGGAGCCCTCTGCTAATGAGGGAACCCCTATAGATTCAGAGTTGGGGAAGCCCATCTTAATGATGTCAAGCTTGGCAGTTGCTTCCGTTGTATACTAAGTGAAAGGAAGGGAGGGAGACACGGAGGGACAGAGGGAGGGATGTGTGAAGGCAGTTACCCTTGCAAAAAACATACAAGTTTGTTTTTTCCTTTCCTTTGGAAAGAGTACTTGAAGAAGCAGGTTGTGGGGGGAGAGGAAAGAGCCCCTGCTTCAGAGATCTCAACAGTTATCGATAGGCTTTAGCCAAAGATAAAGTCTTTCGAGGAGGTGTGGGAGATGTGCTCCCTGTGCTTGCTCTGTCACCCACTCATTTTGAATCATGAGCCACCACCCTCATTATCATTTCTCAGTCTCTTTGACCAAATCCAAACCTCTTTCCTCCTACTTCCAAATCACTGCCTGCCATTCAAACCCATGGAGGCGCACTCCAGTTGGCATTTGGTTCTGAATTAATACATATTAATGGGTGGTAATACATTTCAACCAGTGCATATATTTACTTGAAATACAATTTTCCATCTAATGCATTCTATTCACATCACTGCATGGTAACTGCATCCAGAATAATATCTTTAGTGATTATTCATTACTGAAATAATATGTCGGCGCCAAACAGCAGCTTTTAAGTGGCTTCAGATTTTTTTTTCTCTTTAAATTGAACATGTTATTATTACACAGATAGAATAATCCCATTATCCCCACTAACTGAAGACGACAGCTTCAGGAGGCTATTTCACAAAGCCTCATTCAGGTGAGACCCACGGCCTTCCTCTGATGGTGGGGAGAAAGGGAGTAGGGAAATGATTTCCAGAAAGGTGCTGCTTCACATGTACGTACAGATGTGGATGAACAGATGTAGCACAGAGCAGGTGAATAAACAGAGTATGGCCCAAGGCAAAGTGTGTGTGCTGTCTGGAAAAAAAGTGAGGGTAAGAGCAGATGTGTCTTTTGAAAACTGTGAATGAGTGAGTGTGTGTGTGTGTGTGTATGTGTGTGTGTGTGTATGAGAGAAAGAGAAGAGAAATAGCAAAAATTAAAGCAAGAAATGCTCTGGGAATATAGAGTGATGCAGCAAAGCATTGCACTTCACACAGAAACTTCAAGATAAACTGCCATGACCTGCAGAAAGCCAATATCACATCTTAGAACATGAGAGAAAAACAGGAAACGTTTATTGAGTGACATTTCTATCATGTAACCCATTTATGTTTTCCCTAAGTGATAGGTATTGCTGTACCCTATTTTCTCAGATTAGCAAACTGAGGCTCAGAGAGTCTCAATTTAATTGCTCAGAGTCTATATCTAATAAGTGCTATGGAGATAATTTGACTATAAATCCATGTAATGCTAAATTGTGCATTCCTTCCCCTGCGTGCAAATCTGAGCAGTGGGTAAGGGTGTTAGCTCTTCAAAGCTCAGCCTCATCATTCACACTTGTGAGATGTAGGGCCTTGGGCAAATTGCTTGATTTGATGATAGCCACTTTCCTAGAGGAATTTCATGAGGATTCATTGAGATTGAGCATGTGGAGAGCCCTGGGTCATAAAGAATGTGTCAGTTATTGGAAATCTGTTCTTTCATCCCACTCTGTGATCTTGCAGCAAATGGTTAGGTGCTTTGCAGCTGCAACCAGACAGGAGCCCTCCTTCCACCCCCCATGACCTCTGTGAAACCTTGTCTCCTATGGTCCCTGGATCTGTGCCTCCTGCCTCAGTCTGAACTAGACCTGCAGCCTTTGTTGTACTTAGCATCAACATTTTGGATGGCAGGATAATAGCAATGACCTTGATTGGTACTAACTTTCACAGAAGCAACCTAAATCGTGCTCATGTTTGTTTGTTTGTTTAAGTTAACAGCCATTTATTGAGCTCTTGATTTTTAAAAAAGATTTATTTATTTTAGAGGGAGTGACAAAAGGAGAGGGGAGAAAGAATCTCAACCAGACTCCATGGTAAGTATGAAGCCTGACATGGGCCTCAACCCAGGACTCTAAGATCACGACCTGAGCTGAAACCAAGAGTTGGAAACGTAACCAACCATGCCACCCAGGCACCCCTTGAGCTCTTGATTCTGAGAGTGAATTTGGGTTGACTTGGGCTAGGTCATTCTCTGATGGCCCAAGCTAGACTCAATCTTCTGTAGTCAGCTTCTGGTCAAGTTAACACATTATTTCAGGAGGTTGACTGGATGACAGCTGGGTCACGGGGGCCACTGGGACACATGCCCTTTCTCAAACATCTCATTTACATGATGACAAATGTTTCAAAAGCAGCTAGTACAAATGCTCTTCAAGTGAGTGTATGCTTTACAAGTGCCAATTTCCCATTGGCTAATGCCAGTCACGTGGCCAACACAGACTCAAAAGGGAGGAGAGGACATATCCCTGATGGAGGACAAAATCTCACTTTTGCAATCTCTCATAATCTTCCTTCTGGCAATAGAATCCTTCAAAAGTCCTTTCATACACAAATCATATTTTCTCTGTCTCAAGACAAAATTCTCATCCAGGCTTGAAGTCTGGGATCAAACGATGCTCATCAAGTCCCGACATACTTCTCTTTGTCCAGGAAAACTTGCTTCCATTCTCTGAATAGATTGATAGCTCTCTCGTACACAATACTTGTGTGCCTTTATTTCCATTTCTTTTTCTTCTTTTATTTATTTGAGATTTTATTTATTTATTCATGAGAGACAGAGAGAGAGAGAGAGAGACCGAGAGAGAGAGAGAGAGAGAAGCAGAGACACAGGCAGAGGGAGAAGCAGGCTCCCTGCAAAGAGCAGGATGTGGGACTCGATCCCAGATCCCAGGATTACACCCTGAGCTGAAGGCAGATGCTCAACCGCTAAGCCACCCAGGTGTCCCTCTTTTTCTTCTTTTAAATTAAAATGAAGAATAATTAACATATAATATTGTATTTGTTTCAGGTGTACATCGTAGCAATATGATATTTATGTATATTACAACATGGCCACCAAAATAAGTCTAGTTTCCATCAGCCACCATATAAGGTTGTTACAATATTGTTGACTACATTCCCTATGCTGTACTTTACATCCCTGTGTCTTATTTATTTTATAACTGGAAGACTGTACGTCTTATTCCCCTTCACCTATTTATTTCATCTACCCACCCCTTCCATCCCCTCTGGCAACCATCAGTTTGTTCTCTGTATTTATCAGTCTGTTTCTATTTTGTTTTCTTTGTTGTATTATTTTTATTGTTTCATCGTGGCTTTCACATTAGGCTCACCTAACAAATTCTTAACAAATAAAGATGCTGAGGGCTCAGTCCACGAGATGAAGCCCAAGAGTATTAGAATTTTCTAAATCAGGTGATTATAATATTCTGCACTTCTACTAGGGCTGATTCCACAGGTCTAGAAACTGGTGAGAAAATCAATAAGGCAAACCTTAGGGACTAATGGACAATGGGGATGGAAAACTGAGTGGAACCTCAAATCCAGTCTTTGCCCAAGTGGTTCTGAGAGAAAGCTGATCCAGGTGAAAGCTATGCACCAAACCCAGGTGCTGAATACCGGGGAAGGATCATTAATTGTCTAGTGTTTCCGGGAGGGACCCCAAAACATTATGATTTTCTTTTCTCTTTTTGACCTACCTTTCCTTTCCTTTCCTTTCCTTTCCTTTCCTTTCCTTTCCTTTCCTTTCCTTTCCTTTCCTTTCCTTTCCTTTCCTTTCCTTTCCTTTCCTTTCCTTTCCTTTCCTTTCCTTTCCTTTCCTTTTCTTTCCTATGTAGATTTTTTTTTTTTTTTATGATAGTCACAGAGAGAGAGAGAGGCAGAGACACAGGCAGAGGGAGAAGCAGGCTCCATGCACCAGGAGCCCGATGTGGGATTCGATCCCGGGTCTCCAGGATCACGCCCTGAGCCAAAGGCAGGCACCAAACTGCTGCGCCACCCAGGGATCCCCCTATGTAGATTTTTAAAAATTAATTTTAATTTAAAAATGACCATGTGGTCATTATGAAAATTGTATTATAAAAATCTTAATGCATGGTCAAATTTATGTGACACTCACAATTGGAATACAGAATGGTCACCTAAAAAAACTACCTTGTGATACCCATTTATAGTTACATCCTCCAACAACCCCAGCTCTGGTGACAACTGATATGCTGTCCATCACCATGGTTTGGTTTTTTTAGGATGTAATTTAAATGTAGGTACAATGTATGTGACCTTTTGAGACTAGCTTCTTACACTCAGTATAATGTTTATGTGATTCATCCAAATTATTATGTGTATCAATGGTTTATTCCTTTTTAATGCTAAATAGCATCCCATTATATGAGTGTTATTATATGAATGTACCACATTTTATTTATCCATTCATGAATTGAAGGACATTTGGGTTGCTTCCAGTTTTTGACAATTATGAATAGAGTTGCTGTAAACCTTTGCAAGTTTTTGTGTGTGCATAAGTTTATTTTCTAGGGTCATATGGTAAGTGTGTGTTTACCTTTACAAGAAACTGACAGTTTAACAAAGTGGCTATATACCATTGTTCATTCACACCAGCAAAGTATGAGAATTCTATTTGTCTCTCATCCTACAAACACTTGCTGTCTTAGCTCTGTGTTAGGGATTTTAATGAATGTGTAGGTGGAGGGAATCTCATCACGGTTTTAATTGGCATTTTTCTAATGGCTAAAGATGTTGCAAATCTTTTCATGTGCTTATGTCATCCTTAAATAATCTCTGGGGAAGTCTCTATTCACCTCTTTTGAACCTTTTTAAAATTGGCTTTGTTTTCTTACTACTGAATTTCAAGAGTTCTTTATATACTCTAAATACAAGCCCTTTGATGTGTGATTTGCAAATATTTTCTCCCAGTCTGTAACTTGTCTATGTATTCTCTTAATAGTGCCTTTCACCAGCATGTTTTTTTTTTTTTAAAGAAGATTAGTTTATCAGTTTTTCTTCTATGGATTATGTTTTTGATGCCATACCTATGAGATTTTTTTTTTTTTTGTATTCTATGACCGTGCTAGGCTCACTTATCAATTCTGAGAGGATTGTTGGCTTTTTGTTTGTTTGTTTTCTGTAGATTCCTTGAAATTCTCTAAAGATAATCATATTGCATTCAAGTAGGAGTTATGGTTTTTTATTTCTCATCTGTAGGCCTTTTATATTGTTCCCCCCTCATTGCACTAGTGATGGGTTCCAGTACTATGTTGAATAAGACCAGTGGCATGGGAAATTCTCTTCCTCTCAATCTTAAGAGGAAAGTATTGAGTCTGTCATCAATAAGTATGATGATAGTTATATGTGTTATATGGATGTTTTCTGTTAGGTTGAAAAAGTTCCCTTATATTTCTAATCTGTTGAGGTTTTCTTATGGGTAGATATATTTTATTAAGAGTCTTTGCTTTTTCTGCATTGATATGATCCTGTGGATCATATGTGTAGACACATTTTTACAATTAATAGTGAATTCACATTCATAGGGTTCAGAACATTGACCTAAACCTTGTATTTCTGGGACAAACACTAATTGGTTGTGATATATTATTATTTGTATATATTCATCTATTGATTTGCTTGCATGTTGTTAACAGTTTTTCATGTCTATGCTCATGAAGGGTATTGATATGTTATTGTTCACTTTTGGCACTGGCTTTGTTTTTTGTTTCAGAGTAATGCTTGACTTACAAAAGGAAAGGCAAAATTTTCTCTTTTTGATTTTCTTGAATAGGTTGGAGAGAAATAGTATTATATCATCTTTAAAGTTTTGGTAGAATTTCCCAGTAATTATTTGAGCCTGGAGATTTTCACTTTTGGAAGGCTTTTAGCTACAAATTCAAATTGTTTAATAGTTATAAGGATATTCACATTATCTGTTTCATCTTGGGTAAGTTTTAGCACTTCATGCTTTTTGAGGAATTGGTCTTTCTTATCTCATTTCTCAAATTTATGTACAAAGAGTTGATTATAGATTCTGATTCCCTTATTAATTATTCTTTTAATGTCTATAGTATCATGAAGTGATATCTGCTCTTTCATTTCAAAGTTATTGGTAAATTGTGTCCTTTCATTCTTTTTTAAATCTACTTTGTAAATCTTGCTAGAGTCTTATCATTTTAAAAAAGAAAACCATATCTGGGGGCATCACAATGCCAGATTTCAGGTTGTACTACAAAGCTGTGGTCATCAAGACAGTGTGGTACTGGCACAATTTCATTGATCTTTTCAAGAAATCAGCTTTTGGTTTCATTTATATTCTCTATCATTTTTATATTTCAATTTCATCTGCTTCTGCTTTTATCTATTATTTTCTTCTTTCTGCTTGCTTGGGTTTAATTGTCTCTTTGCATCTAGTTTTGTAATGTGGAAGCAAGTTTATAGATTGGAGACCATTCTTCTGTTCTAACATAAGTATTTTGTACTATAAATTTCCCTGTAAGCACTGCTTTAGGTGAATACCACATATTTTGATAGCCTGTGTTTCCAGTTTTGTTATCCTTTGTAGATTTTTATGTCCTGTTTTCTACAAACTTATTACATTTTAAACTGTTAGGATCCATCATGGACTTTATAGCTGTGGTTTTGCCAACATATATGAGTTTAACATTTACCACACCTGGCAATTTATGCCTTATCATTCATTTACCCCTTCATTCCCTGGACTGATGTTTATTGGGTGTTTCCCATAATCCAGCCACTGTTCTGAGCACCTCAGATAGAGCACTGAACAAAACTGATGAGAATTCCCGTCCATTGGAAGTTTATATCTTAGTGAGAAGATAGGTAATAAACAAAGATACAATATAATTATAAGTAGTGATATGTGCTATGAAGAAACTTATAAAGTTTCATTATCCCATGTGGTAAGAGTCTTGTTTTAGATAGAGATCAGGAAAGACTCTGAGGACATGTCATTTGAATGAAGATCTTAATGAAGCAAACGGGCCACACTTGGTCAAGTGGCAAAGAGCCTTCATGACTGACGAAACAGCTGGTGCAAAGGGCCAGGGGCAGGGTATAAGATATAAACAAAATAATAATAAAGAGTAAAAGGATAAGAAAGTATGGCACTACTTAGGGAGTGCATTTCTGAATTGTTCAGTATTACTGCCAGCAACCAATTCTTCCCCACTCTAATCCAAGTGGGTCTCAATCTATCCAGGGAGCTTATTAAATGTTGCTGAGTTATATCCCCAGTAATTCCAATTCAGGTAGGTCTAGCTGTTATCCAGTTGTGTGAATTCCAGTCGAGCACTCTGGGTGAGTCTGGTGCAGGGAAGTTATTGAAACTCATTGGGCATAATCTAGTTTCTCAAATTCACTCTGTCGTTTGGAATTTCTAAAGGCCACAGATGACAGGAAAATGTGACATGGTCACAAGAGACAGAAATAGCCACTTTATGCAACCAGTTAGCCAGGCGCACGACACATACCGTTCAGAAGGTCTGGTGTCACACATCATGGCAGCTCTCTAGGTGCAGTTTCAGGAGGGAAACGTCTATACCCCCTTCAAGTTTCTCACAATCTGGAAGTATTGGCTGTTTGAATCACAGGGTCTCATTTGAAAGGAAAGAAATGTGTCTCCTGGAAGAGAAATAAAAACAAACAAATAAATAAACAGACAAGTGCAGATTGTAATTAGTCACAAAATAATTAGTGACAAAACCGCCTCCAGGCAGAAGTTGGAGCAAACCTCTTCATTCCTATGTTGAGGCACTGACCCCTCTAAATGCTTATTATTCATCATTTTCTCAGAGCCTCATTGATACTATACTGCCAAGACCTCAGGGACCTGCCATAGCTGTTTCCCCACAATTTACAGGGAGAACAGAGCCCAGTTGCTTGGGAGATTAATTAACTTGTCAAACAATTAAGCAGACAGGCAGTAATCGAGGTTTCCATTTCATAATTGATTTATCACTCTGTAGCTTCTTGAGTCCCAGGGCTCTGGATACGAGGACCGCTGTGTGGGTAAAACCTTTCAGAGAATGGCAGGAGGCTGCTGAGGCCAGGAGGTGAGCTCCTCTGGTCCTGCACTTGCTGTGAGGTGCAGCCTGGCTTCTGACCAGCCTCCCGACACAGGGAAAATTTAATTTTCTCCCTTCCAGTAACCCTGGCCAGAGAGTCCCTGTTATGGTCTTAGAGCCTCTCCCAGTCTGCTATTGTTTGGAGAAGGCAAAGACACCAAGAAATGTCATAAATTGCTAATGCACGTTGAGACTGAAACTCGACCTGCTTTCACTGTTTTCAACAAGACATTGTGGGTCCTTTTTTGGGGTGCTGCACTCCCTGATAACATCGGCTCACAACTGTGGTGCACACTGGAGCTTTTACTGTTTCTCAGTTTCAGTATGCATAAACATCCCTGGGGAGCTCGCAGGTGCCCAACACCACCCCAAAGAATCTGCTTTAGGGGATCTGAGCTGAAGCTTTGGAATCTGCCTTCGGAGCCGACTTCCCTGAGTGATTCTAGTGTAGGTGATCCAAAGGTCTATTGTTCAGATCAGAATAGATACCAAACTGCAGATGTGATCTGGATCCTTAGCCACCAGGTGTCCTGTAGTGGAGCAGAGGCTGGGAGACCATCAACACCTGTTTTATTCTCCATGGCTCTTTTACCCTGCAGTTGGAAGGCCCCCAGAACCTGGTGTGGTCTGGATTGATCTCTTTAGGGATGCTTCCGTTACTAACCCAGTTCAAAAGCCAGGAACAAAAACTTCTGCTCTTTTGGCCTTCTGGGTGCTTGTGAATATGTTTGTCATCGTGCATGTGTGCGTGTGCATGCACTCCTGCACATGCTCCCACACACCCACATGCAAGTACGTGCACATACTCGCATGCATTTTGGTATCCCTCATCATTTCCTAAATCTCATAAATTACATTTTCAGACAAGGCATTCTACAAGTGTCTTTCTTAGCCCACTTTGCCCTCCTTCTCACTCTCTCAGCCTGCACCCCCAGCTATGACCCTAGACTTCCTGAAGCAGATATGCTGTCATCTGCTCTCTGAGGTCCTGCAAAGTGTAGTCAGCCTGCGGCCCCATGCTTCAATTATAAGCTTGGACAGGTGGGCCTTATTTAGGGACCTGATTTGACCATAGTCTGTCTCCCATTAAGAAGCCAGAATCCCGGGTGGTTCAGCGGTTTAGTGCTACCTTTGGCCCAGGGTGTGATCCTGGGGACCCAGGATTGAGTCCCACATCGGGCTCCCTGCATGGAGCCTGCTTCTCCCTCTGCCTGTGTCTCTGCCCCTCTCTCTTTGTGTCTCTCGTGCATGAATAAATAAAATATTTAAAAAAAAGAAGCCAGAACCATGTCCAGAGTTGGACAAGCTCCTTTCTATGCCACATTGTAAAAGTAACTGTTATATATTGATTTGCTTCAAAATAATTAATTTTAGTAAATGTTTTTATTTTTATATAATTTGCATTTATATTTATTTTTTTTAGAGAGAGAGAGAGAGAGAGAGAGAAAGAGAGAGAGAGAGAGATAAAGAGCAAGACCATGCACAAGCATGGGGAAGGAGCAGAGGGAGATCCCAGGACCCTGAGATCATGACCTGAGCTGACGTCAGAAGATTAACCTACTGAGCCACCCAGGTTCCCCTTAGGGATTTTTTTTTAAATAAAGCCTTACGAATATTACAGAGGCCTGCTTCTTCCCATTTTCACTCTCCTCCCCCTCCTGGCAGTGACCATTATCCTGAAGCTGATGTGTGGCAGATGTGTCTCAACCATGTTTTGTTCTTGTTGCTTACCTCTTATGTATGTACATCCATAAGCCACTGTCCTACCCATTCAGAGTTGGGAGGGATCATAGGCAATTCCTTTCTCAAAGCTTTCATAGAAGGACCTACACTTAAATGAATAACCCACAAAATGAAGGAATGAGATAAATTTAAACTTAAGTTGTTCAGGTCTCTAAGAATGGGTTTTAAAACCACAAAAACCTCCCTCAGTTATGGGGCTCTCCTTAAAAAGCATATAAGTGAGTAAAATCTACTTCCAATTGCAGCATTTTGAACCAATGGCAAATGAATATAAATTATAGGTTGCTGGGTCTCGACTACCCCAAATCCTTTGATTTGGGATAGATGTGAGGCATAAATATGGGCATAGCTTTAAGGTAAGGTCATCTGTATATGGTACCTGCCTTTTATATGCACTGCTGGAATTGTAAGTACTTGGTTATATGTTGCCCACCATTTCACTGTCACTGGTTGCTTAACCAATCTTGCACCATGACTGTCCCTCCCACACACTTTATTTTTCTTTTAGTGAATATGCAGGGATAAACTTGAGGCCAGTGCTCATTTGAATTATTATGCTGTCTGCATTTGAGAAGCCTATATTAACGAGGACTTGTAGAAACTGAATAATTGATGCATGTGTATTTCTGAGCTTAATTATCAGCAAAACTAATTCCCTTCTCTCTTTCTTTTCACTTTGTGTTTATAGACATTGCCTTAGTGGCTGCTCTGAAGGTCAAACTAGTTGCAGGTAAGCTTAGAATATAGGGCTCACCTGGTCATCCTGTCCCCCAAAGTTAACTAACAATGTACAGATGTGTATCTGGATAAAATTCAACTAGTTATTGGTCCCCTTTTATAAGAAAAGCACTGGGCTACAGCCAGGATTATGCAAAGCTGATGAAAATGATACCTCTTTCCTCCAGGCACTTACAATTTAGGAAGAGTGATAGGGTGCCCATAAATAACTCTAATACCAGCAAGATAGGTATCAAATGAAAAGAGACAATAACTAAATAGCCACCTGAAACTATCCTCAATTCTCCAAAGAGGAAAATTAGAATTTAAAGTCTGTGAATGAAAAATGTGGTATCTTCCCATGGAAAGATGAGGTAAAAGCATAAATACAGACTACCAGGCCCTATTGCCCCCCCAAAACTGACTTAGAATCTCTAACTGGGGCCTGATGGTCTGCATTTTTTGTCAGTTTTCCTGGATCTGTGGTTATCCAACTTTACAAACATCAGAATCACCTGGAAGGCCTAGAAAAACACTGGTTGCTGGGCCCCACCTCAGTGTTTGATTCAGAGGTCTTAGGTGGAGTTTGAGAATCTACATTTCTAGGAAAACTTTTTAGATGTTGCAGAGGTTCCTGCTCCAGGGCTTAGGAACTAGTAGGAATGAAGAAAACCCCAACAGTTTAACCAGTTTGTGCATGATACAGAATTCACAGCACCCTTGGATTTTGCTGAGGAAAGAACACACCCTTGCTTGGTCTAAAGAGTTATCATCTAATAGCTGACCTCATAAATATACCAACTACTTGTAAGTGAAAGAAACAGAAATATGCCAGCGGCTTGTTACATAAGCCTTATCATTTCAATAGAAACACCTTGTGACCTTGTCATGGGGTGTATACAAAGATACTTATTGGACAGTAGATCTGTGTAAATGGAATTCCGTATGTGAGTCTTGTAGTGAGGTTCCAACCTAGAAAGATCTTAATCTGAGCATCAGGGGATCGAGGGTCTGGTGGAGATCACTACAATGACATTACTCCCAGATATTCATGTTAATGGTATGTCTCATTAGGGCTGGAAGGAATCATGGACATGATCTAGTCCATCATCTTATGGACTGAGCTGCAGAAATGGACAAGGAAAGTGACTTGCTCAAGTTCAAGGAAGAATAGATAAATCCCTAGATACTCGAGAAAGAATATTGAGGAAGGGGAGGCATAAGTCTTGGCAAAAGGATGAGCACAATCCCAGGAAAGGTGCCAAGTACAAAATGATAATGAGTGGCAAGGCAGACTCTCTGCTTGGCAGTAGGAATGGGTTATGTGATATGGAAAAAGAAGAAAAAGGAAAGGATAAGCAGGAGGGAGAGTGACGAGGAGCAGTGGTATTCTCAACATGCAATCATTTCACAGAATTAATACAAAATGAAGAACTTACCCTTGGAAGGGAAACTGGAAACGGCCTCCTATAGAGGGGATTATGTCTTTAAGTCTGACCTGTTGACAAACTCTATCAGAATCTGTAGATATTGCAAATTCAGACTCCCTGGCCTCCATGGAACAAGAGTCTACATTTTCCATACTCACTACATGATTCTTTTTTTAAAAAAAGGTTTTATTTATTTATTTGAGAGATAGTGAGCAAGAGAGAGAGTACAAGCAGAGAGGGAGGGGCAGAAGGAGAGGGAGAAGCAGGCCCCCACTGAGCAGGAAGCCTGGATCATGACCTGAGTCGAAGGTAGACACTTAACCAACTGACTGAGCCACCCAGGCACCCCTCATCACATGATTCTTCTGTAAAAGTTTGAACTGCTGCTGGCATTCATTCAATAGAGACTCCATTTCTCCTCATCTTGCTTGATTTCCAGGAAATGCATCACCTCCTTTGGATTCCTGAGACTGGTATACCAGCTTCACTTTGGCTGCCTCCAGAGACAGGAAGCTCCTTCTCTCAAGGGTGGGCCCATTCTGTTCTCACATATGCCATCTTGGGTGGTTGTCTTTCGTGGAGGCCACTGCAACACAGGGGTCAGAAATGGCAGTGCCACTCAGGGAGAGAACTTTCTGGGAGCCTGAGATCCCTTGAGTTCCTACCTTAACCTCTGCAAATGGTTTCTTTAACATTTGGAGATAATAGCTCTCACCTTGTAGAGCTGTTTTGTTTCACTTTATTTAGTTAAGATGTGTGAAGCACTTAGAATGATAACTGGCACTTAGAAACAGCCAGGGTTGGCTGTACCTAAAAGCTGAGAGGGGCCCTCTGTTTGGTTTAATGCTCTGCTTAATAACTTTTGAACAAGAGGTCTCCCATTTCCCTTTTGCAGTAGGCCCTGCAAACTATGTAGTAGGTCCTGGGAAGAGCCCCATATATGTTAACACTTATCAACTGGCACAATTGTGTTAACGTTTTGAAAAGTTTCAATCATTACATGGTTTTTAAAAAGATCTTCTCTCCAGGACAATGTGTCACATTCACAGGAAGTCTTGTCTCTCCCTCCCCCAAAGCTCAGACTTGTACTTCCCACAATAAGAGGATCTAAGTTCCAGCCATGAATGGGTTCTTCTGGTGGTGGCTCTGCCACTGCTATTGTTTCTGAGTATCTCCAGTGGTGGTGTTGATCTCACCCTGCACAGTTCCTGCACAGATGGTTCATGTGTCTGGAGCACCCCCCGTTCACTTCCTTTTCAGATAGGATCCCATGTTGAGATGTTAGTTCTCAGCACAGGGGTACACTGATAAGTTTCAGCAATAGTCACCAAGTGCCCACTACAGCCCACCTCACATATTTTGAGTAACTTGTCTTGAACTCAGATCACTAGCTTAGGTTCTCTCAGGTCTGCTAATTTTAATATTTGCAGTTCTGTTTCCACTCTCTGCATGTTGTGCTCTCATATATATTTTTGCTTCAGATATCAGGAGTCAGTTTTGGGGGTCTGATCCTCCCTCCCAGAAGCTCTTTATAAGAATGATTCTGCCTTCCTCTCAGAGACCCGTTCCATACACCAGTGTTCTCAATTGGAGGGAGACTTGATAGTGTAAAGGGAGGTTTTCTTATACTCTGATCCCAATACAATGTTGGCCTACATTCATTTAAAATATGGCCACTGGTTCAACCCTCTGAGGGACAAAGAAGTCACTTCAACCTAGGCCAAATCCTTCCCACCATGACTCACCCATTGGTACTGTCCTGAAGTCTGGCTAAATTCTTCCCCAAGTTGAATCTCCCTCAAGAACTTAAAGGGAGCATATGTGCAGAATACTGCACATCTTCCAAGATGAGAATGTGGTAAATGGCAGAACAAGCCAACACCCAGAGGGGTCTCACCAGCTGTGATGTGCCTTGGAAGAAGTTCTCAGAGGAAGCAAAGTCAAGCTTCCTAACCTTGAACCCTCTCCTTGTGCTGAGCCCCAAACACCCTAATTGCTCTCCAGGAAAAGTTCTTTCCCCTCCTTGAGGTGGCTTCTTGCAATTCTTCTTGATTTTCTGCCATTCGTTGAGTTGGCTGTTGCAGTTTTAGAGAGACTACATCTGGATGACATGGGTCTTGGGAGATAACATATTTGATTTTCATTTATTTTTAATTGTAAACAGCTTAAAATGAGCATGCCATGGTGCCTGATTTCAGCCCTCTAAAGGGATCCAGGCTGTGCCCTGTACTTTCAGAGCCTTTGAGTGGTCACTGTGGAATCCAGCCTATCATTAATATCTTGGGATAGCAAACAGAGTCCATGGGGGGAAGCTGACGCCAAAGGCAGATCTGAGACTCTTCTTAAGTGTGAGCTAATATCAGCTATTCAGTGAAATTTAGTTAAAACAAAACAAAACAAAACAAAACAAAAAAAAGCTACACACTTTTCTTCTCCTATAATAAGATAAAGTGATGCTCTGTAGTCTCACCAACCCTGCAGTCATACACTGCCTATTGCCCTCCCTATGACTGCTTTCCTCCCTAATTGAGACATGAGCTGCCCCAATCAGGGGATTTCCTGATACCTCTTCAACTCCTGTGCCCAGAAAGGGTTTTATTCAGCCTGCTGGGTGCATGGAAATCTCCCAGGGGTCCAGAGCTCTTGCTCACACTCAGTCTGGGCAGCAGAATGTGCCTCTCATTTTTATTCAAGAGGCACCACAAATGAAAGTGGACAGGGAGGAGCAGTGGGCTGAAGGGAGAATCTTATTTTTCTCTTCACCATATGCTTGTAACTTGCTAATGAGGAAATTTGCACTTCAGGGCTGTCCATTCTAAAATGACTCTAAGAATCCCACTGACTCCATTAATCTCTTTGTTGAAGAAAGAGTGAGAGAGTGATCGTGCAAAGGAGAGACTGAGGCAGGATTTTTCGCTTTCTGCTGTATATTTTGAGCCATTGAAAGCTGGAATGTGAACACAGTCTTGCTTTCCTTCTGGGGTATTTGTCACTGGTATTTGTCTTTTCTGTTTCTTCTGATAGCATTACTTCTTTTGAGGGGATGATCTCTCTAGGGGTATAGCACCCAGAACTTTCTTAAGGAAGTACTCATGTAAGATTATGTTAATAGCATCCTCCCAACATGACTCTGTTTCTTAGCACATCTGATACAGCCCAAGGGTACAGGTCACAGGTTCCCCAAATAGCAGGCTTCTGACCACATCTGGACCATATCTGGACCATGTCTAAACTGACCCAGTGCCGGCCCACATACATATGCTGTATCTCCAATCAAGGTTTTATGTTTTGACAGGACTTTGTGTGTAGTTCAGAATATCCTACTTTTTTTCATCATGTTTTAGACTTTTTATGGTCAGCCAGGCATCTGATCCCTATCTCTCTAAATCAGCTTCCTCCAATAGCTCAGTTTGGGTAGCCTCCCAAAGTCTTCCTGATGTCAGATTGTAACCAAACCCCGTACAACTTCCTTATCCCAATCTCATATACTCACTAACCTTCCAGCATTTCTCTCTCTTTACTCGTCTGGGAGGAAAATACTCTCTTGGGGCCAAGACAAAATAGAGTCCTCAGGATCACACCATTAGGTCATGATCATGAGGTCTAGGGATTTTAGTTAAAGGAATAAATAAGAAGGGCATGCAAAGCTGGCATGCAGGGCAGCGCTGCCCCTGGGACAGACCTGGTGGGTGCAAGGGGAGCCAAGCCCTCATAGAGGTAAGGCTGATAGTTGCAGACTTTAAGGAAGAAAATTTCTTTTTCTTGTTGCTCATTTCCTCCTCAGCTTCGGGGAGCTACGTCCAAAGGGTTAAGGCCATACTGAGGACTTTGGGGAAGAGAAACTGCTTCCTGAGCCTTATAGTCTTGGCCTAAAGCAGAAAACACAGGGAACCTTTCAGGATTTCTCTTGACTAGCCCAGCTCACTCCACATAGTAAACTATTTCAAAAGTCTGAGCTGGTAACAAAGATTTTCAGCTCAGCACTAAATGTGTTGTGAAAAGAAACACTTGGACCATCATATATGTCTTTTGAGAACCTTCCATGGCCATGTAAGATGGTTGCTATCTTCTCAGGTTCTTGATGGTGCATCATGTGCCAGGCTCTGTGCTCTGTGATTTCCCTGCATGATCTCATCTATGAGTTGGGGACAACTATTACTCCCATTTTACAGATAGTGAAAATCAGGTATATAGCCATTAAGCACCTGTTATATTTATTCAGACTATCTTACTATGTATGAAATCTAGGGCACAAATAGAGGTAAGATTTAAATCCAGCTCTGTCTAACTCCTGAGCCCTTGCTGTTGATCACAACATTGTGCTGTATAGACTTGCACTTGGTTCGTTCAACAAGCTGGTAGTATTCCATCTATTGAGCAGGCACTGGTCTAGGTCTTGGGGACACTGAGATAGAATAATAGGCCACAGCCTGCCACCAATCCTCATGATCTAATGAGAGGACATAAAGTATGCTTCCCTTGTGTGTTCCACCATTGCCATCTTTGTGTCATCTGTGACTGTCCTCCCCATCTGCCAGACTTGGTTAAATTTTCTAGTCTCGGCCACCTATGCCTCCCGCCCTCATCCCTCTGCCTGTCATTTTGGTGTCATGGGCAGATGGAATACAAGAAGAGCCTGTCAATGGGTGCAGGGTGAGGAGAAGGAGGGAATGTGCCACAAAGCTGGAATCTGTCCGACAAACGATGTGACAGCAGACATGGCGAGGGTGACAGCTGGAAAATAACAGTTAATAGCCCCTGCCCAGGCTGTGCTCAGAGAGATGGCATGCTGAGCAACATCGTAATGGCTTGTGGAAATATTGCTCTGAGCCCACGGAGGCTGTTGCAAGACACCCAGCTCTGTGCACTTCCTTGTCACATTTACAAAGCTCACTCTTTTGGAAACTGACTCTCTGCTTATTCTTGTTCCATGGTGCTATATACATACAACCAGTTGGACCTGGTATCTACTCAGCCAGGGTCTTGCTAGTAAACACATGGCAGAAATGATTGGCAAAGACTTGGGGTTTGGGTGAGGCTCACAGCAGTTCAGGGGCTCTGCTGCTATTACTCCCAAAGATAATTATAAAGATAGCACCAGTTAAAATATCTAATGTTTTATTCAATATTTTGGTGAGTTTCAATTACTCCCAATTATAATTCAACACCTTTTCTATTTAAAACAATTATTGCCCTTTGCAATGAGCTTTGAAGCAAATAAATTGTTTGTCATGATTAGTCACTGCTCCTGCCAGAGGTTTCTCTCTCTCACTCCTCAACTCTGCTACCTTTCAATTTGTGGCTAACTAGCATTAGCTTATGGTTAACCCTTTGGCTGTTCCCAGTGTTAGCCACCACAAGAGCTTTAGATATTGGGGGAAAAACAAAGTAGCTTCAGTCACCCTTGAGACAATTATACTCATTAAAAATCAATGGGATCCAATTACTAGCAGCAGGACTCTGACTCAGTTTCAGATGTATCGAATACCAATTCCCAGCCAAGTGACAGAAACACATCATCAGGATCTGACAGCTGTGTGAGGAAAGAAGGCACTTTGACTCACTTTTGTGATTGCATTCAGAGCCATCGCCTCTTTGTTATTATCATCATTTTGTGTTTATTGTGTAAGTTCCTTCTACGCTAAGTGTTAAATTAGGAGCAAGGGAAGTTGTAAAGAATAAGGATTACTCTCACTCTGATAGAGCTGTAATTAGAAAAAGGAGTCAGTGCCTATAGAAATGTGTGGTTGTCATTAAAAAAGGAACACAAGCTGGAAGAAATGTTGAAGCTTGAAGTGTCTGACAGAGTTTGTGCAGCATTATTTCATACCACATTTTTATTGACTCCTACTCTTACCCTAGGAACTAAGAGATGATAGAAATCACACTTGCCTTCAAGGAACTTGCTATGCAAATGATGATTGGTGACTTCATTATATTTACCAAAATACTTATTTGCTTAACAATGGATTAAACAGAGGTGTTATTTATAAAATCCTAGAATAATAGAACCTGAGTCAATTACTGCTGTTGGTATTGGTAAACATTGGTAAAATATAATATCTTTGACATTTTGTAATACCTAAGTTACATTAGTTACAACTGAATTAGAATACAAACTTCGAGGAAATGAAATCTACAGATTGACTTGGGTAGTATGGGCATTTTGACAATATTAATTTTTCTTATCCATGAACACGGGATACCTTTCTATGTATTTGTTTTCCTTCAGTGAAAATTTCATAAATGTTCTATAGTTTTCAATGTACAGATCTTTCACTTCTTTGATTAAGTTTATTCCTATTTTACTGTTTTGAGCCTATTGTAAATAGGATTTTTTTTCTATCAGATATTTTGTTGTCAGTATATAAAAATACGACTGATTTTTGCATGTTAATTTTGCATCCTGCGACTTTACCAAATTTGTTTATTAGTTCTAACAATGAGTTAGTAGAGTCTTCAGGGTTTTCTTTATGTAAGATTGTGTCATTTGCAACCAGAAAATTTTGATTCTTTTTTTCCAATTTGGATGACTTATTTCTCTGTTGCCTAAATTACTGTGGCTAGGTCTTTAGTACAACGTTGAATAGGAGTAGTAAGGACATGCATTCTTGTCTTATTTCTGATTTTCAGAGGAAAAACTTTCAGTTTTTTATTCTTGGGCATACTAGTAGTGAGTTTACCATATATGGCCTTTATTATGTTGTGGTATGTTCCTTCTATACTAAATCTGTTGAGAGCTTCTCTCAAAAAAGTGCAGTGAATTTTGTCAAGTGTTTTTTCTGCATCTACTGAAAACATATGATTTTTAATCTTCTGTTTTCCTAATGTGGTGTATTACATGTGCCGATTTCCATATGTTGAATAATCCTTACATCCCAAGGAAAAAACCCACTTGATCACAGTGTATGATCCTTTTAATGTGCTGTTGAATTTGCTTTGCTAGAGTTTTGTTGAAAATTTTTACATCTATATTAATCAGGAATATTGGTCTTGTAGTGTCTGGGTTTGGCATCAGGTTGACATTGGCTTCATAAAATGAGTTTGCAAGTGTTCCCTCCTCTTTAATTTTTTGGAAGATTTTTGACAAAGATTGACATTAATCTTTCTGTAAGTGTTCAGTAGAATTCACCCATGAAGCCATCTAGCCCTGAACTTTTCTTTGTTGGGAGACTTTTGATTACTGCTTTAATCTCCTTAGTTGAGATCCTTGGGTGGCTCAGCGGTTTAGTGCCATCTTCAGCCCAGGGCATGATCCTGTGGTCCCGGGATCAAGTCCTACATCAGGCTCCCCGCATGGGAGCTTGTGTCTGTGTCTCTGCCTCTCTCTCTGTTTGTCTCTCTGTGTCCCTCATGAATAAATAAATAAAATATTTTTAAAAATCTCCTTAGTCATTATTGATTTGTTCATACATTTTATTTCTTCATGATTTAGTCTTAGTAGATTATATATTTCTAGAAATGTATCCATTTCTTTTAGGTGATCCATTTTTTTGGCATATGATTTTTTATAAAAGCTTCTTATGATGCTTTGTATTTCTGAGGTTCCAGTTGTAATATATCCTCCTCATTTATAATTGTGTTGAGTCCTTCCTCTTTTTATCATGGTTAGTCTAGCAAAATGTTTGTGATTTTGTTTATTTTTCAGGAAAGTCAATTCTTAGCTTCATTGATTTTTTTCTATTGTTTCTCTAGTCTCTATTTCATTTATTTTTGGTGCTGACTTTTCATGTTGCTAGCTGGCATCATGAAACTCTGTAGGATATATATATATGTATATATATATATATATTTTTTTTTTTTTTTTTTGCTGTGGATATGTTTCTTACCAACTCTCAGTTGAACAGAGTGAATTATAGATTTTAATTGCTACAAATTGTATTAACTTACCTTAGAATAAAAAAAAGTAGAACGAGAATGTTCATGTCCATTCATTTAAAAATATTTATATAAGTGAATAAAAAGAATAAGTCTTCCTGGTAGCTTCACAGTAGAAGGTGAACCAAAAGAAGAACTTACAAATAAATCCCTGATTTCTGGATTGATCAACTCGATGGGGAAGACTTGCAGAAAAATTTATCTGGGTGAAAAATTCTGGTGTTCTGACCTGTTCACATTAATCACACTGTACTTATTCAACATCCACTCATATTGTCAAATATGCAACTGGGTATAAAAATCTTGGAGCTTATTTGGAGAATTTACACCTAGATATATAAACTTGGGACTCACAAGCAATAAAGCCATTGGATGGGATAAACTCTTCTTGGAAAAATATATATAGGGAGAAACTAATGACTTTGACCAAGCCTGAAGGCACTGTGACATTTAGAGTTTGATCCAAGGACATGCACTGGGCAAAATAATCAGTGAGGGAGGGGAAACTAGAATAGCATGTGTTGTTTTAAAATCCAAGAAAAGTAGATGATTCAAAATAAGGCAGTGGTCTACTTGCCAAATACTACAGAATAGTCTGGAAAAGTAAGGTCTGAGAAGCGACTTTTGAATTTTATAATAAAGGGGTGCTTGGTTTCACTGAGGTTGTTGTAAGAAAGATTTGACCAGGACAGATTACAGGCAGTGGGAGAGTGACTGAAGGTTTTCTGTGAATGGACAGAAGAAACATGGGCTGTAGACACACAGGGACTAAAGTCAAAAGGTTTTTTGGTTTGTTTGTTTTTATTTTGTTGTTGCTGTGCTTTAAGGTAGGAGATAATGGAACGTGTGTGTTTGTTTATGAGATGCTCCAGTAAAAATGAAGAACTTAATGCTGCCAAAGAGAATATATATTTGCACTAACAAATTCCTTGAGAAAGGATGTATGGTTGTGATCTAGAACACAAGTGAAGAAGTCAGGATGCTGGGATCCCTGGGTGGCGCAGCGGTCTGGCGCCTGCCTTTGGCCCAGGGCGCGATCCTGGAGACCCGGGATCGAATCCCACATCGGGCTCCCGGTGCATGGAGCCTGCTTCTCCTCTGCCTGTGTCTCTGCCTCATTCTCTCTCTCTCTGTGACTATCACAAATAAATAAAAATTAAAAAAAAAAAATTTAAAAAAAAAAAAAAAAAAAAAGAAGTCAGGATGCTGGATGGTTGTGCAAACCATGAATTCCTGGGATCTTAGAGTGTTTGAGTGGACAAGGGCAGAAGAGGTCATCTAGTACAATCATTTATTTGCTGGCTCATTCCTTCATGTAATAGGTTTCAGATATCTTCTATGCAATAGGCATGACTGAAATAGAACCTGTACCCTTAACAAATAAGGATATCCTCTTTTTTATAAACAAGAAAAATGAGATTCACAGGGTGGAGTATCTTACATAAAGTCATACCTTTCAACATTTTTTTCAGTGAGCTATACAATGAAAATCCATGACCCTCTATTATCAATACATTGTTCTTTAAAAAACAAAAACAAAAACAAAACCAACGGAATACAACTCCCTAAACCCTTTATTTTTAGAGCAGTTTAAGTTTGTAACAAAATTAGGAGAAGGTACAAAGATTTCCCATATACTCCCTTCCCCCACATATGCATACTCTCCTCCATTATCAAAACGCTGACCAGAATGCTGCATTTTTTTACAGGTGATGAACCTACATTGACACATCATAATTTCCCAATTATAGTTTGCATTATGATTTACTTTTGGTGTTGTTCATTCTGTAAGTTTGGACAAATATATAATGATAAGTACCCATCATTATAGTGTAATACATAATATTTTCACTTCCTTAAAAATATTCTGTGCTCTGCCTATCCATCCCTCCCCTAAACCGTACCTCTGGCAACTACCAATATGTTTGCTGTTTCCATAATTATGTCTTTTCCAGAATGTCGTATCGTTGGCATACAGTATATAACCTTTTAGATTGGTTTCTTTCACTTACCAATATGCATTTAACTTTCCTCCATATCTTTTCATGGACATGATTCCTTTCAGTTTTCCATTCAACCATTTAACACTGACTCTCATTTCCTCACTTATTACTTTGTATGCAAGACAGTGATAACTGATAGAGGAAGTTCTATGTTGGGTTTACAAAACAATGAATAAAATAACCATAAACACACGTTCTCATGAAGGAGATACTATGCATACATCAAATAATTCTTGTGAAGATAGAATGAGAAAAAGTATGTGATGTTTCCTGAAAACAAGACTGACATACAAGCATAAGTTTTATGCCATGTTACATGTATTACATGGGCCTAGGAGGGTGAGCTAAATGGTGGAGATGCAACTGAATTCATGTTGGTTTTCCTAAAACCCAAAGAGAAAAGTTAAAACTTTTTATTACAAACATTTATGAAATAGTTATAAATGTAGCAACTAGAGAGGTAAAGCAGCTGAATGAAAGTAGCAGGTGAAAACATTAAAACATCATAGTATATATGTGTTCAGGGTGCTTTTTGTTGGAAAAGCTATTATATTTGAAGAGTCACAACTCAGATTATTGAGGTCCTTTCCTGAATCTCTTGGCATTTGGGAAGCAAGTAAATGTCTGCCTTGCCTTCGTCAATAAGCCAATCAAGTCTATCCATATAACTGATATACCTGCCAATCTATTTACTCTGGCCACCATCCATCCAGAGGTGTTCACAGAATGTGCCAGAACCTTCACAGCCATTTATTTAACATTCAAATTGCTTGATTCTCAGCCCACAACCTCTGCTTCAGATGCTTGGCTCTCTAATCCGAAATCAGTTCTGTTCCATGTTTTCTAAATTTGGCATTTACACCTAATTTCTTTAGCTTTCTGCTAAGGACTTGGTATGGGTGAACCTCCTGAGTCTAGCCAACCCACAGAATTATGAGAGATGATAATAAATTTTTGTCTCAAGCCACTAAGTTCTGAGAGTAATTCTCAATTAGGGGATACTTTGTTCCCCTTTCCAAACAGAGGACATTTAAAAATGTCTGGAAACATTTCTGGCTTTCATACTGAGTGGGGAGTGCTAGTGTCACCCACTATGTAGAGGCCAGGAATGTTGCTAAACATCTGATGATGCACATAGCATCCCCCCATAACACAGAATGATTAGGCTGCAAATATCAGTAATACTGAGGCTGAGAAACTTTGTCATTGAGAATGACAACCACTTCCTTTTAAATTGTGTTGTAGTTAAATCAGAAGTCTATTTTTTTCCAGATTTTGAACACTTTCTATACACTCTAATGTCCTATTCTCAAAATCTTTCCTCTTTTTCTGTCTCCCCAAATCCTTAAAACCTTACTTAAATCCCTCATCCACAGGAGATTTCCCTAACATCTTTCTCCTTTGGCTGTAGTAAAATACTAACATACTACACACTGCTAATTTCTTTTCTGGCATTTAGTCACATTCTTAGGTCTATTAATCTGGTATGGTTGTAAACTCCTCAAAGTCAAACATCACACTGCATACTATTTTCAGACAATTCAAAGAGCAAGCACAGAGAGTACCATAATAAGTGGTTGGAGATTGACTATATCTACCTCTTATGTTCATGTAATTTTTATGAAACAATGCTATAATTTTATACTAGATATTTACCACATACTATTACATATGTATTATGTTACTATATTTACTATATACTTATCATATATATATATTTATAGTATAATATAGTAAATATATTTATACTTTTATAGTATTTACTATATATTTTATAGTATACTATATAGTATTTATAATGTATATTTTCTATATATTTATATATTATATTTATATTACTATATACTTACTATATCCTATATTGCTATATTTTCTATGTACTATATACTATTATGTAATTTTATACTGTAAAATTGTGATCTATAACAAGAAATATATATTTGGTCTTTGACCCCAAGTGTTGAAAATAATAAAAGACATCTTTGTTATATTAAAGAGGTGACTTTTGGGAAGCACCTACAGACTGGTTGCCAGAGGAACCAATCATATGATTAGGGGGTTGGGACTTACATTCCTACTCCATAAACTTTAGGGAGGGAAGAGGGGCTGGAGATTGAGATCAATTGCTAATGGCCAATGAGTTACTCAAGCATGCCTATGTAATGGAGACTCCATTAAAACCCCAAGTTGAGAGTATTTGGAGAGCTTCTGGATTGGTGAACACATGGAAGTATTGGAAGAGTAGTGTGCCTGGAGAGGAGGACATGAATACTACATGATTTTTCCTCATACCTTGCCCTAGATCTCTCTTCCATCTGACTATTCCTGAGTTATATCATTTTATAACAAGATGGTGACCTAGTAAGTAAAATGTTTCTCTGAGCTTTATGAACCATGCTAGTAAATTAATCAAAATCCTTGAGGGGGTCATTGGAGCCTCCAATCTGTAACCTGTTTGCTCAGAAGCACAGGTGACAACCTGAGCTTGTGACTGGCCTCTGAATCGGGGTAGGGGCAGTGGGACTGAGCCCTTGCTTGTGGGATCTGACACTATTTACTGACAGATAGTGTTGGAATTGAGTCAAATTGTAGGACAATCAGCTGGTGTCACAGAGAATTGCTTGTTGTGGGGGAAATGTCTCCACATATTTGTTGACCAGAAGTGTCAGCAGTGAAGTGATTGTGTGTGTGTGTGTGTGTGTTTAAAAGCGACACACAGGAAGGAAACACATAGTGGAGAAGAACTGTAGGTTTTTCTGGGCTGTAGATTTTTCTTAGGGACACTGACATTTTGCAAAATCTAAGTAGAAAGTGTCTTGTTGATGTTAACCACACTTGATCTCACAAATGGTGAATCAGCAGAGCCTAACTCCATAGACTCAGCAAAGATATATCAGAAAAGGCAGCTGACCTCCCAAAGAGCTTGGATGAACATGCCTCTCTCCACCACTCAGACTCTGGTCCATTAGCCAACCAATCTTTCCACACACAAAATATGTGAGCTGCTGATCCATTAAAACAAGTTCCATCCAACAGTCAGGATTCTCCCAATGAAAGGGAAATAGCATGAAGGCGAGAAACCCTAGAAACAGTAGTTCATCAGGTTAAAGATTTGAAAAGATGTGAAGGAAATGGTGGCAGCCAAGGCTAAGGAGAGGTGGGTTGCAACTAATGTTGTGGATTTCCAAGTATCAGGTCAAGGAGTGAAGATGTGCAATCTATCAAACTTTCTAAAATGATGATATGGTCCTAGCTGGGCTTTAGAAGGATTAGTCTGCCATTCATATGTGGAATGGTTTGGAGAGAGACAAACCTGGCAGTCTAAGAAGCTACTAGAGAGGATAACATTAACAAAGTCAGAACCTTCAGTAATCTTCTCTTCCATGAAAGCAATAACAGTGGTCAAAATTGTCAGGATGAAGTTTTTCAGAACTCTGAAAATTAACCTAAGGCTTGAAGCATTCTGGGAGACTATTTTAAAACAAATACTTCAATGTCCATGAGAAGAAAAAATTTTAGGCTTTTGCTTGTTCTGTTTCCATCCTCCTATTTTCAGCTCCAAAGTAGCCTTGAGGATCAAGATCCTGTGATAATATTGAAAATCATAACCTTGAAAGCCACTGAGGGGGACGGGGGCAGAACGGGAGGGCTAGAGCTTTTTTTAAGTCTTCTCAGAGAACTGTCCTTATTTAATCAATTTCCTAGTTCTCTGGAAGACCTCACTGACAGAGATGCTTTTATTTGACCTGACACAGAATTTGTTCATAACAAACAGTATTTCCCTGATGTTCATCAAAAATAATCACATACAAATATTTAACATTGTGGTTGCCTGAGGTTGCGGATAAAAATTCGGGCAAACAATAGATTAACCAAAAATCTAGAAAGGAAATCCTAGAAAACAAGATGTCTATCAGGGCTTTAAAAGCTCTGGCCTATTCCTGGGAATATAGAAGGTTGCATGCATGTGTAAGGACTGTGTGCACACTCAGGAAAGATCTGAGAAAGTCTGAAGCTCTCACCTTTCACTAGACTTGAGTTTTGAGCAAAGACGAAGTGAAGGCAAGAATAGCATTGTAAACTACCTTGATAAGTGCTGAAGTCATCTCCTAACACAGAGAGAACCACTAGGCAAAAACTGGAAGACATTAATTTCAGATGTTTAAGGAAATTATCCAATCACTAAACTGATCACTAAACTAACAAGGAGAAACTTCAGATCACACAACACAAAGAATTTACAGAACTACCTCAGAAAAGTCACTAAGCAAACAACAGCAGAAATAAAGACAGTATGGTCTATACAAAGGAAAAAAATGAACCAATAGAATTTGTCACTAAGGAATAGCAGACATTGGACTTAGTAAACAAAACTATTTAAAATATATTCAGAGAACGAAAAGAAAGATATCTTTAATATCTAAAGAATTAAAAGATAGTATGAGAATAATGCCTCATCAAAAACAGAATATCAACAAAAGGCATAAATTATTTTTTTTAAATAATGAAATAGGAATCTGAAGTTGAAAAGTATAACTAATGAAAATATTACTAGCAGGGGTCATCATCAGATATGACCTGGCAAAGGAAAGAATCATCAAACTTGAAGATAGATCAGGCGAGATTATCAAATCTGAGAAAAGAAACAAAACTGAGTGAAGAAAATGAACAGAGCCTTAGAACTTCACAGAGACTATGAGATACCATCAAGCATACTGATATATTTGAATGGGAGTTCAAGAAAGTGAGGAGAGAAAGGGGCAGACAGTATAGTTGAACACATATAACTGAAATTTTCCAAATTTTATGCAAAACACAAATCTACACATTGAAGAAACTCAACAAACTCTGAAGAGGATAAATTTCAAGAGATCAATACATAGACACATAATCAAGCCATCAAAGACAAAGAGAATATGGAATACAGCAAGAGAGAAACAACTCATACATACGAGTGATGCTTGGTAAGATTAAAAGATGATTTCTCAACGGAAACTGTGGAGGTCAGAAGGCAGTGGACTGACATTCTAAGTGCTGAAAAAAGATTGTCAAGCAAGAATTTCCCACCTAGCAAAACTCACCAACAAAATGAAGGAATAATTATGATATATATTAAAAAAACCTGAGAGAATTTATTCCTAGCAAATCTACCTATAAGAAATATTAAAGGGATTCCTTCAGGATGAAGTGCAAGAACATGAGACAGTAACTAGAATTAAAATGAAGAAATAAAAGGCACCAGTGAAGGCTACTTATATATAAATACAAAACATGGTGTTACGGTGTTTTTAAATTTGTACTTTTCCCCCTCCTATCTGATTTATAAGGCAATAGAATAAAGCTATAATTATAAATCTTGGTTAATGGGCATATAATGTACAAAGATGCACAATAAGCGCATAAAGGAGAGAGAGGACATGACATTATATAGAAGCAAAATTTTTATAGATTATTGAAATCAAGTTGTATCAATGTGGTTTAAATTGTTAACACTTAAAATCTCAATTGCAATCCTCAAGGAAATCACTAAGAAAACTAAAAAAATATAGCAAGATAAATGACAAGGAAATTATAATGGTATACTAAACAACATCTATTTAATACAAAAGAGGGTAATATTGGCAGAATAGGGTAATAACAAAGACATAAGATGGACAGAAACCAAAGAGCAAAATGTCAGACAAAATTCTTACCTTCTCAGTAAGTATATTAAATGTAAGTAAATGAAGTACTCCAATTAAAGGGCAAAGATAGGAAGAAAGTAAAAAATAAAACAAACCATTATACAACAACATGCTGCCTGGAATAGATACACATTAGACCCAAAGACATAAATAGATAAAAAATATGGGAAAAGTACCATGCAATCTTTAAACAAAAGGGAGTTGGAGTGATTATAGTAATGTCAGGCAACATTAATTTTTGGAGAAAAATTGTTACTAAAGACAAAGGAAAACATTTTGTAATGATAAAATTGACATCCATAGTAAGGTATAACAGTATAAACATATACGCACCTGCAAACAGACCCCAAAATATAGTTGGGGATGTCAACATTCCACTTTCAATATTGAGAAAGAACACCAGACAGTAGATCAAGAAAGAAATAGATTTGAATGATACTGTGCAAAACTAGACATTAAAGACATCTATAGAACACTTCACCCATCAGCAACTACAAACACACTCTTCTCAAGTGCATATGGAATATTCCTTAGGATAGACCATAGTTTAAGCTACCAAGCAAGTCTCAATGAATATGAAGAACTTGTTATCATACAGAATATTTTCTATGGTCACCATGTAATAGAATGAGAAACAATAAGACAAGGAAATTTATGAGATCCAGAAATTCGTGGAAATTAAACTTATTCCTCTATAACCAATGGATCAAAGAGAAATCACAGGAAAGTTAGCAAATATTTTATGCTGAAGTGCTGAAGATACACATTAGACTCATAAATGAAAACAAAAACACAGTATGTGATATAATGAAAGCAGTGCTTAGAGGAAAATTTTAAATGCAGATGACTGTATTTGCAAAGAAAAATAGCAAATCAGTAAGTCGACCTTAAGAAACTGGGAAAAGAAGAGAAAACTAATCACAAAACAAGCAAAAAGAAAAAAATAACAAGTTTCCGAGGAGGCCGGGCAAGATGGCAGAAGAATAGGGTCCCCAAGTCACCTGTCCCCATTAACTTACCTAGATAGCTTTCAAATCATCCTGAAAACCTACTAATTTGGCCTGAGATTTAAAGAGAGAACAGCTGGAATGCTACAGTGAGACGAGTTCGTGCTTCTATCAAGGTAGGAAGACAGAAAAAATAAAAATAAAAAAGCATCCAAGGGGGAGGAGCCCCGCGAGGAGCCGGGCTAAGGCCAGCAACAATCGCCCCCAGGACAGGAAAGCCTAGGCCCAGAGAAGCAGGAGCTTCACCAACCTTCCCGGACAGAAAGGCGCTCACAGAGAGTTCGGGCAGGATCCCAGGAGGGTCGGGGATGCCCTCAGGCTCCCTGAGGCACTAACAGAAGACCTGCGCCCCCGGGGGGAGGGCGCCACACACTGCGGGCCGGATCGTGCCCCGCAGGGCTCCGGGAGCAGATCCGGTGGTGGTTCCACGCAAAGGGGGGCTGCACCGCCCAGGAGCGATTGGAGCTGCGCAGGCCCTGGAGCCCAGGGCGCTGGGGGACACAGCCCAGGATCCGGCGCTACCCTGGGACAGGTAGAGGCCGGGAGGGCCCAGGACAGCAGGACACTCCTGCCACCGGGTGACCCGAGCTGTGCAGATCAGTGACCCCTGCCCCCGGAGCATCCAGGCCAGTGCGGACGGGGAACTGCGGTAGTTACTGCGGAAGCTGACTCTAGGGCTGGAGAGCTGGCCGCCACCACTCTTGTTGTTCCTCCTGGTGTCACCTTGTACTTGGGACTGAGCAGGGGCCTCACAGGATAAACAGCTCCCACTAAGCTGTGCACCTGGCAGGGTTCTGAGCAGCTCCCCCAGGTGCACACACCTGAGAATCAGCACAGCAGGCCCCTCCTCCAGAAGACCAGCTGGGAGGACAGGGGAAAAGCAAATTATTGACCAAGAAGCGCTGGAAAGTTCCAGGGGAAGTCAAGGGATTTACAGTATATAGAATCAGGACACTCCCCTTTGTTTTTTGTTTTCTGTTTGTCCCCCTCCCCTTTTTTTTCCTCTCTTTTCCTCCTTTTTCCAGTACAACTTGTTTTTAGCTACTCACCACTGAGTAAAATGACTAGAAGGAAAAACTCACCCCAAAAGAAAGAATCAGAAACAGTACTCTCTCCCACAGAGTTACAAAATTTGGATTATAATTCCATGTCATAAAGCTAATTCAGAAGCACAATTATAAAGCTACTGGTGGCTCTAGAAAAAAGCATAAAGGATTCAAGAGACTTCATGACTGCAGAATTTAGATCTAATCAGGCCGAAATTAAAAATCAATTAAATGAGATTCAATCCAAACTAGAGGTCCTAACGACGAGGGTTAACGAGGTAGAAGAACAAGTGAGTGACATAGAGGCCAAGTTGATGGCTAGGAAAGAATCTGAGGAAAAAAAGAGAAAAACAATTAAAAGATCATGAGGATAGGTTAAGGGAAATAAATGACAGCCTCAGAAGGAAAAATCTACGTTTAATTGGGATTCCAGAGGGCGCCAAAAGAGACAGAGGACCAGAAAGTATATTTGAACAAATCATAGCTGAGAACTTCCCTAACTTGGAAGGGGAAACAGGCATTCAGATCCAGAAGACAGAGAGATCCCTCCCTAAAATCAATAAAAAAAAACCTCTCAACACCTCAACATTTAATAGTGAAACTTGCAAATTCCAAAGATAAAGAGAAGATCCTTAAAGCAGCAAGAGACAAGAGATCCCTAACCTTTATGGGGACAAGTATTAGGTTAATAGCAGCCCTCTCCACAGAGACCTGGCAGGCCAGAAAGGGCTGGCGGGGTATATTCAGGGTCCTAAATGAGAATAACATGCAACCAAGAATACTTTATCTAGCAAGGCTCTCATTCAGAATAGAAGGAGATATAAAAAGCTTCCAAGATAGGCAGAAACTGAAAGAATATGTGACCTCCAAACCAGCTCTGCAAGAAATATTACGGGGGACTGTTAACCTGAAATTTGGCATTGTGATGCCCCAGCTATGGTTTTCTATTTTAAAATTCCCCTGGCTATTTGGGGTCTTTTCTGATTCCACACAAATCTTAAGATGATTTGCTCCAACTCTCTGAAGAAAGTCCATGGTATTTTGATAGGAATTGCATTGAATGTGCAAATTGCCCTGAGTAACATTTTCACAATATTAATTCTTCCAATCCATGAGCATGGAATATTTTTCCATCTCTTTGTGTCTTCCTCAATTTCTTTCAGAAGTATTCTGTAGTTTTGAGGGTATAGATCCTTTACCTCTTTGGTTAGGTTTATTCCTAGGTATCTTATGCTTTTGGGTGCAATTGTAAATGGGACTGCCTCCTTAATTTCTCTTTCTTCAGTCTCATTGTTAGTGTATAGAAATGCCATTGATTTCTGGGCATTCATTTTGTATCCTACCACACTGCCAAATTGCTGTATGAGTTCTAGCAATCTTGGGATGGAGTCTTTTGGGTTTTCTATGTACAGTACCATGTCATCTGCGAAGAGGGAGAGTTTGACTTCTTCTTTGCCAATTTGAATGCCTTTTATTTCTTTTTGTTGCCTGATTTCTGAGGCTAGGACTTCTAGTACTATGTTGAATAGCAGTGGTGAGAGTGGACATCCCTGTCGTGTTCCTGATCTTAGGGGAAAGGCTCCCAGTGTTTCTCCATTGACAATGATATTTGCTGTGGGCTTTTCATAGATGGCTTTTAAGAAGCTGAAGAATGTTCTCTCTATCCCTACACTTTGAAGAGTTTTGATTAGAACCACCTCACACCAGTGAGAATGGGGAAAATTAACAAGGCAGGAAACCACAAATGTTGGAGAGGATGTGGAGAAAGGGGAACCCTCCTGCACTGTTGGTGGGAGTGTGAACTGGTGCAGCCACTTTGGAAAACTGTGTGGAGGTTCCTCAAAGAGTTAAAAATAGATCTGCCCTACGACCCAGCAATTGCACTGCTGGGGATTTACCCCAAAGATACAGATGCAGTGAAACGCCAGGACACCTGCACCCCAATGTTTATAGCAGCAATGTCCACAATAGCCAAACTGTGGAAGGAGCCTCGATGTCCATCGAAAGATGAATGGATAAAGAAGATGTGGTTTATGTATACAATGGAATATTACTCAGACATTAGAAACGACAAATACCCACCATTTGCTTCGACGTGGATGGAACTGGAGGGTATTATGCTGAGCGAAATAAGTCAATCGGAAATGGACAAACGTTATATGGTCTCATTCATTTGGGGAATATAAAAATTAGTGAAAGGGAATAAAGGGGAAAGGAGAGAAAATGAGTGAAAATATCAGTGAGGGTAACAAAACATGAGAGACACCTAACTCTGGGAAATGAACAAGGGGTAGTGAAAGGGGAGGTGGGCGGGGGGTTGGGGTGACTGGGTGATGGGCATTGAGGGGGACACTTGGTGGGATGAGCACTGGGTGTTATGCTATATGTGGATACATTGAACTCCAATAAAAAATTAAAAAAAGAAAGAAATAATAGAGTGGGTATAAATAAAATAGTAACTTGAAAAACAGTAGAATCAACGAAACAAAGGATGGTGTTTTAAAAATATTTTAAAAAATGGAAAATTTTAACTAGACTGACTTGGAGAAAGAGAAAAGTCCTAAATTACTAAATCAAAAATAAAAGTTACTACTGACTTTACAGGAATAAAGAGGATCAGAAGAGAATATTATAAGTAATTTTTTTTGTTTTTTTTGTTTTTTTGTTTTTGTTTTTTTTTTTAATTTTTATTTATTTATGATAGTCACACAGAGAGAGAGAGAGAGAGAGAGGCAGAGACGTAGGCAGAGGGAGAAGCAGGCTTCATGCACCAGGAGCCCGACGTGGGATTCGATCCCGGGTCTCCAGGATCGCGCCCTGGGCCAAAGGCAGGCGCCAAACCGCTGCGCCACCCAGGGATTCCCCCTATAAGTAATTTTATGTCAACAAATTGGATAACCTAGAAGCAATGAACAAGTTTCTAAAAACACATCAACTGCCAAAATTAACTCAAGAAGGAAGAGAAAATCTAAATAGATCTTTAACAAAGAAATGGAATAAATAGTCAAAAAACTTCTTAAGAAAACTTTAGGTGCACTTACCTTTACTGGTTAACTGTAATAAACTTTAAATGAATAAATGTGCAAGCTTCACAAACTGTCCCAGAACATAGAAGAGGAGGGAACACTTTCCAACAATTCTAAGACATCAGTATTACCCTGATACCAAAACCAAAGACATCAGAAGCAAACTACAGGCCAACTATCTTCATATCTCTATGAATATAGGCACAAAAATCTTCAAAATACAATACGCACCTGGTAATATATGTGAAAGTTTATTCATTACAATCCTTTGGGTTTATCCCAGGAGTGCAAAGTTGGTTCAATTATAAAAACAGATCACTGTGATAACTATATTAATAGACTAAAGAGCAAAACCCACTTCATCATCTGTATAGTGAAATCATTTGACAAAATGCAATATCTTTTTATCATAAAAATATTCAACATATTAGGAATAGAAGGGAATTTCTTCAACCTGAGAAAGTGCATCTATGCAAAAGCCACATAGCATGTCATACTTACTTAGTAAAAGGTTGAAATCTTTCCTCTAGGAGCAGAAATAAGGAAACAATGTTTGCTCTTCAAACTTCTTTTTTTTTTTTTTAAGATTCTATTTATTTGTTCATGAGAAACAAAGATAAAGAGGCAGAAACATGCGCAGAAGGGAGCAATAGACTCCTTAGGGGGATCCTGATGCAGGGCTTAATCCCAGGACCCGGGGATCATGACCTGAGCCACAGGCAGACACTCAACCACTGAGCCACCTAGGCATCCTCCTCTTCAAACTTCTTTTCCACATTGTACTGAACATTTCAGACATGGAAGTTAGGAAGGAAAAAGAGATAAAAGACATCCAGATTGGAAAGGAAAAAATACAATGATCTATTTGCTGATTGTTTGATATTGTACATAGAAATATGAAGGATTTGTATTTCCCTGATGATGCATGATGTTGAGCATCATTCCATGTGTCTGTTAGCCATTGTATGTCTTCTTTGGAAAAAATGTCTATTCATGTCTTCTGCTCTTTTTTTACCTGTTATTCAGTTTTTGGATGTTCCGTTTTATAAGTTTTTTATATATCTTGGATGCTAACCTTTTATATGATACCCACAATATTAGAGCTAATAAATGAGTTCAGCAAGGTTGTAGGATACAAAAATCAATGCAGAAAAATAAATTGTGTTTCTATACACTATAAATGAACCATACAAAATAAAATTAAAACAATGTAATTTAAAATACTCTCAAAAGAATAAAATATTGAAGAATAAATTAAATGAAAGAAATACAAGATTTGCGCACTTAAAAGTACAGAACATCACTGAAAGAAATTAAATACGTTCTATGTTCATTAGTAGACCTGCTTTTTAAGAAAGCAGTCTCCTCAAATTGGTGTATGTTTAATGCAGTCCCTGTCAAAATCCTAGCTGCTTTTTTTGCACATATTGAAAAGCTGATAATTTGCATGGAAATTAAAGGGACCCAGAAGAGCTAAAGCAATCTTGAAAAAGAAGAACAAAGGTGGAGGATTTACTCTTCCATATTTCAAAACTCACTACCAAGCTACAGTAAACAAGATGATATAGTCTTGGCGTAAAGACATACATTTAGGTCAATGGAATGGAACGGAGAGTCCAGAAAGAATTGGTTCAATTGATTTTTGACAAGAGCGTCAAGACAGTTCAATAAGGGAAAAGAATAGTCTTCGCAAATGGTGTTGGGATAGCTGGATATCCGCATGCAAACTAATAAGTTTGAAACTATGTCTTAGTCTATATACAAAAATTAACTCAAATGGATCAATGATCAAAATGAAATGTATATAACTCTTAGAAGAAAACTTAAATATATATATTTACGACTGGATTAGGTAATGGTTCCTTGAATATGATACCATAAGTAGAAGTAAACAAAGAAAAAATAGATAAATGGAGTTTCATCAAATGTAAATCTTTTGTACTTTGAAGGATATTATCAATAAAGTGAAAGGACTATCCACAGAATGGGAAAAATACTTGCAAATCATACATCTGATAACTATACTAACACTTACATATCACAAGTAAAAAGATAACCCAGCTAAAAAATAAGCAAATTATTTTAATGGCCATTTCTGCAATGAAGATGTACAAGTAGCTAATCACCATATGAAAAAATGCTCAGCCTTACTACACCTTTAGCCATTGGGTAAATCAAAATCAAAACCTCAGTTAGATATCACTTCACACCCACTAGGATGGCTATAGTTAGAAAAACAGACAATAAAAGGTGTTGGTAAGATATGGGACATGGGAACAGTGATATATTGTTGATAACAAAGCAGAATGGTGCAGCTGTTTTGGTAAACAGTCTGTCAGTTCCTCAAGGATTAGGACAGTCTTAGCATATGACCAGGCAATTCCATGCCTATGTATATATCCAAGAAAAATAACATATGCCTACATAAAAACTTATAAACAAATATTCATAGCAGTGTTATTCATAAAAGCCCAACGGTAGAAACAATCTAAAAGTCCATCCAGTGATAAATGGATAAACAAAATGTGGCATAGCTCTATGATGGTGTATTACTCAGCTTTAAAAAGGAGTGCATTTTAGAGTATGTAAACTATGTCTCAACCAAAAAGAAACTGAATTGACTTTAGCAGCAAATATGAAATGAAACAGAAGTGATTGGAGCCCACAAACACCCTTTGCATGATAGGAATAGTGGATTTTCCTGATATGCTTTTTAATGTATGGTAGTGTGTAATTTATTCAAAAGACTTTCAGCTACCTGAATGGGTAAGTTGATAGTAATTAGAAACTGAGCAAGTGGGGTTTGGGACGAAAGACAGTATTAAAGCAGATGGCAGATAGGAGGAAGAGATTTCTACAGTAGCCTTGGGAAAGATAAACTGCATTTCAGCCTTTTGGGGAAGAGGAAGCTGAAATACAGGTAAAAAGCACTAATAGAACTAAATCGGTGTGTTCTGCTATACTCTGGCATGAAATTATTACAGGCTATTTAATCTGGAGTCTAAATTGGGAAGGGTCTTTGGAAAATCCCAGGGAAAACTCATGGGGAGTTTCCTTTTAACCAGACCAAATTAAATAAATCAGTGTTCTCTAGAGAAGAAGTGAAGACTCATGAGTCAAGAGGAAGCCTTCTTTTCTTTCGTTCTTTCTTTTTTTCCAATTAGAGGTTCAGGTATTCTAGGGATATCAGCATGTTCAAGAGATGCCAATAAAAATATTAATTGATAGAATAAATAATTCCATTTGGGAAGTGATATCTCAAGGTAATAATGACTGGCTAAGCCCTTTTCTTCTTAAGGATGGGTAAAGTGTTTAAGTAATTTCTTTTTATTGTTAGCAACATCACAATTTGTATTGGGAGGAAGGAGCTTGGAAACAACCCAAACTTCCTACAAAAGGGAATGAGCTAAGCAAACTGTCTAACAACTGATGGCTTCTTTTAGCATATTAAAATGATAATATGCGTGGCAATTTCAATATGTGAAAAGCTCTAAACTATGAAGCAAATTAACAAAACACAAAATTATACGTCAACTGATTCCAACATTTTATATATTAAAAAATACTCTATGTGTGTGTATTAAGGAAAAAACAGAAGAGGATATGGGGAAAAAAAAAAAAGCAAACAGACATACCTGCCAGATTCCCTGTCAATTATTTTCATATAACCCCATGAACGACTTGATGAGGTTGGTAATATCCCAATTTTATGGATGAAAAATTAACATACAGAACAATTTATATAATTTGTCCAGGGACACCCAGCTGATAAGGGCAGAGACAAGATTAAAACTCAGCTCTGTTAATGCTCAAATTCATTGATCCACAACCCAGTGAAATAGAATTTAATAGCTTTCCTATTTTTTTTTCTTGGGTTAGGAACTCATTGAAGTCTGAATGTGATGAGGTACCAATATGAGGTGATTCTTTTTTTTTTTCTACTTCTGTTCTCATGTTGAATCTGCCCTTGTCATATCTTTTTTTCTCTTAAAGATTTTATTTATATGAGAGAGAGAGGAAAAAAAAAAAAACGAGCAGGGGAGGGGCAGAAGGAGAAACAGACTCCCTACTGAGCAGGGACCCTGACTCCATCCATATCCCAGGATCCTAGGATCCCAGGATCACTACCTGAGCCAAAGGCAGATGCTTAACCAACTGAGCTACCCATGAGCTCTAGCCCTTCCCTTTTGTAGGGGGGGGGGGGTGACAGATTTCATAGGTTATCTATCAGTTGCCATCATTGAAAAGTCCAGTCTAATCCAATTTCGTCCAACCCTCATACCCTCATTAAATGTTTATCATCTTCCTTTTCTGTAATATAAGATTTCAATCTAATAAATTTGCAACCCAAGAGAGAGGTTGTAAGTGGCACATGGGGCATTTTCTCCATTTGCTTCTCTTCTGATTGCAGCTCCTGTGATATAAGCTTGAGGAGTGGAAATCTGAGAGAGACAAGAAATGATCTTGTATAACTAGCATCCTGTTGGTCCTATTTTGGCTTCTTTGTCAAATTCTACAGGTATCTAGATGTTGGCTTTCTTATGGAATGCATGTGTAAGCTATCCAGGGGTTATTAGAGACATCTCCGTTGTTAAGATTCCCTAATTGGGAGATCTGCTCCAGTTTCACCCCATTTCTTCCTCCTGACTTCTCAGCTTCTCCCTCGAGGGGTCCACCTAACAGCTCCTGGTTGCTGCATTCCTTTGCCCAGTGTGCCAGCCTTCTTGGGGTGGGACTCTAACAAGCCAGCACAGTCAGGCTTCCTCGCGTGGTGTTCCTTTCACTCATTCATAGAAAACTCAGGTCTCCTTGCCACAACAAACAGAGGGTGTTCAGAGTGCTCTGGTGCCATACTCTGTTCTTTGACTTCTCTTGTGTTTCCTGTATGCTTCTGTTCAAATAGGTTGAGAGAACACTTAGCTGGTCCACCACATAAGCAGATATTCCAATAAACCAATAAGATGCGATTCTTCCTTTCCTGAAGCACTAACCTTATAATCTCTGCAAATTGCTCTCCTGGAGACAGACCCTCTCATTTGAAACATTTGGAAGAAACATCTACTTTCCCCATGGCAGGGAGGCAGATGTGCACACTTACTCTCCCAGGTTAATAAGTCATGTCTCTGACAATTTTCCAGTTCTCCCCCATTCATCAGACTTGGGTAGTGGTGTTTGCTCAATTATACTGACATAGCAAAGTAATTTATCCCCCACCCTCCAATATACACTATAAAGTCCTGGAAAGGACTTTTGTCCCATAAATGTTTGAATCTTATTTTAGAGTGTAGAATACTTGACTCATATGTCCTACCTTTGTGACCTGGTCCAGAGGAACAGAGAAGTCCTTCTCAGAATCCTATTATTCCTTATTAAATCACCAAAATGCAAAATAGTGCTTGAAAAGGCAGGACCTGTCTAATCAGATGGTATGTCAGTACTTAGGAGGGCTCCTTGCCACTCCCCTGATGGCTAACGCATATTAAGAAAAATAGAAAACAGCTAATCAAAATAACATAACTTATTAAAAAGTATATCTTTAGAATCAAGGGGGGTTACTAAAGGAAAAATTAAATTTCCCATAGATTTAGAAGTTAAATGGGAGTATGAACAGAGAAGTATATATCACCTCTGCTTTCCTTCCTACATAAGCAGGAAGAGCTCTGTTCCCCAACTAGATGATACCAGTAGATTTTGGTATCACGTTGTAAAAGTTAAGCAAACAGACATACCTGCCATGTGGCATAGCTCTATGATGGTGTATTACTCAGCCTTAAAAAGGAGTGCATTTTAGGGTATGTAAACTATGTCTCAATAAAAAAGAAGCTGAATTGACTTTAGCAGCAAATATGAAATGAAACAGAGGTGATTGGAGCCCACAAACACCCTTTGCATGACATCCTTCATTACTAGTGATTAAAATACTTTAATTCTCTATTCACCAACTTATGCTTCTGTCTGAGCATTACTTAGAATTACCATACTTTGGGGGCAAATTCTCTTTTTGCAAATTTAAATCACTGTGTCCCTTTTAGAATATTCCGGCTAACTGGTCCACTCACTATCCCCAAGCATGTCTGAAAGTTTCCTGCTTCTTTGATTTTCTTCACATCACTTCTGCTCTGGAAAGCTCTCTCTTTGTACATCTACTTAAAATTCTACACATAGTTGGGAAGTCCTTTTGGAACCTGCTTTCACTATCCTGCTAGGTGACTTCTCTATCTTGTCATATTTTTTTTCTGGAAAATGTGTTGAGTTGTGAGCATTTTTCAGCATGAATCTGTGTGCTTCTGCATGTCTGATCACATATTCTCTAATGTGTCCATTTTTATTTTTATTGTTTTGGTTTGTTTAGCAAAAGAGGGAGACATTTAAATACTTTCACCTTGATTTTTATCTAAAAAATTTAATAAAAGCATATGCTTGATCAGTTAGATTGTGTAGAAATAACTGACCCCCCTCTACCATTTCACTGTGTAGGCAAGCTTGCATATGATTTTGTGATCTCATTGGCACCAGGATTCCTCTGTGAATACTGGAGCAGGTATTAACTAAATATAAAGTAGGTTCATAACAACTGAAAGCCAAATAATTCAGGAGATGTTGTGAGAAAAGTGGCTTTCCTGTGAAAAAAAAAATTGGGGAACATAAATGGTTGTATAGTCCAATGACATGGAAAGAAGGATTCCAAAGAACTTGCATGGAAGCCCTCAAGACTATACTCACACAGAATGTAGAAGTTCAGTTTCAGTAAAATAACACTGTCCATCTCACTAAATTAGTATTGTTGATTTATTTTTTATTTTTTTAAAGATTTTATTCATGAGAGACACAGAGAGAGAGACAGAGACATAGGCAGAGGGAGAAGCAGACTCCTCACAGGGAGCCCAAAGTGGAATTTGATCCCAAGACATGGGTTCATGCCCTGAGTTGAAGGCAGATGTTCAACAGCTGAGCCACACAGGTGTCCCAGTATTGTTGATTTAAATGTTACTGGTTTTTGTACTTTTGTTTGGATTTAGTTGCTAAATTTGATTTGGTTTTACAGCTTTTTTAAAGATTTTATTTATTTATTCATGAGAGACACAGAGAGAGAGAGGCAGAGACATAGGCAGAGGGAGAACCAAGCCCCATGCAGGAAACCCGATATGGGACTTGATCCTGGGAGTCCGGGAACACATTGAGCCAAAGGCAGATGCTCAACTGCTGAGCCACCCAGGCATCCCTGGTTTTACAGCTTTATAAGTGCACTAAACATGAGATATTTGTACATAATTTCAGGTTTGCATATATTTAAAGAACATATGTATTACAGTATGAGAGCATTTTATGTTGATGTTAAAGAATCTTTGACATTAAAAAAAGATGTGGAATACTATTCAGTTTTGAAAAACTGTAGTTTAGCATTGAATGTTCATCCTTTGTTCATAGAAATATGTTTTTTTGTGTGTGTGTGTGAATACTTGTGTCAATTCTTAGAGATTAGAGATTACATTAGTTTTCTCTGTTTCCCGTGACACCTAGCTAAGTGTCTTACATACAACCATTGCTCAATAAAATTTATTGATGATTGGGATTGCACTGATAAACACTTCCTGAAAGCAAGGTATCAGAATTTTAGTTTTTCACATGTAGCATGAAGTTGATCCATTAATACTTGGTTTATAAAATCCTTGCCTACTCTGACATTCAAATAGCTTATATGAAAAGATAATTATATTCATGCTAAGGATAAGTCTGGTTGTGAGAAGCAATTTTTTGCAAAGGTAAAGACATCTAGTGATTGTGCCCATGGGGAGAAAGCACATCTTCAAATGTTTTGTTTTTCAAAAGGGGGTGGGGGATGAATCTTTTTTTCAGTTGGTGTAACTCATGGAGTTCCATGTTGCTGACAAGGAGATATGGCTACATGACTATAGTTTTTGCTGTGCCTTTTTCTTTATTGAAGGGAACAAAACACTTTTTTTTTTCCTTTTGGAAATAGTCATAGATGAAAAGTGGTTGTATTTTCTTTGCTCCCTGAAAGTTGTTTGAAGGAGTCAGTTGCCAGACCAATCAAGAAAGCAAATATAACCTACAGTTTATGATGTAGTTGGAAGAGAAGATTAATATCAACCTGGAAGGACATGATGGGTTATGTAAAGTTTCAACACAAATAAAACTAGAAACCCCAGCAAAAGAGTTTGGAGTCATTCGCCACCACTCTCTGATGTATGGGTCGGTTTTGAAATATGCAGCCTTGACTAAAATACTTAAACTTTTTAATTTAATTCTCAAGAATTCCCAATCCAATTAATCCAAATGGTGTGTGTGTGTGTGAGTGTGTGTGTGTGTGTGTGTGTTTTCTCTCATGTGGACTTTAATATCAGAGAACTCTGAATTAGAATCACAGGCCCACTCACTACAGATATTTACCCTGGGCAACTTCCTGAACCTTTCTTAAGATCAGTGTCTTTATCCATGAGATGGGGGCAACTTTGATTAATTTTTAAATATAATATGAAGTGTATGAGATTCTATATGTTAAGGCTCTAACTTTAGATTAATGACCAGTAAATGGAAGTTTATTCCTATTACCTTCTAAGATCTGAAGAAATAGAGATCCACTGCTCTCTGAGCTTAAAGAGAGGTCTTCCTTTCTGACTCATCAAAGTTACCATGAGGAATTTAAAACACAAATATTATTATGCTCTGCACTGAATTAGTGGATCTGAGATGGAGTCTGGGAATATATACCTCAAAAATCCATCCATCAGATTAAAAAATCACTGTCCTAAAGAACAAGGTTAATGCACTAGTTATATTTTGGATCTTTAGTCTTTAGAGAAGGGTCTGGCACAAAGAGTGTTCAGAGAAAATCTGTTAAATGCATTATAAACAAATCTCCTCTATCACCCATGAGTGATGGCATTGATTCTGGTATTCAGACTGACCATTCAGAAGATGGATCATTGGACTAATCATGGCTGGTTCAATTAGAGAAAAGTACCATTACAAAGCACCCAAAATAAAATTAGTTTGGGTATACCATATAATATGGTACAGAGTAAACATTTTCTCTCTAAAACATAAAAGCCATGACTTAGAGTCTTTCTTCTATTAGGTACTTAAAACGGACTACAGTGCTCAGTGACTATCTCCTATAGGAAGAGTAAGAACCCAGATTAAGGATTGTCATATCATTTTTTGCCATTACTTGCAGAGGAATTGCATATAAGATGTGGGATTGGTTACACAAGGTTATGTTGTTACATTCTCCTCCCATTTCTTTTTCCAACATTGCATGGTACAGAGCTTTGAATAATCAAAATAGTAGTAGTCTGTAGTCATTTCTAGGTTGATGTTCAAAATGGCTAGGTTTAGTAATTCATGGGTTACCAAAATACCTAAGAACACTTGATGACTAAACCTTATACCCAGAAGCTGATCTTTTCTTCCAAAGTGATTTTTAGATATTCTATCCAAGATTTTGTCCTTGTTGGTAGTAAGAAATTTTAAAATAAATAATAAAGTGTTAGAAAAAGAGAGAAAATAGAAATTAATATTTATCAGCTCTCTAGGGGAGAGTTTTTGGGTTTCAGTGAAAGAACAATGAAATAACTCACAAATGTATAACTATATATAAACAAATTAAGTCTAAATTAAAGGGTAAAAAATGAAATGGGAAAAATATTCACAGAATGTATTGCAGAATGAGTGAATATTTTATATATATAAAGGTAATACAAATTGTTATAAAAATGAGACGTCAAATAACTGGGCAAAAAAAGTATCAGTTAATTTATAAAAAAGTTCATCAGGTTAATATGATTATAGGCAAAAATTCAATTTATAAACTAAAAAATACAAAATAAAAGTAAGGTTTTATTTTGTTTTCTCCTATCAAATTTGCAAAACTCAATAAAAAAAAATCCTACCCTCTCAAAGGGGAAAAGGCCTTATATATAATGCTGATGGGAAAGTAAATTTACACAAGCCTTGCAAAGAAAGAAATTTAGTGATATTTGTCAAGATCCATAAAAATGATTTGACCTACTGATCTAATAATTCTACTTTTGGAAAAATAATACTAAAATAATTACAACAAAAACCAGAAATCTCAGATTTGCAAGAGAAGACATTTATTGTTTATACTATACAAATTTGGAAATAAACTAAGAGTTTAAAAATGGATAATCTTAGGTTAAATGTGATTCAGTTATCAAATGAAATACCATGTGGATGTTAAAAATGTATGTAGATAACTTGTAATAATATAAAGTATTATGTTATTATATTACAGGAAAGACAGGATACAAAATCATGTACAGAAGAATGATCACAAACATGATTAAATTTAACATTTTAACCCCCCAAAAATGGGGAAAAAAGATAAGGGTCTTTTCATAGAAGAATTACATCAGTATGGTATCCCATGGGTTGGTTTGTAATTGAGTGGCTTTAATTGCCAATTTTTTTCAATTATATTCCTTTGGCTTTATTTACATTGTTTCTAATGACCACATATAATGAGAAAAATAATAACGTACTGAAAAGAATGCCCTCTAGCACTTGTTAACTCTACAGTAGGAATCCATCCTTATACTTTTAGAGGTTTGAGGGATGCCACATGGACAATTCACTCTCTGCATGGAATGTGTCATAGAGAGCCAAAAAGCCTTAGAAGACTTTCCCATTCAGCTTTATGAGCAAATGAATAAACACATGTATTGGGTTAAGAACAAATGATTATAGTGACATTGGTTAGGAAAAAAATTAGAAGAACATAGAGATGAACACGTACTACCTCTCTAGAGAAAATTCTCTAAGCTTTCAGGCAATGTAAGAAATAAAAAATATTGGGCTATAAAAATAACTGGCAAGGCTTACATGTAAGCAAATATATCCAAATTAAAAGATAAACAATAGGAAAGTAATACAGAGAATGAATGTGAGTCTCCCTAAAGTTTGCTGTTCCTAAAACTATTTTAGCTCTCTTGTCTTTCGGTAGAATTCCTCTGGCAAGGACTGGAATGCAGGCTGAGTTTAATTTACCCTCTTAGAGAACATTTAGAAATTATAACTATTGTTCTCTTCTATAAATTCCCAGTTTGTCTGCTCAGGTGATGAATGAGATTGGCTATTTTCCTCAAAGCCAAACATTGAGGCCATTCTTTGGTAGAAAATTGTTTATTTATTGTATGATTATGGGGTGTACATTTTCCAAATACAATATTAATTTTATATATTCAAAAAAGGAAATTGGAATTTAGTTTAGGAGACACTTGTAAAGCACTTTTGAGGAAGCTTATGAGACCAGGCCTCTAATATTCCTTTACATTAAATCTTTAGGATGGATTAATTATGGGCTACAGGAAATAGAGCTAAAAAAAAAAAGACCTTAGGTTATATTTAGTTTAACAGTCCAACCTTTTTTGAAAGGGGTGTACAAGCATTTGATAATGATCAACATGTATCTTTTAGTATATGCACAAAGGAAGAGCAGAAAAAGCATAAGAGTTAATGATTGTACATTTATTTATTTACTAATTGGTCTTACATTTTTTTTTAAAAGAATAATGTGCTCAATAAATATGTCCCAGACATTACAGGATTCATGTGAATGTAATGCTGGTACAAATCCTGAACCTCTTCATAAGTAGTTTGGTTTTCAGTAATATATTCAAAGAATATTCCTCAGAATATGGCGTATATAACTGTGATGTTGTCTGAAATGATCTCTGGTTGGGATGCCTGAGTGGCTCAGTGGTTGAGCATCTGCCTTCCGCTCAGGGCATGAACCCAAGGTCCTGAGATTGAGTCCTGCATTGGGCTCCCCATAGGAAGCCTGCTTCTCCCTTTGCCTCTCCCTCTGCCTGTGTCTCTGCCTCTGTGTCTTTCACGAATAAGTAAATAAAATCTTAAAAAAGATCTCTGGTAGCACTTTTTAATTTTTATACAGTAGTCTCTGATTTAAGATGATTTGACTTAATGATTTTTCAACTTTGTGATGGTGTGTGAGTGACATGGATTCAGTAGAAATATGCTTTATTTTTATCTTTTCCTGGCCTTGTAATAAGCAGTACAATACTCTCTCCTGATGCTACCAATGCCGACAAACCACAACTCAAAATGAGCTGTGCAATCATGAGGGTGAACAACTGATACACTTACAACCATTCTGTACCCATTCAACCATTCTGTTTTTCACTTCCCATACAGTATTCAATAAATGACATGCAGTATTTAATACTTTATTATAAAAGAGGCTTTGTGTAAGATGATTTTGCCCTATTTAGGCTAATATAAGTGTTCTGAGCACATTTAAGATAGGCTAGGTGAAGCTACGGTGTTAGGTGTGTTAAAATGCATTTTCAACTTCCAGTATTTTCACCTTATTATGGGTTTATTGGGATGTAACCCCATCATAAGTGGAGGAAGTTTTGAAGTAAAGTATTTATTTCATGTATGAAATTCTAACTAACACCTCAAACCTTATTTTGTGGATAGTATTGCTTAAAGATATAAAGAAATATTTTAAGTAATTTACATTACAGGTGGTATCATAGACATGATGAAAATTGGAAAGTGGTACAAGAATAACTTAAGTTTAGAAAACGATGAATGAAGAGGTTCCTTGCACGAAGCAATAATAATTCACAGATGGTAGAGGACTCCTTTTGGAAGTATCTGCTTGCAGGTTTAGAATTTAATTCTATTGGGGTGACTGGGTGATGGGCACTGAGGGGGTCACTTGGCGGGATGAGCACTGTGTGTTATGCTATATGTTGGCAAATTGAACTCCAATAAAAAAATTTAAAAAAAAGAATTTAATTCTATATCGGCATGAGGCAGCATGTTGATTAAATAGGTTTGAAACATTGGTCATCTTAATGACCAGAGAAAAATCACCCTTGACTCAGCCCCCCACCCATTAGGGAGGTGAACAAAGTCAAAATGTCCATCATATTGGGTTGATAGGACTTGCCATAGAAATGGGACTAAATTCTTTCATGATTCACCCATTAGAATTGACGTATTTTTCTTTGTTTTTGTCCTAGAAATTATAAGTGTGCAATTAAAATATATAAAGGAACCACAGAATCATGGCATTTATTATTATTATTATGACTTCTGTATCCTCAAACATTTTAGACTGCTTTATAGTTATCCCATTAATCTTCCTAGAAATCCTGAAAAGGTGGGCAGATGTATATATTGCTGATACTCTGCAAGGAGAGCTGGAGGGACTCATGAGTCATTATTCATGCAGGTTGTGAGTATAGAGGAGGAAAGCAACATCCACATTTTCCAATTGGCTCTGCATATCTAGATCAGTGTCACTAATGCCGAATCAACCAAAGCCATGCTGTCACTGAAGTCAGGATAGAGGGATTGGTCGAGATGATGTGTCAGAGAAACAGCCAAACATCCTGACATGCTGTGTTTGTTTGTTTGTTTGTTTGTTTGTTTGTTTGTTTTTTAGACTTCAGAGAAGACCTTTAGGGTGCACTGTGGCTCCAATGACAAATTTTAAAGATTATTATACAATGATTTGCAGAATTTTTAGGGCTTTGGTTGTTTAAATAACTATGTAAACACCAAGTAGACTCTTAAGCATTGAGTGGAATGAAGTTTTGATAGGCATTATGATTGAAAGTTAATTTTTTCCTTTGAGTTTCAACAGTTGTCATAAATGTGCATAAATGATGACTGGGTCATAGAGGATTCTAGGGTAGTTAATATTTCATAGCCATGAGGTATTCCTTCCAGAAATATTTATTGAAAACTTTCTCTGCCTTATGACTCACTATGCTGCTATTATTGTGGCTTTTGTGAAAACACTTTGTCTTTGTGTTCATATTGACTGTTAAATAGACCCCATTAAAAATATGGCAGCTTGTTTGGGAGATTTATTTACTACTTTCATTTAATTGCCTTACCTACAGTTTGTGATGCCTCACATTCAATGGTAGAAATTATAAGAAATTACAAACAGTCTAAATTTAGCTTATGAAACTAACATATGTTCTGTTTTTCAACTGTCTTGTAATCAATTCTTTTATTTATGAACAGTATAAATGAAATTCATAACTACTTATTTTTTTTAATCTTTGCCATTCTTTTTCTTGGGAACATAATTCCATAATGGTTGAATTAAAATTTAGATGTCTTAAGAGAGGACTTTCATCCTGGGTCTAACCCCAGTCAATTAATTTTTTTTTTTCAGGAGAGGCAAAGAACTCCCATTGTTCTCGAACTCAGAGACAGAAAGTCTAAGGTCCATTGCTGTAACTACATATCATATCTGGCTCATCACAACCACCCGTTATCGCCATCACAGTTCAATGTAATTCCCACTTATGTTCATTAAGCTCTATCAGGAGTAAGATGTCTTGCTAGATTTTTTTAAAAGGTTTATTCATCCGAGAGAGAGAGAGATGGAAAAGAGGGGCAGAGGGAGGGAATCTTCAAGCAGACTCTCCACTGAGTGCAGAGGCACACGCAGGGCTCAATTTCACCACTGTGAGATCACAACCTGAACCAAAACCAAGAGTTGGATGTTCAACAAACTGAGTCACTCTGGCACCCCACTAGATTTTGTTTAATGGGAGTAGAGTTTGGAAAGTACCATATACATCTTGAAGACATAGTCTCCTCCTTCTCAGAGCTCATGATTTATCAAAGTAGATATTCATTTATTCATTAAGACATTCATGAATTTTTTAAAATTGTGCATCTATTATGTGCCTGCACTAAGCAATATTTTTAAATTTTTGTTTTGCTTTTGTCAAGCTATGATTTCTCTTTTCCCTTGATCCCCAGACATAAACCTCAGGAAAGTAAGACATAAATACCAATAACTAAATTATAGGGTCTTTCTGGATAAATGCTATTACAGGGCTTGGATGTGTTATGACATTATAGAGAAGAGAAAGGTAATTTCTAGCTCGGGAAAGAAAAAAAAAAATCCATGAGCCTTTTGGCATTTGAATTAAGGCTTGGAGGATGAATAGAGTATTAAAAGCAAAAGTAAAAGAAAAAAATAAAAATAAAACAAATGCAAAAGTAGAGATACGAGTGAGAAACCAGAGGTGGGGAGTGGGCAGAATGAGGCTACTGGAGGTAATAGAGGCAGAAATAGAGGAAAGGCAGGATAATTTATTCAAACTCTCATAGGCTTGAAAACTGGACCTTTTTTTCCATAGGAAGAGACTAAATGGCAAGATCAATGTTTTTGTCCCCAGAGATGTTAGATAGGTCTTCCCCCACTTCTGATCCTCTTTTCTCCTTCACCTGCCTTAAGTTCACTTACATTAAAATCCATTGGAGAAATATGAACTTTTGCATTTTGATTCTACAATGAGAGTGCTTTGGCATGGCTGTTCTTTAGAGCACTGCATCCAGCTAAGTTTATTGCAGAGGTGAAATGATCAAAGTATTAACTACTGCAGTATCTAACCATCCCACTCCTTGCTGTCAAAAGCAATTAATGTGGATTACATATATCTGAAAGAATTTCTTTCATTTCAAACCTTGGAGCATCTCCAGCGAGGATTAGGTAGGAAAATGAATGGTATCATTTGCATAATTTAGGAAAATATGAATAATAATTTGTATTTGGAAAAGCTTGCTCAGACTCTTCCCAATACATTGGTGCCATATGGCTTATCAGCTGAGTGGAACCAGGAAGTAAGAATTCCGTATGATACAGTAGTCTTAGGAGCAAAAGACTCCATTGTCATGTTGCATGTGCTTTGATGCAAGACAGAAAAAAAATAAATCAAAGCTACCAGTTTTAGATTCAGTATTTATGGCTGTGTAATGGATTGAAAAAGTATAGTCTTTCAGTCTCCAGGGATATACATAAAACTTAGATAGTACTCCTGCTAGGGATATGCACTGAAGATAAAAATGAGGGGAACAGGTTAAACTTAGGAATTTAAAGATTTGAGTGGGGCAAAGAAAAGTACTTGCTTCAAGCCACTCTTTTCTGAGTAGGCCCAGAAGCATCATTCAGACAGAAGATGGGAATAAACTAGTGCAAGGTCGATGGAAGCCCTGCCTTTTCTAACATAATGGTCTTATGGAGCCAGGATAGAACAATGACCTGTTATTACTAAAACCACTTGGCTTGACTATTTTCACCTTTCCTGGGAAATGTGTTCACAATTGCCTTTCACAATTTTAACCAATAAGCAGTGCCAATGATGGAGTCACTTCTGATGGGAGTTCATCAGAATGGACTATGTATTTGGACCTGAATCCAAATGATTCCTGATTTACTACTTGTAAAGAAGCTTCTCAGGCTCACTTCTCCTTGTTGGATTTCTGAGCACTGTTGGAAATAAAGACAATTGTTTCCTAGATTAATTCCATTGTTTTGCTTTGTGGGAATTTTCAAGTTCCGGGGACTGGAGTGGTGAAATATAGTTGGAATTAGCAAGAGACAATCTTGTAGAACATCACCAATGACAGGAGCTATGGTGTAGAAGTAGAAGCTTCAGAAGTGAAATCGGGAATGAGAATTCAGTGAGTTCAATGAAAGAGAGGTGCCTTTGCTGTCTTCAGCCTCATTATCAACATGGTGGCTCACAGTGACAGATTCATAGGAGTCTCAGATAAGAAAATATATTAATTTTATATTCAGCAAATGAAAAAAAAGAAAGAAGTGGGTGAGCATTCTCAGGTAATCTTAATTTGGTTGGGCACATTGATTGTTGGTTGGATATTGATCAATGCTAATAATGCTGATAACACAACATAGTCCTTTTCTTAATAGCTTACAATCTAAATAAGAGATAAGATTTATCCCTGAATAAATAACGAACAACTTTTAAAAGTGTCTATGTGTATTCTTGCTATATGGACATAAAAATATCTGTGTAATGGAGATACTATTTTAACAATAGCTACATTTGCTAGAGCAGTCTTATCAAATAGACTGTATTCTTTTTGCAGCAAATGCTTCTGTATTTTTATCTTTTATGTTGCTGGCTATATCTTTAGCTTCCTGGTTCCATCCCTCAGACCCTTAGACCTCTGGACCCAAGTTTATACCACAACCCACCCTCTCAAATTTTTCTGTTTTGCCTTTTGGAGATTTCCACTTATAAGTTGAACAAATGTCTTTACATCATCATTTCTTACAAGCACATTCATTTATTTTGTTGTCTTCATTGAATCCTGTTTTTCTCAGAGGTTACAGTTCTGGGTAGCCCACTTAAGCATATGAGTTCATTTTCCCAAGACTCAAATATGTCAAGAACAGAAAGTGGCCCACTTCTAGACTTCCCATGCCAATTCTACACCAGTATGTCTCCAACCCCCTGAGAGAACCCTTAGTCCCCTGAGATCCCTTGCATCTAGCTATTGTCCTCATCTCCCCATTGTTCCTGTCATCTGGTGACCTCCTCTTTAGTCCTCTAAATCAGTTATACTTTGAAAACTTACAGCCTTTCTCTCCACTGCATATTGCCATCATCTGGGGTGGGGGGGTCCTAGTAGGTATGTCAATGTCCCAGTTGCCACCCGTGCCTGTCTTGGTTTCTTGACTTCATTCTACTTACGTCACCAATCTCCATGAGGTCACCCTGGACCTTTATATTAGCTCAAACCATTCTAACCCTTCTATATGCAATGCCAATCTTCTATTTGCTGACCATACTCAGTGGCTCTGCCTGCCATTGGTTGGTTTCTTCTGATTCTTTTTTCCCCTTGTTTGCATGCCCGCTATAGATAAGGATTTTTCTTCCCGTATGCTCTTACTTCATTTCCAAGCCAATCATATTAAAGTCAGATTCAGCAACAGTTGTTAATTGATTATATGAGTTTGGTCTGTGCATTTCACTTTTCAAGTCTTTGGTCCTTTGTCTCAAAATTCTCTAATTGACTTTTATAAGTCCCATAACTCAGTGGCAATCAGCAACCATCATAGGCAAGAAGCAATGTCTTAGCATTGCTTCATAAAGAGCTATAGGCATACTATTAATTGTTTTTTATTTCTGTAAAAAGGTGACTTAATGCCATTGATTTTGAACAGGATGTTTATTTATGTGGATTTCACTAGAATGGGCCTCAGTAATTTTTCAGAAATCTAGCAATAGAAATCTATGTGCTGAGGAGCCCTGGATCATTCATGGTAGCAAAACCAATGAGGGTTTTGAAAGTCTTTGAATAATGGCACAAGAAGAAGAAATAGAGCCCCAAGTCTCCAGGAAATGGTTTAAGGATAGAGCCTCAAAGTGATTTTTAAAATATTTCTTTTCAGCAGAGCCTTTTTATCTGACCTCATTAAAATGTCTCAGCATTGTTTATTCAACATACCATTTAATCAAAAGTCTCTGCTAGATTTTTTCCCAAGATTCATTTGTGATCCATATGAGCAAACATTGTGGAGGGTTATAATGAGGAGAAATATAGGAGAATTATAGCAGCTTTCTTTTCTTTTTTGAACAGTAAATATTTTAGTAATCCATATCCATCTCTTAAAATTGGCTTATCTTTGAATCATAGCTTTAGATAAAAATCACTGCACATGTCTGAAAATCAAAACGATTGGAAGGACACAGAGTTATATTTCTTAGTATTGCTGTTTACTTCTCATGTAAAACTATAGGAAAGAATAGGCAAAAATACCATTCCTCAAGACTGGTTTTATCATTTGGTAAGAAAATAGTTAATAGTTCTTGCAGAGTGTTTTAATCTTCTTTATTGCATATTCAATAAATATGGGAAAGATCAGATAAAGTCATTCAAGTAGAATGTTTTCATTTCATAGACGAGAAAATGGAGGCCCAGAGAGGTTAAAATAATGAGTACTTTAAAATTGTTTATAATCATTTTAGTGTTGGTTTTATTTTATTTCACTGATGTCTCATCTCCTGGATACACATCATCTCAATCTTCAAAAAATATTTATTGCCGAGATTATCATGACCACACTTAGAGATATATCACAATTACGTCAGGAAGTACAAACAGAATTTACATTAACCTGATATTAATCATTGATATTGTTTGGCTTCAAGAATTACTGGGGAATAAGAAAGGTGGAAAAGCTCAAGAGCTGATTTCTTTAACATTCCCCATGTATTTGTTTGGACATTAAATATGTTAGAATTGTACCTTCCAATGTCTCCTATCCCATGTGCTCTTTTAGAACCTTATCACTTCCCCATCAATAGGTAAACCCTTAGGTTGCCTAGGTGGCAAGGTTGGTTGAATATCTTAAACTTGGCTTTGGCTCAAGTTGTGAGATCAAGCCCTATGAGATCAAGCTCTGCATTCAACGCAGTCTGCTTAAGACTTTCTCTCCCTCTCCTTTTGCCCCCTCCACCTTCTCTCTCTCTGTCTCTCTCTCTCTGTCTCTCTCTCTCTCTCATAAAAAGAAGTGAACACCCATCCTCCCTTGACTCTGAGTGCACTGTTTCAAACAATACAATATTCTAGATTCTTGCTAGCAGCCCAAATATAATGAGACCAAAAGTAGCCCACATGGGCAGACCATGCAGAGAGGTCCTAGAGCTACATCCTGCAGCTGCTCTACCTTCTTGCTCTTTCAAATCCAGTTACAGATTGTTTGCAATTGCAGGAGAGAGCCCAGGTAAGAACATCCAGCCAAGTGCTTCTGAATCTCTGATCCATACAAACGGAGATATGATAAAAAAATTGTGCTTATTTTAAGCCACTGAGTTTTGGGGTGATTTATCATGCAACAGTAGCAATTGAAACAGAAATTTTCTCCCATAAGACTATTCCCTTAACAGTCATAAGAGCCACTTAGAAGGTGGAGATTAGGCAGTATAGTTTTTATTCTCAGAAGGTTAATATGAGGCATCAGATCCTGAGTCAGCTCATGTACGTTGCTGCTGATCTATTGACTCACCTTATTGGTGTGGAGAAGCACCTAGCATTCCCGTGACTCCAGCTTTCACTAAATCTCCTGTTTCAGATTTTCCAATTCCTGGGCCAAGTGTGCCTACAACTCCAGGGCCAAGGGTGCTGGCTTCTCTTGCATATCACCCTCACAATCCAGGTTTTAGGTGCTGGGAGAAAGATGTGGGTTCCAGTTCATCTTTGCCCTTATCCACACCCATCATGGATGCGGTCTGCCTGACCTCTGTTGACTTAGACTCAATTACAAACTCCTCCACCAACTACCATATGGCTTCAGGTCCAATCCCTATAACAATTGCTTATTCTACATCACTGCTCTGCTTTTATGATCAAATCCTCCCTGGTGCAAAGGTGCTCAGTAGGGTGTTGATGTGCTTAAGGCATGGGGCTCCTTTCCTTGGAGATGGGTCTGAGTACTGAGGTGACATGAACAGTCTTAATTTAGTCTTTGTTGGGGCTTATCAACATTTCCAAGAAAAACCACTCGTCTTGGGAATCTGTGCAGTTGCTGCAGCAGGGATGTTGGTGCCTGCAATGACGATGGACAAGCTGGAAGTGATCCTGGAATTTTGGAAGCACTCATGCAGAGATACATGTGAATTTTGTAAATGCCTACACTGTAGAATCCAACTTGAGCACAATGGGTTCATGGAAAGAACATTTATTCATGATTTCATGAGGATGTAGCTGAGGACACTCAAGTCCATCTGCCTTTTTTCAAGGATTCTTAAACCATTAATGTATTTATCTCATCCATCCCTCTTTCAGTCCATCTAGTCAATCTTTAATACTATTGTTATGCTTAAGTATCAAATCCCTCCTCATATTTGAAGCACTGGAAAAGGTTTTTGCAGATAAAAAGAATTAGTACTACTAATTAGTGAATAAATTTTGTAAAACATTATAGTAATTGCTGCTTTAGCAGTCATTAATGAGAAGCACAGCGATAACTATCTGCATTATAAATCTGTGGTTTAGGTTTATTTTAAATTATTATTATTATTATTATTATTATTATTATTATTATTAAGAGAGAGAGAGACAGAGAAACAGTGAAAGAAAGTGGGATTGAGGCACAGAGGGAGAGAGAGAATCTTGAGCAGACTCCATGCCCAATGTAGAGCTCCATCTTGCAACCCTGACATCACGACCTGAGCCGAAATCAAGAATCAGACACTTAACTGACTGATCCACCCACACTCAGGCACCCCCTGTGGTTTGGGTTTAATAAGGAAGAGGGCTAGAAGAGTAGAGAAATTGTCCATATGGTATTGAGTGTTTTTCATGAACTGTAGATTTTCCAGAACATTTTTACCATTTTATGGGATGGGAAAAACAATGTTAGATGTTTTGCTCTGATAATTGGATTGCTGTCTGAACTATTCTTTGTAGATGATGGTTTCCAGAGGGAAACTCAATTTCTTTGGCTATGTGTGTGGTCATGGGGATGAGAGAGCCCATTAAACAGAGCCTCCTGTCCCTACCTTATTTTTTTGAAACAAGGAAATAAAGTAAGGCATAAGACAGATGGGGGCCAATCATCACTTCATTATCAGTAATGACTAAGTCAGAAGACACAGTTTAATGTGAGAGTTAAATCACGCTATAAGTCAAACACCCACAGCAGAAAGATCTATCTACTGAGTCATGGGCAATCCCAAAGCACATCATGCCCCACACATGATAAAGACCTACATGGAACACTGGAAAAGTCTTGCTTTCCATGGGTTGGCAGGTTCTCAAAAGGAAAAGGAAGTCCTGATAAAGCAAGCATGGCTTGCAGATAATGCATGTACTCTACCTCCGCTAAGTGGAATAAAGAGAGCAGTGGCAGGAGGCCGGGGCTATGGCACTAACAGACTCCCTTCATAAGACAAGAAATGCAAGGAATAGGAAAGAAGTATTGCCTTAATGGTGTGAATTCATAGTAAATTTCTCTTTCTTAGGGATGGGACCTGAAAAATATTATCCATAATCCTCTTCCACTAAGTCCATTTCGTTACCCCATTAATCTTGTAACCTATCTCCCATTTTGCAAACCACAATGGCAGCAGTGGTGGAACTAGCGACATCATCCCAGTGCAAGTTCTTCATTTGCTATTTTGCTGACCATATGTAATTGTAGGTGACCTGCAACTTACAGTATAGAATGACCGCCAACCATCCTGCCTTAGTGCCTTACCTACTATTGGCTCATCAGTCTATTGAAGTATGCACTTGGTCTTGCATCAAATCTCTACTGAAATTATTCTTAATAAAGTCACCTGGAAGCCTTACTTGCCAGATCTAATGTTTTCTTCTGAGTCCTCCTTTCACCTGAGCTCTCTGTAGCACTTTTGAATTTTTCTCCTGCCTGGGGCAAAACCTCTAGAGTACATTTTCCAAAGTAATAAGAAGAGGAAGCATATAGGTTTGTTAGGGCTGCTGTAACAAAGTACCACAAACTAAGTGGCTTAAACAACAGAAATTTATGGTCTTGCAGTTCTGGGAGTTAGAAGTATGAAATCAAGGTGCCAACAGGGTGGTTCCTTCTGAGGGCTGTTAAAGATCTGGTCTAAGTTTATCTCAGTTTTAAATGGTCATCTTTATATTCTCCCTGTGTGTGTGTGTGTGTGTGTCCCTGTGTCCAAATTTCTCCTTTTTATGAGGACATCAGTCATATTGAATTAGGGCTCAGTTGAATGACCTCATTTTGGCTTTATTATCTCTGTAACAATCTTTTTTTTTTTAAGATTTTATTTATTTATTTGGGAGAGAGAGAAAGAGAGACAGTGTACAAGTAGGGGTAGAGTCAGAGGGAGGGGGGAAGCAGGCTCCCTGCTCCACAGGGAGTCTGATGCAGGGCTCAATCCCAGGGTCTTGGGATCATGACCTGAGCAGAAAGCAGATGTGTAACTGACTGAGCACCCAGGAGCCCCACCTCTGTAACAATCTTATCTCCAAATAAGTCTGCACTATGAGGCACTGGGGATTAGGATTTCAAAATAAGAATTTTGAAGGGGTACAATCAACCAATAACATGGAGAAAACAAATTTTTATTTAACATCGCTGGTGCCTAGAGCTGCAGCTGCTACATTGTAACCATGAGAAGATAATATAGTTTTCAGGGCAATAAAGAGAAAATGGTAGGACTGTAAGGAAACCTGATCCTCACTGGCATCTTTGATCAAAGTGGTGTTTTAGGAAAACAAATCGGTCACTGATGTGCATTCCATTTAGATGGGAGCAAGGTGAAGCTGAGAGTAGATAAACCAGTTAAGTGACTACTGCAGTAGTCCTGGTGAAATAATTTGAACTAAATTAGTGGAAAGAAGGGACATAGTCCAGAGGCATCAATGAGAAGCCTTTCTTCTAAAAAGAAAGGTGGCCACCAGAGCTGTGTTTGGGACACAATCGCTGCTTCCTGTCCCAGGGCTGTTAGTGCTGGTACCTGCTTGGAATGTAGGCAATGTAAGAAAAAATTGAAAGGAAAGACAATCCAGCTGTTCTGATACCCAATTTATGAACACAAAGAACTTGTGAATTGAACTTTTCCTTCCTCCCAGTGGTACAATTTTAGATATTAGCTGACAGTCTAAAAGTAGGCAATTAAAGTAGGTGCTTTTTTTTTTTTTTGAGATTTTTATTTAAACTCCAGTTAGTAAAATAGGTGCTTTAAATCAGTGCTCCCTAAACTGTGATTCATGGAATGCTAATTCTGTGAGTTATTAATAGATCTTATACAAATCAAAGGGGAGGCTTGAAGAGATGTTCTGTGTCCAAATGAATTCAGAAATTGAAGTTAAAGTCCATAATGCAGGACATCTCAGAGCCTTTAGTATTCTAGCATAGAATGTGAATCTCTAGCATAAGGATATAGTAAACAGCATTTGCAAAACTTCCGAAACCCATGGTTCATCAATTATCAATATTTTAACAGAGCATCTCACAGGACTGCATTCTATGGGGCATAATTTGGGAAATGCTGTTTTAAACAATGATTTCACTCGAAGCTTCATTTCTTTTTCCTCTGGTACGTTACACCTTAGCTATTCAGTGTCCTCAGTGTAAAGGGCCTATTACAGATGGGATTGCCAATTCCCTGGTGACCCGTGAGCCTCTGTGCAGTGATATTGACATCCCCATTTAAAACACTGAGGCAGGAAGAGATGAGGCATACTAGTGTGTGAATAGAGCTATTCCCAGGAGACAGGAAAGACGAAAGAAAATCTATGAGCCTGCCTCACATCAGGTAATGGGCCAAATATTCAGTAGGCCTATTGGGCCTTCAAAGCCCACATTTGGAGCAGAACTACCAAATAAAAGGCACTGGCTACAGACACCCCTGAGAGGGAATTTTTCAGGTGAGGAAATACAACCACTCTTTCCCCAGGGAGAGAGTTTCTCTGGACTCATCTTCCTGGACATATGTTGCTCCTTATTACAGGCCCCCAGGCAGTGGTGAAGTCTGCCTTCTGCAACAAGATCATGTTTGTGTTTTACACTCATCCCCCTCCCAGGGGTCTCCCTTTGCTTGCACAGCAGGTAGTAGGGTTTATAAGTTCAGAGCATACATAGATACCAGGGCTCAAATTCTAATTTTGAACCTTGTGGATTTTGCCCTTGAGAAGATATCTTAAGATTTTTTGGTCCTCAGTTTTTCTTATATAAAATAGGAGTACTCATAATATCTGCCTTAATACACACTTTTGAGGCTTATACAAGCCGGGTACTGGGCAAAATCATACTACTAATGATTAATAAGAATAATGGCTTAATAAATGTAACAAAGTACAAAAAGGAAATAAATATTAAATAAGTTACTAAATTGCTTTTGAAACACTGCCACACATTTTGAGGAGAGGATATTTCCAGGCAGAAGCTAAGGCATTTGCTGATCTATAGAGATGGGATGGATTACAAAGAGTGAATAGAACTGGCTTTTGGGTTCAAGGTCTATTGTGTCCAGATATAGAAAGCAGTGAGTGTCAAGTTTTATGGAGCTTCCCTTGCATCTGTGGAGACTCACTGGGGGATTTTTTTAATTGGGGAGGGACATGGTTAATTCATTGCCTGCTAGAAAGGTCACTGGCGGTAGCATGAAACTATGTGTAATCACCCACATTGGAGATATGTCCTTTACCTTTATGCACTTTGCTGTGTAATTTAAAGATAAATTAACTTGCGGATCCCATGATATTTGCTACTAAAGTGTCATGATTGACAAAATAAGAAATGATCAATTGGTTTGTGCATGGTAATGGCAATGAGTTTAAACAGAATCCACATGCTGGAGAATTCTGCCTCAGGCTTAGAAAATTGAATATATACTATTTTTGAATAAGATAATATAACTTAAATTTGTACAGCTCAGAAAACTTTCAGGAAAGCAACTCTTGTTTCCTTTGCCTTGTGGGAATGGCCTCTAGAGGACATTAGATGAACTATAAACCGTGGTTGAGCATCCCTAATTCCTTATAGCTGAAGGAACATGTTTTAACCTATGGACCTTTTACATGTGAAAATTCTATTGGTGGAAAATGAGCTTCTGAATACATACACTGTAACCAGATTTCTTGTCTTGACATTTCATATGCCTTCATAACCTGGTACCAGATGCTTCCAATAGTATCTACTCCTGATTCTTCTATGGAGACACGGTTCTCACAGTGTCCCCAGAGGCGGCAGATGCATTCCTGGCTCCCAAACTGGCTCCAACCATTTCCTACCCAAGGGGTCCTCCAAACTCTTCTCTTTCTGTCTGAGTTATACTGTTTCTTCAGAATCCATCTCCTATGTGACGGCAGCATTGAATGCTACAACCTTTCGTTGTCTCCACATGCATTCTCGGTACTTCTTTCAACTGTATCATCTGTATCACTTGGTTGGAACTGAATCTAAGACATAGTACAAAGATGTGTCTCTCTTGGTGTATAGCTCAGCCCTGAGCTGTACACCAAGCCTGAGCAGGGTGTGTCTGGAGGTGTGTCGCCTACCTGTCCTGGGAGATGGTGAAGGAGAAACAGCTGGGAATGAGTGGACTCTGGGTGGGACTAGGGTTGCAGAACCTGCCCTGGCTGCAGGCCTGGCCTCTGAGGCAGGTTCTGTCCAGTCCGATATGCTTAAAAGAACAGTGGCAGAAAGGGACATTGTTAAGAGTTAAGCTCCTATTTGGGTCTTTGGAAATTTCATTAATCTCCCTCAGTCTTGGTCTCCTCATCTTTAAAGCAACGCAGAATGTATTTTAAAAATTTAACAAACAGACAAAACACATATCTCATGGGGTTATTGTGGAAATTAAATCAGTGAACTTACACAAAGTCCTTAACACTGTGACTGATGCATAATAAGCATCCAATAAATGATGGTTGTTATTATTGTGATAACCAACAAAGAAGAGGTTACAGTAAAGTGTTCCTGGAGCTTAGAAATAAATTACCCTCTGTGAGAGGCACTAGGAAAAATCAACACAAAAAATGAGATTAACCATCTGTTGAATTAAGCTCTCTGAAAACAGTCTGAACATCTGTGTGGATACGGAAAAATTTGGGCAACACCCAGGTCCAATCAAGCAGGCTGAGGTATCACATGTGCAGAGGTCCAGCTTGACTGTGATCCACAGCAAAGAAACCTGGACTCCAATCAGGTATATTAGCATCAAGGAAAGAAGGAAGAAGGTCTCAAGAGAATTGACAGAGTCTAGGAAAAGAAAGGGTAGAAGATTAAGGCTTTGCTATTTTTTATTCAGCATTGCAGGAGACAAGCGATATGAGGAGAGACAGAGGCAGGAAAACAGAAAGAAAGAGAAAGAGAGATAGAGAGGTAGAGAGACACAGTGGAACTGAGAGAAAGACAGGAAAGGGGAAGGACAAACTGAATCCAGAATACAGGAATATTCATGGGACCAGAGGGGTGGATCTGAGATGATCCAAGTGTCTCTCCCTCAGAGACAATTTTGTATTATTTACCCTTCTTCCAAGCAAACTTTTTATTACAATTTTAATTTTCAAGGCTGAGAGATTTTTTTGGTAACGCCTGCTTTGATCTTAGTGAGAGGGCTCAGCAGCCAGACCTCATCTCTTGGAGGGGTGAAATGCTTCCAGAAAGCCTGTTTGAGGCAACAAGTGGCTCTGGAATTTTGGCAAGGAGGGGGGAGTAGTGCTAAGTCCATGGAAGGTGTTCATAGTTACAGTTAGTCACAGCTTGTTGTGCTTGATTAGATTTGAATCTATTTCATATTTCACTCAATGCACATCCGTTCCCAGTCCATTCTCTGTAGAACACTGGGTTATTTAGGAGATGCGTAAGGTGATACATTTGCCTTTTTGGAACTTTCTATCCAGAAATTCTATGAGGTTTGCACAGGAATCCTCAAACAGCTGATGCCACTGGGGGTGAGGGTGCTGTGCTATGATGCAAATAGCAAGAGCAGATCTGCTGAGGGGATGTCCTTGTGAGGTGGACCACCTGGAGCAATTGGCATTGGGACTGACACTCAGCAGCAGTGGGCATTCCACCAGACAGTGGATGGCATTATGAATAAATATAAGATCGTAAACAATGGAGATGTGTTTTAAAGACAATGTGGGGGCAAATTTAGACTGATGAGCCCCTTCTGGCTCCTATAACAAGTGCCATAGACTGAGTGGCTTACAAAAACCAAAGATGTATTTCTCATAGTTTCTGGAGGCTGGACGTTGTTTAGGTTCTAGTAACAACCTTCTTCTGACATGTTAGCCTGCTGATTCTCATTGTGTCATGTCATCACATGGTGGAAAGAGGGCCACAGAGCTCCCTAGAGTTCTTTTATAAGGGCATTGATTCTATTTATGAAGGCTGCACCCTTATGACATAATCACCTCCAAAAGACCCCACCTTCTAAAACCATTACATTGGGGGTTAGGATTTAAATGTCTGAGCTGGGGGAGAGGGGGGCATACATATTCAGTTCATTGCAACTAGCTATATGGGTGATGGAGAAAAAGTCACCAAGTAAACACCTTTGATTATGAGCCTCTGGATTCTTCCAGTGGCTGATAAAGTGGGCTGCATGCAATAGGTGCTCAGTGAAAACTCACAATTATTTTGTTGCATTTCATGATTGATTTTATTATTTTTTTAAAGATTTTTATTTATTCGTTCATAGAGACACACATACACACACACACACAGAGAGAGAGAGAGAGAGAGAGGCAGAGACACAGGCAGAGGGAGAAGCAGGCTTCATGCAGGGAGCCTGACATGGGACTTGATTCTGGGTCTCCAAGATCACACCCCAGGCTGCAGGCAGTGCTAAACTGCTGCACCATGGGGCTGCCCGCATTTCATGATTGAGACACAGATCACCTCTGACAGGGACTCCTAGTCCACTTGGACATGTCATGTTAAATGTACTAAAGATTCTCAAATAAGCTGAGGTATATATCCTGTGCCTGGTGTGACTTATAATAAGGAAAGTGATACATGGAGCAGCACTAGGGGCCATGTGAAGAAAAATAGAAATAACTCTCATTTGTTTTAAGGCTTTCAATGGACTAATTATATCAATTTTATACCAATCTATCTAATTTAAACCCATGACATAGATGTTCTTTCATCCCTTTTGCAATTGTGCTATAATAAAGAATTCATACCAGGCTGTTGGTCCTATAGCTTAGAACTTCCAGAATGGTGTCTTTGGTAAGTTAATGAGATGGCTCATGGCTGGAGCCTCTAGGTAGCTTCAGGATGGGGCTTGTTTCTAGAAAGACCAAGCCATGGGCAGCCTGGGTAGCTCAGTGGTTTGGTGCCTGCCTTCAGCCCGGGGCATGATTCTGGAGACCCGGGATCGAGTCCCGCGTCGGGCTCCCTGCATGGAGCCTGCTTCTCCCTCTGCCTGTGTCTCTGCCTCTCTCTCTCCTCTGTGTTTCTCATGAATAAATAAATAAAATCTTTATAAAAAAAAAAAAAAAAGACCAAGCCATGATTAGAGAGTTTAATTCAACCCCTGACTTCTGGGGAGGGGGGAGGGCCGGTGATTGAGTTCGATCACCAACGGCCAATGATTCAATCAACCATGCCTATGTAATGGAACTTCCATGAAAAGATAGTATTTGGAGATATGGGTTGGTGAACATATTTAGATGCTGGGAAGGTAACACCCACAGAGAGGGGTCATGGAAGCTTTGTGCTCAACAAACCTCATTCTGTGAATCTCTTCCATTTGGCAGTTCTTGAGTTGGATCTTTAATATTTAGCCAGTAAACATAAGTAAAGTGTTTTCCTGAGTTCTGTGAATTGTTCTAGTTGGATTATCAAACCTGAGGAAGGGGTAGTAGAAACCTCAGATTTATCACTGGTTCATCCGAAATGCAGGTTTGCCCCAGGACTTGCAGCTCATGTCTGAAGTAGGAGCAATCTAGGGGGACTGAGCTCTTGATTTGTGAGATCTGTGCTAACACCAAGTAGTTAGCATCAGAATGGGATGGAAGAGTTGGACACTTATTTGGTGTCAGAAGCAATGTCAGAGAAAAGAGAAAAGCAACAGAATATTAAGAGAAAACTAAGGATCAGAAAGGTTAAGTAATTTATCTGGGTCACACAGCTTGCATATGAGGGACTTAGACTGGAGTCCAAGTCTGAAACTTTCCAGAACCTCTTACTCAAGTAGGTTGTGGCTGGCCATTCTGTTTTGCAGGACTTGCTGGAAATCAAGACAGAAAAAGGAATGGAGAGGAATTGCATCCACCTGGAGAAGTAGCACAATAGTGCTCAAGAGCTTGAGCCCTAGACTTGGGAGACCTGGGGTCGTTTACCAGTTTACTGCTTAACTAGCAAACTTAGGTGAGTTACTTCAGCTTTGCAGCTTTTCAGTTTCTTTATGTATTAAGTGGAGAAAATAATAAAATCTATTCCCTGGGGTTCTTTTTTTGAGAATAATCTGAGTTAATATGCAAAAAGCACTAAAGATTTTGCTTAACACATATTGACTCAAATGTTAACATTATCATTACTGCTATTGGAAAACACCCACAAATGGTAGCCCTATAATGAGATACTACAACTTAGAAAAGAGTTCTTTGTTATATTCCAGCAATTACACTTCTGGGTATTTGCCCAAAGAATACAAAACATACTAATTTAAAGGGATATATGCACTCTGATGTTTATAGCAGCATTATCTATAAGAACTGAATTATGGGGATCCCTGAGTGGCTCAGCGGTTTGGCGCCTGCCTTTGGCCCAGGGCGCGATCCTGGAGACCCAGGATCGAATCCCACGTCGGGCTCCCTGCATGGAGCCTGCTTCTCCCTCTGCCTGTGTCTCTGCCTCTCTCTCTCTCTCTGTGTGACTATCATAAATAAAAATTAAAAAAAAAAAAAAAGAACTGAATTATGGAAACAGCCCAAGGGTTCATCAACTGATGAATGGATAAAAAATGGGCTTGAAGGGGATCCCTGGGTGGCTCAGCAGTTTAGCCCCTGCCTTCGGCCCAGGGCGTGATCCTGGAGTCCCGAGATTGAGTCTCACATCGGGCTCCCTGCATGGAGCCTGCTTTTCCCTCTGCCTGTGTCTCTGCCTCTCTCTCTCTCTCTCTCTCTCTTTCTCTCTGTGTGTGTGTGTGTCTCATGAATAAATAAATAAAATCTTTAAAAAATGGGCTTGAAGATTAAGATAGCTTCTCTCCAGAAAGGTTTTAAAATGCTACTTTTAAAAACAGAAGGATGACCCCATTTAAATCTGAAATTACAATTGGTCAGTTATCAAACCACAGAATATGTGATACACACACACACACAAAGGAGTATTACTTGGCCATACAAAGAATGAAATCTTACCATTTACAATTACATGACTGGATCTAGAAAGTATGATGCTAAGTAAAACAAGTCAGTCAGAGAAAGACAAATACCATATGATCTCACTCATATGTGGAATTTGGAAGCAAAACAAATGAGCAAATGGAAAAAAAGTGTGTGTGCGGGAGAAGCAAAGCAAGAAACAGCCTCTTTACTATAGATAACAAACTGCTGGTTACCAGAGGAAAAGGAGGTGGAGGAAGGATACAGGGAGGAGGAGGGGGATGGGAGAGGGGATGAGATAGCAAGGAGTCCACTTGCTATGATGAGCACTGGGTGTTGTATGGAAGTGTTGAATCACTACATTGTACACCTGACACTAATACTATACTGTATGCTACCTAATTGGATTTTAAGTAAAAATTTAAAGAAAACAATGAAAAAAATAAAGAAAACAATGATATAATGATGAAGTAAGAAGACCAATTTCATACATCATATATGGAAATCAGCACTGTTATTTTAAAGTCAGAATGAAGCCTCTATTTGACTGAAAAAGTAATCTTGAGATGCAAATAGCTAATTACTGCTAAACAAAATTGTGAGCCAAAATTCTTTGAAGTAAGTGGCTAGGACATTTCCATGAGCCATGCAGGTGGTCTCTTCCAGGTCACTAGAAGAATCCAACACTCCCCATGAGGTAGCAGAGACAGAGGGAGTTCCTTCTAATTACTGTGACCATCTATAGTGTTGCTCCTGACATGACAGACAGAGACAGACAGACAGACAGACAGAGACCCCAAGGCAACAGGGACCAGAGGGGAGGCAGTGCAGGAGGGATAGAGGGAGAAGGAGGGGGATAGGAGAGGGGGATGGGGGACAGACAGAGACCCCAGGACAATAGGGAAGCAAGGAGGTCAGAGCCAGAGAAAACCAGGGCCTCAGGAAAAGACTACACAGAAGGAAAGTAGCCAGAAGTTCATGTGTCAGTTTTCAAAGTGTCATAGAAAACTCCAGTCCAAGGATACAGGAGTGAACATGGGAGGATGGAGGCCAGTCTGGGGGTAGTGGTGGGGAGAGAGTGGACAGGTGCTGGAGGGGATGCCATCCAATACTAAAGAAGAGGGATTATAATAACCGGTGGGGATTCAGGGATGCCGCAGAGCTAGCAGTCTGCAGGGCAGGGCAGGGTCCTCCTAGATCAAACATAAAACTAAATGATAACCGGGAAAGGAAGGCAATGACCTTGCCACTGAGGTGAACTGCATGCACATCCAAGAGGGACCAGGGCATTGGGCTCCACCTGCAGGTGCTCCTACTCCCCTCCCTGTTTGAGTGCCAGGCCCAGGGGACCCTAGGTTTCACTGCTAAGGGAAGCAGGAATGGCATACCACACAGTCCCAAAATATTACATCTTTTAAAAACAAATTAATACACTTTTAATTTTGGCAGGGAGAGCTGATTTCAGCCAGGTGTATTTACCAGGAAGTTTTCACACATACTAAACAAACAGTCCTTCTCTACACACACAGAGAAACTAGGGTAGAGAAGAGAAAGCGAGAACCCAACTGGAGATGGGTCAGATAATTAAGTTATTTGGAAATCAGCAGGAACCTGTTTGGGGGACACATTTCATTCCCCATTTTCCCGATCAACGTTTTTCTCAGATCCAAGCATTTCCCCCTTTGTGGGAGTCTCTCCTGCCAGGTCTACATGGGAAGCCCTTCTTGAGAGCAAAGATTCTCTGGCCCGGTTTACAAGCAGTTTTTTTACAATTAGAATAACCATTTGAGGAATTTCTTCTGGAGGGTTTGAAGACTAAGATAGCTACTCTCCAGAAAGGTTGAAGAAAGTTACTTCTAAAAACAGAAGGATGACTCCATTTACCTCTGAAACTACAATCGGTCAGTTATCAGACACGCACCGACTCTTTGCAGCGTGGGAGGCACCACGGGCGGTAGGCACAGAGGTAATTCCTACTCTAAATAAGATCACAGTCCTTAGGAGCCAAGAGAAACGTGCTCTGAGACAGAACAGGTGTCAAACTGTAAATTCCTCTGTTGGCCAATGTCCAGTCTGGGCAATAAAAACCACCTTAGGTACTTAAAAAAAATATATTTATTTATTTGAGACAGAGAGAGTACAAGGAGGGTGGGCAAAAGGAGAAGAGATACGAAGCTCGATCCCAAGACCCCAGGATCATGACCTGAGCCAAGCGCAGACACTTAAACATCTGAGCCACCCAGGTGCCCTCACCCAGTTACTTTAAACATTCAGAAATGATTACCAGGATTTAGTGAGCCGATCCTGAAGAGCAAAAGGCAAATGTGGCTGTTGAGTAACACAGAGATGCTAACTTCAAGAAGCAAGTTCCATGACTTCCCAGGCTGGGGGAAAACTAGAGGAAGGGGCAGTCTAGAGCCCAGGAGCTGGAGGAGGGGCCGGTGGGGTTGGACCCAGGTCTCCGAGGAGTCAGGTGGCCCTCCCCACACAGGTACCGAGGAAGTCAAAGAGGGACGCGGGAGGAAGTGTCCGGGCCTGTGCAGGTGGGTGGGTGGGAGGAGGGTGCAGGTTTTGAGATCCCTGCACCTGCCAGGGGCAGACTCACGACTGCAGAAAGTTGGGCGGGGCTGGACGCAGGAGGGAGAAAGCAAGGCTACCTCCCAATCTCCCCCAGGCGCCCCCTACACGAGACGTCAGCGGGGAGCAGCGGGCCAAGATGAGGTGGGGTGTTCGAGTCCAGCCTCAGCATCCCAGAACACAGAGAAGGGTGAGTTAAGAGAGTAGCTCAATCACCAGGACAAATGCCTTGTAAGAGGCACAAAGAGAAGCTCCTTAGGGAAACTTAGATGTGATTATACTGCTCTGGGCCAGCCAAGACTCCATGGACAAACACATTTTACTATCGAGTAGATAGATTCCAATGTGGCCCATTCACTTGTCATTCATTTATTTATCCAATACTTATTTGAAAGCCTGCTAGGTGCCAACTGTTCTGTTAAACATTGTAAATACAAGGATGAATACGACAGGCTAGGTGCTTGTCTTCATAGAACTTGTATTAGAGAAAAGAGAAAAAAATTGAATAAGGAACGACAACAAAAACTGATGTATTAGTAAGTTCATAAAGGAAATAAAGCAGGGTAACATGGTCAAAAGACACAGGAAGAGGTGAAGAGGACTTCAGATTAGGCCATCAGGAAAGTGGTCTCCAAGAGGTGACAGTTGAATATCACCTGGAATGGTAAGACAGACCTAAATATGCAAACAACTGAGGTAGGGTGCAGCAAAGTGAGCAGAATGAACAGCAAGTGTGAAGGCCCCGAGGCAGGAATGTACTTCTGTGTTTGAGGAGCAGGTTTCATGAGAAAGGCATCAGTAGGAGAAACAGCCAGACACGGGACTTGTAGGGCTCATAGAATCTTTGTGGACCACCCTAAAGATCTGAAGTCCACCTGTCAATGTTATTTGGAAATTACATTGTAACAAGACAAGACAGACTCAGGTAATCAACTGTCCAGACAAAAGAGTGTGATATTTTGCCTTTAGATGTCTAGCAATGGAGATGATGAGAAGTGACTACTTTTGCAATATATTTTCTAGGTATCACCAATGGAATTTGCTTGTGGATTAGATGTCAGAGACGAGGGAAAGTGGAATTTGGAGTTCTGAGACACTAGATAAGCAATGGTATCATCTACAGGTTTGGGGCATATGTGGGGAGGCATATAAATTGGAAGCATCTCTTAGATACCACATAGATGTAAAAAAAAAAAAGGCTGTTGGATTGATGAGCGACACTCAAGGGAGAGGCAGTGCTAGAAATCTGATCATGGCAAGACCACAGTGGAAGGATACACTAAGAAATATGGAGTAAGAGATAAATGGAACAGAATTCACTTTTGGGACAGCGCTCTTAAGTCTAAATTAGGGGCAAGGGGAACTCTGTGTCTGTTGGGGCCACCATGGACACTCGAGGGTTTTAGGCAACTGGAGGTTGGCATTGATTCACATTCTCAGCTGAGTTGGATCAGATCTAGGTGATGAGTGCATTTTGAGGCAGAAGGGGAGAAAGTACAGGAAGCGGTAAGGGAAGAGAGCATTCCCATGGGGGAGCAGCCTGAGCAGAACCAACAAGTAGGGATTTAACTACTACTCTGTGGCATAGAAGGAAAACAACTTCTATTTAGATCAAAGAAACCAAGAAGTAAGGCAAATTCTGAACCACATACTAGAACTGAGAAGCTTCTTAGAATCCATTTATTCCAACCTCATATTTAGACATAGGGAAACAGATGTTGAGGAGCTAAAGACCCTAGGCGGGTGCACACCATCATTTAGTACCTGAGCAGGGTCTCCTTTTACTAACCCTCCTATTACATCATGAATGTTGTGTAGCTCATGCTGGGGAATTGCTGTTTTAACTACAAGTAATGAAGACATGCAAAAGGCTTTTGGAAAGACAACAGGAACCGAGTAAGTGATACCTTGTGCAAAATGAAGTCTGATGGTCGAGATGAGGAGGAAGAGCCAGGCAGGCCAGGTGGGACATTTTAGTTCAGGAATTCAGTCTGTGTTATTTTGAGATATATTCATATGTTGTTTTCCATTTCGTATAACCTAGAAAAACTTTACTTTCCTGAAGAGTCACCTCTTTTAAAAAATTATCTGCCCTCACTCTGGGTTCTCCAGACTGAACTTGATTCTGTAAGAATATGATAACCCTCTCTACAGCCCCGGGAAGACCTTCTGTGACACAAAGTGCTAAAATATTATGTGTAGGAACCATCTCCTTTGTGCAATTAAAGGTATCCAAACCCCAAACTTACACAAATGCTAAGGTTAAAATAGCTTAAGTTTCCTCTTATTACCTGATTCTAGATAAGTTCACTGAAGCTGAATTTTTCTAATTTATTTTGCTTTTATCACTTATTTATTTGGGTGATGCCCTCTTTCGTTGATCCTCTAAGAACACACTTGCTTGGTTACTGGAAATCCAGCTCTGACATTTTCTCTGGGCCTCATCAAATGAGCAAGTCAGACCCCATGACTTCTAGTTGCCTCTGAGCTCTCCCCTTGGACGACTTTGCTGTGACCCTGTCCAGCCTCTGCAGGAAGAGCCTTGAACTGACTGTCTTTGGTTTGCAGCTTTGCCAAGGGCTCTGGGATCCAGAGTTCCCAGCATATGAGATACAAAACACCCCTTCTCTCTCAAGATCTTTATAACCCACTCACCCCTAGAAGGGGTTTGTCAGTAATAGGGACTCTCAAATAAGAGAATCCAGCATGCTCAGGGTTCCCCCTTTCCAAGGACCTTCTGATGACAACCCAGAGAGTGCTTGCAGTAGGACCGTTTTAAGATTCCTGGGTCTACTTACCTGCATCTCTCCACACTCCTTCATGTCAGCTCCATGTACCTTATTAGCCTTTCTTTTATTTACATGTTTGCATTGAGTTGTATTTTGAGAAAAAACAAAGAGACAAAGAGATAATGAACACATGCCTATAAGAGAACTGTGCATAAATATCCCTGTCATTGTCACAGAAGCTGTGATGTCTGTGTGACCTTTAATGGCAAGGAAATTGCCTGAGTAGCAGCCACTCCTCTCAGCATCCATCTTGTCCAGGTGAGAGACTCCAAGTACATGCTGCCCTGCTCTACCTGCCCTGAGTGGCTTCCTATCTGAGGACCCACACAGCCCTGCTCTCTACTTACCCCAGAGTCCCTTGCCTGCCATCTCTTTTTTTTTTATTTTTTATTTTTTAATTTATTTTTTATTGGTGTTCAATTTACTAACATACAGAATAACCCCCAGTGCCCGTCACCCATTCACTCCCACCCCCCGCCCTTCTCCCCTTCCACCACCCCCAGTTCGTTTCCCAGAGTCAGCAGTCTTTACGTTCTGTCTCCCTTTCTGATATTTCCCACACATTTCTTCTCCCTTCCCTTATATTCCCCTTCACTATTATTTATATTCCCCAAATGAATGAGAACATATAATGTTTGTCCTGCCATCTCTTATACCTGGTTTGCACAGCTGGAGGATTAAAGAAAAGAAGGTTGAATATTCCCATGTATCTGCTCCTCTCCTGGCTAGAGAAATCCTCAGTAGCACAGAGCAGGGTGAGTGGCCCCTCTGCAGAGTGAAGGTCTCTCCTCTGCTCTGTGCCACATTGGTCCTTGCTGATTCCCTGACTGGCAGTCTGGGTCTTTAAGATGGAAATTGTGAGATTTTATTGTCTTTCTTGACCCAATCCCAGCCCCATCTCATCACCTTTGGGGATACACAGGTAAATGTGGTCCTGGGTCTAGATGTCAGCCTGCAGTCAGCTCTCCAGCCCTCTTCCTGATGCAGACTCTCTGGCTAACCTCCTCAAACCCCTTGATGAAAAGAGAGTTCTAATCTTCATCTCAGTCAGCTGAAAAGGAAGGACCCTGGTGTCTATGTCCAGAGGTCCCCTAGACTGTGCTATTCCGTCTCACCATCTATTCACATGAGCCACTATTCTTCCTTTCTGCAAACATTTTTGAGCAACTGATGTGTGTCAGGTAATTTTCTAGGTGTCAAGACTGTAGAGATACTTCCATGCAGCACGTGTTCCAATAGAGAAGGAAATATTTAAAATATTCCATGAACTACGTGCAATTCAGTGTAAGAAGTGCTCTAAGAGAAGTTTATACAAGATATCTGAGTTTTGATGGTAGGGGGGTATGGACATGTTTTCTGGGGACGTTAGAAAAGGCTACCTAGAGGAGGCCACTTTTGAGCTGCTTCTTTTATAGTAGTTGAAAACAAAAGCTTTGGACAGCCCCGGTGGCTCAGCGGTTTAGTGCTGCCTTCAGCCCAGGGCTTGATCCTGGTAGATCCTGGATCGAGTCCCACATCGGGCTCTCTGCATGGAGCCTGCTTCTTCCTATGCCTGTGTCTGTGCCTTTCTCTCTGTGCCTTTCTCTCCCTGTGTCTCTCATGAATAAATAAATAAAATATTAAAGAAAAAAGAAGGAAAACAAAAGTTTTGAATGGATAAATCCCTTCTCTGCTGCTCCTAACCTAGACACCCTTGCCCCACTAACTTAACCTCTCCAAGGCCCAGACTTGCCATATGGAAAGTAGGAAATAGAAGACCTAGGATTGTGGCGAACGTGAATGAGATATATAAAGCACTTAGCAAGGTGCCTGACACAAAGCTACCTTAGCTATTTTAATATTAATGTTGTGTTTATTGAGAGACAAATGAGTGGGCAAAAAGGAGAACATTCCAGAAGACAGCACAGCATATACGAAGGTTGGGGATATCTCTTCCCCTGCTGCTACCCCTTGGACTTGCAGAGCTATAAAATATAAGATCTGGCCCTGGTCTAGGGAAGGTAGAGCTCAACAGGAAGGCATCTGAATATTCACAGGGCAGCAGAATTACCATATACGCGATTCTAAACCCTGTTTTCAGAGTTTTGACGTTGACTGCTCTCCTGCTGTTTCTTCTTCTCCCAGCCTTGCATCCATGGGGCCATCTTCTTCTCCTCCACAGACTTAGCACTTCTCCTCTAGACCCAGCACTTTTGTTAGACAACACATGGATCATCTGATGGATATCTCAGGATTAGGAAATCATTATTAGGCCCCAGAAAATGATTTTCTGTTACAGAACTGGGGTTAATTATTTATTTTCGAATCAAGGAATCTATTTTTCACTCAATGAAAATTTTCAGTTCTTGGCTTACAGCTATATCTGGAGAGAAAGAGAGAGACAGAGATAGAGACAGAGAGAATGAGAGAAATTTCTGTAGAATTCAGGACAAGGCTTCCACAACATGAAGTACTAAAAAGATAAAATCAAACATAACTTAGTCCATTGAATGTAGGGAACCACTGGCAACGTTGATACAAGATTAACTCTGGGCTTTTTGAAAGGATCCTCTGATGTCTAACACATGGCAGGGAAATATTGCTGTAAGCTCCAAATCCTAAAGGGTGGTGGATGAATGAGGTGAGAAGGGTGTGGCATAGAGAGGGGAGAATGTGTCCCTTCCCCATAATTAAGCATGAGAGGAGCTTCTGGCCAAGAGAGATAAAGCAGAATGGAGACACACATTTGGATAGCCTCTCTCCTCCCATTCCCCACTTCCTGCACTGCTGAGTAGGTGCTCAGGACAGGCAGGCAACTCAAATCCAATGGGTGAGGTGGCTTTCCCTGAGCATTAAAGTCAAGTCCCCAAGAGCTAAGACATCGACTTGGAGTGGGACCAGAAAATGCTAATACGTTCAGCTTGTGGGCAGGCACACAGGAGTTCTTGCAAGCTAACAGAGCTCCTGAGGCCACTCCAGCACCTAGGGGAAGATTTGGGTTGATCTACTTCAATTTTATTTTATTCTGGGTTTTTTTTGTTTTTAGATGAGTTTCATTCCTCCTTGGTAGAGAAACCCTTGCTGTATCAAATGTCCTCCCTGGGCTTCAGAACTTCATTAATTAGCATCTTTTAAATGGTTGGGTAATATTCTTTTCTCCCTTTTCCAAGCCATTTCCCCAAGCTCTAATTTTAATAAAGCTGGTGTTCATGAACATTTGAATTTTAAAGCCCTTGGTTATAAGAAAGACAGAGGATGCATTTTAAAAGGGAGCCAATCAAGGATGACTCAGATGGTGAACAGGACTTCTCTGCTTTTATGAATCTACTTTTAAAGATCCAATATTATCTTAAGACATTTTTCCCCCCACAGATATAGCAGAGACCTAAAAAATTCCATGGGCTTGCTTAGGGAGGAGAGGTAGAAGAGTAACTGGCCTACTTTAGTGTAGGTGGCAATTTCATTTAAAATAGAGCAATAATAAATCTGTTTTTATTTTTTCATACAAAAGTACTATGTTTCGGGTGGTAAAGGTGAACCACTTAAGAGCTTTTTAAAAAGGGAACACACGACTCAAACTCTTTAAGATCCCAATTGTTCACAGAATTTATGCAGAGATGAATGCATTTGCCAGTATAGACTGTTAAAAGCAAAATGGTTGGAAATCGACTCCACGGTTACCCACCTGCTTGGTGCAAGGTTGTGCGTTTCCCCAGCAACTGGGATAACATCATAACCACTTATAGGCTGCTGAGCCTGCAGCCCCCTGGGTGGCTTCAGGTGGTAGTGATGCTATCAGCTGTTGCCAGGGCAACACAAAACCTTGACCTTCTGAGACCTGCCGGGCAAGGAGTGGAGAAATACAGCTCTCGAATCCTCCTTGGAGGCATGTTCCTGAAGACAGGGATATAATTCTGTATCTAGCTGCCACTGGATACTTATTAAATCTACATACACATATAAACAAGTGCGTACGAACTAAATAATGCATATGTGCTTGCCAGTGGTCTCTCTTTGGTGGGTAGACAGTACTTCAGTATTTGCAAGTGGTAAATGTTTTATTTACTAGTTGATGGGCAGTGGTGGGATACTTCCCCCAGGCCTCCCAACCTCACCAACTGAGTCCCCAGCTTCATTCCCTTGTGGGTCCATCCAGACTGAAGAAGCTAGCATGGAAATTATTTTTTAAAACATTTTACATGTAGGAGAGCCGGGTCCCCGAGTAAGTGAGGTGACCTGCTCAGAGTCACACAGTTCAGGGTTGGACTTCTCTTGCTTCTGTTTTATTCCACTTTCATCTGTACTGAATGCCTTGCCCTTTGTGGGTGGTATACCTATCATGGAGTCCTTTCAGCTTTTGCTTCTGCCAAATATCTCCTCGACTTGTAAGGCACCATCTTTCCTGAAATCTTTCAACATGATTTTTGACTAAGTCATCATTATCTTCTAACATAAAAGTTTTTGGAAGGGAAGGCAGGATGCATCCGATTAGGCCCCTGCTGGCTTATGATGACACAGAATGCCTCCACTCTGGAGCTGAAGGGGATAGATGCTAGTCACTCTTCAAAGTGTATGGTGTCTCTTGTCATTGGAGAGGTTCAAGAATGTGCCCCTCAAGATACAGCACTTTGACATATTGATTATTTTGAGCTGAAGGCTCTTGAGAAACAGGAGCTGTAGGATCAACTCTCTGATCTTCCCATTTCTACCTAAAAGCAGGTCATAAAATTTCCCACTAGAAAGGTAACCTCCCTGTACTGGGAAGAGAACATTCTTATCACTGGAAGTTGGGGGTCGATGCTGAAATAGATCTGTATAAACAAACCTAGTAAAAAATCCTTACTTTCTGTTAGCTTCCCACATATATTTCCCACAGTCCCACAATTTACTGCCCCGATCCAAACCTTTTTGTCTTGTCACATTTCCACAATTAATTGTTCTTTATTTGAAAAGCTTTTGGGCTTGATGGTTTCTTGAGGTTTTTGTTTTACTTATGAAGGCTCTCATGCATGTAAAAGTATTAATTACAACTTGTGTTAGTTTTTCTCTTGTTGATTTATCTTATGTTAGTTCGATCCTAGACCCAGTCACAGAACCTGAGAGGGTAGAAGCGAGTTTTCCTTCCCCTTCCTCATCATGGATGTTTCCCCGCCTGCTTCTTGAAGAGCAGTCTCAGCCTCCTGTGGTATTCTGTCTGTTGGAGGACCCATGGGAGAGACTCAGACTCTAAAGCCATGTCATCCTTAGGTGGAGAAGTCACCTGGTTAATTAATATTTTGGGGGGATGATTTAGACATCCTAAATATGTCTTTTAGGCAAGCACGATCTCCCTTTCCTCATCAGTAAACCAGGGATGATATTTTCCACCTACCCATAAATGTATGTAGGTATTGAAGAAAATGCTTGGACTTTTCCTGGTCACTGTATGCTTTACCTACCCCCTCCCAAGTTTATTTTGATGATATTCAATTGCCGATTCTCATTCATTCAGGTTATTTTTATGATTACAATAACACCCTTAAAAATGTGTTGTGAGGAAAAAGAGATTCTGAAAGCTCACCTTTTTGGAAAAAAAAAAGAATATTGGTCCTATTTATTTGTAGTTGCTCTATGTCAGTACTGGTACAGTACAACAGGCTGGTCAGTACAACAGGCTGACTGACTGCCTGGGCACGGGGGTGGGGAGTAAGATGCTATTCTAGATGCAAATGATAAGGCCATCTTGCATCCACTGAGTAGATAATGAGAGGGGGGAATCAGACCATTACTGGGCGTTAAGACAGGATAAACCAGGCTTTGAGTATACTTGGTCCATGATGAAAGACTCTTTTCATGATTCCATTCCTCAGGAAAGAGAGTACATCTTTTTTCTTTCCTTCTGGTGATTGCATTTTTGGACACAATTGCCTGTTATCTCTAGGCATCCCACAGGTGGGGATATTGGATTCCATTGAGGATTTGATGTAGCAGCTCAGTTCTTGGCTTCTTTGTGGTGCTAAATGCCATTTTGCTGAGTAATCAGCATGTTTTCTGAATGAATGTGGCATGCCATCTGCAATTTGTTTACTCAATTTCATGAGTTCTATTCCTTGAAAGGTGAAGAGCAGAGCTTTTAGGCAGGGATTTGAAATGGGTTCTTTACAGAAGCTTGCTTGTTACTTACAGAGGCAGAGACTATTAAAATGCAAAGGACTTCAAAAAAAAAGAACTCTGCTACTTTGGATCACTGAAGATCATCCTTGAATCAATGTAATTTACTTAAATTGCTAAGTGGAACTTAGAATTCTGGGTTTCACATTTCAGCTTATAAGTATTTTTTATTTTTCTGGCACTTAGACTTTCTCCAACACTACTGTTTGGCTTTCTAAGATAGTTTCAAGAAAGCCTGATGGATGAAAATCCAAATTTGCAAAACAGATCAATTAGTGGACTGGTATTCCAACCACAGAGAAAATTCACAACATGGCTTTTTAAATAATATAATGCTTCCTGGTGGGTTTGAAATAGAATTTGATTTTCTGCATTGTATAGGTGAAGCAGCTGAGATTAGAACTGTCTCCCAAATATAAAAATTTGATTTGCACACAACCTTTTAGGAATGCATGTATTATGTAGAAGACAATCTGTTTGCATTGTAGAGAATGATGTCAATGACACAAAATCTCAGTGGGAAAACTGTCATAAGACTTGAGACTCAGTTATGAAATCCTGAGTTTCCCAAAGTTATTGTGGCTCCACTAACAGACCTTTCACTTATAATTGCAGACTTGTCTCCAGTTTCTTCATGTTCCACCAAACTATGAAAACTAAGAAAGACCATTTGGTCACTTTCTTGAACTACCTTTGCATTTACCTACAGGCAGATATCCAGCCAAGCCAACAGAATCAAAAAAGAGGAAGTATATGAGTAATGATATTTTGTATGTAGACTCCTTCTTCCTTGCTCAGGTTACTTACCAGAAAGTCTTACCAGATAACAAAAACAAAAAAAATTGTTATTTAAAGTTCTTTACCAGAAAGTCTTGTCACTGCCCAAAGTGGCCTTGTTTGTGGTAGGACTCCATTCTTTTGGCCATAGGGAATTGGCCGCCATAACGGTGGACTCCACTCCAAATCAAGCCCATTATTTTCTTTCTTTTCTTTCTCTATCAAGTTTGATTTAAATGACACAGATGTTAAGTCCAGTCCAGTGGTTGTGGCTATTGGAACTAGAAGGTCATGGGAACTTGGGCCTGGTAGTTATCTTCAAATATGTGACTAGTGATAAGGAAAGAGAGAAAAACAATATTCAGAAGCTAGAAGAGTGCTCAAAGAGAGGCAGTAGACAGAAGCCATGTGGCTAGGAGAGTTTCTGCTTGAAAAATTTTCAGAATTACAAGATCTGGACTCTTTCCTTCATTGTAATTAACATTTATGTTGCACTTTTTACTGGAGCTAGTTCTGAGGGAGTTTGATCTACCCTGCAAGTTAAGGCGCTCTGAGCATGCTACAGTGCCTTGTGCTTTTAGAACTAGCCTTTAGTTGGACAGTTCCATTCCATTGCTGACATATTCTGAATGTGATTAGCAAATTAAAAATCATACCATCCCTGATTTTCAACTGGGTCTTGTAGGCACTGGAAATTCATCCATTTGAAGAATCACTGGAACATTGCTTGAGAATTGTCCTGTCCTTCCCTACATTTTCTGAGTGTCTGGAGCTTATATCCTCCAAGGTCCTTTGTACTCTGACCTCCTGTATCTATATATATTATTTCATTTACCCCTTCCATTGGCACAGATGCAACACTTGGCCCTTTACACTCTTCAAAGATAATCCACCCAACATGAAGTTCTCTCTCTTTTTTTTTTAAATGCTATTTAAATTCAATTTAGTTAACATATAGTGTATTACTAGTTTCAGGGGTGGAGTCTAGTGACTCATCAGTTCCATATAATGTCCAGTGCTCATCATATCAAATGCCTTCCCCAATACCCATAGCCCAATTACCCCATCCGTCCCCCACATCCCTTCCAGCAAACCTCAGTTTATTCCCTAGAGTCAAGAGTTTGCCTCCTTCTCTGTTTTATCTTATTTTATTTTTCCTCCCCAACATGAAGTTCTTATAAAGCGAATTTACCTAAGCCCTGGGGAGCATGAAAGGGTTTCTCACCATGCACTCTATGCATATGCAGAACATAAACAAAAAACTCCCAAATCTTTCAAAACATCATTTTGGGCATCTTTATCCTCCCTTTCTGCCAGTCTTTCACCAGGATTTTGTTTTGTAAAATATTTTTTACATGCCACATTCCCTTTTATATCCTTCTCTGAACCCTTACCCCTCTTGTCTCCCTTGTTTCTCCTTTCTTTTCTGCCCTTTTCCTCCTCATTTTTCAGGCAGATCAGGTTAGTTGGCTACTGTGTAACTTGGCAACAGCCAGGGCTTATGTCTTAGAGGACCACACCTTCTCACTAAAGGATGTAATAGGTATTTTCTCAAAGTTAGTACCCCCTAAACAGAATTCTAGTGCCAGCTACCAAAATAATAGATAGAGATCATGGCAAGAGTGTTCATTTTAGCTCAATATCCTGGGATGTCAACTCACATCATTTGGACTATTTTTTTTAAGATTTTGTTTATTTATTCATAGAGGCACACAGAGAGAGAGAGAGAGAGAGAGAGACAGAGACAGAGACAGAGACACAGGCAAAGGGAGAAGCAGGCTCTCTACAGGAAGCCCGACATGGGACTCGATCCAGGGCCCCCAGGATCACACCCCAGGCTGCATGCGGAGCCAAACCGCTGTGCCACTGGGGGTGCCCAACATCATTTGGACCTTATGTCATCAGTGATGTTCACCTGTCCTTCTTGGTGCTAAAGTCATAGAAGTGTCTCAGGAGCTACCATAGAGGGATGGAGTGGCCAAGCATGGTGGGATCCATGGATCCATTTGAGTTGACTTAAACCAGAGCAGCACAGAGAGTATGTATTTCACACAATGGTGTTCCACTAAGAGTATTTTTAAAAAGAAAGGTCACACTGATAAACATAGCTTATAACCTCTGGAAATAGGAATGAGAAGCCACAGAAGAATTTTAAGTAGGGAAGTGATGAGCTTTAATCTTCTGTGAGTGGACTGGGATAAGAGTCTCTGGAGTCAGTGACTCTAGTTAGGAGGTTAAGGTAGGAGTCCAGCAAGGTGATAAGTCCAGCACTGAGATGTTAACAGTCATAATAGTGAGCTATTGTAGAGGAAAAGTCACTAGACTTGGTAGCCAATTTGGCTTTGGGATCTAAGGCAGAGGAAGGCATCATGTATCTATGAAGTTCCTAACCTGGTGACTGGGTAGATGTTGGTGCCATTACTGAGAGGAGGTAATGCAGTAGGACGACTTGGTTTGGGAGGATATGTAAGAATTTAGGTTCAGTTTTTAATATTTTGAAATCACTGTTTTCTGGATGTGCATCTGGAGATGTGTAGTAACCAGGGAAATGTGAGGATCTACTGTTCAAGAGAGAGGTTGAATTTGAGCCATGGAACTGTGTATCACAATGACAATAGCATGATGTGGGAAATATGTGGAATGAGAAGAGAAGACTTTTGAGCTTGAGATCATGGGAATGTGGGTACTTAGTGACAGCAGAGGAAACAAAGGGGCCTGGAAGGGAAGAGTCAGACAGGCAAGAAGAGAAAGTAAGGAGAAGGTTCTGGAATGTAATAGAAGGTTGGAATGGAGAGCTGGGTCAAATACCAACATGAAATTAAGTGGACTGCAGCCTGGATTTGATGCCTAGAGTATTGTTGAAGAGATCTAGGAGGGTGTCAGCTACAGAAAACAGGTAAGTAAAGGTGTGACCAGAAGAGGACAAAGGGAGGAAAGGAAGCAGAAGGGAGAGGTCTAAGTGCAATCCTTTTGAGAGCAGCTGGTAGGCAAAGAGAAAGGAGTGAGGGCAAAAACAAAAACAAAACAAAACAAAACAAACAAAAAACAAAACAAACAAACAAAAAAAACCAAGAGTCATCAGGGGAGGGGCTCACATGGGTAAGAGTGCCTCTCTCCAAGAAGATTAAGATAAAGACAAGTTGGGATGTTGTTTGGAATTTTAAGTGTTCAGTAGTAGTAGTATTTTAATTTAAAAAGTGCTTTTGATTGATTCATTTATGAAAATCTACTGTAGTCCTGAAATTCCAATGATAAGGGTGCTAAAGGAGAAACTGAGGGAGTGATCCATGATTTCTAGTACCTCATCATCACATTGCAAATGTGCTTCAGAACACATGGTGACATCTCCCTCAAACAGTGGAGACAATCTTAATGGCACCAGCCTGGTGACAGAAGGGAGCTGAGTGGTTATCAGACAGTTTAGCACATGGCTGACTTCATGGCAGAAATAAGTCAACTGATTTAAGAAAAGAAACAGATTGTTGGAGTCATTCAGGAAATCTCAGGGACTATAACTCAATTGGAACAAATGAGGAATAATAAAGTTTGCATCACTGCATCAACACAGAAGCAGCCAACTAAAAAGTAAAAGTAAATTATTAAAAGAAAATGAAATGTTAAAAAAAAAAACAATTTTATGTGATAACACAATTCTATGCACGTATGTCTGATACCTGATTTTCACTGAATTAAAGAATGAGCCAGTTGTTCAAAGTGCTGTGTAGATGTGGCCAAAACCAAATGCATACAAAGGCAGTTTGTCTTCACTACGCACAATTGAGAAAATAGATTTCACCCAGAAATGACTTATTTTTCTTGGGAGGATGAGGATAGGTTGATGGGGTGGGGGGGGTCAGGGTAAGGTGGAGGGTGGGAGCTTATTGGATGGATTAGGATGCCTAGATGGTAGAGTCATACTGGAGATTTAGTTTACTGTTGACAGTAGGTACTCAAAAGAGTTTTAAGTAGACCTAGATAGTTTAGTTCAAACAGCAGTCAGGTGACTAATGGGGATTTGGTTATGACTTCATAATCCACACAACTAGGCTTCTACCCCAGGTAGGCTAACAGTCAGACGTTAGCAGACTTTCTCACTTAATAACCTCTCTTTTATAATCAGAGCAGATCACTTTAGTAAGACAGCTAAGCACAGCAATGGTAGAGCCCTGAGTGTTTAAGGAATATAAATATAAATACAGACTAAGATTTCAAAGAAACAGACACATATAATTGGATTTTTAAGAAGTTTGCTTTAGTTTTTATAAATACAAAACTGAAACAATGAATTGCACAGTTAATAATGCCCTCATGGGAAATAATGAGTAGAGATGCTCATTTGCCTATGCTTTGCATCCACTTCTGCCTTTTAGTTGTAACTGGATTCCTGTGAATGTCAACGAAGGACCCAAATGCCCCCCCCTTGCCTTGTAATCAGTGGCTTTAGACCAGCATAGTCTATTTAACTCTTCACAATTAAAGGTCCCATACTCTTTGGAGAAGTCTGATAGTTCTTTGAGCAAGGAAAAGTAACCATAAGAACTGGTTTTAAATGAGTTTAATTGATCAGTGACAAGTAGTTTAAACAATTACATTTCTGAAGACTAGCCAATCAATGATAGCCTCCTGCTTCTGAAATGGGCCAATTGGCAGCATCCTCACTCTATAGTCCAACCTTTCAGAAAGTCAACTAGGACTAGTCTCCTTTGCAGAGCCAAGCTTCTCATGCTAAGGTCAGCTCAAACCTGACTGCTGCTTCTCCTGTGAAGTCTTCCAGCCCAGAGACGCCATACTTCTGTAAATCCTGGATAAAATGCAGCTGTCTGCTTTGCTCACAGATGTAGTAACTCAGTTTTTTGTTTCAGATACTGAGAGGTGGCCTCTTTCCTCAGGACTCTTAATCTCACCAAAAAGAGAGAATTAGGCGTAGCCTCACTGAAGCTGGAGTTGCTGCAAATCCCTGGTCACTTCACTCAAACTATTCAGTGGTCCCTTTCTCTGTGGACGCCTACAGCAGACTGGTTTCTCCATCTGGTCTCCCTCAGTTTCTCTATTCTCCTGCCTCCCAATCTACCACCAATTTGCCTCTAATGTAGAACATTTTGATAAGAATTAAAAGGCATTTGGGTTGGGACTAATATGTAATATATATTATATGTTATATATTATGTGATATGTGTGTATATGTATACATGGTATTGTAGTAGAGAACTGCAGATGGGAATGACTTTTCATCTCAATATGACTTTGTTTCCCCATACATAAAATAATTGATAATTGAAACTACTTTCTTGTCCAAGATGAAATTAATTAATACATGCAAAACATCGCATTCAGTACCTGGAATGTAAACTAAGTTCAATAGTAATAGTCTTGCTTCTTCTAGAGATCTCTGAACTCCTAGTGGTTTGGCTCTCTCTCTCTTCACTGCCTTCACTTTCAGAAATGTTTTGGATCAATGGAACAGTGAGCCTCAACTGTGGCTATGTTTCTGAAATACCTGTTAAGCTAAAAACAAAAAGAGCAAAAACCACAATGGAGCAGTAGGACTGGAGTAGAGCCTAAGCATCTGTATTTAACAAATGCTGTGTGGATCGAATCTAATGTGCATCCAGGGTGAGGGAAAAATGAATACTGGCTCCAGGGTCAGAGGGAAGAATAGGATCATCTGTGTCTTCCCAGGTGTTTGATGCCATTCACTGGGGCAGGAGCAATGGGCTGTGTGAAGACTACATGGTTAAGGAGACAGGGATTAGAGTAAATGCTCTTTTTTGTGCTTATAGTATAATACTTCTCACGTAGTAGGTTTAAATACATGTTGGTTGAATTCCAGAAATAAAAATCTACTTTCCTTGGATGAATCTCTTAGGGCTGCAAACACCAAAAATTGCACTCTCTTTAGATACCTAGCAGGACCTCTCTTCTGAGATTCAGATCTGTGGGGCCCCTTCTCATAGGCATATTGCATGCTCAACTCAACTCCACAACGGGCAATCAGACTGCCTGCTTCTGAATCTGACTCTGTGCCCAACCAAATGTGTCTTCAGTATTTTTCCGTATCTGGTAAGATTATGGTGATGATTCCATGAATTCATCTTTGGAAATACTTTGGAAATAAGTGACTGGTGAAGAGATATACCTTAATTAATGTGCTTATTATTATATTTAATATCTAACTTGTTAATCTTTTTGCCCAAACCACTGTCCTCCCTTGTTCCCTATCTAGTGAATGGAAGCACTAGTCCTGGTAACTCAAGTGAAACATCTGGGAGTGCTCTTTGATGACCTGTTCTTCCAATCTCATGCTCCATGTCTAATGTGCCTTCTCACACTTTTAGAAGTGATCGCATTGTTCCTTACCCCCATGCAGCTTAGGCTACATGTGACTCTTCCTTGGACTCCTACAATACTTTCCTCTGAAACTGGTGCCCTGGCTTCAGTGTTCAGCCTACCTAGAGTTCAGCTTTCTAAGCTGCAAAGAGGATTATGTCATGGCCCTGCTTAAAAGCCCTTAGTGGCTTCTATTTGCCCTTAGTTTACTGTTTAAACCTCTTTACATATTGAATAAAATCATGTTCTTTTGGTCTTTGTTTACTTCTACAAGACTCTAATCATTGACCCCCTCCTTGTGCAATGTGCTTCATTGATTTGGACCTCCCGTCAGTTCTTCAGTTGCTGCATGTGCCTCTGAGCACTGTTCAGTGATAGGCTTTCCATCTGGGACATTCTCATTATGAATGCGAAAATGAAAGTGTATGAGATGCAGGAGGCCTGAAAACCAAAGAAGACGATTATCTTAAGACCCCTCCCTCCACTACTTTGTTCTAAATCCTCACATTCTATGATAAAAGTACTTAACTCCTGGGTTGGTGAAGATGATGGTAATGATTGGTGGTCTTTATTCACCCTTTAATTTCATCAACAAGCTCCAGCTGCTGCTAAGATAGAAATTCCTCAACCCATTTGGTGTTCTGTTCTGGTACTCAGGGCAATCATTCCAAAACCCCCACCCCCAAACTTCCTGGCCTCTAATTTGGATCCCATTTCCATGCACCTTTTTACCTCTGTGAAGCCTTCTTTGATTTTTGCCTATGTTTCCTGGATTTGAGACTTTAAAAAAAAAAAAAACTTTTCAGTGGACTTTGAACTTATTATTCTTGGCAACTAGAGTTGTATTTAGTAAGGATTCTCTATTCCAGGTCCCTAAAATCCAACCCAGAGCCAAACTCTGGCAAATGGTATAGGACCTACTTTGACACCTCTTGGAGTTAGAAAAGTAAAACATTAGTCATTGGACTTCCAGATGATTTTTCCAGAATATAATCTGTGATCAACAGGCTCAAAGTTGAACTTAATTTTCTTAACAGTAAATACAAAAAAAGTCTAGATTATAAGAAGTCTCTCTCTCTCTCTATTAACATCAAAATGGGAAGAACAAGAAATATAAACCTAATTGTAGCACTAATACTGAAGGAAATCTTGTCAAATTTCAAATTCATTATTGGCTCTAATTAGCAAAGGAGAGGATAAATAGAATACAGTGACTATCCCTGGTCCTGACTTTATTAACACATTGCACAGAGCATTTCACAAAATGATTGCCTATTGGGGCATTTAAATCAGCTTGGAGGTGAGCAATTGCAGCAGCCTAAAGCTGACTGGTTACATAAAAAGGGAAGGTAGTAGAAATGACAGTCATTTGGAAAGACGGTGACATGGACCCTGTCTTATTCAGCATCTTTCCTAATGATGTGGAAGGGGAAGCACATAGTGTATTAATTAAATTTGACAAGGATGCTGATTTGGTTAGCAGAGTGAACCTGGAGGTTTGGAAACATGGTGAGAAAATAAGAAGAAAAAAATACAGTTTGAAAAAAATTGCAAATAGTACAGTCTGGGAGAAATAAGCCATTAGAAAAATATTTGGGGATTCCAAAACAAGAAGTAGGGCAAATTTGGGAATATAGAGATGGAAAGGCCACACTTGTTTTCTTTGGGTAAGGAGGGCATGGAACATCACTCTCTATGCATCCCCTAAGGCTAAACACATACCACTTGGTAAAGCTTCAGCACCAGTATTTGCTTACTGAAATGAAGATATCTAGGAGTTAATGGTTTCTATGTATTTCACTTAAATGTTCTTTGTCTTAGCTATAGCTCACTCTTATTGTAGTTCTTAGCAAATCACGTGTCAATCTTCTGTATCATTGCTTCTATGTATCTTAAGAATAAAGAGCATGTGTTTAGGGTTAAAAAAATCCTTCTTAATCCCCCCCCCTTCATCTTCATTTCTTGTTCTGTTCTCTTCTGCAACCCTATGGTTTCATTTTGTCCTTTGCTTAGCCTATTGGCTATTTCACAAGTGTAGCAATGTTAAAAGTTGTTTGGTTATAACATTAATTTTGTATTTTGCCAGTTACATGATCATGACCTTAAGGAATTCAGGGTTCTTTAACCTGCTAACCGATTTCTCTTCAAGGTGAGTGTAAAGAGTATGGCCCATAGGGTAGAGTGCCATCTCCTGAGAAATCTACAATGCTTACTGCTCATGCTTCTTGGCTAGGAGGGTGACATTCAATAAATAACTCATTGTTATAAGCTCTCTTCTACAGGGACTTCTAGGCCATTATCAGTTGGCTACTGGTAAGGCTATTCTCTCCCTATCACTCTGGATATATGTTTAACTCCCTCTGCCCCACGGAGATTTGGGAGCAGGTACCACGAGACCTCAAGCCTGTTGACTGTGCATTTGGACACAACTAAATGCCAGTTTTTCTTCTTGTGATTTCATGCCAATACTTACTCTCTGCTCTCCCAATGGGCACCCCAGAAATACTCAGCAGTGTATCAGGTATGGCCCTAGAGCCATTTGCATTTTAGGTCTCCCTTAAATTCTGCATGTGTCAAAGACAAAATGAATGGTTCAGGTCTCTTGATTTAGAAACAAAACAAAACAAACCATGATGTCAATGCTTGGCTTGTTGACTTGGTATGTGTGTTAATTTTATAGGTGTCTGGCTTTCAACACATCTCTTAATTTAAGTTCTCAGTTTCTTCATCGGCCTAATGGGTACAATAACTCTTGCCATGTAAAATTCTTATGAGAAATGAATGAAAGAATTAATTAAGCTCCTCAGTGCAAAAAGGCCCCCATTAAATATTTTGGGAATGTCATCAGCTGCTCTTTTATTGAACTCATTTATAAGAGTTGAATAAAATAAACAATACCTTCTTGTCTATATGATATCTATTTGATGGGATTTCAGTGAGGATGTAATGACTGTGGAGGCAAAGACACTTGGCAAATGTAATCATATTGCAGAAATCTGAGATGATGAGTTATTTTTGCTGGCTTAAGATGATTGAGTTTTACATTAGGAATTCACTTTCTTGGTTTAATTTATTTTGTTAAAAATTTGGTTATTTATTTTGGAGAGCAGAAGCAGTGACGGGGAGGGGTAAAAGGAGAGAGAAAGTCCGCAAGCAGACTCCCCGCTGACCATGGAGCTAGTAGCCTTGCTTGATCCCAGGACCCTGAGATCATGACCTGATCTGAAATCAAGAATTGGATGTTTAACCAACTGAGCCACCAGGTACCCCTCTCAGTTTAATTTAAAAGAACAATGTGTCCCAGACTACAGAAGGTAGTAAGAATAAATCTACCTGTATTTTGTCAACCCAGTAAATCTTTAGTGTTTGCCTTAAAGTTTATTACTAGAATGATTATTCTATCCTCTAGGAGTAGGGTGGGCAACTTTTCTTGTAAGGGGCCAGTTGGTAAATATGAGAGGCTTTGTAGCCATGTGGTTTCTGCCAACTATTACTCAGCCTTACCACAATAATGCAAAAATCTACTACTCAACTCTACTTAACTCTGCCATTATAATGCAAAAGCTGCTCTAAAGGATATGCAAACAAATGATTGGGTCCCAATAAAACTTTGCTTACAAAAAGGCTGGATCTGTCCTGTGGGCTGTAGCCTGGGGATACCAGTTCCAGGATAATACGGATACAATGATATTCCACAATCTTAAAATGCTTTTGAATAAATTGAGAAAGTTATGGATTCTACCCCCTAACCCTACCTCCTGATGCCAGGGTTATAAAACTCTCAAAAGGGAACTGGTTGGCAAATCATCTAAATTATTTCAGTAAATGGGTTAATTGAAGGACTTAGATGACAAAAAGTCTGGTTGAAGTTGGGGTTTTTCTACTTATGATAATTATATTAACGATTGTCATCTCATCCCATCTTCCTCCAGTTCTGCCTATAAAAACTTGGGTCTTAGCTTGGGATGGGCAAATCATCTTCATCAGCTTGTCATTTGAGATGGCGAGTTCCTCTTTTACCAAAAAAACATACTTCAAGAAATTTGAGAACATTCAGTGCTTCGCAATGGGAATTATGAAATCTCTGGACATTAAGAATTGTGAAGAGTGCTCACAGTAATTGAGCTTATTCAGCATGATAAAGAGAAAATGAAATCTTAAAATATGATGGGCTATTATATAGACCTAATGTCTTCTGAGATCCTTTATTTGAATTTTACCCCCCCAACCCATGTACATCTTCTTTCTTTTTTTCTTTCCAATCCATTTCTCGAAAGGAATCTATGGCACTTAGTGGGATAGAGATGATTCAAGTGCCCATAAGAAAAGAGTTTGATTATTTAGAAAAGTCATTAGATATTAGTGATCACTCAGGGGAAAAACATTTCATTCTACAGATGAGGAAACTGAGTCCTATAGAAGTTAAATAACTTGTCAAAAACACAGCAATTTAGTTACAGAGAATAAGAATAGGGAAGCCTCTTCCAAGGTCAGTGTTTTCCATTCTGTGTCTCAGTGACTCTCCAAATCTTTCTATTAACTACTGATTTGCAATTTATATAATATTCTCTGTATTTGATATCTTTCTTGATTCTCACATCAGTTCTGTGAGGTAGGTGGCCTCATGTGCAAGGTTTTATCCATTATTTCACAGCTAACTACCTTTAAAAGGAATTACAGAACCTCTCTAAACCTCTGTTTCCAGGAATGAACACAACAGCACTTACCTTGTTATAAGAAACAGATGTGATGAGGCAGGCAAGCATACGGTATGGATCCGGGAAGTGCTGTTCAAAGCAGGGTTAGGATAGCTGTTTTACAGAATGTTCTGTCTCAGGGAAATGTAGAGACCTGTCTGGGGTCAGGAGGATAGTAAATGAGGGGACATGATCCTACCTCCTGTTGCCCTCCTTCTTTGTTCAGTGCTTTTTCACCTCTTCTCATCATGCTACCTCCTGCCTGCAAGCAGGTCGGGGGCAGACAAGTATAGAGGGTAAGGCTGAGGTTCTGTGGACTGTTGCCCAGGAAATAGCCCTAATCAGTTCTTCTTATTCCCCAGACCTTTGCCTCACACTAATTCTCTTCATCTGAGTGCACATTTCTATAAATAAATAAGTAGAAGGGAAAATTTTTTAAAAATGAAGGGAAGGAAGGAAGGAAGAAAGGAAGGAAGGAGAAAAAGAGAAGAAAGAAAGAAAGAAAGAAAGAAAGAAAGAAAGAAAGAAAGAAAGAAAGAAAGAAAGAAAGAAAGAAAGAAGAAAGAAAGAAAGAAAGACCTTGTTTGAAGACATGGAAATCTTAGAGCACCCAGTTAGATTGGGTCCCCACCGAGAAACCTGCAGGGAGCAAGAAGTACCTATACCCAGGGCTAGGAAGTCTTTTGGCAGATGGCCCAGAAATTCACAGCCCCCACAATGGGGAACATGGAGCAGAACCCTCAACAAGTCACTTTCATTTTCCTGAGGTTATACCGAAAATGCAGAGATTGCATTACAAGGACTGCTCTGGGCTTTGGGCTGGACTTGTGGCTGATTGGGAGAGAAGATTGAGTGTTTTGGAGTTAGATGGGAGATTAGTAATTACAGCTTTATCATTAGCTATGTGACATGGTACATCAGACCCAGCTCTGTGTGATGAGCCTGAGCACTTCACCAGATTATTGGGAGGCTCAAATGGGATGATGTATATAAATTGCCAGCCATGGTGCGAGACACTTAATAAACATGATCGTAACTAACACTTTTGAGTACTTACTATGTTCTGAATGTTGTTTTAAGTGCTTCACATGATCAATGAATTGAACATTCATGATAACCTTATAAGATAGATTAATCTTTTTCCCTTTGTGCAATTAAAGAAACAATATAAAGATTGGTAAATTGCCAGCATCACGCAACTCAGGAATTGTGGGAGCTAAAATCTGAACCTAGGCAGTCCAACTCCAGATCCTTGTTTTTATTTATAATTGAGAATTAATTGATATTCAATAAACAATTTCTTCAAAGTATACAATTTGCTAAGTCTTGGCATATGTACATACATGTCAACATGTGTGCACACAGCACACATACAAATAGATGCACTCATGAACACACAAACACATGATCACATGTAAATAACACAAATACACATGCACATGAATATACACACATACACATGAACAGATGTACTTACACAAGAACAATAAACATATGAACAAATGAATATAAATGCACATACATGAACATACATGTATACACTGGGACATATGTACATACACAAGAACATGCATTTATGCATATATGGACATTACTACAATTAAGATAATGAATGTATATCCTTCAGTCCCCAAAGCTTTGTGCTCCTTTGAAGTCCTTCCTACCTGCCCTTCTCCATCTGTATTCTGTCCCCCAGATACATCCCTCAGCAACCACCAATCTGCTTTCTGAGATTCTATGGACTCATTTGCATTTTTAAAGAATGTTATATAAATGGAACCATACACGATGTATCCTTTTTTATCTGGTTGCTCTAATTTAGCATAATTATTTTGAGATGCATACATGTTGTTGTGTGTATCAGTAGTTAATTCATTTTTATTCCTGAGTAGCATCTTATCATATAGATATAACCACAATTTGTTTATATGTTTACCTGTTGATGGGCATTGGGGTGTTTCCAGATTTTGGCTGGTATACATAAAGCTGCTATAAATATGAGTATACAAATATTTATGTAGACATTTGTTTTCCCTGCTTTTAGTCACAAAACCCCTATAATGCCTGCCTCTGTTATTGAGATAAACTCAATAAATCTTAGGAGAACCAAAATATGGTGGCATAGCATGGAAGTATTTTCTTGAAATTGCATATTGTCCAGATAAAAACTCCTCAGCCACATGGTCTTGCTTCTTTCTTGGAAAAATGACAGAAGAAGAAGAACCCCTTGTATACCCCATGTTAACATGTTAACATGTGGAAACCTTTCTGGGATAAAGGGAAGAGTAAAAAAAAAAAAAGCTGGGTTACTGAAATTTGCTTTACTGGAAAGCAGAACCCAATCTACTTGTCAAAAATTTCAAACCTGATATGTTTTCAGTGCTGTTATTGGTGATGAATGACTGGGCCCAACCATATTACCTGCCAAAAGTTAATGTGAAAGCTCCAGTGACTTATGCAGGAAATGAGATCCCCGGATGTTCCCAGAGTCCGTGAGACAATTAATCAGATTTACATCCACTGCATTTCAGAGAACTAAAATTTCAATCTGCTGCTTTCTAAACATTCATTTGGGGTAAAATCACCTTACTTTAAGTGAAATCCATCAGTCAAGATGTTTATAAAGTACACAGTGGCAAACAAGGATGGAAAGCCAACAGAAGAAGTCAGAGATCACAGATAATGCCAAGGCAGGAGAATGCATTACATGAGACTGCAGACATGGAGAATAAAGAAACAGATCACTTGGGTTAAAACCACCCAACAGAGAACATGGGAACTTGATAAGTTTCTAAAACCGAAGTGATAAACTATAAAGTCCAGATGGCAGGAAGAGACAAGAGGTTGCTTCCCAAAGCAGGAAATGAAATATTCTTGGAGATTGAAAGGAAAAAAACAGGGATCTTACAGCTTGTTCTTTTTTTTTTTTTTTTTAATTGTTCTCTCCTGTAGGATTTGCAGATACTAACACAATGGAAAATGGTGTCTAGAGGGCAGAAGAGAAAATTAGCTGTGGTTATAAAACTCCTATCTCATAGAAGGGGTAAGAGAATAGCCTGCAGAGAATTTGCCTGTGAAGAGCCTGTTGCGTTGATTCTAGGATGGGGCTGAGGAGTTGTATGGTGGGAATTCTCATTGCTTATGGGGCCATGGTTCCAGTGGATCTTGAGACATTATTTCCAATATTCTTGGAAAGACTTTTCATAATCCATAGGCAGCTATTTCTTTACTCCAGAATTATCTTGAAGTCTGCTTCCTAAGGCACCACTCACCATTATCTATTGAGACCAAGATTCCCAAATTTATCTGCAGCTATTAATAGCAAAAGGGAGTCATGGTTGCTCTGAATTGTGTCGGTGCTGTGACTGATCTCCTTCTAGGTAATTCTAAAGGACTCTAATTCCAAACTCTCCTTTGATTTAAGCAAACCTTTATGGAGGGCCTCCTATGTGTAGGCAATACGGAGATGAAAGGTATTGACTCAGGAACTGTGTCTGGGAGCAGGTTCCATGTGGAATATTATGTGAGTGACATCCTGGTAAGAAGCAGAATTTGGTTCAAATGAGATTTCACTGAAGAGATCTTCAGTGAAACTGGGGAATTGTCAGGGTTAAGAGTACAAGCAGGGATGGTGAGACACCCAGAGATATAGCAGTGGGGAGCCATTAACAATGCTGTGGCTGAAGAGGAGTCAGGGAGGGAGTCCTGTCACAGGAGCCCAGTGGAACGGTAGTTATGGTAAAGTCACGCTGGCCCAACTGTAGTCATGCAAGGCTGGGGCAGCTGCCACAGACACCGAGATAGAGAAGGAGCAGGGAAAAGATAACCCAAGCTCTCTTCCTTCCAGTTTTTTTCCTCCTACCCTTCAGTCTCTCACCAATCCTCTCCTTGACCAAACCCAACCTGAAGCAGGTAGCAAGGAGTTTATAGGTATCAGCTTTCAGGGGGCAGAGCAGGGCAAGAAAGAAGAATATAGCCCTGGAGATCTGTGAGATAGAATAAGTGAACAATAACCTGCATGGTCTCCCCTTTTTGCCATTCAGCTTTCATTCTTGCTTTTCATGAAATAAAGAAATACTCATTCCCCAAATAGAGGAGAGAAAAAAAATCTCATTAGCACCACACTGCCAGAGGATGATGTCAGTTCTGCTGCATATCGATCTGGAACTTAAATTATAATGGTAGCTCCTTCTTGAATACTTTATCTAAGGTAGGAGGGGAAAGTGGGAAAAAATTGAGTAACATAAAATATGCATAGTTGTTATGGTTAGGTATTCACAACTTTCCTTGTCTGCTGGCCACTTTCTCCCCTTACCATCCTCTGGCATTAGGTTCTTTACTTGCTAGAATGGTCCATAACATAAACATTGAGAGATCTAAATTCTCACTTACTCAGTGTTTACTGAGCTGTCACAGTTTTCCATGTTGGAGTTGGGAAAATGAAGAGAGAGAGCCCAATGAATTCTCTGGATTCCACATCTAGTCCTCGTTCCATTGTGTACTTGTGTGGCTCTCACTGTGTCCTTCCTATTGGCTTCATACGCCTGGAAGCTATCTGAAAACGAGCTCTAGAGGTGTAAACTGCAAGTGTCAGACTCCTGAGACACAGCAGAAAGTCAGGAAGAGGAGAGTGGGAAATATCCAGAACAGAAGATCTCAATGCTGAGATAATATTGCCTCGGATCATGATTCTGCAAAGGAGAAGTGTAGGCTCAGACATGGTCAAAAAGTCAAAAGTTTTATCTGATGCAGAGTGAAGTGTCAATCTGGGTAAGGACACAAGAGGTCAATGACTCCTATTATGTGTTCATGCTGCCAATCCACACCTATTTAGGAAGCATTGTTAGGTCATTATATCATGTTTCCATTATCTCACAAAATAACTCATCATTATAATAGTTTAGTTAATAATTTCTTTGCCAAACACCTTCTTATTAAAATTAATAATTGTATTGTATACAAGCCAAGGGCTTTTATTTTTTATTTTTATTTTAAAGATTATTTATTTATTTGAGAGAGAGAGAGGGAGAATGAGCAGAGGGGGAGGGGCAAAGGGAAAGGGAAAAGCAGACTCCCTGCCAAGCTGGGGCCTAACTTGGTGCTCTCTTCCAGGACTCTGAGATCATAACCTGAGCCAAAGGCAGATGTCTAACCCACTGGCCACCCAGGTGCCCTGCCAAAGGCTTTTCTATACCTCCTGTAAATTACTATTCCAAATAAATCTAGGAAGTAGATGATTGCTTGCTCAACTTTTCAGATAAGAAATTGGGACTTAGAGAAATTAAGTAAATTACCCTAAAAGAGAAAATGAGTAAAAGGCAAAGATAAGATTCAAATCCAGACAATCTGATGCAAAAATCTATTCTCTTACCCCTACTTTGTGCTACCTCCTTTAAATCCACTCCAACCCTACAAGGAAGGGAATTTTTAGGGATGGGGAGAGGTCCCATGACTTTCCTAAGTGACATAGTTAATGAATAGAGGAGGCTGGAACTGGACTCTAGACCTGCATTACTCCAAAACCCATGTTCTTTCTATTCTACAGAATGTTAGTTTAAACTACAGAATAAGCTAATAGGGAAAAGACAGAGAAGTGAGTAAACTTGTAAGAAGAAGCCCAGGGCAGGGTGAGCAGTGGACATTCAGTACCACCTTCGCTGCAAAGAGGAGTAGGCATAGCCTGATAAGGCCGGGATGAGCCAGTTGTGGCTGCTGGAGAGAAGAGGTGGGCTGGAGATGGGGAGGGGAAGTAGTGGAAGGTTTTGTATTCAGTTACAGATCATGCTTCATTTGTCATAAACATAACCTTTCTTGAATTCTAAATTCAATCACACATTTTTTGAAAAGAAAATTAAAAAGAAAAAAAAATACAAAAATAAATCTCTTTTTAATCTATGCTTTTGCCCCTACTCTCTCCACATTTATGAAAAGAGAAATAGAGCAGTTCAGTTCCTGTTGGTACGTTACCATGGAGACAACTTCCACATGCTCTCCAAGTCATGACTCACCACTGCAGGAGTCTCCAAACTTAATTATTTATTAATAGGCTTTTACCAGGGCAGTCTCCAGAGGTGGAACATCTTGTTTCCAAGGCTGGGACAGCAGAGAGAAACAGAGGCAGAAAATACTATGCAATTACAAAGAATTAATTAGAAGCTCTGTAAACGTGCTGATAAACATGTCTTAGGACAACCTGTGGTGGGATTTCAGGGTACTCAGGTGTCTGGGGAAAAAAAAAAGAAAAATGAGCAGTAAGTCTCGAAGAATTCTTTCTCCTGTAACACTAAAAGAGTCTTCCATACTGTTCCTCTCATGAACTAGTTGTTCAAAATGGATTAGTGAGCTACAAATTCTAGAAAAAAATCTGGAATCCACACTAAACATATATACCTGGAGTGCTTAGTGTTTCAGTCTTTTGATATTCTTCCAAGCACAGCAACACCAGATTGACTTAGCTCAACTCACTAATCAATTAATTAACAGGGGGTGCTTAGAAATGATATCAGTGATAGAGCAGGTCTTGCAGGGAAACATGTGATGCCTATTTATGTGATTGCACATAAATAATTTTTTCTATATATTTAATCCTAGTAAATGGAAGTGGAATGGGAAAAGCACAAAGGTAGCTGATTAGTTTGCTAATTAATTTATTGGTTCATCCATTATTTTATCCATTCAACTACATATTTATTCATGCATTCATCCATACTTACTAGAAATCAAATACTGGTTTGAATATCACACAGTGCTTGATCCACAACATGAGCACAGGCCATTAAATTCATGGTAAGAGATTGTTAATTACCTTAAAAGGTGCATTAGTGAAAGGGTGTGATAAATGGCATGATAGACCATACCATGATGAGGCCACAGAACAGTGATGCTTTGTTTCTGAGATTGAATTAGCTGCCTGCTGATATGCCTTACATCTCTAAGATCTCTCTGAATCTTTGTGGAACAGTCAACCAGTTTTGATGCGTGGTTGTGTGAATAGGATACAAAAAAGTACCTCAATTCCATTGTTGAGTTTGTGTGTGTGTGTGTGTGCATGTAGAGGTGGCAGATTTAGATGCCACAAGTAAACCATCAGGGATCTGTCTGGGAAAATTTAGTCTGCTTTTTAACAACTTGAAGTTTGAACCTGCACTCCCTTTAAATTAAGATAAAATTACTTGGCTGTTCTGTTTCTGATGTAATTGAATCTTGTGAAAAGTTACATGCAGAGCACTCCAGAGCATTTTAAAGCTAGAAAGAACTTATAGTTATAAAACAAAAAAAGTTATCATCTCCTGGTTGTTTATTGTTATGCCAGGTACTTTGTATATGTTACCTCTAATCCTTAACATACTCCAAGCTAAGTATGATTTGTCAAACTTTTTTGTCAATGAAGGATTTACATTTGGAAATATTAACTAATGGATTCAGTTATGTCAGAGCTAGTTAGGAAAACTGGAAAGAAACCCAGTAGTGTCTAACTCCAAAGTTTGCATTTTTGACTGGACTCTGTGATCCATCTAATTTCAATCCCCTTGTTCCATAGACAAGAAAATGAAGACTGTGGAATTTGAGAAAACCCATATTTATTTCTGATCAAAAGGTCTTAATGATGTAGGAAGAATTTGATTGAGGACGCTATTGAAAATTAATAGCCAACATCATAATTAACAGTAAGCCTTTAAAATAATTCTCATTGAAGTCAGGAATGATATAAGGATTCATGCCATCGTTACTATTATTTGACATTGATCTGCAATTTTAGTGATGGAAATGAGTGGGGAGGATCACAGAGAGTTTGAAGAAGCAGTAGAGATGAAGGAAAATTCAAAATTGATCTCTTGATAAAACGGAATGAAACAACTAAAAGTTCTAATAAGGCAAATGATAGAATTTGGAACATTGGCTGGTCTCAAACTATTTATTCAAGAGCAAGGAGCCAGAATAACCAACACAATCTTGAAAACAAAAACAAAAAACAAAATTAAGTTAGAGCATTCAGACTTCCCAATTTCTTAACTTATAGCTTCAGTAATCAAGACAATGTGATAGTGGTATAAACATAGATATATAAATCAAAAGTACACAATTGAGAGTCTAGAAATAAACTCTTCTATTTATAGTCAAATGGCTTTTGACAAGGGTGCCAAGGCAATTCAGGGTGGTGGGGGGAAGAACAGTTTTTCCAACTAATGATGTTAGCATAAGTGGGTATTCAGGTATAAGAAATGAAGCAGGACCTGTTTCTTATACTACATGCAAAGACAAACTTGAAAATGGATCATAGGCCTAAAAGTAAGAGCCAAAACTATAAAACTCTTTGAAATAAAAAATAGCCCTGACCTTGGATTGTACAAATCCTTCTTAGATATGACACCAAAACATAAGGAATCTAAGAAGAAACAGACAATTTAGACTTCATAAAATTAAAAATGTGTATGTTGTGAAGAGTCTCCCTAATAAAATAAAAAATAACCTACAGAATGAGAAAATATTTGCAAATTATATGTCTAATGAGAGATGGGTATCTAGAATATGTAAAAAACTTTTACAATTCAATAATGGAAAGGAAAATAAAAGGACATAGGATTTTGATTAGGGGTGCCTAGATGGCTCAGTCAGTTAAACATCTGCCTTTGGCTCAGGTCAGGGTCTCAGAGTCCTGGGATCTAGCCCAGCATTGGGCTCCCTGCTCAGTGGGGAGCCTGGTTCTCCCTATCCTTCTTCTCCTGCCCCCATCCTGCATGCTCTCTCTCTGTCTCAAATAAATAAATAAAATATTTTTAGAAAAGATTTTGAATAGACATTTATTTATAGAAGATAGGCAAGTGGCAAAAAAAAAAAAAAAAGATGTAAAGATGCTCAATGTAATTAACCATTAGGGGAATGCAAATCAAAACCCCCATGTTATACCATTTCAACTCTACTGAGATGACTATAATCAAAAAGACAGATGATAACTACTGTTGACAAGAATGTGGAGAAATTGTAGCCCTTATACATTGCTGGTAGGAATGTAAAATGGTTCAGCCACTTTCAAAAAATAGTTTGGCAGTTTCTCAAAACTACCAAAAGCAGAGTTACCATATGGTCCACAGGTCCAGTCCTAGGTATATACCCAAGAGAATTGAAGACATGTGTAAATAAACCTGCCCATGAATGTTCTTAGCAGCATTATGTATAATAGTCAAAAAAGTGAAAATACTCCAAATGTCCATTAACTGGATGGATTGATAAATCATGGTGTTATAGTCATGTACTGGAATGTTATTAAGCAATAAAAAAGGCATGAAGTACTGATACATCATATTACAACATGGAGCCTTGAAAACCATACACAAGTGAAAAAAGCTGGTGACAAAAGACCATGTGTTGTTTATTCTATTTATATGAAATATCTACAAAAGGCAAGACTATAGAGAAAGTAGATTACTAGTTTTCAAGAAGGGAGTAGCTGCTGATGGGTATGTGTTTTCCTTTTGGGGTGATGAAAATATTCCAAACTTAGGTAATGGTAATAGTCGCACAATTCTGTAAATAAACTAAAATCACTGAATTGTATATTTTATATAGATAACTTTTATTATATATCAATTATATTTCAAAGATTTTTTTAAGGTAACAGCATGAGTGTGTGTATTTATATATATGCAAGAATGTGAAAGCATAAAAAAAAATCCCATTAAAAGCAGGCCACAGTGTAAACGCTTTTTTAAATATACAAAAAAATGTGTCTATTCATTTCTTCTTTCTTTTGTCAAATAGTTGCTTAGCACCTGTATTGTGTGAGGCATGAGTCAGTGGCCTTGAGGTGTGCCAATGGACAAAGCAAAGGACCCTATCTTACAAAGAAAACCACAAAAATCCCCTAAAGAGCAAGCAAATATTTAATATTATTAAGTTGCCTATTTTCCCTAAAAGAGTCCCTATAGATCAGTAGTTTCAATACACATTTTTTGTAACATATCAAAATAATAAAAAGTTTAATGAGTCAAACCATCCAGCCCCAAATTCTACATCATTTTTAATGTGGAAAAATAATGTTTTTACTACTAAAATTGGGGAGAAGATAAAGGTGCAAGCTATACTCATCATTGTGTTGGAGGCTTTAGCAATGGAATTAAACAGGAATGCAACTAAAGCCTTAAGAATGGAAAAGGAAGAAGTAAAGTTATTTTTATTTGATGATGAAATGATTATCTGGAAAGCCAATCTATGAAAAGCTTAGTAACACATTTGCAGCTTGAAATATCCATGCACAAAAGATGGAAACTTGAAACATACAAACAAAACTATCTGGAAGATACATTAAAAGTGTAGACTCTAATTATAATAGCAAAAAGAGAAAATAAAAATTAAGAAAAATGCACAAAAATATTATGAGGAAAATTATAAAACACTCTGAAAGACAGAAAAGTAAATTTGAACAAATTGAAAGACATACCATGTTCTTGGAAGGAACATTCAACATCATTAAAAATATATTATCCATAAGTTAATATGTAAATATAATAAGACTCCAAATAACAAATAATTGTATCTTTTTTTACTGGACCCAGACAAGTTAATTACAAAGTTCATTTGCAAGAGCCAAAAAAAAAATTGCAAAGACTCTATAATTGAGAACAGTGTGAATAGAGCCAGAAATAGACTCACTTACATATGAAAATTTAATATGTAATATTATAACATTTCCTACCAGTGGGGGAGAGATGAACTTCTTGATGACCAGAAATGGGTTATATGAATAACCAAGTGGAAAATTAAAAATTCATTTATTCCTCACACCACATACCAAAAAAAAAAAAGCAATCAATATGAGAGATTTAAATGTGGAAAATAAAACCTTGAAGACAGGAACAAAACATAGATTAATTATTTTATAATCTGGAAATAGGGATGATTTACCTAACAGTTAAAAATTCATAATCAATAGGGGAAAACTATAATTTTAAATAATATAAAATAATAGATCATATATAAATTTATAGATCATATAAAATGAGATAAAATATAATTTCTCAAGTACCAAAACAGTTTGCCGCTTATTTACAAATTACAGTGAATCTTAATAATAAAAGTATTTCTAAATAATAATTTAAAAACCCCTCTAGACAAATGAGAAAATCACATAAAATCATCAATTTACAGGAACGTATGTTCCTGTAATTGTATTCATTTGTCAACATATGCAAAGATGTTTACTGGCACTCATAGTAAAAAGCATAAAAAATAATAACTATACTGAAATAGCATTACTCACCTTTCAGTTTGCCACATTCCAAAAGTTTGAAAAAATACACTATCTTTGGAACTACAAAGATACAGACACTCTCATAGATTACCAGAGAAAATGTAAAATTGCACAACAAATTTGGTAATATCTAGAAAAATTATATATACATATACTTTTTGACCTAACAATCTTTGTCCTAGAATTTTTTAAAAGTGATACATTCCAAAGGTAGAAAAAAACACTTCATAAAGGTGTTCATTATAACATTTTGTCATAGTAAAAGACTGACTCAAATGTCCATCAATGGGGGACTAGTTAAATAAACTATGAATACACAATGAACTATGTAATTAAAATTTTATGGATATATGCTGTTTTGTATGATGTCTTTGTGATGTACTGTTAAGTAAAAAAAATAACAAGAAGACAATGTCAATATTTAACCAACACATGAGAAAGTTTCTCCCGGAAGATGGATGGGTGGATGTATGGATAGATATTTCCTTTATCTAGAAATGGGAGGAAAACCATATTTTGTGATATTCTATTCCATAGGATGAAGCAAAAATTGATAGAAATTCTACTTTTCTAATACAACTTGATTTGCTGGTTTGATCTTAATACTATATACATGCCTGCGTTTTTGGACCAAATTACATTAAAACTCATAGTGTGTGTATGTATGTGTGTATGTATGTGTGTGCATGCCCGTGCATATGCACACCAAGTAAATGACTATGCTAACAAAGATTTTCAGCATCAAAGGATCAAACCTAAATTCAAATCAGAAATGCCAAAGATAATAATCTTACATTGGAATGGAAATTCAGTATGAACTTATGATCTGTTTTCTTTATCCATTGTAAAAACCTAGAAACCATGACCAAAGCAATGGACATGAGTACTGCTAATGCCCACATCATGAACTACTTTAAAAAAGTTTAACCGAAGATTCTTGAAGATATGGCTGATTCCTGATTTGAAGTAAGAAATGTGGAAAGAAAGAAGAAATGTGGAAAATGAGTCTGGATCATAGATCATATGGAAATTATTGAAGACTGTTCAAGTTTGACTTAAAATAATCCAGGATAAAACTTAGACTTCCACTGTCCAAAGATGGGTAACTAGAGCCCACCTATATTTTAAAATCTTTTAGTTTATAATGATACTGCCCCAAATTTCTCAAATATTCCCTTTAGAATATAAAGAAATCAATTCATTTTTTGAAAACTGGTAAAGAATGCATAAAGAACAGGTGCATAGGGCAGAACATATGAACATCATAGGTTTTTTAACTTACAATACTTTTTATTGTGATAAGTATTTGTAATAAAACATTACAGAATAAAACGTAGCATTGGAATAGCAACATCAATAACAGTGAACAGAATAGTGAAATAAAATCCATAAGTTTGTGTATTTCCTACATGATACAGATGGTATTTTACATCATTGACAGGATGCCTGGCTGGCTCAGTCAGTGGGGCATGTGACTCTTGATCTCAGGGTTGTGGGTTCAGACCCCACATTGGGTACAGAGTTTACTTAAAAAAATAAGTAAATCAATAAATCATTGCCAAAATGAGAGATTATTTGATAAGTACCTTAGGAATAATTGCTTAACTGTTCGAAGAAATAACCTTGCATTCTTACCCTACACCATCACTCAACATAAATCCCTAGAAACCATGGCCAAAGCAATAGCAATGAGCACTGCTAATGTCCAGATCATGAGCTATTTAAAAATATGAAATAAAGAGAAGGCAGGAGTTTGGGAAGAAGGACAAAATGAAGGGAAGGAGGGGGAGGAGGAAACAGGAAAGGAAAAGAAGTGGAGAGTTAAGTAAAGAGAAGTGTAAGAAAAGGAAAATCATCTAATATTAAAATGGGTCAGGACTTTTGAGGCAAAACCTCAAAGAAAATGTAGAAAACAATATAACAAAGTGAGCTTTGGAGTAAAATTATCCGGATTTTAGAGACCATCTCTGCAAATTACCAGTTGATGTTGTGACTTTGGACAAGATGCTAAAGCTCTCTGTGCCTCAGTTTCATCATCTGGAAAAAAAAGAATATTGCATGTATTTTAGATGTAATTTACAGATTAAATAAAATAGCATGTGTCAATAATTTAGTATGATCTGAACCCTTAGTAAAATGACATAAATATGGACTATCGTTGAACATAATTTAAAATGTGCATAATGAAACGTTCATAAATAATTAAAATATAAATTACCAACTGAGAAAATATTTGCCATAAATATAAATACATGTATGTAAAATGTAGTTTTTATGATGGACAGAAGGTGACTGATGTCAGGGAATACAGTGAGGACAAACAGCCTGGCTGGCAGATTCCTAGGAGTTTTTATTGACCATGTGGTGCCTCATATATGACATCTTAAACTAAGCTAAAAAGGACTAAACCTTGAGAAAGGTTTACAAAGATTAAGCTTTTCTAAACATTGCAATACTTTTTCCAATCCCCATTTCATATTAGCAAACACCCATCACATCACAGCTCATCCTATAATAAGCACACAGATGACTTCTCTCAGGAAAAGGAGGTAATAGACCTGTTAATGCCCAAATCATCCCCAGTTCAGAGTATTTCAAACTCAAGTTTCTATCTATTAATTTATTCTGTTTATGGGGTCTTGGCATTTAGACACAAATGCCTCCTACTCATTAGTAATAAAAAATGCACCAATATTTTTCATGCTCTACCAATATTTTGGTGCTGAGATTTTTTTTTAAAGCTGTTATTTATTCATTCATGAGAGATACAGAGAGAGAGGCAGAGACATACGCAGAGGGAGAAGCAGGCTCCCAGTGGGGATCCTGATGTGGGACTCAATCCCAGGATTCCAGGATCATGACCTGAGCCGAAGACAGACTCTTAACCACTGAGCGACCCAGGTGCCCCAAGTGTTGGGAATATTGCTTAGATCCAAGTGCCTTCCAGCATCCAACATACAAATATCGTATAATTAAATATCACAATTACATAAATCTTGCATATCAAACAGATGATAAAAAAGGGAACTTGAGTTATTTAACTATATGCAAACATCAAAAGGGGACTGTAAAATATTTCAAAACAAAAAGGGATGAAGTCTATTCTATGTAGGCTCTCTCCATTAATAAGAAAAAATAGATTATTAAAGAGGAATACAAGTCAAGGCAAACTTGAAATATCTTCCCCATCAAATTAACTGACCCATATTGCTTACTTTTAGTCACTCTGCAATAAGCTTTGCTATAGGCAGGAAACTGGCTTAGTGACACCAAGCCAAAAGTATGAATTAACAAATCATTTTTCTCATTAGACAAGCTTAAATATCATGTTTTTCTGCATTGCTTACTCTGTCAACAAATATTTACTGAACACCTAGCATTTGCCAGTTGTTAAGATCAGTCTATGAGATACATGACAGAACTTTGAGATTAACATCTCCATGATGCTCTTTTGGTATGAGTGAAAGAGGAATTTCTAAATGTTTAGAGTAGGGGCTCAGCAAACTACAGCTTGCAGGTCAAATCCAGACCACTACCTGTATTTATGAATAAGATATTTTTTAATATAACAATATGCATTAATGTATGTGTCATCTATGGGTGTTTACATGCTGCAATAGTAGGTTAGTTACAATAGAGGCCATATAGACTGCACATACTAAAATAGTTAACATCTGGTCCTTTATGGAAGTTTGCTGACCCTTGGTTTAAATAACATCCTGTGTTTCATTACAAACACCCATGACCACCACTCCCAATCTATTCTTCAAAGAGCAACCAGAATTATCCTTTTTACATGAATTTTGGATCATTTTACTTTCTTCTTAATACATGACAATGGCTTTTCATTGCTTTTACAATGAAGACTGCATTCTGACAAGATCTTCAAAGTCCAGCTTGCTTTCACTGTGCTGACCTTCTTCCAGTGTCCTGAATAGACTATAGTCTTTATAAGCTTTTTCTTCTCTTGGAGCAATGTCCACTGGTCTTGTACTGATCAACTTTTCTTTCATTCTCATCTTATATTTCACTTCTCAGAGAAGCCTTCACAACAATACCATTTATCTCCATCCTCACATGTTATTGTCTGTTTTTATTTTATTTTATTTTATTTTATTTTATTTTATTTTATTATTTTATTTTATTTTATTTTACTTTACTTTATTTTATTTTATAGGATGCCTTAAAATCTGTTTTCATATAGTTGTTCATTGATTTGTATGGTGTCTTTCTATACCACTAGAGTATAAGTTCTGTGACCATAATAATGAAGTTGGCTTTTGTGCCAGCACACAGATTCCCTAGATCATAGCAAGTATGCCATGAATTCATTCATTTATTTTTCATTTAGTTTTGAGTGAAGATTGTAGGAGTATTTTGATGTCAGTTGGGTGGAAGTGAATTTTTTAATTAAGACAGAAAATTGGCCGTTAAGTTTGATTTTCTTTAATAAAAGAAATGATAAAAAATATTCTAGTACAATATTCAGAAATCAGTAAGTAGATTAATTGGGAGGACAGTCAGGTCCTCCTGAGACCTTGCTGACACCCAAACCCATAACTTAAACAACTTGGTAGAAGAAACATCTCAAGTGACAGAAATGGAAAATATGAGAGAACAGATAAGAGAATTGGAAAACAAATATCAGAGACCAAAAATGCAAATAAAGGGATTTCAGGAGGAGATAAAAAATGAAGGAGAGACAATAATTGACCAAAAAGAAAGTAAAATTTCCCTGAGGTAAGTGGCTGGTAGATGTATGTTCAAATTAAAATGACATAAGTTTCAGGTAGAGTTGATGAGGAAAGACACACACCTAAGTCCACCCTGATAAAATTGTAGAGCTCTAATGCTAAAGAGAATTCTCACAAAGTTTTAGGTAAGATGAAAAATGTAGCCTGTTTGGGCTCTCATAACAGAATACCACAGACTGGGTGGCTTAAACAATAGACATTTATTTTTCTCACAGTTCCAAAGGCTGATCCAAGATCAAAATACTAGCAGGTTGATTTCTGATAAAACCTTTCTTCCTGGCTTGTAGATAGTTGCCTTCACAATATGCCCTCATATGGACTTTCCTCTGTGTAAGCATGAAGAGAGAAAAAGAGATCTTTGGGGTCTCTTTCTCATTTTATAAGAGCACCATTCCTTTATTTTTTTTAAAAAGATTTTATTTATTTATTCATGAGAGACACAAAGAGAGAGGCAAAGATATTGGCAGAGAAAGAAGCAGGCTCCTTGCAGTGAGCCTAATATGGAACTCTATCCCAGGATCCTGGGATCATGACCTGAGCCAAAGGCAGATTCTAACCCATAAGAATACCACTTATGGTGCCCCATAAGAACACCACTCTTATTTGGATTACTGCCCTTATGACCTCATTTAAACTGAATTATCCCTTCAAGAATTTGACTCCAGCTATAGTTGCATGGATGTTAGGTTTCTGACTAACAAATTTTGGGAGATACAATTTAGTCCATTGTAATATTTAACAAGGAAAAAAGAATCAAATGCATTGCTTTTATGGTCTGCAAGACTGGGGGCTGGATTATGGTTGAATAACATTTGAAGACTGCTGAGACAAAGAGCTATAGCTTAAGTATCCTGTGCTTAGTCAAGTTATGATCCATCTGTCAGGACTAAAAGGAATATCATTGCAAAGACATCAGGATTTGGAGAGTAGATCATTCAATTATTTTATCAGAGAACACTGCTAAAAAGGCAATTCCAACAAACAGATTCATCAGAATAGAGATCTCAAGGTACGAGAAGTGGAGGAAGAGCAAAACACGTGGATCTTGGTTTATGCAAGCAATGGATCTTGGTTTATGCACATATATCTGAATAGATAATGACAGACTTCTCTGGTGAGATGTAATAGAGAACTAAAATAGATTATTAAAATAAAAAGAGGATCTGCAAGGAAAATTACAAGAGCTTACATCTGAATACACTTACCTCTATGAAACTGGAGTTGGGTGATAATTGGGGAGAGAGAAGAAGAAGCATTCTAAAGATATCATCTGGGTGAAAGGGTGGACAGCGGCAAGAAAGAAAGGACAAGTGGAGGGTTAAAGTATTTTGAGATTTCATCTCATAAAAGGGCAAGGAAATTGAGGTTAATAGAATATTTGGTCTGAAAAAGAGTTCGTACAGTATTAGTAAATAGAATCTGATTGTGAATCTTTGGGAAGGGAAAGTAATCAGTCAGATATGGGAAAGCATAGTAGAAAATCAAAAAAAAAATTGGTGCAGCTGGGGGGCTCAGTCAGTTATGTATCCGACTCTTTTTTTTTTTTTTAAAGATTTTATTTATTTATTCATGAGAAACACAGAGAGAGAGAGAGAGGCACAGACACAGGCAGAGGGAGAAGCAGGATCCATGCAGGGAGCCCAACGTGGGACTCAATCCCTGGTCTCCAGGATCACACCCTGGATTGAAGGCGGCGCTAAACCTCTGAGCCACCCAGGCAGCCCTTTATCTGACTCTTGATCTTAGCTCAGGTCTTGATCTCAGGGGATATTCAAACCCCCGAGCTGGTTGGTCTTCATGCTGGGTGTGGAGCCTACTTAAAAATAAAATAAAATAAAAATTAAAAATAAAAAACAGAAAAACTGAAATGAACAGAAACTTTATCAAAATGGTGGGAAAAAAGTGAAAAGAAAAAAAAGGAAATCACTGAAAACATTGCACAGTAAACATAGAAATGGAAGAAATAAAAGTAATATGTGTATTTGAGAATTGATGGAATTCTTCCATTAAAAACAAGAGATTGAAAGTTAAATTTGGGTTAAAACATGCTATTTATTTTTTAAGTAAAATTTAATATGTTTTTAAAAGGAAACAAGAGACATGAGAGAAACATTAGGCAAATGAATACATAACTAACAGCAGAGGTGACATTACCTTAATCAAGGTGACTCTAAGATTAAAACAAACAGAAGGACACAATATAATGACAATAGATGCAACTACTATAGAAGATAATACAATTATAAAACCTGTTTGCACTAAATGACATAATAACTAAATATATATCGAGAAGAATGTAGTAAGTATCCAATATAGTAGATTTCAATACACTTATTTTGAAATTAGATGGATCTAGTAGCAAAAATAAATAAAAGCATGAAGGAATTTAATGACATAATAATTTCATTTAATGGTATAGACCCATGTACTCCTAAAAGAAATAATATACATTTTTGTAAGTCCATAGAATGTTCCTATACATTGATCTGAACCTGATTACAAAAAAAAAAATTAGATAGCCCACATGCTCTGAGTGAAATTCAGTAAAATTAAATGTAATATAAACAAGATTATCAGAATTGGCTCACCCACTTGGATACTGGGAAATAAGAAAATAGATATTCCTAGAATCAAGGAGTAAATCAAACCTGATAATACAAACTATCAAGAAGGCAGTGAAAAGAATATTTAACCAAACAAAAAATTTGCATAATGTATAATCTACATTTTTGTGACTTTATAAATAAAAATAATGAAAACTAAAATAGGAAATACTGTTCATCTCATGATTTTGTAAAAAGAACATCAGCAAAGCACCAACAAGCAAAACAAAAGAGACAAGGAAGAAAGAATTTAAAAAATGAAAACCTTAAATTAATGAAAATCAATGCTAAAAATAGTAAAGTTATAAAAATTAAAAGCTATTGCTTGAAAAGGCCATAAAATACAGCATAAGCCTGATAAAAAGAATTCACAGAAGAAGGAGGAGAAGGTGCAAGAGAAGAGTAAGGAGAAAGAAGAAATAAGATACAAAACCAAGGATTAAAAAAGATATTGATAAGGAGCATATATTAGAGAATACAAGACAAACACTTGAAATCCTTTACTTATGACAAATTGATCCAAGAAGTAGAAACATAAATTGATCAATTGATATTAGAAAGAACATTAAAAACAGTTAAATATCTGATACTGAAACAGGCACTGTGATAGGAGTCACAGTCAATTATACCTACTCTTTTTGGAAGAGATAATTCCAATATTCTAAAACTATTCCACACCACCACAAATATGAAACTTTTTCTCAAATCATTTTAAGAAGTTTTCTAGACTTTAATTCCAAAATTCAAATTATACTTAAAAAAAAAGAAATTCAGCAATAGAAAGGAATGAATAGTGATGCATGCTGCAAAATGCATGAATCTCAAAAGCATTATGTTAGATGCAAAGACCACATATTATATGATTTCTTTATAGCCACAGAAATCACATATTGCATGGTTTATTTATATAAAATGTTCACACAAAATAGTTCTATAGACAAAAGAAAACAAATTAGTGGTTGCCTGAGATTGGGGGTGGGAAACAGAATTTAGTGCACATAGGGATCTTTTTGAGGTAATGGAAATACCTTAAAACTGGATTGTGATGATGGTCAACAACTTTATACATTTACTAAAGGTCACTTAACCCTGGGTGAATTTTATAGTTTGTAAATCATATGTCATGAAAGCTCTTTTTAAAAAATAAATGAGGGGCACTTGAGTGGCTCAGTTGGTTAGGTGTCCAACTCTTGATTTTGGCTTAGGTCATGATCCTGGGGTCCTGCGTTGGAGCCCCACATTGGGCTTCCTGCTCATTAGGAGTCTGCTTGGCTCTGTCTCCCTCTGCCCCACCCCCCTCATTTGAATGCATGTGTGCACACATTTTTCTCTCTCACTCTGGGATAAATAAATAAATCTTTTAAAAAAATGAATAGTAGATAAAGTAAAGCAGGACTATTACTTATTAATATAGATACAAAATTCTAAATAAAATATGAACTAATAGATTTCATGAAGTATTACACATGAAGAGCTAACATTTTTTTTCAGGAAGGTAAGAGTAGCCCTATCTCAGATACTCAATTGAAATAATCCATTTCTTTGAGGAATTAAGAGGGAAAAACATTCCAGCATATATTTTTTAAAGATTTTATTGATTGATTGATGAGAGACAGAGAGAGAGAGGCAGAGACATAAGCAGAGGGAGAAACAGGGAGCCCGATGTGGGACTTGATGTGGGGACTCCAGGATTATGCCCTGAGTTAAAGGCAGATGCTCAACCATTGAGCCACCCAGGCATCCCAACAGTCTAATAAATTAATAGATAATACAAAGTCACATGATCAAAGTCATTAGCCATTACTGATAAAGCAAGAGTAAAAAAGATATTAAGTATACTAACAGCAAATATTATTTTCAATCACAGATCACTAAAACCATTTCAATTAAATCAAGAACAAGATAAGGATGTCCACTGTTAGTTGGCATTTTCTTGAAAGTTCTAGAAATGTAATAAAATAAATTGAAAGGATATAATGATGAAAATGATAAACATAATTTTTTAGATAAATTATTTTATACCTAGAAAACTCAAAGCCCATAGTTTAAAAAATAAAAATAAAGTTCTCCTTCAGTGGATGAGAAAATTTGGCTTACCAATTTGATATGTGGTATATTTTAAAAAGAAAAAAAATTATCTGATATAGAAATGAACACTCAGAAACTAAAATAGAACTAAAATTATGTACACAATGATAATAAAAAGAGCAATGAAACTTTAGGAATAAATGTAAAATAAAGGTAAAAGAAACTTTTATAAATAAAATTTCTTCAAAATTATATTAAAGGATATAAGCCAAGATTTGAATCAACAGAAAGACATGCAATGGTTGATAAATAAAATGCCAATTCCTTTGAAATCAATGTATAGGGCTCCTGGGTGTCCCAGTTGGTTAAGCATCTGCCTTCAGCTCAGGTCATGACCTCGGAGTCCTGGGATGGAGTCCCCCATCTGACTCCCTGCTCAGTGGGAAGTCAGCTTCTCCCTCTGCTCCTCCTCTCCCTTCAGCTCCTACTCATTCTATTTCTATTTCTCTCTTTCTGTCAAAAGTAAATAAAATCTTTTAAAAAAGAAATCAATGTATAGCTTAACATAATTGCAGTTTTCATCCTAACAGATCTTTCTTTTGAAATTGGATAAATTTATCCTAAGATATATATATATATATATATATATATATATATATATATATATATATATAGTATATGTCCACATATATATATATCCACAGATATATATCATATATATATATATATATATATATATATATATGATATCCTAAGGTGTATATGAAGGAATAGGTGCCAGAGAATTGCCAAGAAAACTATATAAAAGAAGAATACAAAGAGAGAATTTATTTTATGTAAAGTATCATTGAAAATGGCTATTCAAGTTAGTTCATCATGGTATTGGCATATAAATAGGCATATAGATTAGTTAAACAGATTGGAGAATGCAGAATTGTATTGGAGAATAAATGAGAATTGAATACTCATGACAATAATATTCCGACCAGTAGGAAACCATAGATTATTTATAAATGGTACTAGCATAACTGGCCATCCCTCCAGAAGAGTAAAGTTAATCCCTCTCTTACCCAAAACATAAAATAATTCTGGAAGAGTTGAAGAGTAAACAAACAAACAAAAACGAATAAGACAATAAAATACTAGAAAATGTTTAGGACACTTCATGTATTATTTAGGAATAGGACAAATCAAACCATATGTAGATGGACCATACAAAAATTAGAAAACCTTTGTATGAGAAAAGATTCCATATATAAAGCAAATAGAAAACAGTGATAATTTGGAGGAAAAAAATAATGCAAATGATAGGAGCTAACATCCATTTTCTATAAATTGCCCTTTCAAACATCCCAATAGAAAGATTAGCAAAGACTATGAAGAAGCAATGCACAAAAAGGCAGTTCCAAATAGCCAATGAACATTAAGATGCTCAACCTCACCAATCGTCAGTGAATGTAAATTAAAGTAATGAGATATCCCTTTATGCCCAACAGACTGGCAAGTGTTGAACAGAGCAATAACACCGATTGCTGGTGGGGATACAGAGAAAAGGAGCACTTTAATATATTGCTGGTAGAAATGTGCTTTAATATAGCTTTTTGGGAAAGCAATCTGGCAATATCTATTAAATTAAAAATATCCTTTGACCCAGACATCTCACTGTGGGAAACTATCCCAGAAAAACAAATATAGCAGTAGGTAAGGATACATACACAAGGATATTGATTGCATCATTGTTTCTTGTCCCCAAAAAGTGGAAACTTAGTGAACTCCTATTAGCTGTGGAAGGCAGCTGTTGTGAATATTATGGCAAATTATGTAGCTTAATACTATATCTTTGGACTTGGAAGAATTTCCATGATATATTACTGTGTAGGAAAATCAGGATGTAAATAGGTGGGTGTAATATGGTCACATTTTTTAAATGAAAAATACATATAAGCACATATGGATGCATAAGAAAATATGCATACATATGTTCATATATATGTGTGTGTGTGTGCATATCTATTTGTCATCTATCTATCTCTGTATCCGACTGGAGAAAATATGAAATTATACAAAGTAGGTTATTAAGATGGTTTAACTGACCATAGAAATGCCAGATGACATAGGGTATAGTAGAAAGGGATAGAAAGGGGAAGGATGATGAGGTGGGAAGAAGTACAACCAAAAAGGGTGTGGGGGGGAAAACCCAGCATGTGTGATTCCACCCAGTTTGTGATAGACCAACTCTAAGACGGCTCTACATGATCCCATTCTCCTGGTATGCATATCTTCTTCGTCTCCTCCCTTGAGTATGGGGAAGACCCGTGACTTGCTTTAACCTATCGTATATGCCAAAGGTGATGGAATGTCAGTTTCATGATGATGCTACTTCTATCTTGTCTCTTCTGTTTTGCTAGAAGACTGTCTACTGACTCTTCCCCTTGCTGGCTTTAATAAAGTTGCTACATGGCAAGGCCTACATGGCAAGATACCAGGGCAGCTTCCAACTGATAGTGGCAGACATCAGAGAACTGAATCCTTGCAGCAACCACAGGAGCTTGAAAGAGAAGCCTTTCTCAAAGGAGCCTTTGAATTAAACCGTAGCCTAGCCAATGCCTTGATTGCAGATGACCTGACTAGACTATGCCTTGACTCCTGCCTCACAGAAGCTGTGAGATAATAAATGAATAGGACTTTAAGCTGCTAAATTTCTGGCCTACTCATATGTAGCAATAGATAACTAATATAAGCATTTACATGAAATCATATATATGTGGTATATTTTTAATTAGAAAAAAATTAGTCCTAGTTATTAATTATTGAAAACCAACAAACCTCCAGAAACTCTACTTACATCATCTCAAAGCCTCATAAAAACTCTGTGGTATATCACCCCATCTCACAGGAAAGGAATTTCACACTGGGAAGTAAACTTACCAGGCTGGTGTTTGGTCAAGCAGAGGTTAGAACCTGGGGTACCCGACTTGAAAGTCTTTCCTTTGTGTATGTGTGTGAATACTTTTCATCTATCCCACTGGGAGTCCAGACAGGCAAAATACTGGGATTATCCTTCTTCCACTTCCCTGAGAAGCCGCTGGACGCCTGTAAACCTCCAGGCATTTAAAGACCAAAGATAAATGCTGAATATAAGTGGCCTCTCATCCATGCCTAAGCAGACTTGAGGCCTAGGTCTGTTTAGAACACTATCTAAAACCAGCAGGATGGCTCAGAGGATGGCATGTTGCCCTGGGCTATACACTTCAGGTCACTAAGACATTATTCCCCATGCCCAGAAGCCAAAGCAACAAAATGTGGATATCAGGCAAGGGAGGCTTAGAGAGAGGGTGTCAGTACTTACAGAAAGAAGCTTTAAACTAGAATTTTCTAAAATGGGCCCATGAAGATGTTAAATGAGTTTTTTTGCAGCAAGAAAAAACAAGATAGGATTGATGGGCAATTACTTTGTAAAATGCTAAGTTGAAATTAAACAAATGTTCTTACTGCAAAGCTTTATAGAGACTTTAATAAGCTAATGTACTGTGAACATTAACATTAACTTACATGTGTTTGAATTCAGAAAACTGACTTGGTTGAAAATTTTGTGCATTAATATTATATTTTCAAAAAGTAAGAAGTGGGCAATGCTCTTATATTCTTTTCCACCTGCTTCTCTACACCTGCTTCCCTGTCTCTACAAAGTCAACCTGATGTTCCACTTCCTCACTCCTCATAAACTTTTGAGTGTCATTCAAATGCAATGAATTACTCTGGGAACAAAAACCCTGAAAACATTTTAGAATATTCTCTAAATATTCACTAAGTGGGTCAAAACTTATATTGGAATTAGATAAAATACATAATCTTCCTAAATGCAAAATCTGGGGTTTTGGTATTCTTTGGTATTCTTAGAGAAAAGTGAGGAACTAAATCAAGAGTGTCTTGAAATTGCTTATTAACAATTAAATTGATTGTAATAATAATGATGCTCATATATGTGCCTTTTGAATAGCATATTTACAACCATCATTGTATTAATATTCACCATGACTCAATGAGACTTAAGTTATCTCTTATTAATTCTAATTTTGGAGATGAAAAGAGGACCCAGGGTTGTTTATATGCCCAAGGTCACAATTCTATTAAGTAAAAGAATTGATACTGGAAATAGATTTTATATTTTGGTAAATTTTTTGAGGAAAATACTCTGCATTCTAGCTGATTTTTTATTTTATTTTTTTAAAGATTGTATTTATTTATTTATTCATGAGAGACACACACAGAGAGAGGCAGAGACATAGGCAGGGGGAGAAGCAGGCTCCCTGTGGGGACACTGATATGGGACTTGATCCCGGGATTCTGGGATCACAACCTGAGCCAAAGGCAGATGCTCAACCACTAAGCCACCCAGGTGCCCCTAGCTGATTTTTCCAATCACATAATTCATCAGTTCTATCTTCAGATATCTCTAATCTACTTTTCAAACTGACCACAGAATTTTTGTTTCATTTTGTTTTTAATGTGTATTTTTCTAGTCTAGAAGTTCAATTTAGCTTTTATAATAATGCTTGTGTTTGCTTTCTGGTCTTGTGTCTCTCCTCCTCCTTTATAAAATCGATTTCAATGTTTTAGCTATGCTTATTTAAAAGCCCTTTCATAGAGTTCTACACCTGGGTTTTGGGGTGTACTTTCTCCTGTTTCTCTGCTGACTCTCCCTCATGGTAGCTGCTTTTCTCATAGGCTATCAAAATTGCTGATGTAAACTCAGTTGTAGCTCTAGTTTTCATGGCAGCCCCACACCTACGGGCTGGTTGGAGGCAGAACAGAAATGAGGTTACAGATTTCAAGTCTTAGGATAATTTTTATGTTAATTTATCTGCCTAGGTATTATGTCTCATGGGGAAAGCATAGATATAATCCTCAAAGCCACATATGATGTAATTTTCAACTCTCTATTTCTTGCACTTAATTATTTTTATACCCGCAGTTTCTGCAAGGTATTATTTTTTTTGCCTCTTATTTAAGTCACTTAAGTAGCTTTTTTCTTAGTTCCATTTCAGGTGTGGAATAGTTCTTTGTAAAGGCCAGTTTTAATGCTACTTAGTAGTTCAAGTTCCCTGTAGGCATGTTTTACAATTTTATCCTCTAAGGCTAGCAGAAAATTCATTGCTAGTAGAGGATTTAGTTAGCTTCAACTCTTCCTCATGCCCCAACCCTAATTTCCTCTAGGTTTCTTCCATTGGGCACTTGGGGATTTCCCTTTCCTGACTCCTAGCTCAGCTGTGTTTGTTTATAATATTCATTCATTCATTCATTCATTCATTCATTCATTCAATAAGTCTGTTAGTCAACTGTTTATGGTTTAAACTGGGAAGGGAAATTTCTTCTTCATCAGCCACATTAAATGGAAATCTATTCTCTGTGTCTTAAATCACATTGCTTCTCAATTACTCTTACACTTTGAAATCCATAAAATAATGGATAGTATGGAAATGGTAATTATGGCTTATTCATAAAATCTTGGAATGATTTCCAAAATATTGTCTTTACTGAATCACATAGATTCCCTGAGCCAGATTCTGTATTAGGCAGTGAGGATGCAGAGGTTAACAGGTGGGCCATGGCTGATGCCAAATGAGATGTTCAGTCCGGGGGAAGTAAATAGGAACCACACAGTCCCAGGGGATAGGGCACACAGAGCAGAGCAGGGAGGATGTGTCTGAACAAGTGATATTTAAGTTAAAATTTGAAGGGTAAAAGGAGATGGTGGGGGCAGCTCAGCGGTTTAGCACTGCCTTCAGCCCAGGGTGTGGTCCTGGAGACCCAGGGTCGAGTCCTATGTCAGCCTCCCTGTGTGGAGTCTGCTTCTTCTCCCTCTGCCTGTCTCCGCCTCTCTCTCTCATGAATAAATAAATAAAATATTTTTTTAAAAAAGGAGATGGTGGATTTTGGTTTTGGTTATGTTGAGTTTGATGAATTCCTTTCATGTGAGGATACCCAACAGCCAGTCAGATAGACATGTCTGGACCTTGGGATGCAATTCTGGATTGGAAATATTAATTTGGTATTCCATTTGAATTATAACTCATTCCTCCCTCTTGTTAATTTTTTTAAATAGTTTTTTTTAAGATTTTATTTATTTATTCATGAGAGACACAGAGGGAGAGAGAGAGAGAGAGAGAGAGAGGCAGAGACAACAGGCAGAGGGAGAAGCAGGCTCCATGCAGGGAGCCGGACGTGGGACTCGATCCCAGGACTCCAGGATCACACTCTGGGCTGAAGGCGGGCTAAACCACTGAGCCACGGGGGCTGCCCTCATGTTAAATTTTAATTCAATGTATTTACTAACCCATGAACTAGTTTGTAAAATTCCCAAAATATTAAAAAAATATATAATAAGGGGCACCTGGGTGTCTCAGTGGTTGAGCATCTGCCTTTGGATGAGGTTGTGATTCTGGGGTCCTGGGATGGAGTCCCACATCGGGCTCTCTGTAGGGAGGTTGCTTCTCCCTCTGCCTATGTCTCTGCCTCTCTCTGTGTGTCTCTCATGAATAAATAAATAAAATATTTAAAAAGATAAAAAGAATATAATAAAAGGCAAATTTCCCTTCAGTCCCTGTCACACAGTTATCCAGGCACCCCCTCAGAGGCAACCATTGCTACCAGTTTCTAGTACAACCTTCCAGAGATGAACATATTTATATTTTAACAAAATGCTGTAAAACTATTCTTTCAAACTGCTCCACATCTTGAATTTTGAGTTAGCATATTTTAATCATCATTCTATATATGCAGAGCATGTAGAGCCTCTTCATCCTTTTTAATAGTGGCAGAGTAGTTTATTGTATGGATCAACAAATCCCATGGTCATGGATACTTATATTGTTTCTAATCTTAAATGATAGTTTAAAAATGTAAATTGCAAATACATCTCTCCCCCAATTAGAAGGTTTTTTTTTTTTTTTTTTTTTTTTTTTTTTTAGGATTTTATTTATTTGAGAGAGAGAGAGAGCAAGCAGAGGGAGAAAGCAGACTCTCTGCTGAGCAGGAAGCCAGATGTGATGTGGGACTGGATCCCAGGGTCCTGGGATCATGACCTGAGCCAATGGCAGATGCTTTACCAACAGCCAGCCAAGCACACCATCCCCCAATTAGAAATCTTATGCAGCTTCTTAGATGGCACTTAGACTACCAAAGTTTTCACCCGAGCTTATAAAGCCATTAGTAAGTATCTGGCACTTCTCTTCCTCCCTGGTTGTATCTGGTACTCCCCTTTGCTTGCTCCTTATTATCTAACCAAATTGGCATTCTTCCTGTTTTTTCACTGTATCCAGCTCCTTCTTTTCTTATGGGTTTTTCCACTGATATATTCTTCTTAGCATGTTGTTCTCTAACTTTTGTGACTGGCTTCTTCAGATTTTAATTTAAATTACTCAATTTAAAGTAGCCACTCACTCACATTCTCTATAATATCATACTACTTTGTCTGCATGTCATTCAAAAGTCAAAAATGAACAAGGACATAGTAGGATCTCCAAGGTGGTAGCCTTGGGAATGCACCTCTCAGATCTCTGACTGTAGGGAGCAGAGTGTTTCAATTGATGTGCTCTGAAATATATGGTTTCATTTTCACCAAGACCCATTTCCCTTAGGTACTCTCATCCAAAAAGTACCACCATCACTGATGGTTGCAAGGATAGTAAGGCAGGCCCATTCGTAGAAGATGTAGGATTCTTCTATTGGAGGGCTTTAGCTTGAGGACTCCCCAGTGGCCTTACCAGGCTTTCCTTAGAGGTAAATAAATGTAGGCAACAGGCACAGACAATTCCTTTAAGAAGACTTGTATAAAGGAAAGGAGGAAAATAAAATAGCAACATGAAGATGAGATGGATGTCAAGTAAAGGTTTATGTCGGCTTTTTGGTTTGTTTATAGGGTAAGAGACATTAGAGCATGATCAATGAATTACAAGAGGACCTAGTAATGCTTGGGAAATTAAAGACATAGGAGAAAGTATAAATAAAGGAATAAAATCCCCCAGGTTGATGGAGTGAACTGAATTCAAAACACAGCTGAAATTATTGACTTTGGATCTTCTCTGCCACAGAAATAAAGGAGGAAAAGTCAGTATTGCTATGGGTAGTTGAGTTGAAAAGTTAAATATCTCATCCAATGGATTCTTCTCTCTCTCTCTCCCCCCCCTTCCCCACTTTCTTATGCAAAAGACAAAGCTATGTATTTAATGAGAGGGAGGAGAAATGGGAGTTTTGATAAAAATGAAAGGCTTTGGAATAATTTTATAGGGAATGGAAGAGGAAGTTGTCACATCAGCTATTATTGGTGACCATGCTTTATAAATGTCTATCTGTGTAATCGTGGATCTTTCCTCAGCAGTATACAGCTGCCTATTATGTAAAGGTGAACATACAAAGCAGCCATGTTCATCCAGATATAGGCTTTTGTCAGACTTCTGATGAAAAAAATAGCCCCAGGAACAAGGGAGCTTAAGAAATTGATAAGTGCTTCAAGTGTTGGACCCTGAAATTTTACCAAAATAAGAAGCAGAATGAAGAAACCAGAGGTTTTCACAATTAGAGAGGTCAAAGAACTGGAAGTCCCAATAGTTTTGATAATGAGGTTGTTGTGTTTTGTTGTTGTTGTTGTTGTTGTTTTAAAGATTTTATTTATTTATTCATGAGAGACACAGATTGAGAGAGAGAGAGAGGAAGAGACATAGGCAGAGGGAAAGGAGGCTCCACACAGGAAGCCTGACACGGGACTCGACCCTGGGTCTCCAGGATCACACCCTGGGCTGAAGGCAGGCACTAAACTGCCGAGCCACCCAGGGATCCCGAGGTTGTTGTTTTGTAAGATGTGTTGGGTGTAATTGGAATAAACTGAATGAAATATAATTACAAGAAACTGAATGAAAGAGGACTGGTCGGGCAGCCCAGGTGGCTCAGTGATCTAGCGGCGCCTGCAGCCCAAGGTGTGATCCTGGAGACCTGGGATGAGCCCCACATCAGGCTCCCTGCATGGGGCCTGCTTCTCCCTCTGCCTGTGTCTCTGTGTCTCTGTGTCTCTGTCTCTCTGTCTCTCTCTCTCTCTGTCTCTCATGAATAAATAAATAAAATCTTTTAAATAAAAAAAAAAGAAAGAGGACTGGTCAAATTTGGGTGTATGGATTTAATTACCAAAGACTAACAGTGTTCCAAGGGATAAATGACATCTAAGATTATATATCTCCATGTTGTATATATATACATGAGAACTGGTGACTGGTGGCATTGGATGGAAAAGAGATATGGAGACAAGGAGGTAAAAAAAATTGAGACATCAGGGAACTGGATGGACCAACCAAATGGACATTGAAATCACCCAAGTTAATGCGTTAAGTATGGCATGAAGAAATAAATTGAGGGAGGAGTCAATGCTTTTTTTTTTTTTTAACACTTTATTTACCTGAGAGAGAGTGCAGCGGGGCAAGGGGAGAGAGAAATGGAAAAAGAATTTGAAACAGACTTCACACTCAGTTTGGAGCACAGTGTGGGGTTCATGACTCTGAGATCATGACCTGAGCTGAAACTGAGAGTCAGACTCTTAACTGGCTGAGCCATGCAGGTGCCCTGGAGTCAATATCTTACAAAACATTGTAGTGATGCGGAGCTACAGAAGTTGACTCAACCAAATAATGTAAAAGTAAAAACAAAATAAATAGAGATTTTACAAAAGAGAAAGAAATGCCTTTCTGGAAATGAAATGTGTAAAAGACAATTACACACGTTTGGGTCCCCTGTCTCAGCGTCTTCAGGCAGAAATTTTATGGTACAGATTTTAAAGAATATTCAGGTGGCCTGGGCCCTTGTCTTTCTTTGCCACGTGGCTATGATGACCATGTTTTCAGAATTAAAAATGAAATTTATGATGTGGCAAGTGTATACCATAGTCCCCTCTTATCCATAGATGAAATGTTCCAAGACCCTCAGTGGGTGCCTAAAACCATGGATAGTACTGAATCCATATACATTGGGGTTTTTTTTCCTATCCATGCATAGTTATAATGAAGTTTCATTCATAAATTAGGCCCTGTAAGAAATTAAAACTATAACTAATAGTAAAATAGAATACTTATAACAATATACTATAATAAAAGTTATATAAATGTGGTCTTTCTCTCTCTCTTAAAGTATCTTTTTTGTTCTGTACTTGCCCTTCTTACAGTGATGGTGATGTGAGACAGTATAATGCCCATGTGGTGAGATGAAGTGAAATGAATGACATAGGCATTGTGATGTAGTGTTAGGGTACTGTGGCCCTTCTAACAATACATCAGAAGTTGGATAATCTACCTCCAGATCATGGTTGACCTCTGGTAACTGCAACTTCAGAAAGCAAAACCATAGATGGGGTGGGGAGAGGACTACTGTATGTACTCATAAAACACTATGACAGAATATTGGAAGTTGAGTCTGACAAAGAAAATAAGAGGCATATGGTCACTGTAATTAGGACAGAGCTTACAGTCCAATGTGGTAAGAAATAGGATATAAAAACAGGATTCCTCCCCCAAACATTTATCTTTCTTCTTCATTATTCTCTTCTGTAGCATGATTCTTATATCACCTAGTCAAAGGCTAGAATAGGCACAAAGAAAATCAAGAAATCAAATGATTCTTTAGATATCTGAGCCATGATCTTTTTAAAAAATTATTTCTTTGTTTTAGAGAGAGAGCTCGAGCTTGAGCACTAGGAGGGCCAGAGAGTGGGGGGGTGGGGAATCTCCAGCAAACTCCCCATCCAGAGTGGAACCCTATGGGGGGACTCCATCTGAAGATTCTGAGATCATGACCTGAGCCAAAATCAAGAGCCGCTCAACTAACTGAGCCATCCACGTGCCCCTCTGAACCATGATTTGTAATTAAACTTTGCTTGCAAATGAGGGACATCCACTTGAGTATAGATATTTCTACATGTTTTGTTGTTGTTGGCTTCCTTCATTCCAATGGGCAACATCTTTTTCAGCTCACTATTAGACATTAAATGAGTAATGAATAAGACACAGACCTTGTGCCCACAGAGATCACAATAAAAGAAAGATAAATGGTAAAAAAATAAAACCATAATACAGAGCTATAATTTCACAGTAGAGTTAGTTTTAAAAGCGCAGAGAAGGAAATGATTTATTGTGCTTTAAGTCTTGTTTAAGGGTACCATTCACTGAGCCTCCTACCCTCTACCAGAGGCCGTACTGTAGACTTCACTCTATCCATGACCTCAATGCATCTTAACATCAATGGAAGATAGGTATTTTCAGTTCTATTAGATAATGTATGATAGACAAGCAGATAAACAAGTTATCCAAGTTCTCACAGCTATCAAATCACAGAAATAGAATGTGAACTCAAGGCTGCTTGACCAGAAAGACCGATGAGTTACTTTCATGCCTCCAATGTGCAACATTTAACGCTTGGCTTTATTTTGAATCCTTAGCCAGGTTTGAAATTCACAGTGATGGTGATAACTAATATGATTCTGAGAGCTTTAGAAACTACATGAGTAGGGCTACCTGGTGGCTCAGTCAGACACCTTTGGCTTGGTTCATGATCCCAGAGTCCTGGGATCAAATCTCCCATCAGGCTCCCTGCTCGTTGGAGAGCCTGCTTCTCCCTCTTCCACTCCCCTTGCTTGTGTTCTCTCTCTGTCAAATAAATAAATAAAATCTTAAAAAAAAGAAACTACATGAGTGTTTGTGATTTGTTGTTGTTGTTGCTGTTCCTGAAACACTTTTCCTTCTAAAGCTTTTTTCTCTTGAGGTTGTGGCAAACATTGTTAATTCATCCTGGGGCTAGTTTAAGTGAGCTGAGTGATCCCCAAGCTCTTCTGCCTTCTACTCCAGGTAGACATGATTAATTGAGCAAAATCAACAGGAAAATGGAACATATCTGCCATCTCTGTTCTAAAAGATAAACTGCCCTGGTGAGTATAAATTTAGGAAGGAGATACACTTTTGAAGGAAGATAAAATAGAGGAGGCTCATGGAAAACACTTAGATGAAGATATAGTACATAGTAGGGGCTTTTGAGGTTAGCAGATTTGATAAATTATAGGTTGAGTATATTTTAAAGAGAGAAGATTGTTTACTTCCCTCTTTTCTCTGTATTTTTTAATCTCTTGAGTTTTGGTGATCTATCAAGAGGACTGGTAAGCAAAGTCTCTACTCTCTGTTGGTAACATGGGGACTTCAACATGACGTTGCTAGGATGAGTGAGGGAAGGGAATCCGAATGTGGTGTCTCTTAGGCTCCAAGTGCCTGCCTCGGGACACTGACAGATAGCTGCATGAGGATTGAGGGTAATTATCTTGGTCAGCTGGAGGGCTTTCACAAGTCCTGTCATCTGTCACCCCTAGATGCCTGCCTTCTCCTTGAAAGTGACAGATGACACAATGAGCCACGATGGTAATGTAAACCTCAGAGTGTTCCAGAATCCCACATTTACTGTTCTTATGACAGGCACTTCTTTTATGTACAATTTATTTCTCTCTGGAAAGTTCTGTCTAGACACAGCCCTACTTTCCGGGGGTATTCCTTATCGTTAATGCATTCTTCTCAAGTATGAGAAATGAAGTGCTGGATAGACAATGAGTCTTTCTGGAGGTCTGAGTTAGTATCAATTTAGAATTGAAATGATGGACCACTCTGAATCCAAGCCTTTTTTACGTTATACCAGGACCCAAGGATCTTAGCCAACCCATACTCCTACAATGCAAGCTTGTTTCACTCTGCTAGTAGGACTCAGAGATGGCATGTCTATATCCTTTCCCCAAGTTATATTAAATGGGGGTGTATTCCATCACTTCCAATCATGAAGTGTAGTTTATTTCTAAATATCTGAAATGGTACCTTCTTCCAGTGCTCTGCTCTCATTATCCCTCTTAACTGGCTTTTTCTTTCTCTTTTCCTTCACAACATATTATCTTCTGATGTCTTACATATTCACTTGGTCCTTTGTTTATTGTCTGACTTCCTACACTGGAATGTAATGAATAGCAACTTTGGTTTTTTGTTTTTGTTTTTGCACAATAAGTTCAGAACATTACACCTCCTTGGTACATATTTACTCAAGTTTAAATAAATGACAGATACCAAAAATAATTCTTTAATGCAGAAAACTTCACATGATATTATAGTAGGAATACTGAATCTGGGGTCACAGGAGTTCTTGTTGTTTGAGACCCACCAGTTTGGTGTGAGGGGGTGGGGGGCACTTCATTTTTCTGAGACCTTGATTGCTCATAGATAGCCAGGATGATAACTCTTGCTGTACCTATATCAGGGGATTTTCCTGAGGATCACATGGTGTGAAAATATCTTTGAAGTTTCAATTACATAAATATCAATTACAGTCACACTAAAATAGGATCATGATGTCAGGGATAAAAAGCAAGCTGTGTTTTGGTGGCACCGGCGATATGCAGAACTTCTAGGAGGAGAACTTTAAGGTCACACTCACTGAGGAGTTCTGCAGAAGTGTTCTTAGTCCATCCTGCTCTGAGCTCTGGCCCTCCTTTTCTTCTTTACTTCCTTTATTCCTTCCTTAATAGTAGATATCCCTTAATTTGCTTAAAAAATGCTTAAGTAAATTTAGCAGTTTATACATGCAAAGCCAATTATAAATTTGTAGTGTTAGGATGAGCTGGGAAGTGATTTTTTTGTTGTTGCTGTTACTTCAACAAGATTAAAAAATCTCTTCCTATTCTCCCTTGCCAGATCAGTCCATTTCTAGTCAACACCTGAGTTTGAAGTAACTGCAGAGTAAGAAGTAACTTTAGGTATAATCATAGTCTGTCTTACTGCAGCAGAAGTGTTGGGTGAGCAGATTCATGCCTGGAGTCAGAGTCTCTTCCCACCTGCAAAACATCTCACTGACAGATGAAGGATAGAATTAGTTAGCAGGATCATAGATTAGGGTTCTTCTTATCTATTCAAACAAAGGCTGGGCTGGGACACTGCAACTGGGCAAAGAGTAAGAGCTTTGGAATCAGGCAGATCTAGTTTTGAGTCCTAGTTCTGGCACTTGTTAGTTAGGTTGTGTGTGTGTGTGTGTGTGTGTGTGTGTGTATTTATTTGAGAGAGAGGGGTGGCAAGCAGAAGGGGCAGAGGATGAGGGAAAGAGAATCCCAAGCAGACTCCATCCATGCAGAACTCGGAGCCCAGGTGCCTGACGTGGGGCTTGATCCCAGGACCTTGAGATCACAACCTGAGTTGAAACCAAGAGTCAGATGCTCAACTGATGGCACCACCCAGGTGCCCCTAGTTAAGGGATTTTGAGCAGATAAATAAAATCTCTGACAAAATAATGACATCCACTTTGTAGAGGAGTGAGATTCCCTTGCTAACCCAAATGTAAGTGGGCGTGGATCATATGCCAAGAACAATGACCAGATTCGGGGGACTATGGAGAACAGTATGAATATAAGGTCCTATCTCATAAGGTCACGTCTTCACTCTACATGGCTGCTCTAGCATCTCCTTTTCCTGATCTCTGTCGTTTCTGACACCATAGCCCCACATGCAATCTCTAGATATGTACAGCAGGCCATATCCAATGCCATTGCCCACATATTTCAAACTTAACGGGGCTCTGTCATTACTACTTCCAAGAACATAGTTAAGACATATGGGGAATTTATTCTCATTTATTCTCAGTTTAATAAGCTGATTACATTCATTTAATGTAAGGAAAAGAGAATGGAGCCTAACCTCAGAGTTCTCTCCAGCAGTGTTCAGAGGAGCAGCACTTCCTAAAATGCAGGTAACTTTAGCTACTGATATGTGAATTGATTTTACATTGTATGTGAGCAATACTTTTAGTTTTCATTGCTATGTATTTTACTTAACTTCCTAGGGGGAAAAAAACACATAAGTCCATCAAAATAATGATTGATTTTATGTCTATCATGACTTATGCAGAAGGGTCAATTGAATTAAATGTTCATTATATAAGTGTTAGGCAGAGCTGACAAAAATAGTGAAGGTAGAAGGTTTTTTGTTTTTGTTTTCTCTTACACACAGAGAGAGGCAGAGACATAGGCAGAGGGAGAACAGGCTCCCTATAGGGAGCCTGATTGAGGACTCAGTCCCAGGACTCCAAGATCACGGACCTGGGCCGAAGGCAGACGCTCAAACACTGAGCCACCCAGGTGCCCCAGGAGAGTTTAACTAAGCTTTGGAAATATCATTATAGAAATGCCTTTTGTCATTTTCTTATGTAGCAAAGGACTAATTCTCAAGGTAAGAATTTTTCAATCCATTAAAAGGATTGAATGCACATGTACATATATTGGTAATGTGCAGAGCCATTTCACATATAGTATATCTTAACTGATCTTATAACAATGCTGCGAATTAACAAGAGAGATAGAGATAGATAGACCAGAGAGTGGAATATTTGGGCTATGAACTCCTATAACTCACAATGTCAAAGAAGAACATCACAGAAGGATGGCTGAAACTGTGCTTGCTCTGAGAGTCTTGTTATCTGGGGACTTATGGACAGACCAGGGGATGATTGATTTAGAGAAAAAATAATTAAAGAAATCATGGAATTTTTTTTTTTTAATATTGAAGGCTACTCTGTGGAAGAAGAAACAAACTTATTCTGCATTGATCCAGAGTGAAGGACTAGGATTAATAGCTGAAAGTTTCAAGAAAGCAGCTTTTTAATCAATGTGAGGCTGACCTTTCAGATAATTAGAATTGTCTTGAATCAAGGCCTGGTCAGCTTCCTTACACTACTCCTGCTTCTCTTTGCTGAATTCAGTTTTTCTAAATAGTCCAGTTTCCTTTTTAACTGTCCTCCATGCCAAAGTTGCTAATACAAAATTTCTTTTCTTCCTAGTCCCATTTCCTCTGCATGGACATTAACTGGAATTTTCTATGTCGAACATAGTCACATTTTAATTCATGGCCTCTGTTAACATCGGACCTATACTTTAAATATACAAATGAGTTTTATGTGAAGGTAGATTTTCCCCATATTGGAAAGGTTTACAATCCTTTCCCAAAAGCCTCCTTTTTAATCAACATAATTTTGAACTTCTTTTGTCTATAGCTATATTACTGGCTCAGAAAAAAAAAAAAAAGTCTGAAAATGTGGCCAGGTTTTGTGCAAATGACCTTGAGAAAGACATTTCCCCTTTCTGCATTTTAGTATACTCATTTTCTAAAATTAATCATGTGGGTTGGAGGATCTCAGGGGTTTCTCCAGGCTCTGATTTTTCAGGATTCCATTAATCAACTTTCCTCATAGTGGAGTAGGCAAACTCTTAATTATCCAATGAAACTTTGATAGATTCTGTGTAAATAGTTGAAATTCTTTGTGTTGGATTCACTTAGGCTCTCCCTTAAATAAATAATCAGCTGCCTAATTTAGAATTGTATCCTTAATATGCTTTGTGTTTATGTGTAGGTCTGACTGACAAAACCAAACCAAAACAACAACAACAACAAACCCAGAATGCTTTATTCACAAATGTGAACCTTCATTTATAATTTTGGGTTTGCAAACCAACAGGAAAATGCCTTCCTATTTTTAAATCTGGTGAGACATACCACTCTTTTCATGTCTGAGTGAACATAGTAATACTCTCCTTTCCTAAGAAATTGGAAACCTCAGGTCTTTCCTAGGTATTCAAGTATAGATTAGGGAAAGGTAATTTGTGATGGAGGAGAGTTAAATTATATAGTTAAAAAAAATAACAGCTTCAGAAAAATAACAGCTTTATTGGGATATAATTCATATACCATACAATTCACCAATTTAAATATATAATTCAATGGTTTATATTATACTCACAGTGTGAGGTATTATATATACAATATATAATATATATACATATGTATATTTTTCTAGCATAAATTTCTTAAGTGATAAGAACGCTATGACCCTCTCCTGTTCTAATATATGTCTTTGACCTGTCCCTGACACAGGGCTCCTAAAACGATGTAAATTCCCAGGATAGGAATGCTAGGAGCATCTTTGGTTGTATTGAGACATCTCTGAGTGAGCTCCTGGATGACTCCTGCTCACCAGAAAGATCAAGCCATGATCAGAAGCTTGGCACTTTCAGTAGTACCCCATCATCCAGAGAGGGGAGAGGAGCTGGAAACGGAGTTAATAACTGGTCATCCCTACATGGGGAGGCTGCCATAAGATCCCCATAGTAGGGGGTTTGGTGAGCCTCCAAGGTGATGAACACATCCACACTGGGAGGTTGATGCACCCCAACTCCATGGGGACAAAAGCTCCTGCCCTTGGGACCTTCCTAGTCCCTGCCCCGTGTAACATTTCATCTGGCTGTTCATCTGCATTCTTTCTCATGTCTTTGAATAAGCCAGTAAATGTTGTTATGTGTTTCCTCAACTTCTATGAGCCATGTGAGCAAATTAATCAAAGCCAAGGAGGGGATTGTTGGAACCTCTAGTCTATAGCTGGGAGGTCAGAAGCACTCGTGTTTGAAGTGTGTGTGTGTGTGTGTGTGTGTGTGTGCACAAGGCATTCTCATGGGAATGATAGCTTAACTCGTGGCCTCTGATGTTATCTCCACATGGCCAGTGTCAGAATTGAGTTAATTTGTAGGACACATGGCTGGAAGCAGAGAATTGCTTGGTGTAGGGGCAAAAAAATCCCACATATCTGGTGATCAGAGGAGTCAGAAGTGTTTTGTGTGAGTAGGAAAGGACACTCACAGGAGAGAACATAGTAGGGAAGTACTGGGTTTTTCCCTACATAGGAGGATGGAAAAGCTGAGGTGTTTTTGTTTGTTTGCTTTGTTTTGTTTTTGTGTTTTCCCCATTTCACACAGATTTCTTCAACCATCACCACAATAAATTTTAGAACATTTTCATCATCTTATGTGCATCCATGGAGACTCCCTAGCCTCCTCCCTGCTTGCTCCCACCTGCCTCAGTCATAGGCAACCACTAATTTTTGTTATAGATTTGCCTATTCTGAACATTTTTATAAATTGCTGGGACAAGTGGAAACTTTATGTTTAAATTTTTGAGAAAGCTTCAGAATCTTTTTCCAAATGTCTATCTACATCATTTATATTTACACCAGTAGAAGATTCCAATTTCTCCACATCATAGCCAACATTTGCTATTATCTCTTATCTCTTATTATTATTATAGCCATCTTAACTGAGTATGAAGTAGTATCTCGTGGTTCTTATTTGCATTTCCATGATTACTAATGATGTTGAACATCTTTTCATGTGCTTATGGATCATTTGTATATTGTCTTTGGAGAAATGGCTATCAAGATACTTTGCCTAGGGTGCCTGGTTGGCTCAGTTGCTGGAGTATATGACTCTTGATCTCAGGGTTATAAATTTGATACTCGTGCTGTGTGTAGAAATTGCTTAAAAATAAAATATATTTTTTAAAGATACTTTTTAAATTGGATTTTTTTTGAATTGTAATAGGTCTTTATATATTCTTTATACCAGTCCCTTATCAGATACATGATTTGCTCTAGAAATATTTTCTCCCATTCTATGGGTTGTCTTTCACTTTCATGATGGTATCCTTTGAAGCAAAGGAAAAGATAATTTTAAGGAAGTCTCATTTATCTATTTTTTCTTTACTTTTCTTAGGCTTTTAGTGTCATATCTAAGAACTTATCACCAAATCCAAGTCTTGAAGATTAACCCCTATGTTTTCTTTTAACAATTTTACAGCCTTACCTTTTTTACATTTAGATTTTTGGTCCATTTTGAGATAATTTTTATAAGCAGTGGGAAGTTTGAGGTGAAATATCATTATTTTCCATGTGCATATCCCATTGTCCTGGAACCATTTGTGGAACAGGCTATTGTTTCCACATTGAATAGTCTTGGCATTATTGCTGAAAATCAATTGACCACAAATAATATGGGCTTATTTCTGAATTCCTAATTCTATCCCATTAATTTATATGTCTATCCTGTGCCAGAATCACAGTCTTGAATACTTTGTTATTTTGCAGTAAGTTTTGAAATTAGAAAATTATAAGACCCCAAATATGTTCTCTTTTTTCAAGATTGTTTTGGCTAATCTGGGTCCCTTAAGATCTCATATGAATTTCAGAATTGTCTTGGAAATTTCTAAAAAGAACCTGTTGTTATGATAAGAATTGGGCTGCATCTTCATATCAAAGTGGGGAACATTGTTAATTTAACAATATTAAATCTTAAAATAATAACAATATTAAATCTGATCACTGACCATTGATGTCTTTCCATTTATTTAGTATTTTTTTTACTGCTTTTAAGAATGTTTTGTATTTTTCAGAGTATAGGTTTTATACTTCTTTTGTTAAAATTTACTGTTAAGTATTTAATTTGTTTTATTCTATTACAAATGGAATTATTTTCTTAATTTCATTGTTGGTTGTGGCATAATTCATTTCTTAATTTCATTGGTTGTGGCATAATACATAAATATATTTTTTCTTTTTTCCTTATTCCTGGCACAGAGCTCCTAAAACTCTTGGAATTTCCTGAGTGATAGGAGTGTCTTCTGTTATTCATAATGATTCCCTTTTGATCATATCTGACTTTGTGCTAATAAGATAACCTAGAGTGGGATAGCCTCAGGATGGGATTGGTCACAAGAAAGACCCAGTGATTAGAGGGCTGAAACTTTTAGCCCCACCTACCAGGAAAGGATTGAGCATAGGGTGGACATGAGGATTAAGCTCTGTAAAAATTCTAGAACAATGCTATTTAAAGAATTTCTGGGTTGGTGAACTCATCACAGTGCTGAGAGAGTGATGCACCCACAGAAGGCACAAAAGTTTTGCATAGAACCTCCCCTGCCACTCATACTTTACTTAATAGGAATAAGTAAAATATTTCTCCTAGTCTGTGAGCCATTTTAGGAAATTATTGAACTTTAGGAGCAGGGGGTCAGGGGAACCTGTAAGCTATAGCAGTTGGCCAGAAGTACAAGTAGCTCTTGGGATTTGATACTGGCATCTGAAGTAAGAAGAGTCTTATGGGACTGAGACTTAGTTTGTAGGAATTGTGCTAACTCAAAGTAGTTAGTGTCAGTATCAAATTGATATGTTGGATACCCAGTTGGTATCCAGAGAATTTGTTCTTGGTTTTGGGAAACTCTTGAATCATGTACAGAAAAAACAAAACAAAAGGACAAACAATGATTTTGATTTATTGATATTGTAATCCTGCAATCTTGCTGGATTCTTTTATTAGCTCTAATAGATAATAGTGGATTCTTTAGGATTTCATGTTATTTACAAGTAAAGATAGTTTTACTTCTTCCTTTCCAATCTAGTTGTCTATCATATCATTTTCTTGCCGAATTGGTCTGGCTAGAACCTCTAGCTCAATGTTGAATAGAGGCAGTAAGAATAGATAAACTTTTCTTTTTCCTAATGTTAGGGGGCATTCAATCTTTCACCATTAAGCAGGATGTCAGTTGTGAGTTTTCAAAGGTACTATTTTCCAGGCTGAATAAATCCCCTTCTTTTCTGGTTATTGAATACTTTTATCATGGGACGCTGTTAGATTTGGTCAAATTCTGTTTTTGCATTTATGTGATCATCATGTGGTCTTTATTTGTTTATTCTGTTGATATGATATATTATATTAATTTGTTTCTGAGTATTAAACCAACCTTGCATTCCTGGCATAGATTATACTTAAGCATGGAGTATATCCTTCTATATGTTGCTGATTTGGTTTACTAGTATTTTCATTTGGTTTTTAAGATTCACTTACTTACTTTTAGAAACATGGGAGGTGGAGAGACAGAAGGAGAGAATCCCAAGCAGATTTCCTGCTGAGTGGGGAGCCCAATGGTAGTCTCAATCCCTGACCTTGAGGGATGCCTGGGTGGCTCAGTGGTTAAGCGTCTGCCTTTGGCCGAAGGCATGATCCTGGAGTCCTGGGATCAAGGATCCCTGCATGCAGCCTGCTTTTCTCTCTGTCTATGTCTCTGCCTCTCTCTCTTTGTGTGTCTCTAATGAATAAATAGATAAAATATTTAAAAATAAAAAGTCCCTGACCTAGAGATCACCAGCTGAGTCAAAGCCAAGAGTCAGCTGCTTAGCAAACTGTACCACCCAGGTACCTTGGTTTACTAGTATTATTTCTCCTGGGGATTTTTGTGTCTATATTGATAAGATAGATTGGTCTGTGGTTTTCTTTTCTTGTGGGTTTGTTTTTTTTTTTTTAATTTTGGTGTCAGTGTTTAATGAAGATGTTCTCTCCTCCTCTATTTTTTGGAAGATTTTTTAGATAATTGGAATTAGTTCAAATTTTTTAGTAAAGTGCCAAAGTAGCCTTCTGGCCCTACATTTTTCTTGTGAATATATTTTTGGAGAAGCAGACTCCCCACTGAGCAGGGAGCCCAAGGGGGCTTTATCCCAGCACCCTGAGATCATGACCTGAGCCAAATGCAGACACTTAACCAACTAAGCCATCAAGGCACCCTGTCTTTACTTTTCTTAAAAAAGGATTTTATTTATTTGAGAGAGAGAGAAAGAGAATGAGTGGGGGAGGGGCAGAGGGATAAGCAGACTCCCTGCCAAGCAGGGAGCCAGTTGCGGGACTCGATCCTGGGACTCCAGAATCATGACCTGAGCCAAAGGCAGATACTTAACCTACTGAGCCACCCAGGCACTCCTACTTTTTATAGGTTGATTCAAATCTTCTATCTCTTCCTGAGATGGTTTTGGTAGTTAGTGTCTTTCTAGGAGCTGGATCATTTCTTCTAGGTCATCTAATTTGTTGACATACAAATTTTCCTGATACTGTTTTATGAGACTTTTTATTTGGGGGTACTTGGGTTGCTCAGTCAGTTAAACATCTGCCTTTGGCTCAGGTCATGATCCCAGGGTCCTGGGATTGATCCCTGTGTCAGGCTTCCTGCTCAGTGAGGAGTCTGCTTCTCCCTCCTCTTCTCCTTCTGCCCCTCATCCTGCTCATGCTCTCTCTCTCTTAAATAAAGAAAATCTTAAAAAAATTATAAGACATTTTTATAAGATTGGTAGCAATGTTCCCCCTTTCATTTCTGATTGTAATAACTTGAATCCTCTCCCTCTCTTTCTATCATCAGTCTCCTACAGATTTGTCAACTTTGTTTTTTTTTTCAGAGAATAAATTTCTGATTTTGATTTTTTCAATTATTTTTCTACTATATTTGTGTTCACTTTTATCTTTATTGTTCCCTTTCTTATTTTTGCTTTGAAATTAGTTTTTCCTTCTCTTGCTAGTATCATAAGATAGAAAGCTAGATTATTGTTTCAAACGATCTTTTTTTTAATATATCAGTTTACTGCTATATATTTCCTTAAGAATACTATTTTTAGTGCATCCACAAGTTTTGCTATGTTGTGTTTTTGTTTTATTCATCTCAAAGTATTTTCTAATTTCTATTGTGATTTATTATGTTTTCCATTGGTTATTTAAGAGTGTGTTGTTTAAATACCACGTATTTGTGAGTTTCCCAAATTTATGTTATTTCAGCTTGAAGAAATTCCTTTAGTATTTCTTGTAAGGCTGATTTGCTAGAAACACATTTTCTCAGTTTTTGTTTATTTGGGAACGTAATTTACCTTCACATATGAAAGACATACTCCCAATATGTGTGTGTTACTGTCCATAATGGTGTCCTGCATTTCTCTGAGGCTCTGTTGATCTTTCTCCACTCTTTCTTGTCTTTGTTCTTCAGATTGTATAATTTCTATTGATCTATCTTAAAGTTCACTATTTCTTTTTCCTGCTAATTCAAATACACTATTGATCCTTTCTAGTGAATTTTTCATTTCAGTTATTATGTTTTTTAACTCCAGAGTTTTCATTTATTTCTTTTTTTGTAATTTCTTTCTTTATTGATATACTTTATTTGAGAAGACATTGTCATCATGCCTCCCCTTAATTCTTTAATCATAGTGTCCATTGTTTTTTTTTTAGCATATTTATAATAGCTGCTTTGAAGTCTGTTAAATCCTTGATTTACTCACTCTGCTTCTGTTATCTGCTCTTCTCTCCTATGTAGGTGTCAGACTTGCATGTTTCTTTGCATATTTCATATTTTTTTGTTAGAAACTAGACACTTGGGGCAGCCCAGGTGGCTCAGCAGTTTAGCGCCGCCTTCAGCCCAGGGCCTGATCCTGGAGACCCAGGATCAAGTCCCATGTTGGGCTCCCTGCATGGAGCCTGCTTCTCCCTCTGCCTGTGTCTCACGCCTCTCTCTCTCTCTCTCCCTCTCCCTCTCATAAATAAATAATTAAAATCTTAAAAAAAAAGGAAACTAAACACTTTAGATAATATATTGTAGCAACTCTGGATACTGTCTCTCCAACCCTCTTTAGGGTCTATTATTTTTATTTACTTATTTATTTTTAAAATATTGACTGGATTATTTAGTGAAGTCTATTTCTGCTGTAGTGAGTTAAATTATAAATGTTGCTACAGAATTATGTCCAAAATAGACTTTTAGTGAAATTATGAAAGTAGGGTGCTTAGGTCCTGTTCCCAATGACATAAGTAAAAAGAGCTGGTACTTATATGCCTGCATATGCATAGTCAGTTTCAAAAACAACAACAACAACAAAATCTGGTATAGTAGCTGCCTCTGGGAAGGAGAACTGAGAATGGGTGGGCTTCTATGATGAAAAACTCATTTTCCTTATTTTTATTTATTTTTTTGTCTTGTATACACTTCTTCAGAAATTTACAAGGGTAGAACAACTGAGTTCTATTTTGTTTTGTTCTTACAATTAGAAAAAGGTCTTATCTATGTCATATTAAATTCATGAATGTTTGTTTTAAATAGAAATTAAATTAGTTTATTTAGAAATTTTTATTAGGGATTAATGATTAATTAACATAATATATCAAAGTGTATTATTTGAAATTTATTTGATGTTTTTTAAAAAAACAAACTGGTTTTGGACTAGTGTGTTATCTGGTAAAACCATTGGTAGAATCAGAAGTTTTAAGAAAAAGGTCTAACCCAGAACTGAAATGTCAGACCAGAGGCTATGCATGTGTTTGTTCCATGTTACTCTTCCTGCTCTGTTATTGGCCTTCTGTGACGGCTACCAGGTCTTCTGCTTGCATTGACTTCCTGAACACGAGGGTCTCCCGTTTCATGGCTGCTTCTTCTTGCTCACTGGGAGTTCCAAGATGGTTCATAGGATGCATTTATTTCTCTATAACTGCAGGCAACTTCTCAGACTTCATTGTCTGAGTCTCTCTCTCCATGAGGAGTTCATGCCTTACGCCTTTGGAGTATGGCTCCTCTCTGATCAGGTTCACTGCAGCAAGATTAACCTGTCATTAAAAAATATATATAATTATACTTCAGTTTTCTCCTGTTTCTTAAATGAATGCTGAACTTAGCTCCACAGCCCCTTGCCAGAATGCAGCTGAAAAGCCTTTGGCAACGGAAAGCTGATTATTTGCAAAAGTGGGACTCCTAATTGGAAAATGTGATGGAATGAAAATAGTGAGTCCCCAGTAATCTCCTTCTAAAATGATAATGTGTTCCACTTAATGAATATTAATGTGTCATATTCATGAGCCTGGAAAATTTGAACCTGTGAGATAAGAATTTGTTCTACCTCAGAATCAACATGCTCACTCATTCACACTTTCCCATTCACATAGACAAGCTGCCATCCTTGATGGGACACCTCTCACAGACAGCAATTAGCATGTATGCAGACCTCTAATTGGTTGTGAATTTTTTTTATTTTTTTTTTCTGTTCCTGAGAATCATTATGCATGCTTTTGTACTCTTTACTCTGTTCTATTCTAAATTTTTTAACAGCAATTGGCCATCTATTTTACCTCTCTTTTTGTTCCTCACTGCCCACAGGGAAGGTACAACGTATAAGATATGACCACAGTTTAGAAGGACTTATCCATTATAATAACTACATTATATATATACATAACTACATTTTATGAAGAAATGAAAAGGACTCTATATATCCAAATGTGTGTGGGGGGTGTGTGTGTGTGTGTTTGTGTGTGTGTGTGTTTGTCAAGATATACTTAAAGTGCAACTTATTCCAATAATGTAGTTATTACTAAAAACGTATTTGGAACTCCTCTTTGGAGGACGAGGTCAGTTTTCTCAGTAAAATGTGCAGGTCTGTGTTATGATTATCTAGGTTGAGCCAAATGTGATGGATTTCACTTAAGACACAATTTTTGTATGGTAATCAAGGCTAGACCCCACCGGGGCCCCAGCGTAATTAGAGCCTGTCTTGAGATAATTCCACTTTTCAAAACTTGAGACTTGCTTTAAACACACACACACACACACACACACGCACACACACACAATCTTATTGAGATATAATTCCAGATAGCATACAATTCATCCATTTAAAGTATACATTTCAATTGTTTTTAGTATATTCAGAGTTGTGTAGCCAGCACTGTAGTGAATTTTAAAAACATTTTTATCAGTTCAGAAAGATACTCCATACTCATAAGCAGCTGCTCCTCATCATTCTGAGGGAGCCACTAATCTACTTTCCACCTCTGGAAGTTTGCTTATTCTGGACATCCCATGTACGCAGAACTGTACACTCTGTGGTCCTTTGTGTCTGGCTTCTTTCACTTAAGCATAATGATTTCAAAGTTCATCCATTGTTATAGCTTGTATCAGCGCTTCATTCTTTTTTTTAAGTTTTAAAATTGTTTAAACCGATTTGTATCAACTTGGTACTTTGTAAGAAAAACACTCTCAAAGACCTGTTCATGAATAATTTATTTTTTCAATCAGTTGAACATATATAAATGAATACTTGTTAAATACAAAATATTTGTCCCAAGAACAAATATATTTTATGGCATGGAAAAATTAGATTTTGCCCTACTATTCCTAGGAAGAATGGAATCATATAATGTGGGGGATCTTTTGCTTTCTTTTTGAGGCAACCTCTGTGTAATGGTGATTTTTTTCAGAGCAGAAATGTCAGCTCTTTACAAAATGGGAAAATGCGGTAGAAAGAAGTTTCTGAAAGATGGAAAAAGCTAAGCAGTCCCTGATGGAAGGAGATTCCCAGGCACATGAGAGACCCAGTAACAGGAAGAGAGAAGAGATTGGGAAAGAAGAGATAAGTCAAGGGAGGTGACATATTCAAAAATAAAAAGCTTATCTTATGTCCACCCAAAATTTATATTTTGAAGCCTTAACCTCTAATGTGATAGGATTTAGAGATGAGACTCTGAGTGACAGGAGTAAAAGAAATCATGAAGGTGGGGCTCACATGATAGGATTAGTGCCCTTATGAAAATAGGAAGAGACACCAGAGTGCTCTCCCGACATGAGAGCAGAGAAGAGGCCAAAATCTGAGGGTCTCACCAGGAACTGACTTGGCTGGTGCCTTGATCTTGGGTTTCTCAGCCTCCAGAATAGTGAAAAATAAATGTCTCTTATCTAAGCCACCCAAGCTATGGTATTTTGCTAAAGCAGTCCTAGCAGACAATTACATGGGTATTTTAAAAATTTTATACTGTGCTCCATATGAAATCCTTAATGAAAACTCCGTTTCATTTTGTGTAAATGGAGGAAGTGCTCAAGGCTATTTTGAGGGTTTTGTGTGAGGATCACAAGAGAGTCCTTCCCAGGACAGAGTTCTGTTTCTGTGCAGGGCCCTGGGTAATATCTGACCAGATGGGGTTGTATGCTTCCTGTGTTTCTTCCAACTTCCAACATCCTCCCCTGGAGCCCCTCACAGCTTGTTGCCAGCCAAGTGAATCACTTCCTTCCCTATCAGTGCTGATGTGTTAACTTTGGGGAAATCTCAGTACAACGATCCCTAGCCAAATCTTAAGAAACACCATGGTTGGCAAAATCACAGCTGATAAAATCAGTTTCATAGCAAATATGGGATTAGGGGAAAAACAATAAAAGTGGCTTTGAATGTATGTGTGAGTGTAAAAAATAAATAACGTTTGTAGAAAACATCCATTCTTCAGAACAAAGCAAATTTCTCATCATTGTAACTCTGCTCAGGTAGATGAATGCTCACAATCTTCAGCTATTCAGGGAACACTGCTGCTGGACATTGAGGGACCATGACATTTCAAACTAATCCTCATGTGCCTGAAACTCAACATCTTTTTAACTTGCATTCTCTCTTATTTTATTCTTTTTGTGGGTTGAGAAACAGCGTGGGGCAGTGGTGAGGTGACCCTGGTTTGAAGACTGAGTTTGAAGATCAGCTGTGCATTATACCACTCCTATGACCCATGGAAGGATTCCATTAACTGTCTGCCCCTCATCTGTAAGTCTAGATGAAAGTCATACTTACCCGGGGCACCTGGATGGCATGGTCCATTGAGCTTCTAACTCAGGTGGTGATTTCAGGATCGTGAGATGGAGCTCTGCATAAGGCTCCAGATTTAGGGTGGAGTCTGCTTAAGATTCTCTCTCCCTCTCCCTCTGCCTCTCCCCTGCCTTTCTAAAATAAATAAATAAATCTTAAAAGTAGAAAAGAAAGTCATATATCTTGAGAGTCTTCATGAGGATGACTTGATGCCAATGAGAGTCTGATGCACAGGAAGCACATGTATGCCTTTGCTATGTGTCTTTTTCAGAGGCTAGACAGGATGTTGGTACAACCATTGGCTGTTTCACATTGGCTTAGGTATTCAGGGGTGTGATATCTTGTCTATGGACTAGAAGGTGGTTGCTAGAGATTCCTTTCATCCCTACTTAACGTCTGGCCCAATGACCCATACTCATACAAAACCCTCCTTTCTTGTTGAGCAGATCACAGAAATACCAGACTCTGAGACTGGCATGGAATATTCAGAGTTGTGACTGTGACATTTGACTCTTTTATAATTACCCATCCATAGACAATGCCCTCTTGGGAATTGAGAGCAGGACCTGAGAAACTTCAAGCCCCTAGTGTCACAAGACCCCAGAATTAACACAGTACCAAACCAAAGACTACCTAAGGTAAGCAGTGGTCTGTGAGATTATAGGTAGTTTTAATTTTCCTCTGCTTTTGTTATAATAAATAACAATGTAGTTGGTGGAAAAGAATGAAGAAGGTATACTCAAGACTGAATATTTTTAACCTTTCTGGGAGGACAAATCTAAAAGGAGGAAGGAAATGAAATATCACATACACACACCACACAGAAATAATAATAGTTGAAATTAATTCAGTAACATCAATAACATTCTTTTAATATCTTCTTTAAATATTTTCTTTACACATGTCATGTACTCCTTTGTACCAAAAACACAAAAAATAAACTTAGCACATATCGTATTTTTTAAAATTTTTATTTATTTATGATAGTCACACAGAGAGAGAGGTGGGGGGCAGAGACACAGGCAGAGGGAGAAGCAGGCTCCATGCACCGGGAGCCTGATGTGGGACTCGATCCCGGGTCTCCAGGATCGCGCCCTGGGCCAAAGGCAGGCGCTAAACCGCTGCGCCACCAGGGATCCCACATATCATATTTTTAATGCCATTCTTTATTCTCTTTCCTTTCTTCATTCTGCACCTCAGCCAAACCCCTGCCTTGTACACTCTGCCAACACTTGTTAGAAACATAATAAGCACTCTTTAAAAGTTTTCTCCATGTTTAAAGTGTCTTAATCATATAGATGTAAAGACTTATCTTTCGTTTTGCCCCCATTTTTAAAAAAGATTTTATTTATTTGAGAAAGAAAGAGAGCACAAGCTGGAAGAAGGAGACACACACAGAGAGAGAGAGAGAGAGAGAAGCAGATTCCCAAGCTGCACAGGGACCCCAACGTGATGCTCCAACCCAGGATGCTAGAATCATGACCTGAGTCAAAGGCAGACACTTAACCGACTGAGCCATCCAGGTGCCCCTATTTTTTTTTACCCCATTTAAAAAAATAGATTACCTTATACTCACTTTTCTGCATCTTTTCTCCCTCCATTTAATGTATTAGGAAAACAAACAAACAAGTCAATTGGACTAAATCTAATTCATTGTGTGTGTGTTTTTTTTTTTTAAGATTTTATTTATTTATTCACGAGAGACACAGAAAGAGAGGCAGAGACACAGGCAGAGGGAGAAGCAGCCTCCCTGCAGGGAGCCCGACTTGCGACTCTATCCCAGGACCTCAGGATCACGCCTTGGGCTGAAGGTAGGCATTTATCTGCTGAGCCATCCAGCTGTCCCTAATTTGTCATTTTTGAATGCTTCAAGTACTTCGATGATGTGGATACACAGTAATTGACCATTCCTCTGGCTTTTCTTGTTTGTTTGTTCATCTTACTGGTATCAAGTGAGAGCTTCTTCCTGAAATTTGCATTTTCCTGGCAACCTATGAGTTTACACATCTTTTCTTACATTTGTTGGCTGTTTTAAGTTTCTTCTTCACTGAAATTGTTATGAATGGTCATGGTTGTTTAACTCTTTTGTGTCATTTAGAGGAGCTATTTGCTTCTTCCCCCAAATATAATATTTGCCTATTTGTTTTATGTGTGGTATGATTGATCATTCAAAATTTATCAATTTTTCACAGGCAAAAGTATCTTGTTTTTTTCTTTATAGCTTTGGAGTTTCTAGTGTGCATTATACCACGCTCGAAAATATTTCCTGCTTCTGGATTGTACATACTGTCTTCAGGACTGTCTCTGAGAGTTTTATTAATTCATGTTCTACATTTAAGGCTTTAATCCATCTGGAAAATATTTTCATATTTTGTGTAAAATCGAGGTCCAATTTTATTTTCTTCCAGATGGGTAACCAGTTCGCCAGCACCATTTATTAAAAAATCTGTTCCTTTCCAACTGAACTGAAATACCAACTGAGTTCTCATATGGACCGGGATGTATTCCTGGATTTTCTATTCTTCTCTCATGATTCCAGTGTCTCTTCTGGCCAATGCCATATTGATTTCATTACAGTGTTTTTAGAATAGTCTTCATCCTGGCATGGCCAGTGCCCCTCTCTATCTTTCCTTCCCATTAAAAAAATGTAGCTATTATATGAGAGCTATTTTCCATGTAAACTTTAAAAGCATTTTACATAATCATTAAAAATGATTCTCCTGGGCTCTAACTGAAATATTAGTGTATTTACTAATTGAGAAAGCTTTTATATTTTATGATCTTAAGTCTTTTATCCAAAGGGATGGCATACCTTGCCATTTATTTAGATATTGTTTGATCTTTCAAGAGATTATATAGTTTTATCAACTCTAGCGAATGTCATTTCTATGATATTCTTCTTATATCTTTTATAATTTATTTCTACTTTTATAATTGAATTTTTGTTTTCCTATTTCTGTGCATAGCTGCCTATTGCTAACTTGCAAATCGTATTATATGTTCTATTTTTTTTGTTTTTCAGTCCTTTGGGATTTCTGAGCAAGAAATGGGATCATTATAAAATAGTTTTAGTTCTTTTCTTTCAGCATTTATGTATTGAGTAAAGGTAATGTTAAATTATAATTGTAATGACAGGTAATATCCCAGTCTGATTTTTTAATTTTAGTTTAAATAACAAACATTATCCATTTAAGAGAATATTTTCTGCTGTGTTTCATATTTTATATTTTATTTGTTTTCTTTTTTCATTGTTCACATAATATTTTATTTAAAAGATTGGTAAATTTGGGGGCACATGGCTGGCTCAGTCGGTAGGTAGAGTGTGCGACTCTTGATCTCTGGGTCATGAATTCAAGTTCCATGCTGGGCATGGAGCCTATGTAAAATAAAAATATAAACAAGTCACCTCAAAATTGCTAAATTTATCAAGTATCACTTCAGTATTGATCTATTTGCATATGTTTTGTTCTTATGTTCTTGATATAATGTATTATGCAGATAGATTTCTTGATATGAACCATCCTGGTTTCCTGGAATAAACCTTACTTGGTCATAATGTAGTGTTCTTTTAATAACTTTTCAGGATCAACTTTCTATATCCTATTTGAATTGAGATTGTACAATATTTTTCCTTCCTGTGGCATCTTCATTGTGTTTTGTTTTTAAAGTTAAACTATATACATGAGTGAATTGGATAAGTGTCTATCTTTTTATTAATTGGTGGCTTAAATAACTTTGGAATTACCTATTAAAGATTAGATAAACTTAGCTGGTAATTCACTTAATCTTGGTGCCTTTTACTGTCCTTTCTATGATAATTAGCCTAACAGGTTTTCTACTTATTAATGGGTCGGTTTTAGCAATTGACACATTGCTAGGAAGTCAGCTGTTTCATTCAGATTTTAAGTTTATTGCCAGGGAGTTGTATGGTTGACAAAATGTTAATGGAAAACGTAGAAAAAATATAATTCCATCCATGATGTTACATAATGTAAATAGGCAAAATTGGATATGTAGTTGGTCATGTCCTAGATGATATAAATGAAAAAAATGATTGGATTTGAGGATAGGCTGTTGGGTATTATTTTCCCTGTGGGTTTCTGCTGTTTTAATAGGATATCAGCAATATTCTTAAAAAGATGAAGCATTGTACTATCACAGTTAAGAATGTGGGTACTGAATTTGTACATGCATGGACTCATGTGCTGGGTCTGCCAGGTGATCACTGGATGAGGTGGACCAGTTACTGGGATTCATCTGGCCTCAGTAAAATGGGTTAATAATAGGACCATCCTCTTAGGGTTGGTTTTAGAACCAAATGATGCAATGCCAGTGCAAAAGAGCTCAGCACAGTGTCTGATGTTATTTTCTCCGACTTACCATTAGTTATTGTCATCAGAAAAGCAAATTTCGGGAGAACATTGTGGCTGCGGTGTGGTTTTCATCACAACTGATACCCCTTACAATACTATTTAGCCTGCCCAGCCTTAAGGGATGAGACAGTCAAAATGAATGGTTTTGTGGTATAACTACTTTGGTTGTTTTAAACTTACAGGCCCTGACAAGTAAAGAGTTCAGTTGAATTTGAGTTGATATGCATGTGGCAGAGACCTCCAGGCAGAGGTGTCAGTGACAGAGAGAAATAGAGAGAGAATAAATAGGCCCAGCTAGGAAAAGCTGGAGGAATTTTGAGAGAAGCAGCAGAGTATCATTGGCAGGGATGCCAACAGTTTTAGGGCTGTCGGAGTTTAAATCTTGTTTCTACCCACTACTAGTTGTGTCTTTGAGACTTAAGGTTTTCACATTTAAAATGTGGCAAATAATAGCCCTTGCCTCATAAATTTAGTTTGATAATTAAACCAGATGGTTACATGAAAAGTGCTTGACACATAGTTGGAAATCAAAAAAAAAAATTATATTGAGAGATGGTTGAAGCAACACAAATAAATGAAGACTCTCAGATAAAACATGGGATGGGGTAGCATAAGTTCCAGGATGGCTTCACGAACTATATATGTAGTCAGCAAGAGAGATGAGGGATAGGATTTCCTAAGTGGCCTGATGCCTAAATGAGAAAGATAATGGAGAAAACAGTATATTGCATTTTCCTTATTCCCTCCTTAAACTTGTAACCAGATTTGGAAGATGTCCATGTTGGTCAGGGGCATGGTATTCAAAATCCAATTGGATATTCTGGGTATTAGTAGTTACAATTTTGGTAATTGAAAAGTGGCTATAGGTGTGCAGACATATATTTAGAAATGATCTTTTGGAGGAAAGTAGAGGGACTTACCCAGGGATGGTAACACCAGTGTATTGTGGAGGCAAGCAGATTTAATAAGAATAGATATTGGGGGTGGGGGGCACCTGGGTGGCTCAGTTGGTTTAGTGTCTGTCTTGGCTCAGATTATGATCCTGGGGTGCTGAGTTGAGCCCCACATTGGGCTCCCTGCTTAATGGGGAATCTGCTTTTCCCTCTCCCTCTCCCTCTGCTCCTGCTCATGCTCTCTCTTGCTCACTTGCTCACTGTCTCTCAAATAAATGAATAAAATCTTAAAACAAAAGAATAGATACTGAGGAAAGGCTACTGGGGGAAAATATGAGATAAAATGATTGACATACATCATTGATGTATGTAGTTGTTTTTTTTTTTTTTTTAGATTTTTAAAATTTATTTATTCATGAGAGATACAGAGAGAGAATGAGAAGCAGAGACACAGGCAGAGAGAGAAGCAGCCTCCATGCAGGGACCCTGACACGGGACTCTATCCCTGGTCTCCAGAATCACCCCCTGGGCCGAAGATGGCACTAAACCGCTGAGCTACCTGGGCTGCCCTGACATATGTAGTTTTAAAATGATTATTTTACTGTAGTTAAAAAAAATTATTATCTTTTCTCAAAGTTGTTTTATCTTTTAAGTGGGTTATGTTCAATCAAGGGACATGATTTTTATGGGAAGAGAAAGAGGATTTACTACAGTAAGAGTCTAAGGGAAAAATCTAGAGCTCTAGAATAGGGTTCCTTTACTTAGATGTGAGGAGACATAACTGTGGCTACGACTGCTAAAATTTTTCTGTATACATGTGATTTGCCCAACTTCCTTGACGTTTGTACCCTGATGTTCCCTTTATAGCAGTAAAATAACCTGAGCCCTTTAGAGGGATGACCAAGCATACTTTGCTGGAACAGATCAGGTAACAAGGAAAAGACAAGGAAAAAGCCCCTAATGCATTGTCTTTGGATCAGAATTTTTGCTTTCTGGAATAGAAGGCAGAAAGATATCAAAATAACAGCAAAACCCAACTAGTTTATCATCTGGGCTATGTTTTTAACAGAGATGATATCTCTGGATTCCTGCTCAAAGAGAGGGTTATATCAGGGGGATTGGAAGAAAAATGGGAAAAAGATCCAGAAAAATGAGCTGGAAATGAGAATATGAACAAAGAGATACCATTTATCAACTGCCAATTAAAAAGAATTATAGTATCTAGTATTATCTAGGATAAATGGAGAATGGAACTCTAATTTACACATTACTGGTAGGGATATTCATCAGCACAGACTTGCTGGACTCATATTTGGTAATGTGTACAGAAAGCCTTAAAAATGTGCAAACTTTCAAATCCATTGTTTTAGTTAGGATTAGTTCAGCAGTATCTGATAGAAAACCAAGTTCAAAGTACTCAAATAAGATAAAAGTGTATTTCTCTTTTTTGGAAGTGAGGAGTCCAGGGCTGATACAGCACTTCATAGAAGGTACCATGGACCCAGAAGAAAGCTTGCATCTTGTTCCTTGACCAGCCTGGGTAAAATCTTCTCATGTCCTTGGAGGCTCTTTTAACCCCAGCCATCCCATCAACCCTCTGACAAAAAGAAGACAAAAAGAAAACTTAGCTTTTAAATGACACTTTGCAGAAGCCACATACTATACTTCCATTTAGATCCCAATACCTAAAGTTTCCGGCTGAAAAGGTGGCTGAAAAATGTAGCTTTTATTGTTGGTATCTATGTACTCACTGAAAATTCAGGGTTCAAATACTAAAATAAAAGCATGAAAGAACTACTGGAGATGGTTTAGCAGCAGTCTCTGACCTATTCCATTATGAATTTATGTAAGGAAATACTCATAAAAATACATATATATATATGTATGTGTATACACATATATATGTATATTATATATGCATGTATACACAGCTAATATTGGGAAAATCTGAAATCATCTAAGACCTCCAACAGGGAAATGGTTTAACAAGTATCATACATATGTATATAGATGCTCTGCAGCCATTAATATGGTATATAAAAATTATTATCCTAACCTGAAAAATAATTGTGATGCATTAGCAATTAAGAAAAATGTTGTACAAAATGGTATGGCTGGTATCATCCAAATCTGTAAGAAAAAGTATGAGAAATAAAAGTCAAAATGGATATATATTACATGTTAATCTCCATCATCAATTGTTGAAAGTATTGACAATTTCAGTTTTCTTCTTTCTACTTCTTTATATTTTCTGAATTTCTCTCCAATGGGTATACATATGTCATCAAATTAAGAAAAATCTCCAACCAGGATTTCATAGTTCCTTTGCACTACCACAGACCTTCACATCTTTGAGATCCTATTTTTCAAACTATCACAGTGATCTGCTGATTCTCCCACTTTTGACCTTTTTATACTAATCCTTCCTAAGTAAAATTAGCAACATTAATTTCCCAATAACTCTTATCATTCTTTCTTTGATAACCTCAAGCACTCTGCAATTGTGTCTTGGATTAAAATAAATAAACATTTCTTTCCTCCAACTTCAGAGTTCTTTGCTAGATGTTCCAAAACTGCTTTGCTCACTTCATCCTGCCAATTACATCTGTCCTGCCAGATGTGCTATCTGCTGGTTCCAAATGCGTCCAGCCTCCTCCTGTTCTATTGATACTCGTGTTAACTATGTCAAAAGTGCCCATCTTTCTCTATCTTTGGTTATTGAAATCCATCTTCCATAATCTTTAAGGTTCTTCTTAGATGCTATCTCCTCCCTGAAGCAATTCCAATAGATGTGATCTCCGCTAACTTTTTAAAATAGCAGTGGCTATCTTCTGTCTTATATAATAGCTATTTTTGGATTTGTCTTCTCCCTTTTGTTGGAATCTTGCAAATTCCCTTAAGCCCAGGTCTCCATGCTATTCATCTTTGCATCTCCCCATTATGCCTGTCGCAGAACTTAAGTACAATAGAAGCTCAGTTAATGTTCACTGAACTAAGTTTAATTGAATAAAATTTACATGTGGTGATAAGGAGGTTACCATTGCCACAGGGAAAGGAGAGAGGGAGAACAGAGAAGTAAAGCGATGCTGAGAGGATGTTTCAGAATTGTAAAAGAAAGAGGCAGTGTGAAATGAAATAAGAGTTTCTGAAGAATAAAATATTACTGAACTTTAATTAAATGAAAAACATTAGATGTAGGGAAAATTTTGTTTTAAAAGCAATAATCAAAGTTTTTCATTATTATGCATGAAGTTCTCCCTAAAATTGATACTTGGTCTTATCTTGAATACTTCTAGGCACACGGAAATTTACCTCACATGGTAAGTTTATTTCCTTAGAGCACAACTCTAATTGATAGAAATGTCTTTGTATTGAGACAAAATAAGCCATTAGTTTTGTTCATTTTTTCCATTTTATCTCAAATCTTCCTTCTCTGTAAGAGCCCTTCATATATTTTATTAAAACCATCATGTGCTCTCCAAAGTGTTTCATCTCTTAGACTAAGCTCCTTGATTTAATTCCCTCATTTCTCATTCCTCCTTCCAAAGTACTCACTGAGGAGCCTATCTTTGCCAGAGGATAGTATTCTCCCACTGCTATTATTAGATCTGATGGTGCATGTTGCCCATCTTGAACATACAGATTGCCTAGTATTATATCACCAGTATTCTACACTCTCCCCAAAAATACATAAAATTTTTCAATTCTATGAAATGTGAAGTAAAGCATCTTTTAATGAATAGCTGTTTATATTGACTATTGAACGTGATTCTCAATACAAATTCCTAACTCTTCCCTTCCAACCAGATTGCCACCCCCAAACTATTTCTTAGAAACTATGGAAGCACCAGTCGTATCTGTAAGAAAGAGAAAGTCCAGAACAGGTGAGTGAATCTAAAAGTTACTCCATGACTGCCTCAGAGGCACAGATGTGTAAAATCAACAACGGGCAATGCTTGCAAAATGAATCAATCCTTAAGCAATTTCAAATTCTGCCTTATGTTTTTTTCTGTTAATCTCATCTCATCCAGGAAGCTACAGTGTCAGAAGTTTGGAAATTAGAAAAAGAGCATAGTTGAGTTCACAACTTTCTAAAGGAGGACAACTTACGTTTTGTGATTTACTCTCAGGCCATGATAAATACTAAGTTCTTACCTGTATCTGTCTATGACATATGTATTAGACATACAGGAAACAGGAAGTGAATGAATGAATTATATACAGCGCACAGTTTTTGTAACCATATGAAGAATCCTTTCATTTTTTTTTTTTTAAATTTTATTTATTTATGATAGTCACATAGAGAGGGAGAGAGAGAGGCAGAGACACAGGCAGAGGGAGAAGCAGGCTCCATGCACCGGGAGCCCGATGTGGGATTCGATCCCGGGTCTCCAGGATCGCGCCCTGGGCCAAAGGCAGGCGCCAAACCGCTGCGCCACCCAGGGATCCCTGAAGAATCCTTTCAGAGACAAGAGAAATTTTCTTCATTGTGGGGTGATGATGGATGTCATTTAAACAGGAATTAGGTAGCCTGGATGGCTCAGCAGTTTAGCGCAGTCTTCAGCCCAGGGTGTGATCCTGGAGACTGGGGATCGAGTCCTACGTCAGGCTCCCTACATGGAGCCTGCGTCTCCCTGTGTGTGTGCCTCTCTCTCCTTCTGTGTCTCTCATGAATAAATAAATAAAATCTTTTTTAAAAAATAAATGGAAATAAAAAGTTGATACAAAGATCAGAAACCTAATGAATACTGTTTCCTTCTCTATCAGTTGAAGAAACTGACCATATTTAGAACTAAAAAGGCACCAAGTACCTCTTTTTATGTATAAGGGGATAAAAACCAGAAGTCAAATATCTTGTACAAGGTCAGCCCCTATTTAGTTCCAGAATTGAGATGAAGACTCAGGTGTCCTGACTTCCAATTCAGCAGTGTTTCTGCCACAAAAAGGGAAAGATATTTTTCTTTTTGGCTTACAATTTCAAACATAACATAGTCACTAGGATAAACCATAAGGAGGCCGAAGAGGGAAACCACCGAGAGCGACATGGTACCACTGTTGCAGAGGAATCAAGAGTGAGGCAGGAAAAGATAGCGCAGACATCAGAGGTGCCAGTACAATGCCTGCAGAATAGGGACACTGATGACTTCAGCAAATAGAATAAGAAACAAAAATAACTTAGGTTCTTGAGGGTTTTATTAGACTGGTGCAAGAGAAAGAAGAGTTACAAATGTATTATTTTTATCTCGATATTGAGAATACCCAATTTCAATGATATTAATTTCATTGACTGATTTGACACCAACTGAGTAGTTAAGGGAAATAAAAGGATAATCCTGAGTCCTCAAAGGAAACAGAGTAGCTCCTCCTGATGGTATCAAGCCAGACTCATTCACTGCTATTCGTAACCCTTGAAAAAGGTCCCACTGGGCCAAACTCTGTGGATTAGTTGGTATCTTTCTATATCCTTAAAAATATTGATGGAAGATTCTAACAGCCTGTCCCAGGGGCTGGCAATATATAGCCAAAGACAAAGCTTCTTGCCTCCATTTGTATTGTTTGGCTTTCTTCAGATTGCAACTTTGACCAGGACAGGAGTGGGAATTTCCTCTTTTCCTCAACCACCACACTTCTGCAAAGCCATTGCCATGGCCAAGGTCAAGGCTTGGGGAGGGTGGGAAGGGATGTTGCTAACATCTGTTGATGATGATGGTCTGCACTGAAGTTTTGTGTTATTTTTTTTTCTTCCTCCTTGGGACTTTGCTATGCTGATAAATAAAGAAAAGAAGAAATATTGTTTCTCTGTTACATTGTTCCAAAATGGAACTAATTAGACCATTTGGGAAAGTGGCATGCGGTTCAGAGAAACAGACATCCTGTATTTTCTAGGACAGTGCTGATTCCAAATATACATTCTTAATGTTTTTGTAAACGTATGGCATATGCTGAAAATTTAATGTTCAGGGGTCTCAGCTACATCTTCTTTTCTGGATTTTGTATAAAACATGGTGTGTGTGTGTGTGTGTGTATGTGTGTGTGCTTTTTGGTTTGAGAATATGAATGCTGTATACACTGGCCTGTATGCTACTCAAAGTGTGGTCCCCAGACCAGCAGCAGAATCACCAGGGAGCTTGTTAGAAATGCCAGTACTCCAGCCCCATTCCTGGAATTTCTGTTTGAACAGGTTCTCCAGGTGACTCTTTTGCATGATACAGATTGAGAAGCACTTCTGTAGGGTACAGTTTTCATAATTACCAATTTTTTATATAGTCTATATGCCAACTGAATCTTTTGACGTAGCATGAGAATGTTGGAGCCAATATGACTCCAAAAATACAATTCAGAATTTATGAGGTCATTTGAAATGATAAAGAGAGACTTTCTCAATAGTCCTGTTTTTCCAGCAAAATGGTATTTATAAAGTCCTGTAATGACCTATATAAGGCATACACCGCTGTGACTCCATACGCTGTCTTCTTCTGTGAAAGCATGGGCACCAGGAAGAGGTGCTGACTTGGTAAAGATTGGTTAACTACTTTTCTGGAAAGGTTAATGACTCTTGCAGCTCTTACTACCTGACAAATATATATAAGACAATAGAGTACTGGCAAGGATAAGGTCCTGGCCAGCCACCTTATTCTTTTTTCTACTTGAAGGTAATACAGTTAACCCTTGAACAACATAGGTTTAACTGAGTGGGTTCACTTACACACAGATTTTTTCCCATAAATACAATAGTCTTGTAAATGTATTTTCTCATCCTTATGACTTTCTTAATAACATATTCTTTTCTGTAGCTTACCTTATTAATCATAAGAATATAGTATATGATACATGTATCATACCAAATATGTGTTAATTGACTGTTTATATTAGGTTTTTGATTAACAGTAGTTAAGGTTAGGGGGAATCAAAATGTTCAGGTGAATTTTTGACTCTGTGGGTGTTGGCACCTCTAAACCCCATGTTGTTCATCTGTAATTCTGCTCAAGTGGTCTATCCATTGACAAGAGATTAACATCTATTTACGTTGCAATTAATGAAAGAGATACATGATGGGACCTGTACCAAATATTTTATTTGGATTATGAAGGCTTTGCAATGTGTTCCTGACACATAGAAAGGATCACAGTATCTTAGGCATGCCAAGTGGGGGCATGCCAAGACTAATAAGATTCTCTACTATATGCCAAATGTGTTATATAAATATATATATATATATATATATATATATATATTTATATATATAACACTGAAGTGTTTCTTACAACAAATCACTGTAGTGGGTGTTCTTACAACAAATCACTATTATTTATCCACTATTACTATTTTCATCTTAAAGATTAAGAAACTGAGGCTCAAGGGAAGGGTTGTCAGATGTCACACAGCTTGTCTGTGATGGAGCCACCAGTGGACCCTGTTGCTATGGTCTTTCTCCAAATTCACACATCTCTGGTATGCTGTAGGTTTGAACCTAGGAATGAAGCATTCTCTGGAATTTACCAACAACATCATGTACTCTGAGGAGGAAAGGATAACAAGTCAGAGAGGAGAACGAATACTCAAATATCATCTTCTCAAAGAGTCTTTCTCTGGTTAGTCTCTCTAAAATAGGAACTACCTTATCTTTCATATCACCCAGTCCCACTTTGTTTTTCGTATCACAACCTGATACAACACACATTTGTTTGTCATCTCTCCAACTGGAATATAAGCGCAATGGTTTTGTCTGTTTTAGTTACATCTATACAACCAGTACCTACCTAGAACAGTATTTGATTCACAAGTAGGTAGTCATTGAGAGACTGACCATATAACAAACAATGGCCATTATCCTATCTAAAAAGAGAACTCTGGATTAGGACCTGCAATAACCTGTCCAGGAATCCAGTCCTTTATCTTTAGTAAGCAACCAGGAAGCCAGCCTGCTTGCTGGAAGTCAGACCGGCAGGAGGCCACATTGCTATCTCTAGTGATAATCCAGGAAGCAAAACCACTTATAATGATCAACCCAAAACACCCTGGAATTAATTAATAATTTAAGTTTTCCTAATTTCTGTCCCTACTTCCAATTAAGATCCACCAGCGAAAGCCAAGGATGAACCCATAATCAATCACACAGGATGACCCATTTCAAGTAATCCTCCCCACCCTTATGCCAACAGTCTCCAATGAGGGCACACCTGAAGTCTTCCTCTTTTCTCACTAGGAAGCCTCCTGACTCCTCTGTCTGCCTTTGAGTCTCATCAAAACACAAGTGATAATGGCTGACTCCCTTGTGACAACAAACTCAGAAATAGTTTTTGTTTTTGTATTTGGTTGGTCTTTGCTTATTTTCACATCAGTAATAGATGTTGAATAATGAAGGAATGGGTATAGCATGAGTTGTGAAGACCAATCAGAGAAGCTTATGAAATCTGTAAGAAGAGGAAAGTTTTATGAAATATACTGTTTATATTATCTATCTATCTATCTATCTATCTATCTATCTATCTATCTATCATCTGTGTGTGTGTAGAGAGAGAGATAGGGAGGGAGAGAGGGAGGGGGAGAGAGAGAGAGAGACAGAAGCAGTAAAGAAAGAAAAGCAAAGGGAAGATATGGAAGTGAGACTCACAGAGTGGCCCTGAGGGGCATGAAGAAATAATTTTGATGTTGAATCCCTGGAGAGAGGATAATTAACATTTTTTCCCCAAGAAAAATTTCAAAAGTAAGCCCAGATTGAGAGTATGAGAATCAGCAAGTGGTTTGGCACTACCTTGTTTTGTGTAGCTTGAAGGGTCAAAACTCCCAATGTTTCATTGGCCTAAGACCAATAAATCCAAAGATACAGGGATTCAAGAAGTATTAGCCCCTGAATATTATCAACCCTCATAAAGGTGGAACAACATTTACGATTAGGTCAAAGTTTGGCCATCAGCCTTTGGCAAGGCTGGCCAGAAATTGGTCCCAGAAGAGCATCCCAATGTTTGGATCTAGAGTCTAAGTTAACAGAAAGAGAGGTTAGCTGAAATGTATGTATCATTACAGACATCTTTTTTCATGCCTTGGACTGTAAATTTGTGTTAAAGGCTACGTCTCATCAGACTCTATTTTTCTGGCTGGTCCAGTTCACAGTGACCTATGTGCTGGTAATTTTGTATTCATGCATGCTGATGTCCAGGACACATCTCTGTGTTGGGTCAGGCAGCACACAAGGGTATTCTTGACCTTTTTATGCATAATATGCATGGCCTGGTCTTGACAGAATGTGATTAAGATAGAGAAATTAAAGGGCAAAAGTGAGATCCAGTTATTTTCAAAGCAACTGTAATATACCAGATCAATAACTTGCGCCTTGTTTTTACACCAATCTTTATGGTTTTTGACAGATTCCCCACTGCATTAAGTGCTATGTCTTTCTGTGTTATCTAGGCACCCTCCGACAGGTCAGCTGGTTCCACTGGGATTATTTCATACTGGGTTGAAGTGTAATGGTTCATTCTGGGCATGCTGAAAGGCAGGATTTGTAACAGTGTGTGAGCCCTGTGATTCACTGGTGAGATTGTGATGATGAATTACTTGCCTGAGGGGTAGACACAAAATGCTATGAGATAAACCAAGGCTATTATCCAAGCTTTCTTTGGTGTGTTTGGGTCGTTTTCAGCTGTGGATGCTGGTTTTTTTTTGTTGTTGTTGTTGTTTTTTGTTTTTTGTTTTTTTTGTCAAAGATGGGTTGGAGAGAAGTCTCTTGCTGGTCAAATGCTAGAAGCACAAAGATGGAACATGTTTTCATTCTAAGATTATGAGGCAGAAACCAATCTCTTGACATTATCTGGTCACTTTCAGGCACCTGGCAGTACTTCATTTAAGTACCATGAGAAAATGCTTTGAATATGTATGGTTCAACATTGTGTAATATTATTATTAATAGATTTACTGTACTGTCCCTACAAGAATTCCAGAATTATCCATTGGCAGACTATTTCTGTGTCTCAGAACTATTAAAAGCCAGTTTGTTTTTTCTTATATCTCATCTCAATCATTCCTTCTTTGTCTTGTCTTGTTCTTCTTTAATAACAGCAGAAAAGCAATATTTATACTAACTCTTACCCTGTAACTTCAGAGGATCCAAAGGCTCAAGTGATTCTGTATTAATCAACGTAAACTAATCCTCTTTGTGGCCACAGATAAATCCCACAATCTCAGTGGCTTAACGCAAGAAAGGTTAATTTCTTGCCACAAGCAAAGTTTGTTACATATGGGGTGACCTTCCTCTATCTTGGAGTGACGCCATTTTGAACATGTGGTCTCCAAGACCTTCACAGCAGTGAGGAAGGGCTGAAGGTATGAGATAGAGGGCCATTTGGGAGGTGCTTGACAATCACTCATATCCCACAGGCCAGCTGCATTTCCCTATCCAGAAATGGAGAGTAACAGTTTGATATTTGGTGGATGCTTGACAAGCATGAGCAGTTTTTGCCATATTTCTTTCAATCTTTTCCAAGCAAATACTCTGTGATTTATGTGTTTGTTTGTAGGTCTTTATTGCCTGTGTTTTCCCCCCACCATCTAGCATTTTATTTCTCTCAGTTTACTTAGTTCCCTAGGACCTCAGAAGAGAATTTTCATTAATCTGAAATAGGGGTTTGTATTATCCATGATCCCTGGATCCATATCAAGACCCAAAGTAAATATTCAGTCTCAGTTACCTAAGTGGACGGCAGACATTGTTTTCATTTCCAACTTCAACTTCGCTGGAAACCATATAGGCTTTTCCTATCTAGGTTTTCCTCTTTGTTTTTGTTTATTTGTTTTTTAATCTCATGAAATCACCCAAAATGTTTGCATACACAGTCCACATTTCTGTCTCATTCTTTTTGTTTTGTGTAGACACCCTACTGAGGCCTCATGCACTGATGCCTAGTGAAGAGGATTTCTCAGAGAGCCCGTTCTTACTAAGTAGTCTAGAACGGGAATAGCTTAACTTTTCATGCAGTCATTGTATTTTATTATTTTCCCTTTTCAATAAAATGTGTGCCCTCTGGGATTAATTCACATTAGGAGGCAAGAATCAAGTTAAACACATCCATTAAAATGCATATGAAATGAAACAGCAGAAGATTAAAAGAGCCTGTATTTTAAAATACCAAATACATGGCCATTTTGCAAGGAAAAGCAAACAGTTAATAAAGCACAGAAGCTGTGCAAGGACTAGGCCTCTGTCCTTTTGTCACCTCATGAGAATCCCCTTGCATGAATTCCCACCATTCTTCTTGCTCGACATTTCACTTAGGAAACTGAAGCCTATGTGCAAAATTATTTTAAAATTAGTTGAAACTCTTGTGAATAGAACACCATGTTCCTAGCTAACCATGTGAAAAGTATATGAGTGAGACTGATCATAATTCTCTCCATCCTGAAAGAAGCCCTTCTTAAGCAGCAAACTCTCTTTTCATGTTTCCGAGAGACCCAGAGCTTCCTTGACCCACCAACTTTGACATTTGTTTTTGTTTAACCAGCATGTTGACCAGAACTTTGCTGTGCTTGAAAGGTGGAACTTCTCCATGATTGAAGCCTCATAGAGCAGTTGGCATTGAGGGAGAGCTAGAGAAAGCACACCTTGGAGCTGAACAGGTGGGGGCTAAGTACAGACACAGGCTCTAACAGCAGTGCCCCTGAAGGAAGGGGGGGTCACTCTCCTTATCTGAAAAATGGGCACAATGATTAACTTCAATTGTAGGATATTTATGAGTATTAACTAGAAATATCTAGGCACTAACCTGATACACAGTAAGAGCATAATAACTGATAACTCTTATTTGATTTTTCTTTTCTTTTCCTTTTCTTTTCTTTTCTTTTCTCTTTTCTTTTCTTTTCTTTTCTTTTCGTTTTTTTTTTTTTTTCTTTTTTTTTTTCCAGTATAGCTTTGGGAGACTCTTTCAACAGATTGCTTGTTTTGGGTTTTCTGGGTCCAGCTACCTCTCATTTGGTGAAACCCTGCACCATTTATTTTAGCTTTCACTTCCAAACACAGATAAGAAAAAGAAATCCACTCTGACTAAATGCTTTGCCCAAGGGCATAAAGTTATTGAATCACCCAGAGTCAAGGCATTAATCCTGGCTTATTGAGAAAGATGCAAATTTGGAAGCATGTTCCTTTTCGTTTTGAGTTGGAAGGAGCCTTGGATGTCATCGGGTCCCCACAGGCAGCCTAAAGGGACGTTGCAAGGGGGAAGATTATTTGAGAATATTATTCTTTTTGAGCTATAAGGAATCTTTGTCTATTACCTCGTTTCCATTAGCATTACAAAATGAAGGGCTTTCCTTACCACAAGCTTGAAAATCAGCCTGAGGTAGTAGGTGTTAGTTTTCTCTGGCCTGTGTATCAAGAGTTTCTGCTTTTCCCTCATCTGAGGGATAACCTTTGAAGGAAAAGACAACGAAATCAGGGAAATACTATGAGCTGAGTAAAAAGAAGAGATTTAAGTGAGAAGTTGCTATTATTACAATGGTGCATTTTATATTAGAAACTATAATCCCTGCGTACTGGGAATAAGGATCATGAATCAGCTGTAAAATCTTGGTTTATCCAATTTTAATTCACAAGATGTAGCAAATGCCTCCTATGTACTTAGCATTGCTACAGTGACAATGAGGGAAATAGGAGAAGCGTGGGCTGGAATCCCTGCCCTCACATTACACAAAGGGGTTCAGAGATAAAACTTACAAATATGAATTACTTATAAAATCAGTATCACAGAAATTAATTAATTGTCAAAATTTTGGCTCCAGATAGTAAATGTTATAGAAGAAAGGCAGAAAGAGGTACCAAGCGCTATCAAAACAGCTGAGGAGTTTATTTAAGGGAAAGATAAGGAGGTTTTATTCATTTCACATGAGGTATTCACCCGATATCAGGAGATGGTCAGCTCAGCAGGATCGAAGGACAAATGAGGTCAGGACTAGAGGCATAAATTCATTTGGCTCCTACATGAAGGAGATGGACATGAGAGAAATACATTTGCAAAATGGTCTTCAAGCAACATGAAAACATACGCAGAAGTTAATACAAATGTGAATTTAAAAAAATTCATACTTTAAATAATTTAATATGCTGCTCAGAAACATAATAAAAATCAAATAAAATTAAAAACAAACCATCGAATATATTCTAAACATAAATTTCAAACTATGTCACCATGCTTATGCTATGTTGTCAATACAGTTCATTTTGCGTAGCTATTAGATTAAATTTTCTGCTTCTGGATATATAGTTGGTCTTTTTGTGCAGGATCTGTGAGTTTGTCCTTTTGTTCTAAGTTTCCAATCATGGAAACTAGTATAAGCAAATTCAAGCCCACATCCCACAGTGAAAATATTATGATGTAAACAGTTCTAATGCTTCTTGGCAGCTTTGGGTGATATTGTACGGACTCAACTGTGAAAATGTCCAAGTACACTTGATACTGGGGGAAAACAGCTTAAAAATACAACCCCCCAAAAAACACCTGTTACTGTTTGTGACATTTTGTCTGTGAGAATCAAGATTATGTAGATACCATGTAGCTGAAACAAAATATACAGCTAAATTGAATGCTAGGTTTGATGAAACAGCCTGCTCCCCAAAGCTCACACGGTAAACATTTTAAGTCTTAAAGTTTGCCTCATTGTTCTCATCGGTTTATTTTTTAAGCAATAATTGCTGTTATGTAGAGTTTAAAATACATCAGTGCTGCACAAATAAACCTTTTCAAATATATTGAGAATGTGCATTTGATTTTTTTGGATAAGAGGATTCATGATTAAAAGGCATTTGAAAGCTATTGATTTAAGGGCAGAAAAGCTGAGGACTGGTTCTAAACCTTGGCATCTTTAGGTCTGAAGGAGATATAAAGGAGAAATAGATGTGCGGGGAGGGGGTCACGAAAACCAGAATTCAACAAAGAACAGAATTTATCGGTCTTATATTTCAGCAGCTTTAGTTTTCCATGATTATCTTTTTTTTTTTTTTAAGATCTTATTTATTTATTCATGAGAGACAGAGAGGGCGAGCAGAGACATAGGCAGAAGGAGAAGCAGGCTCCATGCAGGCAGCTTGACGTGGGACTCAATCCTGGGACTCCAGGATCACGCCCTGGACCGAAGGCAGGGGCTAAACCGCTGAGCCACCCAGGGATCCCCCCATGATTATCCTTTTGATGAAGCATTTAGAGGGCTAGAGTATCCCAAAATGGGATAATTAATTTCATAATAACTCTTAGATGACTCATATTTTAGGGTAAAACTAAAGCTTTCCTCACAATTAGTATGTGTGTCTCTAGCAGTAGCCCCACCCTGCCTGTGGTCAAAGGCCCTGTGGTACATCTGAATGCTGATGCTCTGGTTGGCAACCATTGCTGTCATCAAGGAATCAGTGTCTTAGGGATGTGAGGGGGCCTGAGTCATGAGATCTGGTAAGAGGACACAGAAGTCTTCTGGATGATGCTGGAGTTAGGAAACCAAAGAAAGAGCACTTGGAACAAGGTGTGATGAGAACAAAAAATCCTATGAAAACATTTTCTCACTTCTGGTTACTGGGAGAAGGAAATCCATTTGTTGATTCATTGCTGAGGTCAAGCAGATGCCACTGAGTGGTATTGCTCAGATGGGCAGCATTCACTTCAACCTAGCATGGTTCTTCTGTGACTAAGGAGACGTCCTGAAACAACTCTGTGTTGAGGTGGTAGTTAGGGTTGGGAAGGAAAGATGCCCACTGCAGCTTGCCAAGAATCAGAGCTTGAGGTAGAGGTAGAGCCAGGCAGATGGAGGGGAGTGGAACTCCATGAACCACTCCTGTTGGTAAGCATTTGCCAAGGTTTAGTCTGTGCCAGGCCTGATTCTAAGTCTTGTGGAGATGATGAAAAGATGTAAACACAGCTCTTGTCTTCCAGGAGCTTGCAAACTTGTGAGGACAAGATCAGTAAGTAATGGCACCATAGTATAATGGGGGCTTATAGGAAGTTAAGCATGGACAGGGGACAGGAACCGAGGAACATCCAGAGTAGTCTGGCCAGTCTTCAAAAGATCAGATATGCATGTGTCTAAGAGGGATGGAATAAGAAGGCCATTTTCAGATATAAGGGATAGTCACAAAAAGGCACAAGGTGGGCTGAGGGAAGCTGTATATGGACAATAGCAAAGAGGTACCTTCATCTGAGAACCTGGAAATGAAGCTGAAGACAAAGGACATGTAATACGTGAATGAACCAAGATCCTGGGCCTCAGCCAGCGTATATTCCACTCGTGGAAACAGAAAGACAAATAATTCAAGTAGGCTATACAACACAGAGGTGTAGTTGACTTTTCTATTGCTGGAAGCTGTAGTCAAATTCAAGAGAAGTGGAGAATTTAAGAGGTAATTTCATCTGTATGCCTGCCTGTGAGCAGATTGGAATAAACAAAAATCATAGAACTCCTTGATGAATCGCATACATTGGAAATAAGCAAGGTTTTCTTTGATCATGAGGAAAAATGTGGTGTTGTAAGTACAGTAATAAATCCTGAGAAACTGGTGTGATACGGGAAGAGAAAATTAACTTTAGGAAAAGAGCGAAGAGATCTTCCTGGAGGAGAGGAGGCCTTGTTATGTCTTTAAGAAAGAAGAGATGCTTATTAAAAAGTCCAGGAGGGTTAAGGACATTCTAGCAACAAAAACCAGTTTGTACAGAATCATAGAAATGAGAAGCTGGCAAACTTTTGGGTAGAGGGCTGGAGAGGGCGTCTGCCTGCAGAGAGATTGGCTGCTGCAGAGGACTGATCTTATTTTGTTGGCGTTAGGGAGCCCTTGATGGATTTTAAGCCAAGAAAGGGCAAGAAATGGAGAGTCTCAAGAAGAGCTTAATCAGTACTTTTAGCTAAGAAAAAGCGAATTAGGAAATGTGAGAAAACTCCATAATTTCCTTAGCCTGTGCATAGCTGATGCTTGACATATTGTTGAGGTCTAGTTTTATATTTCTGCTCTCTTTGAAAAGACAAATGGCGTTTTCAAGCCCACTGCTCCTGGTTCAATGAGTTGCCTGAAACTGGGGGAACAGTCCTAACCCTTGTCATAGCAGCTGCTTTCAAAGAAGGGAACGAGGCCCAGAGGAGACAGAGGTGGGAGGGAGACTGACTTTGTGAGGTGCACTTCTGTGCCTCTTCTTCATATTGTAACACATATCTGTATTACCTGCCACCATGTTATTTACTTAATTCCCTTTTTATCAAAAATATTTCCATGTATTTCTCTCTCTAGTTTTATGGCACACAGATGACTTTTTCTGATAAGCACAGGTTTTTATTTTATTTTATTAATTTTTTTTAAAAAGATTGTATTTATTTATTCGTGAGAGACACAGAGAGAGGCAGAGACACAGATAGAAGGAGGAACAGGCTCCCTGCGAGGAGCCTGATGTAAGACTTGATCCCAGGACCCCAGGATCATGACCTGAGCCAAAGGCAGTCGTTCTACCACTGAGCCACCCAGGCGCCCCTTGTTTTATTTTATTTTATTTTTTTAAGTACTTTAGTATTTTATTGACAATGCCGGATTAATTTCCAAAAACAGTTGTAGGTATTCCCATTCCTATGAAACACAGCGTGCAAGTGTTCTTCCCCTAACTCTTGCCAGCACTTTCTCTGATTTTCAAACAAACACATTGGATGGAGTTAATATGTTACTATTACTTGAGTTTTCCTTTCTCTGGGTATTAGCCAAATTAATCATATTCTCATATGTTTATGGATCATTAATATTTCCTCTTCTCAAAACTGTTCATATTCTTTGACATTTTAATATTGAGGTTGAAAAGTACTTTTCTTATTAATTTTTAAGAGTTTTTGGATGCTATGGATATTAACTTTTATTTGTCAAATGTATTTCCTTGTTGGGCATTTGTCCTTTGACTTTGTATGTGATTTTTTTTTGCCTATAGGCACAGGTTTTTAAAGGAACAGATGCTGCAAGGGAAAAAAAATGCTAGTGAGAAGCATAGACACCTGGTTTTTATGTCATTGAGACAAAATCTTAGACTCAGTTGAAACATGCAAAGACACTCAGCACAACACAAAGAGTCTTTCAGGCTTTGTTTACAGCAAGAGGCTTTCGGCCTGTTCCTTGGCTGGTGATGTAATTTCAACAGGTGGAAGGGGGAAGAGTGAGATACTCGTAACTTATTTTGCTGTGAGTTCTTAGCAACTGAAGTAGGCTTTCAAATGGTAAGAACAGGGAGAAAAAAAAAAAAACTGTAAAAATGCACAGGTCACTCAAGATATATAAGGAAGTAGGGAGAGAATGTTTACCTGTTTAAAGAAGTTTAAATCTTAGCCTAGATGAATTCCATCTCAGGGTGCTAAAGGAACTTGCAAATGTAATCTCAGAATCACTAACTCTAATCTTAGAGGATTCTTGGCAATCAGGAGATTAACGAGAGGCAAAAAAGGAAATCTTGAATTTTGAAATTGGATAGGGACATTGAATCCTAGGCATTACAGATATTGACACACGGATATTTCTCTCTAGGGAAAATTGACAGCAGTATGGTACTAGATCAGCAATTTTCTCCTGGGGCTCTACACTGAGTTATCTAGAATCTTACACAGTCTTTGGAGAGAAAGACCAGAGACTCAAAATTTAAAACAAGGCCCTGTTGCTTATAAGCACTGCATCTCTGGGAATGGAGGGAGGAGGTACTGCTTGGCAGCTGTGAGCGAGGTGTGCCTCACCTGTGTTTTCTTTTCACATCAGAATCACATGCTTTGTACTTGAAAATAACCTAGCACTCCCTCCAAGAGCTGCTCTGTGGGCAGCAGGGAAGGAGGGCCCTTATGCTGGTTGGTAGTGAAGACAGTTACTATACCATTTGGCAAGGAGTGGAAAGAGAGACCTTAGCACACCATCAATCAGCAAACTTCCGAAAGGCTATTTGAAAGAATAGGGCTTGAAAGGAATAGGGATTTGCAATGTGTCACCTATTTGCACAGAAAAAAATAGGTTTGTATCTAAAAATACAAATGGTTTACGCTTGTCTAAAAGGGCAGAACACTGCAGGTTTCTTTCTTAAATGAAATTTCAACTTTTGGAAACACGATTTGAAGTTCCATTGGTTACGGAGAACTGATCTGATAATTTCAACCTACAGAGAGGGAGATTTTGTGTGTCCTTAAAAAGTCCCCTCTTCTTCCTTGCCACTGCTTCCTGCCCCCAGCCCCTGTCTCTCTGTCTCTCTCTCTCTCATATTTCCTTCCTTCCATATTTATGTATGGCTTCCTCTGTGCTGAGTACTGTGATGGATTCAAACACAAACTTTCTCAACTCCTGGCACTCACATTCTGGTGAGAGAGTCTGAGAGGTAAACTAACACTGCCATATTGTGTCATAAAGACTAAACCAAGGCAGATCCAAGGAAGCGTAGAGAGAGCTGGGAAGAGGCCCAGACAAGGCTCATGAACCCTGTGACATTTGTTAAGTGTCCGCCAACTGACAAAGGGAGGCGGGTGCTTCAGACATCAAGTACGGCTTGTGCAAAGGCCTGTGTTGGGACAAGGGAGGGACATCCAAGAAGCCTGCAGGGTTTGGTATCATAGGAGGTTGGTCTGGACATGGCTTTAGTACAGAAGAAGGCTGCTGTTGGAAGTTACATTCACCAGGAAGAATTCAGAAAGACTTCTTCTGCATTAGGGCAGAGTTAAACTAGCCTGCTTTCTTGGGCCACAAAAGTCTTAGCTTGTTTTTCAATTTATGGACACTCAGTCCAAATAGCGATGATGATACATGACAATGCATGCAGTGTTTGCCTGTCCTTCCTTCCTTCCTTCCTTCCTTCCTTCCTTCCTTCCTTCCTTCCTTCCTTCCTTCCTTCCTCCCTCCCTTCCTTCCTTCCTTCTTTCCTCCTTCCTTCTTTCTATTAGGAATTTGTAAGGAAAATACTTGGTAGAAATAGCTAAACCAATGTAGGGAAATGAAACAGTTCAATGTAGAGTCAACTTAAATGAGTAATCGATTTATTTCACAGACCATACATTTCATTACTTCTCCCTTCATTCATTTGCTGAACAAGCACTTAGGGAGCTCCAACTTACACTGGGCCCGGGAGGAGCCACTGAGCAAACAGGAGTGAGTGAGATGATCAATGTCTTTGATCTCATGCTTTTTCATTCTATGGGCAGGAGGCTGGCAACAGGTGAGTCTACAAATAAATGAAAAACTTCAGAGAGTGATAAATCCGAAGGCAATGTAATCATGTTTGGGTCCACGGCCTTTCTGCACTCTGGGATGTTTTGGAAGCGGGGTGGGGAGGGACACTGGAGCAGAGAAACTATTGTCTGACTGTTGCTAGGTGCACCCTTTAGGGGTCTGCAAAGCTGAAGAATAGGGAAGAGGAGCTTTGCTGAGAATTTAGAGGCAGTAGGAGGGTCCTGCTCTCTCTCTTTCTTTCTCTCTCTCTCTTTCTCACAGCAGGTATGAACCCTACTACCCTTCACTGGTCCGTGCAATCCTGCTCTGTGTTCCTTTACATGATGGCCAGTTGGGCGCTGCTATAAGAGGGGACACTGGAGAGTCTGAAGAAGGGAAAACTATATTATACTCGCAGGCCTTAGAGACAGGTGGCATGTCGTGCCAGGCAGGGCTACATGGGGAAACTTTATGGGTAGTAGTCAGAAGGCAGAATGCAGAGACCGAGCCTCTATTAACGTTCTTATGGGGAAGGCAAGGCCGGGCTAGGGAGATGATTCAGGATTGGTTACTGTAAATTATTTTGGTGGCCTCTAACCTATGGGGTGGCCTCTGGTTGCCTGGTACCTGGCCCTTGGATGATTCAGGTAGGGGATCATGGCCTCCTGGGGTAGATGGGGCAGACAGAGGAGGGCCCCAGCTCTGACTGGTTAGTTTGCATATCAAAAGCATACTCCCCACAGAATCCTAAATAGAGCAGTGTCTCTGTAGCCAGAAAGGGTTTTAGGATGTCAAAACATCATAATATACGGAAAATAAAAAAAGTAAAGAATGCCCAGACTTATTGCTAAACCTACTCCTACTCTGGCCCACACCCATTCAGCCGACTTGGCCAGCGCCCCCTTTGGGTATCCTCACAGGCTGGTGTGTAAGAGGGGGCTCCTTCGCCCTGTGGCTTCTGCTAACACCTTCTCCTTTCTTTGTTCTCCAAGTTCTGGGGAGCTCACAGGACTTCCCACAGTTGCTAATAACTTCTCAGCCTTTCTAACACCTTTGTAACTGGTTTCTCATACTCAAATCCCTCTGGTTGACACACACGGAGTCCTTTTGGGTCACCCTGCTGACAGAGAGGGTGACTGGGAATGTTGCTTTGGGTTGGCTGGTCAGGCATGACCTCTTTGAGGAGACACAATTGAATGCAGGTGTAAACAATGTCCAGGACCAGCTTGTGTATATCCAGGGATGGGCATTCCAGGCAGGGGGCTCTACAGGAACCACCAGGAAGGATCAAGTTGGATCCACTCTAGATTTGACTCAGCAGGACTTGGAATATATACCTCAGTCACTCCTCAGTAAGAAAAGACTTCAGTTTCTTTAACCCACCTGAACATCCTCATCACCATATTCAGGGCTCCCAAGTCCCCATAGTGACCCAGGACTGACTTGAGATTCCTTCCGTTACTCAGGTTTTTTTTTGCCACCTGCTATTCTTGCTCCCAGCAATGACCTCTCTGGTCTTTTGTAGTGTTGGAGTTATTCTTTCTCTCTCCTTCTCTTTTTCCTTTCCCTGATCCCTATCCCTTTTTCTGTCATTTTCCCCCCTTTTTGAGAATCAGCTGTACTGAGGCAGAATATGAGGTGACAGGGCGCCTGGGTGGCTCAGTTGGTTAAGCCTCTTCCTTTGGCTTAAGTCTTGACCTCAGGGTCCTGGGATCGAACCCTGCATTGGTCTCTATGCTCAGCAGGAGGTCTGCTTCTCCCTTGCTCTCTGCCCCTTCTCCATTCCCCCAGCTCCTGCATGCTCGCTTTCTCTGAAATAAATAAAAATCTTAAAAATGATTTTTAAAAAAGAACATGAGATAGGGCAGCCCGGTAGCGCAGCGGTTTAGCGCCGCCTTCAGCCCAGGGTATGATCCTGGAGACCTGGGATCAAGTCCCATGTCAGGCTCCCTGCATGGAGCCTGCTTCTCCCTCTGCCTGTGTCTCTGCCTCTCTGTCTCTCTCTCTCTCTGTCTCTATGAAAAAAAAAAAAAAAAAAAGAACATGAGATAACATATTTGTCCCATCCTGGATGTGGGCATACAGAGTAGCTACTGGAGGCATCTGAGATGAACAGAGCTCTTTTACTGTGAAGGGGTCCTAGAAGCAATGATATTTCCTAATTACCATTATTTTACTTTTGTTCTCATACAGCCATGCCCTTTTTCACTATAGAATTTATTTCCTACCAATATCATCAACGTGGTGACTAAAACTTATTGTGAAACTTGGCATTATGAAGAGTCCGAGTGCTGTCCTTCACTTGATTTTCATTTGGCCTTGGAGAGCATTGTTCAAAATCTCGTTATGGGTGAGCACCAGCCTCAATCACTCTCCCAGGGGAACAGGTGCTTTAGGACCTGTGGACCACCTTTTGAATGTGGTCCCATGGATGTCTATTTAAGGCTGGACAAACACAGCAGGCTATTGTTTACGAACAGTTATGACTAATATAGAAAGCCTTTTCTATTTGCTTTGGGGAATTAAAAATAAATGATACCACAGGTAAGCTGTAGCAGTTTTTTGTAGCTTAGTGATGCTGCAATCCAAAATATTTTTGTATGAAAAGGGTGACACGGTGAACATAACTTTGATCTTTGTCTAGGCTGGCTGATAGGCCAAAAGTTGTTTATCTGGGACAAGAATCTTGGCACAGAGGGTATGGTGTGTTAACATAAGGCCAGTTATTCATTCTACATGCTCTTTGAGGACTTTACAATCAGAGGATCAAAGGCAGTGTCGAATTCTTACCTCTGGCTATAAAGAGACTTCCAGGAGGGCAGAAAGCCTGGACGGGACCATATTCATTTTTGGACTTTGAATGACAGAGTCTATGGCTGGAAAATTCCACAAAGTTTGTTCAGAGGCTCTTTACTGATCTCACAAAATTTATTTTTCTGCTTCCAGTCCTATTTCATTAGGAAAATGATGAATTTTCCACTTGAGACAAAAGAGAGAACTGCATTGTGTTGATTGTGTATCTTCATATGAAACTTCCTCTCTTCCTATTTGCACAGAAATCAAAGTCTTCCACCAAAAGAACTTCCCAGACTGCTGGAGCACACAGGGATCACCTGCCTGTTACCTCTCATTTGACAATTTGCATGGACAGCTATAGGACATTGTTTATGCCATGCTCAATATTGGATTATTTTTATCAGTTTTATTTTTTTATTATTTTATTTCTACTTATGAATTTCTAATGTATCCTTTCATTGAGGTCAAAAGCTACTTGAAAGCAGGGATTAGAGCTAATTTTTGTGCCCTTCATGGTTCCAACCCAGCACTGAGCACAGGGTAGATTTCAACAGGCTTGTTAATTTGATGACGTAATGACAACTCTATAAAGTATGTATCTTTTGGGTTTTTTAAAAATCTTTTTTTAAAGATTTTATTTATTTATTCATGACAGACACACAGAGAGAGGCAAAAACATAGACAGAGGGAGAAATAGGCTCCCTGTGGGGAGCCTGATGTGGGACTCGATCCCAGGACCCAGGGATCATGCCCTGAGCCAAAGGCAGACGCTCAACCACTGAGCCACCCAAGTGTCCCAAGTATGTATCTTTTGGGGCACCCGACTGGCTCATTCGGTTTAGCATCCAACTCTGAGTTTAGCTCAGGTCATGATCTCAGGGTCCTGAGATGGAGTCACACACTGGGCTCTGTGCTAAGTGTGGAATGCGCTTAAGATTGTTTCTCTCCCTCTCCCCCAGCCCCTCCCTTTATTAATAAATAAATAAATAAATAAATAAATAAATAAATAAATAAATAAATAAGCATCTCTTTGTTAAAGTATTTAGAGCAACAGGATGAAAGTCAGACATATTTAATGGCTAAGAATTTTTCTTTATCTCTATTCTTTTGTCTGGTAGGTATATTTTCAGGCTTTAAAAATGAGAAGTATTGATATTTTAGTTCTTTTCAATTTTTATTTTCTCCACAAATCTTCCGCCAGCCCATTTTCCTGTTTCTATTGTCACCTCTGTCGTCTACAACAAATAGTGTGCGCTTCCTCAACAAATGTTGATGAACTCTTGAGGTTATCTCTTGCTATAGATGCTCAGGTGGCTTCTAATAAAGGTACCACAGTACTTCATTTTGGGTTAAGTAGCATTTTTGCAAGGCAGAATGATGTCAAGAATCTTTTCATGTATTCATTTGTCATCCATATATCTTTTTTAGTGGTGTGTCTATTCAAATCTTTGGCTCACTAAAATAAATAAATAAATTAGTTGTCTGTTTTCTTATTGGGTTTTGAGAATTCTTTATGTATTTTGGATAAATACAAGCCTGTTGTCAAACATGTGTTTTACAAATGAGTATTTTCTCATTTGTTGACTTATCTTTTCATTGCATTCAGTGTCTTTTGAAGAACAGGTTTTTATAGTCATGATGAAGTCCAAATTATTAATCTTTTCTTTTATTGATTATTCTTATGGTGTCATATCTAAGAAATCTTTTCATAACCTATAAAGAGTTGCTCCTGTTTTTTCTAATAGAAGTGTTAGGTCTGGTATTTAGATCTGCATATACTTTGAGTTAATTTTTGTATATGGTGCAAGGAGTGGGTCAAAATTTTTTCTTGTTTTTATTGCCTATAGATGTCTAATTTTTCCCTCATGATTTGTCAAAAAACTATCCTTTATCCATTGGTTTATCTTTATATCTTTGCCAAAAATCAGTTGACTAAATTTGTTGGAGTCTATTTCTGGGTTCTTTATTCAGTCTCATTGCTCCACGTGTCTGTTTTTTTTTCACTAAGAATACCCTCTCTTGATTATTGAAGCTTTACAATAAGTCTTGAAATCAATTAGTGTGAGCCCTCAAACTTAGTTTTTTTTTATTATTTTCATTGTTTTTGGCTATTATAACTGTCTTTCCATGTAAACTTTGAAAACAGCTTGTACATTTCAACAAAATATCTTGTTAGGATTTCAGCTGGAATTACTTGATTCTGTGAATCAATTTCAGAAGAACTGACTTGAATAATATTATCCCTTTTAATCCATGAACACAGTATATCTCTCCATTTAGCTTCTTTCGATTCATTCCCTCCCTGTTTTGTGGTTTTCAGCACAATGATTTTGTACATATTTTGTTAGATTCATGCTCGAGTATCTTGTGGTTTTAGTGCTATCGTAAAAAGTACTTTAAAAATTAATTTCTAATTTTTCATTGATAGTATGTAGAAATACAACTGATCTTTATAATTAGCCTCTTATCCTGTGAACTTGCTGCATTCATTGATTAGTCCTAGTAGCATATTTGTAGATTCTTTGAGATTTTCCACTTAGATAGTTGTTAATCTGAAAATAGAGACAGGTTTATTTTTTCTTTTTTAAAGAATCTGTATATATTTTACCCACTACCCCAGGACTCCAACATTATTGCAGAAGATGGAATATCCAGTGATGCTAAATATGATTGGAGATAGTATATGCCCTTGTCTTTTTTTCATTCCAATGGGAAGGTGATCAGTTTTTCATTAATACGTGTGATATTTGCTGTAGGGTTTTTGTCGATGACTTGTATCACTCTAAGGAAGTTCCCTCCCACTCCTAGTTTACTGAGAGTGTTTATCATGGATGGATTTCAAATTTTGTTAAAAAATTTTTCTCCATCTATTGAGAGTATTGTATGGCTTTTTATCTTTAGTCTATCCATGTGGTGAATTACACTTATTGATTTTCTAATGTTGAACCTAATTCACATTCCTGGGATAAACTCCATTGGTCATGATGCATTACCTTTTTAAATCTTGCTGGACTCAATTTCCCAATGTTTTACTAAAAATTTTTGTTCTATGACTATGAGGGATATTTCTCTGTAGATTTCTTGTAATGCCTTTGTTTTGATCTTAGGGTAATTCTGGCTTTATAACACATGTAAGGGAATGTTCCATCTTTTCCTATTTCCTAAAAAAAATCTTATGCAAAAATGGTGTCATTTCTTCCTTCAATGTTGAGTAGAAGTCCTCATGAAGTCATCTGAGTCTGATTTTTTGTGTGTTTAGAAAGATTTTACCCACAATTTCAATTCAATACATACATAACTATTCAGTTTATCCACCTCCTCTTGAGTGAGCTTTGGTAGTTTTTGTCTCCCAAGAAATTGATTTATTTCACCTAATTTGTCACATTAGTGGCATTCTTTTTAGTTTTATATCTTTATTATCCTTTTCATGCTTATAGGCTCTGCAACAAAATCCTGTAACGAAATTATTTCAAAATTTCTGATGTTGAATATTTATTTCTTCTTTTTTTGTTTTCTTCATCAGTTGGATGAGAGTAAGATAAGATTGGATAAACTTTTTATATAATGGGCTATATAGTAAATATTTTTGGATATGCAAGTCATTTGGTCTGTTTCAACCACTCAACTTTCTGTTGTAGGGGAGAATAGCTACAGAAAATCAACAAATTGGTGCCAATAAAACTTTTATTTACAAAACATACAGTGGGCTGGGTTCTGCCCATGGCTGTAATTTGTTCATCATTGGGCTAAAAGATGATGAACTTTATCAATCTTGTCAAAACACTATTGTTTTCATTGATTTATTTCCATTGTTTTTAATTGTATTGATTTCTGCTCTTACTATTATTTCCTTTCTTTCTGAATGCCATAAGTATACTTTGCTCTTCTTTTTCTGGTGTCATAGGTGAAAGTGTAGATCATAGAGGTCATTTGAGATCTCTCTTCTTTTCTAACAGGACCTTTAATTCTGTAAATTTTTCCTTTAGTGCTGCTTTAGCTGCATCCTACATATTTTAATGTTTTATTTTATTTACTTTCAATTGAAAATATTTTCTAATATTCCATATAACTTCCTATTGACCCAGAGGTTATTGAGAAGTGTGTTTTTTAATGTCCAAATTTGGATCAATTTTCTAGACATTTTTCTGTTTTGGACAACTGTTATAATTTAATTCCTTACAGCCAGATAACATAGTTTATATGATTTAAATTATTTTGAATTTGTTGGGACCTTTTTCGTGGCACAAAATGTAATCTATCTTGGTGAATATTTCATATGAACCTGAAAACAGTATGTATTCTACTGTCTGATGTAGTGTTCTATAAATGTCAATTTTGATACATTGAATGATACTCCCAGTCAGGTTTTCCAAAGACATACTGATGTTTTGTTACTTGCTCTATGTATTCCAAGAGGAATTTTGAAGTCACAAACTATTAGTTTTTGTTCTGTAATGTCTTTGTTTTGATCTTAGGGTAATTCTGGCTTTATAATACATGTTATAAAGCTCCACTCCAACTCCTTTTGATGAGTGTTTTTATGGCATATATTTTTCTATCTTCCTACTTTATAAGCATATTTTGCACTTACAGTGTGTTTCTTAAAAACAGCATATAGTTGGACCTTGCTTTTTAAATTTAATATGACAGTATCTGTCTTTTAATGTAGATGTTTACATTTAATGAAATTATTGATATGGTTGGTTTAAAATCTGTCACCTGAATGTTGCTTAAAAAAAACTTATTCCCTTTGTTCTTGAATCTTTTGTCCATTTTTCTGCTTCCTTTAAGATTAATTGATTACAAGCAGTCCTTACTTTATACAGTAGTGTGAGATTATATAAAAGACCATGCAAACTGAAACCATATAAAATGATCTTAAAAACCAATTGGATAATCTCAAATTATTATGGAACATTTAAAATTTTGTACAAAACCTTAAAAACTCTCTTACTGTCATTTATGCATGCATAGGAAAATTTAAAAAGAGAAAATTTTATATTTTTTAATCTACTGCAACTTAAAACATCAGAAACATGAAAATTGTTTTATTTTTTTGTCAAAAGCAGTGCTTGTCTTCTTTTTGTGCTGTAACTTACCATGTGGAGTGAGCATCTCTTCTATATTTTAACCAATTGTCCTATTATTCTCTAAGTTTGGATCGGCTTTCAATACTTGGCCCTTTGTGCTTCTAGCATCAGGAAATATCTGTGAGAGTTCCCTGAGTGTGAAGTTTTTACCAGCATCACTTGAGACATCTTCCTCTTTTCTCTCATACCACCTTCCTCATTTATGTCAGTAATTTTTTCCACACTAAGTTCCTCTGGTCGAATATCCACAGTTTGTTGAACAATGGCCCTATCAGTATATCCACGGTCAGCTGACTCCTTTATGACTTCATTTATGTTCCATTTGAATTTTAGCATCACCATTTCCTGTGTCTTTGCTGCATTTTCATCATTGCTGGACAATTCCTCTTGAGATTATCTATTTTTGCAAAATGTCCATGGGCTTATAACTGGGTAATGGCAAAGAAACAAAACTCACACTTTTCTGTTGGTTCCAGGGCTGAGTAATCGATGTGCAATGGCCAGTCCCTGAGAGAACTGGAAGGGAGCAGTTTGATTGGTCACTAATCATGATGCACATCTGTTATTTACTGATTTGCAGACCAAGGAGCTGGTAGTGAAGTTAGTACTGCACAGAATTAATTGCAGTTTTTCTACAGTGATAACTGAAATTTGACATGCTTTGGGAAAGAGTCAACTAAACTATGGTAACTGAAATTTGTATACATCAGAAACATGCAAAGTAACGGCCACCTGTATTTTAACTATTCCATTTTATCACTGTTATTGGATTATTATCCATACATCTTTTTCTAATTTTCTTTAGTGTTTCCTCTAGGATTTATAACATGTATTAGCTTATCACAGTCTACTTGCAAATGATATTATTAACTTTCTGTAAGGTGTAAGAATCTTGCAACAGTATACTTCCATTTCTTCCCTCCCTACTGTTTTGATATAGTTATCACACTTTATACTTTTACATATGTTATAAACCCCAAATAAATAGTTACGGTCTTGGCTTTTGATAGTCATTTATCCTTTAGAACCATTACAATTAAAAATTATCTTTTTCTATTTACATCTGAGTGTTTTAAGACTTCATTATATTTTTGTGCAGATTCAAGTTTCTACTCAGTATCATATTTCTTCTGAGTGAAAAAACTTCCTTTAATACTTACTGTACTACAAGTCTGCTGATGATAAAGTCTTTCAGCTTTTTTGTTTGTTTGTTTGAAGCAATGGAAGAAACTGAAGTATTTTCCAGTTGGAAATGGGCATGCTTCTTCTCAGGCAGTTAGTGTGGGTCATTGAGTCAACTTACTCATGAGTTGAGATGGGTTTGTTTCTTGCTATTATGCCTTACTTTTAGCACACCATAGCCTTCACATTCTTCTACTGATGCCTTGTTCTTACAATGGAAGCTGTGGGTCCCAGCAGATTCTTCTCAATGCTTGTATTCCAAGCATTCTGTTTTCAGCCATCACTGGATATCTGTATCACAGAAGGGAAACTTGTTATCATCTCCTTTCCCACATTCCCAGACTCTTCTTGCTTGTTACTTTGGTTTACTAGGGCAATATTGTCAATTAAAGATGGTCTATTTTGATCTATTCCTTCTTCTGATCCATCTTCCCTTATCAGGCACCTGGACTTTAGAGGTAGACTCTGAATATTTCTCTCATCTTGTCTGTCAGGGAGCACTAACCTGTGATAAGACTTACAAAGAGTGGTAGGAAACCTCTGTTAATACTGAGTAGGATTCTGGGCTCGTGACAATTTGGTACCCCTCCTGCAGGGATAGATACTATTTTATTCCATATTACCCCAATAATAATGAGTCTCCACCCACTTGTGTTCTGGTGATGACATTGCCATTATTCTTTCCTCTCTAGCTCAAAGCTTTTTGTTCCATATGACAGAGTGATATATGAAGGCACATGAGGCTTTATGCCTTCCAGCAGTGACAGCCTATCCCCTTCCTCTAGGTCAGTTCTATTTTGATAGATTCTCTCCAGTTTCCTATCCTCCAGTCTTTCTTTTTAAATTATTGTTTAAATATTGTATTTATTTATTTGACAGTAAGAGAGAGCAAGGGTGAGCCCACAAGCTGGGGGAGGGCTCAAGCAGGGAGCCCAATGCAGGGCTCCATCCCAGGACCCTGTGATCATGACCCCGGCTTAACTGACACTTAACTGACAGAGCCATCCGGATACCTCATTCACTTACACTTTAATTCATTTCTTCTTCCTCCTTGGTTGCAGACTCATCTCCCTGCTGCCCCATGCTTGTGCTTCCCATCTCTCCTTGGGTGGAGGAGTGGAGTGATCTTCCATGGATTCAGTTTACTTGGTTGCCCTGTGATCAGAGCAATCTGATGGATGCACACAAAGTTGCAATTTTACAGGTGGAAGTGAGGCTGCTTGCAGATGCCTACATCCCAGACTCTTTTGTTGTATCCCATTTTTTATAATGTCTGGCCTTCATAACAGAGAAGGGAAAATATATCCTTTCTGATACATGTTTTACACATATTCAATCTGCCTCTCTGGAGTTCAGACAGTAGAAGAGGAAAGCACAAGGAGGGAGCCCATGCTAGTGGTGTGATGTTGTCGACATGGATCAGGATGGAAGGTGGTGAGGAAGACAAATGAGTGGATTTAGGATATATTTTAAGAGAGCCCTTGGGGTGACTGTTGACAGACAACATGTCATTGTGAGAGCAGTAAAAGAATCAGGATCCCTCTGATGTCTTGGACCTTAGCCACTGGGTAACTCAATTAAATATCTAGGATCATTACTAGAGTATTATTACTAGAATTATCACTAGAAGTATTTTGCAGGAGTATAGATGCAGATTTGTTGTACATGAAACATTAATTTTCTGCACACACACACACACACACACACTCACTCACATACACCCCTATGCTGTCTGGATTGGCTGAGACAACATTACATCAGGAAAAAAAATCACAAGAAAGGACACATGTAATACACAGGGGAATCATTGTCCACACCTGACTAAGTCATTGCATTAGCTTAACTAAGAAGCTCTTGTGTTGTAAAGAAAAAGAATGCTAAATAAACTCAGAAGTGATTTATGGGGAACATTTGTCTAAACTTTGTTTTTTATTAAACACCAGCTGATTTCGAACTTTACATATTATAAATGGTTTTCATTTACTCTTGTGCATCCCCCTACATTTGCATAAAAGACTCTTTTCTGTTGCATCTCATTTTTTATAACATAATGTCTGGCCTTAAAAAAAGAATCATGTACATAATAATAGAAAGGGATAAAAAGAATAAAAAATGAGAGCAGGAATATAAATGACTTTAACAAGTGCACTATTAATGCTGAACATAAGCGTAGCTTCTGCTTGAAGCACTCAGATCTCGTACACTTTGTTTTGTCCTGTTTTTTTAAAGATTTATTTCTTTATTTCAGGGAGAGAGCATGTGAGCGGTGGGAGGGGTAGAGGGAGTGACAGGGAATCCCAAACAGATTCCCTACTGAGTGGGGAGCCCAGTGAGGCAGCTCGATCCCACCACCCTGAGATCATGACCTGAGCCAAAATCAAGAGTCTGCGGCAGCCCCGGTGGCGCAGTGGTTTAGCGCCGCCTGTAGCCCGGGGTGTGATCCTGGAGACCCGGGATCGAGTCCCACATCAGGCTTGTTGCGTGGAGCCTGCTTCTCCTTCTGCCTGTGTCTCTGCCCCTCTCTCTCTCTCTCTCTGTCTCTATGAATAAATAAATAAAAATTCTAAAAAAAAAAAAAAAATCAAGAGTCTGGTGCTTAACTACTGAGCCACCCAGGTGTCCCTCCTAAACATTCTAAACATTATTCTGAATTTTCCCAGTGATTTCAGTTTGGCAGCGGGGAGCAGGGGAAAGTTTGGTGGGGTTAGTAGTTCAAGGTTTGAAGTTGCCATTTAGGGGCTGGAGGAGGCAAGTTAGTTCACTAGCCACTCCCTGCCCCTGAGTCTGACTCCTGCAGGTGTGAACCTTGCACAGCCTCCAGCCTCAGGGCATGTTCATTGTGGAGGGAGGAGGAGGTGTCACAGAGCTTCCTGAACCAAAGGCTTAGATTGATAGGTGAGTAGGATATAAAGAGGGAAACATACAGAGGACTCTGTCCAAGCCAAGAGGACAAACAGCCTTTATCTAGGGATGGACTTATTCCAGGGTGGCCAAGAGTGACCATACCTGTACCCTCCTCCTGGGCTTAATTATAGGAATCATGTTTGTGTATGCCATAGCTCTGAACACTTATACGCCAGTGTTCTTTCTGACTTAGACCTCTGAGGAAGGCAGTGGCATAACTGTACAAAAATGAATTTTCATTTACTTATTAAATTAATATTTACTTATGGACAATGTGCTAGAGACACGGAATGTTAAGAGATATAAAATTTCACCTCAAAATTCAGTTGAGTACAAAATGATATAATAGTTTGCTAAAGTCAGATTGAATCTGGCTTTGAGCCTCTTCCTTCTGGATGATTGAGGAATGCGGAAGGGCTCCTTCTCTTCACACCAGGACTTGCCACAGACCTTTCCAGAATGGCTTTCTGGTCTTCAGGTCACACTAGTCAGTGCTGATGTGCATGTCACCCGGGCCAGTAGGTGAGGCTTCAATTTCCCGAGAATCATTTGTAAAAGGTAGGAGTTCCCATCTCTCCTTCCCAGGCAGATGACACAGCCACTGTGCTCCTGCCAAGACCTGGAGAGAGGTGCATATCCTGCTGTTCATTCATCTCCAAAGACCCCCGGCTCAGTCTTCAAAAAACTCTTTTTCCTCTCTGCACTTGGTCCTTATTCTCCTCTAAATCTCTCTCCTCATTTACCTTTTCCTAGGAGCATCCTCTCTATGATCTGTCTTTGGTTCTGGTAATAAAAGCCAGGAAGGACGTTTTTTTCCCCTAAGTTTTGCTTTCAGTCTTACATCACCAATAGTGCCAGGTGAAGAAAGTCTACTTTGAGTTGAGCTGATAAATATGGAGATGAAAGGCATTTCGTGAAGAAGGAATAGCATATGGAAACTCTCAGAAGCGTGAGGGAGCATGTTGCTGTAAGAGAACAAGCAATGATTAAACTGAGCAGACAGTGCATTTGGAGTCGAGACTCATCACTCATGATACCAAATCTCAAGTTATTCCTGGTCTGGAATATTTCTGTTTTTATACTCAGAAGATAGTACTTTGTCATGGAGGGGACAAAGTAATGAGGAAAAACAGTGCGGATTTGAAGAATTCCCCTCGAAAGTTTGAATTGTCATAATGAGAGACCTTGAATTTACAGCCCTATCTCTGTGGTCAAATCTATCCCTTTTCTAAACTACAGGAGGAGTTCAAGTATTTCCCATTATAGCCCAAAGTCTCATTTTTTTCCATTACAGTAAGAGCTATACTGTCTGAAAGTCACCTATCACCAATCATTCTGATGACCCAGTGAAGTAAGAATTTCTGTGCTGCCTTTAGGAATGAGTAAACCACCACTTGAAGAGGTTCTGAGATGTGCCCAGCTAGTGTGCTAAGACCATTAACTCCCTTGCACCCCCTTCTGTCTCTCCAACTTACTGATATTTGTTGTGGATAATAGGGGGAGCAGGTGGGACAGGTTTTCTGTCAGGAGGTGGAATCATTGCATCCTGGAGTCAGAGCCCTGGGGGCCATTAGATTACTTATCCTAAGCAGGCAGTGGGAGAATTTCAGAACTGTGATAGAATGCAAGACAGGAATCTAGTTTTCATTCCCCTGGGGCTAGTGGCATTGCATGGCCACAGCATTTCATACCCAGAACCTCTGCTTCTGAAACAAGATTAATTTTAGGTAACCCCATACTGGGACTGTGTGAGAGTGAATGCCAGTAATGATCTGTGCATGAAAGATGACTTTGAACATAATGTATTAATAGAATTCACAGTAAGATATGGCTGAACCAGGAACTCAGCAGGAGCAAGGCACTACATAAATAGAAAGCAGCATTATTTTTATAATAATCTTACAATGCTCATATTCCAGCTCTCAGAACACTTAACCCTACCCTGTTTTCCAAACTGTGGGGGTGGTGATTTGCCTAGGTGATGTGTGTCATATCATGTGTATATAGACAGTGTTCTTTGGCCGCCAACATTGTCATTTGCTAAGCAGTAGGAGAGGCAGTTTTAGTACACTGTTTCTGCTTACATTTACAAAGTCTGGCCCTGTACCATCTCCTCTGGTCATTTCTCAGGGATCCTGAAAGGGCCAATAAAATAATAAGCCCTTTGCAATTACGCATCCCATCTATTGATTTGTATATTTTTTCTTAGATTAAATTGCAGATATTAATTTAGATACAGACACACAGACATTTATGGCAAATTATGTTAGAGGAAAATACTGTAATTTTTAATTGGATTTTCCATGGATACAATAAGAACTTGGAACTATATTCCTGGTCAATGGGGAGAATGCCCAAATCTACTTCATTATTTTACAAGAAAAATGATAACTAGCATTTCATTTAGCAACGTGGAAATTATTTTTCATTTCTACAAAGTTGAATAAAATGCTTCAAATTACATTGGGAGAGTCCTTGTTATCTCTGTATTTTACTCTGAGGACAAACAAGAAAGTGAAGGGCCACTTCCACCAGGATCTGAAGCCTTTCTCTGGGAAGATCCTGCCTCTCAGAACACTTCAAAGAAGACATTTGCCTCATTTTATGGATTTGCAAAAAAAAGTGAGAAAGAAAGAGGGAGAGAGAGAGAGAGACACCTGAGATGTGCCTTTCACTGCCACCTGCCTTAGCACATTCCATGTGTTCCCCTAGCAAGACTTCTCTTTCCTTCTAATGGTCCTTTCTGGTTTCCTGGGATACTTCCTTCTTTTCTAGTTTTCTATTTTTCTATTTTTCTGTGTTTCTTTCACAACATAGGTCATCCCTCCCACTATAGTTTCGAACCAGTCCTGGTTTGCTTCAAACTCATCAGCCTTCCATACTTCACTGTGTGGTTAGGCAAGAATGTGAGATACATCAACACTTAGGCTGGAATGGTGACTGAACTCTGGAGAAGTCATCTACAGTCTTCTCCCACAGTTACACAATCAAAACTGCCTCTCCCAGCAGCAACATGCTCCTGGACTTATGATTGAGAACAAAAAGATCAGCTGGATAACCTCTTTCTTTTATCAGACACAGAACATTCTCAAACACATTGTCGGACTAGAAATGCACAGATTTGTTGTTATTATTACGTTGTTTTTTTTTTTAAATAAAGCCTTCAGCAATTTTGCATCGAAGTGACTTCAAGTTCTTCTCTTTCATGAGCTACATTCTTATCCCAGCAACACCCAATCTTCCTGCAAATATCTTATAGTTTCTCTCGTGTTGCTTTCTAAGTTGTTTGACTAAACCCAGGATGAAGCAACTTTAATTTTCAGGTGAAGATGTTGTCACTCACATTTTTCTTTGCCCTTTCCCTCCATCCATTCCACCTTGCTTCACTGAGCCTGTCCTCCTCAACACTCATGCAAAAGATGGAGATAAGTCCCTGATGGGCTACAAGTATGAGAGGCTTTGGAATCATCAGTCTTCATGATGAGAAGGTCTGTGTTCCATGAATCAGGAATCTCTGATCTTTTCTGTGACTTGGCCTCAAACTCCTTCAATGTTTGGCAGTGTAGAGGTAAACATGGACTGATTTATCATTATGCTCTCACAAGAATAATTATATGCTGAGAGGCTGTTTGTAGTGTCAGGTCAGTAATAGTGGACTTTGGAAACAGTATGACCATTATAGTATGATCTTGGGGGGTGTTTTCTACCTTCTTGATGGCTTGGTTCTCTCCTCTGTAAAATGGGGATAAAAATAGGACCTAGATTATGATGTTCTTGAGATGCTTATAAAAACTCACTGCTTACATTTTGAGAACGCTCCATAAACAGAGATTTTTGTTATGGTTGAGCCCTGTTTGAGACATTATCACATATATTCAGGAAGGCTTCTAGGTCTAGATAAAACCAGTTGTTTTATCACTGGTGCCTGATATTGTCTCAAGCACCAATTAATTGCACAGAAATGATATTTTAATATAAGAAAAACTATTTCCAGGATCAAAGCCACAAGACTCAGATCTGAATTATTTAGGATATCCACTTAACTATAGTAATAGAGAAAAGACTCAAACTAATAGTAATACAAACAAGAAAAAATTTACTTCTTTACAGCATAAAGTTCTAGTGAGATTACTGGGCTGGAGAAGTGTTTTATAATCATCTAGAACTCAGGCTGCCTCTGTCTTGCTGCTCTACAGCTCTGGTCCTGTGGCTGCACTCATGTTCTTAGAGGGCTGCTCTCGCTGCTATATCACATCTGCACATCAACCTGCAGGATGGGGGAAAGAAGGGGAGAGGAACGTTCTATTTCCCTATAAGGTACAGTCCCACAGTTATATAATTACTTCCTGCATCCTATCATATTGCCAGCAAAGAAATTTGGAAAATGCACTCTTTAGCCGGGCAGCTCACATTATAAGAAAAGATATATATATGTCTATATATAATCTATAGATATCTCTATCCTATAGATCGATCTCTATCTATCTATCTATATCTATCTATCTATCATCTATCTAGCATCTATCTCTCTAGATATAGATATAGATGCCTGGCAAAGTGCCATTGCATCTTCCTGATTGGCTGGAGAGCTGAGGGAGGGCAGGGAGCTGCAGGGAGCTATTGCATTCAGAGGCTCTGGTATAGGGGATGTAGCAAACCACCCATGCTCAGCCATTGCCCTGGAGGAAGAGATCCTCATTCATCTCTTTCAGTTAACAGCATGATTTATCTTCCAATCATCTAGACTGGCCTCCCTGGACTTTTCTCTCTCCCTTGACGTAAAAATCCAATAAGTTGCTTTGTCTCATCTAATGCTTCTTACACACATCTTCTCTTTTCAACTCACACTACTACCCTAATTTAGCCCTAATTACGTACCACCCAGACAACTGCAATTACATCCAAATTGGTCTCCTTTCCCCCAGTTTCTTCACTTTCCAATTCATTCTACAATACAACTGCCAAGTTAATCTTCCCTGAACACAGCTCTCTGATCAGTACTGCCCTGCTTAGAACCCCTCAATGGCTCCCCACTGCCTATTTCACAAAAGCCCGATGCCCCACATTCTGGCTCAGGCTTACCTTTCTAGCTTTATTTATAGCTTTATTTATCCTTCTTCCACAAACCTCATGCTCCATGGATTGCTCCATGTTTTACTATGTCTAATCCTCGGAATGTATCATCCCCCTTCTGTGAGGTGAAACCATTCTCATATTTAGAGCCTAGTTCAAACACCGCCGCTGGGGACTCTGCTTCCTCTAGGGAAAACATAGCCCTCTCCCATAACTTGTTTGGAATTTATTTTAACTCTCTCCCGTGAAATGTCTTATATGCAGCTTTAACGAAATGACTCATATGTGTATAATTCAGTTGGTTTTCATAGGATTAATACACCAGCATAACCAGCACACAAATGGAGAAGGTGAGCATTAGCAGCCCCTAGGAAACCCCTTATGCCTCTGGCTGGTTATAAACTCTTTATACCCATGCCGAGAGCAATCACAACCCTGACTCCTAACATGACAAAGTAGTTTTGACTTTGTGTCTTAAATAAGTAGAATCATGGTCATTAATCTTTTCTGCCCATTGTTTTTCTGATTTAACGTGTTTTTGAGATTCACCAATATTGTTCCATAGAGCTGTAGATAATTTATGTCCTTTGTTATATAGTATCCCATTGGGTGAGTATCCCATAATGTATTCATCCCGTTGTCTTACTGAAAGGTATTTGGGTATAGCTTCAAATTTGGGATTATTGCAGATAGTGCTGCCATAAGCACTCTACTTTGTGCCTTTTGGTAAACATAGGAAGGCATAGGAGCCAGTGGTTCTTGGGGTACCTCCTACTTTATGTAATATTACCGAACAGTTTCCCAAGATGGTTTTACTCCTGCCAACAAAGAACTAGAGTTTCAGTTGGTTTATGTCCTTGCTAACACTTGGTATTTTCTGGATTTTTAATGTTAGCCATTCTAAAATGATATATAGTGATATCATACTGTAGTTTTATTTTTTAAATTTATTTATTTTAAAGGTTTTTATTATTTATTCATGAAAAACACAGAGAGGGAGGCAGAGACAGAGGCAGAGGAGAAACAGGCTCCTTACAGGAAGCCTGATGTAGAACTTCATCCCAGGACCCCAGAATCACGACCTGAGCCAAAGTCGGACACTCAACCACTGAGCCACTCAGAAGCCCCTCATACTGTAGTTTTAATTTGCAATTCTCCAATGACTGATACACTTGAATATAAATTTCTAGATTTATTAGTAATTTGAATATCCTCTTTTGTACAGTATTCATGTATTTTGCCCATTTTTTTCTTTTGGATTTCCTATCTTTTTTCTTAGTGAGTTAAAAATTCTTTATATGAGTCTTTTGTTAGTTATATGTGTTATGAATTCTTACATACATTTAAGAAAATATTTAAGCACAATAAAGGCAGGGAATATATAAATATATATGCACACACATGCATATATATATACACACACACATATATGATATATATATATATATATACATACATATATACAATTGTAAAGGAGTGAATGATTCAATAGCTATCTTACTATGCCCAATATTATTAAAGCCAAGATCCTCTTTCATTCATTTCTTGTCCTCCTCTGCTGTTGAACTCATGGTGATTCTTCAATCTGTCTTTGTCAAATGAATGACTAAACAGCTTCCAGTCACCAGAAGCATTTCATTGTGTTCTCCAAAGTGGGGGTCTCGTGATGGTGACCCAACAGAGACCCAGCAGGCTGTTTCCCTCCTGAAATACCTTGTTTACATTTGAAAAGAAATACTTGAGTGTTTCAGCCCATGGATAACTCGGAAAGTAGGATTTTAAAAATGCAAAGTGCCCATATGCTCAGCTTGTACTGAGAAATGGTCTCATGAGTAATTAAAAACAGTTACAAAAGCAATGGAGTTGTAACAATTGAAATATCACACACATATGTGTGCACCGAATCAGAAAACCCCATAATACTCAGTCATCGAATATTTCTGGGACTGTAGGGTTTGTGACACCGAATGAGCATCCTTATTCAATGCTTACATCTGAGAGCTCAATCACACCTCAGAGACTTCACCAGTTTTTCTAGAGCTTGCTTCTGTTTTTAAGCTGTCTGCTTTGCTTCAGTCGAAAGGCTTTAGGCTAGTGATTGTGGCTTTATGTGTTTTATTACCACTAGTGTTCAACAATCCAATAATAATAATGAAATCAGCATTTTGTACTGTAGCATTTCTTTTTTCTCATGCAGGTGTACAAGTGATTAAAGATTTCCTTTCCTTCCATTTTTGATTCTCTATCACTACATTTAAAACAGAAATGTGTAATGTACATGCTGCTTTCTAAATCAGATTAATTTCATTCTTGTGCTCCATTCTGCAAGTGATTTTCCAATCCACTTAGGAGTTGAGACTCAAGGGTGAGGGAGACCACTCTAATCCTTGTCTTGCAGAGTTAGGGGCTAGATATTATAATGGAAAGGCACAAACTTATGTTATAGAGTAGGACCTGACATGCTTGCTTTTCCTGTAAAGGACAAGCAGGCCATACAGTGTTTATTGCAACTACTCTACCCTGCTATTGTATCATGTGCAAAAGCAGGCTTGGACACTACCTAAACAAATGAGTGTGGCTTCGTTCCAGTGAAACTAGATTTACAGAAATAGACAGCAAGCCAGATTTGGCTTGTGGGCTATGGTTTATTCTCTCTTCATCCGGAAGACTTGTGTTTCAGCTCTGCTGCTTATTAGGAGGTAGGTAGTCTTTGTGTCTCTATGATCTCATCTATAAAATGGGACTAAGGACACCTGTGCTAGCTGTTCCCAGGTAGAGAGGATGGCCTGAGATACTGTGAGAGGCCTTTATAAGCTCATACGCTTTCTAGTGCTACTCATGGTAACTCTTAAAACCACAAAGCTTTAGAATTAGAAGGAGCCTTATTATCAATATTTCCCAATATCCTCATTTTTGAAACAAAGAAGTCAAGATTCAGATAAGGTAGAAGCTAAAGATTACACAATTAGTTGACAGCAGATTTAGAACAAAAATGCCATTGTAATGGGTCCAAACACTATGAAGAAGTACTGGTTCGTGTAGTGACCTTCCTAAATCATGCACCTTCATATCACTTTATTTGTAACATGGTGATAAATATCACTTGTTTCCTCTCCTACTTTGTAGATGCCCTGGGGAGTAGTGGGCTAGTTTTCTCCCTGGGGAAGGGTGCTTCGCTAGGGCTATCTGATCCTGAAGGTGAGCTGTGGAGTTTAGAGTGCCTTTGTCTACTTTGTGCCCACTCTGTTCCCAGACCAGGCAAGGGCAAGGCAGAGTACCAAGTAGGTGACTGGCCATTTGCTCCCTGATCTTTCTCATGGTGTCTGTGGAAAATTGTACCTGGAAGCCACACGCCCTCTGAATTCACCCAAACTGTTTAATGGAAATTGTCTGGCCCAGAAGGTATTCCAGATGACACAAGCATCAGTCATTTTAGGACAAGCTTGCTTCTTAGGCAACTACAACTGCAGGGGAATAGGCACTGTCACCACTCCCCCTGTGCTTCTGCTCTAGACCTCAGCATAAGAAAGGGATGGCCTGCCTGTCTTCCATAACCACTTGCCCACCTGGGAACAAACTGAGGACATTTAGTCATTTCTAAGATGATGCTGTATTAAAAGCAACATTGACTTTTAGGCAACACATTCTAGTGGGAAAGGAAAAAAAAAAAAAAAAAAGAATAAGGAAGCCAGACTCTGGTCTTAGTTCTGCCATCAAACAAATGCCAGGTCTTGTTTCTATCTCTTCCCATCTGTGGGCCTCTGTTTCCCCAATTGTACAAAAAAATGATGACAGAGAAGGTCTTTTCCCAACATTTCATTTTGTCCCTCTCCAATTCTATGATTCAGTTCTATTGATATTTCTCTTTATTCATTGAGTGTTCACTATGGCTGCAGAAACTTTTCCAAAAGGTTTAAGTCACCAACACTATCAAAAATTCACTTGGGTAGACAATGCAGGACATGATGAATACTCAACGAACAGCAATGCAATAGGTGTTAGGATAAAAAATCGGGAGAGCCTGGAATGATCAGGGAATGTTTCTTAGCAAAGGTCAAACTTAATTCAATGTAAGATTTGATCCTAGCATTAGGTGGCAAAGTGAGAAAACACAGCACTTTAAAAAGTTGGTAGAAGTTAGATATGCTAATAGAAAGGCAGGGTGCAGGGTAAATACCAACAGATCTTTGCTCAGAGCAGTCCAGTTGGAAGAGCATATTTAGTAGAATCAGGAGATGATTTAGGATAAATAACTTTGCACATGATGAAGGATGTCCTCGAGTGCTGGAATGAAAACCTTGGACTATTTTTTTCTAGAGGGAGTCACAGTCCGAATATTTCTGGATCGTTGAATTAAATAACAGCCCCGTATTAAGATTATTTGACAGTGCTGTATTGAATAGATTAGGAAAAAGGTAAATTATAATAAAGCAGGGAGTATCTGAGCAGCTCTGGAAACAATACAGGTGTGAGATAAGATACTGGTAGTATCAGAAAATATCTGGTATTTTTCTCACAATACAGGTGTGAGATAAGATACTGGTAGTATCTGGTCAGAAAAGACAAAGGTAAGAAATGTTACTGATGAAGAATTGACAGAGCTTGGCTGTCTTATTAGGTCTGAAACTTAGGTCAAGAAAGATAACTATTCCAGGGTTTTGTGATGACAATAACTCAATTACTCTGCATATTATTATTATTTTTTTATACAGCAGACTGTTAGTGTATAATCCTAGGTGTTAATGTTGTGTGACAAAGCATTTATTTTATCCAGAGGTGTCACCACATAATACTACCCAGAAGAGAAGTATTCTGGCAGGATTTATTTCTCTATAAAGATTTAAGGACTGTATTGATTTCTAATTTGAAACATGCACTGAACTGCACCTATTTCTCAGGTTATTAATTTTGAGATCATTCTTTCTTCATCTTACAATATCTCACTAATGTCTTATGACTCCCCCTCATAACGAGGTGACTTTATCTGTGTCATTTGTTCCGTCAATTCTTTTAAAGCCACAATCTCCTTTTTTTTTTTTTTTTTGTAAAATTTGATGGCTTTTAGTATATTCACAGAGTCATGTAACCATCACCACAATTAATTCTAGAACCTTTTAATCACCCCCATAAAGACTCCAGAACTATTAGTAGTCACTTACTTCCAACCTCCATAGCCCTGGGCAAACACTAACCCAATAATTCTGTCCCGATGAATTTGTCTATTGGGAATATTTCATACCCATACAGAATCATACACCATATGATCTTTTATAACCAGCTTTTTTCACTTAGCTTAATGTTTTCAAGTTTCCTCCATGTTGTATGTATCAGTACATATCGGTACTTCATTCCCTTTTTAAAAATTTTTTTATTGTGGTTCAATTTGCCTACATATAGCATAACACCCAGTGATCATCCTGCCAAGTGCCCCCCTCAGTGCCTACCACCCCAACCCCCCACCGACTTCCCCTTCCACTACCCCTTGTTCACTTCCCAGAGTTAGGTGTCTCTCATGTTTTGTCACCCTCACTGATATTTTCACTCATTGTCTCTCCTTTCCCTTTATTCCCTTTCACTAATTTTTATATTCCCCAAATGAATGAGACATTCCTTTTTCTGACTGCATAATACTCATTGTACTGCTATACAACATTTAATTTTTCACTTATCTGTTCATTGACATTTGGGCTGTGTTCCTTTTGGGTTTTTTTACTGTTATGAATAAAGCTGCTATAAAAATTTATATGCAAATTTTTTCATACATATGTTTTTATTTTTCTTGTGTATATGCTTAGGAACATTGGGTCATATTGTAACTCCATGTTTAACCTCTGAGGCACTGCCAGACTGTTTTCCAAAGAAGATGCACCATTTTACATTCTCATGAGCACCGTAAGAGGGTTCCAATTTCTCCATGACCTCTCCAGCAAGTGTTATTATTTATGTTTTTGATGATAGCCACTCTAATGGATGTAGAGTGGTATTTCAATGTGGTTTTACTTTGCATTTCATTGATGGCTAATGATGCTGATAATTTTTTATAAGCTTTTTGTTCATTTGTGTATCTTCTTTGGAAAATTGTTCATTCAGATCCTTTATCCATTTTTTAAAATTAATTAATTAACTATTTTTTTCATTTTTTTAAATTTAAATTCAACTTGCCAACATATAGTATAATACCCAGTGCTCATCCCATTAAGTGCCTTCCTCAGTGCTCGTCACCCAGTTACCCCATCCCCCCCCACCTTCCCTTCTATAACCTTTTGTTTGTTTCCTGGAGTTAGGAGTCTCTCATGGTTTGTCTCCCTCTCTAATTTTTCCCACTCAGTTCCCCTCCTTTCCCTTATAACCCCTTTATCCATTTTTAAATGTGTCCCTTTTATCATTGAATTGTAAAGGTGCTTAATATATTCTACATACACACACATGGTTTACAAACATTTTTCCCTTTCATGGGTTGTCTTTTCACTTCTTTGATGGTATCTTCTGAAACAAAATATTTTAATTCGATGAAGCCAAATTTATTTTTTTTTCTTTCATTCCTTATCTTTTTGGTCTCATATCTAATGAGTCTTGACCAATGCCAAGTCCTAAAATTTACACATATGTGTCCTTCTAGAAGTTTTGTAGTTTTAACTCCTATGCTTACATCTGTACTCCATTTTGAATGTATTTTTGTACATGTTATGAAGTATGATTCCAACTTGAATCTTTTACATGTGGATATCTAGTTGTCTCAGCACCATTAATTGAAAAGACTCTCCTTTCTTCATTGAGTCAACTTGGTATCCTTGTCAAAAATCAATTGACTGTAAATGTGATTTATTCTGCTTTGAATTTTCACTGTACATTGTTTTAGGAATCTAGGAAACTACTGATGAAAGTCTGTCACATAAAAACCAAGGGTCAAACCAAGGCTACCTAGAGCTGCCTCTGTCCCAAAGCCATGTATCTAGTTAGCCAACCCGTTTTCATTTTCCAGAACCTAACAAATTGGAAAGTTAAAGCCAAGAGAAGTAATAATATTAATGATCATAATAATAGTATTAACACTTATAAGTACTGAGTTCTTACCATGCACTATGGATGGTTTTAAGCATTGTATCATATAATCCCCACAGCCAACTTGCTCTTGCAGGTGCTGTTGAAGAAAGGTAGAAATGAAAAAAAAAATGTGATGAAGAGAAATGAAGAAATTTGCCTGAGATCACTTGACCAAGAAATGGCAAAATGAGCTTTAAAGCTAGACAATGTATTAGATTGTCCCATCAACCACTACTCTTAAGTCCTCCTTAAATAATCCACAATTTACCAATTTCCCAAAGTAATTAATTTGTGTTATTTCTTCTTCATGTATACAAGTGTTTTCTTATGACTTTTTGACTCAAAGGAGGAGGTTAGATGTTGAGGTAAATCACTTCTCATTAACCACAGAGAAGCAATTAAAAGCTGAAGAAAAGTATTCTGAGTTTTACTTCAGGGTTTCCAAGAAGAAATCATATTCTCTCTTCACAGGATTTGTTAAATCCATGAATGCAAGTATCCACAATAATGCTGTGTATGTGAAAGCTGGATCTGGATATGTATTTTGGAAAGATCATGGCTTTTGGGTGAAGTAGTCATGAATTCAGTGTGGGACATGGGCTAGAATTTTAATCTCTTTAAACTCTCATCTGTGAGGTGGATATAATAAAACATTCAGTATTGTTATGAGAATTTGCGGATAATATAACCACCTGGCGCAATGCCTACCACATAGAACAAGTTCAATAAGAACTATTTTTACTTTTACTATGATGGTGGTTATTTTTTTCCACATGGGAAATGTGTTCCAAACCATAGCTAAAAACATGTTCAACTCCTACATGTTTTTGCAAAAAGGAGTACTATTGTATACCTTTTAGGGAAATTAGCAAAAACACAGTACTTTATGGAAGCTCTACTCTATTTTCCATCTGGATTATCTCCATCTCCTGACCTGAATGGTTGGATGCCCACAGCCCTTTGCATTACATTTTACATTGGTTTTTATGCCCCCCATATGACATGTAATATCGGAGTTCTCCGACTTCTCAGCTCCTTTTTGTCCCCCTCCCTGGTGTGGTACGAAATAAAGTTCACGGCAACATTATAATAGACAGGTCAGCCAGAATTCAAAAGTGGGGGTTCCCAAGTAATTATATGGAGGAGATTCCAAAAATGTATATTTTATGTCCATATATAAAAACTACATTAAATTTAGGACAAGCCAAAATGTTGTCCCAGCTTGAGTTCCCAGAGCATATGGCTTTATAAATACTGTACTCTATCTCTCAGCTCTTCATTTGAAAATGAAATAATAAGCAGAGCCAAAGAAGTAACCAGGGTCTTGGTTGGGGCTTGATCCTTCAGAAAGATAGAGCTCTTTATTTTTCTTTTCTTTTCTTTTTTTCCAGGGGATAGGGTGTGCTCTTCTCTGAAATGGGTGCCTATCTTTACAGTCTTCATCCAGGACTCACATCTGTGTCTTATTACCATCCAATCTTTGGCCCATCTGTTTTACTTATAAATCCTCCAGGGCCTTTTAATGTTGACCCTTAATATGAGCTCAATTTAACATTAGGAAAGAATATGCAACTAACTCACTTTTGCTCCTGGAAACTTCTAAAGCTGTCCACTGATCTGTCTTTCGTTCTTAGCTACCCACCTCTTGTACACAGGACTGAATGTACTGAGCAGGTGTAATCCAATCCAGAAGTTCTTGAGGAAATTGGATTCATTAGGATATAGGGAGCTAGTAATTCCGAAGTTAGAAGGAAATGTGGGGACCAGCTAAGTCAATGTTTTTCAACTCAGAGGTACTTCTACACTCAGGGAAATTTGGGAGCAGTCTTTGGACACAGGCACCTATCAGAATTCCAAAGAATTATGTCTTTCATAATCTTCATGCCCACCAGCAAATATGATGAGCTAACTCCTGGCAGTCTTGTGTATCAGAGGCTAACAGTATGGGCTTCCGATATGGAACTTTCCTCTTCTTTCCTTGGTCTCTTGGTACAACACAAGAATCATTGGTATTTACTATTCTACCTCTGCCAGTCCCTTCCTCCCAGTGGATTCTTACAGCAATTTCTTTATCCTCAATCAGAAGTAATCTATGCAAAGATGCACAGACCTACCAGTATTCCAACCCAGACCATAGGAATCAGGAGCCCATCTCACCTCAGATGCAGCCGCATCAAAGTGTTAGGTAAAAGAAAGTCAGGTTGTTGGACCTGCAAATTGTTCTGAGGCCCACATGATGGTTGTCTGGGGAGGCTGTAAAGATATAATGATTAAACAAATGGGTGGCATTAGATTGTATCACATGCTGCTGTCTTTTATTGTGCTATAAAATGGTTCATTTGGGGGGAAATGTGAATTTAAACTTTTCTGCTGTGCTCAAACAGTTGTCCTAGTGGTTTTAAACATAATTCAATCGCTCCTTCTCCTTACGACCCTTATGCCTCCCACCCCCAGATTGATTCCTTTTTTCTTTCTTTCTTTCTTTCTTTCTTTCTTTCTTTCTTTCTTTCTTTCAATTCAAACCTACTAGTTCTGCTATTACTAATTGTGTGACTATGACAAGCTTATTAAACTCTCTGAGGCTCATGTTTTGGATCCCTAAACCTGGGATAATCATAGCCATGTCATAAGGCTGCTGAGAGTTTTAAATTGAACACAAGATCCATTTAAGACATCATCTTTCATTGTTCCTAGGCTTACTGGGTCCCTATTTATGTGCATTCTTTTCTCCTTCTCCCTTCCCAAAAGCTATGCTCTAGATTATGGGTGGGGATATCTATGGCCTGATATTTCAACCCTTTTGGAAACAGGGGTTAGGATGGCTAGTCGCTGTCTATATGCACAGGTGCTCCTGTTGTCCCTCTAAAGGCATCCCTGGACAGTGGAGAGGGCACTGAGAATGGAGGCAGCAGAACAAAATTAGCTTCAGGACAATGAGACCTACCAGTGTCATAGGCTGAATTGCGTCCTTTGCAAATTTATACATTGAAGTCCTACCTCCTCTCCTCTGTACTCTAGCATGTGACTGTGTTTGGAGATCTGGCCTTTAAAGCAGCAACGAAGTTAAAATGAGGTGATTAGGTTGGGCTCTAGTCCAATATGACTGGTGTCCTCATGAGAAGAGGAGATTAGAACGCAGATAAACACAAGCAGAAAAGAGACCAAGTGACAACACAAGGAGAAGATAGCCACCCTACAAGCCAAAGACAGAGGCCCCAGAAGAAATCAGGATGGCAGGAAGTTGTGAGAGGCCTCCAGATCTGTGTGAAAATGCATTTCTGCTGAACAAGGCACCCAGCCTGTGGGACTTCATTCCAGCAGCCCTAGCAGAGTAGCACACCCAGAAACCCATGGCCCATGTTTCTGAAACTGTAAGCTGAGGTCAGCCATGGGAGGAGAAAGCAGAAATATTTCAGTTACATAGGGGCTAGATAGTAGAAACATGAAAGGATTTTTCTGCACAAAATAAGTTGTTTAATGACCAACGAATGGTCTGACAGACTGTCCTGGTGACAGGATGCAGGCTGAATAGTGAAGACAAGGCTTACTTTGACAAGCCAGCGTCAGTCACGCCTCTGCATCGTGTCATTTCAGCAGCTACTGAGAATTATCTCTGCCTTTTAATCCTCTCATTTCAGAGTTGTTTCAGGCAGATTATTCCTAAAAACCTCGTGTAATTAATATCAATTATTTAGATTGGCTGCTTGAGTCAGTGTCAGATTTTTCAGCACAGGACAAGATGTTATTACTATTATTACTGCTAATTACTGCATCGGAGAGCCCATATGACAATTGGATTTAGACATAGGAAAACCAAGGTTTAATTATAGAAAAAGTTTATGGGCAAGAATCTTGGAACTGTAATCACCATTCTTTATTAGACAGTTACCTTCTGGTAGTTTCTTGGGCCACACTATGTGTGGTTTGGAGACAAACTGCCTGGTTTGACTTTCAGTTTTGGTCCGTATTAACTATGTAACCTCACCATACATCCCACTCTCTGTGTCTACTTTTGAAGTTAATGTTAGGGTCTAACTTCATGAGGCTGCTGTGAAATTTGAATGAGTTAAGACATGTAAAGCTCCCAGAACAAACCTGGCACATAGTAATTTCTCAAAACATGAAATATCTCACTATTAATACTGTTACTGCATTTGAGAAAGTATTCTAAGGGGCAGCAGTGTAGTGTGGTAGACAAGGTGTCAGGCCAAGTGAGACATGAATCCCTGCTCTGCCACTCACAAGTGACTCTGAGCAAGGCCAGGTATGCAATGAATGTTAACTACTCATATTTGCCAAGTGCTTATGACTTCCTACGTACTATGCTGAAAGCTTTACTGCATCTACTAAGTTAACACTCTCTTCAAATTTACATGATAGGTATTATTATTATTATTATTATTATTATTATTTTCATGCCTTAGAGAAAGAAAATAAAGACTGGAGAGGGTTAGCAATTGGTTTGGGGTCACTGAGCTTCTCACTGGCAGTGCTGGACAGTCTAAGGCCCAACATTGTGCCTAAAGCATCTGGGTCTCATAGCAGGTGGTAAATGACTGTATTTTATTTTGACTTTAAACGGGGGGGGGGGGGGGGGGGGGGCGTAAATCACCTACTTCCTTGAGTTGGCATTCTGCAGGAGCAGGTAACCTTGCATTTAAAGAAGAGTTGTTACAAATTAAAATTGGCATAGCCTCTCAATATAGATCATTGTCTTTGATCTGATAAAGATTGTCCAAATTTTCCCCACTCTGATCCTCTTATCTGATTGCTAGCTCTTAAGCTCTGCTCCTTCAGAAGTAATATTTACTTATACTTTTGCTAAAACCTCTAGCAATCATTTGATTGAATGAGTGACATATTGCCCACTTATAAGCATGCTGATCACAGTGGAAAAAAATAGCCTTTAATAATTGTAGCCAATTAAATTAACTCTAATGAAAGGGGTGCCTAGGTGGCTCAATTAGTTAGGTGTCCAAATCTTGATTTCAGCTCAGGCCATGATCTCAGGTTTGGGAGATCAAGCCCCATGTCTGCTTCTCTTGCTCCCTCTTCTTCAGCCCCTCACCTGCTCACATGCTCTCTCTGTTTAAATAAGTAAAATCTTAAAACAACAACAACACCTCTAATGAAAGCCTATTTCTTCAGAGCTACATAGACTTCTTGGGTGAAGGTTCTGTCCATTTTGGAATAGCATTACTCTCTGCTGGTGAAGTCACCCATTCTTTCATGGAAGAAGTATTTATTGAGCTGATACTATGCATTAGAGTCTGTTCTCAGTTCAGAGAGAGTGTCAGTGAAAGATACATTAAAACATCCCTGCACTAATAAAGCTAACATCCTAGAGGAGGGAGACAGACAGTAAACAAATGAATGATTGAAATATATACAGCATGCCAGAAGTATGTTGGAAAGGCAGCATGTTGGAATGGCTGAGTGTAGACTCTGGAAGCAGACTCTTTGATTTTAATCCCAGCTCTGTCTTTTGATAACTGTATGTAGTTAATTTCTCTGTACCTCCATTTTTTTTCATCTGTAGAATGTGAGTAATAAGAATAGTATCAGGGCACCTGGGTGACTCAGTGGTTGAGCATCTGCCTTTGGCCTGGGTCGTGGTCCCAGGGTCCTGGAATCAAGTCCCACATCAGGCTCCAGGCAGGGAGTCTGCTTTTCCCTCTGCCTATCTCTTCACCTCTCTCTCTGTGTCTCTCATGAATAAATGAATGGAATCTTAAAAAAAAAATAAAGAGTAGTATCTATCTCATAGGGTTATACAAAACTTAAATGAGTTAAATATTTGTAATGGTACCTAAAAGAATGAGTATATTCTATATAATATTTAATAAATGTGGAGAAAAATTAATTAGAGAACGATAAGAGAGATATAATACAGTTTGTAATAGGAAAGTCACTAAGAAGGTATTGTTTAGCAGGGAAGGAGCTTTGGAAGAAATGCTTTCTAAGGAGAGGGAACTAGAAGAGCTTAGGCTCTGACATGGGAATCTGCTGGATGTATTGGACTGATTGCATGGATGTGGGGCATGAAAGAAAAGAAAAATTAAAAATGGCTGCAAGTATCTTAATCTAAAGAGGAATGACTGAAATGAGAAGATTGAGGTGCAGCAGGTTTAGGATGAGGGGAAGATGAGAAGCACAGGTTAAGTTTGAGATGTGTTGGAAATCTTAAATGGAGACATAGAAAGGTAGCTACAGGTATTTGGAGTTCATGAGAGACAGGTTCATGTTGGAAATATTAATTTTGGGAGTCATTGCACACAAATGATGTTTAAAGCTATGAGACAGTATGGGAACACCAGGGAAGGGAGGGTAGATAAAGAAGAGGAGCAAGAATGGAATCCAAACTAAGAGATTGGAACAAAGAGAAGAAATCAACCAAGGCCACTGAGAAATGGCCAATATAATGTGAAGAAAACCAAGAAAGCAGTGTTCTGGAAGCAAAGGGAAGGGGAGAAAAGGTGTATGACTTGGGAGTTGGGGATGGCCAACTTCCCAAAATACTCCTGACAAATCAAGCAAACTTGAGGATAGAAACTGGCCATTGACATTAACAATGTAGAATTTTCAGTGGCCTTCAGAAGCATGGTTTTGGCAGAGTAGCAGATATGTGACTGAGTTCAAGATATTTATTTTACGAAATAACTGGAAGAGAGGAATTAGGGACAATGAATATAGGTAACTTCTTCAAAGAGAGTTACTGCTATAGTAAAATGTGGGAAGGCAGAGTGTAAATGCTAACTTGTGAGTAAATATGGTGAAGTTCTCTTATGATTGTATCACTCTTCTCAGCGAAGTAGGAATTGAGAATATAAGCTGAGAGAAAGAGTCAGGCAGAAGGTGTTGGGGATTTGAAAGAAGGAAGAGACTTGTCATTAGACTGCTGGACACCATTAAGAGCGCCTTGAAGTTCATGTCTATGTATTGAAAATGACACAGGGAAGAGGGTCGGTATGTTTTCCTATGCTCTATAATTAGGATGTGTGCATGAGGTAGGCAGAGTTGGACTTGATTATGGTTCTGCCTTTGCTAATTGTGTGTGATAAAGGGAAAAGGAACAGAGTAAAGGTATGTATAACAAGTGGTATTTAATGAAAGATGATGGAAGGAGAGAAGAAGGAACAGCAAGAAGAGAGACAGTGAAAAGGTGCAGACAAGATTTTATTGTAGTCAAGCTACTTGAGAGAATTACCTGAAATGATGGGGGGCAGTGGTCAGAGAGTGGGGTGCAGAGAATCGTGGTTGCAGAAGGCCTGTGATTATTGGTAATGACGGGGTCTAGATTCAGAACATGGAAGTAAGTGGGTGGTAGAGGTAGGGTGGTTAGCAAAATCAATGAGGAAAAAAGTTCAAGGAGCTGAGATATTCCTTTTTTTTAAGTTTTGTTTAAAAAATTCAGACAATTCAGGAAATAGGGGTTTAGGAGAGGTGGTGATACAAAAGGGGGAAGTCATGGGGTTGAGGGTGGAGGTTGTCAGGGGTAGATGGCAGTATTATCTCCTTCACGCCATGCCTGCTGTCATCTCCTGAAGAGGGACAGGCTTCACATTCCAAAATGGGTGGGCAAGTCCTCTACCATGTCAGTTCAATGTAGAAGGAAATATTTGTCTCATCAAGCATTTCACTAATATTGGCTTCACAGCGATCCTGCACATCATTGAGGATCTTGGCATCATTTTCATCTGACACAAACATAATGGCCAAGCCCTTGGCGCCAAACCAACTAGCTTGGGCCACGTGCTAAGGTAAGTGTGTATCAGAATTGTCAATTAATAAGAGTGGTGTTAGAGAGGAGGACAGCATGCAGAAAAAAAAAAAAAACTTCTGGACACAAAGGGGACATGACACAAGAATCAGGAAATGACTGAAATGAGAAGTTGTGCTTGATATAATCAGATGTCAAGACATTCAAGTCTGGAAACTTTAGAAGAATGGAGGGAGGAGGGCACCTGGGCGTCTCTGGTTGAATTCTCAGGTCAGACTCTGGGTTCAGTTAGAATGAGAAGCTCAAGAGGAAATTGAGAGACAAGTTTGAAAATGTAGTTGCCATGGGACTGGGAATTCCAGGTGGTGCAGCGAGAGGGTTTTAGAGGTTGGGGAGTGGTAGAAGCAGGGGATAGATGAAGAGGAATGAAGATCCTTATGGGAGTTGGAGTGGGGATGGCAAGGGTGACCTGGAAGTCTGGAGTTTCTTATCATATAAACAGGAATGTCAGGCAACAAAAGATTAGTCCTAATGAACTCAATGTGGACGACAGTGAATGTTGGGAGTGGGCAGATTTGTAGGAGGGGACTCCCAGATCTCTGTGGATGAAGGTCACAATCCACTGGCACCCAGATCCTTCCTGATCACTGGTTGGAGGCATGGATTTATTCAGTGTGTAGGGCTCCCCCCTGACAACACTGAATGGAACTGAGGAGGTTTGGGGAAATCGGGCATCACTCCCTGCACACAGACCACCGCCCACCCTTAACACTCTTCATTGGAGTGTGAAAATATTCATGCAAAACTGAGGTGACTAGAGAAACTGGGCACCCACTGACCTACCTGCTGGTGGTTTGGAGGCTGAAAGTTTTCTCACTGTGGTTAAATAGACTTCACAGCTGACTGTGTTGTATTGAGAACCCTTTATGAAGAAGAAGTGCCACTGGCAATCAATCAAAAACAGAAGTCTGTAGTTCCAGGGATGGGTTTGAACAGATCCCTTGGGCAGTGGCCACAGGAAAATAAAGACTCTTCTTGCAGTGAAATGCCATGGGCTACAAGTTTTCTCATATGCTCTGGGGCCCAAATTCCTCTGGTCTCCCCAAATCCCAGGAGACTTTACAATATCATTCATTTTGGTTTTTCTTCCTGTTGACTCTTTACCGATCCCATGTGTGGGTAGCAAACAGCTAAATCCAAGGAAGATGCAATGCCTCCCCACTCCACCCCCCTTTCCTGTCCCTGCTAATTTGGTTCTGCTGCCAAAGTGTCTGTGATTTCTGGTACTCTGCAAGATAGAAATCCATAGGTGGACAGACAGGTGGATGACAAGTGGAAACATCAGGCAGGCTATGCTGTTGAGCTGTAAGTAGGAGGAGAGCTGATGGAGAACACTGACAGGCAGTGAAGAAAGAAAAGTGACAGAGAATGAATTCCCCAAGGGACAATCAGCGTACCATGAAAACATACTCTAGTGAAACAACAGCTCTGAGTTCTAAAGACAATTCTCAATTAAGTCCTCAGATGGTTTACTGCTAAGAGTTGATGAATTGGTGTATTCCCCATTGCTATCTGCAAAGTACCTTCAAACACCCACGTCTCCATCTGTTTCATTAATAAATTAACTTAAATCCATAAAATTAGCGAAGAAATCACAGAGCAACTTCTCTGTGATAAGTGACCAGAATTCATTCTTGGAGTAGCCCTCACAGAAACCTCTACAGGAATAGAAGCTGAAGAATCAAAAGATTTTCAAGGATAAAATTTGCTTTGAGTTTCCCTGTTTTCAGCCCATGATATATGAGTAAAAGCCTGAGCAAAAATAAGTTGATTGCATTCTTTCCTTGTCCTGTTCAAAAGGTCACCACTAGGACTCCAAAAGGAAATGGCCCAAAGGCAGCTTTGCATGGGGAGATGCAGTTCCACGCAGAAATCCTTACAGAATAATCGCTGGCCAGTTTCTTCTTAATTTCATAAAGCTGTGAAGGAGTGTAGATCAGGACAGAGCTGCATTTGCTATGCTGTGGTCTGAGACTTGAGAATAAAGACGTTTGGATGAGAGTCCAAGCCAAGAGTGATGGGCATTGTTGAGGAACCCTTGTCCTCAGCCTTCCACCAGAGGCAGTCTTTATCGAACTCACCAATAGGGAAGAGTGCTTGGTTTTGCTGGCCCTGCCAAATGGAATAAAATGAAAAAGGAGAGGCGATGGCAGGATTTGCCAAACTAGAGCTTTTTGGTGACCTTAGCAAGAGACAATTTTATGAAGTGGTAGAAACTGAAGTCAGATGAGAGTGGATTGACAAGTATGGGAGAAGTAGAATTGGAGACAGCAGCATGTCTAAACAACACTGCAAGAGTCTGGCAATTAAAAACAAGGAGACATGAAACCAGGGCTTGGATAAGGAAGAGCAATGGCCCTTGGGGGAAGCAAGGTCGTGATGAGATAGATACTAGGGCTAGTTTGTACACTAATGGGAATAGTCCAGAAGAAAAACCAGGAGGAAGTGATGATGTAGGAGAGAGGTGTGGGGGATTGAGGGAGGAAATATTTGAAAAGGTGAAAGGAGAGACATTTATGACAAAGGAGAAGGAAGAATTTGAGTGATCTTTGGGACTTAGCCATCCCAGCTGCCCACCAACTGAGACAACGCAAAACTGTTAGTACATTGGGGTGGGTATTTATGCACAGAGAGACAGGCATTGTTGATTGAGCTTGAAGCATGGGCATCTCTCATATTTGCAGTCCTTCTATTTGTGACTCAAATTTTGATTTTTTGAAAGTGGGGAGGGGGAGGTTGCACAAAATCATGCTCTTATGATAAACTGTTTATTATAAACTCATCATTTCTGAGGAAAAAATATGTTGCATTTTGCATTTTTAAAAGAAAGTGGCAACAGAATAGGGCAAGGAGAATATTATCTCTAAAAGCTAATGCATCATCCTCTTAAAATGTTAATGTCCCATTTCCAGCTGAACAAATAAACCTCTACTACTTGGATGCAACTAGTTCTAATGAATGTGAGTGCCAGCCTAGAAAATAAAGACCCCCCCCCCTTTTGATGGCAGAAAACATCTTTTACATGGAAAAAAAATGAAGTCATTATTTAAAAATTGCTCCATTAATGCATCACGAACAAAGGACGTTTTGCTTGAAAAGACCAAACAGCTTTTATTTTTGAGCACTTTATTTTCAATAGGATTATAAACAAGATCCTCATGAAACTCTTCAAACAGACAGAACACTGGGATGAAATATTGAGCTGCTTTGGCCCGCTCATTGTCTACTGGAGCCCGTTTGGTGTCTGGTTACGGTTTCCTTAATGTGGTTGCCAGTTGTTTCCTGTGGTGGTGGTCGACACCAGGCTATTTTGGTGGGGGAAGTGGAAAGGACATAGGAGCTGTTGTTCTCTTCTAGAGTTTACAAGAGAAAGGGGAGTTGGAACAACAGGAGCAAGTTTCAACAACCCAGAAAAGAGAGACTTGAAGGAAAACATCTGAGAGCAGCAAAGAAACACACTTGGGCATCCTTCTGGTAGAAGATGACTTGGATGATGCAATGTTAAGCTGGCAGTGAGGAGGAGTGCGCTTCTCTTTTCTTGGCCATTCTATTTCTTGATTTTGATTGAAGGAAACATAGCAAGTGGAAAGTTACTGCTGAAGCTGTTTTACATTTTTAGAGAATCTATGTAATTATAAACACAAGTGCACACGGATATACATATCCACATAAATCACATGGAGAGAGGTCTTCTCCTTGAAAAGACCTGTAGCCTCATTTTAAGATCTGTGGTTTGGAGAGAAAATTGGGATTTTTTCCATTATTAATATGGACCCAGGCCAGCGTGAGGCCAGACACTTAATCATAATTTGTAGATGCACAGGTGGCTAATGGGAATATACAGCATTGTTCGGCTTAACCCCTGAGCCAGGGAGATATATGCTCTTTACCCTTGGGTCACATGCTAGTTCTTAGGGGAAAATGGTATCTTTCTCCCAAACTGCCCATGTATATCCACAAAGGAACACCCAAGTATCTGAATATGAATCAGCTCTACCCACACATACCCACAAGGCTTTCTCCAGTATTCCTTCTCTATTAGTCACTCAATTTTGGTTTATGCCCATTCTTTGGTAAATCCCTGCTACAAGGAAGGATAAAGGCAATGGTGGTCTTCTGCCAATATTTCCTTAAGCATAGGAAATGTGTTCACAGGATATATGAACATAGATGTGTCATTCACCCAAGGAGCTAACAGTCGCAGGCTGGCAAAAACAGATACTACCTGAGGAATGAGACAGACCACTGTGTTCCTTATGCCAGCTATTTACCTAAGAGCCAAGAAAGATAAGCTTTCTAATTATGACCACACAGTGATAAAACACAATGAATGGATGAACTGTCAGATTCAATCTGACAAATTGCTAGTTCAACTACAAAATAAAACTAAGGAAAATTAGTTAATTGTCCTAACATGTCCTCTAAAGATTTACTAAATAATTTCCATTCCTACAAATCTCTTTTTTTTCTCCTAAGATATAGCCAGAGATTATTCATGTTGCATACAACCGAAGGTCCTTGAGAATTAACGCAACTATTTTATATATGTTCCATCAGTGACAAATCTTCTCACAAAGAGGGAGATAAGTCCCTCTTAAGCAAATAAGTCCCGGAAACCATCTTGCTTTAATCCAACTGATTTGTTTTTCTTATCCCAAGATATTTGCTGGGGAATTGAAGTAGTGTTCAACCATGTTTCAGCTGTGTACAACGTGTACAACCATGTGGTAGCCTAGAAAATCCCCTTCATTTCCAAGGGCAGCTTGGATTTAATTCAACCCAGTAGTGTAGATGCAGAAGTAAGCAGGCTCAGAGAAGATACAAAAGATACAGGCCTAAAATACATGACCCAGTTGTAAGGAACTTACTCAGCTGAGCTTTGGAACATACCTTATCCAAAGACTACTCTGAGTAGGAAATTTCTAAGCTGGAGGATCATAACAATCTTGTAATAGCACAGGGGAGGAAAGTTGAGCCCCTCTATCAACAACATGACAGTGATAGATTTTCCTTCTGGAGCCCTTTTCTCTTACTTGACCTGCATGATTACCATACACAGTCAGATCTGATGACATGGCACGGTGGGGAGTGCCTCAGGAGAGTGAATTAATGGACAAGAAGGTTCCTCCAGAAGTTTGTTTTTTTGGCCTGCATAGTTCACCCAGTGATAGCTATTAGGTAACATGAGAATCAGAAATCTGTTCTGCTTTATGAAGGTGCTTTATTTCAGAAGGGCAGATGAACCTGTCCTACAAGTAGACTTGTCCCAAGATTGACATTTCCCATGAAGGGGAAGGGGAGGGGGGTTTTTCTATGTGACTTGGGAAAGCTTCTGGCCTGTGGGTCATTCACCTGTTTGTGCAACTAAAAACCACAAGTTTAGGTCATGGCCTCAGGCAAGACCTTCTAGAAGGTTCTACCACAGTTTCAGAGATTATCAAGGACACTTACCTGGAGGTGGCATCTGGGTCAATCATGAATTTACCCATTCTCTCTGATGACATCTTTTTATGCCATTAAAACTGCAGATGATGGCTCTGAGTCTATTTCCACTCAGATGGGATTATCCATTCGTATGGTCAACATGTCTTGTTTCAGGCTGGGCTTCTCATGCATGAAATGCATTGTCTTTCCCTTTAAGGAGTTTACTGCCTCAGTGACCTTTATATTTGACAAAAAGGCTTTTTAATCCACCACGCTGCTGCTTTCCTAAGTGGTTTCTCCTCTGACTGGCATTATTGAATGGACTTTCCCTGTTGATGGGTGCTATTAAGACATGCTGTTTTTTTGTATTGAATCAAAACTGTGCTCTTTTATTTGCCTTTATTCTATTTTTTTAAAGCTTGCATTAAGTGACAATGTGTGCACTTACACAGGACAATCACATCAGTGTATATCAAGCATGACCACAATATGTTGGCATTAAGTGAAGAATTCAGTTCATTTCTCCTGTTTTTTTTTTTTTAATTTTTTTTAATTTTTATTTATTTATGATAGTCACACACACAGAGAGAGAGAGGCAGAGACAAAGGCAGAGGGAGAAGCAGGCTCCATGCACCGTAGCCTGATGTGGGACTCGATCCCGGGTCTCCAGGATCGCGCCCTGGGCCAAAGGCAGGCGCCAAACCGCTGCGCCACCCAGGGATCCCATCATTTCTCCTGTTAACTCAGATCCCAGATGGGAATAGTTTGGGGTTAAAAGGTAATAAAGTAAGCCCTCCAAAATTCCTCCTCTGCCTCTGAGGACCAGGATTGGATGCTGTATTATTTAGCATCTAGATTATTTGAGTGTTTCCTTGGGTGGGTACTTGTGATGAGGTCTTTGTTCCAAGCCTTCCTTTAACATTGAAAGATCTCAGATCCCCAAACAGAACTGAGAGAGTACTGAAGGTGATTACACTTTTCGTGTGCTGTCCGTTACCATAGGCAACCAACATTCTGTAGAGGGGCCGTGTTGTAAAGGGTGCTAACATCTTCTTAAAAATTTGTTTGGTGCAAACAATTAGTTTGAGTGCAAAACAGGATCTACAGCCTGGCTGTACCATTCACTCCTTGGGCGACTTTGAGCAAGTCACCTCATTTCTCCAACATGACATATCTCATCAGCGAGCAGGAAACGCAAGTAATACAATCCATGTAAAAGAATGTTGTAATATTTAAAGCTCAAAGGTTATTTTTGATACTATCATTTAGATAGCACATTAGTTAGGAGGAAATAGATTCATTATTTCTCATATGGGCGCTTCTCCTTGCTAACATTTGTTGACAACACCCTGAAGGCCAGGCCCTGTGCTAGGCTATTCGATGCATGTTATTTATTTTTTCCTGATAATTGATGAGAAAGGCATTATTGTCTCCATTTTTACATTGGGGAGCCTTATGATCTAAGAGGGAAAGTTGGTCCCCTGTGGTCACACAGCTGGGACTGAGCACAGGTTTCTCTGACCCTAAAGTCTAAATTGTCTTTATTTTTTTGTCAACTCCCTACCTTTTAAACTACGAAAGCCATGTCACCCAGGCATGGAAACAGTTGTCTCTGGAATTCCACTACAGGCATCTGGGCTGTTTCTGGACTTGATTGCTAGTGCCTGAGGAAGCATCATTCCCTTCTTTCATGAACTTAGAAGAGTAAAAACCACCCCATGGCTGTATTAAGGACAGTGCTGCCATGATAATGAAGGCACCACGGTCAAAAGCAACCACATTATCAAAAAAATGATCTCTTTTAACAACGAATTGTGACTGATTAGACTCTGAATATGAAATCAAACGAAAATGCATGGAGACTCAATTTTCCATAGAGCTGACAGTCTGACCTTTTTAAGAGTGGAAATGGAAATTATTTTTAATTAACATGACTAATCATTTCCCATCATTTTGAGGTAATTGGTTTTGTCTACAAAGAGGTACTATGGGGTGCTGGCCCCCGCCCCATGGCTGGTTGTGGCTGGCACGATTAACCTCAGGGAGCTTCAGAGGCATGGCCCCTTTGGCCTGGTGATTCTTCACCTCAGGATCAGCACAGGGAGAAGCTCATGGTTCCATCTGTATCTTGTTTTTCCTTTCTTACTTTCTTTTTCTTCTCTCTTTCTTTCCTCCTTTGGCTGTACTTCTTTCAAGGACTAAGTGGAACTGTTTATTTTAGTTCCCCTAATGTCCATTTCCAGGGCTGCATTTGTCATCAACTTCAACACTGAATGCAGAGGCAAGATATAAACCAGGTTCTGCTCCTTTTCTTGTCTCCACTTGTGACCACTCTGTCCCCCAATATTTGTCCAGAAAAATGTTCAGTGCTCTTTTAGTTTGTCCTTGCAAGAACCAAGGAGGAGCCCATAGATCACCCTCACTCAGAGTGCCTGCAAGGATGGCAAGTGACATTTTACCCTCTATACCCAAGAACATACTTGTGAAGGACCTGTGACCCTAAAGTCTGGTGTGCTCTCCTGGACCTAGATATCCTCATCCCATCCCAGTCCTGAAATATCTTTCACAGAGAAATCAAGCTGGAATCATCTTAGCCCTCTTTTACCTCTTCACTCAGGTCCTTGGGTAAATCTAAAGTGTTGTATGAGTACAGAACGAATATGGTTCTTTTATGCTGGTACCAATTCACCCTTGTAGCATAATTTTGACATATTTTTAAAGATCAAAAACTTGGGGTGCTTGGGTGGATAAATTGGTTGAGCCTCTGAATGGTGGTTTCAGCTTAGGTCATGATCTCAGGATTGTGGGATTGAGCCCTGAGTTGGGTTCCATGCTCAGTGGGGAGTCTGCTTAAGATTCTCCTTCTCCTTCGCTCTCTGTCCCTGTCCACCCCCTTCATGCACATGCACACACTCTCTCTTTCTCAAAAAAATAAATAAATCTTAAAACAACAACAACAACAACAAAAATGTTCCCCTGACTGCCACCACTGCCACCAGGACAGTAAGAAATAATGAAATGGGTAAATGGATTAAAAAGCACCATTCGATCACAAATGTTTCCTACCTGGTTCCAGAAAAAGCCTTCGGTCTGGGGCAAGGTGTTGGAACTTGTAATTGTCTTCCCTCTCTCTTTCTTTATTGCAGTAACTTGGCCCAGAACTTCAGAGGTATGATCTCACCTTGCTCTTTCTGATCTTACGTACTTTGATTTATTTGTTTTTGTTTAAATACTTATTTATTTTTAATTATTCAAGCAAGATAGGAATATATGTTATTAAAAATTCAAACAATTTCAGACAAGTCAACTTTTCTTTATATAATAAAGGAAAATTCTTTTTGACCTCCTCTCATATCCCCTTCTAGATGAACCATTATTTTTAGTTTGGTGCATATTTTTCCATATCTTTTTCTATGCCTTTATATGTATATATATATTTATAAGTAGAAGTAGGGATTTTGTATATTTGTGTTTGCTTATGGAAATGAAAATGTTGTTCTGGAACTTTATAAAAATAATTATAATAATTATTATAAAATAATTATATAATAATAAAATAATAATTTATAATAAATATAAATATCTGAAAGATTTTCCTACATCACTACACATAAATCCAACTCATTTTTAAACTTCTACAATGTATTCAACCACAATTTTGATTTATCTATTTCCCCTATTTGGACATTTTGATTGTTATTGAGTTTTTTTGTTTGTTTGTTTGTTTTTTACTGGAGGCAAGGCTGCAGCAAATGTCTTTATATATGTATCTTTGTGCACATGCACATATCTTTGTGGAAATATTTCTTGGTCATATACTATAAGTGGAATTGATGAATTAAGGTTATTTTCATTTTAAGTTTTAAGAGATATTGCCAGATTTTTCTCCAAAATAGAATAAGTAGATATGAATAAGTAGATATTCCTACTAGCAGTGTACAAGATCATCCAAATCCTCACAGTCTTACTAACACTTGATATTATCAAACATTCAGATTTTTGGTCAATCCAGTAGATGAGAAGTGGTATCTCCTTAATGCATTAATTTCATTTTCCTGATGATTAATAACACTGAACATATTTTCATCACTCCATGGCTATTTTGATTTATTTTTCTATAAGCTACTGATATCCTTGGTCATATTTCTATGGGTTCCTTCTCTTTGCTGACACCTACCTTAAGTGACCCAGCATCTGGTTGGCCCTAATCTCTAATTGACACTATATTTAAGTGCATGATCTTTGAAGCCAGTCACATCTAGAGTCAAATCCCAGTTGTGCTGCTGCCTAGGTATGGTGCTATAGCAACTTACACACTCATGCTAATCTCCTGCTTTCCCATCTATGACATGAGTACAATAATGCCTACTATGCAAAGCATGTTTGTGTGTTTGCACACCTGTGTTAAGATGCAGATACATATGAAATGCCCAGTGAACCATTTTGATCAACACAATGGAATAATCAATTCTGCCCATGTTTATTCTGCATTATGGCCAGGTTCTAAGCTTGGACTCTTTGATTTGATATTTATCCTAATCCCCAACAATGAGGGTAGCTGACTCATACACTGTAAATAAATCTCAGTGCTAGAGCTGATGCAGTGTGGTCTCTGTATAATTATTTCATTTCTCTGCTTAGATTCTGAAACTGAGGTTTGGTTGGCCTTCTGAACTCACAATATTTTCATGTCTCTTCCCTCTCTACATACCCACTCCCACTGTTCTCTGCCATCTGAATGTCATGCTACGTACCAGACTGTCTCAGACTGAATCCCTAGGCCTGCTCTCTGCCATTGCTCTTTTACTGACCAAGCCAAGATTTGACCTCTTTATTTTCAGATGCCTAAGCCCTTGCTCTTAACCAGTGGTAATAGCTCTACAAATATCACTCCTGGATCTCTCACTTAATCTCTCTGAGCTTCCAGCTTCCTTATCTGTCCACAGAATTAATAATGCCAAGTCTGCATTACTGTTGCAGGATTCAGAGGAGATCACATACTTAGCACAATGTCACCAGTCCTCCCTTGTCTTCTTGTCTCACTCACAAACTGTCACAAAAATAGCTTTTTCTTTCCTTGTTTGTTTTATTGTAATCCCTTTATATAGTAGATCCTTAGTACATGGTGGGTTTTATTAAGATTCAGTGGGCATTTGTCTGCATTCCTTTTCAGAAATACAACCAGAGGTAAAATGTTAAAATGATGATGACTGATTCTGATGAAAACTGAATTAATATTTGCTAGCCATGGTCACATATTATGGCTTTGGCTATCTGCAAAATGACCCATTAAAAATTAAAAATTAGTTACTGGCATTTGGGAAGTAAGATTTTATAGGGATTATTAATTTTCTAAAGAGACATATCTTAGGCTAGATGAGAAATTTCCCTGGTTGTGGTGGCTGGCATTTTGTGTCATTGCTTCTTTGTCCATAAAAAAGGGCAGTGGCATGGGCCAGGGGAGGGGAGGCTTGGCTTTAAAAGATTTTTAAAAATATAGGCTCCAAAGAGGTGGGTAAAATTTGACTGACGAAAATTTTATGTGATATCCAGTAGCTAAGAGAGGTCAGCACCTTATCTAACAGGAGGCAGTGTGATCACTGTGGCAGGTCAGTTATCCAGGGAAGGTCATGGGAGGGATGGGCTTGGAGACAGGACATGTCTCTATGGAAAGGCCACCATCACTTCCTTCAGCCTCTACCCTGTGCTTCATTAGACAGGTTTGTCATACTAGGGGTATTGAGGCAGCTTAATCATCTCTCAGACAAATAAATTATTTGATTTAAACAACAACAACAACAATAACAACAACACTATTGCTTTTTTGCGCTGAATTTTCCAGTTACTTTGATTCTTCCCCAGCCAGGACAAAATGATGAAAAGAGAGGTCAAGAAAAATAATGAATTTTGAGGAGACTTACTTTGGTCAATTTTATGTGAGAGGGTAAAGACCTTCCTTGACTCAGGTCATGATTTCAGGGTCATGAGATCAAGCCCTGCCTCGGGCATTGTGCTTAGCACAGAGTCTGCTTAAGACTCTCTTTCCCTCTCCCTCTGCCCCCACCTCCACTCTCCCTCTTTCTCTCAAATAAATAAATAAAATCTTTTTTTAAAAAAAGAGAAAATGAGCCAATTGGATCTCTGCTCCTTGGGACTCATATTTTCCCCTTGTCTTCCTGTCTCATTTTCATACTGTCCTAAAGAGAGTTTTGTGTGTGTGTGTGTGTGTGTGTGTGTGTGTTTTCTTAATTGCAGTTTCTTTCCAGCTGGATTCCAGCCTTTCCTTTCACTTGGTGAGAAGCATTCACAAATATGTTGTAGAAAATGTGCTAATTAATGGATGTCCAAACATCTGGGAAGAAACAAGCAAAGTTACAGTTAACACGCAATAAACAAATACAGAAAGGGCGGACAGTTTGAGCACATGAAAGAGACTGCTTAGAGGAACTGTATACTCTCTCTGCACCTGTTTACCAGCACAATTTCATTTGGAAGGGAGGACAATTTTGTCTCACTCTTTGTGTGTCCTAACTTAAAACCTTACACTATAAACTAAACCATTCTATATTCAGTAGGGAGGCCCCTTGGGAAGGGGAGGGATGAGGGTTCTGTTGGCAATCTGCAGACACTCAGGAGCTTCAGTGAGGGAGCATGCGTGTATATGACACGTATAGACTGAAATGCTTCAACCCTCACCTCTCAGCAAGACTGAAGTTGGTCTTTCTCCTTCTCTTTCGCAGATCTCCCTGTTCTAATTAGTTCTCCATACTGTGGACTACAATGCAATATGATATGAAGGATGGGAGCTAACAGGTTTTGAGCACCATCTGAGTCTCAGGCCAACTTCTACATACCTTATTCCATTTATACTCCAGAACAACCTTAAGAGTTACATGTGCTTACTCTCCCCATTTCACAGGGGAGAAAACTAAGGTACAAGGAGCTTATGTAACTTGCTCAACCTCAGACAGCTATTGGTGGCATGGCTGTTATTCATGGTTCTTACCCAAACTTTACTTGTTAACTGATAACTTGTTCTACCTTTTATTCCATCTATTTCTTGACCTTAGACTCTTTCTCTTTGTTTTGGTCTATGTTTGGCTGCTTTTACTTTTTTTTATCATGTGATCTGTCTATCTCTTGACTCTTCGGTTTCTCTCAAGAGCTCAAGCCTATATTGATCACAACAATTCTCCTCATTGTGAGTGCCTCTGCCATTTTTCTCTGCTGTTGGGTCTTCCCAGTGAAGACTGAACCCCATCCCAGGAGCCTGTGCTCTTGCAAGTCTTCCTATGTTCCAGAAGTAGGGAGAATTTCTGTCTATTATGTTTTTCTGTAAATATTTCAGTAATTAGGGACACCTGGATGGCTCAGTGGTTGAGCACCTGCCTTTGGCTCAGGGTGTGATCCTGGAATCCTGGGATCGAGTCCCATATCAGGCTCTCTGCAGGAAGCCTGCTTCTCCCTTTGCCTATGTATCTGCCTCTCTGTGTGTGTGTCTCTCATGAATAAATCAATGAAAATCTTTTTAAAAAAATTTCAGTAATTATAACGTTGAGTTCACCATTTGTGCAAATTCTCAGTCACCATTGATTCCCAAAGCATTATTTCCAGAGATAAGGGGAATAAGGTAACTTGGAGGAGCTTCCATTTTTAGGAATCTTTTTCTGTGTCTAGTATAGCTGGCAAGTTCTTTAACATGCTTATGTGTGACAGTGCCAACCTTGTTCTGGCTTTTAGCCCTTTGTTACACACCTTCTCCTTCTACTCTATCTTCTGGTTTCTAGCCCTTCTTTGTTGCTGGCAATTTCCCAGATGTTTCTCTCTGGCTCTTTCTCCTCCTCTATTGATCCTATAATGGTAAGAGAACCCCCAGATATGTTCTACGCCCTTAAGCCATTCAATACTGTGACTTAAATATTGTCTACTTTTAGCAACTCCTAAGTCTACATAACTAGCTATGATCTTGCCCTGGAAACCAAACTGGTTATCCAATGGTTTCTTCATTTGGTTTTATGGTTTTGTTGTTGTTTGTTTATTTTTTTGTCCACTGGGTAGTCTAAAACCATTGTGTTGTACACAGAACTATTTAGTGAAAAGTGTGTAAAAGTTTGACACCCACCCTGTGTTCCAGTGGCTAAGCTCTCTGCCCAGCACAGTCTTGCCCCTGGGGAGTGGAGTGCCATTTATCTCACCATAAGGCACTGACCTCCTACCAAGTTGTGGACTCACGGAGCTGTGTCCTCCAGTATGGGGCATCATTTTTTTTAATACACACAAAGAAAGCTGTACATTTTAAAGAAAGCACCATGAGAGCATGATGTTTGCCAATCTTGTTTGTGGTTGTATTCTCAGCACTCAAAACAGTGCCTGGTAGACAGGAGGTGCTCAGTAATATTTGGGAAATAAATCATAGTGGAAAAAATCCCTTCTTCCAGAATCTGTTGCTCTGCTTTACAGAAATTCAATTAATAATGAGATTAACTTGGTGTTAAAAATAAGGAGTCAAGAAAAATGACCTAAAATTCAAAACCTCAAAAGTTATTGAGAATAATAAAAATAATAGCTAAATTTATTGAAGGCTTACTATGTTATAAGCTCTTTTAAGTTTAATCCTAATATGAACCCTATAAAGAAGACACTAGTAGTATCTCCATCTTATAGATGAGGAAACAGGGATGCAGAGTCTATGTAACTTGAGTAAGATCATGTGGCTACATGGTGTTAAGCAGAGTAGGTATGTTACATAGTACATCTGAAGAAAGAAATGAAAGAATAAGAAGTCTCAGGATGAGAGTGCCTGAATGGGAGTGCTGTGGTTTGGGATAGGTTTATTGGCACATATTGATTTATGCAGCTCCAGGATGGCATTTGAAGCTCTTTCAAAGGACAACCACATGATTTATTATCTAAACTGGGATACTTTTTTTTATAAGAGGTTGGCAGACATAAATTGGCTCCCACTGAACTAACTGAGACACATGGGACCCCTACTTTTCTCCTCCTATGGTATGGCCTCTAGTCACAATAAAGCATCTTGTTTTACTTTTACTCATGTGTTTTCCACTTTTCAGATTGACCTTGGCCACCTGATTTCTTGGCAAGTACACAGTAAACACATACTGAGTTGGATTGATTATCTACTGATGATTCTGACATTGAATTATCTCATTCAGGATGCATGATGATATGATATTATGATGTCATGCAACATGTTTTCAACATTTTTTAACACATTCAAATTAATGTAAATAGTACTCACCAAACAAAATCAATAAGAAAAAAAAAGCAGAAAAAAATTTAGTAACTAAGTTATGGTCCTTGTTCTGATAGATTTGTTTTATTGGGAGGAAGTTACTTAACTGTCTAGACATCTTTGTACTTGTATTAAAAATGAATGAATCATCGTTGGAGATCCTAAGAGTCTCCTTCCATTACTCATTTTCTAAAATATGCCTATCCTAAAAGAATCTCAAAATATTGCACACAGCCATTGTCTTTTCTGCAAACCAAGACCATGTGATGGGATATCTTTACCAGATAATTAAAATGAGATGCTTTTCATCAAATAAGAGACAACAGGAAGCAAAAAATCAGCGGTGTTGAGATGTTGCTTTCCATAAAGTTGTTACAATTACAAGACAATGATGATTAGAAAGAAGCATCCATTTGAAAAGGCTGTATTTTCTTTTTTTAAATAAACTTTTCTTTTTAAAACAGTTTCAGATTCATAGCATTGCCATGAAGGGAGTACAGAGAGTTCCTTCTAACCTACATTAAGTTTCTGCTTATTAATATTTTATATTAGCGTGGTGCAGTTGTCGCAATTCATAAACCAATATTGATGCATTATTTTTAATGTTTCTGTATAAGTAAGGTCCCCCTCCACACACACAGTTGTTTTCAAAATATCTTCTTCTTTCATTTTCTGTAGTTTGAATATGATATGCATAGGCACAACTTTTTCTTGGTATCTATTCCATGTGGTGTCCCCTAAGCTTTCTGGATCTGTGATTTGGTGTCTATCATTAATTTTGCTAAGTTCATCTTCAGTATTAGTTTATGTGTTTCTTCTCCATTTTCTCTTTCTTCTTCTGGCATTACAATCATGTATATGTTACATCTTTTAAAAATTTCCTATTGTCATTAAGTTATGTCTTCAAACTCACTGATTCTTTGCTTTAACTTTGATCAGCCAATGGGTGAGCCCATAAAAAGCATTCCGTATATATGTTACAGTGGTGTTTTTTGCTTTTTATTTCAACCCTTTCTTTTTGATTTGTTCTTAAAATTTTTACCCTGGATTATTTTACTCATCATGTGGTCTACTTTTTCCATTAGAGCCTTTAATATATGAATCGTAAGTATTTTAAATTCCCTCTAATTCCAGCATCTGTATCATATCTGAGATGGATTTTGATGCATAACCTCTTCAGACTCTGTTTCCCTCTTGTCTTTTAGTATGCCTAGTAATTGGTTGTTGAAAGCTGGATATGATATATTTGGTAACAGGGACTGAAATAGGTAGGACTTCAGTGTGAAGTGCTATGTTGATTTTGACTGGCAGTTGGTCTTTGTCTGAAGTTTTTGTAGCTGTAGGTGCCAGAGGCTTCACATTCCTCTAGTGTTCTTGTTTTGTTTCCCCTTTTGACATTGGGTCCCTTGAATTCTCCTTCTTCAAGAGAGTCTGTATCTTGCACTTATTTCAGCTGTCATCTATATGACTATTATGGTGTTGGAGTCATGTTTCTGTGGTGCAAAGCCTGGGGAAAGGGATGTTTTCTACCAATGAATCCATTTTAACCCTAGTCTTCCCATGAGCTTGCTTCTCTGGCCTCTCACCTCCAGAAGTGTTTCTTCCCCTTTGTTGAGAAAGGAAGTCTCTCCAGGCTGGCTTCTCCCTTGGCTTTAAGACAAGGTCTGCTAAAGTCTTTTTCTCCAGGGAAGACTCTGGTCATATTTCCCAAGGATTGTTCTTTCCCTCCACCTACCAGGGCTAGGAGGGGATCTTTCTAGACCTTCACCATGTAAAGATTTCTATACATTCTTGGAGGCAAGTTCCACAAAAGTGTGGGAACTGCACCCTAAGATAGCAACCCAAGGAGTTTCTAGGTGCAAGTTAGGCTACCTTCACCCTCCAAGAGTTCATTAAGATGGTCATTTAAGTGTTTGTACCAATTTATTACTTCAGTGATTTAGGATCTATGTAAGCAGATCTTGGCTGTGACTTCTTGAATTCACCTCTCTCCAGACTTCAGGCTGGTCATTTGCCCTGCAAAATCATTTGTCTAATAAGTCCACACAAGTCATTTGGTTTTCAGTTTGCCCAGCTTTTTCTTGTAAGGATGGGAGTGATAAGTTCAGAGTTCTTCACATATCAGAGCTAAAACCAGAAGTCTCTACATTTTCTTTGGAAGAGCTGAGGATCTCACATCCTGATACTCTTTTAGGGAGATGTTAAGGGTAATGATTATAATTTTATTTTTTATTTTTTAAAAAGATTTTATTTATTTATTTATTTAGTTAGTTAGTTAGTTAGTTAGTTATTGGAGAGAGAGCGTGAGCAGAGAGAAGAGCAGAAAGAGAGGGAGAAGCAAGACTCCACACTGAGTGCAGAGCCAGACATGGGACTTATCCCAGCATCCTGAGACTATGATCTGAACTGAAATCAGGAATTAGATACTTAATCCACCAGCTGCCTAGGTACCCCAATTATCATTTTAAATTGAACCATCAGGGACAATGTAGGAAAGTTCCTCACCTGGGCTCTATCATCTTTCCACACCTGGGGCTGTAGAATCATATGAATATGTTTCCCTAAACTGCTTTTGCCCTGGAGATATCTCTTTTTTAATGAGATGCTTGAGAACCGAAGAGAGTTGGAGCTTTCATGGATGGGCGATGCACTCTATTTAAGGATATCACCCATATATTTACATTTTATAATTGTTTCTCCAAAGGGTGTTGTGAGCTGAATCATAGCAGACTCATCTCTCCTTCCCACCCTCACCTCTATCTTTATTGTGTTGAGTTGGAGAATTTTAACTAACTTTATTTCCATCCTCCAAAAGGATCCTTGGATGCCTGCAACCACAACTGATTTCCATAGCTAGAATGCCAAATCATTGCATTCCCCCAAGATCCTGGGTTTCAGTGAGTTCAGTGAAGCACTCTGGAGAGACTTTTTAGGAAGCAGAGGATGGTTCAGGGATATTGACTTCCCACAACTTTCTCTGCCCCACCTCCTCCAATTAAAAAAAAAAAAAAACAACACAACAGATTGATAAAACACTGTCCAGAGTTTTTAAAATCTCAATGGGATTCTAAATGTTCACTATTGCAGCACACACATTTATACACAAAGAGATTTGAAGGTTTTCTGATTTCAATTAAGATTGTTATCTTCTCTGAGTGATGGTTTCTCCGTTTTTTCCCTCCAGAAATCCCTTTGGCTGATCTATTTTAAAAGAGCATTAGCTAGGGATAACCAGGCTCACTTGTATTGAGTCTACTTTCCCTCCAGGTCTCTTTGTCTTAAATTCTGAAGTCTCTTTTCCTATCCTGCTAAAGGTTAGCAGCTCGAAATCAAGGACATGAGTCATTGTTACTCTTCATGTAAAAGATAAGCTCTGTAGCTTTTATGGCAAAAAAGTGTAAAAGATTCTAGAAATAAGGTAGAAGTCAGAGAGATCATTTGGGGCTATGAAAAGTCCTTTACTATCTAAATTAGAAGACCCAGGTCAAATTGCTATCATGCCTATTAGCACCTGGGTTTCATTGGTCAAATTACCAAACCTCAGAGTCTCAGTTTTTTTACCTGTTAAATGGGGGTTAATAACACCTGCCTTCTCATCTGACAGTCATTGGGAAGCTCTAGTATATGCATAAATATCAAGTCTCTGTGAAGCATCATGCACATGATTTGTCTTATCTTCCCGTCACCATATTTGAACATGGTAGCCCATTACATGTTCTGAAACAAATCATGAGTACTAGTTGGTATGCGGCTATCCTCTTGAACTTGTAACACTCAGTGGAATGTGAGCCATGTGATAGTCTTGAAAATTGTCCTCGATACAAACAGGAGAACAGTATAAAGCTTTTGATCAGGTGGACAAATGATACATCCTAAATAATACATTCAGCTTCCAAACAGAATATTTCCAAGGAAAATGCTGTGTAGATTCATTGATTCCTACAGCAAGTTATGCAAGGGTAATGTATTGAAATTCATCACTTAAAAGAGACATATCTTTCATGATTTATGATAAGAATCCAGGTAACTACTATTAATAGGTATGAAATTCAAATCTCACTGATTAATACTTTAAAATATTATCTTTCCACGTTATGCTTAGGAAGCTGTCCCGATATGTTTGACCTACTGTACTTATTGTGCCAAGCACACCTGTGAATATCTAATATACTAATTTATCTTCATATAAGACTACAGATGTGGAATATATATTTAAAAAGTGTGTGTGTGTGTGTATAAAAGAAAGAATATGCAACTCATGCAAAATATGTGCATACTAAGTACGCAAATGAGTATTTCAAAATTAGTCTGACTTTAATATTTCTTTAATTTATGATATTCATGGTCTCTAGAAAGAGATTTCTTTTCCTGATTCTCCCACCAAAAGGCCTTTGGCGTCTCAGCCCCACACATCTAGCCCTCACATGAGGAATTTAATTCCAGATTACTAATTTCAGATCATGTTAACCAGTGACTTAAAGCATCTTAGAATTAAAAGAGGATGGTTTCTGTTTCTTTGGAGTTTGCTATTAAACTCTCTCCTTTGTGTTCAATCTCTTGTAATATCAGTATCACAGAATATTTGCCCATCACTAGGTATTACGGTCCCTCTACCACACACACACACACACACACACACACACACACACACGAAACTGAGTTCCAGAATGGTTCGTGAATGCATCTGAAGTCCATTGCTGACTTAAAATTCAAATGTCTAAGCCTTCTAATATTTCACCTGCCTTCTTCACATTAAATAATTTTGATTTCCAACTTGTAATAGTTATTTCAGGAGAGCAAAATGCGTGGCTTGGCTTCTCTAACCAGTGGATTCAAATATTGAGTGAAGTATAGAACATATTTTACATTCTAACTGGAAAGCCTATCAATATGTTACTCTCTCTGGTTGAAGAATTTAAAATTGGTCTCCCTCTTCATTTTTCTCAATTGTTCGCTACAACTGAATGGGAAGATTTTAGGAGGGTTCTTATGGTTTCTGAAGAACCATTTTTTAAAACAGCAAAAAATTCAAAAACTATACTGTTAAAATCTTAAATTTGATGAGTTTTGACTATTGAATATACCTGTAATGGCTACCCAAATTGAAATATAGAACATTTCCACCTTCCCAGAAAGCTTCCTCATAATCCTTTTGAGTATTCTTCATCCCCAGAGAGGCAATGGCTTCCTGATATTCTTTGATATCTCATTTATTTTTGCATATTTATTTTTGCATATGCAGCACATATTTTTCAGGAGATTGGTCCATACTGTATTTATCAGTAGTTTCTTCATTTTGTTGCTAAGGAATATTCCATTCTAGTATATGTTACAATGTGTTTATTTAAACACCTCTTGATGATTTTTCTTTCTTTCTTTCTTTCTTTCTTTCTTTCTTTCTTTCTTTCTTTCTTTCTTTCTTTCTTTCTTTCTCTCTCTCTCTCTCGATCTCTCTCTCTTTCTTTCTTCCTTTCTTTCTTTCATTAGTTTCAGAGGTAGAATTTAGTGATTCATCATTTGCATATAACATCCAGGTCTCATTACATCATGTGCGCTCCTTAAAGCCCATCACCCCATCACCCCACTCCCCTCCAGCAACACTCAGTGTGTTTCCTAGAGTTCAGAGTCTCTTATGGTTACGGCTATTTTCAATTTGAGTCTACTATTAGCAAAGCTGCTTTAAACCTTCTTGCATTTTTTAAATTTATTTACTCATGAGACACACACAGAGATTGAGAGAGAGAGAGAGGCACAGACACAGGCAGAGGGAGAAGCAGACTCCATGCAGGGAATCCGATGTGGGACCTGATCCTGGGACTTCAGGAAATCGCCCTGGGCCAAAGGCAAGCGCTAAACCGCTGAACCACCCAGGCATCTCGTTCTTGCCTAAGTCTTGTGTGAATACATGTTTTCATTTCTCTTGAGTACATACCTATTGTCAATTTATACGTTTCTCTTGAGTACAAACTTATTGTCAGTACATACTTTTTTTTTTTTTTTTTTTTTGCGTGTGGCTTATCTGTAGTCTTAAGTCTTTGGCCCATTCTGAAAACTGCATTTTGTTGTCTTTGTTGTTATTATTTCTAGGAATTCTTTATATATTTTGGATACAATTTCCTTGTCCAGTAATATATATTGTAACCTTTTCTTCTTGTCTGTTACTTGCCAACTTATTTTCTTCATGGTGCTTTATTATGAATGCACAATTTTAATTTTGATGAAGTCTTATTTATATTTTTCTTTTATAATTAATGATTTCTGTATTGTTTATAAAAATTTTGCCTAACCCAAACTCGCAAAGATATGCTCCTATATTTTCTTCTAGAAGTTTTATGGTTTTAACTTTTAGGTCTAGATCTCTATGCTGTCTCAAATTAATTTTTGTGCCTGGGATGAGTTTGAGGTCAAGAATTATATTGCTTATTTGGTGTGATATTTGTTCTTGCACCATCATTTGAGGAGAATAGCCTTGCTTCATTTATTTAACTTAGCACATGAAAGCCTCTTCTTAAGCACTGGAAAACAATATTGCTAGTGTTCTGTGATTTTCAGAGGCATGTGGATGACTTCATCCATACGTCAAATACTACGGATCATATCACGATGCCTTTGCAAATACAATTTCGTCCACCACAATATCATTCTTTTTTTAGTACTACCCAAAACACAGCTTGGTAGTCCCAGAAACCTTCCTTGAATTTTCCCATATGGTACAGCTAACTAGCTCTTGGGTTCTTATATAGCACTGTGAATTTCTCTTTCAAAATGCTTGTCTTACTGCACACTAATTTTCTCTTCATTTGACTGTATCCACAATAAGACAGTGATTTACTTGAAGACAGGCTTGTCTTTTTATCTCTGTATCCTTAGTACTTAGCACTGTGATAGGGAAAAAAGGTAGACGTTCAATTCGTGGTTTTAATCAAATTTGTCCTGGATGTTCCACAGAAGCAGTGGAACATCACAGGCTTTGCTGTGAGATCATTTTGATTTCTAATCTCATTTCTGCTACTCACTAGCAATTTAAATGGGAACAAGTTATTTAATTGCTAAATCTCAGTTTATTATTCTGTAACTTACAGATATTTAAAACTACTTTTAGGATATTTATAAGAATAAAAAAAGAAACAATGTCCAGTACATAGTAGCTACTAAATAAAAGAGAACTAACATATTCTTTTGGTATGAAAAAAGTAAATGAAAGACTTATATATGAGCTCTGCCAGTTACCTACTCTAATATCCAGGGGCTTTTGACTTAAGACTCAAGTAGAAAATGCTATGCTATCTTCTGTCCATAAACACAGAGTCACAATTTGGACACAGTAGCCAAGATAACATTTCAAAATGGAACCTATTTTGTGATCTCTTCTGTAGCTTTCAAATAACACCAAAAAATTGAAAATCAGTATAAATCAAGTCTTGGAATAGTGATATCACATCATTATGGAATTTAACCAAGGCCAAATGTATTCCAGACTACACAGCTATAATTCTATACGGACTTCTTCAGGAAATAATACAGAGAAGAGTCAAACACATCCTTGGAACCCCAGAATATGGCTGTGGCCCTACTTCACATAACTTCCAGGTAAATCATGTTAGCTATTAGGCAAACAGGCCAGAAAGCCATGTTTCTAGGTCAACTCCCAAGAACTTCTACCTACCATGCCCTCCCCCAGGTTATCTTATTTGCTTTGCATCTGTTCCACTTAAAGGCACTTGAGAAGCTTACAGAATTGCAGTATTTGCCCTCTGAAATGCTTTTAAGTAGCATTTGAAACATACTATTTCCCAACATCACAACCACTTACAGCACCCGAATGGCATGGAGCTTATAAATCACTTCCTTGCTCATTGGCTTTCATGTGTGCTGAATGCTTTTCTAAATTGACCTGATACCTATTAAACCTGAAGTGGACTTTTAAGATCTGAATAACATTTAATCAATGGGACATTAGATTGAATAAATCATAGCTGAGATGAATTCCTTAAATTGATACCATCTTTAATGAGTATTGCACTTGATTTAATAATCTATTTATTAAATACATTTTAAAAATGGCAAATTGAACATTTGCCTCAGAGCAAGCAATTAGGGCTGTTTTTATTCCATATTTATTTTCCTGAGTTGAGACAATATTTGTTAAGTCTTAAGCATATTGAATAAATCTTTGAATCATTTGTTTTTTTCAATAAGACTCTAAATATTAAATCTTAGTGTTGGTTACATTCCACTCCTTGTTAAATTATAGAAAGTGCTAACAAGCATGAAGGAAGATTTACTAATTCTACAATAACTAGTATTGAATCTCCAGTGAGTTTACAAAATCTGCCTAATATTTAATAAATCTGGGTTAAGATTGGTTAAATCTTTTTAACCTCTATTAAATCCAATGAAGAATGTGTTAAAGAGGCCCTGTTGTATTGAAGCCAACTTTAAAAGAACATCATATTTTTTCCCCAAATCTCATTAAACTGACATATGTGGTCTTTGGATTTCCTTTATTTCCTTTTGAATTATTGCTGGTTATTACCTACATATTTATGTGTAAAAAGTAGCTTTCTCATTCCTAAATCCCTTCTCCTCTGGGCAGATTCAATTCCAGAAAGCCTTGCACAAGCCTTGGGAAATTGCGTTGCATTCTTCTGGTTGGTCCTCAGACAAACAGGAATGTTCCCAATCCGAGCTTCAGCCCCTTGTTTCCAAATTCTTGATGAAAACGAACGATTCATTCATTCGGATGTATAAATCTCTGATTCCGGTGCATCAAGATAAAGGTCGTTGACTACATTAATAATGATTCCTTACTTGTGTTACTAATAACATCTTACATTTTTAACCCTGAAACTATTTTAAAAATCTAATTTACTCTTCTCTACGGGTGCCAGGCCAGATACTCATCTTATATAACTCAATGGGATCATTTATCTCTACTCATTTCTGGAAGGAGAAGCCAGCCTAAGACGGCAGTTTATTTTCCATATTTCATTTTGCCTGAGTAATGAAACCAGGCTAGACAATTCTAATCAATCAATGAATATTTATTAAGCTCCTACTAAGTGTTCACATTTTTTCTTACATGAAACGGTCTGTTTTCCAAGCACTACAATCTGATCAGGAAAGCCTATTCAATTCAACAAATATTTCTTGAGTGCCTATTGAGCATGGCATAATATCAGGAAAGTGATATAAAGATAAAAAAATATGATGACTTCCCTCTGAAACGATGCTATCTACTTATGTAGGACAGAGAAGTGAAAAGAGATCTGTTAGTAAAATGGTGAGTATTTTCATGAAAATGTAGGGAGCATGAAGAACACAGGAAAATATGCTGAAGTAAGATTTTATTTATTTATTTTCCAGCTTTATTGAGGTATAATGGATGAATCAAATTATAATATATTTAAAATGTACACAATGATGATTTGATACAAATACATATTGTGAAAGGATTCTCCCATAGAGTTAATTAATGCATCCATCACTTCACATTATTATTATTATTATTATTATTAGTGAGAATATTTAAATTCTGTTCTTTTAGCAATTATGCTAAAACACTAAATAATAATTATTATACTAAAATTACAATTTTATTTATACAATACAATGTTATCATCTATAGTCTTCATGTTATATATTAGATCTTCAGAATATCTTTTTTTTTCTAAAGTTTTTATTTATTTATTCATGAGAGACACAGAGAGAGAGAGAGGCAGAGACGCAGGCAGAGGGAGAAGCAGGCTCCATGCAAGGAGCCCAATGTGGGACTCAATCCCGGGTCTCCAGAATCACTAAACCACTGAGCCACCTGGGCTGCCCAGATCTTCAGAATATCTTATAACTGACAGTTTGTACTCTTACTAACCGCCAATTTTTCCCAACTCCCAGCCCCTGGCAACCACTTTTACTGTGTTTCTATGAGGTTTTTCGTTGTTGTTTTGCTTTTTGTTTTTTTTCCCCATGTATAAGTGATCCCATGTGGTATTTGCCTTTTCCTGTCTGGCTTATATTCACTTAGCATAATGTCCTCCAGATTCATCCATTTTTTCTCAAATACAAAATGACCTTTTTTTTTTTAAAGCTGAATAATATTCCACTGTATACATAGACCACATTTTATCTGTTCATCCATTGATAGACACTGATGTTGTTTCCATACCTTGGCTATTATAAATAATGCTGATATGAATATGGTGGTGCTACATATATTTCCTTTGGTTTTATACCCAAAAATAGGAGCTGGATCATATGGTATTTCTATTTTTAATTTTTTGAGGAACATCCATATTGCTTTCCATAGCGACTGGCACAGTTTACATTCCCATCAACAGTGTACAAGAGCTCAGTGTTTCAGAAAGAAAGTCTCTCCACAACCTCATCAGTATTTGCTATCACGTGTCTTTTTGATAATAGATTTGCTAACAGAAAGAAGGTAACATTTCACCATAGTTTTGATTTGCATCTCCCTAATTACTGGAAATACTATATATCTTTACAAGCATTTGTTTGGCCATTAGTATGTCTTCTTTGGGAAAATTGACAGTTAGGTCCTTTGCAACTTTTTAACTGGGTAATTTATTTTTGCTGTTATTAAGTTGCATGAGTTCCTGGTATATCTTGGATGTTGGCCTCTTATTGGATACATCGTTTGCAAATATTTTCTCCCATTCCATAGGTTACCTTTTCATTCTGTTGATGGTTTCCTTTGCCATGCAGAAGCCTTTTAGTTGATGGAGTCCCAGTTGTTTTTGTTTTTGTTGCTTTTGCCTTTGGTGTCATATCCAAAAAAATCATTGTCAAAACTAATGTCAAGTAGCTTACCTCTTCCATTTTCTTCTAGGACTTCTATGTTTTCAGGTCTTATATTCAAATCTTTAGTTCATTTTGAGTTGAATTGTGTGAATGATGTTTTATTCTTTTGCATGTGGTTGCCTGGTTTCTCCAACATCATTTATTGAAGAGACTATCCTTCTCCAATTGTTTATTCTTGGCTTCTTTGCTCTGAGTAAATTGACCACACATGTGTGGATTTATTTCTGGGTTCTCTAGTTCTGTTAATTTATGCATCTGTTCTTATGCCAGTATCATGTTGTTCTGATTACTATAGATTTTTAAAAATTTTCTAAAATATTTTATTTATTTGTTTGTTTATTTATTTATTTATTTAACTTTCTCATGAGAGACACACAGAGAGAGGTAGAGGCAGAGGGAGAAGCAGTCTTCCTGCAGTGAGCCTGATGTGGGACTTGATCCCAGAGCCCTGGGATCAAGACCTAGTCAAAGGCAGACATTCAACCACTGAGCCACCCAAGTATCTCTCTATAGTTTTTGTAATATAGTTTGCAATCAGAAAATGTGAGGCCTCTGGTTTTATTCTTCTTTCTCAGTATTGATTTGGCTGTTTGGGATCTTTTGTGGTTTCATACAAATTTTAGGATTATTGTTTCTTTTTTTAAAAATTTTTTTAAAGATTTTTTTAAGATTTTATTTATTTATTTATGACAGACACAGAGAGACAGAGAGAGAGAGAGAGGCAGAGACACAGGCAGAGGGAGAAGCAGGCTCCATGCAGGGAGCCCAATGTGGGACTCGATTCCTGGTCTCCAGGGTCATGCCCTGAGCTGAAGGCAGACGCTAAACCGCTGAGCCACCTGAACTGCCCTTTAGGATTATTGTTTCTATTTCAGTGAGAAATGACATTGGAATTTTGATGCATTAAACCTATAGATCACTTTGGGTAGTATGGACATTTTAACAATATTATTAATCCTTCCAATCTATGAAAATGGAATACCTTTTCATTACTTGTGCCCTCTTCATTTTATTTCAGCAATTTATTACGTCTTTGTACAAAATTTCATCATCTTGGTTAAATTTATTTCTAAATTTTGTATTTTTTTGATGTGACTATAAATGAGATTACCGTCCTAACTTCTCTTTCTGATATTATTGGTATAAAAAAAACCCGACTAATTGTTGTATATTGATTTTGTATCCTACAACCTTACTGAATTTGTTTATTAATTCTAATAGGTTTTTGGTGGTTTTAAAGGTTTTCCATGTAATATATTATATTGTCTACAAATAGAGACAAATTTACTTCTTCCTTTCTGATTTGGATACATTTTATCTCTTCTCCCTACCCCCCAATTGCTATTTTAGTAGTATGCTGAATAAAAGTGGTTACAGTGGGCATACTTGTCCTGTTCTTGATCTTACAGGAAAAAAACTTTCAGCTTGTTACTGAGAAGTGTGCTGTTACCTGTGGATTTGTCATGTATAGCCTTTATTATGTTGAGGTACATTCTCTCTATATCCAGTTTAAGAGTTTTTAATCAGGAAAAGTTGTCAAATTTTCCCAAATGCTTTTTCTCCATGAATTAAAATTATTATATGGCTTTTTCCTTCATTTTATTAATAGAGTAGATCACATTTATTGATTTATCCATGTCGAACCATCCTTGCATCCCTAGAATAAATCCCACTTGATCATGATGTATGATCCTTTTAATGTATTGCTGAATTCAGTTTGCTAGTATTTTGTTGAGAATATTTTTTTGTCTGGGTTCATCAGGGATATTGGCTTGTAATTTTTTTCTTGTAGTGTCCTTGTCTGTCTTTGGTAGTAGGGTAATGCTGTCTGAGATTTGACATTATATGACATTAAGTGCCATGATGAAGAGAAGAGAAATGCAAGTGTGCATATAGGGATATTGATGACAACAATTTGAAAGAAAAAGGGCAAGAATAAAAGATGATGTATGGTTGTGTGAGTGAGGCTGAAGAAGATGGTGTTATTAACAGATGTGAATAGCACTGAAGAAGGAGACAGCTTGAAAGGGAAAAAGAACTCAACTATTTAACAAACTAAGTTGGAGATACCAGCTAAAAATCTATATGCAAAGACTCAACAACAGTTGAAATCTAGGGGTGAAGCAATATGAAACAAGTGAGCCAGGAAGAGACATATTTGGAAGTCATCTGCTCAGATAGCATAACAAAATCTATGAGGTTGCAAAAGGAATGAGCAAAGGAAGACAAGAGGGGACAAGATGTGTGTTTGGAATTTTAAGGTGACTATCTGACCAGAGTAAAAGAATCATATTTATAACTATTGCAAAATAATGTTGGATTGTAATAAGGTTGGTAATTAGGAATTTGAAATTCAAATATGTACATTTACAGTAAAAAATGCATTAGCTTTTTTTTGAATTTTTACATTTTATTTTTTACAAGGTCTACATGGATGTATTTATCTAGTAAAATTTTTAAACAAAATAGAATCATGTAGGATAAAAAGGAAAAGGTTTTCTCCTCCTTTCCTTGTGACTCATCCCTATGATAACAACTTGGGATATATCTGTCCATAAAATGCCCTAAGATTTTCATAACTTTTTATTTTGAAATAAATAAGACAATAAGCTGCTAAAGTAGGACAGTAAGTCCCCACATATCCTTCACCTAGCTCCTCTCAGTAATAACATCGTGCATAGCCACAGCATAATATCAAAACCAAGAGACTGACATTGATATAACAAACTGTTAATTAAATCACAGAAAATTTTCAGATTTCATCAGTTTTTACATGAACTTTTAAAAATAATGTATATGGATATGTGTGTGTGTATGAAATGTATAGATTTTCAAATGCCTTCAATAAAATATAGATGGAAAAGCATTTTCACAACCAATAGTATGAAAATTTGAGGGTAGATTTATGGGCTTGCTTATGAACATATAGACATTTACTGTGTCCTAGCAGAAGTGGGTTATCAGGGTGAACTGGTTGCATTTGGAAGATCAAGCTGATAAACAGCACACAGGGTAGACTGTAGCCAAGAGACAATCATGTCAGATTATGGCAGGAGGTCCATCCAGGAGGACTGTGTTGCCAATTGAAAGGATAAAGGATGGCATCAGGATGGTGGCAGCTAGAAAGGAGAGGGACCAAGTGACATGGCTGACAACAGTTTGGAAGGGCAATGAGACTGGGAAGTCAGAGGGATGACATTGGTAATGACTGCAAGAAGAAGAAACTGAAGGTATAGAAAAAAAGAGAGAGAGAGATAAATTGGTTGATAGAATAGGAGCAATTGTTGTGTGCCCCAGCCCTGAGAATGTTGAATGGGGTGTTAAAATGTGAGAAATGAAATGAAATCAACTCATTCTGCTGTGATCTGACAGTGGATGCTCATTCTGTATCAGGTAGAGGTATCTAACTTGAGGAGTTGTGATTTAATTAACATGAATGAAGTTGTGATTTTACTAATATGTGTGAAGTGCTGGGAATACTACTCAATTCATAGAGAGTGGCCACAAATATTAGCCATTATCTTTATCACCCTCATCCTCAGAAAAGAAGCTGACACACATATCCTATGAATGTAGCTGAAGATTAAAATACCTGTCAGCAGGCATTACATATTTTTTTCCTTTAGTTTTTTATACCAATGACAATTAAATTAATAAAGTTAATAATAATCAGGTTATAGTATGTAACTGAAATCTAGGTGGAAACACCTAGGATTGGGAGCCACCCAAGTAGTGGAAAGATGGTACCATTGACAATGAAAGCAAGTTCAGAAGCTTTAATTTTGAAAGGCAAATACTCTGCTCTGTTTTAAGGGTGTGGTGACAGTAAGATATTCCTGCTGAATGTGTCCAGTAGGCAACTGAAGGCAGGAAGCAGAAGCTTGGTGATTAATGAGGATTTGCTTTGATTGAAGATGGGGCTGAAAATGTAAATTTAGGCATAATTAGCATAGAAGTGATATTTAAAGCTATGAGAATAGATGGGCTCTTCCAGAGTGAGAGTTAAAGAGGAACAAAAGGTAGAAAGAAGATTGGCTTCTTGGAAGACCCACTGAGGAGGAGGGTAAGGGTGAAGAGAAGGACAGCCAGTGATGAAAAGAAAGAAGAGATGCAGGGATGAAGGTCAGAGAAAGCTAGTAAAAGATGTAGCCAAGGTGAAGCAAGAGTATGACTTGTGTCCTCACAGCTGAACAAGAAAGGAGGTTAGACATGAAGAGGGCATAATTGATCAAGTAATAAACAAAAAGAACCATTGGAGAATTTTACGGAATTTCCATGAAAGACTCACTCTTGTGTGTATAAAAATGTTATTCCATTTTGTTTTGTTTATATTTTATATACACTTCAGTGGAAATATAATGTTATATAGGGGAAAGGGAGTCTGGTTCAAAGCGGAGGCTGTCACTTGTTGGCTGTGAAGTCCTTGGAAAAGTAACTTAACCTCCCTGAGCCTGTTTTTCTTTTTTAAAAGATTTTATTTATTTATTTCAGACAGAGAGACAGAGAGAGAGACATGATTGGGGAAGGAGGCAGTGGGGACTGGTGGCAGTAGGGAGAGCAGAGGGAGAAGTGGCCCCCTTGCTGAGCTGGGGGCCCAACTTGGGGCTGTATCCTGGGACCTGGGATCCTGACTTGAACCGAAGGCAGGCCTTTAACCAACGGAGCCACCCAGGTGCCCCTCTGAGCCTATTTTATCATCAGTCGGATAGGAATATTAATACCTGCTTCATAAGTTGGTTTGAGAATTAAAATAATTTACATAAAATACTAGATCATGCCTGGCATACATAAAAACTGATTTATGTATAGCTATATGGATATAAATTTATGTACATACATAGCAACAAACTATGAATCATCATTTTAACCAAGGCTACTTGAAATAAGTGAGTATTTGAAGTACTTAGGGGAGTGGGGTATTATCAGGAAGGAGTCTTTGAGGGATAATTGTACTTACTTTATAGATCCGCTTTGAAAATTAAATAAGATAATCTATACAAAGTGTGAAGCAAAAATAGTACATGTGGTTAGTCATCAAATGGCCATTTCTTTCTTCTTAATGACATAAATGTAACTGTTCATTAAATGTAAACTATAAAAGAAAAGATGGGGAGAAGATGTCCTCTTGAATACAAAATACTCTTAGAAAACTTCTAATAAGTTACAGCTGCCTGTTTACAGAAGTATTTGCCACAGATTGATAAAGAATCACATTTTATTTTTTTAATTTTTATTTATTTTTATGATAGTCACAGAGAGAGAGAGAGAGAGAGGCAGAGACATAGGCAGAGGGAGAAGCAGGCTCCATGCACCGGGAGCCTGACGTGGGATTCGATCCCGAGTCTCCAGGATCGCGCCCCGGGCCAAAGGCAGGCGCTAAACCGCTGCACCACTCAGGGATCCTAGAATCACGTTTTAATCTCTGTTCCAGCTGCCTATTGCTACATAACAAATGGCCCTAAAACTTAGTGATTGAAAATGACAACAGAATTACTTTGCTCACAGATCTGAATGGAGTCAGAATCAGCAGGGACAGCTCAATCTTACCCAGTAGCAGCCAGGGGGGCCCAAAGGCTGGGGGCTGGAATATTGTGAAGGCTCATTCACTTACAATACCAGCAGTTGTTGCTGCCTGTAGGCTGGGACCTCATGTAGACTTCCCATGTGGTCCCTTCTTCATGGCTTGGTGGCTGGGTCATAAGGGTGAGTGTCCCAAGAGGACCAGGCAGGAGCTGTATCGTCTTTCTACTTCAGCTTCAATATCACTTTGAATAAAAGATAAATATTGTGCTTAATATTCAAACAGGGCTTTGAGTACACCACTCGTGTCATTTGCTGCTAAATTGCTGTTCTTACAAGGAAGGAAACCCTTCCTGTGGAAACTCTGAAACTGCCATCAGCTGAGGCATTGATGATAGACTTCAGTCTGTGTTACTATATGCACATGTGTGGATAGATGGATGGATGGTAGACACATGCATGCACGCAATCATACATATATATATGCATGCATACATACATATACACATGCACACATATATACATAGATAATTTTACAACAATAATTTATGTGGGAGAATGTGTTACTTAACCCTTAGGTCTCAAATCTCACTACACCTCCAAACCAATCATAGTGTCCAGTCTAATGAGCTCCTTGCCATGTTATGTCCTGGTTCCTTGGCTTTCGATCTGCTGTACCTGAAATATTCTCAAATATTTGTTCAAGTATCGTTTTCTGCAGAGCCCGCATTGCCATCTTACAATGTATCCCCACCAGTACTCCCAGGCATGTCTGCTTTATAGATTAGATAGTGTCTTTTCCACCCATCTTGAAAATGTTTGTACTATAGTACTATATAAAGAAGTTCTATTGACTATATGTAATAGACTATATAAAAATATGAAGTCAGCAAGTTGGACACGGAGGCTGAATGTATATCACACTCCTCATGAGAGGCAGTTTGACATAGTGGGGAGAATGCAATCTTAGCAATCAGAAGACCTGATTTAACCCACAGCACTGTCACTTACTGGCTCTGCATCCTAGGCAAGTTGCTTCATCCTTTTGAGACTTTCTCTCCTTATGCTGCTTTATCCCAGCCAACTTGATCCCGCAAAGTCCTCCCTCCTCTAGAACTGGCAATGTGCTTATGGCGCATCATACTTGCCCCCTTCAGCTACAGAGAAAGGGAGGGGGTAGGTTGTGAACTCTAACACATTCACAATGCTAATAATGTTTATAGACATATGCACAGATACACTGAGAGATCGTCTAGGCTAAGTTGTGATTAACTATATTAATATCTTCTGATTGTTGAATTAACCTGCTGGCTTACTAAAATCCAAACTTATTTCTTCAGAAAAAATGGAGCCAAGTTTTTGTTGATGTAGTTCATGCTTAGTTGAAACTGAATCCACAGAGGTATTATATATTGCTGTAGATACAGTGAAATCTCAAGTGAGGATGGCTCAAGAACATAAATCCACTGAGGATTCTGATATTTCAAGTTTTTAAAAGTGTAGTGTTTCAGAATTCTGCCCACATTCTTGCCGATCTTAGGAGGAGATGGGGTTTTCAGGAAAAATAAAATGGTTCCTGTTGGATCTTCTCTCTTAAACTCTCCCTCAAACTTATTATGGAAACTATTTGGGAGAGGCAGGGACTCTGCATGCCTTTGGGTAGGTTTTTCCCTATCGTGGGCTCCTGAAAAAAGACATGGGGAAGCAACCCAGCTTTCAATCCACTCATGGAGTAACTTGGCCCAGGGTTGTGTCTCCTAAAGAAAATAAGACCTTAAAGTATTCCACATAGAGGGTAACTGGGTGGCTCAGTCAGTTAAGTATCTGACTCTAGACTTTGGACTAGGTCATAATATCAGGGTCATGAGATCAAGCCCCACTGGGATGAAGCCTGTCTAAGATTCTCTCTCTCACTCTCCATCGACCCCTCCCCTTCACACCCTCCTGCATGACATTCTCCATCTAAAGAAAAAAAATAAGTGTTGTGCATAGGCTAATGGAAAAACTGAGAATGACCAGCATAGAAGGAATTGCACTATTTATGTTCACATGTGAGAAATGTACTCTAAAGATTAGATAGAATTTGTCCTAAGGCTATGAGCCTATGGGTCTCATGGTTTGGTTGCATAAAAGTTTTAGTTTCATACATTGTTTTTAAGAGCTATAAGTGTTTTAAAAATATGTTATTTATTTATTTATTTATTTATTTATTTATTTATTTGGGAGAGAGAGAGAAAGAGAGAGCAAACCAGGGAGAGTAGAAGGAGAGAGAGAATCTCTAGCATGGAACCCATTGCAGGGCTCAATCTCATGACCCCAAGATCACAACCTGAGCAAAATCCAAGAGTCAGACTTTATTGACTGCACCACCCAGGTACCCCAAGAGCTGTCAATTTTTATATACTCAGCTGGATAATGCCCCATGAAAGATCATGAAGCAGGGGCATTGGTGCTCAGTGAACATTCCTTCTGCTCTCCCATCTTTCCCAGACCCCTTGCAGTTATATAGGACCCCATGACAAATCCTGGCCGATGACAAGTAAGAGGAAATGTTGCATAATGTTTTGGAAAATGCAAAAAAAGAACAATCAAGAGACTCTAGCTGTCTCAAAGCACTATTTGAACCAGATACTGGGTGGCCAACTCTCCTGCTTTGTCTGAGACTGAGTGGTTTGCTGGGATAGGGATAGGGAGCTTTCAGAGTTAAAACAGAAATTCCCAGGAAAATTGGGACAAGTTAATCAACCTAAAGATAACACTGCTACAAGATGTTAGAGTCCTTACTCATGGTGGCTGTGGAGGGTCTATGTGGAATACAGCCCCTATGACTCACTTGGGTCAAGGTGCAGGAGGGAGAAATGGATTTTCGTTGTGATAAGACACTGAGTCTTTGAGGTTATTTTTTACATAACATAGCATACCTTGTTTATCCTGAGTAGTAAACACAACACTCCCAATGAATGAACTGATCTTTTACCTTCCGGATCATTTTCTATCATTTTCTGAGATGTTCTATGTATATTAATCATATAAGTATCTCATCGTCATTAAAATTGGATACTCCCAGAGAAGCTTAGATTTCTTCTCTTCTGTAAATTTTAGAAGTATGGTACTAAGTACTAAGTCCTTTGATTTTATTATCTGTAAGGTCTCACAAGGCTGCCTGCTTCTCTTCAACTATACTTCTGCCCTCAGGGCTCTGGTCCACAGTTATCTTCACTCCTCCCTTCCGATAGCTTAAGTGGGCTCTTCACCCATTGCCCCTTTGGACTCCAATTAATTCCACAGGTTGTTTCCAGATTAATGTTCTCAAACTCATCACTTTTGTGCTTCTCCTATTGACAACCAGTTGTAAATACATTAAGCCTAATTATGCCTTGAATTATTAGTCCAGCCCTTTCCCTCATCCATACCCTTCATCTGTAGTTGTACTGTTCAGCCAAATACAACTGTTAGCTGTTTCCTAAACATCCCTGTGATAGTTTGCAAAACTGACCCCAATTCTGTCTCTAAATTTGTGTCTCTTACAATCTGACTTTGTAGTTTATCCCTTAAACCTGGGCTTTCCGGTGACTCACTCGGCTCAACAGAATGTAACGGAAATGATGATGAGACCATTCCTGCTTAGACTTCACGGGGCCTTGTGTGCTTCTGCTCTCCTTACTGCTCCTCTTTGTTTATCATAGGTTTTGAATGGCTCAAGGAGCAGAGTCAAGTCAGCTCAGCTGTTCCAGCTAAGGTGTTACATCAGTACAAAGTCCATTCAAGGTCAGTCAAGATAACACTGATCTGAGGTTGACCACATATGCATGCATGAACCTATTGATCCAGCCCAGATCTGAAGAATTGCCCAAAGAACCCATGGTCTAGTGAAAAAAACTAAACTATTATTTTAGGTCATTAGGTTTTGAGATGTTTTGTTAGTTAACAATAACTAACTTATACAGTGTTCCAAGTCATTTTTTGTTTTTCTCTTTCTTTCTCTTTGCTTCTGCTATCTTGCCTAGGCTTGTTGTAGGTTTTGCAGAGGATGGCAGCCTGACTCACTTTCTTTGCCCTGGGAAAAGAGTTATTCTGCTTTAATCTGTCTGATTTTCTCACCTTTACTTTTTCCCATCTATATTATAATGAGAAGTTTGGCATTAGGTGAACCCACCTTGTGTGTTTCTGTCTAGTGATGTTCAACTGGAAATATAAACAAGAGCTCTTTAATCATCATATGGGCAAGAACAGTGGGAAAGAGTATTCATTCACTTAGAATTTTTTTTAATTCATAGCTTTAAAGGTGAGAGGTAGTCAGACTATGTGTCACGTACGTGGATGTGTAACAGTGATTGTGTACTTTTTTTGTTGAACAAATATGCATTATAAATGAAACAAACAGAGATGTAGGTAGGAAAGTCAATAGTGGCTTTTGTGGATTGCTGTATTCTTTTCTAAAGTTCTGCTCAGCTCATCTCATCAAATATAACTTGTAAAGATTTGCTTTGGCATAATGCAGAGGAATCTAAATAAATAAATAAGTAGCCTCATGCTCCAGAATTATTTGCAGAAAGCAGAGGAGATGATTGTGAGTGTGATTCCAATAATAGAGAGCCCAGAGAGGTTCAAGATGGTGGCCTAGGAAGATCCTGAACTCTTCCCACAGCTGTAAGAAATTTACAACTATATATGGTATAATTTTACCTGAAAAAGTGCCCAAAACTGGATAAACAGAACCTCCACACCAAAGGGTAAAAGGCCAGCATCAAAACAAGGAGGAGAGTCAGAGACAGTCTCATCAAAAAATAAAAAACAAAACAATACAAACACACACACACACACACACATGCACAAAACCACCCTGTGGCAGTGATCCACAATTGGGAGAGTTCTCAGAATATGAAACTTTTCCCTGAGAAGTGAGGGTTCTATGCTCTACATCAGGCATGCCAACCAAAGATTCTGAGCAGAAGATGAGCCCCCTAATTGCTTGGCTTTGAAAACCAGTGGGGATTACATCCAGGAAAACTATAGAACTGTAGGGAATGGAGAAACCACTCAAAGGGCTTGTGTACAGATTTACTCACCCTGGGACCCAATTTATGTGCACCAGTTAGAAAAGTGCCTAGACCATATGTGAACAAGGCCCATTGATAATTTTGAAGTGTCTGCTGAAGAGTCAGGAACTTGCAGGAATGGAAGCACTGGCAGGTGCCATTTTTACAATCTCATTCTAACTTGGTGCCAGTGCTGTGAATTCCACTTTGAAGCTCTTCTTCTAGCTTATTGACACTGGAGAATGTGCATTGCTGAGGGCCCTGGTCACCCTTATGCCACAACAACATGATAGCTGGACTGGGCAAGAGCCCCACCAACCCCTGCCTCATAGCTACAGCAGCATCCCCTCAACAGGAGGGGACATGCAGCTCACATAGGGATGCCCCTTGAGCACCAGGCATAGGTGGCTAAGGGAAATAGTACTCTGAGCCCCACGGCCACTCCTCTAAGCCTGGGAGACGTGGCTGATTTGTTTAATATTCAGGAACAAACATAGCATGTCAAACAAAATGAAAGACAAAACAAAACTCCTGAAAAAAAAAAATCCTTAATGAACAGAAATCAGCAGTCGACCTGATAAAAATTTCCAAGTAATGGTCTTAAAATTCTCACCAAACTCAGGAGAGGAATGAATGAACACAATGAGAGCTTCAACAGAAAGATAGGAAATATTTTTAAAGTATCAAACAGAAGTTACAGAGCTGAATAATAGAATAATAAGAATAGAATAATTGAACTGAAAATACACGGAGTTCAACAGCAGACTCGATGAAGCAGGAAAACAGATCAGAGAACTGGAGGACTAAATAATGAAATTCACCCAGATAGAGCAGCAAAAAGAAAAAAACTAATTTAAAAAAGTGAAGGTCTGTTAAGGGATCTTTGAAAAGAAATGGCACTAATTAATAACAAAAAAGTAAATGAAAGTAAAAATCTCACTAAAAAAGGTAAATATATAGCAAAGATAGTGGATTGATTACTTTTTTTTTGGATTGATTACTTATAAAGCAAATAGGAATGATAAAAGAGTAGTAAAATTAATGAAAACCATAATAACTAGTATGCATAAAATAAAAGCTGTAAAATGTGATACCAAAAATATAAAATGTGTGGAGTGAGAGTAAAAATGTAGAGTTTTGAGATGTGTTCAAATTTAAATTCTTATCAACTTAAAATCAACTATTACATACATAGGATATTACATGCAAAATTCATGGTAACCACAAAACAAAATTTATAATGGATGCACAAAATAAAATAAGAAAGAGATCTAAACATAACTCAAAAAAAGTCATCAAACCAAAAGGGAAGAGACAAAGAGAGGGATAAAAGAATAGGGAGGATCTACAAAAACAGCCAGAAAACTATGAACAGAATGGCAATAAATGTCTATCAATGATTAATTTAAATGTAAATGGACTAAATTCTCCAATAAAAATATACAGAGTAGCTGAATGGATCAAAAAATAAGACTCATCTATATGCTACCTATAAGAGACTTCAGATGTAAAGATAAACATTAATTAAAAGTGAAGAGATGGAGAAAGATATTCCATACAATTGGTGGGGAGAAAAAAGAAAGGTGATGTAGTTATATGCATATCAGACAAAACAGACTTTAAAGCAAAGACTGTAATAACTAAGAAAGGCATCACATAATGATAAAGGGGCCAGTTCAGCAAGAAGACATAACATTTATACATTTGTATTCATCCATCATAGAAACACCAAGATATATAAATCAAATATTAGCAGACCTAAAGGTAGAAATTGCCTGTAATAGAGTAATAGTCAAGGTCTTTAAAACCGCACTTACATCAATAGATAGATAATACAAACATAAAATTAATAAGGCAACATTGGCCCTAACAAATTAGACAGATGGACTTAATAGAACATTCCATCCAAAAGCAACAGAATAGGGACGCCTGGGTGACTCAGTGGTTGAGTCTTTGGCTCAGGGCATTATCCTGGAGTTCCAGGATCACGTTCCACATTAGCTCCCTGCATGGATCCTGCTTCTCCTTCTGCCTATGTCTCTGCTTCTCTGTGTGTGTGTGTATCTCTCATGAATAAATAAATAAAATTAAAAAAAAATCAACAGGATATACATTCTTCTTAAGAACACATGGACATCCTTCAGAATAGATAACATATTAGGCCATAAAGCAAGTCTCAACTAAATTCAAGAAAGATTATATCAAGCAAGCATTTTCTGACAATAATGGTTTGAAACTAGAAATCAGTTACAAGAAGAATGGAAATAATGAAAACAAAATGTGGAAGTTCGACAATATACTACTTAACAGCCAATAGCTCCTCAAAGAAATTAAGGTAGAAATAAAAAAATACATAGAGATAAATTAATATAGAAATAACACACACCAGAGGCACCTGGATGGCTCAATTTGACTCTTTATTTCAGCTTAAGTCGTGATTTCACAGTCATGGGATCAAGCCTGTGTGGGGCTTGTAACTCAGAGGAGAGTCTGCTGGAGATTCTCTCTCTCCCTCTCCCTTTGCCCCTCCCTCTCTTTGCACACACTCTCTCTAAAATAAATAAATGAAATCTTAAAAAAAAAAAAAAAAAAAAAAAAAAAGGAAAGAAACACCACACACCAAAATCTGTGAGATGAAGCAAAAGTTGTTCTAGGAGAGATTATAGCTATACAGATCTACCTTAAGAAGCAAAAAAAGCAAAAGCCTTAAATCAAAAATCTTAATACACCTAAAGGAGCTAGAAAAAGGAAAACAAGCATAGTAGAATAAAAGAAACAATAAAAATCAGAGTGGAAATAAACAAAATACAAAGACCATTGAAAAAAAAAAAAGACCATTGAAAAAAAATCAATGAAACCAAAGGCTGGGCTTTTGAAAATATAAACAAAATTGACAACTTTTAGTTAGACTAACCAAGAGAAAAAGAGAGAGGGTTCAAATAAAATTAGAAATAAAATTGAAGTTACAACTGATACCACAGGAATACAAAACTCATTTTAAAAAAACTACTATGAACAATTATATGCCAACAAAACTGAATGGCCTAGAAGAAATGGATAAATTCCTAGAGACACACAATCTTCTAAGACTGGATCATAAAGAAATAGAAAATCTAAATAGATTGATTTCTAGTAAAGAATTTGAATCAGTAATAAAAATCTTTCCTAAAACCAAAAGCTGAGGACCACATGGTTTTACTGGCAAATTCTACCAAGTATTCAATGAAAATGTAATACCTATCTTTCTCAAACTTTCCCAACATATTGAAGAGGAGGGAACACTTCCAAACACATTTTATGAAGCCAGCATTATGCTGATACCAAACCAGATAAGAATATCACAAAAAAAACTATAGGCAATATCCTTGATGAACATAAATGCCAAAATCCTCAACAAAATATTAACAAGCTGAACTAAACAATACATTGAAAGGATCATAGATCAGGATCAAGTGGAATTTATTCCAGGGATATAAGAACAGTACAACATCAGCAAATCAATCAACATGATACACCACATTAACAACATGAAGGATAAAAATCATATGATCATCTCAATAGATGCAGAAAAAGGATTTGACAAAAGTCAACATCTTTTTATGGTAAAAATTCTCAAAAAGTTGACACAGAGGGACTGTAGCTCAACATAACAAAGGTCATATATGACAAACCCACAGCTAATATCATACTCAAAAGTGATAAAACTGAAAACTTTTCCTCTAAGACCAGGAACACACACAGATGTTTAATTATCATATTGTACATTTGAAACATATAATATTATATATACCAACTTAACTCAATTGAAAAATAAAAAAATCTGGAGCACCTGGCTGGCTCAGTTGTTAAAGCTGGCAACTCTTGTAGAGCTCACTTAAAAAAAAAAAAGTCTGAAAAACATTAGATTCTGGATTTTTTTTCTTAATTCTTTATAGCATCCAGAACACATTTTCTTAGTATACAACTGCTTGAATTTTATTATTGCCAGTCTAGAAGCCTGTCTTCAGGTTTAAGTACCATGCTGTGACTCCATTGTTTCTTCTAGAAGCATCCCTGATAATGGCAGAGCTGCATCAGTGGCTCCCGTTCTGAGCCAAAACTATATTTCAAAGATCTGTGCCCCTCACCATTGCTCTTGAACCGAAGAAATAGGGGTTGTAATCAAGGTTCTGGAAATTAAATCCATCAAAACTCCTTATCTGGTGGAAAGATTTGCTTCATCTACTGAACTTAAGGCTCTCAGTACTCTGACATTCTTTGGGGACCACACTTTACACCTTGCAATGCATTGTTTTCATGTGAGAGTTAGTTTTTTCAATGTAAAAGTATGTAATTTACCTCCAGTGACTTACTATTTTATGGAGGTGGTTACATAGAGTTAAAGATTTAAAACTGTCTTTGTTTCTCCTTTTAGTTAGCAATAAAAAATAGATGTATAGAACTTTATCATTTCTGTGGTATTCCAATGAGAACACTTAACTTGCAGGGCATCTGGGTGGCTCAGTCGGTTAAGCATCCACCTTCATCTCAGGTCATGGTCCGGGGGTCCTGGATTTGAGCTCATGTCAGGTTCCCTGCTCAGTGGAGAGTCTGTTTCTCCCTCTCCCTCTGCCCTTCTCCCTGACTTATGCATTCTCTCTCTCTCAAGTAAATAAATAAAATCTTTAAAAAACAAATAAATAAAAAAAAACACACTTAACTTGAGTCAAGTCATGAGAAAAGAGCAAATGTACTGAACTGAAGGATTATCTACAAATGGACACTAAGGAACTATAACAACTAAATGTACTGCATGATCCTGGGTTGTATCCCAAATACCAAGAAAAAACAAAACTAGTTATAAGAACCTTATTGGAGAGTACGCCTGAGTGGCTCAGTGGTTGAACATCTGCTTTCAGCTCAGGTCATGGTTCTGGGGTCCTGGGATCAAGCCTCACATCAGATTCACCACAGGGAACCTGCTGCTCCCTCTGTCTCTGCCTCTCTCTGTATGTCTTTCATGAATACATAAAGTCTGAAAAAAGAAAAAAAGAACCTTATTGGGACATTTGACAGAATTTGAATATGGATTATTTTTTAAAAAAGATTTTATTTATGTATTCATGAGAGACATAGAGACAGAGACATAGACAGAGGGAGAAGCAGGCTCCTCACAGGGGGCCCGAAGCGGGCCTTGATCCTCAGACCCGGATCATGCCCTGAGCTGAAGGCAGACGCTCAAACATTGAGCCACCCAAGCATCCCTGAATATGGGTTATTGATTAGATAATAGTAATAGAAAATGTCAGTATTGTTTAAATTTGATCATGGTACTGTGGCTATACAAGAGTATGTTCTTTTTCTAGAGATATGCAAGCATTTTCAGTAGACAGGAACATTATCTTTAACTTACTGCCAAATGGTTTAGGTAAAACAATACATGCATGCACGCTTACAGGCAGGGTAAACCAAAAGTCTTAGTGCAGATTTAAGCTTTAATAACCTCAAGGACCATTAAACACTAGGGACATATAAAAACATAATTTGAGAAGTTCACTATTTAAATTTCTTTGACACTTATTGGTCTTGTGAATTTTTAGTAATAAACTTTAAACTGTAAGTTTCATTTTAATCAACATTTACCATCTTTAGTTGGAAGAAACTAAATATAAATAGATTTGATACATGAACATTAACATGTTTTATAATTTAAACTATCAGTAGGATAAAATTCAAACAAACAAAAAGTGAAGTAATGACAATTGTAATAAAGATTTCTAAAAAAAATTCACCAACGTCCTCATTAACCATAGCAACTGTTTTCCATTTTGCATATTACTGTGTACTCGTGAGCTGCATGGTTATATTTAATATAATTATAATTATAAAACATAGCATTATTTTATATAATGATTTTTAATTAATACTATATTATAAACTCTTTTAGTTTCCTATACTGTCTTAATCATTACATTTTTTAATGTCTACTTAAGTATACCATTAAATGGTATGCTATCTACTTACCTGTTCTCCTATAGGTGGACATTTAGATAGCTTCTACTAACTTTTAGACAATTTTCGATAAGATAATTTAGATAATTAGATAGCTCCTAATGGCTTTTAGGATATTTTATTAATGCTGTGTGTGTTTGTTTTTTCATCTGCTGAATTATTATTATTTTTTAGGATAAATTCCCAGGAGTTCTATCCCTGAGCCAAAGTGTATAAATAAGTTCATGGATCTAAAAAGTTAGGCTAATTTATTTGTGCACTAGCTGAATTTTTCATTAAATATCACATAACTTTAGAAAACAAGCTAATTCAGCTTTGGCTCATGTGATGTCTCTGTTATTCTAGCACAAGTGGAAAGTACGTTTTTCCTTGGGAGGTGAGGAAGCGTTTGGCTAAAAAAAAAAAAAAAAAAAGCCAGAGAAAAGGAAGGATGGGACTAGGGACTGTGCTATGAGAACTAGTTTCCTTTTGGAAGCATGAGACAAGTTTTCATGAGATGATAATAGAATGATGGCCACAAACAGGTATAAGAAATGTAAATAGTAAAAAGAAATAGCTTCAATTAGTAAAGACAGTGTCAATCTTAAAAGCAGAACGATGTCTGGAAGGCAAAAAAAAGTGGCACTATCTTCCACAGGAAATCTGGATTATGGCGTGAAAAGAAATGGGACAATATCATGTGGATTTGCTCATGACAGCTGAGTACCTAGAGTCCCGCTGACATCTCCCATTTCCCTTGGAAGCACAAGCTCATTAAGACCTGAAATATCCTTCCCCACCCTAATGCCACTGTTATCAATCTCTATGAGAGAAACACCCAGACTTTTGAGATGTGGCTCACAGGCACAGAGTATATTCTGCAAGTGACAAATAGGCAACTGAGAGGAGACCTGGAAGCACAAGACCACTCATATCACGGTTAATCTTCCTAGCCAGTTAATCATATAGTCTTTCCAGTTACTAAGGTCTTTTTTAATTTAGGGTGAGAGGATTGGGGTAATTAGCCTCACCAGGGTCATTGATCTTCAAGGGGATAGGCTGGCTCAAGTGCCTTCATTTGTCTCACACAATTTGAAAAAAAAAATGTTCAAACTCCATATCTCCTCCTTTATCTTTAGCTCAAAATAGGATTGAGTTAAGGTTAATATTAACCAGGTTTCACAGAAATGGCTTTCAGCCTGAATTAAATTTGAAAGGAGAGCACTTCTATGAGGAATAAATCTGTATGTCTGGGATTTTCCTGGGTGTTATTTGCTACAGTTACAAATATACACACACACAGAGTTTCTAAAGAAGAAAAAAAAATAATAGTGGTATTGTCTCAAGCACCTGCTGTTTCTTGTCCTCAGTTTGATAAAAAGGATATTGTTGTACATCATACAATACAGTCATCAGAGTTGAACCTGATGATGATTAAGGCAAAGACTTCCCTCGCTCAAAGGAAGATAATGAGATATGTGTTGCAACTTAATTGTACTCATTTGTTTTTGAAGGTTTGGGCTGTGTTACTGTGTACCCTCCATTTGTTCTTATTCCTCTGGGCTTGAGGAAGCTTCAGCTTCAGACTTCTTCATATCTTGGACCAGTAATTGAGCAGATGAGTACATCACAAATACTTCCCAGGACATCTTTCACTGACTGGTTGAACAAAATCCTGGCAAATACATGAGTAGCATGTCACCAACTGGAGGGATTACATTTTCAAAAGGCAGAGGATGATATCATCAGAGATGGAAGCTAAATCCATTCTCAATTGGCTTTAAAAATTCTACTCTGTGGCTCCTGGTTGGCTCAGTGGGTGGTGCATGCAACTTTTGATCTTGGGGTCCTGAATTTGAGCCCCACATTGGGTAGAGATTACTTTAAAAAATCCACTTTGGGATCAATAAACACCTTATTTTCCCCCATTTTGAGCCACTTGCCAATCACTCTTCTATCTTGTCAATGTTTTTCCTGAACAGTGAGGTGGAGAGGGGAAGCAACAATGACTATTTAAGCTTACCATGTTCTTTTTTCATTTTGATAACCTTAGCACTTGCCCTAGAGATCCAGGAGGTCTTTAAATATATTTGATTTGCCAGATTTTTAAAGTTCTCTTTATGAAGTCAATGTTGTGCCTGTGTTTGTTTTCTCTGCACAATACACTCCTATAAACCATCTTCAATTCTTCTGAATTCTGTATTTCATCTTTCAGGTGTGATTGAAACTATAAACTACACTGTGGACAAGATGAGTGGAGATATTGAATTCAGGGCACTATGGCTTGGGGGTTGGCATATCTTTTTATAGCATAAGCCCATCAGGAAACCATGAAATAATGAGTTATTCCAATAGCTTGTTCCCAATACTGCTATGAACTGAAGGGGGTCTTAGAACATGCTTCTGGGGTGAATGTTGGATATAGAGAATGGGACTCCACATTAACAATGGAATATGTGTCTGATATAGATATTCTAGGATGACAGAGAAGACTGTCTTTATCTTGATCATATGATAATAAAGCTTGTATCCTATTGAGCCACTTCCTCTTTCACTTGAAATAAACAGAGAAAGATAAAAGACAGAGCCCAACTCCAACAGAGTCTGTGAACTGATTCAGTTTTGCTTTAAGACACAAAATCAATACAAATGCAAAAAAAAAAAAAAAATAAGGCTGTACTGATAATTTACTTCTTATAAGGCCAGTTAAGAATTACAATATACTAGCTTTGGAGTACCATTTGTTTAAAAGGTTGTTCCTGGAGGTGTTGACGGTTTATATACTAAACAGTGAACTCTGTTGACCTATTTCTTCTGATACTACTGAGCTACAACAACAAGGACAGGCTATGTTGAATGGCAGGTCTACCCAGAGGTCGTGATGCACAATTTCTCTGCAGCCCATCTGCAAACCACAATAAACACTTCTGTGCACTTTGTTTTATAAAGATGAGTAGAGTTATTGAATAACCTCCTAGCTTCCGAAACACCCTCTTTAACTGGGCCAGTAGAGGCTAATACTCTCAAGAAGCATCAAACATGACTTCATGAAGGGCTGCTCCTTTGTGGGCAGGCCAAGCAGAAATCAGTAACAGAGAGAAAAGAAAAGACACAGTAAACATGAGGACTGCATAGTGTTGAAAGCCTGCCTCTACTAGAAGAAGCACAAAGCGGGGAAACATGCAGATTGAGTTAGTGCAAACAAAGAAATAAAGAGGATCCTCAACAAAGCATGGAATGGGATGGTGGGACACCAAGCAGCGAGACTGATCTAGCATTTTGAGGAAAGAAAAAAAAAAAAAACAAAAAAAAACAATTAAAAAGCATACATTTAATGGTATATTGATCTGGTTGAAGTAAACTCCTTGAACTTTTTGTAATTTAAGAAATACAGTAGAGATAATGAGAGGGTAATTTTGAGCTATTGTCTTTTACAAAGAAATTCTTTTTCTAAGAGGCGGTAAAGAATAAGCAATTCTTAGGATATGTGAATATGAGTTGGTCTATTGACCAGATGATGTGCCATTGGAAAATTTTAAGTAATTAGACTAATGTAATTATAGGGAATTGGGAGAATATGATATTGGGATATTGGGAAATTATCTCTATCTATCTATATATATATCTGTATCTATGTTCTACCTATCTCTATATTCTTACATATGATATAATAGGTAGTATGTATAGATATACATATATATCTCCATATATATATTATATACATGTATATCTCCATGTATATATTATATACATGTATATCTACCTATGATGTGATAGATGTCTACATATGATGTGATAGAGAATGTAGATATAGATATATCCTGACACATATATTATATACAAATGCATGTAGATAGAGACAAATATATAAATATACATAGTATATTTATATAAAATATTTTATATATTTTATATATCATTAATTATAATTTATTATATTATTAATATATTATTTAAAATATATATTACATGTAAATATATATTTTAATGTGTAAATATATAAATATATAATTTTATATATAACCATATATGCATATATATATAGTTATATATATATGCATATATATAGGTTTTTGATCTTCCAAGGAGAGAAGATAAATAATTCTGAAAATTAAGTGTTTGAGAGTAAACTATCATTAAGAGATTAGAACAAAGAAATTTCTCATGGGCAATATCAGGCTCTCCTTTTGAGAAAATCAACTGACCTTTCAGAAGAGAATGTAGTATTAATGGGTGAATGAGAGTCTTTGTTCATATAAAATCAGCAAAATAATTGTTGAAGTCTTCAGAATTTCCTTTCTTTCCAATGATCATGAATGAAATTAATTCACAAGTAATAATTGGATTTCAACTCCATGTTAAATATTATGTGAAGTGCTGCTGCATTTGTAAATGAAGTTGAAAACATTGTTTTCTTCTAGGAACACTGAAGTCTTGAGTTTGTGCCTCTATATATCTGTATCATCTGTATCTATCGACGTATGTGTATAATTTCACTTATAAATACACAGAAGTCAGGAAGCAAATACTTTTTGAGAAATGTGTGGCTAATCAAGCTGCGGGAGCATAGAGTACAGGATACGCTGTGGTTGGGAGGAGTCTGGAAAGGTATATGAGGAAGTATAGACTATGCCATATTATGGAATTTCAATAATATGGGCAATGAGGGGCCATCATTTTTATTTAGCATAATTAAATAAAATTAATTAATTTGATTTCATTACATTATTTTTATACTCTATATTTATATAGAGTATAAATTTTATTATATTTATTTCATTTAACTTATAAATTATTTAGTAACTAACTCTCAATATATAATATACATACTATAAATTTTATATATTAAATTTAGAAAATACATAAGCCATATAAATTTCAGAAGATAATTTTATCAAATATACTCATTCTATTTCTTCAAATAGCTTCTGCTTATTCTCAAATAGAAGTGATGACAAAATAAGCAAATTTCCACCAACACACCCTTCCTTCTTACATTCTACTTTGGTTAATTATTTTCCATGTCTTCATTTATTTTCTGGTGTTTACCTCTGTACTCTTAAGTATCCCTATGCCTAATTATGTACTATTTTAGATTTAAATTAGGCTATTTGATACCTTTGAATAAAAAGGTGAAGTTTTCAAACATTTCATGACCTCTCCCTTTTTGTCTTTGTTTCCTGGCAGTTGTGTTAGTTATCATACTTCCACATTGTTATTGCCTGTAATGTTTACCTGTTTTCTGAACCATAATTCTCACTATTGTTTGTTTCTTCTGAATGTTTTCAGTGCTTTCTTCAGGTAGTTAGCCTTTGTTTCTTTGTCCCTCCATCGGTTGACCAAAGTTTTTTCTCTAGTTTCTTCTGGGAGAGTTCATAACATTCCCAAGATTTAAATGGTCAAAAACATCTTAGTGTTACCTTTGGATTAGAACAATATTTTGGAAGGTTAGAAAATTATTGGTCATACTTTCTTTCCCTAAAGGTTTTATAGATATAGATCTACCATCTTTTAGCACATGTTGTGGAAAGTCTGAGCCAGGCAATTTCCCCCACACTCTCTTTATAACTGATATTATTTTGTGCCTGGCATGATGTCCAAAGAATTCTTCCTTTACCTTTAAAATCCAGTCTACTTACCAAGACCTAAGAAGAATTTCAGATTTTTTTTTTTAAGATTTTATACATTTATCAGAGACACACAGAGAGAAGCAGAGACATAGGCAGAGGGAGAAGGAGGCTCCTTGCGGGGAGCCTGATATGGGACTGATCCCAGGACCCTGGGATCACAACCTGAGCCAAAGACAGGTGCTCAACCACTGAGCCACCCAGGTGCCCCTCCTTTTAGATCTTTAAACTCATACATTTTATTTTTAGGTCTGAGAAGTTTTCTTGATTTTTTAAAAAGATTTTATTTATTTATTAATGAGACTCACACAAAGAGGCAGAGACACAGGAAGATGAAGAAGCAGACTTCTCATAGGGAACCCGATGTGGGACTTGGACTCAAGACCTGGGGATCACGCCCTGAGCCCAAGGCAGACACTCAATCACTGAGCCACCCAGGTGTCCCTTCTTGATTTATATAGTTAGTGCTTTGTCCAAGTTTTGTTTTTTCCAAATTGTTTAACTCCCTTCTGCATGGATAGCAGTTAGATACATGTCAAATGACATTTATGTCTTCTAGATTTATTGTTTCTTCTCTTTTTATTTTAATTTTGTATTTTGGTTCGTTTATTTAAGTATTTTTGTTTCAATATCATTTTGATGTTTTTTTTTTTTTTTTTTTTTCTGGCCATTCTTGCCCTTTCTTTGTTTTCAGTAATGCCAATTCTCATTTTTACTGCTTCCAGCATGACATGACATTTATTTCATGATGGTTTTATTTCTCTCTTTTATTTATTTTCCTAAGCTTTGTTTTGGCTGGGCACTCAGGGATTTGAAAATAAGAAGTCTGGTGTGTTGGTGATAAGGAATTTTGGGTAATAATTTCATGGAAGGGAATGTGAGAATGGGCCTTGAGTGACATAACTTGTTTTCCAAGTAAATGCTTGCCAAAAGTCCCTGGCAGCAGGGAAGAACATCAGTAATGAGGTGGACAAAATGGACTACCTAATTTTATAACATTTTATTTTCATCAGCAAACTCAGGGCTTGCTCAATGCATTCATGGAGGCAGGTATGGAGATTACACAGGACTCAACAGCATGGATGGCCTACTCTGACAGTGACTTGGCTACTGCCAGGAATAAGTGCTAATTTTGCAATTATATGACCAACTCTGAGCCCAGTTACCATACCACACACCAGTAGGGCCAGCCAACCTTCTAGTGGCAAGCTGATGATATGGGGACCATTTTGGCATGGAGGGGTTAGTCATTTGTCCCCCCCCACCCCGAACATATATTGAACCTGGATTTGTATTTGTCTTCGCCATCTGCCATTTTTCTATAGGCAGTATAAGCTGTTACTGGGAAATGCACTATTCAACAACATTTCCTGGACAAGGAATTGATACAGCAAAAGAATTGAGGCAGTGAGCTTATCATGAAATTCAGGATTTTTACAATGATTGTTCATGATCCAGAAAAAGTTGGTCATATAGAAAGTAAAATAATATGTTAATACTTAAGAATCCTACCAAAATCTTCAGATGTTTGAATCCTTTTCAATATACTGATCTTATCTCAAAATGTCACCCAGAATAGCCATCCCTGATCATACTATCTTACTCTCTAAAGTTCTTCATATTCTTATTCCATTATTTTACTTTCCTCATAGCTGAATGAAATTATATATATAATTTTTGTATGATTATAAAATATATAATCATATACATAACTGTAGTTTATAGATTTCCCTTCATAATCCTTCCCCTATCAAAAAAGACATACCTTTAAGTTTTATTACATGAGCAAGTGATTATTTTGCTCTAGTCTAAAAATTTAAGATACTGACTGGGACATAGTGGGTACTCATAAATACTTGTTAAATGAATAAATTAACAGAAAACCAGTTAAAGTTCATATGCAGTGAAATGGCATGGCAAGTGAGACAAATGGGATATGTGGCAGCATGAAAAATAAATATTAATTTTTTAAAAGATAGAAAACATTATTGAACAGTATGCCAGACACTGTTCTATAAGCTTTATATGTATTGAGTCATTGAAATTTCACAGCTCCATGAGGTAGATACTAATATATTTGTTTCTCTTTGCAGATAAGAAGAAGGAGACCAGGGAGGTTAAATAACTTTTTGAAGGTCACAGAGCTGGTCAGTGATAGTTCTAGGATTCTGACTCCAAAGTCCATCTGAACCACTATGTCATATTGCCATCAAATTGAGCTAAAAAGGTCATTTTAGAGAAACCTAGAGAAAAGCACAACAATATTTTTATAATATATTAACAAACATACTTGCATTCACCTTGTGGATGAGTCCATGTCAAAGGCCAAGGAGAAGGCACCAAGAAAAATAAATTTTCCAGGGAAATTGATATGGGACTTTGAATTGGTGAGGAAGATGAGTGTGAAAACTGGGTATTTGTCTCAGGAACAAATAGCAATGTCCAATTTGGGTACTAAGTGATTTACTTTCCCAAAGAGGAGTTGGCCTTTGTCTTCTAGGAGCTTGTCTCTAATCCCTTGGAATGGCATGCCTGATGGGAGTATCTTTGTTTGCCTGGGACTTTGGTCACACTGGGGACCTTGGGCCAAGCCAGCTGGTAACCATATGCCTTAAGGTGGGGATTTTAGATCACAAAGGATCAGTTAAACTGGAGATGGAGGTCAACCACATGGGCAATCAATCATGCCAATACAAACTCTGGAAACTAAGGCTCAGTGCATGCTCCTGGTTGGCAATGCTCCATGCATATTGTCACACATATGGAGGCATTGATGCTGTGTGGACTCCAGAGAGAGAGGATGGTTGGAAGTTCCACATTTGGAGCCCTCCTAGACTTTCCTTTATGTGTCTTTCCTTGGCTGATTTTAATCTGTGTCTTTTCACTGTGAACCCATGTGTAATTGTACATATAACAGTCTTTAATGAGTTCTGTGAGTCACTCTAGCAAACTATTGAACCTGAAAGTGGTTTGGAGAAATCACATCCCTAACCTGCAATTGGTGGCAAAAGTAAGGGTGATCTTGGGTAAACTGCACGCCTTGGCCTAATATTGGGCACAACCGCAACAGTGAGGAAAGGAACTGACATCTAGCTTATGCTCTACAATCAGTATTTAAGGGCTCTGATATAACACCCCAGCTGAGCTGGAACAGAGTGTTATCATCTTATTTCCACGTGAAGAAACTCTAGCTCAGAGAGCTTTTGTGACTTACCCAAAGATGCTAAGGCCAATAAATATTCTCAGGTCTCTAATCTTTTGGATAGATTCCTACTTAGAACGAATGGTGAGATTAGGTCCCATCAGGGGTGAATAGCCAGGGCTGTAAGAGGGGCCTGTCAACCCAAGGGGGAGTGATAAAACAATGCCACTGCTGTTTAGTACTTTAGATGTCTGCAACATACGACCAGCTGAATCTGAGCTGGCTGATGCTTCAAGTGCATACTTCAGCCCTCACTTACCTAAAATTCTACCTTTTCAGTAAGTATGTTTTAGAAAACTCCTAAGTTTTAGGCACTGTGCATTGATTATATGCATATGGGAAACCACATTAGTATTATGCATGTCCTAGTGAAGAACTGGAGGCTCATTGAACAAGAAACATGTATAAGATTACAGTTTTGACAATTGCTCTAAAGGAAGAGCTCTAGGTGCTAAGGGTTTGCATGGAAAGAAATGCCTTCTTAGAAACAGCAATACTTAAAATGGAAGTTCACAAGGAAACCAGCAAGGAGGGGAGGAAGAGTAAGAACATTCTAAGCAGAGGGAAGAAAAGCACAGAGGCAAGGATTCTGACATGTTTCTGAAACCAAATTAATGTGATTAGAGACTAGTAACAGGGAGAAAGAAGGGCAGAGCTAGGTCATTGCAAATCATCATAAGACCTAGACAGGATAATGTTTCTATTTTAAATATGATAGAAAGCTAGGGTACAGCCAAAGAGGGTGGGAAATGAAAGGAATACGGAAGAAAAGGTGAAGTTCATTGATGGAGATCTTGCATAGTAGTGAAGATAAACCTTAGATGCCCCAGTAGACAGAATGTCTGGAAATTTTGATACTTTTCATTTGTGTAACCTAGTCAAACTACCCCTTTCAATGAATTGGAAAGAAAATTTCCTAACAGAGCCATGGGAAGAAAGAAGAAAGAAGAAAGAGAGAAAGAAAAAGAAAAAGGAAAGAAAGAAAGAAAGAAAGAAAGAAAGAAAGAAAGAAAGAAAGAAAGAAAGAAAGAAAGAAAGAAAGAAAGACCTGCATGCAAGTTTTTACTATATCTCTCATTTCAGTGGGTTAGAATGTCTTACAAACAAAATTAAATTAAAATTTCAGACCTCTCTTGGGGAATGTAAGTGTCCATTTCCAATGGGAGAAAACAAGAGAGTGAGAAAGTAAAGCCATTCTAAGAGATTATTTAAAATTCCACTTCTTATCATTTCAACAAGTCTTAATGTATTTACCATGCATACATGGTTTGGATGTCTGAAAGCCACTGTCGTGTGAGGGCTACAGCCTTTGCACTGGGGGCTGTAGACTTGCTATTTAGAGCTTCAATCGTTGGCAACCCAATTTTCGTTTAGGTTCATTCTGTTTGTTTTTGTTCATTTCTAGCAGCTCAGTCTGAATCTGGTAAATAATTTAAGAATCATGACTCAAACCACTGGAACACATCTTTCTAAATCATCAGCAACATTTTTTTTTTTTTTCAAAGAGACCAAACCAGTCCTCACTGCCTGTCCTCATTCTAAAGGAATTTCTGAGAACTTTTAGTTCAAAATGGCTGATGATTCATTTGACGTTATACCTGCTTTCTCCTGAAAGCTCAGTGAAATGACAGGGGAAAAAAATACCCGCAGTGCCAGTAGGATCCTGGGGAGCTGTCCCTCAGAAAACTATAGCATTTAGGCATCTATGGATGCTACAAAATCCTGTAATTGAGAACATGATAAAAAGTAAAATAAAATGACTATCTCAACATACAAAATAGGGATGGTCTCAAACAAAAGGGGTCTCCCTGGGATCACAGTCAGCAGTGGCAGGCTGTAGGAGTGGGTTGTGGGGACAACTGGTGTGATATAAGTGAAAATGAAAGGGCTCAATAAACAAATAAATATACATAAATACATAAAATGAAAGGGCTCTGACATAGCATATCCTGACCAGTCTTTGTCATATAAGCTCACTATGAAATAGCTATCCTAGCTTGAGCTCTCTGCTGCAAGAGAAAGAAGCACAACAGGTAACTCCTGTCCACTACACAGGGCACATAATACCTTCTTCCCGAGGAAAAAGGCCTGATGAACAATAAAGAAAAAGCTGTCTAACTAATGTAACATTGTGTGTCAACCATACTCAAGTAAAAGGAAAAAAAAGAAAAAAGAAAAAAAAGAAGAAAAAAAAAAAAAAAAGGAAGGAAACAATGCTCCACACTGCACACAGCTTCTATAGCCATGCCCACTTCCCAAGGGAGAGAAGTGTATTTCCAAAATAACAAATCCTATCCCAAAATAGGTGCCCGATTATAACCCCTCCAGCGAGGTCTAGAATATTCTATCAGTGCCCCTCTCTCCAGTATTTGATATTGTCAGACTACTAAGTTTGGTATAAAATGTTGTCATTGTGGTCGTGATTGGCATGGTCCTGATCTCTAATTATGTTGAATAACTACTCATAAGTTGATTTGGTCATCTGCATTTACTCCTCTATGAAATATCTCTTCTTGTTTCCTTTCTCTGCTAACTTTTCTTTCTTCTTTTTCTTTTTCTTTTTCTTTCTTTCTTTCTTTCTTTTTTTTTTTCACTAGTTTCTTGTGTTTTTGGTTAGTTTTAGAATTTTTAAAATGAATTTTTGATATTAATTATTTTATTTTTTTGTATTCTAAATATCCTTTTCCAGTTTGAAACTGATTTTTCCACATTCTTGAAGGTGACTTTCTTTAAATAAAATCTACATGTTAGCATAGCCAATCTTATTGATATTTTATACTCTTCACTATTTCTATGTTGTTTAAATAACTGCTTTTTACAAGTTAACATAGCCATCCTGCCAAGTGCTCCCATTATTTCTAAACATTTTCTGTACATTATTTTAGGTTTTCTATGTTTACACTTACACTATCTTCCAATTATGACACTTTGTTTTCTCCTTTTGAGTCTTTTTTTTTTTCTTTCTCTTTTCTTAAATCTTATTGCACTGGGTAATCTTTCTGTTAAAACATGTTTGTTTGTTTGTTTTTTTCTGCTTTGGAAGATGGATAAAAATGAATACTAAACCCCTCTTGGCTTAGTGTTTCTTTAACTGCTACAATCTTAATAGTTATAAAATTCATCAAGCTTTTGATTGTATTTTTACTCAGTCTGATCAGTTATATTTTTCAAGAATTTGTCTACTCTGCTTGAATTTTTAATTTTTGTAGTATAATGTTGACATACTCCTTTATCTCCTATAAATTTCTACTCTGCCTTTGTCTCAATCTTTATAATATTCCTTTTTAAGATAATTTTTGTCTTCTTTATTTCTTGATTATTTTTGCTAGAGATTTGTCTATTTTAATTTTTTTCAAAGAACCAACTAGGGTATATATATATATTTTTTTACCATTACCATTGCATTTACTTTCTATTTTATTAATTTGTGCCTTACCTCTGTTGTTTCTTCTTTTCTTTCTTCTCCTTCTCCTCCTCCTCCTTCTCCCTCTTTTTCCTCTTCCTTCTTCCTCTTCTTCCTCTTTCTTCTTCTCCTCTTCCCTCTCCTTTCTCCTTCCTCCTGCTCCTCCCCCTCCACTCCTCCCCCATCTTCTCCTCCTCCTTCTTCTACTTCATATATATTCTCTGGGTAACTTGTAAAAATTGGCACTTAGCTCATTAATCTTGAGGTTTTCTTTTTTTTTTTAATTTTGAGGTTTTCTACTTTTCTTATGTAAGTACTTAAGGTTATAAATATCCCATGACTCATTAAGCTTGCTGAATTCTATAGGAAAGGGGTGGAATTCATTGCCTGAGATTAGTTAGAGCAATGGTTTTCAAACTTTGGGGCACAGAGAATCACCTACAGGGCTTGATATACCATAGGTTCTTTGGTCCCATCCCCAGAGTTTCTGATTCCACAGCTCTGAGGGGGCGTTGAGGACTTACCTTTCTTACAAGCTTTCAAACAATTACTTCTGGTTGGAATACTGCACTTTGAATAGTACTGAGTTAGTATTCATCTAAATTTCCCACTCCTTACCATCAATGTGCTGCTAAGCTTCTGGGTTTGCCATAGAAGACACCTGGACCAGAGTTCTGAAGATTTATAGGTATAAAGAGAGTTGCCCAACAAAATGCAAGATTCTCAGTTAAACTGAATTTCTGTAGTATATTTACAATAAGAAAAATATTATTATTTATCTAGAATTCAAACTAACTTTATTTGCTAAATCTGACAGCCCTAGCATAGATGTTGACATAGTTTATCTCACTGGTTCTCTAACATAGTGTGTATCAGAGTCTCTTGGAAAGCTTGTTAAAACATAGATTTATGGGCTCTACCCCTTCAGTTTCTGATTGAATTTGTCTGGGATAGTGCTTAGGAATTTGAATTTCTCACAAGTCCCCAGGTGATGGTGATGCTGGTTGCCTGGAACCAGACTTTGAGAATCATTCACTGATCCCAAAGCGATGGTCAGGGGTAAGTGAAAGAACTCTCGCTATTTATCCTCTGACAAAACCAGAACACCACACAAACAAGTGTGCAACCCCAAGATTTTTCAGTTTTTCACCTGTCTTGGTTTTTCTTCTATACTGCTTTTGGGTTCGTTCTTGAGAGAGGCAGCCAGAAACTGTACTAGTTCTGCTTCTTGGTAAGAACTGGAACCATAAGATAATGATTTTATTTTAGCTCATGGTGAGAAAATTTTCCCCTGGACTATGCAAAGTTTCCTAAAGTGAAGTATATTATTTTATGTAAATCTAAACCAAGAGTAACCATATTTTAAGAATACCGGAATTAAGAAGAGAAATCTTAATGCATCTTGAGTTGATTATATGAATGGTATGCATTAGGAAACTGTGCTGGATCTCTTATGTTTATCCCTCCAGGCCAGTTCTTCTCTTTTTTTGCACCCTGCCCTCTGCCAGAAATACTCATCTACATCTTGTACAACAAAGAGCTCCCTTGAACTCTGCAATTGAGGGAATGAAGAAAATTGGAGGGAGAGAAGAAAGTAAGATGGGGTATTTATACAGACCACAATAGTTCTGAATCCTAGCAGTTTCCCCAAAGTGTTGCGTGTGGCTGGTTTGTACCTCTTGATAACAGTTACATCTCCTGTCAAGGTTGTTCTTATACAACAGCTCTACTTCCAGATTCTGGTAAGCCTTAGCCTATTCCTCTTTGAGTCTAGAGGTAGTAATAGTTCTGTGTTTCTAGCCTTGGGTTAGAACATCTTTTGTGGTTTCACTGTATCCTGCCAGCATCACTGTAAATATGCCTTTATAAAACCTTCCTCAAAGTATCTGATATACATATACTATCTATTTCCTCCTGAGATCCAAATAACTTTTTAATTTTTATCCATATGGAAACCCAATTATTCTAGTACTGTTTATTGAATATTCCATCATTTGATTAGAAATGTCATTTCCAGTCTAGGGGCACATGTGTGGCTCTGTGGCTGAGTGTCTGCCTTTGACTCAGGTCATGATCCTGGGGTCCTGGGATCAAGTCCCATATCAGGCTCACCTCAGGGATCCTGCTTCTCCCTCTGCCTGTGTCTGCCTCTCTCCCTTTCTCTTTCTCATGTTTCTCATGAATAAGTAAATAAAATCTTTTTTTAAAGTCATTTCTATTTTAAAAAAATCACATTTTCACAGGGGTTTCTTGGTAGCTTAGTCGGTTAAGCATCCAACTTTTGATTTTGTTTCGGGGCATGATCTCAGGGTTGTTGAGATCAAGCCCCACATCAGGCTCTGTGATCAGTGCAGAGTCTGCTTGGGATTCTCTTTCTCCCTTTCCCTCCCTCCTCCTCCCTGCACTCATGCTCTCTCTCTACGTCTCTCTAAGATAAATAAATAAAATCTTTTAAAAATCATACTTTCATAGATTTGTGCCTGTTTCTGGGCTCTCTAGTTTCTTTCTCATTCAGATTTATAAGGAAGAATCTGTATTTTAAACAAATTCCATAGGGAATTCTTATGCACTCTAGATTTTGAGAACTTGCTTAAATATTTTACTAAGTCAGTAAGATTGGTGAATTCATAGCAGAGAGGTTGTTGTCAAGAAAACTTTCCTTGCTTTGAGGGAAAAATAATCATATAATTTCATAATTAACCCAAGACACTTAGGTTTATTTTCTCCATTTCTTTTATGAGCCATTTTGGAAGTTTGGGAAGGTAGATGATTCTGTTTTGATGGACCCCCTTTCAGACAGTTTAGAGCTGTCATGTATGCAAAATGAGATTCTTGATTACCCAGAATATAAGTGAAAAATAGCCAAAAGAATATATAAGCGTTTGATTATGTAGGAATTTGCATGATTTCAGTTCAGCTTAGTTAAAAAAACACTTGATTGATTCTAGGTTTTTTGTATTTATTTGAAAATTGCTATTTATTTTAATTTAAATATATTTTGTAAGGATTAATAATTAGTGATGGATAATCATGCTATTTTCAAAAGAATTAAGTTTACAAGAAATTATATATTAGAAATATACACAAGATTTGACCAATTCCCATTTTGGAAGCTTTTAGAACTGGCTTATGTAAATATCTGAAAGCACTGCTATTTACCTGGAGTTACTACCCACATTTCAGGCCAAATAACCCAAGTAACTAACATTCACCTTTTAGACCTGCAACCTCCAGAGTTGGTGCCTGTACAGGGAGTACAAAATATGATCCTATGTGAGGAATGAAGGAAGAAGACATCAGAACTTCTATCTACATTTGTTGTAAATATTATCATTTGCAATTTTCTGCTTTTGGTTGCATTTTATAACACCCATAATATTGGTAGCAAGTGATAAAAATATATTACTTTACACATTAATAAATCCATATATATGGGGGAATGTATGGTCTCGCATTTTTTATGGTGCATAATGCATGTTCAAATAGGTTTAGAGATGATTGCTTTAAAGCCTGCTCCTCTAAATGGGGCCTGCTGACCACCAGCAATAGCATTATCAGAGATAGTGTTTGAAATGCAGACTCCCAGGCTCTAATCTAGTTACTGAGTTAGAACCCGAATTTTCATTAGATCCTCACAAGATTTCTTTGCCTAGTAAAACTTGAGAAGCACAGAAGGCTGGCATCGTAGATCCTTTCAAATATAAGTCACAGGGATCCTGTGAAGGAAAGAGCAGATTTCGTTCTTTTACTAGGAGAGGGAGAAGTTTCTCTTTTCACCTCCCCTTGGTTTTAGCTCAGAACAGCTAATGGAGGGTGGTGGTCTGATTTCTTTCGTCGATTATTCCCCTTTGTTTTTGTTTTAACTCTATTACATTTTTCCTCTGGGTTATATTATTTCTCTAAAAGACAATTCCCTGTGGACAAATACTGCTACTCAGGACCATTGTGCAGTGTAATAACTAGAAAGAAGCCTACTTGATTCCTTGAGATCTGCTTTGACTCTCATTTTCACTATTGAATCAGCTTCTTGGTGGATAACTCTGCTCTTATATTTTCTTTTTGTTGTTGTTATTGTTGTGCTCTTATATTTTCTTACAATCCATTCCCTGTAATACAATCGGCTAGTTATCTTTCCAAAACTAGATTTTCAGGTTATTCATCTATTTAAAAACATTTTCTTAAAACAGTGGTTTCCATTGTTTTTCAAGAATCCTAGCATTAAACATTATCAAATATTGAATTGTTCAAATGTTTATATTTATATTGTATATTAATATCTATTAGTGTATCCATAAATTACAACATTAAGCCATAGCAGCTATTCTACTACATAGTATATATTCTACTATATTACTTGTGAAAGACTTGAGAATAAAATGAAAGATATTTTATTTTAAAAAGTATTTTATTAATACTTATCTTATTAATCATGCTGAATTTATACTATGTATAGCTAGTAGCTTATAACAAAATATACACTTAGGATAAAGTTCATTCTTGACAATGGTATCTGTAAATATTTCAGAGAATCTTCCTGATGATTTCTAGTATTTTAGCTGATGCCTTGTCAGAACTGCTTACAAAGGCATTATTTTTGCTTCATCTTGTGGCTGGTAAAGGAAGAGCTACCTACAGGGTTAAGGGAAGATGTCAGTTTGGCCTCTTTTTGACTTGCTCACTTTGCTTGCATTCGTAGTACTATCTTCAGTCTGCAGCTCTGGGGAAAAAATCATTTAAACCATTTGTCCATTTTATGATAGTTTAATTAAAACCAGATAATATAATATGCAAGTCTGCTCAACCTGGCCCACAGGAACTACAGCATGCTGCAATGTGCTTAAAGTGAGCAAACAAAAAAAGCTTAAGCTATAAGCCCCTGTTGTAGGGCCTCAGTATGCCTCCAGGACACCTGTCTACCCCATGAGACCTGGGACCACCTTATTTTTGACCCAAGCAAAGACTTCAGAGACAATCCACATGGCAACATGAGTGAAGCTTATTTGCTTTATATTTTTAGCTTAATATTATAAATAGAAAGTCTAATAATTTCTTTCTGCATCCCAGTGGGTTATTTTGCACCCTGCAAAGACTGTTGGTCTTGATAATAAAACTCGAATTTCTTTTTCGCTACTATAATAATCCATAGACTCTTCCCAGAATTACAGAGTTAGGGAGGTTTATCCTTTTCTTCCTCCCATGATACCAATTGCTTACTTATTTCCTCTCTTATTTCCAATATAATAATCTATGATCTGCAGAAAATATAATTTGGGTGGATATGAGATGATGCACAATCCCACCATGTTCTCTCCATCCTTCTGCCAAATGTACTTGCAGTTTCTCTGATGAATGGGGAGTAAGCAAGTGAAATTCTGACATACAGACAGACTGATTCTTACAGTCTTCCTTTGGAAGGAAATAAAACTAAGACAGGGATTGTTAATAGTTCTTTGGAGCATCCATGACTTTGGCTTTTAATACTGTGGTTGGGAAAGGAAATACTATACTCCAAACTAGAGGGATCTACTTTTGAATAGTAGAAGGATAAAGGCTTGACTCAACTCTACTAGGAATTAGGTGTGTGGTTTCCTAAGAACTGCACATGCTATATCTGATGCTTATTCCTAAACCAGACCCTTAGGCAGATTCCATTGCTTAAGTATTCTTGCAGTGCTGAAGACTTGCCTGAAATTAATTTTTTCTTGTTTGTTTAACTGAGAAAGGCTAGTTCTGTGCTGAGTTTGGCTGGGGAGGATGGTGAGAGGAGGGGGGAGGGCGGGAGGGAGGAGGGCGGGTAGGGGAGGGAGGGAGGCGAGGGAGGCGGGAGGGGAGGGAGGAGGGAGGGAGGGAGGGGGGAGGGGGTTAAGAAGGCATAGAGGAAGGTAGGGAAGGAAGAAGAGCTTTGATTTATGGGTTCCAGGAAGTCCTCGGCATAATCTCTATACTTGCCTTCTTCTCCTTCCTCTTCCTTTTCTCCCCTTCCCTTTCCTCTTCCTCTCCTCTCCCTCCCCCCATCCCCCCATCCTCTTCTTTGACCTTCCTTTTTAAATTTCAGGTTTTAGTGACTCCTGGAAATCTGCTCTTTTTTTCTTAAGATGTTCAAGTGAGTCAGCCTGAACTTACGCTCGGGACATGGGAAATCTCGGTCAGTATTAAGAGAATTAAAAGATAAGATAATCAGTCTTAATAAACTAAAAATAAATGTTCTGTAATAAAATCTACAAAATTAAGTCAAACAATCTCCCTATATTTGTTCTTTATAGGATGCAGCACTAGCACTAAAGGAAAGGACTGAATATAAATGTAGGGAAATAGCTCACTTTTCCATTTTCACTTTCCTCTTTTGTTGAAAGCAAATCTTCATTTATTCATTTATTTATTTTAAGTAAAAAATGTTCTATTAGTTTTGTGCTTATGGTAGGAAAAACTTTGCAGCAGCAGATGAGAACAGGAGGTATACAAGACAATGGAAGTATAGACAGAGACTGAGAAAATTAGTATCACCTCACTAGACCTTTGTAGTTCATTTGGCTGTCAGTGAGACTGAGACAGAAACAGAAAGACCTCCACTTCACACAGCAAAAGGCTTGATAAAATTGCTCTAAAGTTGGAGACAAAACAGTATAATAGGGCTAAATTGTTTAGTTTTTAGTCCCAGTTTCTGTCTCTTGGGGTCAAGTAATGTATCCAATGAGATAACTTCTCAGGCTACGATCTATCTCTCACGGTCTAGCACAGTTCATCTCTCAAACCTGGCCCCACTCTGGTTGAAGCGCCAAGGATAAGACTGATTTATCAGCCCATTAAGGCAACTCTTATCTTAAAGACATTCCCTCAATTTATTGTCAGGATAGGCAATATCAATATAAGGATAGTGTTATCTATATAACATCACCTCAGGTTTTCATGGTTTAGCAGCATCATACAATGGTTGCACCAAGGATTATAAAAAGCATAACAGGCCTGGGTGGCTCAGCAGTTGAGCATCTGCCTTTGGCTCAGGTCATGATCCTGGAGTCCGGGTATCGAGTCCCACACTGGGCTCCCTGCAGGGAGCCTGCTTCTCCCTCTGCCTGTGTCTCTGCCTCTCTCTCTCTCTGTGTGTCTCTCACGAATAAATAAATAAAATCTAAAAAAAAAAAAAAGCATAACAAGGAGAGCTGGCAGATGCTTAGAGGTCACACCTTTAGGCTCTTTTTTTTTTATAGATGATAAAATCAAGGATAGAGAGATAATGCAAAAGACCCAAGGATACCCAGTGAGCGAACACTAGAGTTGAGACTCCAGTCCTAGTATCCTGCCTCCCGCATCTGTGTCTATTCTGCAATACCACACTGTCTTTCTGGGCTAAAGCAAAGGAAGGGTACACCTGGGTTAAACCCTGTCTAATTGAGTCTAGGGCTTTCCTGGGTTTGATTTGATGGACCTTCTTTGACTGCTAATACTCTTAATGATCCTTTGTTTAATAACTGTAGTGCATTATAGTTATCAAAGCCTATTCATCTACTTTTTAAAAAATTTAATCCTCAGTATAGTGGTGTATGGGGGACATGTCTTTAGTCTTATTTCTTTAGATGGAACACTCAAAGTTCAGCTACTCTCTCAAGCTGTTTGCCAAGATTGGCACTTTTTATATTGGCCTTTTTATTTGGAATTTTAAAACATAAGCAAATGATATTTGCTTTATTTCATATATAGTAAGATCCATTACAGTACACATATGTGGAAGTTTAATTAAATTCTGACTTTTATTTAGGTTGCCCTATGTGTAAACATTTACAGGGTGCTCTGATAGCTAATCCAGAGACAGGAATTTTTGCACAGGGTTGAGGTTTTCTGTGAGAAACATCTACTCTCATATACAGAACATATGATTCTAGCCTCACTGCATGTTTTACCACCATTCACTCCTTAGGCCTTTATTTTAAGAAAAAAAATATCTTTGTATCTAATTTTCCATTTCAACACTCAAGGGAATGATTGCTATACAAAACAAGAAGAGCCATGGCCATTCACTTCATTTGAATTCATTAAAAAGAAAGAATAAGAAAAAAATAACTAAGAAACTATGCACAAAAAGCATTGGATGTATAAGATGGTATACAGAAACAGAAATTTCCTTTAAACTAATTCCAAGTAGTTTTAATGCAGCTATCATGCACTGTGGCTAGAAGGTTGGCAGCAATCTTGTTTCACCCCAATATAGTGTTTTGATTTAACAAATATGTATTCAGCATCTATTATGTGCCAGGGACTGGACTAAGTTTCAAAGAAACAGTGGTGAATGAGACAGAATCTTGACGTTATATGGGAATTATTTTCTTTTGAAAGTTATAGGGTATTAAACAAGCAAACAAAGAGGAAATGTGTCAGGTGGTGTATGTGTTAAGGGAAAAATGTAATTGGGTATAGTTGGGTCAGTGTATAGAGGGTGGAAGTGGGGGTTACTTTAGGTAGGATGATCTAAGTATCAGCATTTGGACAAAATACCACAGGATATAAAGGGTCTATCCCTTTAAAAAATGTGGGGAACACATTCTGAGAAGAGGTAACAGCTAGTGTACAGTGTTGGAGGCAGGAAAGCACTGGCTATATTGGAAACACAAGGATAAGGGTACAGTGAAATGATTGAGGGGCAGTGTGTCAAGGTAAAGTCTAAGCAGTAAGCAGAGATAGACCATAGTGGACCTTGTAGACCCTGCTAAAGATTTTCCAGTTTATTCAAAACCTGGTGGTAAATCATTGGAACATTTTTGAGCAGAGAACTGAGGTAATAATCTGATTTTCTTGCAAAGAAGGATCACTCTGGCTGCTATGCCTGAACAAGTCACTGCTGGGAGCCCAGGGCAGTGTGTGACAAGTACAGAAACTGGGAACTCCATTAAAGGTCTTCTGTGGTAGTCCAGGGGAGACAAGATTGGGGTTGGCTTTATGTGTTAGCCATAGGTTTGGTAAGGATTGATCAAATTCCTAGTATAATTCTCACATAGCTGTGTTAGAAATTGTTAAATGGATTATATAAAGGATGTCAGAGAAAAGAGAAATCAAGGAAGATAATCAGACTTTTGGACTATGAAACTAGGGGAAAGGTGGTGCTATTTAATTACAGGGAGAAGTCTTTGGGAGAAGTGGATTTAGGAAGGAGGTTCTACTTTGGATGTTTGGTTTCAGAAGACTGCAATACATCTAAGTGGAGTTGGGAGTTGAATAAATGAGTCTGAAGTTCAGGGAAGAGGTTAAATCTGAAAAATACAAATTTGGGAATCATTAGAGTGAAGATGTGAAGGGAGTTAAAGACTGAGCAGCAGGAGTTGAGGTTTCAGGTATATCTTCTATTTTCATCCTTTTGGGGACGCACTGTGGCCCTGCCGACTCTAGCATTGGCCCAGATGTGCTCAGCTACCTTGGATACCATGTGCCCCTCAACTCACACTACAAATCACCAGTCCATAGACCGGGGCAAAAGGAGAAAGACTATTATTGTTTGGTTTGTTTGTTTAATTCTTTGTCTTTTCATTGCCCTGTAGCCTGTCTTTTGAATATCTCTATTGTTTCTTTTGGTGGAAAGAAGTCAGTCCTTATCTTTGTAGGAATCCAAGGACTCTACGTGTATGTACTGGGAATATTACCTGGCCATCCACTCCTTCAGGTACACTAGCTAGGGTTTGTTTGCAGTTTACTATGCATATATCACAAAAAACACCTAGGAAATACTGAGTTTGGAAGGCAATGAAATTATATGGCAGAAAGATTGTAAAGGGAAAACAGATACCCATCTTCTTATTTTGGGGGGAAGCTACACTGTTTAGTGAATTTCAGTGTATGATATACTTAGAAATTTCTCTTTATGGTCAAATGATAGTTTACTGAAGCTACTCTTTGATGATTAGGGGTTTGACTGAACAGGGCACTAAATTCTTCTTCTAACTGAATTGACTTTGGTGAAATCTCTGCCCCAGTGTCAGGTATCCAAGATGGACTGTTTTCTACCTGTTTTAAGCAGAAAACAGGTTTTCTACCTGTTTTAAGCCTTGGTAGGCAGGCTAGCACCCCAACCAGATTTAAAGGGAGACAGACAGTGGGAAATGAAGATGAACATTCTCAGGACAGGTGGAATTATCTTACCTAACGTTAGTCCACATAAATTAAATACAAGTATCTAAATATACAAACACTGAAGGTAATTGTGTTTATAGAACAAGGCAGAATTGAGAGCCTGAGGTATATTTAATCACAACAGCTTATTGTATAGCTTGGAAATGTGAGGTATGTTGTACAGGCAAATGGAAATGTTCAGATGGTCCTAGTAAAGAGAGACTGTTTGGGCACTCGGAGATTTTAAAGAGAAATGGCTGGGGATCACCACTGTATCAATCAGTCCTAATAAATGCTTTAACACTCCATAACTCCAGTTCAAAGACAATTGTGTTTGGGACAACAGATGCATTTAATAGTTTTAAGAAAATCCCTCTAAAGCAAGTTTCTTTATAACCAAATTTGAGGCCTCGTGCTTCCCTGTTTTATTTTCTATCTAAATGGGGGTAAGATTGCCCTGAAGCAAGCACAGAATGAACTATTTTAGAGGCATTTTTGGGATTTGTGTTTGAGGAACCCTATCATCCCAGTGTTCCTTGGGGCATGTTAGGACATTTTTTTCCCTCTTAAGAAAGATACTTAGAATGTCATTTCCCTGCTCAGAAAACCTTGCTATGGCATGAATTCAAAGTACTGAAGCTCACCATGCAAGACTATTGATTATAATAATAAAAATCAATACTTCCATTGAGTTTTACAATAACATCATACACTTTTAGAAATAAGATACCATTTCCAGCTTCTTTGGTTCTCACTCTACCAGCTTTATTTTATTAACTAACCACTCTTTTACTTTTTAGCTTACCAATTCCTCAGCCAGTTTCTTTTCTTACCTCTGTAGTTTTGCTTCTTTCTGAATGAGAAATACCTTTCTTGTCTCTAACACATTTCTTGATGCATAGAAGGTTCTCAATAAATAATTCTTATCATGGATGAATGAATGAATGAATATATAATCTAAGCCTTTTCTGACCTTTCTCCATTCTCTTTGTCCTTTAAAACCCATATAAAAAAGTCACCTCATGAAGCTTCTTCTAATTGTAGTATTTAAATTAAATTTATCCTCATTTCTTTTTTCTGCCTAAAGTTCTTTGTAGCTTATTTATAACCCTTTCCACTGTATTAATTGTATTTAAGAATTGTGTGTCTCTGAACTGATTTGTAAATCCCTTGAGTGTCAAAGTCATGTTTTCTTTATTTTATAAGATCAATGGTGATGACCATGGCACTTCACATATAGTGGATCTAACAGCCATGGGTTAATTGAAGGTAGATCACTTGAATTTTATATATAGAATGATTTTAACTAATGCTCTAAAGGCTTGGCTCTATATGAACTATTCTATGTATATGTATCTGCTTTTCTCTAACACAGATTTCGTTATTTGAATATGGTAACTAATGGGAAATTTAAAAAAGAAATACATTCAAGAGGAAGAGCAGAGCTGCTTATATGTGTTCAATTGGGATATGAAATAGAGTGAAAATAGCACCTATAAGGAAAGTAGAACTTCTGTTTAAGATCACTAAGCTAAGAGTCTTTTCAGGCAAAAAAATAACACATGTGATTTCCTAGGATTCTTAGACTTAGGCTATTTGAGACTGTGAGGTCTCCCACTTGAGCCTTATTCCATGGGAATAGAAGATCCCTACTTAACTCAGCTTTTGATTCCCTTCTGATTCTCCTGGCACATGACTGGTATTGGGCAGGTTAGCATTGGTTTAGAATTTGGGAGTCCTCTGCTTTCATGGAACTTGCCCTTTTCAATAGAAAATAAATCAGTAGTTAGCTACTGAATCTGTTCTATTTTTTAAGCATGGCAAGTTTTCTTTGGAGAATCCAAATTAAATTCATTGCACAGATGAGGAAGATAATTCTGACCCTGGTGGTAAGGGAGTGTTCTCGGCATAAAGAACAGGGAATGCAGGAGCCTTGAGGTGGTAGTGGAACTTGAAGTTGAGGTAGAGCAGGGATGCCAGGGGGGTAGGGCAGAGGAAATGAGGACGAATTGTAGGTAAGAAGGTCAGAGAAATAATGAGGGTTTAGATCTTGTGTAACCTGGTAAGCCATTGTAAGGGTTTGGCTTTACTTTTTATGAAATGGAAAAGCATGCACGGATTTTGAGCAGCATCAGAACATGACTGAACTTACCTTTTGAAAAGGTTGCAATGCTTGTGAGGAATTGACTAGAGGTGGGCAAACCTGGAAATGACTGGTAAAAGATGGTAGTAGTTTGACCCACGGGGTGATGATGAAGGTCCTGAGGAGTGCTGGTTTCTCATTATGATTTAAAGGATTTGCTGGTGGATTAGCTACATGGTTTAAGAGATAGAAGAATTAAAGATGACTGCAAAGATTTGTGCCTGAGCAAATAGAAGTACAGAGTTGCCCTTAAATAAGTTGGAAAAAAAAGAAAAACAACATAGAGGATGGTTAGGTTGGAGGGAAGATTCAAAATGTGATTTTAGGCATGATAAGTTTCAAATATGTATTAGTTATTCACATGGATATATTAAGTAGGTAGCAGGACATCAGGGGAGTTATCTAAGCTGAACTATAAATCTAGTAGCTGTCAGCATAGAGATAGAATTTAAAGACACATATTAAATGATGTCATGTAAGGAGTGATTAAATATACAGAAGAGCTCAAGTATTCATCCCTGGGAGAAAAGGAGGAGACATCAACGGAGATCCAGAGGGAGTGACTAGTGAAGTGGGTTGAAAACCAGATGAGTATAGAGCTCTAGTGCTTAAGAGAAGAAAGCTATTTCTCTAAGCTTGCAAGTTCCAATCCATCAACGTTTTTGTTTGCTTTTTAAACTCTGTCTCTCTCTTCCCTTTGGTTCAGTAGACAACTGGGTGAGTCTGTAATATACTATGGCAGATGTTTAACAAACTGAGAGCTCTAAGATAATCTTATCCCCTTCAAAATAGCCCCCTCGGGAGGACATGTACTTCCAAAAATAATGCTGTTTTGCCCAAGTCATGTGCAAAACTCTATTTTGGGGAATTACCATCATCTCCCTTAGGATACTCGCTGATAACACACAATTATGTTCTGAAAGATAATTTTGCTGGAGGGTTAGTGTTTCCTCCCCCAGACCCAAACCTGATGAATAAGGGTTGTCAAGCCAGACATGGCTAAACATAGTCAGCACCAAAATATGAACGCAAAGGAGTAAGATTGATTTGCATCTTTCCCTTATTCTTTTAAGCAACATTTTTCTTTTTATCTCAAAGCCACGTATGCTCCCTAATTTCAACCAAATAATGAGAATATACAGATAAAATAAAAGAGGGAAAAGCACTTATAGTCTTACTCATCTTGTTTGTAATATTTTGCATTATTTTCTTATTTTTCTACTTGCTTTTCATTTCACTTGCTGTAGACTGAATATTTTATAAACTTCCTAGAGTGACCATTAAGTTGTAGTTCAAAATAAGAGCTACACCTGGTTGCAGAAAGTCATCCAGGGGTATTACTTGGAAGTGTGTGATATAGATATAAATGTATAACTTCTATTTTTTGAAGGCTTTCATTCTCTCTCTCTCTTTCTAGTAAATAAATAAAGAGCATGAACAGTGGGGAGAGGAGGAGGAGCAGGAGAGGGGGAAGCAGACTTCATGTTGAGCAGAGAGCCAGATGGACTTGGGGTTCAATCCCAGGACCCCAGGGTCATGACCTGAGCTAAAAGCAGATGCTTAACCAATTGAGCCACCCAGGTGCCTCTACAACTTCTAATTTTAAATATGCATCTTATCTCTTTCATCTTCCTTTGCCTCTTTCCCTATGCTGATTCTCACTTCCATTTGCCATCCAGTGAGAAAAAAAGAATGGGAGTCAGACAGATTTGGATTTAAGTAGCTGTTCTGTAACTGTGAACTTCTTTATTTTGTCTGAGCTTCATTTCTTTCTGCAATAAAATGGTAATCTTAATAGGGAATTTTACATAATTAATTAATAAAGCATGTATAATGTACTTAGCACATCATAGGTGCTCATGAAAATTTAAAATAATTGAAAACACATGGGTTTTATATTCAGAACAACATAATACCTTCAGTTATCCTTATCTGTACATCTCATTGGCTTGTTGTAATGATCAAATTAAATCATATATGTAAAAAGACTGGGATAAATCCAATAAATCTTTGTTGAAGGATGTATTATGTGTTTCAGGTATTTTTTTAAGATTTTATTTATTTATTCATGAGAGACAGAATGAGAGAGAGAGAGAGAGGCAGAGACACAGGCAGAGGGAGAAGCAGGCTTCATGCAGGGAGCCTTATGTGGGACTTGATCCCAGGTCTCCAGGATCACGCCCTGGGCCAAAGGCAGGCGCCAAACCACTGAGCCACCCAGGGATCCCCTGTTTCAGGTTTTATTTCAAGTTCAATCCACACAATAGGGCTCTGGATCATTTTTTAATTAAAATGAAATTTATTTCTTTATAGTCACATGCTTGTTCTCATGCTGCTTCAGTGACACATGTCATGCTATTTTACTTGAAAATATGCGGGAAATGCAGGGGGTACTATTTGCAGTTGGAGGTAGATTAACTTTCCTCACATAAAAACACATTAGTTATAAATAAAAATTTTAAACACTGATGAAAACAAAGAAACGTACTAAAAATATCCGTCAGGATCTTGTGATTCCTTTCTCATTGTAGTTTTCCTAATTGTAGAGGCTATGCAACAACATTGTCAACTGGAGTTCAAAGTTTCAAAACCCAAGTTCAAATGGGAAGACCCAAGTCTTCCAGGTTTCATTCTGATTCCCAGAGTCCCTTCATTGTGTGTGCCTGTGATCTTGCCATTCATGAGGTACAGGTCTCTTCCTGACCTTATTTCCATATGTTTGGCTCTTCAGTACCCCTTAAATAAGTACTCATAGTCTATGATCATGGTCATGGCTGTCACTCCTCCTATAAGCTTCCTTCTGTACCTCTCCTTTGTTCATCTCCAGGGGAACCCTCTCATGGCACGTTTGAATGTAGTGAACCTTGCATTTCAAATGTGTCATTCCATCACAACAGGCTCCCTGGGGTAAAATGTCCTTTGAGAGAAAAAAATTTGTGATAAAGAAACTTTGTTGCAAATCCTGCCTACTCGGTCTCTGTCTCTCTCCCCCACCTTTGCTCCCACCCCTGCCACATACGTAGTACCCACATGATGATAAAACAAATGCTCTGTTTTATTTATTTGGTCATAAAATATAGCAATTTAATGAAAGACTCAGCTATTGTAAGTTAAAACACCTCAGACAATGGTTTCAATGCCCCCCCTTTCATCTCAATGGTGTTATAATGTTTTCTTTATTTAGATAATCTATCTCCCACACACTCCCTCACATACTTACTAACACACATGAACATATACACTCACTTTCCCTCTTACAACCACACATCCCCTTCTTTGCCTTCCTGTTCACAAGGACAACTTTTAGGGGGTGGAAACCCTAACTGAGCTGGCTTAAGCAAAAAGAAGATATATTGGCTCATATAACTAAAATTTACCAGGTTTAGGGCTGGCTTCTGAAAAGACTTGGGCATGGGCAATGCAACCAACAATTTTTGTCTGATTACCAATTTTCAATTGATTCAATCTGTGTAGATATAGATCAACTACAACTGATTAGTATTTTCTTTTTTCTTAATTGGAAGTGACATCTCAGATTATCTGAATCTTCAGTTTTCAGCCCCAGTCGAATTTTAAGGTCATCCTGAAACTCCAAGCAACACAGTGCCTAGACTTCAACTCCAAAAATTCTCATTCCTTTAGTCTGGGCATGAACCTGAGCATGGTTTGCTTACAAGTCTCTGGTGATGCTCAGATGCCCCACAGTAGAGAGCCACTGATTTTTTGGCTTTTTAAATTTCCTTTCCCAAGGTGCTGCTGGCCATTTTATCCCAAGAGGCTATCACTAGAGGCTTTATTTAGCACAAGGGTCGATAGGCGAAAGATGGTCTCCAAATTCTTAGAGAATAGAGGAAATCAACCTGAATAAAGGAAGGTGATCCATTATAAGAAAACTCCAGAGAGTAGACACAGCTTAGAACAGAAGGTAAAGTCAAAATCTAGGAAGTAGATGGACTAGCATGGAAGCTATCTGGAGAACAAAGTAAATGAAACTATAGATGCTAGCCAAGCGTGGAATATTTACATGTCAGTGTCCAGTTTGAGTTAGCTTAAAGGCACCGGGTCTCATCAGATCATCTCCATTGACTTAACCCACACTAGGCTCCATCGGCAGGTGTAAGACTATATAATAGGGTGCAAAGCAGCTGGCTAATTTTTTTTCAAAATAATTGAACACAAATATCAATTATGCAGGCAGAATGACCACATTGTAATGTTTTTATGGGTTGGAAAGGTAGAAGCTAAAAGCTTATTACTCTGGGACTAGGCTAAAAGTGATCTGATAGGGAATAATGTTTGCCAGTTTCTGCATTTGCTTCACAGAAGTCCATCCCAAACTTTGCGTGCAATTCAGTTTGTCCTCGAGTGAGACTGTGGCAAATAATTCTCATGGTCTCATAATCACTAGGACCCAGAGCCAGAAAATGTCTGCCACTGAATGAAGATCTTTACCATGAATAATTACAAATAAGGCAAGCGATCATTTGTGTCATGGTTCATTGGCTCCATCACAGTAAAACAAAGACATTTTTCACTCTCTTCCGTCTACCACATGCACTATTAAAATGCCTTTGTAGATTACTGTAAATAATTCAAATGTTTATTAAAAACTCTGTTGGATGATCAAGGAATCGTAGATAATAGGAGGGAATACTATCCAATTTATTTTTATATGGCATGCTCCATCCATCATACCACAAAGTGCTTCAAGGCGAAACACAAAAAGAGGCAGAGTTTTCAGGCAAGACTCAGAGAGGAGGTCATTTAAGATGATCTGAGGAGAAATGTTTAAAAAAGTGATACTTTGCTTTTAAAAGTCATCGTTATTTTGCTGGATGAGGTCATCTTGCTAATTCAGCTCAGAAATTTGGTTATTTTAATCATTATTCCAACTGATGAACTTGGCTCACAGTATGAGGGAGAAGTGGACATATTGTCTAACATCAGCAAGCAGCTCAACTTCTGTGTCCCTCTGTATTTGTAGTATGTGGACAGAGGAAATGTGAATCCCTTCTGGCTCCCCCTGGGGTACAGGCATTATGACTCAACACCATTGCCAGATTACATTGAACCTGCCATGTTGGCCCCATGTGAGGTGAAACAGGAGGCCAAGTCAAAGGTGGCATCCTAATCTAAGCTCTGATATTCTTGGTTGAGCATGGTCAGTTGCCTTCAGCCCAAGTGACCTCTGTGTTATTAATGGTAAGTAATAGTGTCTGCCATTTAGTATATGACTATCATGTGGCAGGCACGGTATTTGGCAGTTCTGATACGATAAGGATGGTGTTGTCTCATGGTGATTAAGTTGCTGACTTGGGGATCAGATGCAGAATGCAAAGTTGAGGGTGTTGGCTTCAAACATACTAAATCATTGACTAGAGCAAATTTTTATCCTCTTTAAGTCAAGGTTCTTTATCTATGAAATGTGTATAACAATGAAACCTACTTCATAGCAGTCCCAAGAAGAAGCACGAGCCCATGACTGACACTGCAAAGACCTGAGAGATGTTAACAATCATTATTAATCTCACTTAGTACTTAATATTAATAGCTAATACATTATAATGAATACACTTTAATAGTATGACAATATTATATTCATTTTACAGAAAAGGCTAGTGAGACCAAATGACCCTGAATAGTTGTGTGTCTCAGCTAACATTAGAATATAGACTTTTTTGATTTTTATAGCATGATTCAAATGTGGCTATCAAAATGGTTTTCCTTTACTCAGTATACAAATAGAATTTTAAAGTAATTACAACCTCGAGGTCTTGTCAACCATCCTAGGGATTTCAAATACACAGGATTTAATTCAGAAAGTTGGCTGCTGTGGGGTAGAAAGCCACGTAAGAGTGAAAAGGGGATAGGCAGAAGACTGTAGGAGTAAAATGAAAAGAAGTAATATTTAAAGATTAAGAGCTGCTAATGTTCTGGAGAGAACATGGGAAGGTACTGTACCTCTGGATGCATTGCTAATTGTACCGTTGTTGTCACTTCTACTCACAAGGGCTGGAATAGGTGAAACATGCAGCCCCTCCCTGGGATGTTGGAGTCTGAAATCACTCTATTTCTGTTTTCTCTACCTCAACTGCCACAGTGCCAGATCCAGAAGCAGGAAGTATCTCTCTTTTCCTTGACTTCTGATTCCCCAACCCTGTGTCCCTTTGGTAGAACTCAACAGAAAGCCATATAGATCAGGAGACTACAAAGTAATTACTTGCTAACACCCAGTGGCACAGTGCAGATAATGGGGCTGGGGTGTGGGGTGGGTGTCTGAAAGAAAAGAGGCAAATACTTGGCACAATGACAACCGAACACAACCCTAACCATTTAATTGAAACTCTTGTTTTAGTCCACAGGATTGTGGTTTTGCCCAATTACTAGTTCTACTTTGTAGTAAAAGAAAACACCAGTCCTTCCTTTATTGAGAATGGCTTATATGGGGAAATTATTCCCTCAAAAGATTAAAAAGTGTAGAAGTACAAGGTGGTCATTCTGAAATATACCAGAGTTAAATGAAATGGAATATTGATAGAGCCCTAATAAATTGGGATATTCAGGAAACCAACTACATGATTAAAGGACTCCCATTCCCACTAGTCTTCTGTGTGTCAGGAGACTAATGAAGCCAATGATAGACATAGACTGTTTTCTTGGTTAGGTTAGGCTGGACTTATGGTGTGATGGCAAATAAACTCACAATCTTGGTGGTTTATTACATAGTCTATTTCTGAAATGTCCAGTCTGCTCTAGGATGGGCCCTGTCCAGGGCCTCCTGCTCAATGACATAGTGGTCCAGTCTGTTCATGCGGCTTCATCACCTGAATACACCACTTCCACCCCCGCAATCCAAGGGGAAAAAAATGGTTGGAAGATTATGAAGGGGATTTTCATTACCTGACTCAAGAGTGATATACTTCACTTGGTCTTGACCACTGCAGCAGGCTAAGAAGTGAAAATATAACCTTCTCACTTCCCACAAAAGTGAGGAGACCCAGGTAGGGGTAGTGCTAGTAGTAATGTCCACTTCACATAAGCTGCTCCATAATTGACTCTGCTGCATGGCTGGAAATGAGAGTGGATATTTTTATAATCACTGGCATGTCATACAAAGAATGTGTTTTCATTAATACTGGCATTAAAAGGTGAAGAAATTATGCATTTGGAGCAATTGCTTCAGATTATGTCCTCAAAACCTGGCAAGTTTGTCCCTCCATTTGTGGTTATTTATTGAGAAGTATTTGAGAAGCATTGTATATATATGTACATATATCATCTCTTGCTATATATGATTATCTCTTTGTGATGAATTCTTAGCAATTTTATTAATAACATAACTTCTTACTTACACTTTTATTATTGCCTTACATTGGTGACAATAATCTTTTACCTTAACCATCTGATGTCTGACTTTCATCTATTTTTTTAGAAAGATAAATGATTTCTTTAAGCCTTCTACTTTAAAATTTAACTTTAAATTTCTTTAACTTGAAAATATTTGCCCAACAATTTATAGGACCCATTCTTACAAAGTTTCTGCTTATTTTGAATGAGGAATTCAAGCCTTTGTCTTAATCCATGCAATATTTCATCTCCGACATCAGTAAGTGTAAAGCCAGGTGTTCCAGGAAAGGTGATAGAGCACTCTCGTAGCTCTACATTTCAAGTTCAGTAAATAAGACTACCTGTAAGTTGTGAAGACTTTTTATTTTTATCTCAAGAGTTCTTCCTTTCAGGAAACTGGTATACTCCATTTAATATGACAGTAATAGAAATACATTAGCTGGATAAGTAGGGTATTTTGTTTAAAAACTAAAGAGAAGTTTCTGGTAACTGACATGATGTCTCTTGAGTCTCTATTATGTGACTATCTTGATGCTGTGGATATCTGTCAAATATTGATAATTCTGGTTTATGAATCAGTTGAGAGAACAAATGAGAAGAACAAAAAACATCTATAAAACATTATAAATAAATTCTTAAAGAATGACTTATGAATGGATTATTAAATAAATGAGTGAATTAATGATTCATGTCTCCAATCAAAAATCTTAAAGAAAGCAATGAAAAATCTAATATGACATATTTTTGCCAAATACTTTATTTTCAATTTATTTTATTTTTTATGGATTATATTTACAAAAACTAAGTCTTTCTAAGATACAGATTTAGTATAGCCTCAATTAATCAAATTTATTAGAAAAAGTCTGTTTAGAGCTGGCAATACTTCTATTTTGTGCATTTGAACGGAACGTTTAGTTATAGATCCCATTGTTAAAATTCTTCCATAAGATTTGGTAATTTCAGTATTTATCAATAAAGCAAATTTAGCCCACTTGAAACAGGTGATTATATATCTGTATTGGTTTCCTAGGGCTGCCATGGTAGTTTACCACAAACATCAAAACAAACAAACAAACAAAACAAAACAAACAAAATACAGACATTTATTCTTCTACAGTTCTGGTGGTTACAAATCAGAAATCAGGATGCTGGCAGGGCCAAACTTTCTCTGAATGCAATACAGGAGAATCTGTTCAGTGCCTCTCTCTTAGTTACTGGTATTGTCACCATTCCTTGGCTTGTAAATGCATCATTCCCTCACTCCCAACCTTACCTCTTTGTCACATGGCATTTTCCCTTGTGCCTCAATCTTTATGTGTCTTGTCCTTTCTTAGAAGGATGCTGGTCCTGTTAGATTGAGGATCTCATCTTGACTACCTCTGCAAAGACCGTATTTCCAGATAAAGTCACATTCATAGGAACAGAGGTTGGGATTCAACATATTTTGGGGGGAGATAGAATTTGATGCACAATGTGAAGAATGACTTTTAGCCAAAGTTTGAAGAAAGAGCTTCAACGGTAAACCTTTGAAAGCAGTTTTCTAAGAATTGTTAGCACTTTTCTAGCTACATGTTTTCACCTGATACATCTTTTACCTTAACCAGCTATTTGAAAACACATTTGTGCTGTTCATGAGTTTAATTCAAAATCATACAATCTAGCTTCATCTCTGGACAGAATTTTAGGTCTGCTTCTATAGAGTAGAATAAAATGTAAATCTTTCTTAAATAGGTGGATTTTACCCTTCATTTCCACCTCAAATTGAACGATATTGACCTGAACTTCTTTTCTTTCTCAATGAACATATCTTATGTCATCTGGTTTCTTAATAAAAATAAGAATGCAGGAAAAAATATCAACCTAAAAACAGGGAAACTGGGAATGGAAAGAGAAAATTGGAAATTCAAACTCAGCTCCATAAATCCCTGAGAATGTTTCATTTGATGGTATTTACCTGTTAATTAGGATCAAAGGAGAAAAATCATATAATGAAGCTCATAAAAGCATACTGGCTAAATATTAATGAATTCAGTGATGGGCTTCTGTTTCCAGGCAACCGAATATTCCCCAAGAGTATTAATGTTGGTTGTAAAACAACAACAACAGCTCAAGCAGGAGTGCTTGTGGCTCTGTTGAATAGAGGCTCTGAATCCCCTAGGCCACATTGCCACTCTTCCTGGGTTGCAGATTGCAGTGATGGCTTCATGTCTGTCACTAACATGAACGTCACACTCAAAAGTCACTGGGATCTGCTAATAAATAGATTTTGGCACCCACAAGAGGAATAATGAACTGAATTGCCTACAGTGCTAAAGACCGTGAGGCAGGGAATTTGCATTTTAATCCTCACTCTACTGCTAGTAGATTGGTACCTATAAGTTCTGTTTCCTTTCTGTCCACAGAAGGAAAGAAAGAAACAGAGAGAGAGAAAGAGAAAGGAAGAAAAAAAGGAAGGAAGGAAGGAAGGAAGGAAGGAAGGAAGGAAGGAAGGAAGGAAGGAAGGAAGGAAGGGAGGGAGGGAGGAAGGGAGGGAAGGAGGGAGGGAGGAAAAGAGGAAAAAAGTTATTAGACTAGCTGAACTAAGAATCATCTGCAGTTCTACCAGTCTGTGGTTAGTCATGATTACAAGAATAAAAAGAAAAACTACTCAACTATTAAATGGAGGCACTAGTAGAGATAACAGAAATAAACCAGCTTATCAGAAGGATGTGTTAGGGCCCCCAAGTCAAGATTGAAAAAAAAAAACAAAACAAAACATTGGTCCAGTCTCAGAGAAAGCAACTAGTGGTCTTCTTGTGGTGCACAGATTATCTAATTAACTTCATCTCTCATCTAGCCTCGTGTCTGACCCTCTTGACCCCACGCCACAGCCCTAGTCAGAGCTGCTCCCCTAATCGCTCTTCTGATAAAGTCAGAATGAACAAGTGGCATGGATGTTGACTTGTGTTCTCACCAGCATTACTTTGATCATCAAATCTACTCCATGCAGCAATCAAGAATGGTGGGCTAGCCCAGAGCCGATAGGCATAGCTGTCACCCTCCCAAGCCACTGTCAGTGCCGGATCACCCTAGGCAATCAGCTTTTTAAAAAAGGCCCCTGTTCATGACATGTGAACACAAATATGGCCGCCTGTGGTGAGCTCTCACACAGGGCAGCTAGCCTCCTGGAGGATTTACTACTTTGCTCTTCCCTTCCCTCAGAGCCACCTCCAGCCAATGGGAAGGTTGTCTCCATCCTAAATTGCTAGGCTTCATAAAATTCATGCATTGGTAGGAACATATCTTCATTTGTAACACTATTTCAGGCAGCCACCAGCCTGTAATTTATTCCCACTCTCTATCTTATGCTGCTCCCTTCTCATTAACAACATATTTCATATTTTACAGCTGAAACTGGGAAAAAATATCTGTTTCCCTGAACCTAACCTAGTCTTTGACATGATTTCCCAGAAGTGAAGCTAACTAAGGAAAGGGAAAATGGCATCATGTTTATGGACACAGGCTTTCAAATCAGGAAGACCTATGTTCCAGTGACAGCTCTCTTTTTTCAGCATCTGTGAATCTGAGGCAAGTCTCTTGGCTTCTCTGAGAGTCTCTTTCTTCATTTCTCTGAGCATCTGTTTCTTCATTTTTAAGATACAAATAAAATGACCTATGACACAAGGTTGTTGTGACAATTAAATTAGATTGTGTATTTTAAAATATCTTGTACTGGGTCTAGTAATTTTAACACTCAATAAATGGTAGCTATTACCATAATAGTGATGATCATCATTATTATTATCATTATCATGGAAATATGCAAACAGCCAACATCCTCAAATTGAGATGGTTAGAGATGGTTAGAGCTAGTTCATATATATATATATATATATATATATATATATATATATATATGAAAATTGGCCGTTGAAAATTGGCCATTGATGTTATGGAAAATGGATGGGATTTGTAGAAAAAATTATGGATTTTCTTCTGTATTCTGAAACTCTAGTAATTGCTTTCCTGGAGGGATGAAGACAAGGATATATCATTTAGAATGCCTGATTCTTCCTATCCTCCTGTGTAAAATGTGGATAGTAATGGCTATGTTGTTGGGTTAGTGGTGCCGGGAGGTATAATGGATAAGAAATATATTACAAATCGTTACATCTCATAAGATGATTATACCTTTGAATCATGTCCTCTTTTGACCTCTCCTTTTCCTTCATTGATCTCCTGCTATCCTTCTACTCTTTTACAGCACACTAGCTGCTCTGTAGACCCAAGCCCATTCACACTGCACCCATTGCAACACATGGTCTTTGGATTTCTCCTGGCTGCTCTCAGCCTCCTATCCCAGCACAGTTAAAGGTGCTCCACCTGATTTCTAGGCATCTGAAACCAATCAAACTGAGGCTTTGGATTCAATATGTCTTCCAAATAAAATATTAATTTCTCGATGCAATGACTTAAATAGTATTGTAGGTGGTGGTTCTTGGATATTTACGGGCATGGGATTATCTTGGGAGCATTTTAAAAAAAATTCATATTCCTGGAGACTTCATTCTAATTAAGTAGGGTCCAAGAATCATAATCTTCAGCAAACTTTCCAGAAAATTATGGGAAATACTATAAGCAGGAATGTCAGTATCAAGACTGAAACCGACTGTGTGGAAGAGGGGAAGAGCACTCTTAATATCACAAGTTAGGAGGTTGCTTAATCTCCCAGTGCAAGCCCACACACCTTTCTGCTTTATCCTGGCATAGGTCTGCCTCCCTATCGTCTCCTTTCCACAGTGCCATGAAGCAGATAATTTGATCCAGTTGTTTTTCATTGAAACTTCTCTAACACAAAATTGGGGTCTATGTCGGTTGGTCTAATTGAGCGACCTTTCTCCCCTTCCTCCAATTCTTTATACTTTGAAAAACATTTTTCTTTGTTTTTGCAAGTCTTTCTCATACCCTTCTCCTCTGCCTCACCTGGCCAACTTTTGATATCTCGTTTAGGCATCAGCTCTGCCAGGAAATCTATCTATCCTGAGACCCTCCAGGAAAAGCTAAGACCTTTCTCTGGCATCTCATAGCACTTACAGAAGTGAGTTGAGATCATTGGTTTGCATATTTTTTCGTTCCATTAGACTGTGAATTCCTGGAAGATATTGATAATATTTGATTCATTTCTGTATCCCCAGAGCCTCTCACAGAAGTATAAATATATGACATTCTATCTTAGATGTTTTTTTGCTTACCATCTTATCTCTTCTTTCCTCAGTGGAAACACACAGAATATTGATCTCCCCCACCTTTTTCTCCTCTCCTTCTTTTTTCCTATTCCTCATCCACCGCCTTTCCCTTCCCATCCTGGAGTACACTATGACACTGGAGGTAAATATCAAGGCTGGGGATATTGGGACTGTGCAAAAAACAGGAGTGTCTGTGTTCAGAAGATGTTTTATTACTATTCACTAAGGTGCCTGGGAAGAATAAGAAGGCTGAAGTTTTCTTTTTAGAGGATTAACATTTCTGCCAGCACCAAGGAGCTTATAAAAATTAAAACACAGGAGATCACAGATGTCAAATATGGATCATGTCTGAAGGAAAATGGAAGAAAAGAACTTCATTTTCTTTCTGGGTGACAATGGCAGTCACTTTTAGATGAATTAGTAATCGGCTCCAGAGGAAGTCTCTACCCCCATGTAGTGATATTTATTCGTATATTGGTAGGCTAGAGGCCAACCCCCTTTCCCTGTCCTGTTTGCCTAGGGGAATGCCAAATCCCTGCTTGTGACTACTAGCAAAATACTGCAATTGTTGTCTCCTTGGATATGAATAGATAGTTTCAGGACATCAGGAAAAGGATTTGTGGCTATGGTTTAATGATGCTAACAAGGCAAGGCGATCCTCTCTCATAGGTGAGAGAGAAGGTGAAAGTCAGGTTCAATCCTATGCATCCTTTTTCTTGTAGACACACTGTAAAGAAGAGAGAGCTACTTTCAAATCCAGTTGTCAAAGGACAGGTGCCTGGCCTATAATTTTTTTGGCTTATTTTTTCTTTCTGAAATAGAAAGAACAAGGACCACTTTAGATTCCTGGCTTGAACTTGATGGATGGACCAAATGCACTGTCCACACTTGTCCAAAGAGAGGAGCTTCCCACTTATTTTTTAATGATGGACAATAGGTGCCAAGACATTTTCTTACAACAATTTGGTATGTGCCTTTTATCCATACTTGTTTTCAATATAATGAGCATGGATGGATTCATCTCAGGAACTTCAGAAGTATGGCTTGGACCTGAACCCAGATGGCCAGATGCTTATCAAAAGTTTTTGTGACTCATCCAAGCTTCTTGTACGTCAGGAGCTAAAGGGAAGCACTTTACCTATGAACCCTCAGCATTTCCCGTTAAGACCCTGACTAATGCAGAAACAGGCTTTTCTCAAAGTTTTGGCTCTTCACCAAAACTTTACAGCATCTCCCTATGAAGAGGCCTGCCATGAGTCTGTGTGCAATTTACACCCTTGGGCCTTTAGAAAGACTGATGGAGAACCTCCATGTTCAGATAAAGATACTGATCATATAATGAAGGAGCACTATCTGTAGTGTTGCTAATGAATAAGGTGAAGCCTTCTTGCTGTGTCTTTTTTATATATGTCATTCTTGGTAAATACAGACCTTTGAACTTAAATTATAAAATTAATAACTTTTATTCTTCATTTGTAGCTCATTTTTAAAAATGAATTTGAAGTTTTCATAATTTTTTTTGTCTCTGAGTGGTTTGAGCTTGCTTATTCCTTTCTGCATGTCTAAAATTCATTTAGCTTTGGCCAAGTGAATAGTTGTGCCCAATTAAAAGACAAGATCCTTCAATAACAGGGACACCTGGTATGCACGTAATGGGTATTTGGGTATCACTGGAAGAATAACTAAGTGAAAGAATGTAATCATGCAGTTCCACACTTTATCCATTGTAGTATTAGCCACTGACTAATGGTGAGTGCACACGTTTTCCTCAAGCAAAACATAAGGAAATGGAAACAGCCCATAAAAATAGATTTTTTTTCATCATGCAACTTTCTTTACAGATTACCACTACTTAAATCTTTCTCTCATCTTGAATAAATTTCCTTTTAAAAATCAATTTTCAGGGACACCTGTGGCTCAGGCAGTTAAGCGTCTAAATATTGGTTTCAGCTCAGGTCATGATCTCATGGGTTGTGAGCTCATTCTCTCTTTCTCTCTCTCTTTCTCAAATAAATAAATATTTTTTAAAAATCAATTTTCAAGTTTGTCTTATCCATTGTTTTTAAGTTCAGGAAAAGTAGGTGAAACCAACTCATACATAAATACCAAAATGAAAGCCATTGGTAAAAAAAATTCATTTTTTTATACCATGGTGGCAGTATCGACTTAAGGCTTCTAGATCCATGCCTACTCATTATTTTCCTTTTTTAGAAATATTTTCTTTCCTTTCAAACTTTTTACATAAACTTTTTATTTTAGAATGGTTTTATACTTGCAATATTATTGCAAAGATAGTAGTTCCCATTACCCACATTCAGTTTCTCTTATTAATATATCTTATATTTGCATGGTATATTCATTACAATTAATACACCAGTAATGATATGATATTATTAACTGAAGTCTATGCTTTATTTAGATTTCCTTACTTTTTATCTAATGTCTTTTTGGTTTTGGTTTTGTTTTTTTCTGTTCTAGGATCTCATTCATATCCTGAATGAGACTATTTTACATTTGTAGTTATATCTTCTTGGGCTCTTCTTAACTGTAACTCATTTATTTTGAAACCATACTTGGGGTTGTCTTAAGGTGTTAAACTATTAAGAGTTGGCAATTAGGTTTTATTGCATTTGCCAATTTAGTTTGATTGGAGAGCAGCATTGAGGGCTGTTCTCGGAATGACTCTGGGATGTGTATCAGGAATGATATCATACAGATGAAGAAAAGAATGAATGGTAGGTAGCACATGAGCTTGCTGTTGGATCCACCAAAGCTGTTTAAAATATAAAAAAATAGAAATAATTACTCTTTACATTCATTTATTTACAGTACATTTATTAGGCTATAATCTTATATGCATGAAATTTCACAAGTAATGTATGCCATCTCTCTCATTCATCTGAAATTCATTGAACAGATAATGTGTACTGGGTTCTTAGCTGGCTAATGGAGAAGGGAGATAAACTGGACATGGACTCTGTACCTATAATTTGGTATCAGCATGAATAGTATCATTTACAGGAAAGGACTTTGTATAGAAAAGGTGATAATTGTGGAATTGACTAGAGGAAAGATTGTGTGTGTGTATGTGTGTGTATGTGTGTGTGCATGTCTTAAAGTCAGATTGGAATTAATTGTCTAGATAGGCAAGAAAAAAAAAAGAAAAAAGGAATGAGAGAAGGGGCTATTTTAGGCTTCACTGGGGGTCCTGGGATGAGGATGGGGAAAGGGTGCAGAAACTCCTCCTGTGAATCTGATCACTAGGGAACATAAGGGCAAAGTGATGTCTTTGCCAGGAGGCCACTTACTTTGGATCTTCTTTGCCTTCTCAGGCCATAGAGTCACAATATACATCCCATATATTCTATGTTCCAAATGAATATATAGATTTTCAGGACTTGGATGGGATACTCTTGGCCCAACAATTTATTAAGATTGAAAGAATCTTGATGCTCAGCTTAAATTGGCTAGACTTCTGTATGCTCCAAACTATGATAATCTTTAAACTGATTTGTGAGTGTAGCTTGTAGGATCCATTTTATAGTTCCAAAGTTACACCATGATGCTATCCCTGGGAATTCAAATGCAAGAATGGGGGAAGGAAATTAATATATTCTAAGGATGACTAAGCCAAGCTCCAAGCAAGCTACTTTTCAAGCATATCTTGCTTAACTTCATAATGAATTGGGAAAGCATGTTGCAAACTTGAACTATTACTAGAGAAAATATTGTATGCATTTTGTCTTTCTCTATTAGAAAGTTCACTAGGATATAAAGTGTAAGATGTTCTACCTTTCTAGACTTCCATATAGATGGGGTCTGTGCTAAATATAATAATGCCTCAAGGATATCCATTCCCTAATGACATGATCTTGTAATAGGTTGCTCTATAAGGTAAAAGAGATTTCAAGGTTGTTGACCTTAAAATAAAGATGGGACACCTGCCTGGCTCAGTAGTGCATGAGACTCTTGATCTCAGGGTTGTGAGTTTGAGCCCCATGTTGAGTGTAGATATTACTTAAAATAATTAAAGGGCACACGAGTGGCTCAGTTGGTTAAGTGACCCTTGATTTCAGCTCAGGTCATGATCTCATGGATTGTGAGATCAAGCCCTGCACTGGGCCCCACACCTAGTGGGGGATCTGCTTGGATTCTCTCTCCCTGTCTCTCCTTTCTTTCTCTCAAATAATAAATAAATAAATAAATAAATAAATAAATAAATAAATAAATAATCTTTAAAAAAAACTAAGGACACTATCCTGGATTATCTAGGTGGGTTCAGTCTAACAACATAGGCCCTTAAAAACAAAGTACCTTCTTTGGCTGCAAACAGAATAGTGACAAGACAAAAAAGACAGTGATGTCAGAGAAATTTGAAACATCCTTCTTATCCTTCTTATGTTAACTGTCCACTGCTAGCTTGGAAGGCAAAGAGGGCCATAAACTAGGAAATTGGGCAGTCTCTAGAGCCTGAGAATTACTTCTTACCTCTGATGCCAAACTTAATCCTACAACCACATGGAACTGAATATGGCCAAGGACCTGGTTGTGTTAAGAAGTATATTCATCCCCAGACCCTCACTGAAGAACACAGCCTCCTTTAACACTGTAACTTTAGCCCAATGAGAGCTGTTCCTATCTCCTAACAGATGGGACTGTGAGATAATAGATGGGTATTATTCTTAAGCTGCTAAGTTTGTGGTAATTTGTTTGGACAGCCAAGGAAAAATAATTGAGGGGTCCATGGCACTGACCCAAGTGGGACATGTGATAGATAGAGTAGTGATTCCTTACTGAATCAGTGGGCAATGGACTAAAGGAGAAGTAGGGACATCATCTAAGGGTAAAAGCTGGTATGAACCCTTGGAAACACTTGGTAGCAAAGTCTAGACAAGGCTTCAGATCAAAAGGAGATAGAACAAAATCTGAAGGCATTCTGAACGAGAAGGGAACAGGGGTAAAGCAGAACCAAAAGAGAATCCCAGATTCTCAACAAAGAATGTTTCAAACAGGATTGTGAGCTCTGTCCACTCAGGAAGAGGACACCATTAAACAGTAGGGCTCATTTCCATATGATCATAACCTCACTCACTGCAGCCAAACCTTCACAACAAACCAATGAAAGATACTTTAACAGGGAGTATTGCATTAGCTGGCTGTACTCATAGATTGCTTTACCCTATTGAGGGTATCATTGAGCACTTTGCCATATAACTGAGAAGAAATAAACCCAAGTCCTCAGTTTCTCTTTCACAGATGCAAGAATAGTCTGTGGAGACACACATCACTGTGGGAAAACCTAACTCTCAGTCTATGTTTGTAATGGATTCCTTGTCATACGAAGGAGGAGGTATGGTCATTACTCAATAATCTGGGGCAACAGAAGAGGTAGACCTCAAAGGGCACAGTCCCCTCTCCATTCTTGGCCACTACCTCTCATATTTAGAGTTCAATTCTATCCAAATCTCCATTACAATCCTTCTTCAATGCCCAGACTGCCTTAACCTCTGGTCCCCTTATATGGTGCTTCTGAACATCAGAGAGTTTACCACACTGCAGAATGACTACATATTTCTAGACTCTACTTAGGGAACTTAGAGTGGCTATTGACTATTACACTAACATCAGTACCTCAGGCAATGCCTGGAAAATAGAAAGCTCTCATACTTGTTTTGTGATAAAGATAATATTACCTTGAATTTCTCTTTCTTAAGGCTGTGCTCTTGACCATGTGATTGGCCAATACCTCATGTTAATTGATTGTTGGTGGAGCCACTGCAGGAGCCTTCCAGGCCAGCTTAGATAGGGTTTAATTTCCAGGCTAGCTGTTTAGGCTAGCCTTTGGTACTGTTTAGGCTAGCCTTTGGTACTTCCACTTTATGTGTTCATGTGAACGGGTTAGCGTGAAATTGGAGTGAATATCATTACTGTCAGATGACATAAAAATATAACCTGTTGCACTGATTATTACTCAAAAAGGCCAGTGTATGTGATACATACAATTTACATGTTACCTGCTTATCTGTATGAACTGTGTGGATTTCTACCTGCATTAATATTAGAGAACACCCAAGGAGCGCCTTTGACTCTTACCTACAGCTCATATGTCACTTTTCTGGAATAATGCACTCAAGGTCTTAAATGTTAGAGCTGCCACCAGAAATCTATCAGCCTTCTTGGAAGCTATGCACATCTGTCTCCCTAGCACCGTTGCCAGTTCTGCGTTAATTGTTCACTCTGAATAGAGACCATATGGACGCTAAATGCCAAGGTTTGAAATATTTTTTCCTTTCATTTTAAAAGTCTTTTACTTGAAATGTGAAAGGTTCTGAATAGCACTTCATTTTTTAAGGGAAAGAAAAGGGGCAGAAAAAAGTCTTCTACAAAGTTCCATGGAAACGAAACAAACAAACAAACACACAAACAAGAAAACACACAAAAAACTTCCCCAATGTAATGTTTCAACTCTCTACTCATTTATAAGCACAATTAGTAAGGAGCTGGCTCTAATGAACACAAGAGAAATAGATTTCGGTTTATTTTACAAACTGGGGTCGGGTGGGGGGGATCTATCTTCCCAGTGATTGTAGCAGAGAAATGGACCAATTAGTTGGGGCAAACAAGAGGAGACAGGCAAAGAAATATTCATTGTTTTCTCTCTCAAAGCCCCAGCTTGACAATATGTGTTTTTCTTAACTGGCTCTGGGATGGTAATTAGCATAACTCAGGGCTGAGCTTGGCGCTGAGATATGGGGCCCAGACTCCCTATTCTACATTGCTCACACAGCAGCAAGAGAGATGCACAAAGGGAGGTCACCTCAGGCTCCCCATCAGGTTAAAGCTGTAATGGATACAAATGAGCCCTGTGGTTATTTACTACCACAACACACTCCACAAAACCCCTTGCATACCAATGTCAAATGTCTGGCACACAGGCAGAGGTTCTTTTTCCTGGAATAAATGCCTTTGAACCTATTTCCCACCCCTTTTGGTACCTAAGGGAGCATACCAGTTAAAGATGAGGAAGGGAATCCATGAAGAGCATCTCTGTGTGCCTGCATAAGCCTCAGTGCAGCCTCTGGGTCAGTTATAGTCACCTGGACATCCTGGGCTGAGCCACTGACTTTTAGGCTGAAATCCCGAAAACTTACTTAGCACCACTGCATTCCAAAAGCTATCCTGGCACTTATGAAATTTTCCTCTAGAGTTCCATTCTTAGGAAACGCTTGTCCCTTTAACATAATAAAGTGAAACCAGGTAAAATTTAAGGCATGTATAAGTCTCCTCTCAGGTTGGTCTCCTGCTCTCCAACTATCTTTCAATGCTTCAGAGTCAAGAATTCTGTTCTTGACTCCTCTCTCTCAGCATCATCTGGCCAAATCCAGCCTGTTTCAGATATCATTTCTTTTAGGGACAGTTTCTTGATCAGTCTCCAACCCAGCAAAGTGACTTTCTCAACTTATCCCTTGCAATGCTTTATATCTTTTCTCTGACATTTGTTATCCATTTCACACGGTAACGATTTGTATACTTGTCATATTCCTCTAATAAATTTTAACTTTTCTGAAACAACAGGCTTTTGTTATACTCTTTTGTATCCGTATGGCACCCAGAACTGTGTCTGATACTTAAACTTGCCACTGACTGATCATCTTTTCCCTGTTCTTCATGTAACCTTGGATGTTAACCTACACCTTCTGGCTTCATAAGGATTAGGGTTTAGTTTTTCATTATAACAGAGCAACAATCCACATATGGCTTTCAGCATTTGCCCTTCAGATGAGTCAGGCATATACATGTGGTACTCTACGAAAAACACAAAACTCCAATTGCTTCTCTAGGTCATCCAGGTTTCTGTCTATATTAGCATGGCAATCTCTTGTGCTTAGTTTTCATTGCCTTGGGTTTTCCAGATTTGAATGCACACTCAGGTCATGGGGCAGCTCGCACTCCTAAGGCATGACTCTATTTTAGAGATGCTCTTCTGATTTCATCTTTGGCATACTCTTTTATAGTTCCCAAGCTCTGACTCCCCACACTAGAGTGGTGGAGAAGACATTCTAACCCCAGGCTCTTGGGATTGCCATCAACTGGGTTACCCACACCTAGTGGTTCTGCAAATATTATTGTAGAGTTTTATCAAGATTTATAGTTTATAAAGGTCACAGATACACACTGTATTTGGCATATTCTTATCCTCATTTCTTGTTTCTATCAAGAAATAAGGGTTCTAAAGTGACTTGCCAAAGATGACAGAACTACCAACTAGTGGAATGAGGAGTTATTTCCATATTTCCTAAGTCCAATGTTCTTTCTCCATAATTATAGTTTCTTGACCTTAAAATCCTCAAATGGCTGATATTGCCATCAGCCAAGTTTGTTTTGGGGAAATTGCCCTCTCTGCATACTACATATCAGCCTGTCAGAATAACTGGCCTGGAACCAGACACTTTAATGGTCTTTTGTTCATGTTCATCATTGGTAAATGAGGAAGCAAAGACAAACCTAAGTCAGGTACATAATAAGCCAAGGTCTCACTGAAGCCAGCTTAGGACAGGAGTGGAAAGACATGTCCCACAGCTTATGCTACTCAATGGGTGACTTAGCTGGCTTGCAGAACCAGGAACCAGGGCAAAATGCTAAGGCAGATGTTCGCACAGTGAACACCTGAAAGTCAAATGAGATGGGTGACAACCCTTTTCTCAAGAACTAAGGTTTTCTGCTCAAGCTGCCCTGTTTTGTCTGGTCAGTCTTTTACTGGCCTATAGTTTTCTCCATATTTACCAATCTCAGGTTGGACTGGGAAGTCATTCATGAGATCTATGCATCAGATACTAGACACTGTATTTCCTTATCAGAAGTACCAGTGCCCTCCAGGTTCAGATCAGAAACCCTGAATTCATAATAGGGATCAAGACATTGGCAAGCTCAAAGCCTAAATACTGGTAGGTGAATGTTGGATCATTCAGATCTTGGTTTAAATCCTAGCCTTCACCCTTGACAGCTATAGGCCACCCTCACTGTAAAGTAAGGGTAACAACGTACATTTCTTTCTGAGTTGTTAAACATATTATACGTGAGATAATTTATATTAAGCCATTAAGACAGTACTTGGCACATGTAAGGTACGTGGCAAGTACTTGTTTCCCCCAACTACTTTCCCCATTCCTTTGTAAGTAGACTGAGTGTTCTCAAAAGTAAGTTTGATTCCCTGGAGGATATGCATCAGAAAGTGCCAGAACTACAGTTGATCAGAAATTCAAGTGTTTTCTGACCTGGAGGCAATGTCTGTGCTCTTTAGGAATTAGAAATTCCCCTGTATCTAGAACCAGCAAACTATAATGTCAAAAAGAACAACAACATCTGGCCAGTGGCCCTGATGAGACTAAAACAGAGGCAACTCCCTTCCCCCTATTGTGTTCTGTGAATCTGTGAATGCCTGTGTTCTACTTTTGTGTCCAGGATTCTGAGATGAAGAGACAAAATAGATGATCTGGTGAGTCTTTGGTCTGATGGGGAAGTGACTCCACAGACTTTCCATTGATTACTATCCTTTGGAGCTACATAAGTCTTACGCTTTGAGAAAAGGTGTCATATTAGGAGAAGTTTTCCCTCCCCATGTAGAAAATGTGCACACGAATGCTCCAATTCTCCTTCCAAACCCTCTAGACAACACAGGCCCCAGCAGAGAATTGTTCTCATTAGTTACTCCCCTACAACTGGCTTTTAGTACAAATGCAAAACACGAACTCCATCCCCAGGGGCTGATCCTAACAAGCTAACAATGTAGAAATAAGCACGGTACTGAAAATACACAGAGAAAAATAGTATGGTTTGTGGCATGTTTTTTTTTTTTTTCCTCTAATACTATCTAATTTTCAAACTAAAGCATGAGTAGAGATAAGACAAGATAGTTGAGGATGGGCCAGAATAAGGGAATCCACTAGGGAGGCAGAGTGTAGAACATTCCCCTATACCTGGAAGACCAGCAGATGCATCTGGCTTAGGAAAGGTTGGAATCCAGGTGAGATGGGTACAACTGAGATCTGTCCCAGAGGTGGAAATCCTTTGAGATCTTTAGAGGCTTTTTTTTTTTTTAAAGATTTATTTATTTATTTATTTATTTATTTATTTATTTATTTATTGGAGGGAGGAGCAGAGGCACAAGGAGAGAGAGAGAATCTCCAACAGATTCCTGGCTGAGCACAAAGCCCAACTCGGGGCTCAATCTCAGGACCCTCAGATCATGACCTAAGTTGAAATCAAGAGGCAGCCGCTTAACTGACTGAGTCATCCAGGTGTCCCGAGATTTTTAGAGTTCTTAAGGCCTGGATTTAAATAATCACAGCCAGGTGAATTCTGACCCTGGATGAAGCATTGTTTGACAATCTAGCTATTATTTCCAAAGTCATAAATGAGCCCCCAATTACACTTCAAAGCTCCTCCCTCCCTCCCTCATACATATACACACATAATTATATATATACACACATACATAACATACATAATATACATACACACATAAATATATATATATATACACACACACATAAATTTGGATTAGTTTGGAGAATGAAATAAGTAAATATTAAAGAGAAGCAGATATATTTAAGGTACTTCATATTACATATCTTATTTAACAAGATAGAAATGTAGTTCTCTTTCATGTAGAATGGCTCTGGAGGTGGAAAGTCCAGGCCTGGTATGGAGGTTCCATGGTCATCAGGGCTCTAGGTTCCTTCCACTTCTCAGCTCTTAATTTACATAGATGGGGTCCTCTTTCTCGTGGTCCAAGATGGCTATTGAGCTGTATTGACATTCTGCTTACATATCAGTTTTAGCCCAAATTATCAGAGTAAGACCCTAAGACAAAGGATCTTCAAGTGCTGCTAGCAGCTTATTTGGAAGCGTAGGGAGGGCCTGGAGAGACATGAAGAATGATCTAGGGGACAGGAGGTAGTCAGATTATTACCAGCCATTAAAGTGGACATCTGGAGCACAATTGGCAAATCAGTTCTGGGGACTTGCATAAAATACACAACTTTAAATTTCCCCACTCAAAGGGTGAGGAAGCTGGAGTGTTTGTATGCCAATTCTTGGAAGCATTGATTGAGGACTGTTCTCCACTGAGTCAACTTGCACTTTTGGTATGCCACTTGCAGGCACTGGCTCTCCACAGTGCTAGGAAAAGATATTCCAGACATAGAGATGCGAAGCCTTGGCTGTTGGAGTTCACTGCAGAGTGCAGATGAATGTAGGTAGGTCACTGACAGTCTTGGCTATAACTTCTTTGGCCAGAACTTAGTCACGTGACTACATGTGACTGCAAGCAATGAAAAATGAGGTCCTTTATCTGGGTTCATTCATACCATCACATAAATAGGGTGTTTTTAAAGTGAACAGGGAAAATTGTTTTACATTAGGCAACCTGCAGTCTCTATCAAGTTCACTGAGCAAACGGGTGTCTCGATTATACTCCCTAAAGACAATTAGCGAATGAATTAGATTTGCATTTCAAAGTGAGTTGATTTGTCAAGATACACTTCTTATATCTAGGACTCAAATCATTTTGCCTTTCCTATAGAAACACTTCTGATCAAGGAACAGACTAGATATTCCTCCAATAAATATGAATCCCCTGATTTGAAATTTAACTCTTCAATATTTTGTTAGCATTCTCTTTCTAGCCCTAAAATATATTATGAAGTCATAATTATGTTATAATGATGATTTCTGAATTCTTGACATATCAGATAAATCAAGATCCAGGACTCATGTTCATATTTATTTGGGAAGAAGACAGAGGATAGATTTTTTTTTTTCTTAAAGAGTATCAAGGATGAAGAGGCAAGAATGATCTATTCTGGCTGTGGTCGCTGAACTACTCCAGGGAGTAATCTCAAACATCCAGTGTAATCAGATGCAAATTGACTCAAGCACATGTAGGTTGTATCACATAGTGAGGAAGTAAGAACAAGTTAAGAGTAGCATGGGGGATGAGACATTAGGGTAAGAGAAGCTAACTGGGATAGAGAAGGTACAGAAGCTCAAATCAGCCTGTCTCTGGAGGTACTGTTATGAATTCTATTATAATCTAAGCCAGAAATGAAACCCAGAAGCTTTTTGCTGGAGGCACAGGGCAGGTTGTGATAATGGGATAATCACAGATCAAGAAGGATCATGAGCTTAGAAAGGTGACATATACACCTTTATATCATGGTGCCTTACCCAGGACTTAGTACAGAAATCGTTTCAACATTAACGATCAGTTGAAAAAAATGAATGACTGAGTAATGAATCTCCAGGTTTCTCATGGGATATTCAAAGACTGAGCAAGGCTGCTTTGGAAAGTGGCTGATGAAGGTAGGCAGAAACTATGTTATTTACCTGCATTTTTTTTTTCTTCATGTAGTTGCTAATTCTGAAATAATCAAACATAAAATTAAAAATTTGAAGTGTGCTCTGAAGTTTTTCCCCTAGGAATAGTCATTAGTTTTATTCAGCAAACATTCCCAGCTCCACCTGCCAGGCTCAATGGGGGTCAGAAGGGATCATGTGGTGGGTTCTAGCCAATAAAATGTGAGCAGAATAGTGTGACTTCTGGGCTGAAACTCTGGCCCTCCAGACCTTTTTTTTTTCTGTCTGCTCCAGCTGCCCACAGAATTCCAGTGAATGACTGTGTTGTCAGCCTCACTGTGGAGGTGGGATCATTTAGAGCTGAGCCCTAGCCAACACACAGTTGGTCTGTAGCATGGCAGGAAATAAATGCTGTTGTTTGAAGCCATGTTTTGGAGTTGTTTGTTACCACAGAGTAATCTAACCTATCCTGACTGATCTAGCCTATCCTGACTGATTCCACTCTGGGGATAGTTTATCAAACTTTCAACACATGCTCTCCGTCGTGCACTTCAAATTCTATTTATTTTTCCCACGGCCCTTTCTATCTTTGACTTCTCTTTTGGGGTGGGGAGTGGGGAGGAATCCATTTATTTCCCTAAGGAGACCCTTTACTGGATATGAAAACTTTTTCTTTTTTCTGCCAATGCCACCAGAAGAAAACCTTCCTTGGGAAACAGATCCTCTTTCTTTATAAGTTCATGGGTTCAGAGCAAAGGAATCATGTTTCGGAGAAAGATCAAAGTGCCCATGTGCTTGCTTCCTTGCTACTCTTCCTGACCACTGACTGCTGGATTGATTAAAGACAGGCAGGAGTTTCATCTGCACACTAAAACCTATTCCTGCCTGCATGTGAAGATCACACACACTCCAGTCCCCAGGAATCCTCAAAATTTTCTGGTACGGTATATGCTATGAGTAGCCCTGAGACCACCTTCCATGCCCCCAAAGAGTTCATGACACAGTGAGACTGATACTTACAAATTCAACAAGAACACATTACTCAGAAAATGGTATAGTTCTGACTAAAGTAGAAGTGGGATTCAGGAGATGAGAGATGAATCTTCTCTGAACCAAGGCCATGGAAGAGAAATGGGCATTGCTTACAATTAGTACTGGCTAAGTTAAGGTGGTAATAGAAATGTAACTGTGTGGAATAAGACAGATGGATACTGCCCAAGCCACTTCGAATCCTGACTTTCACCATACGATCCTGATGCCCTGATATGCCAGTTGCTATAAAGGGCTGTGAGTGATAGAAGGACAGGGATTCCTGCCTTTCCAGCAGAACCTTCCGAAATTGCTTCATGAGCACTTGGCACTGCTCCCAGCTCTGCTCTGAACACTGCAAGAGACAGCTTTTCCTAGTGGAAACCTCATTTACAGCTTTAGCTTAATGCTATTTCAATGCCGGCAACCGTATGCTTATCAGAGAAGAAAGAGAAGCAAGGAGAAGAAGCCGGCTGTCCCCAAACCATTGTGCAGTCTTTGCTCTTGGGGCTGACTCTTCCCTGCCTCCATTCTTTTATCCTCTTTTATAATATTATTCATTGTGTTAAATCTTCATTAACACCCTGAACCCAATATTACTAGGGAGTGTTTTCTTCTCTGAATCTTATTATGCTCAGGATGTTGTTGGGATTATACTTATTTTATTTTTGCCTGTTGATATTTTCCTAGCTTCATTTTTGAGAGTTTTATTTAAAAACAAAAACTTCAGTGCAGTCCCTGGGACAGAATGAAATGGAATTGCCAGAAAAATTGATGGGTTTGAGGAGGAGGTTACCATAGAAACCTCTTGGGTTTTGATGATGGAAGATGATGTCACATCTTCTGGAAAGAACTTGAAACTCTAAAGGATGCTTGACCCTTTTTTGGTGGTGGATAGCACAGAGCCTAGAATTGAGCTTCTAAACAGTATGGTGAGACAGCCTTTTGCATTTCTCTTTTACAGCACACACACACACACACACACACACACATAGATATCTTTTAGAAATAAACGATGACTTTCTGACCTTTATGGCATGGGAGTCCAGTGCTTGGAAACATGGTAGTGATAGACAGAAATAAAGTATTTTAGAACATGTTTCCTAAAGGGGAAGACTTGATCTGGGTGAGAGGGTCAAGAATGAGGTTGTAAATAAATTCACACCATAGAGGTCTGGTTGTTTTGTTTCTCATTCTCTCAGCCCCTGTTACATTGGCCACTGTTAGGATGCATCTAACTTCTTGTTCATTTCTAGTGGAATTAAGAAAGGAAATAATGAACGGTTGAAGACATGATGGGATCAATTGGAATGATGGAATTAATTATCTTGAGACATTCTCATGAAAGCAATGTGAGACCTGCATACTTTTTTTTGGCTGCTGTGGTGTACAACTTAAAAAAAAGTGATTATTCTTGTGAAAAAGGTCTTTAGGTTTTGTAAAATTTGCAAGTTGTCTATGGCCACCACATGCTGCAAGTTGTTACAGAGCCTGAGTTATTTCCTTTGCTCTGATACTAAGTTACTCTTTGGTATTGGACAAAGCACTCTATTTGCTGGGCTTTAAGTGACCCCATGAAGGGGTTGGACTAAAGTCATCGGCATTTAATTTACAGATTATAAAATAAACCTCAGCTTTGCCATTTCTCCTTATAGATAGCATGTGTCTTTCTCATGAAATGACATCCTTGGGTTATTTTTTCCCTCTCTACTTGCCCGTGGCCAGCAAGCAGTATCTAGTGATTTTTCCCAAAGACTGGCTTCCTTTTGACTCTGCATAGGCAATCACGCAGAAAAACAATCAATGAGAAACACTAATTGTTTGAGGGCTGGAAACACACCAGAGTGAGACTGTGTTTAAAAGATTTGCAAAGAAAAAAAAAAAAAAAAAAAAGATTTGCAAAGAGATTTATAACAGGCCACTGCAAAATGAGAAATTGACTCCTAAGATTGAAGTATGGATCCCAAAGATTGTTTAGTTTCATACTGTCTGCCTTTTGAGAAAGTGAGGCAGACTGATTAATTATTTTGCTGTTGCTGACTTTGAGAGAGACTGCTGCTACGTTTGACCTGTTGAGTTGCCTGTGACAACACAGAGTCATGTAGAGTGGCATTAACTCCCGAGAAATACAAGTCCAGTCGGTCCACTTGTCAAGAAGAGTGACATGTGTCTGGTATGAGCAGCCGGTTATACAGTTTTTCATCACCATTATTCCTGTATTGAGTCACTTATTTTGAAAATGTGAATTTAATATAATTGATATATTCATGAACCATTTGACCATAATGCAAATTTTGTATTTGCTTATGTATGATTTGTTCACATTCAGGAGAAACACTAGGTAAACACAGAAAACTGCATTGAGTCATGTAAGAATATAGAAAACACACACACACATACACACACATAATGTAAGAATATAGCACACACACACACATACACACACACACCCCTTAAACATCTACCAGGGAGCTCAGTTCACCTGTGCGTTGTAAGCCACACCTATCCACATCTGGTGTTAAATTTTCTGTCCAATTTCAGATAACACTCCCTCCCTCCATCACTTCACAAGAATGAATAAGCTACAATCAATCCTCTGACTCCTAATTCCAGAAGCAAATGTCAGGTCTTGGTGAAGGTGGGTGCCATATTTATTATAGTGCTTCCATATTTGTTAACCCATTCCCCCGTGTAAAACCATGCTACCATGTTTATTGGATTTCTACTTTATTTTTTTTTTCATTTTGGTATATGTCCTTTTTGAATGAAATATCCTTTTTTTAAAAAAAAAGATTTTATTCATTTATTTGAGAGACAGAGAGCACAAGGGGAGGGAGGGATGGAAAGGGAGAGAGAGAGTCCCAAGCAAACTCCCACTGAGCATGGAGGCTTGATCTCATGACCAAGAGATCATGACCTGAGCAGAAACCAAGAGCCAGAAACCCAACTGACCAAGCCACCCAGGCGCCCCAGGTGTTTTAACCTTAATCCCTGTGATTTTCATTGCACCATTTTTTCATAGCATGGTGTCTTAGTTTTCTATTGCTGCTATAATAAAGAACCTCAAACATGGCTGTTTAAAATGGTACAAATTTATTATCTCATAGTTTCTATGAGTCAAGTGTCCATGCATAACATAGATCAGGTAGGTTCTCTGTTTAGAGTGCCACAAAGCCAAACTCAAGCTGGGCTTTTAAACAGAGTGCTTGGGGGAGAATCCACTTCTAGGCTCATTCAAGTTTTTGGAAGAATTCCTTTGGGGATGGTTGTCAGGCTGAGATCCTCATTTCCTTAATGGCTATTGGCCAAGGGCTATTCTCAGCTTCTAAAGCCTGCCTGTGTGCCTTGACTCATGGTCCCTTCTATCTTCAAAGTGAGCAACAGTGCATGAAATCCTTCTTTTGCTTCAAATCTCTCTCTCTGCCTTCCCCTTCTGCTTTATCTCCTAGTTTCCTCTGAGTTTCATTTCAGAGAATGAAAGCTCTGCATGCAGTTCTGTATAAATATATTCAATCTCCCTATTTTAAGGTTAACTGATTAGTAACCTTTATCACATCTGTGAAGTATTTTTTTTCCATGTAACAAGATGTATTCAAACCAGGGTGTGAGGTCATGGGGGCCATATTTCTGCCTACCATTTAGTGGCTTGTTTTTGTTTTTGTTTTTTTTTAAGATTTTATTTATTTATTCATGAGAGACATAGAGAGAGAGAGAGAGAGAGAGAGAGAGAGAGAGAGAGGCAGAGCCACAGACAGAGGGAAAAGCAGGCTTCCTGCAGGAATCCTAGTGTGGGACTCTATCCTGGGACTCCAGGATCGTGCCCTGGGCCGAAGGCAGGTGCTAAACCGCTGAGCCACCCAGAGATCTCACCTTTAGTGGCTTTTAGGAATATCTGTGTCCCATGATAATGGAACTGGCTGTATTTATGAACCAACTTTTTATCTTCATAGCTTTCCGGTTCTTTCTCCTGCCTCCATACTGTTAACGTCCCTCAAAATTCTCTTTTTACTGCTCTTTCTTGCACTCTCTTGCACCAGTACTTTTCTCTGAGTGACAGACTTTGGAGGATAATATAAAAGCTACAGTCCATCTCCTCAGACAGATGCAAATGCACATAACATTTCACTGACCCTCCTGCAGGTCATCTATGGAACTCCTGCAGTGCAGCACCTCCCTTTGCCATCTTATGTTGAAGGATAGCTTTGAGGTCACCAGTTCTTGTCATGTGGCAGTTAAGATGCAACACATTTTCTGTTTACTGCCTTATTTAATTTTCACAGCAAAACAGTGAAGATAGTATTATCCTTCTTATTTAATCTGAGGCTTTAAAATTTAGTATTTTATCAAGTTACACGTCTAGCAGGTGATGGACCAGCATTCAAGTTACAAGTTTATCTAGCTCAGAAAACTGTGGTGAAAACACCTGACTTGATCCATTATATGATTATAGGTCATTCAAAAATGTCCATCTTTGGCTCTAGTACATTTCTTGAGGGCCAACTGAACTCTCACCTGCACCGATCTCTCTTGTCATTTCTCTCACTGCCTTATCCATCTTATCCTTATCCATCTTATCCATCTTATCCTCATACATCAGAAAAACTCACAAAAATTTGTTCTTATTTTTCTCCTCCTCTTTATTCATATCCTACCAATCACCAAACTCCTACTAATGTCCATTCCCCAATTCTCATGGCAAACATTTACTTCCTTTTAAAGAAACAAAAAACATTGCACTACCTCTGGAAGTTTCTCTGACTCTACCATAAAGAAGCATCACAAACTCTCTCATTTTAAAAAATATTGCTAGTAAATTATTAAACCCCTTCTACGATGGCACTTACCTCATTGTATGGTAATTAATCATTTGTGTCTGTTGCAAACTGGATGTGAAGTGAATATTCCCACAAGTAAAAAGTCATTCTCTTGATTATCATCGTGCCATTATTTCTTAGCACATTGTCTGGAATACAATGTAAGCTCAGCAAATATTTGTCAAAGGGAACTGACTTGCATTCAGTTTAGGGAGAAACAACAAAGTATGAAGTTCGAGTGAGAGCAGTCTGATTTTTTTGTCAGTAAATGTATCTTAAGGTTTCATCTCAATTAAAAGAATGGGACAAAAAGACAAAATGTTTGATAGAGCTCACTTTGGAGAATGTTTCATTCTAAATGAAGAGTTTTCTAACTAAATGGCTTGCTACTTGGCCCATCATCAGAGGGATGTTCCCTTATAACAAATCCTCTGGTGCCCCTTGCCCATTTCAGAGAACTGGCCTCCTTTTTCTTTACTGATATTCCACAAAAACTAGTGTTCAGGAGTATAAACACACAGAATGAGTTGACCAAACAATGAATTTTACCAGGTAGCCTATCTTATCAACATCATAAATGGTTCTAATCCTATGTGTGTCAGCCATGTTGGCATCATTGCTGGGTTTAAGAGAGGCTCTGCTATCTCTGAACCTCCTCTCATGAACCTGATTCAAGTTGAAACTTCAAATCAAGCCCTCCTGAGTCTATCTTCCCACCTTTCACAAATAGAAAATTTTGAATGCCAGCACGGTATGAGAGTGGGTTACAGGTTGTTTATCATGAACAGCCTGAGAGTGAGTCAGGCCTAGCATCTCCCCGATATGAATAAATGTGTGTAACATAATTCCAGGATCAAAGTTCCTCTGAATCTCACTCTGCTCAGCCCAGTAGTGGACACTTTCATCCACTTTAACCATACTTATTTTTCAGAACACTACAAATAAGAGCAGATTTTCTTGTATTCCATGTTTTAGAGGAAGAAATTAAGCTGATAGTGATTAGGTAACTTGCCTAAGTTCCCACTACTAGAAAATTTGAACTTGGGTCTGTCTGATACCGAAGTCTGTACTAACTTGATTTGTATTCAAGGCTGAACAAGGTAAGATGTTAGAATCCTTGAGCCAAGAAAGCATGCTGGTGGATCCAGGGTCCTTCTGATTCGTGTCTCCTGTAGCATCTCTGGAAGCAGCCTTGCACCTGAATGCTGAATGGTCTACCTGGGATCGGGAAGTAAGATCATATAATCTTCCCCAGTGAAGTGAGTGAGGCTTGAGCAGATGGAAATTTCTCTGCCTCTGCTACAGGTGATTGCACTAACAACGTTCCTCCACATAGCTTTGCCAAGTCGGATGCCAGGCCTTGCCAGATGCAGATCTCCAGACCTTCGGCTCTGTGCTCATTAACTTCTCCAAAGAGCCATTTGGAGGACATGCCAGTGGAAAGACATGAGCCCCAACTGAATGCACCCCAGTTACAGGTCTGGCTTCCACCTGTCAGTCTGCATTCAGACAAGGAGATAATCTGATTAGGTAAATTGAGAATTATCAAGATTCACTCACTCTACATATTTCCACATAACAGACGGATCTCAAGATTGCTGGTAACCAATGAAGCACATGTAGAGTTGCCGATTAAATTCCCCAGGCTCCAGTTGACTTCTCAAATTGAAAATCTAATCCTAGATTTCTCCTCACTAGTTAAATCAGCATAAATCTTTCTTGGCATATGACTTACTTTGACCTAGGGAAAAGCTCCTTCGAATCCCCTATTACTCACATTGATCTTGTATTATGCAAGGTCTTTCATTAGTTTTCAGTGTTTTGGATGTAAGTCACTCAGTTCCTAAGAACACAATCCAGCATCTGGAAGGAAAATAAGCAGTTCTCAGGCACCATTACACGAGAAAACCTAATCTTTTGAGGTTGAAAAAGAAGGAAAGTCACTTGCTTTTCCAAAATTGACTCTTAGGGCTGCTGTCAAAGTCAGAGCTTGATGCACTCTTTGATTTGACCTAGCCTGACATTTCATCCATTATGATTACATGAAAGTCAAAGATTATTGCATAAATGTTTAAGCAGCCATACTGGCCACTCAGTGAAGGCCATCAGGACATCAGAGGTGTTGACATTCAGAGTGTCATTGCTTAGGGTTTCTCCTGAGTTCTTAGAGGAGGTAGAGCATAAATGGTGTTCCTGGCTTCCAATGTGTCACTATGGCCCAAGAACTGCAAACTAACAGTTCCATAGTTTCCCAGAACCTCAAATCATATATTGTATCAGTAGAGGTAAATTCTTAATAATAATAAGCTTCAAGGTCCCACCTTTACATGGGCTTTTTCCAAGACTCTGAGAGAGGACTTACAAAGTTTTAACGTGGCTATACATTTTTGCAGGATTTACAGAGGTAAGCTACTCTAACCACACTCCATCAAGACTCTCATCTTGCTCCACTCCAACCCCCCCCCACACACACACACACCACCAGACTTTCCATTCTTCCTGTTAGATAGCACTGGAGTGGCTGCTGGCATTGTTGGTATTTAGGTTGTGTTTAGTGAGATAGTTTTATGTGGTTTGTGGTCATGTCTATAGCTAGGTGATTGCTAGCCCACTTAGCCTAGGAATAGCTGCCAGGATCCTCCTCTTGTTCACTGTGTTGGCTCACCCAGTATTGTGACACAAAGTTATGGAGTCAGGGCTCATGTTGTAATATGATCGAATGTTTTCAACAGTAAAATGAGTGGTAGAGAAGGAGAAACAAGGTCTGATATAAATAACACCAGAAGCTAGCCTGTGGAAAATTCTAATCAACATATACATAAAGCTATAAGTGGAAGATGAAATTCTTTCCCACACTTAGTCAAAACAAAAGTTCTCTCTTGTTAAGAGTCAAGAATATGCCTGATAATATAACATATATATATATATATATATATTAAGATTTTACTTATTTATTCATGAGAAACACAGAGAGAGAGAGAGAGAGAGAGGCAGAGACACAGGCAGAGGGAGAAGCAGGCTCAATGCAGGGAGCCCGATGTGGGACTCGATGCCAGGTCTCCAGGATCACACCCTGGGCTGAAGGCAACACTAAACCGCTGAGCCACCTGGGCTGCCCAGTTATATTTTAAACTCATCAAAAATAGATCCTAGGATTGCTTGATAGTCCAATTAATAAAGAGAAATGAATCATTTGAATGGACTGAAAAATAATTAAACATAACACTCTTGTTAATATTACATGAAATATTGTCATGGACAAAGGGAATACACAGCTCAGATTATGCCATTATAACTAGGAGATGGACAATAATGAGGACAGAATGGTAAAAGAGTGGCAGCAATTCAAAGACATCCAAGAGAAGTCACTATACAAGATAACTTGAAATTCTCTAAAACCCTACAGTTTCTATGTAAAAGAATCCAGATGGGGGTTTTCCAAACTTTATAATAATTCACATTTTGGCAGTAATGTCCTTACCAACAATGGTTTGTATATCTGAAAAAAAAAATCTGAACTACTAAAATTTTAAAACAAACATCAATTTTGATCAACCATCCGAGGAAATACAAATTGTATTTTACTCTGTCTTTAGAAAAATGATACCAAAAATAATTATCTCATTACAAGTCAAATAGAGTATACAGCCAAAAAAATTGTTAAGTAAAACATTCTATAAATAATTAATATAAAAAAACATTGTTTATTTTTGGCTTTTGTAAAATTTGTGATATTTGTTAGCCCTTTAAAATTTATGTTGGCCGTGATTTTTTTTCACATTCTCATTAACTAATTACTTTCCATCATATTTTTTTACATATTTTTAAATTTAAATTCAATTTGCCAACATATAGTATAATACCCAGTGCTTATCTCATCAAATGCCCTCCTCAGTGCCTGTCACCCAGTTACTCCATCCCCCCACCCACCTCCCCTTCCGCAACCCTATGTTTACCAGAGTTAGGAGTCTCTCATGGTTTGTTTCCCTTTCTATTTTTTTCCCACTCAGTTCCCCTCCTTTTCCTTATAATCCCTTTCACTATTTCTTATATTCCATGTATGAGTGAAACCATATGATGGTTGTCTTTCTCCAATTGACTTATTTCACTAGTTCCATCCATGTTGAAGCAAATGGTGGGTTGTCTTTTCTGATGGCAGAGTAATATTCCATTGTATGTATATATATATGTATATATATACTTATATGTTTATATATTTATATATATACACCACATCTTCTTTATCTTTTTGTAGTGTTGTATTCTTTTTCTTAAAGAGGGCACCCCAAAGTATATAATCTTCAGGCTAAAAGAAACCTGCATCCACCTTGTATGTCAGTCAGTATCTTTTAGTTGAAAGTGACAGAAACTTAACTCAATTTAGAAAAATAATAATTAAAGTATGAAAAATCAAGTTTGACTGGACTCAGACTTTCAAATTATACCATCAGGACTCAGTCTCATCCTTCCCATCCCTTAGCTCATTTTTTTCTCCCTTCTATGCTAATTCCATTCTCAGTCTATCCTTATCTTGGGGTAGCAAGATGGCTGTCAGTAGTGACAGACTTCTACCTTATTCTCACAACAGTTCTGACACTTCTGACAAAAGTCATACTTTGAATCTCTTTGGCTTGGCCTAGTTAGTGAGCTCATGCATGAACAAAGCCAGAAACCTCTAAGTCTCCAGTTGGCAAGACTGTATTATGTGCAAATATCTTGTCCATAACATGAACAACCTGGGATGAGAAAGGAAGAAGATTATTCAACTATAAAACTAATATTAAATAAATATAAAATTAATATAAAATATGAAAACACACATAAGATTAAACAAATGTAAACAGATATTAATGAATGAGAAAGCAGTATTGGTTTGGCAAAAAGAGAAGAACTCCATGATGTATACATGGAGTTTGCTTCTATAGTTTCTATTGCGGATCTAGTTAAGTCCAGGTAGTCTATGACCATAAATAGAGGCATATACCTCGACAAAGACTGGGAATTAAGAGGAAAAAAAACATAGATTTCTCATCAGAATTTGTCTGTAGAGCACCTAGGTGGTCAGTCAGTTAAGTGTCTAACTCTTGATTTCAGCTCAGGTCATGATCTCGGGGTCCTGGGATCAAGCCCTGCCTCAGGCTCCATGATCTGTAGAGAGTCTGTTTGAGGATTCTCTCTTCCTCTCCCTCTGCTCTTCCCCCTATTTGTGCTCTCTCTCTTTCTCTCTCAAATAAATAAATAAATCTTAAGAAAAAGAAAAAAGAATGTGTCTCTATACTTTAATTAACCAGATTTTTAAGTCAATCTAAATACAGCTCTTATGTCTAGAAGGGAAAAATAAGACCAAAGATCCATCTCATGATAGATATTGTTTTTGTTTTATTTTTCTGTTTGTTTTTTGTTTGTTTTCATCTCCTCATACTGTTTTATATGCCAAAGGTTTCCAGGCTCATTTAGTCATAACATGAGCTGCCATGATTGGGCATCTGACTTGTTCCAGGCAAGAGAGTGGTATAGATGATTTACATATGCATTTCTAATCTTCATAGTCACTAAGAATGTACTTTTATGCATACTTTAAGGGTGAAGAATATGGAGAATAGACAGTATTCAAACTTCCAAGTTGTTTTGTATATTATACTACCTCTAAAATATTTGCCCTACTTCAAGCCTAGGGCATTTTATTTATGCCTATAGGTGACTGTATATTATAGAAGAAATCTTGCTAGAATATACTAGATCATAGTCTTCTTCTTTACAGCATACCAGTTTTCCCATTGCATCTCCAATATTCTGCAATTATAAGATACCTTCCATCTCCCATAAGTAATGTTATTACTAGGTCAAACCTCTAGTGTTGGTAGCAGGCATCATATCAAGTTAACATGAGAAACACATTGTCTTTGTAGGCTTTGATATGGTAGAAAGCTAGGCCAATACATTTTGGAAGTTACTAAGACCTGTTTAATCTCTGTGTTATAGCCTCCATTCTGGGTAGATGTTTGTGCAACCCTAATCTGCTTTAGAAAGTCCTATCAGAAATGTCTTGAGATTCTACAGCACTTTATAGTTTGTGAAGCAAATTTGAATAATGTTGAAAGAGATTTGGAGAAGGGTGAGATATAGAAGAAATATTCAGTTTCTCTGTTTCTTAGACAGTCCAGATAGGAAAAATTAGAAAAAAAAAAATGAATGAACCAAAAGAAGTAATAGAGCCTCTATGTTCTGAAAGTAGTGTTAGGCCTTCTCAAGCCCCATCCCATGCCTAGCACAAGGATTGGGAAGCACTTATTCTGGCAGAGTTGTTTCAATGAGGGGGGACCAACTTCACAGCTTATGGCAGTCCTGTTCCAAAATGGCAGTATAAATCATTAGCAGAGCCAACCCTCAACCCTTTAAGTGGAAGGAAGCTTTTCAATGGGGATCATGCCAACACTGGAGTGGATAGAGTCAAACTATCAAGGAATAAATTTGAGAGATACAGAGTCTGTAAGAGAAGGGGTAACCTAGGCAGAGATGGTGGTGGGTGGTGCTATTGTCATGAGCTTTGAAGGAGACTTGAAATCATTTTCTGGCAAATGCCCATTTGGCTTGACTCCAGTAAAAAATGTGATGCCTAAGTGCTCCAAGAGAGGGATGTTTAGACTGGAAGAGGGACAGCAAATCTTGTAGCCACCCTCTATTTTCCCCACCTTTCTCTGTTCCCACCGGCAAAAACCCACACAAGCTAATAACTAAAGACTTTACTGAAATTTACAGAAGTTTAAAAAAAAAAATACATGACTATGTATTACTAAAAATGCTACCAAGTTGACTTATTCTGTGAATATCAGATGAAGCAGAATACCCATAAAATTAAGAAAAAAGAGAAATCCAGCACAGTTTGTGGGAACAAGGTGACCTCATGTACTAATGCTTTGTAGTGACCATTGAAAAGAGAAATGATCTATGCTAGGAATTTATAAATAATCAGGTCTCTTAATGCATTTTTATTGGCACTTAAATCTGTTTTCCTTCAGAGATGCTAATCAGAATAATATGGGAGCTGTTTGTTGACTTTCTCATAGACAATAATGAGAAATAGAGTCACTACAGGCAAGGAGATTTTACAATACCCCTTTGTCTTTCCATTCTTCACATATCAAGCCTTTTTGTGCTGGTCATAAATATATTAGGATGGGAGCCTGGAATAGTACATCGCCATAAACCCAATCTTTAAAAATTATTAAAAAGGTCCATATGTAGATTATAAACATGGCTTTAATTTAAAAAATACAGAACATTCTTAGAACACAATAAAAATAGCAATTAAAAATAAAGCTATAAACAACAAAATATACTCAATTAGTTTTACCTTGTTTCTTCAATATAAATAAGCCATCCAGAGCTACAGCTATTGAATATTAACAGTATGACAATTTGAAACCACTACGTATCAGAATTTATGGAGTTCAATTAACACTATAGACAAAGATGAATTCATAACCTCAGAAGCCATCATCACTACAAAAAAAGTGATTAAAATTAAATGAATCTTGAATCAAAAAGAGTAAGATAGCTAGAAATAAGCTTAACCAAGGAGGTACAAGACCTGTACACTGAACAGTGTAAGACATTGATGAAAAAAAAATGGAAAAAGGCATAGATAAATTGGAAAAATATCCCATGCTTATGGACCGGAAGAATTAATATTGTTAAATGTCCACTCTACCCCAAGCAATCTACAGATTCAGTGTAGTCCCTATCAAAATTCCAATGGTATTTTTCACAGAAATAGAACAAACCATCCTAAAATTTATATGGAACCACAGAAGACCCCACATGGCCAAAGTGATCTTGAGAAAAGACAAAGGAAGCATTATATTTCCTGATTTCGTACTATATTACAACGCTATAGTAATCAAAACAGCATGGTGTTGGCATAAAAGCAGACACAAAGATGAAAGGAATGAAATAGAAATAAACCCATGCTTATATGGTCAGTTAATTTAGAACAAAGTGGGGTACCCAAGTGGCTCAGTGGTTGAGTGTCTGCCTTTGGCTCAGGTCATGATCCCAGGGTCCTGGGATTGAGTTCCACAATGGGCTCCCCATAGGGAGCCTGCTTCTCCCTCTGCCTTTGTCTCTGCCTCTTTCTCTGTGTACCTCATTAATAAATAAATAAATAATCTTAAAAAAATTAGAAGAAAGAAACCAAGAATATACAATAGGGAAAGATAATCTTTTCAGACAATGGTGTTGGGAGACCTGGACAGCCACATGGAAAAGAATGAAACTGGACCACTATCTTATACTATACATAAAAAAAACAAAACAAAACAACTCAAAATGAATTAAAGACTGAAAGTAAGACTTGAAACCATAAAACTCAGAAGAAAACACAGGGTAAGCTCCTACACATCAGTCTCAGCAATGATTTTTTTGGATTTGACACCAAAAGCAAAGGTGAAAAATGCAATAATAAACAAATAGAGCTCAAACTAAAAAGATTTTAGACAGCAAAAGAAATTATCAACAAAATGAAAAGACAATCTATGAAATGGAAGAAAATATTTGCAAATCATAAATCCAATAAGGGGTTAATATCTGAAATATATAAAGAACTCAAACAACTCAATAGGCAAATAAAAAGCAATCAGATTTTTTAAAATGGGCAATGTATCTGTAGATGTTTTTTTCAAAGGAGACACACAGATGGCCAACAGGTACACTGAAAGGTGCTCAGCATCACTAATCATCAGAGAAATACAAATCAAAACCACAGTGAGATGTCAGCTCATATCTGTTAGAATGGCTGTTAACAAAAAGAAAATAAATAACAAGTATTGTTGAAGACGTGGAGAAAAAGGAAACTTTTTGCACCATTGGAAGGAATATAAATTGGAGCAGCCACTATGAAAAACAGTACAGAGTTTCCTCAAAAAATTACAAACAAAACTACTATGTGATATATCAATTCTACTTTTGGGTATTTATCAAAAGAAAATAAAATCACTATCCCAAAAGGACATTTGCTCCTTCATGTTCATTGCAGCATTGTTTACAATGGCCAAGACATGTGAATAACCCAAATGTCCATTGACAGATGAATGAATAAAGAAAATATAAGATTATTTAATATATAATATATGTAATATTATAAACATAACATACCATTAATAATACATACCACGTATATAATATATATTTTTTCAGCCATGAAGAAAAGGAAATTCTATCATTTATGACAACATAGATGGACCTTGAGAGCATTATACTAAGTGGAATAAGTCACACAGAGAAAGATGAATACTATATGATCTCATTTATATGTGAAATAAAAAAAAAAACAGGAGAGAGAGAGAGAAAGAAAAAGAAATAAAGATCTTAGTACATAGAGAACAGATTGGTAGTTGCCAGAAGTGAAAGAAGGGAGGGGCTGAGCAAAATGTATGAAAAGTTAAAAACATATAAAATTAAGTGAATCTTATTCAATGAAGAAGTAAGAAAAATATCAAAATATATTCAAAAAGTCGATTAAGGTGCTCATAAAGATAAAAGTGGAAATTGGTGATTTAGAAAACAGGAAAAAATAAAAATCATGAATAGAGTGCATCATAAGATTTTATTTCTGATTCATATCACAGCTGGCAGGTGTAGCCTTTGAGCTTTTTTTAATGGATAACCTTTTCTTAGACATATCTACACAAGGCTCTTCTCATAATCATGCATGAAAATAAAACATTAGCTAGGAACAGCATTCTTGGGTAAGAACAATTTCTCACTTAAAATTAAGTAGATATTTATCAGCTGACAATGCTGGAAGTAAAAATGTCTAATATTAGCTTTATTTTTTTTTCCTTTCCAAAAAAATTCTACTTATCTACTCTACAAGAATTTCTCTTGAATGCTTTAAAATTATCTTATTTTGTTTGTAAGTAATTTGGTATTTTTTTTGTGTGTTTGTGTGTGTGTAAGAATCTTTTGATAAGTGTTTGAGGATCATTTTTGCTTGTTGGTTCTGGATTCTTCCTGAAGATATCATTTATTAATACAAAATCCTTATTTTCTATCATTCTGAAAATCCCCTCCCCCCCAAAAAAAGAAGAATTAGCAAGTGTATGTTAGATGATGTGTGTCAGATAAACAACATTGGACACACAAATGGTCCCTGACTTTTGGAGCTGATCGACTAAAATAATAAATAGATTAGTTCATTACTTAATTAATTTTGCTTAGTCCTATATCCATTAGTTTCTCTTATACCTTTTTAATTTTTTTTGTTATTTCCCCTGCATTCTTGGATCACATTTATCATCCACCTACTGCTCTAATCTCCTACTGTATTAATTCTATTGAGTTCCTTTAATTTTTTTCACTTTTTTTCACTTACTGCTTGAAATCTTTCTGAAAACTTCTTTTTTATTTCAGAACTGTATCTCAACCAAATCCATCTCCATACCATTATCATACAATTTATCATTTGGGCCTCTATAGTCCCACCCCTCGGTCCACTAGCCTCATAGCTGTGTAAATGAATCAGCATGAACAATCATCTTTGAAGTAATCTGTTCTCCATAAATGTGGAGAGGAATAACTTCTCCTGTTCTGAAACATTTCTGATTCAGTCTTAGTCTCTTGAGTATGCTCCGTTTCATTTTGTTTTTGTTTTTATCATACTGATTTTAAAAGGGAAGTAGAAAGGCAAATTTTGTGGCATTACTACCATATTAGATGCTGTTTTTTTTTCTTCCTGTCCTGACTCCATTCTCAAGGTAATTGTGCATCTTTTTTTTTCTGAACCCTTCAAGTACACAAGAGAAAAAGGGTTTGCAAGCTTGAGGTGAATGTCTGGGTAGCGGCCTCCAGGCTCAAGCTTTCAATACAACAGCAATCACCAAGTCAACCAATTGGAACAGCTGACTTCTAAGAAGAACTTGGAATACAAAAAAAAAAAAGCATTATATAATGGGTGAGGTGCACATGGGTGGCTCAGTCAGTTAAGTGTTTGCCTTTGGTTCAGGTCATGATCCCAGGGTCCTGGGATGGAGTCTTACATCAGGCTCCCTGCTCTTCAGGGAGCCTGCTTCTCCCTCTCCCCCTACCCCTCCTCCCACTGTTCATGCTTGCTCTCTCCTACCAGCTCTCTTTCTCCCTCTCTCTCTCAAATAAACAAATAACAATCTTTAAAAAAATAAAATGGGTGAGGCATTGTCAAGAGTGATGTATGAGTGATATGCAGATACATTTTAGAGCAAATGTACTCAAAGGGTGGCTTTGGGACCAGCAGCATCAGCAATCCTAGGGAAATTATTAGAAAAGCAAATTCTCAGACCCTACCCCAGACGTGCTGATCTAGAGACTCTGGGAGCAGATCCAGCAACCTGTGCTTTAATGAGCACTTCAGGTTATTCCAATACATGATAAAGTTTGAGAAGCACTGTCTTTGCGTCTAGAACACATAATAACCAGTAAATATGAACCATAGACTCTAAAGTCTGAGAGAGTTGGGACTGGGGTAGACCTAAAGTTATGGACAAGAGTCATGACCTACAGCCAGAACTCAGAGGAGAGTAAGACAGGTGAATGGTTCCAACAAGGTATTTGGGCCCAATTAGGGAGCCCATGTTATCTGTTCTTGAAGTGTCAATGTTGAGGTAGCAGACAGGACATATCCCTGCAAGCACAGCATGAGGTGTGATTTCATGTACCCTTGCTCAACTCTGAGCTTTCCAGTAGGTGAAATCTTCTCTAGGGATGGAAAACTTGTGAAAATTTGCAGTGTGTCAGGGAATTTGGCAGTAGGAACTGGAATCCTACAGTTGATGTATGGTGTTATCATGTATCCTAGTATATGGAATTTGGGATCAGGCTCTTTTGGATTAAAGGTCTATCATAGCTAGCAGTATAAATGAACCTTTTCTTTAAGCCAAGTTTCTTGGCGCTTTTGAGCAATAAGCTTGAACTTGCCAGATGCATAGGGAGTTTTTAAATAGACATCCTTAACTGAAAAGGTATATGGCAATCGAAATGGCAGAGCTGTGGATGCCAGTGCCAGGGGAAGAGTGAATACCACAGAAGCCAGAGTTTATGATTTTGAAATGCGGATTTTAAGGAATTGAAGGAAAGAAAGCTCAATATCTGAAGTTTTGACCCAGAGAGAGTTTGAGAGTATCTATGGTAGGGAAAAACACAGTATAACAGCTTTGAGAGTATCAGAAAGGAGGGTCCATGGCTTGAATGCCAGGCATTACATTAGAAACTTTCTCATCTGGGGTGCCTGGCTGGCTCAATCAGTAAAGCATGTGACTCGCAGTCTCAGGTTATAGTTCCAGTCTGTGTTGGGTGTTGAGATTACTTTAAAATCTTAGTGGCACCTCAGTGGCTCAATTGTTAAGAACCCCACTCTCGATTTCAGCTCATGATCTCAGGGTCATGGGGTGGAGCCCTGCATTGGGCTCTGTACTCAGTGAGGAGTTGCTTAGGGTCCTGTCTATCCCTCTCCCTCTGCCCCTCTTCCTGCTCCCACTCAAAATAAATTAATAAATAAATAAACAAGTAAACAAATAAACAAAATCTTTTAAAAATAATAAAATAAAATCTTAAAAAAAAGGAAACTTTCTCATCTGGCAAGCCATTTAATCCTCATTCAACAAGGCTAAGGTCAAGGAATTAGTATCACCACATTCAGATGAGACTATGGATTCTCTACAAGATTTGATAACACACCCCAAATCTCACTTACCTAAATGTGGCCAAACCAGGATTGCCACCCAGGCCTGTAGGATGCTAATACTTTCCTCTTACTCAGCCCCCAGACTTCTTTTATTATTTATTTATTTATGTTTTTAAAAAGCTTTATTTACTTATTTGAGAAAGAGAGAAGGGGGAAAGTAAAGGAAGAGGAAAAGAGAGACCCAGGCTGACTCTGCACCTAGCTTGGAGCCCAATGCCAGACTCAGAGCCCAACACCAGACTCGATCTCATGACCCTGAGATCAGGACCTGAGCCCAAATCAAGAGCCAGATGCTCAATTGACTGTGCCACCTTGGCATCCCCATCTCCCCAGACCTCTTTTACAAGAGCTTCTCTTGTCTCCTTCTATGAGCTTTGACCACCCTGGGGACCCTGAGCATTATTCTTGATGGCTTAAGAGCCAGAGCAGCAGCCTTCAGTGGTTTCACAAAATACATCTGACTCAGGTTTCAGTAATTCAAGTAGAATGAGGCCAGATTTATAGAGTTAAGAAACATTAAATCCTTCCTTTCCTGGGGTTGAGGGGCCTTCTTGCTGCCAACCAAAAAAAAAAAAAAAAAGAAAAAGAAAAAGTGGATTCTCATTCTAAGGCTACATTTGAAAGCTCAAGCTCCCAAGATAGAGGAAACACAGAAGAGCAAAATTTCAAAGTTCTCATAACACAAAGAGAGCACATTCAGTGGTCATCTAGGATCCAATTCCCTCTGAATGGGCAAGATTCTCAGGCCCCAGAGTGATATCTGGAACTGGACCTAAAGGCTCAGGTAAGGGGATCATCAGAGGAGAGGGCATTCATTTAATCATATTTCATTCACTCAACCAATATTTATTTTGGCAGGTTAGTAAAGGATTGCTAAAAAAAACAGCCAAGCTCTCCATCTACTACTGTAAGTCCGGAAGTTCCATTAAGCTAGATGGAGGTTAATGTCATAGGATTGATGAGGCATAAGCTAAGGCTTTGGAAAAGTGTAGGGTGGGACATGAAGAAGGCAAGTTTGTCCAGCCAGTAGGGCAGATTCTGAAACTGGTCATGTAGTCAAGAAGAATGAGGAATGCAAACAAGGCTGGCTTCTTCACATATTTCTCATCCAGGACCTACATACTTCTTAACATATCTGTAAGACAGATCCCCTAAGGGAAGACAAATAAGATCTGGAAAATGTTGGGTGAAGAAGAAAAGATAAAGGGGCAGCAAGCCAGGCAAGTTTTAGCAGAAGTGAAGGCACTTTGGGCTTTGGAAGGTACAGACTCATTGTTCTGCTCTATCCAAATCAACACTCCAGGGTTTCTTGAAGTCTGATCTAATCCATGCAGGGGATGCAAAAAGATCAACAGGTTCATATTGCACAAAGTCAGGCCTGCTGAAAAATTATGCCTGCTAAAATATCCTAAGCCCCAACAGTGCCCATCTAGATTCATTTTCTCTTAAAAAGTAGAAAAAAAGCTTCCTTTTTCAAGTGGCCAAACATGGAGATTTAAAAGCAAATCCAACTTCTAAGATTTATTTCTAAAATTTACTAAGCCAGGGGTGCCTGGGTGGTGTAGTCAGGTAAGCATCTGCCTTTGGCTTAGGTCATGATCTCAGGGTCCTGGGGTAAGACCCGCACTGGACTTGCTGCTCAGTGGGTAGTCTGCTTCTCTCTCCCTCTCTGAACCTCCCCCACCCACCCCCACTTGTGCTCTCATGCGCTCTATCTCTCTCATATGACTAAATAAAAAAATCTTTCAAAAAATTGAAGTAAAAAAATAAAATAAAATTTACCAGGCAAGATAGAATTCCTTTCACTCATTCATCTTATCCCATGTCGGAAAATTAGCATTTTTCAGGTAGATTACAATTTAGAAATTTCACCATGTGGTAGGAATTGCAGAACAAAACAAAACAAAACAGCAACTTATAGCCCTAGTCTTATTAATATAAATAAGTGAATGCAAGCAAATGTCCCTTCAGATTAAACTAACTGGGGTGGGGACTGATTCTGCCGTATACCCAAGCACTGTCAGTCAAATGGAAAGACCATCTATCTTGTGCTCAGAAAGATCTGAGTTGTAATCTCAGACCTACCAAGCATTTAATACCTACCAGGGAGTGAGATCCATGGTGAGGGAGGACACCCTGCGTAACTTTTTTAACTTCTTCACTTCCTTTGTTTGCCTTCCCTCCTTCTCTCTCTCTCTCTAAGGGAGGATATTCCTAAATACACCCATTCATGTTTACACAGGATAGGTTTCCTCCCCTAACTGCCTCTTCCATGTCACAGTGTGTACTTGGAGCCAAGGCTTCAGAAATTCTTTTTTTTTTTTTTTTTTTTTTTTCAGAAATTCTAAGAAAAGGAGTTAGAGAAGTCAGGCTTCAGTCCTCGGAAAGAATCCTGCAATACACAGCACCTCCAGAAGCCAGTTTGTCCAGCCCACCCTCATGGACAATGAAGCGTGGCAAGAGGATGCCCCACACAATAGCGACACCTTCCCCCCTGTTCTCTGCCACCTTTCCAGAACCACCTGAGGCTTGCCCCACCAGGCACCTTCTCTGCAGTCCTGCGTGGGGCTGCTTCTCAGGGCCTTCCCTGCTCTTCTCCCATCCACCAAAACAGGAGCATCTCCAGAAAGTAGTTCAAAAGACGGGCACACTGGAGACGCTGTCTCCCTGCAGAGAACCCTGCTGCCCTGAGGTTAGGAGAACACAGATTGCTGAGTCACCTCGTAAATTGTTTCAAATGAGTTTTTCTTTCCTGTTAACATACCACGGCAGGGAGGTGGCCGGGGGGGGGGGGGGGGGAAGATGTTGAGCAAAGAGAGACAAGGTTGAGAGGAAAGGACTCCGGGGAGCTGGAGGGGAGGATGCAGGGATGGGATTTAGCTGCCTGCTCAGTTATGGCAATCAATTTCAACCGTAATGATAAAATAATGCAGAGGGAGAAAAGCAGACAAGATAGAAGTGATAAAATGGAAATGAATCCTCATTACCTCGCTGAATAGAGGGCCACAGCTGTGCCACTGCTTCCCTGCCCAGCAAGGGCGCATTTCATCCCAGGGCTCGTCACGTGGGTTTGGGCAACGAGGGGAGAAGGTAAAACATGCACTGCCATGGTCAGCTGCGGAGCAGTGAGCTTGGCCATGCGGTGACTAGGAATCTCAGGAGTGCTCCAAGATTTACAGCTTCCCCCTCTCTGCTCGTTTCCCAGAGCTCCCACCCTCAGGCTGTGGGGAGGAGTGCCTTGGCCCACCCGACCAAAAAATTTTAGCACTTGAATTTTTATCTGGCTCCCAGTTCTCCAGCGGGAGCGCACATAATCTCCAAAAGCAGGAGTGTGCATGGGCTGTACACAACGGAGGGGCGCAGTGAACACATCTGTGCAATTAAGTGTGTGTCTGGAGCTGGTGGCAATGGCGAAGAACATGACACGTTGTCGTAGGCAACCTAGAGAGTTCCCTGGTATCTCACACCTCATAGTCTTCAGCAGAGTTTAGGGAAAGTGGATTTTGCTTTTAGCACCAGAAACTCCTTAGCTTGTCATTCAAAGACTCTCCATTAACTGGTCCCAACCCGTTGCACCCACTTCTTTAAGCTCCCTGTCAGATTGCAACTTTTTTTGGCCACTCACCATTCCTAGAACATGGCTCCTACTTCCCACACAGGTCGGCTTGGCTTGCATGCTCTCCTCTGCCTCTTCTGTCCTTTCCCCTAGCTTTGATTGTGTGCATCTTACCATCCTTAAAGACACAGATCCTATGGTTGGAAACAACTTCTCTGTTCCACAAATCTCCATTATAACTTCTCTTTATTGTTCTATTAATGCTCTACTTTATATCTTGGATGTAGTTACTTATCCCTTGCTGCACCCTAAGACGGTATTGCCAAACATTTCTGTCTGGCTTGGTAGCAAATAGCTACTCACACAGTAGGTGCTCCATATCTTTGATGCCTGTTCATTTTCTATTTAATGAGTGAAGGAGAAAAGAAGAAAGTTCACACTTTTCCCCAGAGCCAGTTGCTAGGATTTCTTGCCGTCCATTCTCCAACCCTCTGTGGATCCCTGGAATGTCAGCTGTTGTTGATTCCAGACTTGATGACAGACCCGGCCTGAGGCCTTTCCAGTTCTAGCCAGTGCTTCCTTCCAGGGTCTCCTGGACAAAGCAGGTGCTGGCAGGAAGCACGAGTGTCCTGACACCCATTATCGTATTTTAAGTTGGACAGTGGCCTCTGTTTGTACGTATATTGTAACTATCGGACTCTCTGCAGAACAGGCCTCCTTCCCACCGACCCTGACCTCTTGGATGCCTTCTTATTGTCAGGCAAGGGGTCTCTGCTCCCCACGTCAACACTTATTCAACCTTACATGAGGGCCACCTCCCATGTGGCTCTGGGTCAAGTATGGAATAAAGTCAGTCTACGATGCCATCTCTACCTTTAGGGGGTATACAATGCAAAACACTGACCTAGCAGTAGTCAAAATCTACTGGGATGGAGACATGAAACTGACAGTTTTATCTCAGGAGCAGAGATGAGTAAGGAAGAATGTGCATTGACATACTTCCTAACAAACACTTTATGAACATCTTTATGAACACGTGATTCATGTCCAGCCGGCAGTGCTGTGGTTTTCAGGTGGTGCCTAGGCAATAAATTGAACACCACTGAATCATGAATCATGAAATTTACTTTCCTTTCAATTGCCTTTCATCATCAGGTTTGGTGCTAGTCCTAAACCACCCTGGGACATTTAGTAATATTGCCTTTTAACCAAAAGAGGGTAAGCCTGAGGCCTGTAGCCTTGAACATTAGCACCGTGAGGCCAGATTTAAAGACTAATGGCTTCATTTCATAGTATTGATGTTACCTTTGGTTTATAGATGATTTGGGTTTTCTACTTCTGTACTAGTGATAACAATCGGCTAACAGTTCTTCATTATTTAACCTATGCAAAGCACTGTTGTGTTTACCATGTTTTGATTTCATTCCTGTGGCAGCTCTATGAGTTGGAAGATACTATCACTTCCTTTTACAGATGAAGAAACTGAAGCAGAAAGCTACAGTAAGTTATCTTAGACCACACAGCTAATAAATGGTGGAGATAGGATTTGAATTTAGTGTGTGCTCTTTTTTTTAAGATTTTATTTATTTATTCATGAGAGACACAGAGAGAGAGGTAGAGACATAGGTAGAGGAAGAAGCAGTTTCCCTGTGGGGAGCCCAATGTGGAGCTCGATTCCAGGACCCCAGGATCACAACCTGAGCCAAAGGCAGTTGCTCAAACCATTGAGCCTCTCAGTGTGCCTAGTATGTGCTCTTAATCACTATTCTACTACTGCTCCTGGTAATGATATAAAATATCCATTTGGAACAAATTTATTTCAGTAAAAAAAAAGGTAAAGCAAGTTAAATATTAAATAAATATTAAATAGTAATAAAAAGTCCTGAAGGTGGAACCTGGAGTTTAGAAAGCTTAGAATTGGCCTTACTCAGTTTTAGTCCACATGGAGCCTCTTCCTCTGGCATTTAACACTCAAATAAAAGAGAGGATTGTTAGAAGAGATAGTAATCCAGACCTCTATTGCAAATCATATTGGGTTAAATGGACTTTCTGAGCCTTGCATGGAGTGGTGAAGTTTGTGGGCTTTGAAGCTAACCAGACTTGGTGATAAACCCTAATTTTTCACATATAGACGCTTTGCAACGTTTTTGGTCTTTACTGATGTCTATTTTCTAATCTACAGATACGAAAAAAAATTCTATGTCAGAGGGTTGTGGTGATAAAATTGAACAAATGTATATAAAGCCACTAGTAGAAAGTTTGGTGAATACCAGATCTCTAACATTTCTTCTCACTCTCATGATTTATTATTATTATTATTATTGTTATTGTTATTGTTATTTTTAAAAGATTTTATTTATTTCAGAAAGAAAGAGAAAGAGTGCAAGTGGGGAGAGGGAGAGGGGTGAGCAGACTCCCTACTAAATGAGGAGCCTGACATGGGGCTCGATCTCACAACCCTGAGATCATGACCGGAGCTGAAATCAAGAGTGGTATACCTAACCAACTGAGCCACCCTATGATTCATTATTGTGACAGATTCCAAGAGGTACAAAGAGTTACCAAAGTGGCCAGATTCACAATGTGAGGAATCTTTCTGACTTGGGAACTTAAAATACGTGTGAATATAGCTATTACAATCTTAAACTTCCAATAAAGCACTAGATTCTTCCCAACCTCCACCCCAATTCCAATAGTAGACTTGAAATTTATTTGGCAAGTTAGTTTGGTGGAAGCCTACATGGTGAAGATATGCAAAAGTCACATTCATTGTAAAAGAGCACGGGCGCTGAAGAACACCTGCACCCTGCAGGGAGAATAGGGAGAGACTCAAAGAGCAGCTTTAGAAAATGTGAAAGTTTACTTTCATCATCTCAAAAGCTTCCTTGTTATTCTCTCTTTTGCTCTTCTAACAAAGCCAATTTATAAGAATTGATCTTATATCGTTTCAGTAAATATTGAACAATTTAAAAACTAAGTGTTTTATTGCTGGAAAATCTAGAGAGAGTCTCTGTTCTTTAGGAACTTGGTTTTGTTGGGGAAGACAGAAAAGTAAATATGTAATATGTCAATCTGACCGAGAAAAAAATGAGGGTCCTACAGCTGAGAGCCTAGAGCTATGCCTGGTGTATAAAGAAACTCAATATTTACCGAGTGAATGAAGGAATGAATCTTGAGGTCAGAAATCTACTTGATTGTGGAGTGTAAACACTGGCTTGCTTTTCCAGTAAAGCTTTTCCTGGCCTTTCTCTATTTTATACCTCTCAGTACCATGCGCCTTAGCTCTTCTTTCCGTTGACATGTTTGCCCTTCTCCATTACACTAAGAACCTTTTGAGAGGGAATGCGCTTTTAATGTCTGTCTGTCCCAGAGCCTGGCACAGAGTAGGCACTTAATAAAAGTTTATTGAATTCATTTCAATATGAGCCTCATTTCCTGGGATGACTTTCTTCTAACTGGTACCTCATGCATTAGAAACAGGGGGTAGGAGCTCTCGGGTGCTTATGGATCCTACAAAAATGACTCTTTATCCAGCGTAGGTATGAGATAAAATGACTGAGGTCATTTTAATAAAACTTCAATTTTGCCCTCTGGTTATTTTGCAACCAGCTCTGTATGGTTACATTATCCTCTATCAGTTTATAAATCAGTTTCAGTAAGTTCATAAATTTTGTATTATGTGTCACAAGAATTTGGCCCTGACTTGAAAACACTGGCTATGTTGATTAAAATCCAGGCCAGGGCTCATACTCAAGCCAGTTTTGAATCTGTCTTTCTCATAATGATAGCCTTAGTTTTGTGTGATTTTTTTGAAATTGAAACAATGCTTCTTATGAATGGATCATAGATTTACACCCATCTAAATTTGTAACTGAGGAACAAAACGTGATAGTCAGATCTCATCATTTGGTGGGAATATTCCTGAGAGAGAGGAGGATGGGAAGAGATAAAAGCAGACCAGGGGAAATTAACCTCAACTGTGTCGAAGGTTCTCTGCTGGGGGCTTTACATATGTCGAAGCTTATTATATTCCCTACAACACTATGATGCCTGTGCTATTAGCCTCTCTCACATGTGAGAGAGCTGCGTTTCAAGAAGACATTGTGATCAGCTCAAGGTTATGCCAAAATGATGGAGCTTAGGATTTAAGACCTCTGCAGAATTCTTTATTTTAAACAGTCTTCTTTCCACTGGGGAGGGAAGAAAGGCAGGCGGAGGAAAACCAAGCTGATAGAGCTGTCTCTGTAGAAAATGCATTATGAAGAAACTGTCTTCCAGGAAGATCCATGTAAATAACTTAAGATTTGAGAAGCCTGTTTAGCATGTCAATCTTCATCAGCAGGTTATAGTGAGATCAGAAGGTCTAAGGATGGTCCAAAATAAGGAAGACTCAGGCAGATCGTGGTGAGCATTTAGGATGCAAGTATTTGGAGAAGTGTTTTTATTATTGTATTTGGTTTGCTTTTGTAACTTTGGTAAGAGATAGATAAAAATTAACTGAGAAGTATAGTGTGGATTAACTTTACAGAAAAAACTCACACACATGCACACATGCACACTTTCAAATGCTCCAAGGCTTCCTTTTGTCCTTAGTAATGAGTACAAACTCCTTTCATGGCTTGAAAGGCCCTGTCAGTTCCTGCCCCAATTCCCACCAACCCTTACTGTTCTGCATCATAGATCATGTTTGTGTGCCTGCCATGCTTGGCGGCTTGATTTACAGGTCATCCAACTCTGTTTCTGTCTTTCTAAACAGCTTTATTGAGGTATAATTGACATACAAGAAAATATACATATTTAAAGTGTACAATTTGATAAGTTTTGACATGCATGTACCCCTGTGAAACCATCACCACAATCAGAATAGTGAACATACCAATTATCCCAGAAGTTTCCTCTTACTCCCTTGTATTCCCTCCTGCCTGTATCTCTCCCAGCACAGAGCAAGTACCGATCTGCTTGCTGTCACTATAGATTAGTTTGAATTTTCTAGAGACTTATATAAATGGAATCATGGAGATTATATTTCTTTGACTCTTTTGCACAGCATAATTATTTTTGGATTTATTATTTGGGATCCATGTCACTGCGTGTATCAGGATTTCTTTCCTTCTTACTATTGACAGGGTTCTATTGTATGGACATACCACAATTTGTTAATCCATTCTCCAGTTGCTTCTAGTTGGGGGATATTACATATAAAGATGCTATGAGCATTTGTCTGCAAGTATTTGTACTAACATATGCTTTCATTTCTCTTGATTTAATACCTAGGAATGGAATATTTGGATCATATAGTAGGTGTATATAGGTTTGTGTTTAACTTTTAGAGAAACTGCCAAACTGTTTTCCGTGTAGTTGTACCATTTTACTTCTCATCAAGAGTATATAAAATTTCTAGTTCCTGCACTTCCTTGCCAAGTTAACACTTGAGATGGTCAATCTTTTTAACGTTTGTCTTTCTGATAGAAGTGGATTAATTTCTCATTATGGACTTAATTTGATTTTCTGTAATTATTAATAATGTTAGTCATCTTTACATACATTTCTTTACCTCCAATACTCTCTTTGGTGAAGAGAGTATTTCAAATGTTTTGAAATGTTTTGTCCATTTATTTACTGGTGATAGGAAACCAAAATCTTATTGCTTATTATTGAGTGATAGGCAACATTTATGTGTTCTGGATACAAGGCCTTTATCAGATAGATGTTTGGAAAATATTTTCTTCCAGTCTGGTTTCTCTTCCCTTTTCTTAACAGTATTTTTTGAATAGGTTTTTAATTTTAATGAGGTCCAATCTACCAAATTAAAAATTTTATGCATTGTGCTTTTTGTGCTCTATTTAAGAAATCTTTGCCTAATCCAAGGTCACAAAGATTTTTTGTTTGTTTGTTTCACGGTTTTAGACTTTTACTTGAGATTTATGATCCATTTGAGTTAATTTTTGTCTATAGTATGAGGTATAAATTGAAGCTCATTTTTTGCATATGGATATACAATTGTGCCAGCACAATTTAGTAAAAAGGATAATCTTCCCTCAACTGAATTCCCTTGCAACTTTGTTCAAAATTAGTTGTCCATATATATGTAATTTTATTTATGTTCCATTAATTCATCTTTATGTCATTACTATATCGCCCTTATTAATATAGTTTAGAAGTCTTAAAATCAGACCATTTCAACCCTGCAATTTTGTTCTTGTTTTCCAGAGTTGTCTTGGCTATTGCAAGCCTCTTGTATATTCATAAATTTCAAAATAAGCTTGCTAGTTACTACCTCAAAATTTAAAAGTCTACTCAGTTTCAACTGATATTGTGTTGAATGTTTAGGGAGATTTAGGGAGAATGGTTTCTTACCAATATTGACTGAATACGAACTTTGTATATATATCACAATTTATTTAGGCTTCTTTAATTTCTCTCAGCAATATCTTGTAATATTTAGTATGTAGGTCTTCTGCATTACTGTCAAATGCATCCCTAAAAATTTCATATTTCAATGCACTGTAAATGCTGTTTAAAATTTTTACATTTCCTGTCATTTGTTTACACAGAAATACAACTAATGCACATATATTGATCCTGTATTCTGCAACATTGCTAAACTCACATGAGTTCTAGAAGTGATTTTGTAGGTGCTATCAGATTTTCTATATAGGCAATCATGTTATTTGAAAATAAAAAAAAAATTACTTCTTCCTTTCCAATCTGGACAATTCTATTTATTTTTTCTTGCTTCATTGTACTATGTAGAACTTTCGTTAAAATGTTGACTAGAACAAGTGAAAGCCAGCATCCTTGTTTTGCTTCAGATCTTAGCGGAAACATTCAGTCCTTCACCATTACATATGTTAGGTATAGTTTTCTTTCCTTTTGTTTTATTGTAAATTATCTTACTGAGGAAGTTTCTTTCTGCCTTTCCTTTTCTGAGAGTTTTTATCACCAATGGATGTTAAATTTTCTCATTTGCTTTCCCTCCTCCACTTTTATTAAGAAAATCATGCTGTTTTTCTTTTTTAGTTTATTAATATGGCACATTGCTTTGATTTTCAAACGTTAAATCAATGTTTGTATTTTCTGGCTTACATTCTGAGTATGACATATTATTAATTTTATATGTTGCTGGATTTGATTTGCTAATTTTTTTTTTGATTTGCTAATTTTTAAAGAAATTTTTATCTTTGTATATGAGAAATACCAATAATGTAGTTTTATTATAATAGTCTTTGCCTGTTTATAAAAGAAATGTTGGCTTAATAAGGAATTTCTCCTCTTCAATTTCCACAAGACATTGTGGAGCATTGATGTAATTCCTCCTTAAATGTTTGGTTTCACCAGTAAAGCTATCTGAATCTGTAGTATTCTTTTAAGAGAGGGAGCAAGGGAGGAGAGTGGAGATGTATTAATCTACCGATTTAATTTCTGTAACCAATATGGAGGTGCTCACGTTATTTATTTCTTCTTGAATCTGCTTAGTAGTTTGTCTTTTATGAAATTTGTACATGTCATATAAGTTGTCAAATTAATTCATAACATTATAAAATATTACCTTATCATCCTTCTAATATCTGTAGAGTCTGCAGTGATGCCACTACTGTCATCCATGCTACTGCTTTTTTTTTTTTTTTCCATCAGTCTGGCTATAGTTGTATCTATTTTTTACCTTTTAAAAGATATATCTTTTGGTTACATTGATTTTCTTTATCATTTTACTACTTTTAAGGGGATGTCTGTGTCGGGCTCCGGCCGTTCTTTCTTCGGCTCTTGTCAGGTAGCCGTTGTTGGAGCTGGCTTTCTTGATCGTTGCTTTCGGGCGGTGTTCTCTTTACTTTTCTTGCTTTCTTTCTTTCTTTCTTTCTTTAGTTTTGCTTTTCGTTGTTTCTTTTTCTTTTTCTTCTTTCTTTCTTTCTTTCCTTCCTTCCTTCCTTCCTTCCTTCCTTCCTTCCTTCCTTCCTTCCTTCTTTTTTAGAGAGAGAGAGAGTACACATGCACGATCTGGATGGGGAGCAGAGAGAGAGGGTGAGAGAATCTTAAGCAGGCTCCATGTCCCACATGAAGCCCAGTGCATCCCAGTCTCACAAACCAGAGATCATGACCTGAGCTGAAATCAACAGTAGGACACTTAACCCACTGAGCCATCCAGGTGCCCCTAAACATTTTATTTCTGAAGCTTAGTTAGGATTAACTTGTTTCTATATTTATAGTTTCTGATTTTCTAAGATAGAAATAGATATAATTGATTTGAAGTCTTTCTTATTTTCTATGAAAGCCATTTAGCATTATAAATCTCCTTCAAGTACTACTGTGTTTTTATTTTAATTTAGTTAAAAATATCCTATTTTCTCTTTGGATAATTCTGGTCTAAGGGTTATTTGGAAGGAATATACTTAGTTTCCCAGAACTTTTTATATTAACGATGTCTAATTACATTCTATTGTAGTTTATATTAATTAAATCATTTTAATGTATTGATACTTGGATTAGAATAGAGTCTGAATTTGTAAACGTTCCGTGCTAGCATCACAGGAATGTGTGTTCTGATGTTGTTTGGTGGAGTATTCTATATATGTCACTTTGATTGAGGTAGTTGATAGTGCTATTCAAATCCTCTATATCCTTACTGAATTTTCAGTCTACCATTTAATAATTACTGAGACAATGATGTTGAAATCTTTTACTATAAATTGTAGGTTTGTCTATTTATCCTGCAGCTTTACAAACATTTAGGATAATTATGTTTTCTCAATGAATTAATATGGTTGTTATTATGAGATAATCTTTTTGGTCCATGGTAGATTCTTTGCTATGAAATCTTCTCTAAGTCATTTTAATATACATATTCCAGGTTTCTTTTAACTAGCTTTGGCAGAGTATATATCTTTTTTTATCCTTTTGTTTTTAACCTATTAGTGTCCCGATATTTGTTTTTCTTTGAAGGAGAATTCAGTTTATTCTTTTTTTTTAATTTTAATTTTTTTAAAGATTTTATTTATTTATCCATGAGAGAGACAGAGAGAGAGAGAGAGAGAGAGAGAGAGAGGCAGAGACACAGGCAGAGGGAGAAGCAGGCTCCATGCAGGAATCCCAACATGGGACTCAATCTTGGGTCTCTAGGATCACACCCTGAGCCAAACGCGGCACTAAACCACTGAGCCACCTGGGCTGCCCAGTTTATTCATTTTTTAAAAAATCAAATCAGACAATTTTTGCCTTTTAATTGGAAGGTTCATCTCATTCACTTAATGTGATTATTGATAAAGCTAAGTATACATTTTTTATCTTGCTATTGTTTCCTGACTCATTTGTTTCTTGTTCTGTTTTGGCTTCTTTGAATTAAGTATTTTTTTATGATTGTATTTTATTTCCTTTGTTGATTTACTGATAATAACTCTTTATTAGATTAATGCTACTTGATATGTATAGATATATTTTTAACTTACAACTGTCTACTTTTAAGAAATATTATACCACATCATGTATAACATAATATAACCTTAAAATGACATATTTTTTTTATCTCCCTTCCCAGGCTTGCGGTTATTGTTGTTGAGCATTTTACACACACACACACACACACACACACACACACACAATGTGAATAAGTTGAATACGTATAAATAACAATATGTAAGTTAAACATATGAATATGTGTGTTCATTTATTAAACTTCTCTTGTATTCTTATTACTTTTGTTTAGACAATTATTTTAAGTATTTAAATTTTTTAAATCTTATGTATTTACTCATGTAGTTAGCAATTTCTGTTCATGATTCTTCATTTCCCCTTAGTACCATTTCTTTTCTGCCTGAATGAATCCCTTTACCATATTTTATATTGTAGGTCCATTGCAGTTGGTTTTCTTTAGCTTTGGAATGTTTGAAAAAGTCTTTATTTTGCCTTTAGTTTTGAAATATATTTTCACTAGGTATAAAACTTGAGTGACTAGTTTTTTTTCAGTACTTTAAAAATGTGGTCGCACAATCTTTTCTCCTACTGTGCTCTTGATGAGAAATCATCTCTCCTCCTACTCTGTGTTCCTGTGTTTATAATTTGTCTCTCTTTTTTTTCTGCCTGTGGTCATGTGCACTTCTTTATTACTGATTTTGAGCAAATTGACTAGGATGTATATGTGATTTTCTTTATTTTCTTTCTATTTCCAGTTTTTTAGGGCTTCTTGGATCTGTTGATTTATAGTTTTCAACAAGTTTTAAAATCTCACCTATCTTTCTTCAAATACCCATAATCTTCACTCTTTGGGGGACTCCAATTATCCATGTATTTGATTACTTACCGTTTCCTGAGAGCTCATTAAGCTTTTCTTCTGCAATTTTTTATTTTTAATCTGCCATAAATCCTATCCAGTGTATGCACTATAGTTTTCATCTCTAGTTTAGAATATAGCTAAAATTATATGCTAATTTTAACATTTGTGTCTGTTCTGTATTAGTTTTGTTGGATTTCTCTTCTCATTATGGGTCATATTTTCCTGCATTATGTTTGTTAACATTTAATTGGATGCATTTATCTTATTGAGTGCTAGATATTTTTGCATTCCTATAAATATTCTTCAACTTTCTTCAAGGATTCAGTTAAGTTACTGAGAAATAATTTGATTCTTTTAGATCTTACTTTTAAAATTTGTTAAGCATGTCTAGAGCAGTATTTGGTCTAAAGCTAATTATTTCCCACTACTGACACAAGACCCTTTTGAGTATTTTACTTAACACATACTTAATTATGAGGCTTTCCAGTCTGACTTTTGGGTATAGAAGCTATTTATGGCCCTGAGTGAGCACTGAGTATTTTTCCTCTAACTTGTTTGTGTTGTTTTTTTCCCTATCCTTAGCTAGTTTTTCATATACATGTGGTGACCACTACTCTTCTGGATGTTTAAGGGAGATGCTCAGCATATTTTTTGAGTTCTCTCTCTGAGTGTGTCTCTCTTCTCTGGTATACTTTCTTGAAAACTGTAGCCATATTGGTTTCTCTGGACTCAGCAATTAGGAGTCCACTCGTTTCTCCCTGGTTTCTCATTCCCTGTTGGGGGATGGGTAGCCTTGAAATTCTTTCAATACCATAAGCTGAGACAATTCTAGGGCTTACCTCTTTTAATCTCACTTCCCAGGGATTAGTAGATTTGGGTGCTTGAAGTGTAGTGCTTGAAAACCACAGCTTCATATATTTTTGGTTGTTTTAGATAGGAAGGTAAATCCAGCATCTAGCCAGAAATAGAATTCCCCTCTGATTCTTTTTTGTTTCTGGCTTTTGTACAATCTACTGGCTTTACCAAAATAATGTTTCCTCTCTTTTCATAATCTTTACATATATTTCAGGTCTTTATTGAGCCAGTTATTCTCCTAGGTGGCCTCACAGCTGTCTTTCCTTAGTGTTCCTGAAACACCTCAGACTTAAGCCCCTTTAATGTTAATACCATTGACTCCAAATGTTAGTTTTCATTGTCCTCTAATCTACCAGACTTGGAACTTGGATCTTGAAGGCACTATGGGAACAGAAATTACTTCCTTCCCACTGTGATGTCCACAGGTCTTGCACTGAGCTTTACATATATTCAGAGCACGTTCATAGCTTCAGGCTGGAGGGATGAACTCACCCAAGAAGTGGGAAAAGGCTTCCCCTGAGCAAGGTTTTCAGGATGGTGAGATTTTGTTAGCCTCCTCACTTATCTACCATTAGCCAAGTCAGGCTAAGATTACAAACTTTAGGCAAAATGTATGCTCTCTAGATATCTGGAATCTAGTTGAACATAGAGAAGGCAGAGATAAAAAGAAAAAATTCCAAAGTATTTTTTGTAGGACACCAGATGAGAGAGGTAAACAAAAAGTGCAGTCTTGGAGAAGAGCTGTTTAACCCCAATCTCCATCAACAGAACCCATCAGCCCCAAACTGTGTAGCTTTATTTCTTTTTACTCCCAGCTCATTCTTGCCTTAACCCCCTCCCTTTTTTTTTTTTCTTTTAAATTTCTTGTCAGAGTCAGCTCTGGCTCTGAATGCCAACCTACTTAGAGACTGTCCAGGTGCCCATGGACCATTGTCCCTTCCCTACAGCAGTCTACCTGGGTTTTTGCTCACATGAACCCTACTTCCTTTTTTCATTGCATCTTCTTTGCAAGTGTACACCCTCAGACCCTCTTACTTGCCCTGGCCTTCTTGTATATTTATTTTGTTAGTCTGCTCATTATATTGTATTTTATAAAAGTGTTGTAATTATTACCAATAAATAGAAGTTAATTCGGAAAAATAATGCAGAGTGCAGATCAGCGAATGGACGAACTCTTGATTGATTTCAATACAATAAGTAAAACAGAGAAAATAAAAACGGCACATCTTCCTTTAAAAATGATGTTATTTATTTATTCATGAGAGACACACAGAGAGAGGCAGAGACACAGGCAAAGGGAGAAGCAGTCTCCATACAGGAAGCCCGATGTGGGACTTGATCCTGGGACTCCAGGATCACTCCCTGAGCTGAAAGCAGATGCTTAACCACTGAGCCGCCCAGGCATCTGTGGCACACTTTCCTAAGGATATTTTACTCAGTCATATTTGGCCAGATATTGGAATATTTACCTAATCAGATACTATAATTGTACCTCTAGCATGTCCTCCAACCTGTCCGTGCCACATTAAGGAATGCAGGTCAAGATATGCCCAAGAAATCACCTCCTCAATTGGTGAAATCAATAGTGATGAAAGAACTCTACAGGGAGCTCCTTAGAAGAATGGACTGGTCTAGTAATGGCGTACCTTCACATAATCAAAGAAGTCAGCAAATCAGAAATGTAAGCATGTCATACATCAGTGGCTATGAGAAGCTCAGCTTGTCCTTATTTTGTTCAGTGACAGCATGACAAGGAGAGTGAAAGAGGAAAAGACAGTCTGAGGAAGCATCAAGTTAATGTCAGGATCTCATCTGCATCACAAATGAATGCAAAAAAATTCCTACTGAGAGTTCAAGTAATAAGGCTTGATGTCATCCCATTGACATGAAGAGGAATTCTTGAGGGCCAAGGATTAAAATTTGGCTCCAAAGCAAGGTGGAAGTTGAGGATTATTTCTCCACAGAGCAAACCTAGGAACCATCATAGTTTATTGATTATGTAATGTAAAGCTCCTCAAAAGTATCTATGAAGAATGACCAACTACCTAGAGATGTAGCTCCAAGTGATGAGGAACTTATGGACTCAAAGGGAGGTATAGTCTAAATCTGAGTTTTATTTTTTTTTAAAGATTTTACTTACTTATTCATGAAAGACACACACAGAGAGGCAGGAACATAGGCAGAGGGAGAAGCAGTCTCCCTGCAGGGAGCCTAATGCAAGACTTGATCTCAGGACCCTAGGATTATGACCTGAGCCAAAGGCAGACACTGAACTACTGAGCCACTTAGATGGCCCTGAGAAGTTTTAATTAAACACAGCTATCTGTCTGCAATTTTCATCTGTTAGTATTGGTGCTGTTCTCCTGGAACTATACAAGGATGTTTGCTATTTTTGATATGCCACCTTTCAGCACTGTGCTGGATTTGCTTATATTCACTTATATAAGCCAATCTTCTCCATGCTATGTTCAATGCCATTACACTGGATGTTTGAAATTAGCCATGATGGTAGTATTCAAACCATGGGAACCAACAAGTCAGGGCTTTTTCCCAGAGGGTCAGCTGTTTAACATTTGTGAGCATACCACTGGTTACTCTTCAAATATTTGTTAACAATGATTGTTGTAATAATAACCTTTTATGATTAACTGTTCACAATGAATGAGCGCTGTATCACAGGGCAGCTGACCCCTTCAGGCTTTGTTTTCAAGGCTTCTATGTCAGCTGTTGTCTAGCTAGTTTTAGCCATTTGTTGGCACTGATGAGGGTTTGAGTAGTGACTAAGGGAAGGAAGGCAAAGACAATTCTATTCCCCTGTTTATTTTTTTAAAATATTCATTTATTCATAAGAGACAGAGAGAGAAGCAGAGACATAGACAGAAGGAGAAACAGGCTCCCTGTGGGGACCCTGATGTGGGACTCCATCCGAAGACAGCGGGATCACTACCTGAGCCAAAGGCAGATGCTCAACCACCGAGCCACCCAGGTGCCCCCTCTATCCCTGTTTCTGTCTGAGTCACCTATATGGCTTCATCTCTTTGGTTTCAGCTCCTGACAAAGAGATCTGCCACGAGGCCAGCTTCTATAGGGTGCTCCTGTCACTGAGTGGTATTATCAGCACTTCCTCTGTCTGTTCCCTCTAATCTAAGGTAGAGATGGCTTTCCTGCTATTACTAAGGGCTGGATTGCCTGACTATCCTCTATTAGACAACTAAGCCCTCTCATTACCTGTGTAAATCCTGAATTAAATTCCTTCTGCTTAAATATTCAGATGGCATTTGAATCCCAACTAGATCCCTGACCGACATAATGTTCAAGTAATTGGCCAAAGTTCACACTGAAATTAGCTAAGCTTGGATTTGAATCCTGGTATATCTGACTATAGCAACTATATCCAATACCTTGACATTGCTTCAAATCTTGTTCTGGTTTTCAGATCCTCTCTTCAATCTGTCCTTCATGGCCTACTTAGAATGAATAATCAGAATTCCAGGAAGCTCCAGGTAAGTCCACTATGGGGAAACAGGAGAAATGCCTTTATTAGAGTCCAAATGGAAAACTTCCAACTGTTCATCTTTGCTTGGAGTTGGAAAATGAACGGAATTAGATGAGCTTTCCAAGGCTCCTTTGTTGTAGGAGTACCCAATCTTACAGTGTCTAAAAATGGTGCTATTTTATATTTTTGGCCCAAAATAGAGACCTTAATTAAATAATGTGACATAACCATGAACATATAAATATGGCTGATTCTTTGTATTAGGCTCACACTCAGCTATATTTGGTGTTGAATTAGAAATATGTCACATAGTTATGCAGGAAATAGGAAATGATTACAAAGCACATGCACCTGGTCATCATTACCCTATTTTTCTGGTCCCTTGTAACTCATCCTTCTTAGCTTTCTTCGGAAAGAATCTTATGAGTTTTCCTGTCTAGGCTGTTCACAAGTGCAGACGCTATCACTGTGGCCAGTTATTCCAAACTCCTGAAAGCTATTGTCATCTACTTTGCTTTGCCTTTTCTGGTGATGCGGGTAAAGGTAATACACGTAAAGGCAATCTCTCCTGAGAGGCCAAGGCTTTGAATCCCTGCTATGGGACTCCTACATATCACTATAACCAGTTTGGTTTTACCTTATTCTCATAGTTCTATCTACATTTTCATGCTTATATCCTTATATCTACGGGGTTTTGTAGGGTTTGGTACAGTGGTATTGTTGCTAAGTCAGCAAGAGGAAATCAGCCACATCATATTGTCTTTGACTATAGAAACATTTTAGAGATCTTACACCTGCTCTCACCCCATCTCTGCAGTGGACGATTTTATAGAAGATCAAGACCACAATTATTTCACGAGACGTTGTTTTCATTTTACAGCATTTGCCACAAATGCAGTTTGTTTATTAATTTATCATTTTTCTATTCCCTCCACACACTGTTTACTCATGAGAGCAGATTTGCTTTCCCCACCTCTGTAGACAGAGTAGTGTCTGGCCTAAAAGGAAGTGCACAGATATTTGTTGCTTGAAAAAGGTAAATGCATGAATGGGATGGGCAGATGGTTGCACATCAAACATCATACACACAACTCCTTTTCTCTGTGTATTTATGGGTCCTCTATTCTTTCCTCAGATAGAAATTAGCAAGCCAGGCAGCCCCAGGCCCTTCCTCATGGCCTTGATGTGGTCCTTGCCATTATAAGCCATGTTGCTTCTGAATTTCCTTCTGGAGCATTTTGGTCTATGACTTCTAGATGAAAAGAAACCTGGAAGAGGAAAACTGCTTCTATATTTTAGAAACAGAATAAATTAAAATAGCCTCTATTTGGAATAAACTCCACCACCACCACCCTAGGTTTAAATGAAACCTTCATCACTTGTAAGTTGTATTACCTAAGACAAGACATTTAGTTTCTCTGACTCCCATCTTTTTCCTCATATGTAAAATGTCAGTGACAATTGTACCTTCTTTTACTACTTCATGCATTGCTGAGGGAGTTAAAAGTGGTTTCCTTAGGCAGTGTTCTTGCTCCCAAATGGCCACTTTTTCTCTCTCTCTCATTTCTCTTCTCTCACAAAAATTCTAATTCTTTAATACAGTGCTCTCCACCAACTTCTGGGAAGGAATTCTCTCAAGTACCACTATTCCAATAATGATGGGAATGACTGATGATTGATTCATGCCCTTCCCAGGGAAATGTATATGAAGCATGGTGCTCATTTGGCTCAAGTGATACAATTCTAATGATGGGACTGCAGGCTGTGTTATAAACTCTCTGGGAAGCTATTTGGGCCCAGGGAGAATTCTTAAGTTCTCAAAAAATTGAAGCACAAATAACTGCCTTTCTCATCTACATCTGAGGCCAGGTCTGCCCAGCTGATTGACTTTTGGACATTCTATACGTAACATTCACTAAGATTGCAATTGGTGTGATATGATGTATACCACAGAAGTTTCCTACATGGATGAAATATAAGGCATGAGATATCAGCCCTGTATAAATGAAACTCATGCCCTTCTTGGGGCAAAGTGGCCCCATGGTGTAGTTTATCTACTTGGAAAGTAGCTTTGAAGAAAATTGTGACCAGAAAAGAAAGCAAAATAATCTAGGGTTGGTGTGTAGGCCTCAGATGACTATTGAGGACAGAGCTATAGTTGCAGGAAAGCATTAGTCATAGATTAAGAAATACATTTAGGATTCCAACTATCACCTCATTTGTTCAGGTGTATATAATTTGAGGTATTGAAAGCATTTGATTAATTGTATCAGTCAGAATAGTCTAGATTTTTTTGTGGCATCACCTTACCCCTCAATGCCAGTGATTTAATAGTATAAAGCTATTTCTGGGCCACCTGGGTGGCTTAGTCGGTTAAGCTATCCAGCTCTTGATTTTGGCTCAGGTCATGATCTCAGGATCCTAGGATTGAACCCCACAGTGGGGAGTCTGCTTGAGGATTCTCTGTCTCTCCCTCTGCCTCTGTTCCACTCCTGCTCCTCTCTTTTTCTCTCAAATAAATAAGTCTTCAATAGTATAAAGCTATTTCTTACTATTCTATATACCTTGCAGGTTTCTATGTAGCTGGCTGTTTATCTGCTTCATGTAATCACTCAGAGACCCAGACAGCTTTGCTGGGAAGTGACATATGTCACTTGTGCTTCTGGCTTAATGCCAGAACTAGTTACATGGCCTTGCCTAACTACAGGGGAATGTTTTCCAGGTATTTGGAAGGAAAGTTGAGCCAGCCATTAATTATCATATCTACTATAGATATCAACTAGCTGGTGATTCTTATTTAGATCATGAATAAATCAAATGTCTGATGAAAACTGGAGATCTGCTACCCAGAAAGAATTAGATGGTTATATACACTTTTGCATTCAATTTCATTGAGTTTGTAGATTCTAATACACCTCAGCCAGGAAGCCAATGGTGAGAAGTGTATTGGAGCTGGTTTGTAGTGGCTTGCAAGAGCCATTCGCAAAATTTTCAGGACTTTTGCAATCTGGCTGTTGTATTGTTAGCTTGAAATGGCTCTAGTGGAGTATTTAAACCATGGAAATTGAAAAATGCTATCAATCAACACTCCCTCACACTTTTCTTCTGTAGAGTTTGTTGCTAATGTTTCCTAGCATACCAGAGCCTCTAGCAACCCCTTATTTCTATGAAAGCAACTCCTCCTCTAGATCAGAGATCTCAAGTATGCTGTATCTCACATGTCTGTTCTGTTTGACTAAGCAAGTGATTTCTTGGAGCACAGTTTTGAGGAGTGTGAGGTGTGAAAGTATGCTAACTTCTAACAGCAATGTCTGACATATTGTAAGAGCCTGGAGTGGCAGCAAAAGTGCTAAATCCTGCATTGCTAAAACAATAACTTCATTACACAGATAGACACTAAGGCCCAGTGGGATTAAATTAAATGAGCTGCTTAAGATCTATTAATGTTGTCAATGACCCCGGAACACAGGTATCTGGATTCCTCTGCTGCGTGCAGCCATGTCTCCAAATCAGCATTGCAATAGCTAGTGTTTGCAGAAGCCTGACATGACCAGGGGTCACTCAAAGACAGACAGTGATTCAGGAGGGGTACAGCTCCTATGTTGATCTCACTATCTTGGCTATTGGAGGCCATAACTTTTTCTTTGTGTGAGCACTTGCTCTAGCCTACAAACTTTGAAGCACACCCTCTTCCCAGGAGAGGAAACTATCTTTGATAAAATCTTGGGCATCTGAGATCTCCACTGGAACTGGAGATTATATCTGGAGATAAAGGACAGGACCAGATCATCCTTTAAATTAATGAACATCTATTGCCATGACAACCCCTTAGCACTAGCCCCAAATTAGATGGTGTTCATTTTACAGATTAAATCACTTATACTTTAACTTTGAGTGTGTTTTTTCTCAAATGCAATTTTAAAATATATACACAGCAATCTAAGACAAAGGAAGACAGGAGCTAGAGACCTGGTTGAGGCTGTACCTAATACATGGCCCCCAAATGGTCTAACATGAGGCTATTATCAGTGCTTCTTCTGCATACTACCTTTATCCCAAAGAGAGTGAACATACCATTAGGAGTGACCCCTTCATCCTTTGGGATACATTAGGGCCAGCCATTTTGGATGCCCAACCAAGTGTATACTCAACTAGACTGTTCTCACTCTATCTGCTGTGCTTCTAATTGACTAATGACCCCCAAATCATGGAAGAAAGAGCTATCAAAGCCTTGTTGCAGTGACTAATGATAAACACTGAAAGGTTGTCAAGGCATTGATGCTTTGAACAACACAGGACCTCGGGCCTGTCCTCCAGCAGCCCTTGACCTGTGAATGGTGTGCCTTTTTCCACATGCAAGGAAACTGGACACATGCCCAGAACTCCCAGAGTCTGCCTGAAACAGATGGCCCATGTCCCAGACAAAGAGAAACTTGCTTCTCCTCTTATTTCACAATCTGGAAGGAGCAAAACTGGGAGAATTTAAGGGATGGCATTGCAGTCCCTTCATTCCCCAGAAAAATCAGACCTATATGAGGGAAGTCATATGTCCAATGATGCAGAGCCACTTAATTTTAAAGTTCAAGTAAAGACCGAGTATCCCAGTTTCTAGTCCAGGATGCTGATCAGTGGCATTTAACGCAGAGTTGAAATTATCTCAATATTGTACTGAAAAAAAAAGTGGCATAATTATGCCAAGTTTTATGCTACTCACTTACAATCAAATAATCATTTTGTTTACAAGAAGTGAAGTGGATTTTTTTCCTGATTATTTCTAGTTTTTTGTTGATTTGACTGCTCTGAATTTTTGTTTTTGACTTGGCTGTTTTCTTCCTTAATATTCTGGTTTCTACTAGTCATTATCACAGAAGAAATTAGGACAGAGACTGAAAAATAATTAGCAGCAAGCACACATTCATGCATATAGTACTTTTTATTTTTCAAGACATTTTCCATACTCATTCCCTCAGTTCATTCTCAAGAAACTTTGTAAGGCAGATCAATTAATTATGATCTGACCCAGTTTAGTGTTGATCTAACTAGTGGGCACAGAGAAGTTAGGCAGCATTCACAATATCACTCAAGTATTTAGTAACAAAGAAAGAACTAGGATTGGTTTATATTATTTGAAATTTGATGTTCTGTCCACTATATCAATGTGTAGTATCTTCTCAAATCTATGTGTTATACCTGCCAGGCTAGCACTAAAAGTTCAAATGCATGTCCATTTACCTGAGACGTCACTAAAATAATAATAAGCTATAATAATAATAATAATAATAATAATAATAATAATACAATTACCTGTTATTTACAATTTCTTTTCTCTCAACCCCACTTCCCACTTATTGGGGATACTGTCAACATCTAACATAAAAACAAAAACCTATCGAACTGTATGTTATAGAGTCCATATTCAAAATTATACTTTCTATTCATAGAAATTTCTTTCAAGTTTTCACCCACATTTGAACTACATTAATTTTGCACACAATTTGAATCAGTTGCCAAAGCTAGAGCAAATTCACAGAAGCTGAGAAGAGGAAGGAAGTGGGAGAAGGTGGGAAATGACGAGTATACTGCCCTTTTGTGACGACAACAGTGAGTAATATGGGAGAAGGTAACAGCAAGGAAGAAAATGGGGAAAAAAATGAGAATCAAGAGAAAAGAAAAGAAAAAGCTGATTGTTACTCTCCAAACACCTGACAACTTGATTCCATTTCGTGAAACTTGGTAGGTCCTCAGGTCTGAAAAATAATCCTGAGCCATTAAATACAATTAGATTTAAGTTTATTGAGGACTGGAGTTCATTAAAAAATGCAGGAAGGTAGATTGCCACTCACTGTAGAAACATTTCAATCCCACACTGTCCAGGCTAATCCACCACAAATACATATTTATTGACAGGTTATTTGTTTTCTTCCTATTCTAGAGCTTAAGGAGAGAGCAGAAACCTAGCTGGCATTGTTCAACTGCTATGTCCTCACCCTTGTAATAGTTCCTGACACATAGTAGGCTTTTGGTAAATAGTTCTTAAATTAATTGCTATATTAATTAGTTATATAACCAGACATTTGCTAATAAAATAGAACATTTCCTAATAAAATTGAAATTTTCACCAACCTCATTAGATTTTATAATTCTAATGAAATATTTAAGAAATTCCACAGTGTTATAATGAATATAAGAAATTATTATTATCCCATTAACAAGAACTTGCATTTAACAAAGGTAGGGGGGCACCCGGGTGGAAAACACCAGCACCCCAACTCTGAGAAGAGAGATTTTCAGTCCACATGGATTCTATGTCATTCTTCTGTTTTCCATTTTGGAAACATTCCGTTCATTATATGACAGTCAGCAGTAGCTCTCTGTCTGACTCACTTCTCTCATTGTAATGTTGCTCCTAGAATCTGCTACTTCTCACAAAGGTGAAAGATAAAATTTCATTGAAAAGCCTGTCTTTTGTGCTGTTTTCTTGTACATTCTCAAACATAATCTCATTTTATCTGTTTTCTTCAACAAATTCCTCCTCAGATGATGCTAACCTGCTCTTATTGCAAAGTGTCACTTCAGAGCATCTATTACTGCTCTGTTCTTGTCTCTACATTTCCTTCATTCTTAGGCCATACCTCCAACCTGTTCTCTCACATAGCCCATTGGAAGATATACATGCCAGAACTAGTGGTTTCTGTCCATTTTTGTCTGAAATAGTCAAAAGAGAGCTGAAGGAGAAGGAGAACAAACCTAAATATGTTTCCCATCCTATTTCTTACTACATTATAGCTGTGTGACCTTGGCTAAGCCAATTAACCTCTCTGAACTTCATATGGGTAGAGTAAAACTTTATTTCCTTAGGGTCAGGAGGTGAGCAGAGTTATCTTCCTTGGGGTTTTTCCCATTCTAATTTCTATTATGTATTTGTGGTTGACCTATAGACCAACCATTTATACCAACTTAGTGAAGTCATTCTCAGGAATAAAGCTATGTCACTGATTTGCTTTAGAAAACAGATCAAACAGACCACTAATGTCTTCTTTGGGTACCTCAGTTTGTTCATGTGTCCAATGGACAGAAGAAACTATTCCTTTATGTGGCCCAATGCAATGGACAAATGAATGACAATGAAAGGATTTGCAGCCTTTAGAGAATGGTGTGCACACAAATGGATGAGAAGACATATGGCCATAGTTGTATCACTTCTTCTGTCTGCACATGAGTCATCACAGAGACAGCACCCCCCACACACACTGCACAGGGCATGAGGGTGATTTACAATCTTGCCTTCAGTTAAGGTGTAAATCCAATTCTTAAAAATAAAATAAAATAAAAATAAATAAATCAAATTCTGATGGATCAGTTTCTATTCAGTTGAAGAGAATTAATCTGATTTTTGGTTTTATTCCACATAAGACCCAGGGAGGATGTTTTCCATCGCCTGGTAGTGGGAAGAGGTCATAGTACATACTATGCCTCTAGAAGACATGGTTACCTGGGGCTGAAAGGTAAACAGAAACTTAGACATCCTCCAAATACGCACACACACAACAGGACATCTAAGCTCTTTCTCCACTAAAAACTAGGTGGATTGATTTATCTGGAGCAATATTTCCCATGGCATTGACTGATACTTATACTATTGCTAAAATTAACTGTTATGTGGAGTTAATTTATATGTAACTTGGTGATATGTTCCTCCAACCTCCTTGCTGGGCAAAAAGATTTAGGCTCATTCAGTCTTATCTGTCTTGGTTTTAAAGTAAAGTTTGGGCTTTCCTTTAGTGTTACCACCTCAGAAGAAGGTATTTCAGACCCACATTATTTTTCTGGGTGGGTGAGGACTTCCATTTGTCTAGACTATCATACTTTTGCTTATCCTTGGCAGAAGAGTTGGTTGTGGTTAGCAGCTGAATAATAGACTCTCTAGGGGCACAGAGGAACATCCTTTCAAAGTGGATATTTTGTGAGTGATGACATCACTGATTGGTGGCCAGTGAGCTCCCCTGGAGGGCAATAAGTGGGACTCATCTGCAGTGAACCAGGTTCCTGGTCCTTGAAACTCTTTCCCTCAAAGATGGATGTCTATCTTATTTTTTTAATTTTGTCTCCCCTGTCCCTCTGCATCTACACTTCTCCTTTTCTGGCCTCTGTCATTTATTAGTCTATATGAGTGGAAGTCCAACTCATCTTATCTAAAGCAGTTTACAGAATATTTGTCACTATTTCTACAATGAGTGACTATTCACTGTGTATTTGGGGAAGAGAAGGAATGGGTCTTTAGGGTATAACTGAAATAATTTAGTGGGGGTGGGGAACAAGGTGTTTGACTCTGGGAGATGCCATGCTTCCTCCTATAATTTTAGTGATGGAAGACAGCTTCATGTTCTCAGTAAAACCTAGGGTAGCGTTGAAGGCTCTACTAAGCCTAACAAAAGGACCTCATCTTAAAGTCCTGTCCAGGGCAGTGCAGTCCTGTATAATACAGAGTACATAGGATGTTCTCAACAGACACACATTTGATTAAAATGAAGGCATCATACCAAGTAGTCAAATGAAGAGAATACTACCAGAGGAAACACTGTCTATACTTAGCCTTCTAGTCCCTCATCTTCTGATACTCCAGACTTGGGCAAGCCTTTGTTGTTTATTAGAACAGCATCTCAAGAAATAAGAAAGGGAGTGCTTGTTAGCCCAGTGCCAGGGGCCACCTGGACACTGAGGACCACATTCACTCAATTCTTTAACACGTCATTATTATAGGTCAGCAAAACCTAAATCCCTTCCAAGAATTGCCGGTGATCAGTAAGAAAGCAGGGCACTTGTGATATAATAGGTAGGTAGGAAAAAAGATCTGTGACACTCAGCATTGAGGGAGAAGATAAACTTTGTCGCAGGTAGTAAATTTCAAAGCCTTTCTGAAGATGATGCTATTAATGTATATTCTTTTTTGGAATGCCATAGTGTTTGTTAAGTGAAATATTTAGGACATAGACATGGGTAACAGTGGTAGGGATCTCTTTTAAGTTTACTTTTAACTTGTAGGAAGTGAAGTTTAGTTATGTTAATAGAATTGCTCCTTTCCTTTTTAGTAGTTGTCCTGATCCTACAGAGGAAAGCAGGGGGAGAAGAAATTTATCAGCCCCAAGTAGAACTAGGCTTCATTTCCTCCATGGCTTCTTATCTATGCTACCAACATTAAGTTGCATCTTTATATTGGTTCTCTAGCCTTAAAATGGAAGTTGGGAGGCAATTATTTGGGGCTAGACTTTACAGGACCCCAAATGTTATGCTGGCAGCATCCAATGGTATTTGAAAAGACCTTAGAAGCTATCACAGATGAAAAAGTAAAACAATCAAATGGGGTCCTTAAAGAAAATAGTTGTAGCAGTGTTGAAAAAAAATGACTTAGATGGTAAATTGGAAAAGACAGAAGGTGGAAGCCATGGTAGAAAGATTTGGTCCAAGTGAGACCACAAAAATTAGCTATGCTGCTGACATTACAAGAAAAGGACAATGTGGATGCTGCCTCAAGATCTCTGGATTTACAACAACCTCAACACACAACACTAGAAATAGATGCCTGCCTCTTTGCTCTGCTGCTAACGTTATTATAATGATATTATTTATAATAAAAACATAACAGCTAGTTATTACTGAGTACTTACTGTGTATCAAGCATGTATTACTCCATGTTTTACATTCATTAATTCATGGACTATCCTCAACCATGTTGCCAGGCGGACCTATTATTACCATTCTCTTTAGGTGAGAATGTTGATGCTTTATGAGGCTAAGTAATTTGCCCACATTCTCACAGCAGCAGAACTGGAATTTGAACCCACATACATATGACTTTATAACCCAACCCCTGCCCCATATACTGTCTCTCTTCTCTACTGTCCAAAGCAGTCATTTCCTATGCCCAAGGGAAGTTATATATGTTTCTTGTAATACTGTGGTAGTTTTCACTTTGGATAAGAGGGAATAAAAAGAAGATTCTAGAAGTCTTTGTTTTAGAACCAAGAAAAGAAAGAAAAGTCATTTGTTAAAGTAAAGTTTTAAAATATCATCTTAATGTGTGAAGTGAGAGAATGGGAGAGCAAAAGAGCAATCCCAGCTGTGCCAAAGAAGAAATATTTTCGAGGAAGTATACTTGCGTGGGCCAAAGCCAGGTGAGTTGAAGTGAGAAGAGGAACTCCAGTTAGCCTTCCAATTTACTGATTTTGAATCTCACATTCTTGAGCATGTCTCTAGTTATGGGACTCAAGTAGTAAGACCAAAGAGGTTGAGTTCTGGAAGCCCCATGTGCTGAGAGATTAATGTCAAATGCAAGTGACTTGCCAACTAATTGGAGCTAAATGGGGGTAGAAATTGACACCTCAGCGCAGACCCTGCTGTTTGGAAACTCTTGAGTAAGAATAATGGCACTGTTACCTGACTTCAGTGCTGAGTAGGGCAAGTGCTGTGGAGTGTTACTTGGAGAAATATTCAATTGAGAGTGATCTGGAAGCTCCTAAAAATCATATTTGTATGCAAACAAAATAGTAGCCTACTCAGGTCAGTTCAGGTTGATGGCTGCCAAGTGGTGAGTTCTGCTATGCAGACCTTGGAAATCACTGGAAGATGGACCTATAGGGTCCTCAGAGCATTTTCTGAGGGAGTGGCTCACATTAAATGCACACTTGAAAGTCTCACCTTCCCCTGGGAGAGATTGCTTGCTGCATGTGGCTTCCATTTAGGAATGAGTGATTATTTACCAGAAGTTTGCTGCTAACAAGAGCTTTGATTATATAGAGAAGGTTTGTCCTTTTTGTGATAAAAATCCTCACTGCAGTGCACTAAATTAGATGCAAAACATCCTCATTAACACAGCCAATCTGGTAAATAATGTCTTAGGGAAATTGTCTTATTAATTAATAATTAGGGCCTTTGCTCAACAGAATGTTGGAATCCTGGTTTTATAAATGAGGCTCCCCTCCTCACCCATTCTATGTTTTTTTTTTCCCCTGTATGCTTGTGAAACTAGTAACATAAGAGAATAATAAATATAACTTATAGGTGAATGGAGCTTTTCTTGGGTCTAAGCTTTACTGTAAGCTCATCTCCAGAGTTGGAGTTCCTGCTTGATTCAATGCCAGAACAAAGCAAATGCTTCTCTGGATCTTTACTGATGTTACAGATGTAGAAACAATTCCAACTAAAGTGAATTTATTTTCTTTTAAAGATTTTATTTGTTCATTTATTTGAGAGAGAGAGGGAGGGAGGGAAAGTAGAGCATACAAGCAGAAGGAAGGGGCAGAAGGAGAGGGATAAACAGTCTCTTCACTGAGCCAGGAGCCCAATGTGGGGCTCAGTCTCATGACCCTGAGATCATGACTTGAGCTGAAGGCAGATGCTTAACTGACTTAGCCACCCAGGTGCCCCTAATATGACTTCAAACATCCTTTAGTTCAGCTTTCCTTCTATACAAGGCTGTGTTGTGTGATTTCTCCAATGCACGACCACATAATTTCTCTTTGTTTGAATATAATGTGACTCTCACAACTTCATGCTGCTTACACTGTTGTAGACCAAATTTGCAGGAAGATCTTCCTAATTCTGAGTCAAAATGAGACCATATGGTATTTATCTTTCTCTGACTGACTTATTTCACTTAGCATCAAACTGTCTAGGTCCATCTGTGTTGTTGCAAATGGCAAGATCTCATTCTTTTTTGTGGCTGAGTAATATTCTATCTATCTCTCTATGTATCTATCTATACCATCTATGTATCATAAATAATTCTGCAATAAACATAGGGGTGCATATATCTTTTCAAATTAGTGGTTGTGTTTTCTTTGGGTAAGTGCCCAGTAGTAGAATTACTGGATCATATGGTAATTCTATTTTTAATTTTCTGAGGAAGCTCCATACCATATTCCAAAGTGTCCACACCAATTTGCATTCCCACCAACAGTGCACAAATGTTCCTTTTTCACTACATCCTTGCCAACACTTGGTATTTCTCATGGTTTATTTTTTATTTATTTTTTATTTTAGCCATTCTGACAGGTGTAAGGTGATATCTCATTGTGGTTTTGATTTGCATTTGCCTGATTTTTAGTGATGCTAAGCATTTTTTCATGTGTCTGTTGGCCATTTGTATGTCTTCTTTGGAAAAGTGTCTATTCAGGTTGTCTGCCCGTTTTTTAATTGGATTATTTCTGTGTTGTTCTTGCTTTAATTTCACTTGTACATAGAATTTAAGAAACAAAACAAAGTAAAAACATATAAACAAAAAAAAACCAAGATTCTTAAATACAGAGAAAAAACTGGTGGTCGCCAGAGGGGAGGTGAGTGGAGGATAGGGGAAATAGATAAAGGGGATTTAAGAGGACATTTATCTTGATGAGCACTGGGAAATGCATAGAATTGTTGAATCACTACATTGGACACCTGGAACTAATATAACACTGTATGTTAATTATACTTGAATAAAAAATTATTTTTTTTAATTCTACTTACGAATCTTCAGTGTGTCTCTGGTGTAATTCCTGTACCACAGTTCCCTTTATTTCCCATGATGGTTCTTCATACATTTGCAGGCAACTCTGCTATAACGCTTTAGTCCAATTTAAAGTTAGCAATTTCCTCACTTGTTCTTTACATGATTCATTTTCAAACAAATTTATTTTGAGCACTTCTCTGTTGTAGCATAGGGAGAAAGACAAGATAACCAAACCCTGCCTTTATCCTTCCACATTTAGTAGAAATTAGAAATTCTTTCATTTCAAACACCAAAATACAGGTGATAATTCCATAGATACAGGAGATAATTCCATGTAAATGTAAAATGGGGAAAATAAAATTGGATAACATATTAGAGCGTAACTAATGTGTGTGGGGGTGGTTAGTTAGGTGGTTAATTTTTGATAATACAGTTAGAAAAGTGCTCTGAGGAAGTCTCATTTACATTTAAGTGTGCATTCCAAAAAGGGATCCAAACATACAAAATTCAGAAGGCAGAATGTTATAATAAAAGCAGCAGGCTACATAGGCCCTAAGCAGAAATGACAGTAATACAATTGAATAGCTGAGCTCTTGAACATTTATAACTTTTCCACATTGCGGTTATTTTTTTATTTTAATTTTTTAAATTAAATTTAATTAATCAACATAGAGTGTATTACTAGTTTCAGAGGTAGGGTTCAGTGATTCATCAGTCTTATATAACACCCAGTGCTCATGAAATCACATCCCCTCCTCAATGCCCATCACCCAGTTACCCCTTTATCCCCCCCTTCAGCGACCCTCAGTTTGTTTCCTGTGATTAAGAATCTCTTATGGTTTGTCTCCCTCTCTGATTCCTTCCTTTTTTTTTTTTGTAAGTATTTTTTTTGGAGTTCGATATGCCAACATATAGCATAACACCCAGTGCTCATCCCGCCAAGTGCCCCCCTCAGTGCCCATCACCCAGTCACCCCAACCCCTGGCCCACCTCCCTTTCCACCACCTCTTGTTCATTTCCCAGAGTTAGGAGTCTCTTGTGTTCTGTCACCTTCACTAATATTTTCATCCATTTTCTCTCCTTTCCCCTTTATTCCCTTTCACTATCTTTTATATTCCCCAAATGAATGAGACCATAATGTTTGTCCTTCTCTGACTGACTTACTTCACTCAGCATAATACCCTCCAGTTCCATCTATGTTGAAGAAAATGATGGGTATTTGTCATTTCTAATGGCTGAATAACATTTCATTGTATACATAGACCACATCTTCTTTATCCATTCATCTTTTGATGACACCAAGGCTCCTTCCACAGTTTGGCTATTGTGGATATTGCTGCTATAAACATTGGGGTGCAGGTGTCCCGGTGTTTCACTGCATCTGTATCTTTGGGGTAAATCCCCAGCAGTGCAATTGCTGGGTCACAGGGCAGATCTATTTTTAACTCTTTGAGGAACCTCCACACAGTTTTCCAGAGTGGCTGTACCAGTTCACACTCCCACCAACAGTGCAAGAAGGTTTGCCTTTCTCCACATCCTCTCCAACATTTGTTGTTTCCTGTCTTGTTAATTTTCACCATTCCCACTGGTGTGGGGTGGTATGTCATTGTGGTTTTGATTTGTATTTCCCTGATGGCAAGTGATGCAGAGCATTTTCTCATGTGCTTGTTGGCCATGTCTAGGTTTTCCTCTGTGAAATTTCTGTTCATGTCTTTTGCCCATTTCATGATTGGATTGTTTGTTAATATTGTGAAAATGTCAATGCTACCCAGGGCAATTTACACATTTAATGCAATCCCTATCAAAATACCATGGACTTTCTCCAGAGAGTTGGAACAAATAATCTTAAGATTTGTGTGGAATCAGAAAAGACCCCGAATAGCCAGGGGGAATATTGAAAAAGAAAACCAGAGCCGGGGGCATCACAATGCCAGATTTCAGGTTGGACTACGAATCTGTGATCAAGACAGTGTGGTACTGGCACAAAAACAGACACATAGATCAATGGAACAGAATAGAGAATCCAGAAATGGGCCCTCAACTCTATGGCCAACTAATATTCGACAAAACAGGAAAGATTATCCACTGGAAAAAGGATGGTTTCTTCAATAAATGGTGCTGGGAAAATTGGACAGCCACATGCAGAAGAATGAAACTAGACCATTCTCTTACACCATACACAAAGATAAACTCAAAATGGATGAAAGATCTAAATGTGAGACAAGAATCCATCAAAATCCTAGAGGAGAACAACACCCTTTTTGAACTTGGCCACGGCAACTTCTTGCAAGATACATCTATGAAGGCAAGGGAAACAAAAGCAAAAATGAGTTACTGGGACTTAATCAAGATAAAAAGCTTCTGCACAGCAAAAGAAACCATCAACAAAACTAAAAGACAACCTACAGAATGGGAGAAGATATTTGCAAATGACATATCAAATAAAAGGCTAGTATTCAAGATCTATAAAGAACTTATTAAACTCCACATTGCTCTCTTAAAGGGAAGTGTTCAGAACTGAGCACAATGGAGTAGATATCTCTGACTTGTTCCCACTACAAGAGTCTTGAGAGTCGAGGTGTCAGTTCATCACCTACGGCACAGTTGACTTGCTTAAGCTTCTGACAAAGCAGACTTGTAGAATTCACATGACCTGACCTCAACCAGATCACCCTACTTCTGCATTTGTAAAATCAATTGTGTTTAACATGACTATAGGAATCCTCTTATTTTCCACTTTATTTTTATTATTTTTGTTTACGTAGAGTGTAACAATTCTAAAACATTTTAGAATGTTTTAGAACATTTGCCCCAGCCATTGAGGAAATCTAGTCATCTGATAGTAATTTGTGAAACATACTTTATGGGTTTCCATGCAATTCTTGGATGAATACATTCAACAAAACAGGTTGAATCCCACCACTCTGCTCCAGAGAACCTTTCGTCCACCTCAAGAGCCATCAATATGTTTCACAATGGATGCCTAACCAGTTCAGTCATTGTATAACATCATAGTCTCAATTCAATCATATTTTTTGCAAGTATGTCATTAGAAATTGCCTCTAGTATATTCGTAAAGCTAAAACAGCTTTAGCATTCTTTTCATTTTTCAACTAACTAAACTGAAAAAAAATGAATGAAAATAAGAAAAAATGAACAAACAAGCATACAAAGAAAAAAAAACATGAATTTGGCACAACTCTCTATCGGGATACTTAGGTAGTTTTTTGTGCTATTTTCTTTGTTTTTTTAAAGAGATATTTATTTATTTTAGAGAGATGGAGGCAGGGAAAGGAACAGAGGTAGACAGGGAAAGTCTGAAGCAGACTCTACACTGAGCATGGAGCCTGACTCCAGCCGGGTCTCACCACCCAGAGATCATGACCTGAGTTGAAACCAAGAGTGAGAGGCTGACCCCACTGTGCCACCCAGGCTCCTCTGGACCTAGATAGTATAATGTGATCTTTTGTAAATTCCCTTAAGCTACCCACACCATAACACACTGCAGAATTTTGATGTAGTTGACCTTGCCTTGCTTGCTTTGGACTGAGAAGGCACGGTATGTATGTTCCTCTCCCCGCCCTTTACATGACTGATTCATTCTCATGCTGGAGTTTTTGGCACTGATCTTACCTCCTCCAAGAGGTATGATCTCTCATCTTAAAACAATTCGTGCTCACAACACCTTTTATGCTTGGTCTCAACATCCTGCCTGTTCCCTCTGTAGATTTGCTGTAATTATTTATAAATATATTTATTAAATGATCAATGACATGATAAACTTATAATTAGAAGCTATTTTTAAAGTATCATTTACCATAATTGTTTAAACTCATTTATTTATTTGATTTTGGCTCTGCTTTCTACCAGACAGTAAGCTCCAGGCATGCTGAGTTTATGCCTGCCTGGGTCACCACTTTAATCTCATTGCCTGACACTGTTGAATGATTGAAGGAAGGAATACATAAATGTATGAATAAGATGTTAATGGAAGTTCATGGGTTGTGCAGGTAGACAGGCCTGAGTTAAAATTCTAGTTCAGCTGCTTACTAGCTATATTCTGTTAGGCAAGTCACACAGTCTCATTGATCTTTAGATTCTTCCTACTAAAAATGGATTTTTCTGAAATCAAGCATGTGAAATACCTGCCATGCAATAGGTCCTTACTGCATACTAGTTTTCTTCCCTGTCATCCATTTCTTTAGTCTTTTGACATAACCCCCATTTTCCTTGACTTCTCAGAGATTACCTACATTGTCTCTGACACATCTACAGAGTTTTATCAGTGGCACTGGATGCAACTCTTTTTCTTTAAGCCTTTGACTTGCCCCTATGACTCATTCAACTGTCTCATCTTTCAAGATCTTTGGTTCCAATTTTCTAATTGAAGACCCAGTCTTTCTCAAGAAATAAACTTTAAATCCCCTTCTTTATCAAACATTATGACTTGTTAGATAAGTGGTTTAGCTACCCAGGTCATATTTGTGTATTGAATGGAAAGGAAATATTTGTTGATCAGAAAATTGATTTATCAGGCATCACATTTAGCATATATACTTTCCAGTCACTAAAGTTGTATTTGAAGCCTATCTCAATTGAAAAAATTGAGAGTAGAGCAGAGACCTCGAAGAACTATTTTTTTCTATAACATTGGAAATATCTTTGGTTTTGATAAATTCAAAATCTTAAAATTAAAATAAAAAGGATCTCTGAGATCATATAATCCAAATTTCCCCCACTTTTTGTTTACTTGGCAAAGAAATCAAAATGAAAAAGAGTAACCTTATCTGATATGTCAAATATCAAGAGTATATCCCCTATATCCAGATTTTAGGCCAGTTTTCTTTCTTCAAGAATTACTGACATTTGGTGAGCCATTATCATATGCCAATGAACTGATTCATTTAATCTTCACAATTAACACTAGGCAAAGAAACAACCCTATTAATACCATTTACTTTTATGTAAACCGAGGTTAATTACAATTATTCAATTTGCTCATGTTCTTACTGCAGAGCCATAAGCCTGAAATCGTCTGATTCCAGTTACCTGTCATGTGTAACCATGAACTTGTGCTGCTTCGTTGAGCTCATTCAGTGGCAGAGGGAAGATGAGGTCAAGGAAATACAATCTGTATTGAATGACTTCTCCTTTGCTAGGTCTTAAGGAGCAGGAATCGGTAATGGATTCTAAGAATCCCTGAAGAATAATTCTCCAAGTGAGAATAGTCTAAACCACCATGTGACTATAATACAATAATTTGGGCAAAATTAATAGATTGACAGGAATCACAGAAGTTGGTGTTGCCCTTAAAGTTCACTTCTGGAGTCATGTCTTTCATTGAAGCTTTTGAAATAGCTGTCTGATGACAATCTGGCATTTATGAATTGCCTTTCCCTAGCAACCTCCACAAATGAGGTGTTTTTAAGATTAAGGGGTCTACTGGCAAACTCCCAGTTCCCATTAAAGCAATTCTACCATATGTCAGAAAACCATGACTCAGATAGTCCAATATTCTTTCTGAAATAAAAGTCCCATGGAAAGTTTAAGATTGTCTAATTATACAAGTTAGTATAAATTAATTCAATCTATTATCATTTTTATAATGCAGGCTATGTGTAAAATATGACATGAAGTACTTCATATATGCTAACTTTACTCCATGTAGCATTCCACACATTTATTTTTCCTATTTTGAAAATGATGAAAGTCACTTGGAGAGTTATATTATCTTTGTCAAGACCACCCAGCAAAGCCAAGGTCCAAGACGACTGCCTTTAAAGCCCCTTCCACTATACTATCTATATATTTTTACTTATTATTCCTGATGTCATAACTAACATTATTAATACAGTCTTTATATGTCAACACCAATTAGATCCTTGAGAGTATACATGGTGACCCAGAGGATTGTGATGGGGGAACCAAGGATGTGATAATGTGGTGCTGTATCAAGTTTTAGAAGAGAAAGGGCAAAGAAGTGGAAGCACAGGAAAAAGGACTTCTAAGACCAATTTTGCCTTCCAGTATAGTCTTCCTCTTTCTGTACAGTGTTTCTTGTGAAGCTTAAGGTAGTAGGATCACTATAACCAGGGATCTCTGGGAACATGAAAAGGAATAATATTGCCTCTTCTGAGCACTGTGGCTGAAACAGAATATGACTAAAATTCAAAGTGATAAGTAAGCCTATCTTGTCAATGCCTTTGAGATTTCTCTTTCATCTCGAATGCCAGTGTTATCTAGTTCCAATGGGTTTTCAACCGTGTTCTTTGGATAGTTGAAGGATGAAATGGGAGACTGGAGGACAGTGTTTAGGCCATAACACCATCTAACCATCAACCAAAATGGATCTCAGTTTCATAATTTTATATTTAAAAAAATAATTTGGAAAAAAAAATTCTGCTGTTTAGAAAAATGAAAAAAAGTACTTCTGAATTTCATAGGAAGGCAATCTTAGGCTCAAATAATAGAGTAGAAATAATTGAAGATCATGTAGTTGGTTTTCATATCAAAATGAAGTTAGACTCCAGTCTTTGGACTCCCAAAATAGGCCTGATTTCCAATATCACAAAAGTTTGTTTTTCAGTATTTAGGTCTTGCATGAAACAGTGAAAGTTTCTCTGTATAGCAACCCTAAGCAGTAGCATTTCATATGATACTGCAAATCTAGAGAGACCATCTTTGACCAGAGGTTGACTTCTTGAGAAAGACTGGAATCATTCTTTTCAGCATGGTGTTTACTTACTTGATTTCTGTTGACCTAAGCAAAAGGATAGACTGATACTTCTATCTAGGCCATTCAGATTGGTTGCTTTTGGATACTCTCACCAACATTTGTGATCTCTCAACTTTTTGATACTGACCATTCTAACAGGTGTGAGGAGTTAGTTCATTATGGTTTCACTTGTACCTCCCTGGTAATCAATGTTATTGAGCATCTCTGCATGTACCTGGTAATGATCCATATGTCTTCTCTGCAGCAATGTCAGTGCAGATCTTTGGCCCAGTTCTAAATCAGATTGCTTGGGATTCCATTACTGAACCATATGAGTTCCTTATATATATTTTTTTATGTTAACCTCTTATCAGATATATTGTTTGCAAATATTTTCTCCCATTTTGTAGGTTGCCTTGTCATTTTGTTAATTGGTTCTTCAGCTGAGCAGAGCTTTTTAGCTTGATGAAGTCCCTCTTGTTTATTTTTTGCCTTTGTTGCTTGTACTTTTGGTTAGTGTCCAACAAATTGTTGCCAAGACTGCTGGTCAAGATTTTGCCCTGTATTTTCTTCTAGGATTTTATGGTATCAGACCTTACATTTAACTTTTCAATTTGTTTCAAGTTAATTTCTATGGTGTAAGACAGGGCTTCGATTTCATTCTTTTGCATATTAATCTCCACTTTTCCCAGAACCACCTATTGAAGAAACTCTTCTTTTCCCTAAGAATTGTCAGTTTCCTTGTCAAGTGTTAGTTGCCTATATATGTGGGGTTTATTTCTAGGATCTCAATTCCATTCCATTTATCTGTGTGTATATTTTTATGCCAGTACCATACTGTTTTGATTACTATAACTTTGTAGTAGAGTTTGAAATCAGAAAGTGTAATGCCTATTGTTTTATTCTTATTTCTCACACTTGCTTTGGCTCTTCAGTATCTGTTGTGAATCCATACAAATTTTAGGATTGCTTTACCTATTTCTGTGAAAAACACCACTAGAGTTTGATGGATTTGCACAGAATCTGTAAATGGCTTTGGATAGTATGAATATTTCAACAATATTAATTCTTCTAATCCGTGAACCTGGGATATGTTTCCATTTACTTGTATCTTCTTCAGCTTCTTTCATTAATATTTTATTGTTTTTAGTGTAAATATCTTTCACTCCTTGATCAAATGTTTTCCTAATTACTTATTATTATTATTATTATTATTATTATTTTAAGATTTTATTTATTTATTCATGAGAGACAGAGAGAGAGAGAGAGAGAGAGAGAGGAAGAGACACAAGCAGAGAGAGAAGCAGGCTCCATGCAGGGAACCTGACATGGGACTTGATCCCTGGTCTCCAGGACCACACCCTGGACTGAAGGCGACGTTATACCGCTGAGCCACCCAGGCTGCCCTTATTTTATTATTTTTGATGCTAATGTTAATGGGAGAGTGTTTTTTCTTTTTTAGATATTTTGTTAGTAAATAGAAATACTACTTATTTCTGTATGTTGATTTTGTATCGTGCAACTTTACTGAATTCATTCATGAGTTTTAATTTTTTGGGGGGGAATCTTTAGAGTTTCTATATATGATATTACATCATCTGAAAACAGAGATGATATTGTTTTCTCCTTTCTGATTTGATTGCTTTTAATTTTTCTTTCTTGTCCAGTTGCTGAACTAGGATTTCTAGTATTATTCTAAATAAGGGTGATGAGAGTAGGCATCCTTGTCTTGTTCCTGATTTTAGAGAAAAAAAACTTCGGCTTTTCACCTTTGAGTATGACGTTAGCAGTGAGCTAGTCATATACAGCCTTTATTAAGTTGAGGTGCATTCTTTTTGTTGTTGTTGTTATTCAGAGCTTTTATCATGAAATGGTGTTAAATTTTGTCAAGTGCTTTTTCTGTATTTATTAAGAGGATCATATGACTTTTATTATTCATTCTATCTATATGGTCTATCATGTTTATTGATTTGTGCATGTTTACCCATCCTTCCATCTTAGTAATAAATCCCAATTGATGATGGTATATATTCATTTTAATATGTAGTTGAATTTGGGTTGCTAGAATTTTGCTGAGAATGCTTGCATTTATATTCATCAGGGGTATTGGCCTATAGTTTTCTGAGTCTGGTGTAAGGGTAATTCTGGCCTCATAATATGAGTTTGGGAGAATTCCGTCCTCTTTGATTTTGTGGAAGACTTTCAGACGGATTGACATTTCTTCTTTAAATGTTTGGTGGAATTACCAGTGAAATGATATGGTCCTGTGCTTTTCTTTGATGGGGAGACTTTTTTAAAAAATTGCTGCTTCAATTTCTATCTTTATTGATCATTTAAGATTTTTTATTTCTTCATGATTCAGTTTTGGTAAGTTGTATGTTTCGAGGAATTTATCCATTTCTTCTAGATTATCTGATTTGCCTGCATATAATTGTTCATAGTAGTCTCATGATTTGTTGTATTTCTGTGGTGTCTCATGTAATGTTTCTTCTTTCATTTATAATTTTGTTTGAACTTTCTCTATTTTTACCTTGGTTTCTCTAGCTGAAGTTTTATTAGTTTTGTTTATCTTAAAATAGATATTATTTTCATTGATTTTTACATGTGTCTTTTTTTTTAGTCTCTTATTTCTGCTCTGTTATTTGTTATCTCCTTCCTTCAGTTAACTTTGAACTTAGTTTCTTTTTTTAACTCCTTGAGGTGTAAAGTTAGTATGTTTATTTGAATTCTTTTTTCTTAATGTAAACATTTAGCTACAAAAGCCCCCCTAACACTGCTTTTGCTGCATCCCATAAGATTTGTTGTGTTGGGTTTTTATTTCCTCTGATCTCAAGATATTTTCTGACTTCCTTTTTGATTGCTCTTTGACCCATCGGTTGTTGAGAAGTGTGCTGTTTGATTTCCACAGATTTGTGAATTGTTCAGCTCTTCTTCTGTTATTGCTTTCTAGGTTTTTACCATTGTGATCAGAAAAGTTTATTAAATATTATTTCGCTCTTCTTAGATATGTTAAGGTTTGCTTTTTGGCCTAGCATAGAGTCCATCATAGAGAATGTTCCATGTGTGCTTAAGAAAAATGTGTATTTTATTTTACTTATTTTTTTAAGATTTTATTTATTTATTCATTCATGAGGGACAAAGAGGTAGAGAGAGAGAGGGAGAGAGAGAGAGGCAGAGGGAAAAGCAGGCTCCACGCAGGGAGCCTGATATGGGACTTGATCCCGGGACTCCAGGATCACACCCTGGGCCAAAGTCAGGTGCTAAACTGCTGAGCCACCCAGGGATCCTAAAAAATGTGTATTTTAATGCTGCAGGATGGAATGTGTTTGTCTATTAAGACTATTTGGTTTGTATTACTACTCAGGTATGCAGTAATTTTATTAATTTTCTGTATCAATGCTCTATCCAATGTTGAAAGTGGAATATTAAAGTCCCCCACTACTTTTGCACTTTCTCTCTCTCTCTCTCTCTGTCATAAATAAATAAATAAATAAATAAATAAATAAATAAATAAATAAAATAAACATCTAGGTGTGTAATGTTGGGTGTGTATATAGTCATGTGTATATAATTGTTATTTATTTTTGATTTATTGACCCCTTCATCACTCTATAGTGATCTTCTTCATCTCTTGTGAAGGGTTTGACACAAAGCCTATGTGTACTACCCAGTATATGGGTGGCTACAACTTCCCCCAGCTCCCTTGGCATATGGTGCTGATCTGTTCCCCAAACCAAATGGGACTGTAGCCAAGTTCTCAGGGGTACAAAACTATTTGCCTTCCTCTAGTCTGGACAAAGTTTGGTGAGTCAGCTACCTGGTTGTGTGTTTTCCTCAAATAACTCTTTTTGTTTCTGCACAGCATTGAGGTTTTACAGTCTCCTACACAGATCCCAAAGCTCCCATGAAGGTATTTTTTCCATGGATGGATGCAAAACTTATTGTTGAGGTGGGGTTACATGTAAAGGATTTCTTATTTGGTCATTTTTCTTATATCATTCTGAATTTTTTTATTCATGTCTTTCATGAAATATATGCAGTGCAAATATCTTCTCCCAGTTTACAGATTACTTTTCACTCTCTTAAGGGTGTCCTTTTTTTTTCTTTTAAAGATTTATTTATTTTAGAGAGAGAGAGTGTGTGTGTGTGTGTAGGGTGAGGTGAGGAGAAGGGAGAGAGGGAGAGGGAGAGAGAATCCCAAGCAGACTCTGTGCTAAGTGTGGAATCCAATGCAAGCCCTGATCTAACAACCCCAAGATCCTGACCTGAGCTGAAACCAAGACTTGGGCGCCCAACCAGCTGTGCCACCCAGGCACCTGGTGGTGTCTTTTAATGAAGTTAATATCACTGAGGTCAATCAATTATGTATTTATTTATGGAAAGAACTTCTTCTGTTTTAAGAAAGTTTTCCCTGCTAAAGCACACAGTCTTCTATGTTTTCTTCAACATCTATATTTATAATTTATATTAAGTTTGATTCTAAAATTTCTGTACTGCATAATGTAGGAGTCAAGTTTCATTACTTTTTCCATTTGCATATTGAATTGTTGCAGACTATTGAAAATACCATCAGTATGGTGTTCTTTCTGTTTATCTTGCTTGAGGTTTGTTGATCTTTTTGAGTTTGTGTTGATAACTTTTATCACTTTGAAAAATTCTTGGTCATTGTCTCTTCAAATATTATTCTGCTCCATTCTCTCTTTTTTCTCTTTCCTTCCCATCTGTGACTTTAAATACACATATTTTGCATCTCTTCAGTGTGTCCCATATGCTTTCTTTACTCTGTTCTGGTTTTGTTTGCTTTTGTTTTGTTTTAATTTTTTTTCCTAGTACTGTACTTCCAATATTTTCAATTGACCTCCTTCCAGTTTACTGATGCTGCCTTCTGGTGTGTCCAGTCAGATATTAACCTCGTCCATGGTAGACTAAATGCAAACCTGGCTTCAGTTCTCAACCCCTCCTTGTATGGTTTTTGTAGTATGATTTTGTAGTTTCTCTCTTCAAGAAATTCAATCTGCTTCCCCACATTTCCATTGGGGTTGACCTTAACTTGCTCTGCTTAATAGAATGCAGTAGAAGTGATGGTGTATTAATCTTGAGCCAAGATCTCAGAAGGACTTGCATACTTCTCTCTGTCTTGAACTTCTGTCACTTCTGGAATAGCATTTGGAATCTGAGAGGCTACAAGGAGCAGAGGTGAAACATCAATGTGAAGCCATCCCAAACTAGGGCAACAGCCAACCAATCCACCAGCATATTACAAACTTAGACATGGCCTCCCCAAGATCAGCTGAGCCTGACTCAAGTCTTCATACTCAATGGATCTGTGCAATTGTCAGAAATAATAAATAGTTGTTAAATCACTAAGTTTTGGAAGTTGTTTGCTATGAGTTTCCAATGAGTTCTTAATTTCAGATATTGTATATTTCAGTTATATATTATCCATTCAATTTTGTTTTGTGTAAATTACAATTCTCTGTTGATAGGTTTCATATTCTTCATCAATTTTGTTGATAATTTTATCTTAATATATTCATCATAGTTATTTTACACTTATCTGCTAACTCTTCTACATCTTCATCATACTTATTCCACACTTATCTACTAACAACTTTCAGATGACCTCTGGATCTCTTTTTAAAATTTTAATTATGATGGGTTACATTTTTGCCTCTTCTCCAATCTCATATTTTTTCATTGAATGTTAAACACTGTATATTCAAAGAATTTTAGAGGACCTAAACAATGTAGTTGTCTGTCAAGGAGGTTTTCCTCTTTTCTCTATTGGCAAGGATCAATAACTGATCATTTCAATTTGAAGAGAGATTGATTTGAATGAGAACACAATGGCAGATTTAGTAAAATTTGATCTGTCTCAAGTTGGTCCTCGTTACTCTGAAATTCTGCTTAAAGGCATGGCAGGTCTATGTCTCCTAAGAAATGAAAGGTTGTAAGATTTAAGTTATGGCCCTTGGAATTTTTAAGTTTATCTCCTTAACCCCTCTGCCACACATATTCAAACCTCCAAACATTTTGAGGAAGAGATGAACATGTATTTGTGCCAGTCTGCCACCCAAAGAGACATAAAACACCGTGTGTCTATGGGTAATTTTATTATTTGAGAATCTTCCAGATGAAACTTCCAGTCTCCTATCAAACCAAAATTCAAAAACTTACGTACATTCATCCAAACCCATAGAATATACAACACCTGATGTAAACTATGGACTTTGGGTGATGATGTGTCAGTGTAGGCTCATCAATTGTATCAAATATACCACTCTGGTGGGGTTGCTGATAATGGGGGAGGCTGTGCATGTGTGGGAGTGTAAGGTGTACACAGAATCTCTGTACTTTCAATTTTACTGTGAATCTAAAACTACTCTAAAAAGAATAAGGTCTTTAAAAAAATCCAATGACTTACCCATGAGGAAAACAAGCCATGCTTTCAGACTCAGCTAGGTTTCAATCCATTAATCTAGTGCTGTGCAAGCACCAAGGCTCTCACTGGTTTCTTTTCTTCTGGTGTTGTCCTTTTATCCCAATCTGTCCTACATTTAGAATCAGAAAATGGCCCAGGGGAAATACATTGCTGGTGATCTTCAGCTCACCTAGGTAGAGCTCTTCTCTCTCTTGAATTTTAGTTTATCTGATCTGTGTTGCTTTCCTACCTCTCTAAAATATTTAAAAAAAAATTTTCAGTATACCTCTTCCCCTTCTAGCAATTGTAGTAGGAATATTTTTCTGTCATCTATTATATCCTACCAGAAAAAAACCAAGTCAAAATTGTCAAGATTAGATGGAAATGTCAAAGATTTGGGGGCAGAGCTTAGGAAGTACATAAACAGCCTTTGTAGTACAGAGTGTGTTTGTAATATAACCCTATGGACTTCAGGGAATTAGGAGAGCATATACTTCCCACAGAGGAAGTGGGGTCCTTGGATCAGCTTAACTCAGACTCGAACTAATTTTATTTAATAATGGGTACTGCTAAACCTTTCTATTGAACTAGCCTCATCCCCATGAAGCTTTTAAGAATCTATCTCCCTTTCTGTCCTGCCTGTCTTATTATCCACCATGCCTCCAAGCCCATTCATTTTTGAGCTTTGTGGAGGTGCAGCCCTATGAGTCATGTATCCAGGGTTTCTCTACTCAGAGGGGATTCGAGTTTAATTCATAGCTGGTTTTCAACTTGATTCCCATGGTTGGTCCACTTCACCAATGTGATACTCTTTGTATAGGTCAGTAATATCATAGCCAGTTCCTCATCTTTAGAAGCCACCTGGGGAAACAATCACTACATTTTGTGCACCTACAACTTCTCAGTGCATAGCACACATGTTTGTATTCTGACATAATCCTCTCAGTAATTCTGTGAAATAATGAAGTGCCCTCTACATTCAGGTAGCATATAGAAGGTTGTAGCAGGCCAACATTCCCTCTTTTACAGATTACAAAACTGAGACTCAATGCAGAGCTCCAAGTAATATGCCATGCATCTTATTTATTTATTTATTTATTTATTTATTTATTTATTTTTTACAGAAACCTTGCAACGTAGGGATTATAACTTTATTTTTGAGTCAAGATAATTATGTCCTGGGGAAAAGAAACTTCTCTCTGATGGTAAGTGACAGAACTAAAATTTAAGCCAGGACCATGCAATTCTTGCTTTTTCTATCACATGGTAATGTGATGTTTCAAAGTTTAGAAGAGGGAGCATCAGGTTCCAACAACACATCTCATGGCTCTTAAGGTCAGTGTACCTCATTCCTTATCACACTGGCTTCTGAGAAGAAATGCATTTCTCTCTATCCCCAGATGACAAATATCCCGGTATTGACAGCAATAAGGAGGATGAAGAAGTGAAGGAGATAGTTGGTGACAGCCCAGACTCTTGTTGCTTGCAAATTATCCATTCTGTGGCAAGGCAAACGGATTGGTAGCACCAGGGCTGTCTGATTAGTTCTCCTGCCAAAAGGCAGTACCATCTGCAAAAGTGCTCCACATACCCAGGGTTCAGGTGGGCATGAGCGAGAAGGAAAGTAGAGGAAGTGATCTCTGATGTAAATAATGGCTGAGCGGGCTGACAGAGTCATCCCTGATCTACAACCACGCATGGAACCAGCCTGATTGATTGATTTCAAAGTTTGCTTTGCACAAACCTTTCCCAGGCCACAGTATCTAATTCTCAAAGCCATATTTAAGGAGAGAAGGGGAAAGGACAAGAAGAAACAGAGATCCTAAGGGTCCAAAGAAAGTTAGAAACTGTCATACTTTCCAGACAGCTCCAAATAAGCATCACTATCAGCCTTGGAGGAGGGAAATGTTACAGGTGCCACTCCAGACCCTCCTTCCAGCCTAAGGATCCTGCCGGTTCCATGAGGAAATGGATAGAATTGCCCTACAATGTGCATCCCCGATCAATATTTCGTTATCAATCTGTTATTGTTTGCAGGAATTTCCACTTCAGACTCCTAATGGCAGTCAGTAAATCTTGCTGATCAGTGCAGCCTTCTGAATGAAGCCAATTTTTCACCAATCATCTCTCTCAGATTTGGTAAAATGGGCAGCAATTCATGTACCTTCTCAAGCTCTTAGCCTATAAGTAAGCAAGTTCCTTTCTATTATCTCAGATCACTACCTTTGGGCCTTTCTTACAAAGTTCATGAAATCTGAAGTCTGGGCACTTCCTGGCAGCCCTCTTTGAAGTAGAAAAGTTAATACTATCTGGTGCATCAGGTTGTCAGGAAATCTGAAAGTAGGGAGGGATATTTCAGGCCACCTTATGTATTTTATAAATTCATCCCTTTGTTGATTGAGTTGACAAATAATTATTGAATTTCTTCTATGAGTCAGTCATGGTGCTAGACACTGGGGACTGAGTAGTAAACAAGAGAAAAAAAATATATGGATAATTTCTGTTTAAAAAGATGGAGTCAGAAAGGAGGGATATGTAGCAGAGGGATACCCCAATCTACTAGTAAGTTTCTCAGAAAAGATTACAGTGAAGTAGAGACCCACATAAACAAGAGGAGCCAATCATGAAAAAACAAATAAACATATAAACAGAAAAGAAATACAGGAAAACACAGAGAAGAAAGTTCAAAGTCAAGAGAGAGCTTGATTTTTGTCAAAAAGAAAGTCAATACAGCTGGAGATGTTTATTCTAGAGAGTCTGGGTTTTATTTATACTTTAAAAAAAGAATTATTTCTATTATTATTTCCTTTTTTAAGCTAAAAAAGGCATTAAAGACTAAGAATAGCCAAAGCAAAAGGCCATTCCATGGAAAGAAGCCGTTTTTCCAAACATTGTTGGAGCCTCGATGGATGGAAGTGAGACAGGAAAGCCAACTCTGGAGTCTGGGAGTAGGTGCTTTACCTGGTGATGCCACTTTGTCAACATGGAAAGTGCCATCAAATTGATGGTCTGCACATAGCAAGGTAGGTGCACTTTTTAAAAATTCTACATTAATCAGGAAAATTTATGAATGCATCTTCTCATTACTTATTCCAAAAATACCATTAAACATCTACTCTGTGCAGGAATCTGTTAACTCTTGAAGACACCGTAATGAATAAAAATTGTCAGTGCCATATGGAATTCATTTCCGTCAATCTGTCTAAATTGCACCATAGGTAATTTTGGAAAGAGGGGAAAAATTCCTTTGTTTTTGTGGATATTCTTAGAGTTCAGGGGGCAGGCAGGTAGCAAAAGTAGATAAGGGAGTCAGAGATTACCCAGAAATCGTTACCCCCTGGAATGCTAGGATGGAGAGAATTCTGGGAAGTCTAGGCCTATGTATCACAGAGAAAGATCTCCATGGCTGAAGATGCTCTTGCTGGTCAGTTCCCAAGGCCAACAATTACCAGCCAGTGTCCTACCGCAGAAATGTTGGAAAGGATGGGGAGAAAGGGGAACCTTCTTGCACTGTTGGTGGGAATGTGAACTGGTACAGCCACTTTGGAAAACTGTGTGGAGGTTCCTCAAAGAGTTAAAAATAGACCTGCCCTATGACCCAGCAATTGCACTGCTTGGGATTTACCCCAAAGATACAGATGCAGTGAAATGCTGGGACACCTGCACCCCAATGTTTATAGCAGCAATGTCCACAATAGCCAAACTGTGGAAGGAGCCTTGGTGTCCATCAAAAGATGAATGGGTAAAGAAGATGTGGTTTATGTATACAATGGAATATTAGCCATTAGAAACAACAAATACCCACCATTTGCTTCGACGTGGATGGAACTGGAGGGTATAATGCTGAGTGAAATAAGTCAGTCGGAGAAGGACAAACATTATATGGTCTCATTCATCTGGGGTATTTAAAAAAATAGTGAAAGGGAATAAAGGGGAAAGAAGAAAAAATGAGTGGGAAATATCAGAAAGGGAGACAGAACATGAGAGACTCCTAACTCTGGGAAACGAACTAGGGGTGGTAGAAAGGGAGGAGGGTGGGGGGTGGGGGTGACTGGGTGATGGGCACTGAGGTGGGCACTTGATGGGATGAGCACTGGGTGTTATTTTATATGTTGGCAAATTGAACACCAATAAAAAAATAAATAATAAAAAAAAGAAGAATGAGGCTAAGAGGTCGATATGGCCAAACCCAACCAGAGTGAGACAAAGAGATATGGTACCTTTCACTTGTCACAGCTGGTGGGGCCCATCTCTGGATCACCATGTCCTGATGCTTTAGGACACTTTGTAATAAATTAAACCTGTGTTGGATGTTTTGGTAACACCTAAAAAAAATAGAATTCTGAGACTCTTACTGGTCTACTGACGGGAACAAAATAGAAGAAAGGAAAAGAAAAAAATGTATGTTAAAAATAAATTCACTGATGGTGGAAAGGCATTTTTTTATGAAATACACAAAATTGGCATAGCAAATATGTAGTTAAGATTGTCAAGGTGGTTTGTAATATGCTGGACATTTTTGTGTTGCTTGTTTGCTTTTTGTTATGTTTCACAGTCTCAGGGGTCAAAGCTGTGTGTCCTTCTGGAAGGTTTTATATTAGGCTTAACCATAAATGGTCCTGCCATTTCCTTGAAATGGACATTCTTAGAAACAAGAATCATATTGTTTTTAGTCATGAATCATTTTTGCCTAGCATGGTGCTGTCATAAAATGGAAATCAGGTAGATGTACATGAATGAATGAAGGTAGATGTACAAATGCACATGGTGGCTCAATCCCCAAAGTTTATGTGTGACTGATAAAGATCCAGCCTCAAGGGAAGCTCTGTATCTCATAACCTTGCTGTAACTTCTCAATCAGGTCTTCAAAAATCTTAGTAAACAGTCAAAAACAAACTGAGAAAAAGTTAAGAGCTTAAAGGATGTCTGGATGGCTCAGCGGTTGAGCATCTGCCTTCAGCTCAGGGTGTGATCCTGGGGTCCAGGATCGAGTCCTGCATGGGGCTCCCTGCATGGAGCCTGATTCTCCCTCTGCCTGCGTCTCTGCCTTTCTCTGTGTGTCTCTTATGAATAAGAGAATAAAATCGTGTAAAAAAAAAAAAGGAGCTTAATAATATGGCCTATATCTTTAGGGCCACACTGTAAGTCTTATGTCCTCTTTAAGTCCTATGTCCTCTTTCAAAGCACCAAACATTATTTTCCACTTTTATTGAGCTGCAATTAACATACACCATTGTAGAAGTTTAAGATGTGCAACATAATGATTTAAAATATATATGTATCCCAAAAATGATTGTCATGATAAGTTTCATTAACATCCATCACCACAAATAGTTACTTTATGTGTGTGTGTGATAAGCACCAAGCCTGTTTGAGCTTCTGAGGGAGTTAGAAATTCAAAGAGCGCAGGAGGAAATAACAAGCAACCTCCCACCTTCTAAAGGAAACTGTTCTTTGATTTGCACACTGTTCCAATTCGCTGATTAGCACCTTCTAATTACTGCCCAGAAGAGCGGCTCAGAACTAAGCCTCATTCTAACCAACAGCCTGGACAGCTTGGTCATTGAACCAGACACCATCGCTGCCATGCATAGAATGATTCGAAATGGAGGCAGAGGGAGCCAAGCCTGTATTCACTCAGCCTTGCAAAGAGGAAACTTCATTTGAAACATACATAACTTCCTCTGTGCCAGCTACTCATTCCTTTTGTTTTCAACCAGCTAGCAGATCAAAAGAATTAAGGAGATTAAAAAGCAGAGTGACTCAGTGACTTCATACATCAAAACAGGAAAGTGTTGAATGAAACCATTTCTAGGCAAAGTGACTACACAGAGAAGGACCATAAAAGGCAGCTCAAGGGGAGGAAACACCTCAAGCTTGTTCCCCCTCCCCCCACCTTCTCACATAAAATGCAAAACCAGATACATGTCAGAAGAAAAACCCAGAATAGATGCAAATCAAATCCACTTAAGTTCAGAGGTCTGCAGAATCTCGCTGGGGCAGAGGGTGTTGAGAAGGTGCATTGCTGGCAGGTATGCAACTCGCTATGCTTTTGGAGAACATTTTGGTAATAAGAATCAAGAGCCTTAAAACTCCTTTGATCCATTAATTCTACTTCTGGAAAGCAATCCTGAAGAATGAGCTCACAATTCATAGGAAAGCTTATGTGCATGAATGTGGAGCAAAGCTTGTACATAATACAGAATTTAGAAAACAATATAAATATACTCCAATTGAGGAAATATTTAGAAATTTTGTTGGACTACCATCGAACTCTTAGGATTATCTTTGCATAAAAATGAGTAATGTGAAATGAGTCATACAGAGTAGAAAAGGCTTATGTGGCATTCAGACTGGTTAGTAAAATTTGATGTGTCCATTCAATCGTAAGGACACCTTACTCTTTGCAGTGGGAAACTTTAGGTACCTTATGTTAAATACTTGGTCATTGGGGTGGCTCACTGAATGCTGCTTTGTTAGTGGTAAAGTCAAGAGAGTTGAAATTTTAAATGACTTGGGAATTGCTCGGTCCTAAGTCTGTCCAGGAAATGTGCCCAGGAGTCAAACTTCTAATATTTAGCAGAGGTTAAGGCAAAAAGAGGACATGGATCTTAGGCCATTTCTCACTATATGTTTTGTCTGAATGTGTTAAGTGAAATTAAGCACATTTGATAAAAAGAAAATTTAAAGCCTAGAGAATCCTAATAGCTGTGACTATTTCCTTCTGCTTTTTGCTAATGTGTAATGTGGGCAGCTGAGTTAGTGAACCAACAGGGCATAGTGCCAGTCGCCAGAGATCTTGATTATTCTAATTTCTAGAAGATATTGGGATAAAACATTTGCATTTTAAAGTCTCATTTTGCCAATAGAAAAATAATGGCTAATAACACCCTGCCCTTTGTAATTCTTTAGTTGCTCATGGGGATCCAAGGAGATAATATGTAGAAGAAACTCAGAAACTTCATAATTTTAAGACTGCATTTCTTAAAACTATTTGACATTCAATTGCCAGAAATAAAGACTCTTTAAAAAAGTAAGCACAGGGATCCCTGGGTGGCGCAGCGGTTTGGCGCCTGCCTTTGGCCCAGGGTGCGATCCTGGAGACCTGGGATCGAATCCCACATCAGGCTCCCGGTGCATGGAGCCTGCTTCTCCCTGTGCCTGTGTCTCTGCCTCTCTCTCTCTCTCTCTCTCTGTGACTATCATAAATAAATAAAAAAAAAATTAAAAAAAATTAAAAAAGTAAGCACAAACCAGTACTCAATCAAGAAGTAAAAATAAAAGAGGGAAAGAATAAGAAAAAGAAAATCCTTTATGCTAACACTACCAAATGCAGTGTTCAGTTTCATAAGTTGTGCCATCACTTACTTTTCTTGGTTTATAAGTCAATATCTAAGCAGTGTGTACACATTATATTTGATTGATATGACTTGAGCATTTTTTTTAATCTATGAAAGTTTATTTTCTCTGTTCCCTTCTCTCCCTCTCTCTCTCATTTACTTGGGGAAAAAAACAGCCCTTTTTTTCTGCCATGTTTCTCATATTCTGTATTTGTCCTTATGGTGTCATTAAGCATGTTCTACTTTCCTCTGTAAATGTTGAGACTTGATGGAGACTCAATTGAGCCATTTCATGTTTGATTTTTTAAAAATCTTCATAAATACTTGTCTACACTTTATAACTTTAAGAGTCACTTCATATCTTATTATGGCTCCTTTCTGATGTTAGGGTTCAGGGGTTATCGATTCAATCCATCCATTTTTAAGTTCTCCATTAACCTTTCACCTACTAGGTTTAGCAGTCATTGAGAATCATTGACCAGACATCTTATTACATTAAGGTGTGGAAAAATCTGTTCTTATGAGCTGTGGGAATCTTCTATAAAGAACTTCATTCTTCTACTTTTAAATGATCTTGGAACATAACTAGTATGGGAGAGGCAGGATAAATGCTTGATTTTCCCCTTCTACCTTTCCCTCACCCCTTCTACCAGTTTTTAGTATAATGGGTTTATGCCTTGACAGTTTCCTAAAGTGATTAGTGAGATTGATTTTAGTGTCAAAATCAAAGATGATGAGTTCTAATCTATTATAACCAGGCTTCCTTTTGATACACTAATTGTTTCTTCTTTTATCAGTGAGATCCTGGTTACATCGGTGCTGGTGACTTTTGTTGCCATAGCCGCACTAGGCATTGAGAGCTTTTCTGTTTTCTGGTAAATATATATTATGCTTCTTCATACATTTCCTGCTTCAGATATGGAATCAGTAATTTTACTGAGAATTATTGGTTCCTTTTAGTGTGAAATAGTATTTAGAGTTAATGATTTTGAGTCCAAAAGTTATTATTGCTATTGGGTATTGCTGACTGTTTGAAACCATTGCAGTACACAAAACTAAGATACTTCTTCTAAAGATAAAATGAATTACACATTTATAAAATATTTCTAATTCACATTTAAGATCAAGGGTATTAATTAATTTTGTTATTTTTCTTTTTTCTTTTGCATTAAAATCTTAGTCTGGAACAAATTTTAGATAATTAGTTTTTTTTTGTAATATTATGTGTACATATGTATATGTACATTAACCAAAACAACACTATTATTCACAATATGAGTACTCCATTCTAGTTACTGTTTTGTTTGATTGCAGTTCTTTTTGTCCTTATAATGCATCCCACAAAGCAGGTGGAGTCAAGTAGTACTTTTTTAAGCCACCAACTTTATATATAGTTAGAATCTTGTTTTATTTTATATTTAGTACTTACGTATCACTTCTATTTTATTTTGATTTAATTGTGTTATAATTAGGAAGTCATTTGTACATTTCCAAAGACAAAATTGTCAAATTTAGCTTTTATTCCATCCTTTCTACTGTTTTGTACCCCTTTTCTGATCTCTGACTATTGTTGTCCACATCTATTTATACCTATTCATGGACTACATGCAGCTGAAGAAAGTATTATTGAATTAGGAAAACAAAATCCAAAGGAATTACCCAAATGTAGCACAGACATGGTAGATCTTAAAAGAGAAGAATATTTATATTCTTAAATGCAAATTTTAGAAAACAAAAATCGTTTCTTGTTTTCTAAAATTAATGAATAAAATTAATTTAATAAAAAATAATGAACCAAGAATTCTATTCAGCTAGCAAAGAAGAAAGAGTAAATACAAAATAATAAAAAGAACAGTATAATAAAAGTCACAAAACTGAAATTAATGAAATAGAATGCAAATGAGCAGTAGAGATAATTAGCAGAAGCAAAAGCTGTTAAAAAGAAAAAAAAGAATAAAATACTTCTAGGAAAACAAGGAAAGTGTGAGAAATGGTCACAGAGCAAAGGGGGCTACATTGTGTTAACTATGTGTAAAGACAATAAAGTGTTATGTGGTATCCTGGATGGATTCCTGGAACATGAAAAGGATATTAGGGGAAAACAAGTAAAATTCAAATAAAATGTTTCTTAGTTGTGACAAACGTACTATGGTAATGATATGGGAAATGGGGTGAGGAGTACATGTGACCTCCTTGTACTGTACGTGAAACTTCTCTGCAAATCTGAAACTATTCTAAAATTAAAAGTTTATTTAAAAATAATTATTAGACTGAAAAAAATATTCTTGGTAGGATAGATATATTGTATCTCCCCAAGAGCACTTCAGTGCTAGGAGATTCTTTGGAAAGAACCAGTGTGTTCTGCCGGTAGTCTTACTCATGACTAAGAGTTATTACAGCAATGTAGTAAGGGTATACCTAGATCATAAAGGAAAAATGCAAAGGTAGAGTTTGAAGGAATCCATGTGCAGACTTTATGCTCTCTCCCTTCCACACACAGCTCACTCTTGTCTCAATCTTAGAACAAAAATGTAGAAGCATGTGTGCAAAATGTAAGCCCAGAGAAGCCTACTCAGCACCCAAACTTTTTATTGGGGTTTGGTTATGTAGACAGACTAGTACATGCCAGAATTCCAGACTCTCAAAACAAAGTCAAGTATTAATCATAAACCATATTGTTTGCTTGGTCTAGATACAGTGAACCACCTTTTTAGTCAGGGACAGCTTTATTTTACTATAGAAAATTGTTTTACCAGTCAAGTTTTCAGGCAGTAGCCAGAGGTCAAACTTAAGAAGATATTTCTTCTTTTTTTGTTTGGATTTTTTGGGTGTTTTGTTTTGTTTTAGAGAGAGAGTGCATGCAAGCAGGTGGTGGTGCAGGAGGGATTGGGGGCAGGACATCTTTCCACTAAAAGAAACAATAGAGATATTCAAAAGACAGGCTACAGGGCAAGGAGAAGACAAAAAGTTAAACAAATAAACAAAACAAGGTTAGTCCTCCTCCCTTTGCCCAGGTCTATGGATTGGTGATTTGTAGTGTGAGTTGAGGGGCACATGGTATCCAAGGTAGCTGAGCATAGCCAGGCCAATGCTAGAGTCGGCAGGGCCAGAGTGTGTCCCCAAAAGGGTGGAAATAGAAGGTGTACCCAGAACCTCAACTCCCGGTGCTCAGTGCTCAGTCTCTAACTCCCTTTACCTCTTCACCCTGATGTCTCCCTAATTTGTATTTTTCAGATTTAGCCTCTTCCCTGAACTTCAGACTCATTTATTCAACTCCCAACTCCACTTAGATGTATTGCAGTCTTCTGAAACCAAACATCCAAAGTAGAACCTCCTTCCTAAATCCACTTCTCCCAAAAACTTCTCCCTGTAATTAAATAGCACCACCTTTCCCCCAGTTTCATAGTCCAAAAGTTTGATTATCTTCCTTGATTTCTCCTTTCTCTGACATCCCTTTATATAATCCATTTAACAATTTCAAACACAGCTATGTGAGAATTATACTAGGAATTTGATCAATTCTTACCAAATCTATGGCTAATACATAAAGCCAACCCCAATCTTGTCTCCCTTGGACTACCACAGAAGACCTTTAATGGAGTTCCCAGTTTCTGTACTTGTCACACACTGCCCTGGGCCCCCAGCAGTAACTTTTCCAGGCACAGCAGCCAAAGGAATCCTCCCTCACAAGAAAATCAGATTATTATCTCAGTTCTCTGCTAAAAAATGTTCCAATGACTTACCACCAAGTTTGAATAAACTGGAAAATCTTTAGCAGGGCCTACAAGGTCCTCTATGGTCTGTCTCTGCTTACTGCTTAGACTTCCCCTTGACACAAATGCCCCTCACTGTTTAGGGGGTTTTGTTTTTTATGTGTTTGTTTTTTGGAGGAGAGGAGCAAAGGGAGAAGGAGAGAAGTAATCTTAAGCAGACTCCACACCCAAAACAGAGCCTAAAACAGGCCTCAATCTCATGACTCTGACCCTGAGCCAAAATCAAGAGTCTGATGCTTACCCTACTGAGTCACCTGGGTGCCCCAATAAGGAGCTATTTCTGAAGATAGCTAAGTCATGTTTCCCACATGAATTGTTTTCTGGAGAGAAGGACAGAAGTTTTTTAGATAAATAAGCAGAGAGAGAGACAGAATATATGTATATATATGTGTATATACATATAATATGTAAATAAAAACTATACACACATTTATATAAATATAAAGTATATCTATAATTATGTAAAACTGAGCTTCTTCAGTATATTGTATCTGTCAATAGCTCATTTTATATGCAACTTGGCTAGACCATGCTGCCCCGTTATTTGGTCAAACACCAATGTAGAAATTTCATGAAGGTATTTTTTAGGATGTGATTAACATCTAAATCAGTACAATCTGTAGTTAACTTCCATGTGAGTGGATCTCATCCATTCTGTTGAAGCTTCAAGAGAGAAGATGGAGCTCCCTGGGAGAGAAATTACTTCTGTCTGCAGCCTATCTTCAGACTCATGATTGTATCATCAACTCTTGCCTGGGCCTCCAGCCTCTGAGCCTGCCCTATAAATTTTGGACTTGCCAGTCTCTGTGATTGTGTAAACCAACACTAATAATAAATAAATCTCTCTGTTTTTCTCTGTGTGTGTTTCTCTTTCATTGTCTCTCTGTCTCTGTTTTATCTTTCTCTCTCTCAATATATATATACTATATATATTTTATATATGTATAAATTCTTAATCTTTTTTTTCTTTTTATTTTTTTAAAGATTATTTATTTATTTATTCATGAGACACACAGAGAGAGAGAGAGAGAGAGGCAGAGACACAGGCAGAGGGAGAAGCAGATTCCATGCAGGGAACCTGATGTGGGACTCGATCCCAGGTCTCTAGGATCATGCACTGGGCTGCAGGCAGCGCTAAACCACTGAGCCACCAGGGCTGTCCTTAATCTTTTTTTTTTTTTTTCTAGTTTCTTACTACTGTATTCTGTGCAGACATCATAGCTTATTTTACTAGTCCCTATAATGACCATTTGGGTATTTAAGTAGTTTTCAATTGTTTGACATATTCAAAGTGCTATAATAAATAATTATGTGCATTCTATATTTCATATTCTTGTCAGTGTATTTCAGGAGTAGATCCTAAAATGAAATTACTGGGTCATGTTTTTCCTTGATATTTACCCAGCACTTTAAAAATAATGACTTTAATGAATGCCCCATCAGCCACTTCTACTTGGGTATAACGTATCCTTTAAGGCATCCTTTGAATCTGAATAAAAAAGAGCCATTTTGTATATTTTAAATATGTCATTGTAAAGTTTAAGGGCTTAGCTGTGGAAATGGGAAAACAAGAAATCACAGGTAAATTCCATACCAAAACGAAGGGCAAAGGTTAGTTAGGGTAGAGATGTGAAGGACATGGTTTGAAATAGAAGGAACACACATAAAGAAGCAATAAAAATGTCAGTTTGAGTTCACTTGGAGGAAGGCCTGTAGGTCTGTGAAGAGATACATCACTTCCTGAGGAGAGGAGCCTAAGAAAAGTTAAGATGAGGGACAGTGTAAAACAAATGCTCTGGAAATAACAAAATTATCTTCTACTTCCAATTAAAGTGTGGATTGAAAATAATCCAATTTGTCTGTGGTCAGAGTAACTAAAATATAATTGGGTTTTCGATATCCTATGTTTTTTGTGCTAATTTATTTAGCAAGGAGTTGATTAAGAACTGTGAAAGCCAGTAATGTGCCCCCAGGTGCCCTGATGACTTCGGGAAGAGGAGACAGAATGTGAGGAACCTGAACCTTTGGGGAATTACTGGGTTCAGACAGCATGGGGAGAGATTAAGGAAGAAAATGCATGTAAACTGGCCTTTCTTGAGCCCTTGTACTGGCTAGATGTTCAAGAAGATGGGAACCTAGTTCAGGAATATTTTGTGCCTAAGGCTAAGGAAAGTGGCTGATCTGAGACTAAGTAGAAAAGTGTTTCCAGTTGCAGTACTGAGGTAGATCCAGGGATCCTGTACTTTCTAACAGACTCAAATGAAGAGTTATCCTGTCACCAACCTAAATCATGAAGTTAAAGACCAGATCTGCTTTTGTTCAGTAATAGGCATTTGATGCCTGAGAGCCTGAGACACAGAATGCATTTGATGAACGTATTTAAAAATGAATGAACAAATAATGAATCAATGTTAAAAACACACTAAAAAATATAATTATACTTCCTAATGAGAGCCCAATTGTTAGGTCGCTCATAGACTTGACACACACTAGGATCCCAATAAACATCCTATGGATGCATATTTACCCACACCTCCCTCTTCTTCCTAGGACCTAATTCTTCCAGAATTAATCCTTTGGATTAATTCAGTCTGAATTCAGTTAATTCAGTCTGTTTTTAGCCTCCCTCTTCTTCCTAGGACCTAATTCTTCCAGAATTAATCCTTTGGATTAATTCAGTCTGAATTCAGTTAATTCAGTCTGTTTTTAACCCTTTTATTTTTTATTTTATTTTTGTAGTTGTTGTTGTTTGTTTGTTTGTTTTTGTTTTCAACACTGGAAGCATTTGGGGGCACAGTTTTTCCTTCTTTGGCTCCCACTTTTTTTTTTTTTTTTTCTAGTTGCTTTCAAGAACCAATAGAGTCCTTTGGCTTTGGGGCTTCATTTGCTAATCAGTAAGAGAATTGGAGAAACAAAATAACAAAGGCAGGCTGTTGGAAATGTTCAGCTTTTTAGAGTTTTTCCAGTCTTGGTTCCTGTATTCTTTTTGTTCCTTTTCTCAGATTGTATCTGCTATGGCTGAATGTTTGAGTCCTCCCAGAATTCATACATTGAAGACCCAGTGCCCAATATGATGGTATTTGGAAATGAGGCCTCTAGGAAGTTGTTAGCATTAAATGAGATCCTGTGGGTGTTGACCTCATGATGGAATTAATGCCCTTATATAAAGAGAAAAGAGACTTCTTTGCACTCAGGGCCTTATGGTGCCTTATGTGTGTTAGGGTTTGTTGTGGTTTGTTTTTGTTTTTATTTAGTTGTTGTTGTTGTTGCGGTGGTGGTGGTGGTGTTTTTTTGCCACCCTCCTTTCTATCACAGGATGTTTACACATGTTGTTCCTTTTTATATTGAAATTCTTTCCATGTTCTCTTGAGCTAGTTAACTCAAGACTTCACTGCTTGCTTCTTGGGGATGAAGAAGTGATTTAATGTGAATCAGAATTTTATGTATTAAAGCAACAATGATCATTATAGCACTATTTTAGAGTGAAAAATTGAAAACATAAATATGCACTAATATTGGGATAATTAAAGAAGTTACAGGATAACCAATGTTGGAATATTATACATGCATTCAAAACATACTTAAAAATTCAATAAACTTGTAATATGCGTATAAAATGAAATTAAAAATAATACACAATTATATGGAATGAATTAAGTGAAATTCTAATTCTCTTAAAATCAAATAGGTGTGTTTGTGCATGTATTAGTGCATATATGCACACAGAAAAAAGCCTACACTATGTTCATAAATATGTAAACAGTAATGTCATGGAGGTGAAATTATAATTGATTTCCTTGATTTCTTATTTCCACATTTGATTTTCTATATTTTGCACATCCACTATGGTATTATTATGATCTTTTTTTTTTTTAAGACTTGTTTATCTATTTTATTGAGGAAGAGCCAGAGAGAGAGGGTGAGAGAGTCTTCAGCAGATGCCGCACTGAGCACAGAGCCCAACAGAAGTGCTTGAGGCAGGGGTCCATCTCAGGACCCTGAGATCATGACCTGAACTAAAATCAAGAGTGGCACACTTAACCAACTGAGTCACTCAGGTGTCCCAACATTGTTATAGTCTTTATAAGCATTCATCTTTGAAGCTATTTTATAAAATATAAAGTTTTACAGTTACTTATAAGTGAGTTTTAAAAGATGAGTGGCACAGGTGTTGTGCAGGGCAGGAATGGCAAGACAATGTCCCTGTAACTTCTTTGCACTGGTGCAAGATAGATTTTGGACTATACATGGAAGGCTGGGTAAGTGTGAATGTCATGTCACAGGTATGGTTTTTCTATTGATCTCTACCCTATCCATTCTGATAGTAACATCAAAGAACCTTCTTCTGGAACATGCTGAGCATGGAAAACGATGGCCATTTTAGAACAGACAAATAAAAAGAAAACTAGAGATGACTGGTTCCCTTCTGCTTTGGGCCAAATTCAGCATTTGCTTTTCTTAGCCCTATGATATCCCACAAACCGTGACCGTATCAGAGACAAAATTTATCTTCTGAAGCTGGATAAAAAAGCAGGAAATGTGTTATGTTCTGTGAAGGCAATGGCAGATTTTGTAAAGTTAGAGAAAAGAGAGAAGAAGAAGGAGAAAGAGAGAGAGAAGGGAAGAAAAAGGAGAGAGAGAGAGACAGAATATGAATCTTCTTTTATCACCCTCATGCCTTATGACCAAAATAAATCACAAAATCTTTTGGAGAGCCATACAAATATCTGAACAGACAATGACAGTTTAAAAAAAAATCCAGACATTTAATAAGCATTCGGCAGGGAGTTAGCCAAGGTGAATCCTCATCAGGGACAACTGAGCAGCCATTTTCACAGTTAGTGAAATGTGGGTTTGAATTCTGGACTCTACTTATACTGTGTAAATTTAGACAAGTTACTGAGATGTAATTCTCATATCCCCATTTCTACATGAAACTTACCTTGAATGGTTGTTTATATATTAGAAATGCTGCATGTGATATAACTGATAGACAAATTGCTTGCCTTAATCCAAACTTGACTGTTTAATGTTTAGGATGGGATTTTGCTGGAAATAGGAAACCTCAATTATTTTGGGCCTCATCAAGTATTATAACTTCCAATCCATGAGCATCAGCAATTACCAAGAGCTGCTTTGGATTTATGAAAGAGTTTGGGTTCTTCAGTTTCTAGTGTTGTCTGAAAGACATTACAGCTGGCTCAGTTCTCTAGTTTTTGAAAACCCATTGTTCGGTTAAGCTGGAAAGTGATGGAAACACTGTGACTTTCTCTCCTTTCCACCCCTTCTTTCCCCATCACCCATCTCTACCACTCACAGTACCTTCAAAAGGAGGGCCATTTGGCATCATGACCAAAGGTTACTTTGAGGAATATCAAAAGAAATGTTCCAACCAAAGTTATTGCTGTCTTTTTGTAAATATCATATTGAGAACCATGTCTGCAAAAACCCATGAGATTTTCTTTATTCTCTCTGGTCTCAGTACTAGGAGTAGTCATGCTCCAATCAACAGGTTTGTTTATTTCAGAGACATGTTAATATACATGATTTCCCATTTTTTTCCTTTCCTTGCTATTATAAAACACAGGGCAACAGCTCAGATAGAGTAGTAGACATTTGCTACATATTTTGTATCTTTATCTCTATGTCATGCTCATCTAACTTTTCCTTTTGCTTTAACTTCTTTCTTAATTTCAATTTCACCTTTTCTCTGCACCTTTTTTTGTAAGCTACCCTAAAGGATTTTTTGGGGAAATACAGTGAAGAAAGAGGAAAGAAAGGCTGGGAGGGCAGAAATAAGAGGGAAGAAAGCAAACAAAGAAGGAAAGCATGAGATATTTTAATATATGATCTGTGCCTATCTGAATTATATTTCTGGCAGAGCTACAATGACAAAATTTTGATTTCAACAGATCAAGAACTGGAGATAGATGTTCGAAAAAGACATAGAATAAATATTTGTGGAACACAGGGTCATTGTCTTGGAAATGATTGCCAACAAGGCTATTCATCTTTCCTAAAGGGAGTAAATAGTGCATCTAAAACCAGAGCTTGAACATTTCAATAGTTAACTGTTGAGAGCTTTCTGTATTCACAAAAGCAAATCTTAGTATTGTAGTCTGTTGTGGTATCAGAGATTGTGAGTATCTCAGCCTTTTCTTCAATTTTCAACAGGTATAGAGGACAGGGACTTAGGATGTTTTGATCGTCTGCAGGGCCTTTTGCTATTCTTAAAACCTGCTAAGGTTCTGAAGCTCTAAAAGGGAGGGGGGGTGGAGGCCAGTACATAAGCAGGCAAATAAAAGATACTAGATCAAAAAATCTGTTTAAAGACAGTACATACAGCAGCCCCAGGTTATTTCAAATATTTATAATTCTCTACATATTTAATCTTTAAGAGTTCTTGAGATGCTATGTTCAGAATGTGATACTAACATCCATGGCTCAATGCTGATACTGTCAAAGTCATTGAAGACATAGAGAAGGTGAGAGATGAAGGAAATATACGAAAGTGACAAAATAATCAAAACTCCTAAAGCAGTCCATGTGACTAGATTCATAGAATGAGAGAATTGAAGGGGACCTTGGAAATCCCATCTCTTTCTTTCACGAGGAGAACATTCCACCATAGGAAGATTTTCCAGAATGTCCATACTATTTAGAACTGAATATCTTTAGATAGAACCTTTGTGTTTTTATATGAGATGAAAAAACAGTGGCTTGCCAAAATCATGGAATATTAACTTGAATGAAATGTCGCAATCATAACATAGGTTGGATTGGGGCATACCTTTATCCTTCAATAGGGAAGATACTAGCTATATTAATTAATAAATCAAGCTGTCAACCAGCACATATTTATTATGGGTTTATCTTGGTGCCATAGTAGAAGGAACAAGGATCAAGGGAAGAGAAGCACTTGATAAGGATACCATCCCTGGCTTTCAGAGAGCTTCCATTTTAATTGGGGAGACAGGAAGAAATCACAGAAAAATGTACCAAATGATTCATGATTGACCAACAGTGTGTAATTTGTAAGGGCTGTGACAATGACACTCATTCTCATGCTGCAGTTCACCTTATCCAACCCTAATTCACTGAAGATAAAACTCCTCTAAAAAGCTCTCTGGGTAATCATCTAGCTCTGCTTAATTTGTTGAATGACAACTCATTTTTTATAAGTGCAGCTTGTTCCATTTTATAACATTCCAAGTTGTAAAAAGCATCCCCTTTATATTGATCCCAGACTCCCTTCTATTTCCTGTGTATATAATCACAGAGGAGAACTTCATTTCTCCATCTATGCAGCAGTCCTTTGGATATTTTAAGACACCTATCATGGCTTTTTTCCATCCTGACTGTGAATTCCTTCAATCATTCTCCATACAACATGGATCCAGGTCCCTCCACCACTTGAGTGCTCCACAGAACCTAACCCAACACTGCAGGTGTAGCCTCCTGGCTCAGAAAGGAGTGAGGTGATTGCCCTTTGTTCTAAAAAGTTGTTTCTGGGGATCCCTGGGTGGCGCAGCGGTTTGGCGCCTGCCTTTGGCCCAGGGCGCGATCCTGGAGACCTGGGATCGAATCCCAAGTCGGGCTCCCGGTGCATGGAGCCTGCTTCTCCCTCTGCCTGTGTCTCTGCCTCTCTCTCTCTCACTGTGTGCCTATCATAAATAAAAAAAAAATTAAAAAAAAATAAAAATAAAAATAAAAAGTTGTTTCTATTTCTGTTCTTGTTGCCTAAGACTACATTAGTATTTTGGCAACCACATCACATAGTTGACCCATACTGAGCTCAAAGTCAATTAAAACTCTTTTGTCTTTTTCACATGTGTTATTGATAAATTCCCTTCCCCCCACCAACTATTCATGTGTACAGTTGTTGGCAATTTTTATTTTTAAATTTATATTTGTGCCTGTTAAATTTCATCATGTTTTGTTCAGTCCATTAGTGCAGCTTTTAGAACTTTATTATTATTATTAATCATTATTATTATTATTATTCCTTTTTAACTCTCCTTTCCACTTCTGTGTCATGCACATGTTGATTTAGCCATATGTGTTCTTTTCCAAGTTAAGAAAAAAACAAAACAAAACAAAACCCTGTTGCTTAGGGGTAGGCCAATGTCATGACTAAAGAATGATGTTCTGGCAAGGTAAAACCCATCCATTAGTTATCATTCTTTGGTCGCATCATTGCAAAGGTAGCCTTGGACATGAGCATCCTGAGATTGAACAGCAGTGATCAGAAAGGAGATACTCCTTGGAATGTCAATAATATTGGAATCAATATTTGTTCCAATATTATTGGAATGTCATGGACATGATTTATCTATTTACTTAAGAGAGGGTCTTCCAGTGGTAATTTATAATAAGGTTCAGTTTAGCATAATTAATATTTGAGACCATATTTTCTATAACTTTTAATAGGAATGTTTAACAAATACTCAGGTAGTTTGGGCTACTGTACCAAGTGCCATGGACTTAGTGGCTTACCAACAACAGATATTTACTTCTCACAGTTCTAGAGGCCAGCAGTCTTGAGATCAGGGTGCTAGAATGATCATTCGGGGTGAAAACTCTCTTTGGCTTGCAGATAATTGACTTCGCATTGTATCATCATATGGCAGAAAGAGAGAGAGCTAGCCCTCTGACATCCTCTAAAAGGGCATTTATCCCATTCATGAGGGCTCTATCCTCATGACCTCCCAGAGGCCCCACTTCCAAATACTATCACACTGAGGAGTAGGTTTCCACATATGAAGTTTGGGAGGACACAAACATTCAGTCCACAACAGATGCCTAATAAAATACTGATATATTACATCTGGTTCAGGATAGCTCTGATCTATAATCCAGCAATTCTATCAAAGGTAGGTAGAGAGTGGTATGATAGTGAGTTTACATTATTGATTTTTTAATGGAATTTGTGTCCTAAAACAAACCCATTTAATCTCTCTAAACTTTAACTTTCCCATCTGCTAAGTGGGCCTAAAATAATCTACTTTGCAGTGAAGATCAACATTTCAAATAATAGCCACCTGGCCCATCATAGTAACTTGGCTAATGGTAATTCCTACAAAAGAAAAAATGGCAAAAAAAAAAAAAAATTAATTAAATTGAAATGGAGAAGTCAAAGTTCATTATTATGTCAAACCTGGAAGACCAGAAGAATGGATGAAAAATTATATAAGAAAAGCATTTTCAAAGGCACTTTCCTATAGCCAAATTGTCATCAGCCATTGATGTATAAACAATAAGCTTCTCAAAATGATATTTACCTGGTCCACACTGGCCTCCTTTTGGACAACACTTCATCAGCTGTAATTGTATATTACTTGTGTCAACCAAGGAGACTGTAAAGCAATGAGAAATATTTATTTGGGGTCTTAGGGATTATGATTCCAGAAACACAGAGTTGACCTAAACTGAAAGCATTCTCTGAACTGCCAGCTGAGTGCAGGCTTCTAAAGGCAAAACCCACAAGATTACATAACTTGTTTTGAAAGAATTATTAGTGCTGACAGAATTAAACTATCCAATACCCAATTGCCTATGTAGCTAACATGTTACATCATCTCTGTTTCAGTTCAAAGTGGGATGTGTCCCAAAGGTGGTCAAGGTGCAATCAACAAAATTCAAGAATTCACAGTGTTTGAAAAATTGAAACAAAAGACATGGATAGGCCTTGCTTCCTCAATATCTTCCCGGATCTTCTTCTGAATGACTCTCTTAGCAATGTTCACTTCACTTTGGAATCTTCTCTCATACTTGTATGTACTTAAAAGAGGTATCCATGGATTTCTTTAAGGATATTCTGAATTTGGGGCACCTACATGGCTTAGTCAATTGGGCATCCAAATCTTGATTTCAGTTCAGGTCATGATCTCGGGGTCAGGAGATTGAGCCTCAGGTCAGGCTCCATGCTTGGTGTGGAGCCTCTACCTCTCCCTCTGCCCCTCCCCTCCTTTAAAAAATATGCTGAATTTGAGCTCTCCACTCATCTGCACTAACCTTCACACCCTCATTTCAAATCAGCGAGGCCTGACTGTGTTTGAAGAATTCCACGTTCTTTTCCTTTATTTTGTACACTAGAGGAAGGGAGGGTGTTCATTCAGGCCCTGCTGGTCCCAGGGAGGAAAGGACAAGGTGATAAGGTGAAAGGATCTTAGATGGTTCTCCAATAGTAATTTTTTATCAGCTCTTTTAGTATTCTGAGATCTGAGTGATAAAAGATGAGTTCTGTGTGGGCAGTGGCCCTTGCTGCCTTCCTAGTGATTAATAATCTGTTGTAGATTAATATTTTAAAAGTGTACCCAGGAATAATTCGTAGGATGAGATGGTGTTTCTTTCCTTCCTGCCATGTCCCCCTAAATATGCCAGGTGGAGCTCTGTTGTGTGGATGAGGGAAAAAAGAAAGTGCATCCTTGTATATTAGGGTCGAGTTGGTGTCCAAGCATTGGCATTATTCCTGACACAGTGATTTCATCTGGCATTTTTCTGCACTGAGCAGGAATAAGGCTACATACATCCTTAACACTCAGGCTCCACCCTTTCTTTATCATCACCTACGCTCTACTGAGTTTAAAATGAAATTAAGAAACACTACACCAATAGCCCCAGTATTGCATTTTAAGCAGTTGGCACTCTTTATGTGCTGCTGAAATGTTCATGCTAATGTGTTAACAAAATCGCATACATTACTGCAGATTTCCTGTCCCTTTAAAGTCTTGTGGTCTGCGCAGTCGCCTTGATGCCTGGCTCGCCTGCCTGGAGGAGGAAAGGTCCCTAAGTGTGCTGCTGCCTTCCTGCCCCAGAATCCTTCATCTGGCCTGGAGTCAGGATTTGCCAGGTGGGAGTTGCTGACTGGTAAGCTCATCGGGAGAGTGTGGATTGTAGGGCAGCACAGATGTCAGGACGGGTAGCATTCACTCAGAATCGTGTCTGAAAGTAATGGGCTTGGGCTTGGGCTTGGGGGTGGGGGTGAGGGTGGGGGAAGCAGCAGGGAGTGGGGTGAGTCCATTCCTAGAAGGATCTGGCTGTCTCCTCTTTGTGGTGATTGAGGAATCACTGCTATGACAAATGTGGCACAGCTTGGGGACCAAGATGGGGCCATGGCTCTGCCTCCTTTCAGCTGGTTCCCTGTGCCGTCCCTGTAAGCAACAGCCACTGAAGAGAAAACCCATTAGCAGGCTTCCCTTGGAGCGCTGGGGGCAGCAGCAGCCCCATTATCCAAATTTCTCATTCGCCCCATGCCAGTGCTCAGTGAGGCAGCCAAATGGAGCTGCCCACTTCGCTGTACCCACTCATTTGACTTATTAGTAAGATGGTAATTATGCTGAGAGGAATGAAGGGCAATGAGGGGGAGGTGACAGAAGCAATTTGTTGGTGATGGGATGACAGCCCAGGAACCTCCAAATCTGTGCCTAGGAGAGAGGGATGAGAGGAGAAGGAAGATAGATGGCAATGCGCAATCACAAGTGAACATCTCGTGTACCTTTTTAGAAACTTGCTTATAGAGAATGACCTCTATAATCAGCCCACCTACCCACATGTCCTTATGAAACAGCTACCCACATCCCCTAAATGGGCTCCTTTTAGTAAGAAAAGTGTATTGCTTATGGGTGTTTTTTGTAGACAGTTATAGCTCCCTACTCCTTTTAACTAGCTTAGTGATGTCTCTTTCTAGAGAGTTAAAGTTCAGTTTGTACTAAATTTAGACAAGCTAATATGAAGTCTTGCCCAGCAGCTGGGCCAGGTATGCAAAATGAGGAGCTTCCTTTATGCATTCACCAAGTATCTGTTGAAGACCAACTATGTACTGAATACTGTTCCAGATGCTGGGGATGCAGCAATGAATCAAATAGATGCATCTCATTGTTTACATTCCTACACAGCTTATGTGTGTGTGTTGCTTAGGGGGGAGGGGTGCAGAACATACATCAACAAATAAATAAATAATTTTAGATACCACAAAATGTGATGGTGACTTGGGATAGGTTTTTTTTTTTTTTAAAGATCTCTTTATTTATTCACGAGAGACACACACAGAGAGGCAGAGATGTAGACAGAAGGAGAAGCAGGCTCCATGCAGGGAGCCTGATGTGGGACTCGATCCCAGGCCTCCAGGATCATGACCTGAGCCAAAGGCAGATGCTCAACCACTGAGCCACCCAGGTGCCCCAGGATGGGGGGCATTTTAGATTGTGTGATGAGGGAGTGGCTCTGTGGGTAAGGTAGTATTTTTGCTAAGAACAAAAATTTATTAGGCAGAGATCTGGAGGGTGAGGGTGGGGATAGTACACCTGAAGGAAGGCAAAGGGACATAAAAGACCCTAAGGTGGAAATGAAGTGGGCATTCTGAGCAACAGCAACAAGACAAGAGGGGCTAGAAGGAGTGCCAGCAGAAGAGGCGGTCAAGAATGATGTAGGAGGGGCAGGCGGGGATGCAATCACTGGCCATGATGAGCTGTTTAAACTTTATTCCAAGAAAATGGGGAATTACTGAAGAACTTTTATCAAAAGGTTGACATGATGAAGTTCATATTTTTGAAACATCTCTCTCATGCTGAATGGAGAATCAGTTAGAGAGGCAAGAAAGAAAATAGGAAAACCTGGGGGCCATCCTGCCAAACAACAGACATAAAAAGGCTGGCACTTAGGGGTGTCTGTGTGGCTCAGTTGGTTAAGCATCTGACTCTTGGTTTCAGCTCAGGTGGTGATCTTAGAGTCACAAGATCGAGCCCCGTGTTGGGCTCTGTGCTTAGTGTGGAGTCTGGTTAAGTTTGTCTCTCCTTATCTCCTACTCTCTCTGTCTCTCAAATAAATAAATCTTTTAAAAAATTGCTAACATTCAAAGGAAACAAATGGATTTTTGGCCACCAAGAAAAGAGATACTGGCATTGCCAGCTACTGTATGCACCTATGTCACATTGGCCATTGGCCAGACATTCTGACAATGCTATTTCACTTGTTGCCTGTTAACACTACTGGGAACTCACATTTTGCAGATGGAAACTCAGAGATTTAAAGTGACTTGCCCATTGTCCCACCTGATTGTAGGTGGTAGAAACAGAATTTGAACTTGGGAGTCATATCTGAATTCCAAGTTGTCCCCACTACACCACACTTCCTCTTACTCGGGAGACACTCGTTGCCCAGCATCAGAATGGATCTGAAGTACAGGACTCCAGTGTTAGTTACTGATCTGTCCCTCAAACTTACAATAGTGCCTGGCAAATAGTATGCGTTCAGAAAAATGATGAAATGAATGGTGATAAAGCACTAACGACCTTGCTGAGTATTAATTCAGACTGCCCTGACTCTTATGCCCGCAGTAAAGGTTGGTCTTGCAAGCCAGATTGTGTCTGATGGGGAGATTAAGTAGTAGCAGGTACCCAGGAGGAGGGATACAGAGATGGGGAAGTAGGGAGGGTCAGTATGATTAGAGAAAGTTAGTATTATTAGGGAGATGACTTGCCTAGGGTCGCATCAGAGAGTAAATCAAAACTCTGCTTACTCTCTAGCCTATGAGGCTATGAGTCCTGGGAAGGAATCAAAGGACCTAAGTATGAATCCCAGAGGTGATTATCAGTAGGCCTCAGTGTCCTCACTGAAAAAGGGAAATGAGATCATCCATCCCTTGGTCGTGTAGTAAGGAATACATGAAATAATGAATGGTGAAATGCCTAAAATCAAGCACTGGCCAAATATAAGTTCTTTTTTTTTTTTTTCCAAATATAAGTTCTGATGAATATCAGCTCTCTGTTTTATCAGTATATTCTCTGATCATATCCTATTAAATTTGAATATTAGTATGTTACTCATGCAGAAGTATTGGATTCCTTAATCTGCTAAAAATATATGTGTCACTAAGAAATAGATCTTGGGCAGTTTCTTTGAAAAATATGCTATTCATCAATCCACAGAAACTCATGCATGCACTTATTAATTCAACCAATATTTTTTAGACTCTAAAAATACATGATAATTTATATTTTAGCCAACTTCTGGGGACTCAGAGAATAACACTGAGGGTTCCAAGAGGCATATATCCACAGGGCTCTTCTATGTCTTGAAGTATAATATGAAAGAGAAAAAATATATTTGAGTGGCAAGGGAGGATAGTCAAAAGTAGTCCAGGAATATGGAAACTTCTCATCTGCTGGTGGTTAATTTCCTAGCTCGCAGTGATCACTGTCCAAAGTCTAAAGGCCAGTACCTTATTTTTTTATGATTCCCAGATAGTTCTCAAGGTGTCAGAGATAATGGTCAGGTGGCCCTGCTGCAGATGAATGCTGGTACCTGGTTCAAAGTGACCTCGTTGCTCTTTTAAGTATGTGACTATCTCCTTGATTTGACTATAAATTCTGTAGTAAAGGGACCAGATCTCCCTCATATGTTTATTCCTAACTATGGTTATTACAGTTAAAGCTCTGCTGATGTGGCCTAAATGTCAACGAGGGATGCCTTCTTATACCTAAGGATCTAGGAGGCTGACTTGAGACCTTTGTTTATGGATTCTGTGGAATGGATTCAAATCCATTCCATGATTTTTTTTAATTTCTGAAAAGCTTATATTAGATCCTACTTGCTCTCTTACCTGTGACCTCTTCGATACATGATATTGGTTTAGAAAAGAAATGTCGGGCAGCCAGGGTGGCTCAGTGGTTTAGTGCCGCCTGGGCCCAGGGTATGATCCTGGAGACCCAGGATCGAGTCCCATGTCAAGCTCCCTGTATGGAGCCTGCTTCTCCCTCTGCCTGTGTCTCTGCTTCTCTCTCTCTCTCTTTGTGTCTCTCATGAATAAATAAATAAAATCTTTAAAAAAAAAAAGTAAAAAAAGAAATGTCATGCCTTGGTAACTTTCCCAAAAGAAGATCAAACTCACCATAAAAATACACAAGACTGCAGAAGACTTTGTAAAGGAGCTGAAGGGCAAGTCGAGACAAGTAGGGGCATGGAGGGACCATAGTTCCCCAAAGCTAAGTGCAAACAAACAACCGTGTATGACTTGGTCTTTTCCTCTGAGAGTCTCTCCATTCTGGCTGATACTTGGAGCTCCTCTCTTGACCCTTTGTTCTTGAAGTCCCTTGTCCTCCATCCACTGACCCTTCCACTTCTTCCTCTCCATTCTCTACTCTTCCTCACCCTTGTCAGGGTGACAAATACACTTGTTCTCCATATTGTACTTAAAGTAGCTTTGTCTGATTCTTTGAGGCTCTTGCAGTGGTTTGTATACTAAGTGTTTAGACAAGATATTATTCCAATCAAAGACAGTTTATTGTCCTAGCAGAAATCCAGGCATTTGCTGTTAAAGTCCTTGTTGGACTTCAATCAAATTGGGCTCTTATAGGAGTTGTTCTAACCACTGTCTCTATCTGCATATCTTGCATTTCTGCCTCTGTATGTTCCAGCCAGAATGAATTCACTGACACTTCTATGTCTTTGCATGTTCTAGTTCCAAAGCCTGGAAAGGTCAACATCCACTTCCATGGATTAATCCCACTTAATATTTAAATCAGATTAGAAGAAGGCTCCTTCAAGAAGAGGTCTCTCTTAGTGGGTAATGGCACTCTTGCCCAAAAAAATGTGGGTACTCCAGTCACACCTCTGTTAAATTCTACAATTGACTTTATCATTCATATTTCAACAGTCTGCTTACTAGCTTCTCACTCTGGCTTCTGATCACCTGATGACAAAGGCACTTTCACCTCTGAATCCCCATCTTTCCACATCGCGTGTGGTGCATAACATGCATGAAGTGACTGCCAAATGGGTGAAAGCATACATGAGTGAAGGAATGAACCAATAAATGCTGTGGTTAATGACTATCCCTATCACTGTCTGTTATAACAATGCCTCTATTTTGAAAAGAAGTAAAAACACCACAAATGTAACATTGTCTTGTTTTTCTTTTCTATTTTTTAAATTGCCACAGCTTTGACAGCAACTGGATCATTTGGTTGCAAACACTATGATGTGTTTTGGCCCTTGAATCCTATACATTATGGCATATGAAAAAAAGTCATAATTTCAAGATGATAATTTGAATGCAAACAGATGGTATTTCAGTGGTGGTGCACAGAGATTCTTGCATCTTGCAGGTCATGTTCCCCACCACCCCCCTTGGGAAAATACTGCATTTGCCATATTTCTTTCCCCACCTCCCTATCCCCACCCCTCCAGCCATATGTTTCGTAATGAGGGCACTTAAAATATCATAGAATTGGCCTATCCTCATGATATTTAAAATGTGAGATGTGACAATATCTTAACTTCAAACACATGGCTATACACGAGAAGAAAAAAAAAGCAATGGAAAGAGTTCACACCATGTTATTTTGAGTGGAGGTCGGCAAAGAGGGAGGGGGCATCATGTTAGGGATTTCAGAAAAGAGAAAAACTGGCTGCTCTGGCATAATGCATGAAAGATGGTGTTTGACGAACATGAGATCGATGTTTTTGAGAAACAGACCATCATCGGTTGGAAAATATACATTTTAATTTATAGAAGCAAAGATCTGAGCCACCTAGAGATTTTGACTGTCTGTTCTCAAGTCTGGAGAGCAGGAGAGAGAAAGGTCACCCATCTGGTTCCCTGGGTGTGATGATTCTGCTTTGCTGGGATCATCTGCCTCTGGGTCTGCCATGGGGGGAGCTTGGCTGGATCTAGCTGTGTTGGCAGCAGGTGAAATATCAGATAGAAAGATGATAAATAATAAATGGGCCCATTTTTCATATTTGGATGGAGGGAAATGTTAATGGCATTAGGAAAAGTTTCGCTCCCTTGTTCCAAGCAGCTAGGCTTTGATTATTTCAAGATTGACCATTCAATCTCCAAAGGCCTTGGTTGGTATTTCCCTCTGCCAGAATGTGAAGAAGAGCTGATCATGGTGGAGGACCTTCATGCCTCAGTTCCTTTTAGAGGTTCGGCATTTATAGTTCCAGCTGGCTTTTGAATTCCCACTTGTCGTTGGGATGAGCTTGGTACATGTTACACACTGCCTGCTTCTGGGGGAAAAAAATCCTACTGATACTTATCATACAGGGATATGAGTACCCCCAGAGGGACATAGGGATCTGCCGTGAGTATTCAAAGCCATTGAGTTAGCATGGCACATCTTCCAGTAGTATAAATTTACACCAATAATAGAAAAGAACAAATCACTTTGTATCAGAGTAAACACAGATGTGAAACAGAAGACAAAAATTCACAATTCTAGAAATAAAGCATAAACATAAAAGTTAAAACATAAACTTTAAAAAAAAAAGCTGCCAGGCTTCCTGCAAGCCTCTTTGTCTACACCTCCAAATCCCTGGGGATCTCTTCAAGGTCTCCTTTGTCATTAGGTCCACATGGGGGACTGTGGTGGAAGGATGCATGAGAGGCACCCTCCTACCATATCAATGGCTGATCAAGGAGCATCAAAAAGGAAAGAGCTCTTCTCTTTTCATCTCATTCCCCTTTACTTATCTTTAGGACAAATATTAGGGCATGCTCCCTGTCTTCAAGGGACTGACCCTCATTTGGAATTGGAGCTTTGTAGTAGGAAGTGTGGAGACAGAGGAGTACCTCTTGGACACCTTACTAACTAGTGGTTTGAAGAACCAATGCCTGTTCCTGAGCTCAGAGGAATGAGTTCCTTTAGTGGCAAGGGACATATTCAGTGACATGAATCTCACCATTGGTCATAATCACTAATTGCAGATAGACCTAGACACCTATTTTGTAACTTAGCTATTATTCTTCAGTTGAAAATTAATTGGGGAAGAATTATTTCAGAAGGGTGATCATTGAGATGTCAGGCTCAGGACCTCACTGCAGAAATTCTGCTCCTGTTCTCTCCTCTGCAAGCTCAGTTTTCTTCATCTCCTTATCTCTGGCAATGGTAACACAGCCAACCCAATTATCCAGGCTTGAAACGTCATATTTAATTACCTTGTGTCTCCCATACACGTTTCCTCTGTTCTGGTCCCACAGCTCATCATCTGTTTTAGTTCATTAGATTCTAGGTTTGGTCCCTTCGAATTCTCTTTGCATCCATCTTCCACACTGATGTCAGAATGATTTTTCTTAATTACCATTTAATTTCTTAATTATCAATCTGATCGTGGTAATCAGTGGTTCCTCGTTGCCTACCAAATAAAACATACGCTCTTTTGCTTTGCCACAAAGGACACGATCTCTGTAATGTGTCTCCCTCTCCTTACCTCCCTCCCCGTTCCTGTACTCAGAGCAGAGAGTACTAATTTCCATCCTCTGAAATGCTTGCCCTATTTTGCCAACGTGCCTTTTTTTAAGTCTTCCTGGTGTGTCCTCTTCTACTGGTTCTACTTAACAGCATTCTGGAGGCCTTCAAAGAAGTTTTTCCTGGTAATCTCAGCCCATAATGTCCTAGTCTCTTAGGAAGTGGAATGCTTTGAATATAGTAGATGCTTAATAAATATTTGTTGGGTGAGTGATTGGATTTCCTAAGTAAGACAATAAATAGAAGCTTTTTAGATTTGTATTAATATCCCAAGCAACACAATATCACTTACAGAATGAATTGTTTGCTTTTAAATGCTGCCTGAAAGATAGATTAATTGCCCTGTGTGGGATTAAACTGCATAGCAGAGAGGTGAGGCTTCAGACACAGAGTGGGAAACTAGTTTAAACTCATAAATTAAAAATTCTAAAAAAGAAATGCTGCTTTCTGGAACAGGTATGCCTGCTTTCTATAGTCAAGTTCAAGCTCAGTTCAAATCCTAGATATCTGTCAGAAACAATGTTGTTTTCAACATGACTGTTGTGGAAGCCGATGCCGGCGTTTTTCTCCAGGTTGGAGTGAACTCTGGTTTCCATGGGGGCATCAAATCAAGTCATCCTGGAGAATAAACTGGCAGGCCGAGAGAGCTTGGTTTTCTGTACAGTAACTAGTGTTAGGGAAAGGCACTTAAAACCAAGTACAGGCTGTCTATTTCCAGTACTTGAAGAGAGCAGAAGAGGTCTGGCCTGAAGTTAAGTCACAGCTGCTGATACAACTAAATAAAAATGAATAGAAGCTATAATGCATGACTGTTGGTTGAAAGCATTTTTTTAAATAAATTAATGAAAGTCCATATTTACTCACATTCATTTTAACCTAATGTCCTATTTCTGTTCATCTAAAATACCATGAGAAATGTTGGCATTTGTCCCTAAGCCCTTCTTGACTGTGACAGTTCCTTAGACATTCCTTTGTTTCTGAAGACCTTGACAATTTTAAGGATTCATGGTTAGATATTTTGTAGAATATGTCTTTTTGGATGCAGCTGATGTTTTTGTAGGTGGGGGTTACATGTTTCGAGGAAGAAGGACCGCATCCATCTTATGTCAGGGCTATTTCCTATACATGTGACTTATCCCTGATATGTTAACCTTGACCACCTGGCTGAGGTAGGATTCCTGAACTTTTTCCACTGTAAAGTTATTCTATTTTACCAGTTTCTGTACTGTATTCACTCAAAGGAAATCACTGTGCACATTCTACACTTAGAGAATGAGGGAGTAATTTTATTTTATTTCCTTGAAGGTGGAGTAGCCACCGAATTCTTTGAAATTCTTCCACATTAAAAAAAAAACAAAAAACAAAAAGAAATTCTTCCACATGGAAGATTTGTCTATTCACTTTATTTAATCATATATCTATTTATTCAATCATTTATTTATATCAATGTAGACTTGTACGTTTATTTTGTATTGTGGGATGGAAAATGGCATTAGAAACCAATATCTAGGTGCTAAGTGCTTGTCACTATGAGGCTGTCGTTGCTTCTAGGCTTTCTGGTTGTTAAAGCAAGGAAATCTAGGTGTGTGTATTCACCTGTATATATGTATCTACCTGCAAATATTTCTATATATGACCATATTTATCTGTGAGCTAGATATGAATTCATATGGGTGTCTCCAATTGTGACATATTCCCAAATGGGTCACTCCAGGCTCATCTCCTTATTTATCTATAACCTACCACTCTCTAATAGTGAGAAACATGCTTCCTACCATTTGACATTCATTGTTTAAATTGATTAATGTCAATATATATCTTTAATGCTTTTAGAAATATTAATCTATATTTCCATGAGATACATTTTTATCAATTAGAGTGAATTGCTATGGGCATATCCTTTTGTTTTTAGTCTTATAGACTCCACTCATTTCTAAAGTGACTTAGGTCAACACGTTTTCCTGAACTTTTCAGAGAGGTTGTTTCATATATGTGTAATAGTCATATTATGTTGTCACTATCTGCTTTCCATGCTTGGATCCCCCAACGCTCCTCCATACCCTTTTATTTTTGCATGCATTAATATTCACTCTTCGTGCTGCATTCCTTGCTACTACTGATCTATTTACCATCCTTGTAGTTTAGCTTTTACCCATGTCATATAATTGCAATCATAAAATACGTAACCTTTTCAGATTGGCTTCCTTCACTTAGTAACATACATTTAAAGTTCAACCTTGTTTTTGTTCATCTGTGTATTCCTGGGTTGAAAGCTCCTGCCTTCATATTATTGAACAATATTCCATTCTATGATTTACCACAATTTAATTATCCATTTTTAAAAATTTACTTATTTGAGAGAGAGAGTGCGAGTGTGTAAGTGGAAGGAGAGGGGCAGAGGGAGAGGGCGAGTGGATTCCCAAGCAGACTCCCCACTGAACATGAGGCCCCACTAGGGGCTCCATCCCAGGAACTTGAGATCATGACATGAGCTGAGAAACTGAGAGTTGGATGCTCAACCCACTGAGCCACACAGGTACCCCTGAAGGACATTTTGATTACTTACAGCTTTTGGTCGTTATGAATAAGACTTCGATAAACATTTTTGTACAGTTTTATGAATATAAGTTTTCAAATCAATTGATCAAATACCTGTGTTCACAATTGCTGGATTGTATTGTAATACCATGCTTTAGCTTTATGAGAAAAGTGCCAAACTGTCTTCCAAGTAACTGTATATTTTGCATTCCAACAACAATGATTTAAGAGTTCCTGTTGCTCTGTATTCTCACCAGTAGTTGGTATTCTAATTGAATTATAGCCATTCTATTAGGTAAGAAGTGGAATCTTATTGTTTTTGTGTTTCCTCGGTGACAATGTTGAGCAGTTTTTCATATGTTTATTTGCCTTCTGCACCTTTTCTTTGCTGAGGTATCCAGTCAAATCTTTTGCTTATTTTTTAATTGGAATGCTTTCTTTTCTTATGATTAAGTTTTAGGAGGTTTTAGGGGATTTTTTGGGGGGGGTGTATGTTCGATATAAGTCCTTTATCAGATAGGTCTTTTGCAAATATTTTCTCCCAGCCTGTGCCTGTCTTTCCCCGCCAGTTTTATTGAGCTATAATTGACATATACCATTGTGTAAGTTTAAGGTGTACAGCATAATGGTTTGACATATATATTGTAAAATTATTGTTGTAGTAAGTTTAGTTAGCATCTGTCAACTAATGTAGATAAAATAAAGAAAGGAAAAAAATTTCCTTGTGATGAGAGCTCTTAGGATTTACTCTTAACAACTTCTGCATATACCATATAGCAATGTTAACTGTAGCCACCATGCTGTATATTAACTCCTCAGTATTTACTTATAACTAGAAATTTGTACCTTTGATCTCCTTCCTTCAATTCCCCCTCCCCCCAACTCCCACCTCTGGAAACCACATATCTGATCTCTTTCTATGAGTTGATTTTTGTATGTGTGGTTTTGGTTTTATTTGTTTTAGATTTTCTATATGAATGAGACCATACCATATTTGTATGGTATCAAATCATTTCTCTGATTTATTTCACTTAGCTAATGCCCTCAAGATCTGTTGAAAATTTTTGTCACAAATGGCAGGATTCTATTCTATTTTATGACTGAATAATACTAAACTATAAATATATATTACAACTTCTTTATCCATTCCTCTGTCCGTAGGCGCTTAGATTGTTTCCATGTCTTGGAGATTGTAAAAAACTCCACTATGAACATGAGAATGCAGGTATCTTTTCCAGTTAGTGTTTTCATTTACTTTGGATATATTCCCAGAAGTGAGATTGTTGGATCTCTAGGTATTCCTACGTTTAATTTTTTGAGGATCCTCCATATTGTTTCCCATAGTGGCAATACCAGTTCACAGTCACACTGACAGTGCACACAGTTCCCCTCTTATCCACATCCTCATCAGCCTTTGTTACCTCTTGTCTTTTCATAGATGGGTACCTGCCTTTTCTGTTCCTTCACAGTGTCTCAGAGTAGTTTACAATTTCAGTAAGGTCCACCTTAGTGCTCTCATGAGTTGTGTTATTTATCTTGTATTTGAAAATGTAGCATGAAACATCATGTCTATTTTCTCCTATATTTTCTTTGTATAAAATTTTTACTATTTTTTTTGCATCTTACATTTCAGTCAATGATCTATTCTGAATTATTTTTTTAAGTTGTAAGGTTTATATCTGGATTCTGGATTTCTTGTTTTGTTTTGTTTACATATGAACACCCAATTGTTCTAGGACCTGTTATTGAAAATATTTTGCACACCTGGAATAAATCCCATGTCATCATGGTGCATAGTTCTTTCAGACATTGTTGGATTTGGCTTGCTAATATTTTTTGAGGATATTTGTATCTATGTTTATGAAAGATATATCTACAGGTTTTTTTCCTCCTAATATCTTTAATTGGTTTTGGTATTAGAGTAATGCTGTCTTAGTAGAATGAGTTAGGAATTTTTTTCTCTGATTTTATTTGTTGAAAGTAATCATGAAGAATTGTATTACTTCTCCCCGAAATGTTGGTACAATGTCTATCAGACTAGTATTTATGATATGTTTTTCATTTATGATATTGGTAATTTGTGTCTCTTTTCTTTCTTCATTGTTTAACCCAAACTGATGTTATCAATTTTATTGATATTTTTTGAAAAATATCTTTAGTTTCATTGATTTTCTCTATTGTTTTCCTATTTTCAATTTCATTGATAACTGCTATAATTTTTCTTCTTTCTTTATTTCCTGCTTGTATTAGTATTAAATTTTTCTTCTCTTTATAGTTTCCTAAAGAAGCAGATTAGATTTTGTTACTGATTTTATATCTTCCTTTTTTTTCTAATGCATGCATTTGATACTACAAATTCCTCTGTAAGCACTACTTTTGATGCATCTCACCAATATTGATAACTGGATTTTAGTTTTCATTCAGTTAAATATATTCTAATTTTTTGAGACTCTTTTTTTGATCCATTCATTATTTAGAAGTGCATTGTCTAATTTCCAAATATTTGATAATTTTCTGGCTTGTTTTCTGTTAACTGATTTGTAGTTTAATTCATTGTGGTCTGAGAACATATTTTACATGATTTCTATTCTTTTGCATTTGTCATGTTGTGCCTTATGGTCCAGAATGTGGTTTATTTTGGTGAATGTTCTAGGTGAGCTTAAAAGAATGTATATTCTGGTTTTGTTGGATGGACTGTTCTATAAATGACACTTAGATCAAGTTAATTGATAGTGCTGTTCAGATCATCTTTATCTTTGCTGATTTTCTTCCTGGTTAATATATCAATTACTGGCAGAACTGTGTTGAAGTCTCTAACTATAAAAAGTGAATTTATCTAATTGTCAGTTTTATCAGTTTTTGTCTCATGTATTTATAAGTTCTGTTGTTAGGTGCATGTATTTTCAACATTATTATGACTTCTTGGAGAATTGACTCCTTTTTCATTATACAGTGTCCTCTATTTATCCCTAGTAACCTTCCTTGTTCTAGAGTTAGCTTTGTCTGAAATTAATACAGCTACTTGTTCACATGGTACACGTTTTCTCATTCCTTTACTTCTAACTTATATAGCTCCTTGTTTTTAATGTGGGTTATTGGTAGTCAACATAGAGTTGTGTTTCAATTTTATTCATTCTGACAAATTTTGGCCTTTAAATTGGAGTATTTATGCTATTCACACTTAAGGTGATTATTGATATACTTGTTTTTGACTGTTTTCTATTTGTGCCTTTGTCCTTGTTTTCTTTTTTCTCTCTCTTTTTATGATTTATCTGTTTTTTAAATTTTTTTTAAAGATCCTGTTTATTCATCATGAGAGACAGAGAGAGAGAGAGAGAGAGAGAAAGAGAAAGAGAAAGAGAGAGGCAGAGACACAGGCAGAGGGAGAAGCAGTCTCTATGCAGGGAGACCGATGTGGGACCAGATCCCAGGACTCCAGGATCACGCCCTGGGCGGAAGGCAGTTGCCAAACCACTGAGCCATCCAGGGATCCCCTATAGGGTTTTAAATGAGCACTTTATGTGATTCCAGTGAATCTTCTTACTTAGCATATCAATTGTCTTAACATTTTAAAAACTTAGTAGTTACTCCAGAGTTTGCAGAGTACATTTACAACTAATATAAGTCTCCTTTAGATGGCATCTTGTATTGCTTCAGGTGTACTGCAGGTACTTTAGAACATGTTATTCTCAAATCCACCCTTTATTCCTTGCAACACTGCTGTTATTCACTTCCATTATCCATAAATTATATACTCTACTCACCCAATATATTACTATCATTATTACTTTAAACATTAATCTTTTAGATTAATTGCAAATAATAAAAATAAAAGTTTTTTCTTTCATCCCTTCCTTCTATTATGTTCTTCCTTTCTTTATGGAGATTCAAGTTCTTGACCTATATCATGGTCTCTCTGACTAAAAACTTCCTTTTAACACTTCTTGCTGAGAAAGTCTACTCATGAAGAATTTGATCAATTTTTACTTGAGTAAAACCATTTCTTCTTCCTTTTCAATACTATTTTTACTGCATATTAAATATCATAAACCTAGGTGTGCATATATTTATCCTACTTAGTATTTTCTGAGCCTCTTGGATCTTTGGTTTGGTACATTTTATTAATTCTGGAAAGTTCTCAGCTATTATTACTCTAAAACTCCATTCTCTCTGTTTGCCTTCTTGTATTCCAGTTACACATATGTTACATCTATAGAAATTTTTCTGGAGTTCTTGAAATGTCTGTTTTTGTCTTCATTCGTTTTATTTGCATCTCAGTTTGAGGAGCTACTATTCACTAATATTAAGCTCTGATTCTTTTCTTAGTCATTTCTAATCTACTGATGAGATCTTCAAAGGTATTTTTCATTTCTGACAATGTTTCTGATTTAGAGAATTTTCTTTCGATTCCTTTTTTTTTGCATTCCTATTTTTCTCTCTGTTACCTATTTGTTCTTTCATAATATCTACTTTTAATTTCCATTAGAACCTTTAAAATTTTAATCATAGTCATCTAAAATTCCTTGGCTGATAAATTTAATGTTGTTTTATATCTGAGTCTAGTTCTGGTGATTGATTTGTCTCTCTAGGCTGTATTGCTGCCTTTAGGTATAGATTATGATTTTTTGTTAAAAGCTAGTCATATTGTATCAGATAAGTGAGATAAGTCTTTAATGTGAGGATTTTTATTAAATTGGTTATAAGAAGGGCTGTGTTTAATATTTGCTATTACTGTAGGTAAAAGAGTTTCAATTCCTATGGTATCCTTGTTTTTATTTCCTGTAGACTTTGGGTTCCCCTCAGTACTTCTCCTTAAAGTCTGTGTTTTGCACTTGTTTCAGCTATAATCCACTGTGTTTACAATGTAACCCTTTTGTGGTAGTGGTCAGTGGTAGTGGTAGTGGTAGTGGTCAGTGTGGGTGTGTGGGTGGAGGGGAAGCATTGTGTAATCTTCCTGTTAAGTCACAGTCATTTAGTGGGTTTATGTCTCAGGGCTGTGTTCTCCACAATTGTCTCTTTAGTGGCGTAGCTTTCTGTTTTGTTTTGTTTTGTTTTGTTTTGTTTTTCCCCCAGATCTCAAATTCCTTCCTTAGATGCAATATTCTCAATCCATTTCCTTGAAACTCTGACTCCTATTGAAAATGTTTTCCTCTTAAGTGAGACAGGAACACTGAAGGGGACAGGAATAGAAGGAATTATCTTCCTGGTATAAGTCTTTGGCAAAGACTTCCCCTGGGGAATGGGATTTTTGCTATATAAAATTCTGAGTATATTTCACAATGTTTACTCTTCCCATTTCCCTGCAGAACGAGGAAAGGATCTTTCTCAAAACTCCACACAAGAACTGGGTTGGGCATCTGGAGATAAGGTCCATGAATATATGGGAGCGCTCCCTTTAAGAAAATGGTCTTTAGGAGTTTCTCACTCTCATGCTTGTCCATACCCACTCTCCTGCAGTTCATCAAATTTGCTACTTAAGTATCTCTGTTGGGAGTCCCCATGATGACCTCAGGTTCAATAATTTAGCAGAAGTACTCATAAGACTTAGCATGTAATCATACAGGTATGATTTACTGTAGACAAGTGATACAAAGCAAAATTATCAAAAGGAAAAGATGTTTGGCTGAAGTCTGGAAGAAACCAGGCACAAGCTTCTCAGAGTACTCTCCCAGAGAAGGCACACAGGCTGTTCTTAATTCCTACACAATGAATGTCACAATGCATAATAAATATTACATCTAGGGGAAGCTCATTAGAGACTCTATGCCAAAAGTTTGTATTGGGGTCACCCTCTGCCTAGCACATATCAAAGTTTCAGTCTCCCAGAAGGGAAACAGTGTCAGCATAAACCAAGTGGTTTATACCAACAGTTTAAGCACAGTGGGCAGGCTCTGAAAGTGTGAAAACCCTTATAAAATGAAAGTTCCCAGCCACCAATGTTGAAGGCAGGTCTTTCTAAGGCTAGCAATATTAGGCCAGCTGTATTAACTGTTCTGCACATTATTCCTACCAGTTTGTGATTCCAATGGCTTCTGTTTCAAGCAAGGAGATTTCAGTGGCTCTGTCTCTCTGGGTTTGGCTGTCTCCCAAGATTTCAGGGTAGTAGTTTATCCTATAACCTCAGTTCTCTGAGAGGTCTAAGAAAAGTCATTGCTTTTCAGTTTTTCCAGCTTTTTCTTATTGGAAGTATGGGAATGACGAGTTCCAAGCTCTTTATATGTCAGAGCTGAAACTAGAAGTCTCAGGGAGCAATTTTCATATCATAAGCTCTCCTTGAGAAATGTTCTTACAATAAATCTAGTGTTGTAGTTAACAACAGGCAGGTCTTTCTCTTCTCCCTGGGGGTGGGGTGGGGGTGGGGAACTAAACAAAAAAAGAAAAAATGTAGAAAAGAACATCTAGAGAATGTGTGTGTGTGTGTGTGTGTGTGTGTGTGTGTGTGTGTGTGGTGTAATTCTTAAATAATTCTCACTGTCTACATCCTAAAACTTTATGGGGGAATTTCTATAGGATATTTGTTTCAAGTGCACTCAAAATCAACTAAATAAAAGTTGGGGAAGTAGGGCTCAGGCATCGCTGTTTTTTTTTTTAATTCTCTCACATTTAATAAATGTAAAATCAGCTTAAAAACAATAGTTGATAGAAAAGAATCAAGGGAGCCAAATCTTATTAAAGAAGGGAAAACAACTTCTCATAAATGAAATCACTGGCCTAAAACTGATCTTTCTCTCAGCTCAGGTTAGGCTGGAAAGTAGGAAGGCCTGTCAGTTCAGGCAGGAGAGGGTATGCTGGCAATATGCTTCCCACAAGATCACCTTGTTTGGTGCAGAAGGACAAATATCAAGCATGGGTCACAAATAATAGTGCTGATGTTCATCAAAGAAGAAAGGTAAGATCACCTGAGATCGTAAACTGGGAAAGCTGGAGGAAAGATGGTACCTGAGATGTAGCAACAAGCAGCAGATGAAAAACAGGGCAATAAATATAAGCAGTCTTGAGATGGCATTAATAAACTCCTTAGAGAGAAAGGAGCTTAAGTATATAACAGATTTCTATAATTAATGCATACATTGTGAGCAGATTATTGTGAGCATGTGTGTAGACAAGTAAAGTATATTGTACAATCTTACTTTCAGAAGATAACCTTAAGGAAACAACATTTCACATACATATACAGGAATGTTCATTGTATGTTCTCTTGCAGTTTCTCTTAATACAGGTGGAGTGTGCTTTAAGCCTGCAGATGTGATTTGCTTTGAACAATGTTGATAGACAGACTTAATGTCAACAAGGGTTTGGGATGTGCTAGCAAAGTAGAGCTTGCCTCTGCTATTGCAATGGAAATTGCATGCCCACATCAGCCTAACAGTTCAAGAAAGATGGTACTCATGTGGAGAATATTCTGAATCACAGAGGTGCCATGGCCAACCAGCAGATGTATGAATATAAAGATTTTTATTTTAAGCCACTGAATTCTGTTGTGGTTTGTTACCCATCATTACTTTAACAATAGCTGACTGATATAACAGCATAATCCACAAATAAAAAAATTCAGAAATAAATCTACTACTCAACAGTAGTATTGTTTAAGTAAACTATGGTATACTCACACAATGGACATGGGGCTATTGAAAACAATATTACTGAAGAATATTCATTATAATGGAAAATGCTCATAATATACTTGCTAAGTGAATATATGATTATAAAATATTGTGCATGAAATGATTTTTGGGGTAGAAAATATGTATAAATTTCTATCTGTATGTTATGTATACATTTATACATAAATTTAAATTTTTCTACAAGAAAGATTAAAAAGGTTAGGACCAAAATATTAAAAGTGGTTATTTCAGAATGTTGGAATAATAGGTTTTTTTAAACCTTTGTACTTTTCTGTTTTCCAAATTTTAGAATTGTAAGTAGGGGAACAGGAGAGATTTAAAGTAACTAAATATTCCACACAGAAAGCTGTAGATTTCTCTCTCAGTATTTCAGACTTTGAGTTCATTCCTCTGCATGCTAATACCGATTAGAAACATCTGAGAGAGTGTCTGCACATCTCAGTATTTGTAAACTCTAAATGAATGAACATTTGAGCAAGAATGAACAGTTTATTGGTGTCAATAAGTGTTTTCATCAGCATGGTGTGTCATTTGTAATTTGTATCAACCCCTCTTTCTTAATTCAGGGTGGAACTTTGTGCAAAACAGAATTGTTGACACAATAGGCACTGAGTGTCTATTGGTGAGTGTGTGAAAGAGTGTCTGAATGGCTGAGTCAATGTTGGAATGAATATCAGACGGGTCAGAGATTATTAAACACAACAATGGTTCTCATTCAATCCCACTTGTCAGCAAAGGGACCAGGTGGGAGGCTGGCCCAGCTGCAAAGGGAGTTGAATCCACATTCCAAAATATAAGGGATGGTTCTACACAATGTACCACATGAGTGTCACCATGATATTGCTTCTGTTCATAAACAACTAGTCTACCTTAAAAATGGGTTAAGCCCTGTGTTGTGGTAATGTGTTAACATGGATAAACGAATAATACATTGCCATGATCCTCAAAATTTTTATGCCACCAAATAACAAGTGTCTTCAGAATAGTGGCTGCCTTCTTTTAAAACATGTATGAGCACGAACAGATTTGGGGAAAAGATTTGGAACTGGGTAAATATTATATGTCATGTAAAATAAACCAAATAACCCAAGAACTGATGCCAAAATCTTCCCATCTCCCCTGGGGTTTGCCCACATTCTTCCCAGAAGTGATGTGAGTTTGAGCTGCATTGGTAGTTTGACCCAGGACATCAAGACAATCATGATCTTAGGAACTTTTCCTGGTAATGACAACGTTAGCTAATGCAACAAAAGAAACTATTTCAATGCAGTAGGGATTGGTAGTAAGTGAGGCTGGTAGATTATTTTGTATACATTTGAATTCCAATCCATAGCTCAGCTGTGCCTTGGGAAAGCTCCACCCTATCTGAGGTTACCTGTGTGACATGCTGTGGCCAGTGCTGAATAAGGTAAAACTGGAAGAGTACTAGTCATAAGTACAAACTGAGGGAACACACTCATCACTTCTGGCTTCGATGAAGTCAGTTAATTTATGTGAGTTCTTCTCTGAGAATGCGAATAACAGTACCTAGTTACTGTGAAGATAAACAAAGTTAGTCATATAAAGTGCCTGGCGTGGATGCCTGTTACATGTCAAACACTCCATAAATATTAGTGTCTTCCAGGCTTTTTTCTCCTTTAGTCTTAACTTTCCCTTTCTCTACTCTCTGCCCCCCCCCCCCCTTATTTCTTCCATGTAATGTAGGAGGAATTACAGACTCAGAGCAGATGTCTGGTAAGGGAGACTCACCTGTCAGGTGATAGGGATCACCTGCATCAGAGCAAGAGGAGTGGGACTTGAAGAAATGCTAACCTAAGTGGGCTAAGATGCTCAGGTGGTTCAGTGAACAAACTAAGCTTACATATAATTTCATTTTATTATCAGCCTCAGAGACTTCCCATCCTTGCAGCCACAGACCATTAGGCAATATACAAAATGCATGGATTGGTCAAAATTGCAAGATTTTTCGAGCATTTTTAGACTCAGGATATCAATCCATGGGTCCTCTTGCTTTAGAATGGCAAAATTTCAGAAAGCTTTATTATACAAGTTTTATCCAATATTAGAGTAACTTCTCCAGTTTTTTCTGAATTTGATGCTTTCCTACTGTCTAAATGATCCAATCATTCCATGATACATTAAAGAGTCCACAAAAGGGACCTCCCTTGCTTTCTTTTCTGTGTGTCATCTTCTTTAACATTCCATTATCAATAGCGTCACCAACTACTGAATTGCAGAATATTTGGTGTGAATGCTGTGTGTTTTATGTGTTCGAACATCTTCCCCATGACTCATGATATGCATTCAGTATTTCAAACTACGTAGGTTTTTCCAGAAATGTGGCATAAAATCCTGTATACAAGAAATGTGAAAGAATACACACTCGCATACACACACGAATGGAGACATTCACTGTTGAAAAAAGGTGATAATTTCTACAGATCCCCGCTTAGAATCCACAGTGACAAGGTGGAAATAAACAAATTATAAAACCTCTTCTTAGTATTTCACTCCAATTCCATTAAATCTGTTATATCAATAAAGTATTTCCCCATATACAATTATGAAGGAGATCCAATTATCCCTGTTCAGATATGACAGGCAAAGCTTCAAGAAGTTGAATATCTTTCCCAAGGAAATTCATTCAGGACTCAGCAGACCTAGCCTTTGTTTGGATATGGGCAGACAGCAGTCTTATAGCATACACACACACAATTACAAACAAATTCACTTGGGTGAAACTATAATTTCTTATGAAACAGTGTCTACATGTCACTGATTCTATTAAGTCAGCCTCCAAATCAATCCATTTTGTTAAAAAACAAGCCATGAAATTGACTGAACCTTTCACTTTTCCACTGGTCTGATGACTGTATACATAAGCACACATACCTATAAACACAACCCTGTGTGGTCTCATGTATAACTAACAGGAAGCATAAACAGAGGCAAGCAAGAGAATTAAAAAGAAAATTGAAGACAACCTCGAGAAATGAGTTAGGAAAGGGAGCATAGAGGAATGGCAGAGGACGCAGCATGGCGGGCATCCGGAATTGAGGGATGCTAAGGAAGAACATTAGAGTGGGTCACAGGAAGTTCTTAGTACGAGGCCAAGGACTATTTTAAGTTCATTATTCATTTTTAACTCTCCCCTAGACTGGTGAAGTGGGTACTATTGCTATTATCCCATTTGTAAAAATGAGGAAACTGAGGTACAAATGGGCTCAAAACTTTTCTGAGCTCATGAGATCATGAGATGAAAGGGAGCTGTGATCTCAGGCAGCACAGTGTGTAAGCCCTAACTCCCATGAGTCCAGTGGTGGGAAAGGAACCCAGAGTGGTGCATAGTAGATGCAGGACAACAAGGCAGGGCTGTGAATGAGAGTAGTGTTTACTATAAAGCACCTGGTAGGTGCCCATTACCTATTTCACATGTACTTAGGACTCGGGTAGTACTCAGTGGGGGGGCAGGGGTAGATGTGTATGGAAGATAGGCCCACCATAAAATAAAGGAGAATGGGCAGGTTGGGAAAGAAGAAAGAAAAAGAAATTAGTAATTCAAAGAATAAAAGCCTTGAGTTTCACTGAAAAGCAGTTAGTCCCATGTGGGCAGAGCCAGTAGTCTCTCCTGTGCCCATCCTCAGGTGTGTCCACCAACTCTACAGGCAAGCCCCCACACAAAGGTACATAAGTGTGGTGGATCCATGCTGGGGGCTGATTGTATCTGTGAAGAATGGAGCACAATATCCAACAAAAGATCGACCTTCCATAAATATTAGTCCTTTACTTAGTGTGATCGATACTTAGTACATACAAAGTCCCTGCTGGAGTTAGATAGTGGTGACACCAAAACAGGGGCAGGACACCTCAGGCTTTGGCATCAGGCAATTCAGAGTTAGAATCCCAGGCCTACCACTTACCATTCCTTGAAAATTTGGCAAGTTTCTTCATTATCTTCATTACATTTCCCTTTTCTCTGAAATGTGTCTGGTAGATATTGACACGGTACCTGTGACATCATGATGGTTCAAAACTCTTAGTTGAAGATATATTGTAATCATTACCCAAATATGAATGCACAGCCCTTGCAGTGGATGGAGCTAACCCTGTCACAGGGACGAGAAACACATAAGCCATCTCATGGAGTGAGATGGATGCCCCGGTGAACACAGGTGTGAGCTTTGGAGGCAAGATGCTTCTAATGCCTACCTGTGCATTAGAAGCTCTGTCTTCATTATCAGGAGATGCACTTAGGGATAACAATGTTGAGGTGAAAACTCAGTCACCCCAGCAGAACCTGCAGGAAGATAGAAAGATTCCACTGCAGAAGCACCTGGGTGGCTCAGTAGTTGAGCATCTGCCTTCGGCTCAAGTCGTGATCCTGGGGTCCTGGGATCGAGTCCCACACTGGGCTCTCTGTGGGGAGCCTGCTTCTCCCTCTGCTTGTGTCTCTGCCTCTCTCTCTCTCTCACTGTCTCTCATGAATAAATAAATAAAATCTTAAAAAAAAAAGAATGACTCCATTACAGAGTTCAAACTCGACTCTTAAAAATATCCAAGAAAATGATGAGGTTGTATTGTATGTTTAAATATAAATTTCATCCAAAGCCTGGGAAATATTTCTGCAGTTCTAAATTCAGGCTGCATACTCAAAAACAAACCTTTGTCAAACCAAGAACTCCCTTACAAAGCAGTTCCTCACATTATTTGGCATTCATTTGTCACACAGTAATTATCCTATTAATCCGAGTTAAATCCTTATCTTCGACTCTTCATCCAAAGTGTGCATATTACAATTACTGGATATCTAAAAGGAAGGTGATTTTAGAAACATGCCTTATCATGAGAGCAGACATTGTGTTTTTTGGCAGCAAGGAAGAAATATAATTTTAACATATATAGGAACTAAGTTGCATGAGTGTATCTAAGAGATGTGATAAATTATAGGTTTTCAAAGATCTTCAAAGCTCTTATAGTGATCTTTAGGAAGATTCTAAAAAGGAAAGCTGATTCAGTTACTGGGTGGATCAGATACTTCTGGCACCTCATTCCAGAAGCTTCTATTTAATTAACTAAAGACACCTTTAAAAGACCTTCATTTAATACAAGATCCTGTGGCTTAGATCCAAAGGGCAACAGCAGTGAGATCCTTGTTCAGAACTTTACAGAGGCCACCGAAGAGCCCCGTGTGGCTGCTTTGTAAAAATGGGCTGGAGAGCCTGGTAAGACAACATAGTTTGGAGCTCCACTGCAGGAGATTCCATTCAGAGGGTCTGGAGTGTCTGTAGATTTTATAAAGCACTGCAGGTGAGTCTCTGAGCTTAGGTTGAAAATCACTGCCAAAAGTCAACTGCTCATCTTGCCTGATGATGAGAATCATCTGGGCTGTTAGTTAAAGATGCAGATTTCCAGGCCACACCCCAGATTCACTGTATCTGAATCTCTGAGTCCAAAGCCCAGATACTGCACTTTAACTGCTCACAGACCATTTTCAGCTTCTGGCCTCATTCGAACTTATGCACAAATGCTTCAATGTGTGTAAATCAATTTTCTAACTTTATCAGTCAGTTCACACCTGGAGACAGTTCTGAGTTTTAATTCAGCTCCTTGACCCACTAGACTTGTGACTCTGGACAATTTCTTAACCACACAAAGTCTCAGGTGACTCATCTGTGAAATAATCACAGTTTATTACAAAGATCAAAAGGGAGCAATTCTAAAATCCCTAGTAAACTGGCAGATAGTGGGTACTGAATATTCATTTCTCTCACCATGACTTACTCACCTCCCAATATGAATATAAACTCAAAATTAGAAGAGGTCTAAAATACAGCATTCAGATTGAGGAATTATGATCAAAATAAAAATAAGGTCGCATTTCACTTTTGCTAAAAAAATGAGAAATACCGATAATGCCAATTTCAGATGAGGTTGTAGTAAAAGCGATTCATTATACATTGCTACAGGCAATGTAAATTGGCAGGGTCCTTTGAAGATTTGATATACTTTTAAAATTATAAAAATGCTCAGATTTTTTTTACTTGGCCATTTCCTGTAGAAATTGTTCCCAAAGATGAAAAACACCATTTTCATAAAAATGTTCATTTCAGCATTATTCAAAATAGCCAAGAATTTTTAAACAGACTGAATGTCCAACAAAATATTTAAGACAAGGTACATTTCTTTATATGTAGTGTTGAAGCGACTAAAAGTAATAATTAAGATTACAGTGAAATAAGGAAAAACATCTCCACTGTGATATAAGTGAGAAAAAAACAGTATAAAATTATATATATTCTATGATTACAAGTATAAAATATTTATGTACAGAATATATGGAAAATGAATAATTAAGTTGCTATGGGATTGAGAACTTATGATTTTCTTCTTTTTATATAATACTGCTGTTGTTACAGTACTGTTGTATGTTCCATGACTATTTTAAAATATTGTCTATACTTTCTATTCTTTACAAGAAAAAGATGGCTCATAGGCTTTGTTACATCTTCAGAGGGTCCTGGTATAAAAATACTTTGGTTATCTCAAATTTGTATTAGAGGGCCACCCTGGTTAGTCACCAGCCCCTAAGCAGAAAATGATTAGGATCCAGTGACAGGAAACAAAAAAGGGCAGGGTAACAAGGGGCATGCTATCATGGATGCAGAAAAATGAGCTAAGTCCGGAACAGATGTGCAAACATAGGAAGGGAAGAGGAACACAGTGGTAGGGGCTCAGAAGTGAGAACACTTTTTACAGGTTTGTTAGTTCATGCAGTATGGAGAGATTAATTGGGCACCAGAGTCCAAAATCAGCGGAAGTACATTTTCATATATATATTTATATATATAAATAAATAAAAAACTCTTATATATATATATATAAGAGTCTGAGTCAAGAGCTGACCAGAACATAGCTGGGCTACCCCAGAGAAGAAGAAATTGATTCTCTTTTCCTGGGCTCATTCTTTCCTCCCTATTCCTGATATGCTCCAAGACTGTGTCTGATTTTGTGGGCATGGTTTTGATGCCATTAAGTAGTTGCTATGTTAGTTTGCTCGGGCCGCCATAACAGCATGCCACAGAGAGAATGGCTTAAACAACAGAAACTTTTCCCATGGTTCTGGAGGCCAGGAGTCCAAGATCAAAGTGTCCATAGGGCTGGTTCTCCTCATACCTCTCTTCTTGTTTTGTAGCTGGGTCTCCTCCCTGTGTCTTCATATGGTCTTCCTTCTGTCTGTACCTATCTCTAAATTTTCTCTTCCTAAAGTAATACCAGTCATATTGGATGAAGGCCTGCCCCCATGACTTCACTGTAACAATCACTTCTTTCTGGATTTCCAAGTACGGTCACATTCTGAGGTCCTAGGGATTAGGACTTCAACATATACATTTTTGGGGGCTATAATTCAGCCCATTACAGTTGCCATGCTTTAGCTCAGAATGTGAAAGCCAGGTGACAAGTCATGTCACACAATATAGAGATGAACAGAGAGACTCTGGGTTGGGAGGAATCATGGACATTACTGATCTAATTTCTCATTGCACAGGGTAAGTAAGGTGTGGGTGGGTTAAGTGGACTTCCCAGGACTTACAGCCATGAGTGTAATGATCTGAGATGCCATGCAAGTCATCACTTCCTTCTTTCCTCCTTTATACCCCAAGGACTGCTCCTTGAAGAAGTTCCAGTTCGTTAGATCCCAGATGTGGGTCCCACATAGGTAGAGGCTCAGTACAGAAGGGTTCCAAGGAAGATGTCAGAGGCTCATAAGTCCCGCTTCCCTCCCCTGAGGTATAGACCTCTCAGATCCCACTGCAGGGCAAGGGAAAGAGACTCCGTCATTTCCCAGCTGAGATCTTTGGTCTCCAGGCTCCTGGTGCATGTGCATAGGAGCAGTGTCTCTCATCAGAGTGTTTCTCTTCACTTCCCCAGGAAGAAAAAAGCCTAGGGCAAAATGCCCCCTGATCCTGGGAAGCAACCAGGTAGTCAGTTTCTCTGTGCCTCCTCCTCCTTCTGAACTCATCTCCTACCCTGTCCCTCTGCTCATTGGCTCCAGCCACCCTGGCCTCCTTGCTGGTCCCTGGAACATGTCAGGCATCTTTATTCTATCCAGGGGCGTTTACAGTGTGCTGTGGTCTGAATATTTGTGTTCCCTCAAAATCCATAAGTTGAAATCTGAATGCCCCAAACTGATGGTATGAGGAAGTGGGGCCCTCATGAATGAGATCTGTGCCTTAAAGAAGAGGCTCCAGAAGTACCCCTAGCCCTTCCTCCATGTGAGACACAATGACAAGACTGAAGCCAAGAAGAGAGCACTCATCTGATCATACTGTTACCTGGATCTTGGACTTCCAGGCTCTAAAACCATGAGAACTAAATGTCTGCTCTCATAAGCTACCTAGTCTGGTATTTTGTTATAGCAGCCCAAGTGGATTAAAACACAGTGCCTCTCCCCCATCCATGGTATTTTTCCTTCAGATGTCCACGTGGAAAACTCCCTAACCTCCTTCAAGTCCTCTCACTGAGGCCTACCCTGATCAACTTATTTTATTTAATTTCTGCAGTAATTATTGCATTCCAGTACATTCTAAGGTTAATTTACCTACTAGGTTTTTGGTTACTGTCAGTTGCCTTCCACTAAAATGAACACAAAATACTATGTTTTTTTATTCATGCCAAATTTTAAGAACAAAATAGGCACTTAGAAAGTGTCTTTGTTGGATGGATGCATGGATAGATGGATGGATGGATGTCTACCAGGCCAAAGTCTGGGGCAATTAAGCACTTTTTGCTCCAATGAACTTCAATCCCTTAAGAAGTAAGGATCAAACATTGAGTGAGAAAGAGAGAGAGAGAGAGGAAGAGAAAGAGAAGGATATTGGCTAGTTTTTTATGTATTGGTTTGTAAAAGTACAAAAATTTAACGCTAATTACACAATAATGGAGGAAGGCTCTTACATTTGCTGAAAATCTATTTGTTCCAATCACTTCCACATGTTATATCACACAGCAACTCCATTTTACAGATCCAAAAACTGAAATTCAGAAAAAAAAAAAAATAGAGTGCTTGCTCAAGGTCACATAGCAAGTAAAAGGAATCAAATTAACCATCAAGCCAAGAGCAATCTAGATCTCATGTTCAAAGGTTTTCACTACACCATCACTACAGTCTTTCACTTGGTGACACACCAGGATGTTAAAACTCCCTCTTCCTTTTCTTCCTAGAGGATAGGCAGCATTTTGAGGCCAGGAAAATTAGCTCTGTGAGGATGCTAGGTAAGACATTGCCTGGTCCTATCTGAATATCAAATCAATATCCCCTCTGGCCCAGTGGGTCCCATTTTAATGTTCTAATATATATGCATGCTTATTGATTTTGGGGTGTGTCCACCAGTGCTTTTTACTAATAAGACTTAAAGTTTTGCCTTATATGATTGAGGGAATTTATAAAGTGGAGAAGATCCAAGGTTATCCTAAGAGCATCACTTAAGAGCATAACTTTTCTGTCTTTCTATGTTCTTTCTTAAGTCAGAGAAAAATGGATATAGTTACAATTAGCTGGCCCCAAATTGCTGGATAAACTATGGGAATGAGCTTTCCATGTGAATGTTCCTTATCATATAGGTCTGCTTGGCTGGTAGGCTGGTCACAGACGTGTGTGGCAGGGCTGAGACCGTGTTTTTTTTTTTTTTTAATTTAAATTCAATTAGCCAACATATAGTACATTGTTAATTTCAGACGTAGTGTTCAATAATTCATCAGTTGCATATAACACCCAGTGCTCATCACATCACGTGCGCTCCTTAACTTGTTCTGATCCTGAGCCACAAGTGTCTGCAACAGGTATGACTTGTCCATATCACACACAGAGAATGGTAAAAAGGAGTATCTTCTTTATCTAAAGTAGGTTTTAATATCTATTTTAAGTCCCCATTTTGACAGACACAAACATTTAAACTCAATAGATTTAAGAGTCATCTTATCACCTGGGTTGTGTCTCCTTTATTGTGGGGGAACAGTCATTAGATAACAAGCTTAGCTGGGGATGGCAGTAAAATAGGATCCTATCACCAGTCTCTGTAGATGGCTATTTCTCATTCTGGAAACTGGCAAGAAGACCTCTTCATGTTCACGGCCTTCTCCATCCATGTTGTCTTCACCTCTTCCTGGAATCTCAGGGAGCATCCTACTCATCCTACTGCCCCTCTGTGCTCAGGGACACCAAGAACTTTCCCTTCTCATGAGATACTCCTGGAAATCTGAAGCAACCCAGAGGCAAAGCCCAGGTCTTCTCTCCCTCAAACCAGTGGGGTACTAGGTCTCAGTCCAGAATCCAGGATACAGGGTTCCTCATGCAGGACTCGTGAACCACTAAGTCCCCCCTTTGGTCTCCTGGCTTTCTTTTCCATGGGCTTTCTACCTCATGTGGGAGAAAATTTGTCTGGCTTCTTATCTCTTTGTGATCCATCACTGATAGCCTGAGTTTTATGCCCCCAATTCTTTGTGGTTTAGGATTTTGAAGATAAAACTTTATGTTTGCCAATTCCCAAAGCATTCCCCTTCAAATTCATCTTGAAACTCAAAAGCCTAGAATTAACTCCTTTATTTTCTGAACTTGACTTTAACAACTCTAACCCGAGGCAGTAGATCTTTTGGAGTCTGTTTTGAATGGAGAAGAGCCATGAGTTTTAAAATAATTGATAGGAATGAAAACTCACTAGTCAAATAATGCTTTGCTACCTACCTTAATCAATGAGGAAAATAATGAGTGGGAAAACTCATCTAAAACCATGACAGTCAGGATCCCTGGGTGGCGCAGCGGTTTAGTGCCTGCCTTTGGCCCAGGGCACAATCCTGGAGACCCAGGATCGAATCCCACGTCGGGCTCCCGGTGCATGGAGCCTGCTTCTCCCTCTGCCTGTGTCTCTGCCTCTCTCTCTCTCTCTCTGTGTGTGACTATCATAAATAAATAAATAATTTAAATAAATAAATAAATAAATAAATAAATAAATAAATAAATAAATAAAACCATGACAATCTTACTATGAGTTGTTAGGCATAATCTCTGTTGCAGAGGACAGGGAAATAAGGAGACTATAAGGATCTTCAGATGCAGTTCAATTTTTCAACCTCTTGCTTCCTGGTAGATTTGTGTCTATCTAAGGCTGGAAACTGTTTTTATTTTCATCTTTTCTTTCCCAATCTGTCAGCTATTCTGTGCCCTAGTTCAGGGCTGCTCAAACTTAGCATGCAGGCAAGCCAACTGGAGGTCTTACAAAATGAAAATTTGGATTCAGCAGGTCTGGGATGAAGCCTGAGATTCAGTATGTCTAAGAAGCTCGCAGGGGCTGCTGGCTGGAATGGTCCACGCACCACACTTTGAGTACAAGATGATAGCTTCGTTTCACCTGCAACTTCTCTATGGGCATCCTATATCCAACCATGCAAAAGACTAGAAAAAAAAAATTTTTATATCTATGTTTTGTCCATGCTGTGTGTCCTCTGTCTAGAACTGCTCAAATTAGCATCTTGTTTAAGTCTTTGTATTCTTCAATACTCAGATCACCGGCCACCAACCCCTCCCATCATCCACCTCCTGTCCAGAGAGTTTGGATACAAAAGACGTGTCCTAATGTCCTAACTCACCAAACAGTGCTAGAATTATAGTTTATCTTCTTTTTCTTCCACATCATGACATGAGCACATTAAATCCTGGAATTCTTTCTTTCTCCTTTCTCATTGCTTAATACAATATGTGCCTTAAATCCAATAACAGCGACTCCTTGAATGATTGAATGATGAAATGAATAAAACTTAAGGTTTGCCTTGTAAGCAAAGGTGATAATGACATGAACTGTCTGCGGATATACACAGAGGGAAAAATTCCCCCAAATCTCATTTCTTGAGGAGAACAGACCAATGCGATCTGTAGGTTCCTAGACCATCATGGAAATCTGTCTTATCACTAATGGGAGGAATTAAGCACTAGGGTTATTGGTGAAAAAGCTGTATCTTGTACCTCCAGCACTCTGGGGTGAGGGCAACCACGGAAAGGCAAAGATGAGGATTTGCATGCTCCCCAAAGCTCCAGGGAGGACCTCACTGTGTAGTGCAGATCATGAGGGGAGGCCCATGGCGATTATTACCTTTTGAAGATGGTGGATTCATTTCTGCAAAAGCCAATTCCAGGTTTGTTCCCATTAATCCCCTGCTTGATGAGAACGGCGGGGTGTACTGCTAATGGTTTCTGGTTGCTTGTGGGCTGATGTGAAATGCATGTGATAATTAGCTAACTAAATTAGTTCTGTTCTCATTATTTTTTATATAAAACAGTTTTGTAGGGATAGCTTTTTTACAATGATTTCTAGTCTAATTTCTCATTATCACCATTGGAAAAAAAAAAAAGCTGATAACATTTTTTCTCCCCATTCTCTAGGGGATCTTTCCCACTCACCACTCTTGGCACCTTCCAAACCCACCCAGGTGTGACCTGTTACGTATGTTAAGCACTAAAATCATGGGGATACTTTTCTCTCTCGTCTTTTGGATCACAGCACTACTACACCACTGTTGGGTTTCCTCTTGATATTCACAGATTAGTGGAGATTTTTTTCGTGGTTCTCTGCAGATAGAAGCATGAGAAATCCAGCCCAGCTTTCCGCTACTACGAGCACTAGGAGTTTCCACCCCAACGTGTAAACATCCCAGATGTGTGATATGAACAACTCTCTGGGATTTTGCCTCTCTGTCCTCAGCCTCAGTCGCCTGGTTCTTATCCAGGAAGGGATGAGGCTCTTTGTCCTGGTGTGGCTATTAGGTTTTAGTGCCTACAGATTCCTGCATGTCCAACCTGTTCTGAAGGGCTCTCTGGCAGGTTTTTCATAATGCTTTATGTTGAGTTGTTTGAAATCGGTTGTGTTCCCATCTCCTTCCTAGAGGAGGCTTCTTAGTTTTGAACAAATCAATACTGGGCAGGCTTCTATGTGGGAAAGTTCCTAGAAAATGTTATGAATTTGATTATATTTAACCATCTGCATCTCAGCTACTTCAGCAAAATAAGACATCCTCTAGGGTTCAATTACCTAAAATGTGATAAAATGATGCCAGTGTATGGTATATCAAAATTCAGTTTTCATACTAACTGGATTACCATGGTATAATTTTCTAGATTGTCAGAGATCCTTTGACATTCCTTCCAATGACAAGTGGTGTCAAATTCCCTCTCCTTGCATTTGACCTAGTCCTAGTGAACAATTTTACCAGAAGAGGTGACTCTCAGACTGCTGAGAGCCAGACATAGGACCTCTTGGGCTGCTTACTGCCCTATCTAGAGGATGTCAGCCACCAAATAAAGACTATGACAAACCTCGTGCTTCCATGCTTTGAGGAAGCCCATGCTCACTATATGGAAGATCGCATGGAGAGAAAGAGAGATGCTCAACCAGGCTCTTGCTGATCAATCCACCTCAAGTAACACAGAAACTAAAAATGTGCCATCTTGGATGTCCAGCTCAAAAAGTTTTTCAGATGACTTTAGCCCTAGCTAAGTATTAGAAGGATTGAACAAGAACCATCCAGTTGAGTCAAGTCATCTCACAAAGCCATGAAAGATCTTAGAATTGTTTTAGACCACTAAATTTCAGATGATTTGCTCAGCAGCAATAGGTAGCTAGAATATATGAGCCAGGGCTTCAGTTTCCCCCTCTATGAAACAGGAATACTGATGCCCAGCACATGTGAATATTGAGAATATTTAAATATAAATAGAAAAATCCCTAGGGGCACCTGGGTAGCTCAGTCAATTAAGCAACTGCCTTGGGCTCAGGTCATGATGTTGGGGTCCTGTGATTAAGCCCCATGTTGGGCTCCCTGCTCAATGGGAAGTCTGCTTCTCGCTCTCCCTCTGTTATCCACTCATGCTCACACATGCACTCTTTCTTAAATAAATAAATAAAATCTTTAAATAAATACATAAATAAATGATAGGAAAATCTCTTAGCATGTGACCTGGTAAGACAAGAGTCTTAATAATGTCACTTCCCCTTCCCTCCTAGTTATAACAATCTTTATCTTTGTGATTATAAAATTTATAGGTCTATATTTGATTAATAATCTATACATTTGTGATTATAAAATTTGTAGATCTATTTTGGCTTCCTAATAAATTCATGGGTCTGAAACACTCAGAAAAGGGATGCACTGAAAATCATGCATTTATTTTGTCAGTCACTAGTTTCAATAACAACTAAATCTTAACCATCCAGAAAAACCAAAGAATGCATTATCTAGTTAAGTTTTACAGAGCTCAGTGTACATATTTTTTTAAGATTTTATTTATTTATTTGACCGAGAGAGAGAACACAAGCAGACGGAGTGGTAGGCAGAGGGAGATGGAGAAGCAGTCTTCCTGCCAGGCAGGGAGCCCGATGCAGGACTTGATCCCAGGACTCTGGGATCATGACCTTAGCTGAAGGTAGATGTTTAAACGACTGAGCTACCCAGGTGCCCCTCAGTGTACATTTTTGTAATCTTCAAAAGATTTTCTCAAGTCCTTCAAATTTGGATCTTTTTAACATCTATTATGCTTTTTTTCACGCTATCGAGGCACAGTATACTGAACATAATGTATAATTATACTGATCATGCAAGGGTTACAAAATATTGTTACAATATTTTGTTGTCATATAGTTATTATACCTCAATTTGTCCATAAGATATGCATCTCTGGTTACTATACTTCTTTTTGTTTCCCTTGTTGAGTACATTTGAATTCCCAACCATGTCTTTCTGTTAATAAGTCAGCTGTCACATCTTAGAGCTGACAATGTGATTGTTGCTGGGAAACTTTTCTGGAACTGTCTGGGCCCTTGGCCAGACTGTAGATTTCTGCCTTTAGGTATGATGCCCATCCGTGGTCGTGTCAGCTATGGCAGGTATGGGTGACATGACATAAAATGTAATGACCTATCAAGTAGGAATTCTACAGAAACAGCAAAACAATAACCTGCATGCTCTGGTAGGCACATAGTAATACTAGGCCACTCGAGGGTCAGTTGAAGTCCACTTAATATCTAATAAGCTAAAGTTGCTCCCACTGTCATTATTCTTTTCTTCCTGTCCCCATAGTAAGCCAGCCAGCAAGACTTAATTTCCTGATTTGCTGTCTGCCTTTCCTGATGGGATGGGAGCTCTTCCTGGAATCTCAAACCATTTGACTGGGCCTTGAAAGTATTTCAAACCCTTGGCAATCCCAGTCCTTTCTCTCTGGAGTCTAGACTTCATCCAATCAGCTGCTATCTGAGGACTAAATTTACATAAGAAACAGTGTCTAGAACCAAAACTCCACTATCACTGAGTATTCCCACTCCTTAGAGACTAATAAGAAAAAAGGAACAAAACCAAACCTTCTATATCAGTACAATTCAGAATGAGCCGTAGGTCATCTCCTCTGGGCAACACAGTTATTAGCCTTCCCCCAATCATCTTTATAATGATATCTAACATACAGAGAATAACTCAACATGTTCTTTCTGCAACTTAATCTTCTGAGCTACATACTACTATTACGCACGTTGCATAAAGAAATGGAGAGTAGAGAGCTTGAGAGAATTTCCCAAAGCTACAAAGTGAATGGGGAGAGCCGAGATTCAAACCCAGGCAGGCTGACAACAGAATTTGCTCCTTCTACCACCACGCTTTGTGGAGCCTCACCACGTGCTAACCCCATGCCTCACCTTCCCACCCTTCTCTCGCTCTTCCTTTCAGTTGTCAGCCTGATGCCTCATGGCCCAGGTCTTATGCATTGTCACTGTGTCTAGTCAACATTTTAGAACTTTCTTCAGATCCTATGTCTACATAATGATAGAAATTTGGAGACTCTCAATAAATTAGTAACTCTGACCCCCTTATGTTCCTCCTGTCCAGCTGTGGCTTGTTGAAAGGATTTTAATCTCTCCTACACTTTAAAGTATTGCATTCATAGGAACATACCTCAAAAATTCCACATTGCTTTCATACATTTTTCTGGTTCTGCCCTACTTTTGCAGCTTAATTCCTGAAGGGACAAGAATAAGTAATGATGAGAATTACCAGGAAACAACACTGTTTCTTCTTCTCACCCACAGATCCCTCTCATCTTTCATTTTGCTTGAAATTAAGTAGAAATGATTTAATAAATTAGAAAAGTCCATAAATATCATTTAGACATACCGATTTTATGGCTAACAATTTCTACTTAATTTTTCTTTATCTACTGTATAAAATAACAGCTCTTTGCCAAGGTCTTAATTAAACTTTAAAAGCCCAATGTCTATTTTTTGTCTTATTAATAGCGGATTTAAAATTTCCCTCACCATTTTATTTTTCACCTAGGTTCATCCTTCGCCTCAGTCAAGTAACAGGCCAGATAGCCTGTATTTCTACTCTTCATTTCTTGAGGTTGTGGGTCCCTTAGCTTCTCAGGGGATTCAAATGGATCCCCTAGAGTGTCCAGTTTGGTTTTCTGTTGCTCATATGACATTTTTAGAAACCCTGATCTGGTACGTTATTATACACATAGAAACAGAAAGATCAAAATGTAGATGGCATTAACAATATTAGTTTAGAGCTAAGGATCTTCTAATTGTGTTTTATCCCGTGATTTCCTAGAAACGACAAATAATAGGATGCTTGCGTTGGTTCTGAACTTCAGAAACCCTTATTAAGATGATTAAGAAATTCCTATGTGGGATTCCTGGGTGGCTCAATGGTTGAGTGTCTGCCTTCAGCTCAGGTTGTGATCTTGGGGTCCTGGGATTGAGTCCCACAACAGGATCCCTGCAGGAAGTCTGCTTCTCCCTCTGCCTATGTCTCTGCCTCTCTCTCTCTCTCTCTGTCTCTCATAAATAAATAAATAAAATCTTTAAAAGAAAGAAGGAAGGAAGGAAGGAAGGAAGGAAGGAGATAAGAGAGAAGAAACTAAGAAAGAAGAAGAAGAAAGAAAGACAAGAATCAGAAATCCAGCAATACCAGAAAGAACCAGACAGCAGCAAAACGCACGAAACGCCCCCCCTCCTCCCTGCCCTCATCCCCTCCCCCAAAGGAGGAAGGAAGAAAGAAAGAAAGAAAGAAATTCCTGTGTAACAGCACATTCTACCTCAAGACCACCAAGGAGATCCCAGTCAAAAGCAGATCCAGAGCCTCTTAAAACATGTTGTTTTCTTCTTTTCTCATATCCCCATTACCTAGAGACAAACAATAAATAGCAAGTACAATGAGAAACAGGGAGGTGGAGAGAGAGGACACAAGACATCATTTAAAAAACAAAACAAAAATCTTAGTTCTAAAAATGAGGGGCTCAGTTGAGGTTGTGTCAGAGAAGTCACTTCTAGGGCACAGACGGGTGAGGATATTTCTCATCAAATGCTTAAGTGGACATAGTCAGGAAAGCAATTCATTTTGAAGAGAGTATACTCTGGATTTTTAATGCTTTCATTTGGATGTAGTCTAATGGGCCAAAACCTGAACCATTAATCTCAGATGCTAGATCCTAACTAGCTTGGAACCTGTTCTTGCCCTTATACCTATGTGGTTTCTCTGTGATTTGGTCCCCCTGGCTGGAGATGGTTTTACTTAACATTAAAGATAGCTGTTTAGGGTTGGAATACATCTCCCCCACAAACTAACTCCATCCTAACTGACTTGGAAAGCATTAATATTTTTTTCTCTAGTTCCTCAACTGGAGAGGTGTATCCTGGTTCCTTTCATTTCTTCCTGTCTGATCAGCTCTATTCCATATCATTGTATAGTTCTCAGTAGAACTCTAGGTTAATTACATTTGACCATTCTATAAACCAGGACAGCCACAGACATTCCTTACTCTGACCTTTGGTGTTTCCTATGTTCTCTGTGTTTGGTCTGGATCAGCCTAAGGTAAGAAGAGTTAGAGACCTTGAGAATGGTCCTCTCCTTAAACCAATCTTCCCAGGACACATGTCCATGGGACATCTTGGAAGCAATGTGTGATGAGCTGGTGCAGAGAATAGTATAGGAAACCAGCAAGAGGGCAGAACAATCCAAGACAGAAGCTGTTTTTTTGAAGAGGGGGATTAATAGCGAGAGATTGTGCTGAACAAAGGCTATGAAAATCTACACCTGCATATGTGAAGAAGCATGGGATTTCATTCTGTAAAAGGAAAATTGGGACTCAAGGGGATATTTGCTAATAAGACATGGAATGCTAATAGATCCTTGCTCTCAAATCATACTAGGATGTCAGTATTATCCTGAAACCAGAACCAGACAAAGTTATCACAAGAAAGGAAAACTACAGATAAATATCCCTTATGAATATGAACCCCAAATCCTCAACAAATACTAGCAAAATGAATCCAGCAACATATTAAAAGGATTATATACTATGACCAAGTGATATTTACCCTAGGATTATAAGGTTGGGTTAACATAAGAAAATCAATTAAAGTAATACATTATGCTAATAATAAGGGCAAAAACTACATGATCATCTCAATAGATGGAGAAAAAGTTACTTTACAAAATTCAGTATCATTTCATGATAAAAACAGTCAACAAACTGGGAACTAAAGAAAGGCACCTCGGGCTGATAAAAGCCATCTAGGAACAACCCACAATTACATTCTCCTTATGGAGAGAAACTGGATGATTTCTATCTAAGCCTGGAAACAAAGTAAAGAAATCATGTTTCACCACTCCTATTACACATTGTACTGAAGGTTCTTGCCACAGTGATTAAACAAGAAAAAGAAAATATAAGGCATCCAGATTGCAGGGGGAAAAAAGGAAATAAAATTACCACTATTTATGGATGACTAGATCTGGTATATAAAAGTCCACAGAGGGGCACCTGGATGGCTCAGTCAGTTAAGCTCTGTATTTGGCTCAGGTTACGATCCCAGGGTCCTGGGTATGGGTCCCATGACTGGTTCCCAGCTCAGCAAGGAGTCTGCTTCTCCCTCTTCCTCTGCCCCTCCTGGCTGCTTCTGGTCTCACTCTCTTAAATAAATAAATGAATAAATAAATAAATAAATAAATAAATAAATAAATAAATAAATAAAAATCTTCTTGAAAATAATAAAATAAGTGAAAGTCTACAGAAACACAATGAGAAGTATCAAATGAGTTCAGCAAGATTACAGGATAAACTATCAATACAAATTCTTATACTTTAGTAATAAATAATTTTAAGATGAAATTTAAAAACAATTATATTTATAATAGTATCAAAAATCATAAATACTTAGGAACAAATTTAACTGAAGAAATGTAAGAAATGTAACTGAAAACTATAAAACATTGTTAAAAATTAAAGACCTAAAAGAAAGACACCCCTTGCCATAGACGCAAAGACTGAATGTTGTTAAAATGGCAATAATACCCAAACTGATCTCCAGATTGATGAATTCATATCAGTATTCCACCTGCCCTCTTTTCCTTGGAATTGACAAGCTGATCATAAAATTCATATGGAAATGTAAGGGATTTAAAATAGCCAAATCAATCTTGAAATAGAAGAACAAAATTGAAAGTTCCAATTCTCAATTTCAATATTTAACTGCAAACTAAAATAATCACACTACAAACTAATCATACTAGCCCAAGAATAAGCTGATAGATTAGTAAGTATAATTGGAATTCCAGAAATAAATATTATGTTTATGATCAATCATCTTTCAACAAGTGTGCCAAGATAATTAAATGAGGAGAATGATCTTTCCAATAAATACTGCTGAGTCAACTGGATAACCATATACAAGAGTTTTGCACCTCTTCCTCACACCATATACAAAAAATTCTCTCAAAGTGGATTGAAGACCTAAAAGTAAAAGCTAAACCTAAGAAATTCTTCAAAGAGAACATAAGGGTAAATCCCATGATTTTGAATTGGGAAAAATAGTTTCTTAGATAGAAGTTCAAAATCACAAATGACAAAAGAGAAAACAAATAAATTGGATTTCTTTCTTTCTTTCTTTCTTTCTTTTTTTTTTTTTTTTAGATTTTATTTATTTACTCATGAGAGATACAGAGAGAAAAGCAGAGACATAGGCAGAGGGAGAAGTTGGCTTCCTGTGGGGAGTCTGATACAGGACTCAACCCCAGGACCTCGGGATCATGACCTGAGCCAAAGGCAAATGCTCAACCACTGAGCCACTCCATCTTTAAAAAGAGTTAGTAAACATGTGGCTCACCTGTTGTTCCAAACACCTAAATACTTAGCTGATGTAACATCCACAGTAACCCTATGAGAGAGTTCAGACAAAATGTGATCATGCCCAAGACCACATACTAATTAATAAGTGGTGCTGGGTCTCTAGTCCAGGCAGCTCAGAGGCTGGTGAAACAACTGTTATATCACCTCCCTGCAATTTCATCTGCATCCCTTACTTCATATAATATCTATAGGCTGATGACTCCAATGTTTAATCTCCAATTCTGACTTGAAAACTATACTCAACAGTCTTTTTGACAAATAAGCTCGACATCTCAATCTTACCTATGAGTGAATGCAGCACAATCCATTAATTGTGCAAGAAACCCAGTTGTGATCTTTCGAATCTTCCCTTTCCTACCTTGGATATCTCAGAGGTACCTCAAACTCAGTATGGCCAAAGCCTATCTTATCTCCAGCCCTACCATTTTAGTTATCCATTAGGGCATAAAAAACCATTGCAATATGAGGCTAGATCAGCAATGTGTTATTTCTTACAGATGTGGGGTTAATTGAGAGGTTCCTCTTGTGGTATACTGCAGTTATTCAGTCAAGGGAGCCAGGACTCTGAAACATCTAAAACGTTCTAATGTATGCGTTTGGAAGTTAGTGCTGGCTGCTTGGTGGATTGCTTGGGTTTTCTTTCCAGTGTGGTCTTTTTATCCTCCAGTAGGTAAGACCAGCTTGCAAGCATTAGAAGGGAGAGAAAGTCAAACGTGTAGGACCTCTCGAGACACAGTCTCAGAAGTATTATAATGCCAAATCCAACATACTCTATCAGTCAAAGTAAGTTCTGAGATGAATCCAGATCCAAGGAAACAGATGCCACCTCATAAAGGTTGCATATATATGCATAATCTCATCTGCATAGCCACTGACCTGGTACAAACAACTATCATCTTTGCTTGGGATACTGAATTAAGCTTTAGTTTTGTGTCCCTCTACAAAGCAAGGGACTTGTTTTGTAGCTGGATTTATAATTCAAAATGAAAATCTGTTCTTGGCACTACCATACCTCAATCCAATACTTAAGTCATTTATCAGCATTATCATCATCATCTTCTGCATCATCCCCAAATTCTTAGCATGATCTGAAAGGCAATATAATATGGCCTCATTTTTCTTCTGTGGTTTCTTCAAGAACAGGGTCTTTGCACATGTTATTTCCTCCAGCTGGAATGCTCATTCCCACCCCCATTGAGTTGGCTAACTCCTAGCCAGGGTTCAAATTTTATCTCAAATATCACTACTTGCAGAACCTTTCCATGGCAAGGTAAACTTCTGTCATATTTTTTCATATCACCAAGAACTCATCCTTCACAACACTTAGAAGAATTGTTATTTTGCAAGTATAGTCTTACTCATTAATAACTCTTGCCCCACTTCAATGGTAAATTCTGTAGGGCAAGCCCATGCAGCTTTTTGTATCTCATATCTAGGGCAGTGTCTGGGACAAAGCAAGTATATGCAGTAACAATTCAGTTAAATGAGTGAATGCTGCACAAACAGCTGGAAGCATGCAGACTTTTGTTCCTATACTACTTCTCCACTCACTAGCAATGCAGTATTGAACAAGTAATTTACTCCCCCGGCCTGGGATTCCTTATCTGAAAAAAAAAAAAAAAAAAAAAAAGAAACCATAATGATATGCCTAATCACTAAGTTTTTCTGTAAGAACTAAAAGAGATAATATAATTAAAGTGGCTCTAGCTAGCATAGTGCCTGGAATACGGTAAATGTTCGCTGTTCTGGCAACATGTAGTTTAAGTGCTTTGTCATATAACAAAAGTCTAGGGAAGAGTGTGATTTGCCCAACATCACACAGCTCCAGTAGTGCCTGAATTGTACTGTTCGTGTTTTAGAGTTTTTGTTACCTCGTTGCTTGTCTGAGTGACATGCTCAAATTTCTATTTTGATAAGACTAGTCTGGCAGCAGTGTATGGTATATATGTGCATGTGCCTGTGTATGTGTGTGTGTGTGTGTGTGTGTGTGTGTGTTGGGCACAGTCACCTTTCCTTTCTCAAACCACACCTCCAACAACCCTTTCCTCTATTAATGATCTCTGATGTCCACAGTCTTCTAACACAACAATGCCCTCATAGGAATACAATGCAATTCAATTCACACTATGCAATTCAAATACCTTCATTTGTAAAGTGGGAGGTCATTCTAATTCTAAGTTTATTGTGTTGCTCCTCAAATCAAGTCTGAGGATGTGCCAGGATTTGCTTTTGCACATTATAAAATGGTACCTATGTGTTCTTCTACCCAGAGAGTCAAGCCTGATTGTGGCTCAGAAATGCCTTTGGGTTCAAGCTCTTTGGTGAAAGGCATTGCTTCTGCACCGGCACTTGTGTGCAGTTGTGTAGTCACCTGTTTGTTTCTCTCCCTTCACAGCAAGGGCTTCTGAACTCAGGTTTGTTTTACAGGGATATGAAATAATCAGAAAGCAACAAGAGAGAAGTCCATGGGGGCCTCTGAGGCTGGGAAGCTGGGAGTCTATAATTCACAGTTCCTAGTCCCTGGGACAACAGAGCTGCCAGCCTGACAGCCAGGGGAGGGGGCTTTTTTCAGGCTTGTTCTCCAAGGGGCATGCATCACCTTCCACCTTCTACTTCTGTCCTCTACCTGTAAAAGGAGGGAGAAGACTATCTGGTCTGAGTTGCAGCAGAGGTTTTGAAAAGCTTTTCCATCCAGTGCTAATAGCTGCCCACAATCACAGATATCCATCCTGGAATCTTCTTAACTGAGCAAAGCCAGAGAGCCAATTCTAATTCCTTTGTCCACATAGAATTTTCTCTCTTAGCTCAATTTTTTTTTTCCCTCTTATTCTATTTTTAAAGGGGAAGAAGCATTGTTGCCTAATTAAATCAAGGGCCAGTGTTATGGACTGAATGTGTCCCCTCAAATATGCATACTGAAGCCCTTGCCTCCATTGTGAAGGTACTTGGAGACAAATGGTATTTGTGAGGTAATTAGGGTTCAATGGGGTCATGAAAGTGGAGTCTCATAATGAGATTGCTACCCTAATCAGAAGAGACACTGTAGAGATAGAGATTTCTCTGCCCACATGCACAGAAGAAAGGCAACTTGAGGACACACAAAATGGTGCTGCCTACAAAGAGAAGAGGCATCAGAACAAAACCTACCTTGCTGACACCTTGATCTTGGATTTGCAGCCTCCCTAACTGTGAGATGTAAAATTGTAATGTTAAAGCCACCCAGCCTGTGGTATTTTTTTAAATACTTTTTAAGAATTTAAGAATCTTTTTTTAGGATTTATTTTTCATTTTTTATTTATTCATGATAGACATAGAGAAAGAGAGAGGCAGAGACACAGGCAGAGGGAGAAGCAGGCTCCATGCCAGGAGCCCGATGCGGGACTTGATCCCGGGACTCCAAGATCGTGCCCTGGGCCAAGGCAGGTGCTAAACCGCTGAGCCACCCAGGGATCCCCAGCCTGTGGTATTTTGTTATGGAAGTCCATGCTAACTAACATAAGTAGAGGCCACCATCTAATAAAAAAAAAAATGATATAAAAAATGTCACTTTTGTGACCTCAGAGGAAGCCATGGCTACTTGGTGAGTCAGGTGAAATGTCCTTTCATTTATCACCTGCAGAGGGTATTAGGCCCAGAGGGACAGATTTCCTTTAGTTAGCACTTCACTCAGTGAGGTTCTGCCCTGATTTTAAGCTTCTCTTGATTCAAAGCCCCCCTTGGACTTCTTAATAACATCAGCAAGGGCCAGTACAGTGTGGCATTGATTTTTATCATTTTTAACCTACCGTCAGTGCTAACTTTTGTTATTATTAATACTGGTCTCCGGGGTGCTAACTTTTGGTATTATTAATATTGGTCTCCAGGTCTGTGAGATCATCTTGAGAATAGAAGCTTGTGGCACAAGGACAAATGGACTGAATACTTTCTTAGTTCCTTGCACTTCTTAAGTCCATCCTTAGACTCAGCTTTCCAAGAGTGTGGGGCCAAATGGAGCTGTAATACCCCTAGCACATATTTCCAGAGGTGTTAAGGAATTCCCTTCTTTCCTTAGACCTGGGACTTTGAGGAAAATTTCACAGCTAAAAGTTGCCCAGCTGAAAGAATTAAAGGTCCATGTCAAGACTTAACAGTCACGCAGCTCAGTGAGTCGTGTAACTCAGCCCCAGTCAATCTTCTCAGAATTCAAGACTCCATGTCTGCAAAATGAAGATTAAATGGTACTTAACAGTCTATTTATGCTTTCTCTGACATAAGTGGTGCTCTACATGTGTCCCAGCCCCTATGACTTTGGAAAGGATTTTCCAAGGCATTTTTCTCCAGATCACTTGCTCCCAAAGCATACACCAGCAGCATCAACATTACCTGTGAATTTATAAGAAATGCAGAATTCCAGGTGTTGCCCAAAACTGACTAAGATCATATATTGAGAGAGGGACCCAGTGATCTGTGTTTTCACAAGTCCTCCAGGAGATTTGGAAACACTGTCAACTGACAACTGCAACCCTATTTTTAAGCACCTCTGCCAAACTGAAAATGAGAAGCCATGCAATGTGACCGTAGCCCTCTTGCCAGGATGATTGGCTCAGGTTGGTTCAACTGATTTAAAGCCCCATGATTTTTCATCCATATTTGGTGAACAAGGTATCTTTTCTTTCTCCATGATTGCAAACTAGGAAAGCTGAGATGTGGGTTGCTGCAACAGGAGGACAGCCTGCCTAAGGACAAGATCCATCACAGAGGAGAGCAATATGAAAGAATTGCAGAGATAGAGACCTAGATTTCCAATACAATCATGAGCAGTCTGAACTGTTGCTAGAATTCTAATTAAGTCATACAACAGATTATCTTTATCCCTCAGCCAGTTAGATTTGGATTTTTGCTTATTTGCACTCAAAAACATCCTGACTAATAGTGATAACAGAGTCCAATTAGGAGTCTAGTGTAGAACCAAGAAATGTACAACAGTGGTTTAAAGCAAGAAAGTAATGGAATTGGGAATGAAGACAAGTGAAGAGTTTCTACATATTTGGAAATAAGAAATTATAGGGCTTAATTCTGCGAGGGAAAAGGAATGGAGACTATTCTAAGAATTGGGAACAGAAAAATAACTCCAGATTTTTGATCTGCAAAGATTTTACTAGTATTGCCCCTCTCCCAGACCCCATGATGTATCCTGCCACACTTCTTGTCCTATTATAATCCTTTTTATCTTGTCTTTTCTTTGTATCTCAACCTCACCCTTTATGCATTTTATTTTTGCTGCCCATAATTACTCCCCACCTCATTTTCCACTAAAAAATAGTCAAGGAAACACATATAAACAGATAAAATTTTGATAATCTAAGCTTAACACAGAATTGAAAGATTATTCCCTCTGTTAATTTGTTAATACAAAAAATTATTTTTAAGCAACATCTATGACTTAAGTGCTGAGTATGATGAGAGGAAATAGTAATAAGCTTGTCCTCAAGATTTTTATGATCAAGAACAGTATCAGCCACCTTTGCCTGTAAAGGGTCAAATTGTAAAAGTTTTCAGCTTTATGGGTCATACAACCTGGTATAGCTACATAGCTCTGCTCTTGCGGAGTGAAAGCATCCATAGATAATATGTAAATGAATGGGTGTGGCTGTGTCCCAATAAAACTTTATTTACAAAAACAGGTAGCAAACCAGATTTGGCTCATGGGCCATAGTTTGCTGATCACTGATCTAAATAAACATCTAATAAGGAAATGATAATGCAAATACTACACATAATGAGAGAGTATCTTCTAAGTGAGCTGAGTATGTATATACTGCTTGAAGGTACAATTTCAAGCTAAGAAAGTATTTTCATGGTTTTCTTTATTAGCTTTGCCCACAGGCATGTCGTAAGTTAAAGACAGGGGCTTCTAGAACCACTGTCTTTCTATAGGACCAGTACAAAACCCAAACTTGTTATGACTTACTGAGAAATTAGTCTACTTACCAAACATAAAACATAAATTGAAAAGAATACATAAGAAAGTAATTTTGTTATTTCTTACTACATAGAAGTAGGAAAATAGTAGAAGCAAATTGTTATGATAACTCCCATCTGGATCTTCCCCTTCCTCTTGTCCTGAGAGTCTAAGACCTCTCCATTGTCCTTGAAACACCAAAACTCTACAATAAATTTACAGATAAATGTAGAGAGAATCGAAGTCTTCACAATATTGAATCTTTATAAGAAGTGTATTTTCCTCATTTTCAATTCTTCTTTTATGCCTCTTGGTAGATTTTTATTATTTTCTTTCAACAAACACTGACCATGTCTCCAGCTTATTCCTAGATAGTTTTTCTTATTTGTTGCTGTTGCAAATAAGGTCTTTCCTGAATTTGATTTTTTTAACTTTCCTCTCTGTCTAGGAAGTGCCTTTTTTTACTATTAAATTTTTAACCAGGAAATTTATAAACATTCTCTTACTCTTAAAATAAGTTTTCAGTTATATGTCTTCCCAAGTATACAATCATATCATGTCAAATTTTAATAAATTTGATCCCATTTTTTGATATTCAATACTTTTTGTCTTACTGTATTATTACTTTCAAAACAATTGAAGTGAAAGGTGCTTTGTTCCTTATTTTAATGGTAACTCTTCTTATATTTCACTTATCAATCCTGATATTAATGTTGCATTTCATGTGTACTTACCTGATTAAAGATTTATAAATATACTCATAATTTATTGAATTTTTTATTGGTAGAAGTAAATAAAGAACCTAGAAATTGATCCTTGTATATAAGTGGATTAATAACATAGTAAAATTTATTTCTCAAATCAGTAGAAAATGATGGATTATTTAATAAATGTTACTAACAGAATATTATCCATCAGAAAAAAATATATTTGGACCTCTACTTTATATTGGTTCCCAAAGGAATTCCCAATGGCATAAACACCCCAGTGTTAAAAAATATATACAATATTGATGGTAAAAATACACTGTTAACAAAGCCAATATATGATAAAAATATATTTTACTAATTTTTTTCAATGCAGATAGATACCAAAGATAGCAGATAAAGGGTTGTGTGTATAATACTGAAAGAACATTTACAAACTTACCAGAAAAATACATAGAATCCAATAGAAAAAAACTGACCAGAAGCTGTAAAAAAGAAATTCACAAAAGAACATACTCAAATGGCCAACATACATGAGGGACTCAAATTCACTAGCAGAGAGGGAAATATGAAGAAGAATCATAAGAATGATATATTCTTACAGCTATCAGATAACAAAAAAAAAATAGCATCAAATATGGTGTGGGATGCGGGTAGAACACACTTATGTTCCTTGTGCAGAATTGAATTTTTACAGCTTTTTGGGATATTGATCTTGCAGCATCTATTAAATTTCAAAATATATGTATTCCTTGATCCAGCCATCTTAATCTTGGGAATCAGTTTCCTAGGAATAAAGTACCAGTACTGTCACGGACACTATAGCACATTGCCAGATCTCTTTTTCAAGACCAATTCACACATTCCTCTGCTTGTGAAGAGTGCTGAGTCAGTGCTTAATCAGTGGAGCAGATCTGCTATGTGTGAAACAGAGTGAGCAATGGGGCATCTGGGTGGCTCAGTTGATTAAGCATCCAACTCTTGGTTTCAGCTCAAGTCATGATCTCAGGGTTATGAGATTGAGCCCTTCATTGGGCTCTGGGCTATGTGAAGAGTCTGCTGGAGACTCTCTCCCTCTCCTTTTGTCCCTTCCCCCATTTACACACACTATCTCTCTAAAATAAATAAATAAATCTTAAAAAAAAAAAAAAAGAATGAGGAACATATTATAGAGATTACTTGTTACTTTTCAGAACAAGGTGGCTGTCAGTTATCGTAGGAGGTGGTGGAGGCATTTGCTACTGGCTTCTGGTATTGGTCCTGAAGGCACTAGAGGTCAGAAGATCAGCAATCAGGAAGAAAAGCTGGCCATGGAGTGGAGAAAGAGCATGTCTCACCTGGGAGGATGTGCTGTAGTGCTAAAACACGAACAAGTCTCTCACCAGCTCCAACCACAATCATGTAGGATCTGCAGGAGAATCTGGTGCCCTTCATCATGGACCTACATGCTCACTTGGCCCAGGACTCAGAGAAACTACAGGAACAGATGTGGTGGGAGGGATTATGGGTCCATGCACCCACCAATCATGTCAGCTAGAAGATTAACAAAAAATGTGTGCAAGTTACCCATGGCTCGTGGCCTATGCAGACTTTCAGACATAGCAAAATGGCTACACCTTTACTTTGGCCTTCCAAATCCCACACAGCCCTTTTGTATATTCTACACTAAAACGGAGCAACCAGGGAAGGGAATTCTGGGCAACATAGCTCCAGATTAGGTAAAATGATACAAGACAAAGCTCTGCAATAACTCCCAGGGAAGTTACTCTCCAGGAATTATCATCATCCAAAGACAGCTGTTGCATCCATCCAAGGGCACCTCTTCCTTGGAAGCAGCATTTGCTCTGGAGGTACAAAGCTGTGCCTCAATTGGTATGACTTTGAGCAACCACCCAATGTCAGAGCTACCCAAATTCCTTGAGGCCTCTGATATAACTGCTCTGCCATGCAACCTCTCCTTTTGCCCAAACCTCACTTTTAGCCAACAGATATTGTTCCTGGGAGCAGGCCCCAATAAGCCTCCTGCAGCAATTCTCAGGCACTCAGACTTTGTTTTCCAGGTCACTCAATCTATTACAATTGCATACAGCTATCTTATAGTGAGCTGTTTGCAGTGACAAAATGAGGAGATAATGTGAATTCCAATTATAGGTATAAAATATATTATGATATATCCATACCATAGAATATTTGCCAGAAATGAAATGCCCTAAGGCTCTACATGTTGATATGGAAGGATTCACACTAGGTACTCTGTTGAGGAAGAAAAGCAATATGTGAAAAATTCTGTATATTATAGCAAATATTTTTTGTTAAATGTTAGAGCTCATACACAACCTCTTTTTTGTATACGGATTTTTGTATATATATATATATGTGTGTGTGTGTATATACATATATGTTTGCAAGTAATTACATAGTAATTACATAATAAATTAGAAAGTACATGTGCTAAGTTGATGATGTGGCTTACTTGGTACAGAGGATAAGTTTTGAAGAGGAGGGAAGAAGAAAGAAAAAAGCAAAAATGTATACACTGATAAATAAGCCTAAAATCATATCTATTCAATGATATAAATAATGTATGTGCATCTGTGTGTATGTGTATTTAAAGAATATATAAGCATTCATTTATGCATAAATAAAATACATATAAATAAAATATCATGCATTTATATTTACTTACATTAAAGAAATTCAAATGTGCTGCTTTTCGCAAGGTATTGACAACATAATAAAAATATAACTTTGATCAGAAATAAGTGCTTCATTTTATCAATAGTATTTTTGGTCTATATGGAGATGGTCATTAATAAGTTAGATACAATTCCTAATGTTGTAATATCCATTCCTTTCTGTTACTACACATTAATCTCTTAATGTGTCATAGAATCCCATTTAGTAATTTATTTATGGTGTTTGGCTCAATATTATTAAGGAGATTGTTTTTTAACTTTATTTAGGGGAGATCTCTGTCTACTGACTAAGATCAGGTCTGGAGAATGGGATAGACAGAGCTGGGTCAGGAGAACAGAGATAAGAATCAGTTGGAGGAATCCTGGAGAGAAACAGTGATTTAGAGGAAGATGGTGGTATAAGAAGAGACATAAGATTACAGCAGAAATATCATGGAAATGCTAAAGAGAGACTTTGCTGCTAGATTCGAGGTGAGGAACTGAGGTTAGGGAAGGGAACAAGGTGGCTGTCAGTCTTCTGTATTGGGAAACTAGGCACTCAATGCTCAGTTTGGAAGATGGAAGAAAAGATTAGTGTAGAGTAGGGGAAGGAAGAGGGGAAAAGAAAGACAGGACATGAAAATGGACACTCAAGACCAATGGGAAATTAAAATCTTGTTTTGCAAAATTTTGTTTGCTATAATGAGAAAAAAAGGATCTGAAAAGTGAATTTGTCTTTTCTTTCTTAAATTTGTACTTCTTGAAAGCTCCCTAGACTCTGAGATGGTGTCCATCTCTGACATATGTGGTGGCCCAGCCCACAAACAGCATTCTTGATGTAGCTGACTTCTGTTTCAAAAATACAAGACCAGACACTCAGAGCATCATTTCTCTGGGGCTCCAATCATGTTAGTCATGAGGGTGGATGTTTAGAGCTATGGCGCATACATCTGAGTGCTGAATCCCAAGTGAAAGAATCCTCCATGTGTTCCATAACAAACATATTGTTCATGTTGTTATGTGGGGCCCTCTAAAGTGTGTAGTCCAGGAGAGGTGTCAGTCCTGCCTTTGTCTTGGCCGGTGTTAAATATCAAGATGGTGACAGAGGAATCAATGTCCTCCCATGACAGCGGGTTTTTAATTAAGGCAAGATGGTGGTGAGTACATCATACATGATCGAGTACATTGCAGTATCAGGTGGGAACATACAGAAAATACAGTAGAAGGGTTTGGAGTGGGTCTTGTGGAGGGAATTGAATCAGACTAGAATATATCCAAGGAATATAAGAAAGAAAAGAAAATCCTAGCTATAATGAACCACCAGGGACAATTGGACCCTTGAAGGTGGTGAGGTAGATAAGAATGGAGTTATTATGGAACCACTTTCTTGCATAGGCCCCTACTGCTTCCTTGGTAGTTTGGGGTTCTTGAGATGACAGTGGTTCAGGTTTCTCCCAGCAATATGAAGGTGATGTGGAGCTACTCACTCAGGTCTCTCTTATTGTATCAGCAACAGTCTCAAGGGAGTTCCCCCTCTCTGCCTCAGATGGCAAAAAGCATCTCCCTGTAGTGCCAACAGAGCTCTCAGGGGAGCCTCCTAATCTCGCTGATTCTGTCTGCTGCAGAACAGCGAGTCCCCCAGACCTCAAATTTGCGCTTCTTTCCTCATTTTCTTTTTTCTTTCTTTCTTTCTTTCTTTTTTTTTGTGAAATTCCTTCTGTCACTTCCTTATTTTCAAATTGTATATCCATTTTTCTTGCTTATTTACCATGGTGATGACATCTGAGTAAAACATTTTCATTTTTAAATTTATATTTTTTCTGGCTTTTTTACAATATAATCCATATAGCATACTGTAGGTTTGAGATGTACAATGTGATGGCTTGATAAGTGAATATATGGTGAAATGCTTACCACCGCAAACCTCCCCTCACATAATTAACCGTTTTCTTGTTCTCCTTGTGATGGTGAGAACATTAAAGCTCTATTTTCAGAGCAACTGCCAAGTATACGATTCAAGATTGTAAATGCCAGTTGCTGTGCTGTGCCCTGCATCCCCAGGACTCATTCATCTTATAACTGGAAGTTTGTACCTTTCAATTTATTTTTTTAACACAGTAGGGATATTCTTTGCATTTCTGGGTCCTTTTTAAAATTTTGCTATTTTGAGAATTACTTTAGTAGTTTTCATACAAATTATTCAGGAATGTGATCCACATTATTTTCACTTAAGGATTGGCTAGGAATTTTTTATTCCTAATAGGTGGTCAATATCTGTAAACACTCCATAGATACTTGGAAAGACATTGTCTTCCATTGTACAATACAAGAGATGGCCTTCTATTGGGTTTACCTTTTAAATTACACTTTAAACTCTCCGGGTAACTTTTAAAATGAATCTAGGGGATCAGTCAGGGGAGGAGAGAACGGTTGAACTCCACTAGTTAACACTTTTCTATTTTCCTTTTCCCTTTTATTGCCTACAATTCTTGGTTACACTTCTTAATTGTTTTGTTATTTGGAGCATGAAGACTCAAGAGCATTTGATCTCCTATGTGTTTCTGCCCTTTATTATGATAAAGCACTTTTGTCATTTATGTTTGTGTCTTGAATTTAACTTTGATGTTAATATTGCAGCCTCTGATTTATGTTTTGTTTGTGTGTCCCTGGTGTGATTTTAGTCTCTATGTCACTTTCAACCTGCTGAGTCCAGTTTAGATATGTCTCATATAGATAGCATGTAGTTAGGTTTTATTTTTTTGGTATAATCGGAGTCTTTTTCCTTCAATGGCTTAGTTTATTCCATTGACATTTGTTGCTATGACAGATATTTTTGTTCTGAATTCTGTCATATATGCTATTTCATTTGTTCTTAATGCTTCTTCTGGTATCTGTCATTTGCTCTGTGGTTGACATTTTCTCTCACTTTATAGGATTTTGGTTTTAGTTTTCATACTTTGTAATATTTAGAGACTCTATTTCTTGTATCATTGCCTTCCTAACTTTCTAACTTTAAATGCCGTAATATATATATATATAAATATCCTTACTAATCTATCAATTTCATATAGTATCAAATAAAAAATGAGGACCTGAATATTATGACTCTTTCCCCCAACGTCTCTCCATATGTAACACTAAATGTTGTTAAGTTACGGGTTGATTTTTGAATTGTCAGGATTAAAAACATTTACATTTTGCTGTGAAACTTACCACATTCCTTTAGCCACAGTTTTGTTTGTAAGATTTTATTTATTTATTCATGAGAGACATAAAGAGAGAGAGAAAGAGGCAAAGACACAAACAGGCTCCATGCAAGGAGCCCAACGTGGGACACGATCCCAGGTCTCCAGGATCAGGCCCTGGGCTGAAGGCAGTGCTAAACCGTTGAGCCACCCGAGATGTCCAACAGTTTAAAATGTAAACAGAATCAATGCCTGCGACCCCTCCCTTCATCTTTCAGCTCCTCCTACCTGGAACTTTTCACTTTCTTTATCCACTCACTTGCAGGAACAGCACTAACTTTGTAAAACACCATTCCTGGGGGCTCCCCACCCTCCAAGTACCACCATAACTCTACTCTACAATGTTTCCCATTTTCTACCGCATATAAGCCACAATTCTGAGTATTAGAGTCTCTCCACATGTTTATCTTCTCCTGCCTTCCTAGCTCCACCTCCATCAATTCCTGCCTCCAAGTTTCTACTTCATTGGAACATCTGTGATCATTTACACATTTTTCCTGCCCTTCCATGCTCCTGGACCTGCACTCACAGTGCCACATATTTAACTCTCCTTCATTAGTTTCAGTGAATTCTTGTTTACTCAAAAACTCTCAGGTCAGAATATTAATTAATTAATTGATTGATTAATTAAGATTTTTATTTATTCATGAGAGACATAGACATAGAGGGAGAGGCAGAGACATAGGCAGAGGGAGAAGCAGGCTCCAGCCTTACCAGCTCCAGTTGCTGCCTAGGCCCAGTCTGTCTTTTCATTTCCAGTTCCCAAATACCACTCCCCACCCCTCCTCATCTCCTTACCCTCTACTGCCACCTGCCAGGCCATCTGTCAGCCTTTCGGGGTTCCTCAGTCAGGACCCATTGGCCTGGTTTCCTCAAGGAAGATAAGAAAAACAAAAGAACTGGAAGACAAGGAAAGGGATGAGTATAGAATCAACTATTTTTTAAAGATTTTATTTATTTATTCATGAGAGACACAGAGAGAAAGAGGCAGAGACATAGACAGAGGGAGAAGCAGGCTCTCTGCAGGGAGCCTGATGTGGGACTCCATCTTAGGACCCCAGGATCATGACCTGAGCCAAAGGCAGATGCTCATCTATTGAGCCACCCAGGTGCCCCTGTGGTATGGAGACTTTTAATTCTAATATTTCATATATATATAACAGAACACATATGATATATAACATATATATGATTTCTATATATTTATATTTATCATATATACAGTATATATATTGTATACGTGATTTCTAGTGAAATTTTCCATCTTGTCATATAAAGAGTTATTTTAAAAAATATAAAAAATAAACATGTTAAAATTTATTTAAAGTCTGTGTCTGACAACTTCAACAACTATGTCAGCTATGGATATGTTTATAATCGTTTATTTCTTCTCTTGGCCATTTTCTTGGAATTCCCATAATTTTTAACAGAATAACAGATGCTCAATATACAAAGATGCTATGTACTTTGTATGTAGAGTCTCTGGATGTTATTCTCTTATTTCAGATTTTTCTTATTTTCTTGAATCCTTCAGGTTGCAATTTGTAGTGAGATTAGTAGCTGACCACTAATCTGGGACAGAGCAAATTTGAGGCTGATTTTTAGTTTTGCAAGAGATAGTCCAGCTGACTCTGTGAGCTTTTCAGGGTCCTTGTTTGACTCGAAGAGTGTTTCCCAGTGCTCCATCACCTAGAAGTGCTCTGGACTATGATGTCTATCTCACTCCTGGCATAGAGCTTCTCAGACCCTCTATCCCATAGCGTCTCCTTTCTATTGGGCTTCTCCACCTCGCAGCCAGCACAAGGTACACACCAGAGAATGTATGAAGGGGAAGAGCAGTTCTTGCTTATGCCCTCTGTCCTTCTATGTGGGATCTTGGGCACTCAACAAATAAGACCCATGAACTCTCATTTCTTCCTCGCATCCCTGTAAGACCGCTGAAAGTTCTGCTCAGCTTCTCTGCTTTGGAGCAGCTGTTCTTGTTTCTCAGACTCTCCACATATCTTGGAAGGGAATCAGTAAGTCACTGGGCTGAAAAGTTAGAGGAAAATATTAAACTCACCTCAACACCTTCCCTTTGAGACTTTGGCAATTCGTATCCTAGCTGCCTTGTCACATAGAGGTGGTTTCTTTTGTTGATTGATTTTTTGTTTTTGTTTTTGTTTTTTTAAATACGTGTTACCTGGCTCTTCTAGCTTTCTCTTGGGCAGGGCTGACCTGTGTGTTAGTCCATCATAGCCATCATAGAATTCAGGCAGGTTTTTAAGCCAGATCAGTGACTAACTCACTTACTCCATGTATCTCCCAGGTTCATTTTTTTAATTTTTATTTTTTTTAAGTAAGCACTATGCCTAGCATGGAGCCTAACACGGGGCTGGAACTCATGACCCTGAGATCAAGGTTTGAGCTGAGATCAAGAGTCAGATGCTTAATGGACTGAGCCACCCAGGCATCCCCTCCTAGACTCCCTTTGATGTAACAAAATGCAAACATAAGAATTCCTTGGCAATTAGTGTTCAACTCTACAAGTGTCTATTGTTCACATATCTGAGATCTTGGCATTGGTGGATGCAGTATAGTTGCAGCTGGATGAAAGAAAGGCTTACCCACATGTCTTCTTGTGCTAGAGCAAAATTTTCAAGCCTGGATTAGGAAGCATATGGACTATACAATCAAATATTGTCACTAAAATGTATTAATACTTATTAATACATCTATTAATTTGGGGAACTAAAAGCCTGATTTGAGGGTCGTCTCTAATGAAAACATTTGGAGCCTCCCAAAACTTCAGTACAACCAACATCATTTTTGCCTGTTGGACTTCACTAGAGGGCAAAGGTGTCTGAGGGCATACTTTTTTTTTTTTTTTCTTTAAAGCCAAGGTTTTCAATCTGTGCTGGTTAAATTGTGTCCTAATGACTTCAATGATGCTTAATGGAGGATTTCTGTTGTTAGTTCATTCATCTTCCCCCTAGCAACCTCATACAGTTTGGGGATGAGTGCTGCTCTCTCCTAAGAAAAAGGCAGGGAACAAAGCAGCCAGAGGCCAGACTTTCCTGGGACTTAATCTCCATCTAAAAGCCTTTTTATTCAAATAATGTTCGTTTTGACGCCATAGCCCCTTCCCCCTGACTATAAGAGACCATATGCCTAAATACAGAAAAATAACTCTACAGAAAGAAAAATAAAGATTAAAATCACCCATCTTTTCACCTGACTTAAATCAAGGTAATAGCTCCTGCTTCATTCTCTCATGTGTCCTACTGCAGTTATCAACATTTATGCATAGATATTCATCAATATGCAGAAGAAATTGGGTCATACTATACATATTGGCTTTTAAATTCTATCAGTATACTTTGAATAACGTGAATCACTTTCTATTTTTTGAAGTATTATAGATAAAATGGTACATAGATGACAACCTTGGAAACATCTCAAAGTTTAAAAAAATTAAAATATTTATCAGATGCTGATATATTTCTCCCCCTTGCATCCTGTACCTCCAGTCTTAGCAAAGATAATAATTTTCCTGGTTTTTATGTTCATTACTTCTATGCTCTTTTCCATCCTTAATAAATATATATGTATCTCTAAATATCATATTGTACAATAAAGTGTATTTGTAAGTTTTATAGAAAATCATGTTTCTGAGACTTGCATTTCCTCCCTTTAAATCACAGTTTTGAAATTTATCTATAGAGAAATACGTAAATCTAGTTCAATTTTTAATTTCCATGTAGTAGCCCATAGTATAACATGATATGGTTATCAATTTCTTAAATATTTTTTGTGTTTTTTTCTAATATTTCACATTTACTCATGAGGCTGAAGTAAATATTCTAATCCATGCTTTCTCAAGTACATATGTGAGAATGTCTCTGATATATATACATATATGCCTGAGAATAGAATTGCTGATTTAACTGTGCATGCAATTTCAGTTTTACTAAATACTGCTGATGTCTCTCCAAAGTGTTGTACCAGTTAAAACTCTGTCACAGTGTACATGATTCATGTTGTTCAACATGTTTGCCAATACTTGGTATTATCAGGTTTTAAAATTTTTGCCAATTTTATGGATATGCAGTAGAAACTTATAGCACTGATTTGCAATTTTTTCACCACTAGTGAAACTCAGTATTTTTTTCTTAAAGATTTAATTATTTATTTGAGAGAGAGACAGAGGTTGAGAGAGAGAGCATACTTGTGTACTAGTGGGGGAAGGGTAGAAGGAGAGGGAGGACAAGACTCAACCAGACTTCACACTGAGTGGGGAGTCCCATGCAGGGCTTGATCTTATGACCCTGAAATCATGACTTGAGCTGAAATCAAGAGTCTGACGCTTAACTGACTGAGCCACCCCAAAACCCCTCTTTTTTTTTTCTTCTTATATTAACTGGTCATTCAAGTTTGCTCTTCTAAAATGTTAAAATTTGGGCCTATATTTTTATTAGATAGTTTGTGTTAATTTAACTTATTTTAGGGATCCTTCATATAACTGGCATTCTAAATCTTTACTGGTCCCATGCAATACTGTAGTGATATAGTTTCAGATTATATGCAATGTCTTCACTATTTTTGTTAACTGAAGTTTTAATTTCTTTGTTATAATACTAATCAAGCTATTCTCTTATGGTCTGTAGGCAATTTTGGTAAAAAGGTATTTTTTCCTGTACTTTCATTTTAAAGTTTAAAGCTTGGCTGCTCACTTTGAGATCAATATTCCATATGAAAATAGTTTCGTTTATAGAGATAGGATTTTTTTTCTACAAAGATAATTGTTTGCCACAGCACAGCTAATTACAGAGTGTGTGCTTTCATTCCTAATATGGAATAGCACTTCTGTCAGGTATCAACATTCTATAGATATTTTAGGTTTGTTTCTAAAATCCTACTTTGTTCATGTTCTATTTTTTTTTATCCTTGAATCAAGACTAATTGTCTTAGTTACTATAGCTTATAATAATTCTTGGTATTTATTATGACAAGTCTCCCTTTTTTTCTCAATTAACTTGATTATTTCAGGGCTTTTGTTCTTTGAGGCACATTTTAGAATATGTTTTCCAGTTCCATGATAAAACCTTTGTAATTTTAAGTTGAAATGCTTTATTCGTTTGGGGGAGATTTAAAATTTTACCTGCTGAGTTTCTGTGTCCACAGGGTGGCCATATAAATTATCATTAAATGGCAGATGTATAGCTATGAAATATTTATGTATTGATCAACATTTTGTTATTATTATATTGGTGAAACTCTAAGACAATTTTCTTCAAAAATCAGTTTCAAAAATTAAATTATACCTAAAAAGAAAAATAATAAATATCTGTGTAAAAGGGGACAAAATTGGAAAAATGGTCTTGTTTTGGACTATTAGAATATAACATAAACAGAATACATATTTTAATATAAATATTTAATAAATTTCTTTAACCAATTTAACACAATTACTTAATCAAACAGAAAGACAGGTATTTCTGTTTATAGTACAGAGTAAATGACATTTTTCTGAAGAATTTTTTGTTATGTTTTTAAATTTTTTTAAATTGATCTCAAAGTGTACTTTATGATTAATAAACTTGAAATTATCACTATCTTAAATCTACTCTTCTCTATGTATCCAAAAATTTTCCTTTTTCTGACAAAAATCTTTATTTTTTGGAAGAGTTTTTTATTTTAGAGAAAGAGGGAAAATGAGTGGGAAGGGTAGAGGGAGAGGGAGAGAGAATCTGACGCAGACTCCGTGTTGAGTGGGAGCCCCGCATGAGGCTCAATCTCATGACCTGAGCTGAAACCAAGAGTTGGACATTTAACAGACTGTACCACCAAGGCTCCTCTTTGACAAATATCTTCATAAAACAAAATAATCCACTGATTATTGCCAATTGTAGTACTATGAAATCATACAATTTTGATGTTACTCCAAACTAGTATAAAATAAATGTATCTAATTTAAAAATAGAAGCTACACCAGAATATGTCCCTGTAAGTGGAGATATTTCAAAATCCAACTGTATAAATTTAACATTAAATCTGTTATACTACTTGAGCTCTTTTTATTCAATTTACTTAGGATGTTTTTGGCCTTTGAGGGTATATTTTTATGTAAAATACATATGAAAAAGTGTAAATATAACAATTGTAAAGTTTGATGGGCAACCAGGTCCAGTTTAAGGAGAAGATTGCCCTTACTCCAAACCATTAACCCCAGCCCCTATCCTGTTCTATCGCTTGACTATACCCATTCTCACCAAAAGACATCACTAACTTGCTTTCTAACACCATGAATTAGTTTGGCCTCCTTGTGTACTTTATATAAATGACACTTAGAGAATCTAGTTTTTCATATCTGGCTTTTTTAGTGAACATTATATTTGTAAGATTTCATCATGTTTCAGAGAATAGTTGCAGTTCATTTCTTTTGCTTTCTTGTCTATAATTCCATTGTGTATATAGATCATAAGTTTTCTGTTCCACATTATGGTATTTTTCAGTTTCAAGCAACTATGAAGAGTGGTGCTATAGACATTTTATTGCATGTCTTTTGGTGAATTTACAAACATTTCTTTTGGTTATACAAGTAGGAGTGGAATTCCAATTTCATAGAGTGTGCACGTGATTTTATTTACGAGAATTCCAATTGCTCTGCATTCTTTTTATTTTTAAGATTTTATTCATTTATTCATGATAGACATAGAGAGAGAGAGAGGCAAAGACACAGGCAGAGGGAGAAGCAGGCTCCATGCCGGGAGCCCAATGTGGGACTCAATCCCAGGATTCCAGGATCGCTCCCTGGGCCAAAGGCAGGCGCTAAACCACAGAGCCACCCAGGGATCCCTTGCTCTGCATTCTTAACAAATTTTGGTGTTTTCAGTTTTAGATTTTCTGGTGGGGTGTAATAGTTGCATATTTTTGTGGTGGCATATTTTTATGCCTATTCTTTTATTAGTTGTCTTTTTCTTATAGATTAGAAGGAATTCTTTAATTGTATTGAAGGCAAATTATTGTCAATCTTTCGTAAACATAAAACATACCTTATTCCTCTGCCAATAGTAGAGATAAACCTAAGTTTAAAATTTTACCCATAAATTGAAAAAAACAAAATACTTTAATTTAGAAAATATTTTATCCATAGATAATTGATGTACCTGTTGAGCTCTGAAGAGAATTTTCTGGTTTTTTTTTAATTTCATTTATTTATTCATGAGAGAGAGAAGAGAGGCAGAGGGAGAAGCAGACTTCCCATGGAGCAGGGAGCCCGATGCGGAATTCAATCCCAGGCCAAAGGCAGATGCTTAACTGAGCCACCCAGGCACCCTGAAAATAATTTTCTAAAAGGGAAATATTCTAACTTCTATTTTTATCATATTTAAATGTATAAATATTTAGCCTTAGTATGTATGTTTGTCAAATAGGTTATCCAATTCTGTGGCAGGTTTTGGATTTAAAAATGGTGTTATGTGCAGAGGTAGAATTTTTGTCTCTCTTTTTTTCTTTAAAGATTTTATGTATTTATTCATGAGAGACACAGAGAGATAGAGAGGCAGAAACATAAGCAGAGGGAGAAGCAGGCTTCATGAAGGGAACCCAATGTGGGACTCGATCCCGGGACTCCAGGATCATGGCATGGGCCGAAGGCAGACACTCAACTGCTGAGCCCCCCAGGCGTCCCTTGTCTCTTTTTTATTTTTACTCTTGCTGTTAAACACTACATTACTTTTGTGCATACCTCTCCATGTCTTTTCTTTTTCAAACTTTGTTTCCAACAGATACATTTAATGAAGAGTCTAATCTGCAGCCTATTTTACCATTTCATTTGTTGAATGCTTTGATTCAAGATTTCCAACTAGATTTGCAAAAAGTATAACCAAAACTGAGAGAAAGATTCATTTTTTAAAAATACTAAAAGGAAAAAATATTAAAAGGATCATAAGCAATGTTCCATCATTTCCCAAATAGTGTTTCAAAGGCTCAGGTATTTCTAAAATCTAATTGGTGACAGACAGCAAAGAGAAAGTATTACCGTCATGTTCACATCTTAATTCAGTACTGGTTTCATCACAAATATTTAGTAGTTTTTTTATTGCGTATACTAAAAAACTGCTATGAAATTCAACAACTGTATACAGCTTCTAATTCAAGCAAGTCCAAGTGAATTTATTTTTCTTATATTATTTTGAATTTATTAAGAACATTGTTTTACTATGGCTTCATCAAAAGTTTTAGTTATTATCATTATCCAAATATATGTACACACAGACACACACACACACACATTTCCCAGCTTTGGCTTAGAATGCAGAAAGCTTGAAAGTATCCCTGCCCTTGCAAAAACAACAGCAATATATTTGGGCATTCTGAAAATTTACACTTTTTCTTGAAACCATCAGAGAAAGCAAGGGAAAAGGACTATAGGAAAGGGTGAAAACTCACCTCTCTCCTGTTATGTTTTGTTTCTTATGGAACAAAAATCTTAAAGTTTATGCATTGTTCTTAGGATACCAGTGAAAACTCATTACTCTGAAAGAAGGGAATTGACAATCATCTACTCAGAATGCTTTTATCAATAATAGTAGATTGCTCACACATTTCATGTGCACATGGAACTCTTACCATAATGAACCATACCCAAGGTCAAAAAACAAACTTAAGACCTTTAAATGAATTGACATAATTCAAAGTATGTTCTTGGACCATAAAGAATTAAACTAGAAATCAATAGTAGAAAATTATCTAGAAAATTCTAAATATTTAGAAATTAAACATTCACAACTAAACTCCCCATGGATCAAAATGGAAATCACTCTAGTGAAATTAGTAGATATTTTGAATTTAGTGAAAATAAAAACACAGCATATCAAAATGTATGGGATGCAGCTAAAAGCAGTGCTAAGAGGACAGTTTATAACATAAATCTTATATGAGAAAAGAATAAAATTTTCAAAGAAATTAGCTCAGCTTCCATATGAATAAAGTGGAAAAAGAAGAACAATTAAAATGAGGGAAATAGAATGAAGAAAACAGTAGAACACACAAATAGATATTCTGATTTCATGAATTGAGAAAATTAATATTGTTGTAATATCCATACTACCCAAAACCATCTACCATCTATAGATTTAATGCAATCCCTATTAAAATTTTAATGGCAGACTTTACAGAAATAGAAAAAAAAACTGCCCAAAATTTGTGTGGAGCCACAAAAGACCCCAGAAAACTAAAGCAATCCTAAGGGAGGACAAAACTAAAGACATCATACTATCTGATTTCAAACTATATTACAAAGTTATAGTAATCAAAACAGCATGTTACTGGCAAAGATATCTACACAAATGGAACAGAATCAAGAGCTCAGAAATAAACCCTTGCATATATGATCAATAATATTCGACAATGAAGCCACAGATACTCAATGGAGAAAGGATAGCTCTTCAATAACTAGTGTTGGAAAATTTGGATAACTATACACAAAAGAATTAAATTGGCCCTCTGTCTTACATTCCACACAAAAATTAACTTGAAATGGATTAAAGCCTTACAAATAAGACCTGAAACTCTAAAACTATTAGAAGAAAACATAAGGGAAAATCTCCTTGATATTTGTCTTGGCGACAATTTTCTGGATATGACATTGAAAGCACAGGCAATAAAAGCAAAAATCAACAAGTGGGACAACATAAAATCAAAAATATTTTGCACAGTGAAAGCAACAATCAACAAAATGAAAATGCACCCTACACAATGAGAAAAATACTTGCAAATCCTATACCTGACAAGAGGTTAAGATAAAAAAATATATAAAGGACTCATACAACTCAATAGTACAAAAACAATCTGATTAAAAATGGTCAGAGGAACTGACTACACATTTTTTCCCAAAACGACATAAATGGCCAATGGTACATGAAAAGGCGCTTGGCATCACTCATCATCAGGGAAATGCAAATCAAAACCTCAATGAGATATGACCTCACACCTGTTAGAATGTCTATAATCAAAAAGACAAGAGCTAACAAGTGGTGGTGGGGATGTGAAGAAAAGGAAACCATTACATACTGCTGATGAGAATATAAATTTGTGCAGCCACCATGGGAAAACAGTATGGAGATTCCTCCAAAAAATTAAAAATTGAACTACCATATAGACCCAGCAATCCCACTTCTGTGTATATAACCAAAGGAAATGAAAACAGAATCTGAAAGAGATATATCTACATCTCCATGTTTATTGCAGCATTATTCACAATAGCCCAAGATATGGAAATAAGCCACGTGTTGGTGAATAATTGAATGGATCAAGATTGTGATATATATGTAATATATACACTTATGTGCATATATAATATTATGTATAATTTACATAATATATTATGCAAATTATTATTGTATAATTTTCAGCCATGAGATAAAAGGAAATCCTGCCATTTATGACAACTTGGAAGAAATTTCAGGGCAGATATTCTAAGTGAAATGTCAGACAGAGAAAGATAAAGATTGGATGATAGTCACTTGTATATGGGATCTAAAAAGCTGAACTCAAAGAAACATAGCAGAGTTGTGGTTACCAGGGGCTGGGAGATGGAGGTAAATGGTATATTGATCCAAAGGGTACAAATTTCTATTTATAAAAAGCTCTGGAGATCTAATGTATAGGATGGTGATTATTGCTAATAGAGCTGTATTATATACTTGAAAGTTCCTAAGGGATCCCTGGGTGGCTCAGCGGTTTAGCGCCTGCCTTTCGCCCAGGGCGCGATCCTGGAGTTCCCAGGATCGGGTCCCGCATCGGGCTCCCAGCATGGAGCCTGCTTCTCCCTCCTCCTGTGTCTCTGCCTCTCTCTCTATCATAAATAAATCTTTAAAAAAAAATTTAAAAAAAGAAAGTTCCTAAGAGAGACCTTAAGTATTCTCATCACAAAAAAATGAAGCAGTAATTATGTGACAGAATGGAGGTGTTACCTAAAGCTATGTTGGTGATCATTTTGGAATAGGTAAGTGTATCCAATCAACAGGTTGTACATCTTAAAAATATGCAATATGTCCATTATATCTCAATAAAGCTGGAAAAAGAAACAGAAACAGAAAAATGAGAAAGAAAACAAATGAAACCAAAAGCTGATTCTTTCCATAAATCTATGCATTTGATTATACCTCAAGCCAGACTAAGACAAAAATAGTGAAGACACAAATTAAAAACATCAGGAATGGAATAAAGCAACATCATTACAAAGGTTATAGGCATTCAATGAATAATAAAGGAATAGCATTATGTTATTTATGCCCATTGCTATGGTCTGAATGTTTGTGTTTACTGCCTCCCAAATTCAAATGTTGAAATCTTAACCCGCAAAGGTGATTGTGTTAGTAGGTGCAGCCTTTGGGAGTTGCTTAAATAATGAGGATGCAACACTGATAAATGGATTTCAGAGAGATCTTTTGCTCCTCCCACTGTGTGAGGACACAGTGAGAAGTCAGTAGTCTGCAGGCTGGCAAAGAGGCTTCACCCACATGTCTCTGTAACTGTGAGACATAGATTTCCATTATTTATAAGCTGCCCAGTGTGTGGTATTTTGGTATAGCAGCTTAAATGAATTAAGATATTCATACATTTGACAACTTAGATGAAATAAATCAATTCCTTCAAATATGTATATACTACCTAGCTCTCATACATGACGAGGTGGTTGTCTGAATAGCTCAATGTCTATTAAATAAATTGAATTTGAAATTAAAAATTTCAACAGCAAACATGCCAGTTCCAGATAGCTTCATTGGCAAACTAAACCAAACATTTAAGTAAGGATTAATACCGGGTATATACAAACTCTTCCAGAAAATAAAGAGATGAAGAAGCATCTCAACTTGAGTTATTTTGCCATTATCACCATAATACTAAAAATCAGACAAAGACATTACAAGAAAAGAAACTTAGCCAAGCACGAATCCTCATGAACACAGGTGCCAAAGTCCTCAACAAGATTATGGTAAATAAAATTAAAAAGTATATAATGAAGTAGTGTTTTTCCCCAGAATGTGATTTATTTCAAAAGCAATCAGGTAAAAAAAAAAAAAAAAAAAAAAGCAATCAGGTGTTAATGTATTGTTTTTGCCTGTGAAGATATTTAGTTTCTACTTTTTGAGATCAAGGAAAGTTAGAATAGGGGAACCTGGGTGGCTGTTAGTTAAGCATCTGCCTTGGACTCGAGTCATGATCCCAGAGTCCCGAGATGGAGGCCCATGTCAGGCTCCCTGCTCAGTGGAGATCCAACTTCTCCCTCTCCCTCTGCTGCTCTCCCTGCTTGTGCTCTTTCTCTGTCAAGAGAGAAAGAAAGAAGAAAGAAAGAAAGAAAGAAAGAAAGAAAGAAAGAAAGAAAGAAAGAAAGAAAGAAGGCAAGGAGGAAGAAAGACAGAAGGAAGTAATGACGAAGAAAGAAGCAAAAAACGAAAGAATCCCTAAGCCCTAAGACCCATAACAAACCGACGACTCCAACGTACGAACACCCCTACCCTCCACCCTCCTACCTCCCACGTCCCTCTCTCTATCTCCCCCCTCCCGTCCTCCCTTCCTTCCGTTCCTTCCGTCCTTCTTCCTGTCCTTCCTGCCTTCCTTCCCCTTCCTTCTTCCTCGTCCCGCTCCCTCCCCCCTCCCTCCTCCCTCCCCCCCTCCCCCCTCCCTCCCTCCCGCCGCCACAAACACTAACAAAATTAGAATAGATTGAGAGACATTCTAAAGTCCCAAGAGGTAAGGATGAATATTTTCAAGTAAAAATTCTCACCCAATTAACACATTATTCTATTGTGAGCTCACTAAAAATGTGAAATGATATTTTAGACAGCATTCTAAAAAAATTCTAAAAAGAACTTGGAGTGAGGCATGTACGGAAAAAAAAAGGCATAGAGTAACATTAAGTGTGAAAGTGTGTCCTACTAAATGTTTTAAAAATATTTTAAAAGAATAATATTCTGTTTGGTATTTGTACATTAATAAATTTCTATGGCATAAGAACTTCACCGATCTTTCCAAACTCTTCTGCACCTCAGGTTGGATGTTTTGTTTTGTGCACTTGGTTTATGGTATTCATAGACAGCTTTTTTCTCCAGATATTTTGTTTGGTTCTTTTTGTTGTGGTGGTAGTGGTACTTTGCAGATAAAAAGTGCCGTCTTCATTGGTCATTCGACTTCTTCAAACTACTTTTAAAATAAAATCCACTTTCTTATTAGGAACATATTTTCAGGGCCATTGTATTTCCTCTTTTAGGTTGGGCCATATTTTTTTTCTAAGCCTGCTTTGTATTTGAAGTCTTGTGATGTACTTGTGATGTAACCACATTGTGATTTGATTCCAAGTTTCGTTTGTTCTCATTCTTTCTAGGTTCTTTTCTCATTGGCTGAGCATTACCTTAAGATATTTTTCCCTGAGAAGAAGTACACAGGAAATAACTTTTTCCAGTTTTTAAGCATTCAACCTTAGTTTAAATTTTTCTTCACACTTGACATACTTTGATAGATGTAGAATTAGAATTCTAAGTACAAAGTTATTCTCCCTCAAAGCTCTGAAAACATTACTTCATTCTTTTCTGGTGTAGAGTATTGCTCAACAGGGGGCTGAAGTCTTTGACTTCTTTTATTTTCCTTTGTGGGGAACACTGTTTTATTTTGTTTTACTTTTTGTTTGTTTCTTTATTACTCTCTGACACTTTGGAAGCCCTCTTTTCTTCATTTTTTTGCATAGATGTGGTTTCTTTCATTCATCTGACTTGATACTTGGGTTCTTACAATATGAAAACTCCATTGTTCTTAAATTCTGGTAACATTCCTTCAGATTACTGATTCATTCATATTTACTTTCTTTTTTAAAAGATTTTGTTTGTTCGTTTGTTTGTTTGCTTGAGAGAGAAAGAGTGCAAGCGTTCATGAAGTGGAGAGGGGCAGAGGGAGAGGGACAAGCAGATTCCCGACTGAGTGGAGAGCCTGATGCGGGACTCCATCCCAGAACCTTAATAGCATGACCTAAGCCCAAGGCAGATGCTCAACCAACTGAGCCACCCAGATGCCCTTCTTTAAATTTCTTTCTTATAAACTCCTATTAAATGCTTGTTGTGCTCCTGGTTAATCCTTACTCTTAGCTTTGTTTCATCGTCTTTCTCTTGCCAAAATTTCTAGACTTTTAACAAAAATACTTTCATTCATATTCCAAATTAACTTTTACATAAATGATACAGTTTTGTTTTCTCTGATTACTACTTTTTGCAGCATATTAAATCATATTTTTCCATAATTTCTTTTTTAATCCCTCTGATTAAAAAAAATATTTAAAGGTCCTTTCTATTACCTGAATAATTCATTTTGCTTTCAGGTTCAATTGGTCTGTTTCTAAAGTGTCTTTGTGTGTATGTGTGTATGTGTGTGTGTGTGTACAGTTGATTTTAAGTGCCTTGTGATTTGACTTGTTATTGTTGCTATGTAGGAAAATTATTTACTTTTACATATCTGCTTTGTAGGTAATCCAACTATTAAATTCTCAAAAAATTTAAAAAGACTTTATTTATTTATTTTGGGAGAGAGCAGGTGAGAGGTTGAGTGTCTGTGTGTGTGTGTGCGTGCACATGAACAGAGGTAGGGCAAGGGGAGAAGCAGGCTCCCTGTTGGGCAGGCAGTCAGATGCAGGACTCCATCCCAGGACCCCAGGATCACAGCCTGAGCTGAAGGCAGATATTTAACCAACCAAGCGACCCAGGTGCCCCCCTAACTTCTCAATATCATTATTTCTAAAAATCTCTCCTTTTCTAAATAATACTCTTATTTCTTTCATTTTTCTATTTTATTGGTTGGAACTTTCAGGAAAATTTGAATATAGTATGATGATGAGTTTAAAGATATATTTTATGGAAAGAATATATAATAAAATATTACATATCATTTATTACAGTATGCATATGATAACATTTTCCATGATTTAATCATCGATATTAGCTACTGGTTTTGAAATATTCGTCAGGTAGAATTAGTATTTTTTGATCTGCAACTTGCTCAAAGCTTTTCTTTTAATGTTCTTGAATGGAAAGAAATAGAGATTTTCTTCCAATTATTCTTAACATCTATTAATATTTTCTCTGCTTATTAAAGTGATACATTACATTAATATATCTCTTAGGTTAGATAGTCTCACGTTCCTGTATAAACTTTATTTAATTTTATGTTATTATCTTAGTATGTTGATTTAGTTTATTAATATATTTCTGTTCTTAAAAAAGGTTTCTAGATTTTCTTGAGTCATCTTCATGATTTAGTATGAAAATTGCACCTAATTTACAGATTTAATCGAGAAGAAAGATTCTGCTTTCCACAATAGAGAAAAATTTAGAGGGCATGGAAATTATCTGTTCTTATTTTTTTAATTTTATCAAACTTGACTCTGTACTCAGAGCCTCGGGGAAGGTTCATAATGTGTTGAATTTCTTCCTTTTTAATATATTTATTATCAGACCTCTTCTATTTTGAGACAAAGCATATACCATACTCCATTTTGTATAGATTTCTCAATGTTATCTATACAATTGTATAGTATTAATCTTTAAAATTTTTTATCTCTTCCATATCTGTGCCCCCTTGGTGGTATATATATTTCTTATTTTCAACTTCCTGATATTTACTTAATTACCTTTTTAAGAAATTTGATTATTATTAGAGTTTACTAAAAAAAAAATAAATAACCTGGTTCTTACATTTATTTATCTTTTTAATTTTCTAATATATTAATCTCAGATGTTATCTTTGTAATTTATCATATCTCCCCACTTTTTTTGGAGGGGGAGAATGGAAAGAGTTATCATTTGAAGAGTTAATTTTCATTTTCCTACTTCAATAATTAATGAGTGTGCTTCCAAAAACAGATTTTTCTGCCTTCTTGAAGTTTTCATATGTGTTTATTATTCTAATTGGCATTAATATTTAGGACTGTAGCTGGACAAATTGCTTTGTCTTTCATCCTCGAGCTATTTAGCAGGCTGTTTTATCTTTTTTCCCCCAATTTCAAAGTAAGTACATATTTTGTAAACATTCTATAATGACCTTTTTTTGTTGTTGTTGTTGCTATTGAAGTACTGAGTCTCATTTCTTATAATATTTTATCTTCTTTGCTATTATTAGGATGACAGTTCTTACCCAACTACTATTATGGTTTTTAACATAGTCATGTTTCCAGTCCTAAAAATTGTTTTTAATATGATATAATCTGGGAAGTCAGAGATTCAACTTACTATTCTAGTATCTAAATCAAGAAACTTAGGAGGAGATTTAGGTGATTGTTTTTTTTTTTTTTTAATCAGCTTCTGAATTTGGAGGTTAGCTCTAAATGGAGTCCTATAAGGTACCATTTGTTTTTTAAAACAAAAAATGACCAACTTTATTTCCCTCAATGCAAAGGTAAACTATAAATCAAAGAACTTTTAAGAATCACAGCATTTGGGCCAGAATTAGCAATGTGGTATCATAAGGATAAAATCGTTCTGACAAGGGCGGCGTCTTTTTTAGTCCTTCGAAATAAGTAATCACAGGGAGGGAAATGGAGCTTAGCAGAGGCTGATAGACGTGAATATTTTTCAACACATCACAAATATGGGGAAAGTCTATACTGTTTCAAGTTACTCTCTGGATTGATTTCCCTTTTGACCTTTCAGTAAGAGAGGCTCATGTTCATCATGATGCACTCGGACTTGGAATAGGATGCCCATGACAGCTGCTATCAGGAATCCTATGGGTGTGTCTGAAGATATCCAATTTCCTTTGAAACTGTGCCAGAGGCTGCTCTTGCTTTTGATAGTGAAAACACAAGAGCAAAATGGCCCCTATTTCCTGAAGCTTCATAGCGTGGGAGGGTACATTTGTGGGGTGAGTTTCAAAACAGAGCCTTGGCTACAGAACATAACTTAACCCGAGTGCTCACCAGATTAATCACCGCAAAGCCAGACTCCACATTCCTCCCTTCAATTCCAAGAATCCTTATATTTGTTTCCGAGTAGCCATAACTGACCTTTCTTCTCACCTTTTGGCATTCATCCTGTTTCCTATTTCCATCTACTTACGTTTTGGCCCTTGGTCCCACCACTTCTTGATTTATAAATGCATCTCCTCATACCTAATGTCAGCTCTTGCTGTTGCTTCTGTCTCAAGATGATTAAAATCTTCATGAGCAACCACATCTTTGTCCTGCATCAGCAGGGAGTATATTGAGCTATTCAGATCACAGAATAAATCTATTTGAATAGAACCAATACACCATTATTTTGGCCACCATCTTGCAGGTACAAAGTAGGGGCAAGACATTCGTAAGTTCCCAAGCAGCTTGTCTGTAGGAGATGTAGCCCTGGAATCTGACTTTCCTAGATTTAGTCCTGTGAGCTTTCTTATCTACCAGATATTTTCTAACTTTGTAAAGCCCAAAACTCCCTAAGTGACATATTCCACTGAGTCCAAGAATATAAAGCCCATTAAAGAGAACTAAATTAAAATAGGTGCTGATAAACTAGACCCTGTCTGCTAAACCTCCTCCTCTCTTCTTCAGCAGGTCCTGATACAAGACTGCAAACATCTGATTTGAAAACCCCCACTGTGGGAAAAATTCAATTCAAAAAATTCAATTTTGGGAGTGCCACAGCACAGGAGAGGAGGTGGTGGGAAATGGGTATGGGGAGAAATTGCAATTGTAAGTAGAGTGCTCAAGGAAACATCATTGAGAAGGTGACATTTGAGTCATGATTCAAAGCAGGTGAGGGAGAAATCCATGTGGATGTCAGGGGGAAGAAAATTCCTGGTAGAGGGCACAACCATTGCAAACTCTGGAGCATTTCCAGTGAATAGTAAGATGGTGCATTTGGAAATATGAAAGAAAGGCATTTAATCTTCTAGCTATCCAGATCAAATCAGAGAGCCCTGGTGATACCTATAGTGGAAGAAACTGCAACTAAATCACCTTTTGCATCATCTTCATTGAGATACCAACTGCTCCCAGTCCTTACACTGGGCAAAAGACTTAACCAACTCAGCTTTTCTTAAATATGTGTATGTGTGTGTGTTTCTGTACAAATTATAGATCTGTTAACAGGAAGCTTGCTAATGGGCTTGTTCTAGGTGTTTTCACTTATTGCTATCATTTTTAAACATGGTGAAATGCTTGGGTACCTATCAAACTGAGAACATAGAGCAACGTGGATTAAAAAAAAAAACACATACATACATGTAAACATCACATCTAGGCATATTGCATCCAAAGATGCTGTGTCCATATAGGGTGAGTTATTTGAGAGTCTGAGAAGCTATGTCATTTCTTTGACCAGAGTCAGAGAAGCCTTTTCCAAGAACTGAGTTTAATCAAACTATCCAGTAGCCCACAAAACATTTTGCCACTCCAAACTTCCAATTTTCCTTGACCACCGTGTTCCCTTTCCCATGGGGTATGCTCTGCCCAGAATGCTTTTTCTCTGATCTCCCCTCCTTCATCACCCAAACTACCTGGAAATTCCAGTTCTTCCTCCAAGAACCAGTTCATTTATCACTTCTTCTGAATCAGGCTCTCTTCTCTGTGCTCTGTCAGCATTCTGCTCCTGCCTCTTTTGTAGCAAAAGCTAAATTCTATAGCACTGTTGTATAAATGTTCTCATCTCTGTCTTGTACCAGACTGTGAGCTCCTTGAGGACACATGCTGACAATTGATTCATTTCTGCATCCACAAGCTGAACCCAGTATCTGATGAACAGTAGGCTCTTAAATATAATGTATATCTAACAAATGCACGAATGAGTCATACTGGTTCAATCCTATTATGCAGGTACATGCTGTGTAAACTAAGAGTTTGGACATCCTTGGAGAAAAATTCTATATTAAAAATCAAACTGAAATCTCCTGATATCACCAGTCATTGGGATTATATAAAAAGTGAACCATCCTCAGGTCACACCCAACACAAACTAGATTTGCATGGAACCATTTTTGATTATATTGGTTATAGGTCCTGAAACCTAGAATAACCATTCCCATTGAGATGAGATTTATATACTGGAGAAACAGAGTGCCTTACCAAAGATGCATTTTATCTATTTAATTGCACACATGTTTATTGAGCTGCAGGCACTGTGCTAGACTCGTGAATACTTCAGTAGAAAAAAAAACAAAACAAGACCTCTGCTTTTATAGAACTTGCATCCATCTGTAGTTAACATAAATAATTCATTGATTTCTTTTTAAACAGAACAGAATAAGGGGGATCAGGAAATGCAAGGGGTTAAGGGACAGGTTTTAGATAGAGTGGTTGACTTAAATTGAGAAAGGTGACTTTTGAACAAAGGAATAGAGATCTTATAAGAAGTCTCAGCTCAGCAGGGTCTTCTATGAACTAGAACCCCCTGGAGCAAGAAGCCCAGATGAGCGACCTAAATAGCCGACCCAACCCAGCAAACACTCCTTGGCACTATTTCTTAAGTTCTCCAAGTACCAGTAGGCTTGCAGAAATGGCATCCATAAGATATTCTAATAGCACAGCCATCTCCAAGATGAATCTGGTCTATGCATTTTAAAGATAGCAAAATGTTTCCATCACCACAGTGCTTTGCAAATATTTTTAAAGATCAAGGAAATTGGCCAATTTGAAAATGTTTAAAATGGAACATTTTTACATCACTTCGTATATGCCTCATGTCTTAACAATACATTTTGTGAAGGCCTCATAAGCAATTCAGTTGTGCCCCCCACTCCCACCCCCTCATAGGATGAATATGCTGGAGAAATGCTGATGGTAAAAGGCCCAGTGCTGATAGCTTCATGACAAGTTCTCTGGAAGTCACTGTGTTTAAGGCAGGTTGTTGTTCCTTTACCTTGTGAGCACCTATCAGACTTTGCCACTTGTAGAAAATTGACTTAGGCAGAGCTATCTTTATTATTACTATTATTTTATTCTTGCCTGAAACTGCCATTTCAAAGTGTGTTCCTTTCTGTATTGAAAAACAAAATAATGAGCTCGTATTTGTATTTCCTGGGAGGCCCCATTCATTTGCATTCACTTACTGTTGAGGCTCCCCAGGTCCCATAATTTGCACATTGCTGCTAGACCCAGACATACAATCCTAGCAGGGGAGAAGTGGTCTCCAAAGCCTTTGCAAGATGCCTATGTTATGCTTATGTTAGCTCAGGGGTCCTAGCGCCTACATCCATATAGCCAGATTTATGTGCGAGACATTTGATATAGAGCAAGCTGGGTCCTTGCTTGTTGTGCTAAATCTGCAATGGAACTGTGCAGAGGCCAAGCACTACAGTGCTCTCTGCTGGGTGAAATCCATCAGACTCCTGACCTGTCAGAACGTTTTTTCTATTGCCATACGTTAAATAACACTAACTTACATTTATATAACACTATCAGATGAAGAGTCTCTTTGTCCCAGACCAAACCAGATTGGTAATAAAAAGTTACTTCATTACAAAATAATATTTCTTTCTCTGGCTCCATCCACTCTGAGTATCCAAACCTCTAGCCTGTCTATCTCTGGGAATCTGCAAGAAAACCTCATAGATATGTTTTGTTTGTTTGTTTGTTTGTTTGTTTGCTTTGGCTACCAGCTGCTCTCCTCTGTGCTTTTCTGCTCTTTGCCCCTTCCTATGATGATTTATGTCAGCTGCTTAAGTCATCAGAGCATCCAAAACAGACAAGGATAATTTCTGTCCTGGTTATCTCTTGCTTTCTAACAAATGCCCTAAAACTCAGGGACTTAAAACAACCACCATTTTATTTGCCCATGATTATAATTTGTAGGCTGGGCTCATCTGGTCCTGCCAGTTGTCACTCCTGTGATTGCTTTTGGCTGGCAGGTCAGTTGGGAGCTGGGCTCAGCTGGGAAGCTGGCATGGCCGGGCATCTTTGCTTTGTCGCCTCAGAGCCTCTCCCACTCCATGCAGACTCTTCACTTTGTCTTTCCATGAGCTCTCAGAAACAGCATGATGGAAACTTGTTGCATGGAGACCAAGTTCTCAAGAGCACAAAACAGTAGCTTCCAAGCATTTATAAGGTTTAAGCCTGGGACTGGCATAGCATCACTTCCAACACATTCTGTTTTGCTAAAGCAAGTCATAGGCTGAGCCTGATTGCAGAGCAGGGTCAGAACTAGAGGTGGATAAGGTGCTGGTCTTGCCTTCTGTAGCATCTTCTATTCTCCCTCTTAAAGATGACTTAGCCTATGTTTGTAGTTAAGTGTCTTCTCAGTGTGTTTCCAGTATATAGATGGCCAGGTACCCTAAAGCCTGTCATCATTTAGAACTATCCCTCTCTGTTTTAGTCTAAGCTGGTAGTGTCTCCATCAATTGAATTATATTAAAAACTCTGCAGATTTTCTATGAATTGTGTCAGTGTTTACTACATCAGACAAAAGCCACACCCTCACAAATCCTCCAGACGAGCCATATACTACCTTGGGTTACAGTGATACCATGTTCTTAAGATTCTTAGAGGTCCTGCTGTCTAGTTTAGCCTACAAGACACCATATTAAATCTTTCTGAAGTCTTAATAAAGGATTTACACCTGCATTCTTTTTTAAAAAATATAGATATTTAAATTTATTTATCCATGAGAGACAGACAGAGAGAGAGGCAGAGACACAGGCAGAGGGAGAAGCAGGCTCCATGCAGGAAGCCCGACGTGGGACTCGATCCCAGGACCCCAGGATCACACCCTGGGCCAAAGGCAGCACTAAATCGCTGAGCCACCCAGGCTGCCCTACACCTGCATTCTTGATTTGATCTGACCTCAAGGCCATCTTTTACTGAAGGAACCCTGGATTTGATCCAAGCTCTGAGACCGTTTCTTGCTTCGAGACTCTCTTTCTGACTGGAGAAGCTAGGAATGAAAAACAGTTCTATTTTCCAAACTAGTAAGTTCAGATTTGATTTTATTTTTAGATTCTACACACACAGAGAAAAAAAGGAACAGTTTATTCTTTAGTTCACCTGCCTCTGTTCGTCTATTATCAAACATGGCTAGAAAGAGACGTTGACACTTTGAACATCCAGCCTGGAAATCTCAGCGAGGTGCACAAATTCATTGACTAAATTTTCTATCTTCCAGGTTACCAAAGGTGACAGTGTTGCCAAATGTCTTGTTACTATTATTATGTGAATTACTTTACCTCCAGCCTCCAATTGCAATTTTTCCAGTTTCTTTCTAGCCTTTAATGACAGGCTTCTTTTCCCCTTCGGGTACCTATTTGCCACTCAGTCCCCAAATCACATATATTAGATATTTGTTATGGTGTGCCACCATTTTAAGGTACCAATTTCAGTTTTAGGTAATTATTATGACTGCATAACAAAGAGCCCCAAAACATGGTAACTTAAAACAGCACTTTTTTTCCCCCCCTCATAACTCTGTGGGTCAGGATGCACAGAGTTCAGCTTGTCTTTTCCGCTATTCCACGTGAGTCTTCTATCCCCTGGGGTCCTTCCCATGGCTCCTCCCTCTCTCCATGGATAGACTGGGTTTCCTCAGAGCACGGTGGAATAACCACACTTTTTACATAATAGCTGGTTTCCAAAAGCGAACAGTAGAGATAGAAGTAGAGATAAAAGCTGTATAACTAACTCTTGAGGCTCAGTCACAGAAATTAACCAGAATCGCTTCTACTGCGCTCTATTAGTTAAGCAAGTCACACAAGTCCAGCTCAGATTCAAAGGGAGAGAATGACCCAAGAGCATCCAACATAGTAGATTACAAACACATCACCACAGTCTCCTTATACAATCATTCTCCTGTCTAATAGGAGAAGTTGGCTTATTTCCTGTCTGATCAGTCTGCCAGTTCCACTATGACTTTTAACATGCTTTAACGTGTTCTAGCTAGTGCCTTGATTAGGAAGTAAATCCTTCTCCTCCCTTGGGTAAAGGTGTCTGTCACATGGGCTACAAAATCTTCTACATCATAAAAGATTCTAAGAGATGCTACTGAATCGTACTCTAATTTTCTTAATTGCAGTTCAGTTTTTTTTGTCTTTTAATCTTCTATCCCCACGTCTTATAAGTCCATGAGACCTGAGTTTAGTTGACTTGAGCAAAAGAAAATTCATTATTTTAAAAGTTCTTCTATGTCTAATTTTCCATATATCTTTTAATCCACTTCATTGAAGTATATTTTGCATATGATAAACTTCTGTGTGTGCAGTTTGATAAGGTTCAACAAATGTATACATGGAATTAACCACCAACGCAATTAAGATAAAGAATATTTCCAGCACTTTCACACAAAATGTCCCCCCCCCCCCCCCCCCCAGTTCTCTTCCAATCCTTCCCACCTCCCACAATTCCAAGATCCAGGTAACTACTGATCTTTCATACCCCTTATGGACTAGTATTGCCTGTAATAGAATTTCATATAAATGATACTATACAGAATGTACTTGATGGTGTCTGGATTACTCAACACCATAAGCAGTTGAGATTCTTTCATGTATTGATAGTTAATTTCTTTATATTGTTAAGTAGCATTCCATTATGTGTGTGTGTATATATATATATCCCACATTTTGTTTATCTATGCACCTGCCGATGTACATTTAAATGGTTTCCTTTAAAGTTTGTTTTTCTATTGTGAATAAAGTTCCTATGAGTATTCATGTGTAAGTAAGTCTCTTTATGATCATGTTTTCATTTCTCTTGGGTGCGTACCAAGAAGTTAAAGAAATGGGGTGGGAGTAATGGTATAAGGTCTGAGAAACAGGAGTGCTGATGTCTAAGGGAAGGAAAAGATGGATGTCCCAGCTCCAGCAAAGACAGCAAATTTGCCCTTCCTTCTGAATGATGCCCATCAGCATTGGTAAAGACCATCTTTATTCGTTCTGGGAATTCAAATGCTAATCTCTTCTGGAAACATCATTTTAGACCCAGAAATATTTTAGTAACTCTCTGGTTATCCTTCAGCCCAAATTGATACATAACAATTAACTCAAAAATAGCCCTAGTGAGTTTTTCATTTTAGTTATAAAATCTTCAGCTCTAGAATTTCTGTTTGGTTTCTTTTTAAAATTCCTATCCTTTGTTGATATTTTCTGTTTGTTTATACATGATCCTCCTGGTGTTCTTGAATTCTCTGTCCATGATTTCCTTTAGCAATTTAAGCAATATTTGAAACAGTTGATCTAAAATCTTCCGTTAGCAAGTCAAATGTCTATGCGTTCCCAAGGATAGTTTCTATAAAATTCTTCTGTGAAGAGACATATTTTCTTGTTTCTTTGCATGCTGTGTACTTTTTTTTTTAGTTAGAAGTAAACATTTTTGAATATTATAGCATGGTAGCTATGGCAAGGAGATGCTCCACTTTGCCCCCGGCTCATTTTCATCACTTGCTGCAGACTCTAGCTGTTTTTCCAATGACTTTACTGACTCTTTATCAAGTATAGTACCTTTATCATGTATGGCCTCAGAAATCCCTGTTAAAGGAATAGATAGTGGTCAGCTAGTTTTTTGACAGATCCTTCCTTGAATGCCAAGCTCCTGCCCCCACAAAAATGGAGAAAGAATGGGAAAACAAAAAAGAAACACAGATAATACTGATGATGATGGCAACAATAACAATGATAATAACTTATTCTAGTCTTTTCACATTGGCTATGTGCTAGAGCACTCTTCCAACACTTAGCCAGGTCACTTACAGCTCTGCCTTAGCCTTCAAGTCTTCCTCACGGTGAACCTTGAGATCAGCCTGGAGGTGAAAGCTTAGGGTTCTCTCATTCATCTTTCTTGAGCATGGAGCCTGCCCTGGCCATATGCCTGGCTCTCTAAATTCTCCAGTATGCACATGTACTTTTTTGGTGACCTAATTTCTGAAAGAATCTTCTTCCAAGCTTTTGTTCCCAGAGTCCCTAGTGTCCTATTGAATGCCTCAGACACAATCTTTTGACACAAGGGACTGTAGTTTGTTTGTTGTCTTTATGATGTTTTTGAGGAAGTGAGTTCCTGAAGAGAGGAAACAAAGGCTAAGCCCTTTAGGCAGTCCCAAGGCAGATGAGAACAGACAAATACAATCTTTTGCAAACAAGGTCTGTTCTGCTCCTTCCAGATCAGGGACTCAGGCAACACACTGAGAAAATGAGCTACTGTCTTTAAGACAATCACCAAGTTGTGGAATGCATAAAGCAAGGGCAAGTAAATATATAACATAGCTTCCTACCATTTTGGTTGCTGTAAACTTTTGAAAACTTTTTTTTTTCCAGATTTCTGACAAAGTTAATTCTGACAATTCTGCTTGAATTTTCTGTTCTGTTGGTTAAATGGGCTGTAGAATTGCCTACCCCCCCATGTTTGCTGACATTATCTCTGTTTTTACATATTTGTTGTTTGTTTCATGGATATCACTGGTAGACACCAAGAAAGAAGCAGAGGCAAAATAGGGAAGGAAATCTCTACTGCATTTCTGTTCTACTTATTGAATTGACTTTGAAACAGAAATTGACTTGGACTTCCACAAACTCAATGGTCAAAGTCAGGTGGAGCTGTCTGAAGGGAGTTGTAACCATGCTGTTTTGAATATCTCTAGTTCCTGATAGAGATATCTATTCTAATTTAAATAACTCCACATTTTCACAATCGGTGTGCCAATCTTAGCAGCAGAAAGGAGACTAAACAATAATTTAGCCCCTGAAATATGGCAATGTTCCCAATTAATTTTTTGTTTTTATTCTCAAATACTTAATTTTGGCAGCATGTGTTCATTATTTATTCATTCAACAAATATAGAATAAATTCCTAATACATATAACACAAAGTTCAAGTATACATCAATGTATACTTTGTTGCTATAGATTTTGTGAAAACAAAATTCCTGGCCTCTTGGAAGTCAGGGTTAGGGTTTTTATGGTGGAAGAATAATCAAATAAACAATAAACAAAATAAATGCACATATTATGTTGTATATTAGTTTAAAAGAATAGTAGAGTAGGCTAAGAGGATTTAGGCAGTGCTTCCAATGAGAATGTGTGGTAATTTTAAGAAAATGGTCAGGGTCGGCCTAATTAAGAATTTGAAGAATGCGTTAAAGAAGGTGAGGGAAGAAGTAAGACTGGTTCAGAAAGAGGGTTCAGTGCAAAGGACCCAATATGGAAGCATGGAGGGCATATTTGAGCCACAGTGAAGGATCCAGTGTGGAATGAGTAAAGAGAATAGTAACAAGAAATGGGTCAGAGAGTACTTAAAGGTGAGCTCCGTTGGGGCTCTGTGGATCAATTCAAGGATTTTGCCTCTTACTCAGAGTGATGTAAGAGACCATCTGAATATTTTTAGGAAGAAAGTGACATGATCTGATGTAGATTTTAAAATAACCTTCCTGGCTTCGGAGTTGACAACAAACTGTAGGGTAACAGTGTTATAAACGCACTTTTGTAATCTCTTTCCTGCTAGGATGACCCTGTTTCTTTGTCCTGCTGTACCTATCTGGGGTTTCCAAGGAAGAATTATACACAATGATATGACATTCTCACATTTTGTAACCACATCCTCTAAAGCTTATTAATGAGACCTATTGGTCTGGATCTCAAGACAGTGAATGTGAACATCATTTCATGGTCTATTGTCTACCCAGTCCAGTATGGGCAAGATTCAATGGTCTTTGACTTGAGCCAGGGAGATTCACAGTGTCTCTGCACTTGGATAACACTTTTCATTCTAGTTAAGATTACTTGGGTTGCAAGCAACTGAGTAAAAATAAAGGATTTTTTTTTTTTTTTAAGGTTATAGTCTTATTTCAACAAACCCAAGGGCAAAAAAGAAGCCACGCCTCAAGAGGTGCTGGAAACAAGATTTGGCTAGCCATTGGGAAACAGGTTATGCTCAGGAAAGTGAATAGAGTTGGGCCAATTTGAGCCAAATTATCAGGATCCAATCAATGATGTCCAATTGGACAGTCATGTTGTACAAAGGTAGCCATAGGGGGCCCCCTTGTGGAAGGAGGTGGAGTATTTTTTTTAAAAAGATGATTCAAGAATTGTACTGTTTTCCCTTAGACTATATTATATATAGTATATTGTAGAACAATTCATTTCCAGGTTAAAATTTTTTTTTCTGATTTTACTTCAGTGAAAGCCCAATGTATTAGCTCAAGGAACCTGTTAGATCTACAATGTTCAATGCAGTAGCCCCTAGTCACATGCAGCTATTGAACACTTTAAATGAAACTGGTCTAAAATGAGATGTACAATAAGCACAAAATACATATTTGATTTTGAAGGCCAATTAATTACAGACACATAACACAAACCATCTTATTAATATATATCAACTACATGTTGATATATTGCATAAAATAAAACATTGTTAAAATTAATTTTATCTATTTTTATTTTCTTCACTGAAGCTGCTTGAAAATTATAGATTACATATTTAGTTCATGTTCTATTTCTCTTAAAATTTTTTTCTCAGTCTAATTATTTTTAATTAAGTTATAATTGACAAGTAACATTGTATTAGTTTCAAGTATACAGCAAAGCAATTTGATATTTGTATATATTGAGAAATGATCACAACAATAAACCTAGTTAATATAGCCTACTTAACATATTATCGTACATATTTAAAATTTTTCTTTTAGTTGTGATGAAAATATGTGAAGATTTACTCTCCTAGAAACTTTTCAGTGTGCAATAATTATTATTAACTATACTCACCATGCTATACATTACTTCCAGTGATTATTTCTATTATAATTGGAAGTTTGTGCCTTTTGACTCCCTTCATCCATTTCATCCACCTCCTATCCCTGCCTCTGGCAACCACCAATCTGTTCTCTATCTATTCTATCTTCTTTTTCTTCTTTTTTTATAGATTCCACATGTAAATGAAATCATATAGCATTTGTCTTTCTCTGTCTGATTTATCTCACTCAGCATAATGCCCTCAAGATCCTTCCATGTTGTCATAAGTGTCAAGATTTCCTTTTTATGGCTGAATAATATTTCTCTGTGTATGTGTGTGTTTGTGTATGCACAGCCATTTTCTTTATCCATTCATCCATCAACAGATACTTTGGTTGCTTCCCTATCTTGGCTATTGTAAATAATGCTGCAATGAACATGGAGATGAACATATCTTTTTGACTTAGTGTTTTTGTTTTTCTTGACTAAATATCTAAAAGTGTAATTGTTGGATCTTAAGGTAGTTTTATTTTTAATTTTTTGAGGAAATGCCATGCTATTTTCCATAGTAGCTGTACCAATTTACATTCCCACCAACAGTGCACAAGGATTCTCTTTTCTTCACATGCTTGCCAACACTGGTTATTTCTTGTCTTTTTGTTAGTAGCCATTCTAACATGTGAGGCAATGTCTCATCATGGTTATGATTTACATTTTCCTCATAAGTAGTGATGTTGAGCCTTTTTCATGTACCTGTTGGCCATCTTAGCTCACATTTTTTTTTTTTTTTAGATTTTATTTATTTATTCGTGAGAGACACACAGAGAGAGGCAGAGACATAGGCAGAGTGAGAAGCAGGCTCCCTGCCAGGAGCCTGATGCAAGATTCAATCCCAGGGTCCTGGAATCATGCCCTGAGCCAAAGGCAGACACTCAACCAGTGAGCCACCCAGGTGCCCCGGCTCACCTTCTATTTCTATGCGGCATCTCTGAACTAGATTCATAGTACATTTTGACACTGAATGAACAGCATACAAAATAGGTGCAAATATTTCTGGAAATAGACATTGCATAGCAAATACTGTCAATGCTCCTTCGAGTTCCCCTCAGATACCCTTTATCATTCATCATCTGTGAATCATTCAACTTTCTGTGCTCTTTGCTTCTAACAGACACTACCTCTTTATATAAATTCCTTTTGGCTACCAAGCCATTTCCCTCTAGATGCTTAGGAACTCCCATGCTTCTTGAGCAGTTTATAGCCAATAGCTGACTTTTACATGATTAAGAAAGCCCAGCTCTTGTGCTTTGAGTTTTGACAAACTATGAGGTGCAAACTATATTCCAGAGCTCCCCACAGGATTGGCCTGACCCTAGTCCTTCCTCCCCAATCTTTTACTAGTTTATCTTGGCGACACTACTCTAAAAAATCACCAGCAAGTGAATCCTCATCTCAGACTCTGCTTCTGAGGAACCCAGCCAAAAATACATGGTGATTTTCTTTAAGTGCAGTTGGGCTGATTTTAATAATAAGGTTATGTATGATCCCTGATAAGCCACATTCTCTTCTCTGTTTCAGATAATATTTTGCTTAGAGACATGGAAGGTACAGAAATCTCCAACTGCAGGGTTGTCTTCTATATTTCTGTTTTCAATTGAGAGACAAATAGTCTGAAGGATGATGTCTAATTGTGAAAAGTCTTTTTTTTTTAAGATTTTATTTATTTATTAATGAGAGGCACACACACACAGAGGCAGAGACATAGGCAGAGGGAGAAGCAGGCTCCATGCAGGGAGCCCTATGTGGGACTCGATCCCCAAACTCTGGGATCATGCCCTGAATTGAAGGCAGACACTCAACCACTGAACCACCCAGGCATCCCATGAAATGTCTTTTCTTCGACTACTGGGAAAAGTAAGTTTCTTCCAAAGAAGACCAACTTGATCTGAAAAATCATCTTCTGACTTAGAGATAAAGTGTTTTAGATTGTTCTTTTTCAAACGTCATGTGTAGACATGTGCAAAGCATGCATGGCATGGAATGGGATATCTTTGATTAATTAGATAAATGCCCTGGACTTGCCAGGACTATTTGTCAGATGAAATGTCGATCAATTCTCAACTTCCACTCTGGCCAAACAAAGCAAAGCAACAAAACAATAGCAGCAATAACAAATTAAGTCAAAACATTGTAACAAACAGGCTGGGGTGCCTGAGTAGCTCGATTGGTTAATTGTCTGCCTTCAGCTTGGGTCATGATCCCCAGGTCCTGGGATTGAGCCCCACAATGGTCTCCCTACTCAGTGGGGAGCCTGCTTCTCCCTCTCCCCCCTGCTCATGCTCTCTCTCATTATCTCTCTCTCTTAAATAAATATTTTTTAAAAAAATGCTAAAATCAGTACAATAAAAATTGAAGATATTGGAAAAGAAAATAACTTTAGTAAAGAAACTGAGAGGCAAAAAATACAGTAAATACAGGGAACCTGGGTGGCTCAGCTGGTTGAGTGACAACAGACTGCTGGTTTTAGATCAGGTCATGATGTCATGGATTGTGAGATGGAGCCTTGCATTGGGCTCCCCGCTCAGCAGGGAGTCTGCTTGAGATTCTCTCTCACCCCCTGCTCCTCCCCACACTTACTAACCTGTGCTTTCTCTCTTTCTCAAATAAATAAATCTTTAAAAAAAATACAGTAAATAATAAAAATCCATTTGTTTGCCCATGTTAAAAACATAATGTGATTTGAAATAAAGACAGAAATTTTTATTTGCAGTTAAGGCTGTTCTGTTGTCTTAGTACAAGGAGTGAGCAATGTATTCCTCTTTGGTGTAAATGTATATTTTTCTGTAAGAAAAATCTATCTTATTAATACATCTCCTTTCTCCAATCTTCTCACTGACTAATCCCCTACTTTGCAATTACGGTTACATCAGAGGATCACAGATGTTGGTTAAAAAATATACTCAGAGGCTAATGAGGCAAAATATCAGGAAATGTTTGGAAAGTTACTTCCTTTAATACACAGAGATGACACATAAAAATATAAGAGAAAGTTGAATTTGTTCTGGCTTACAGAAAGCCCAAGGTATTGTAGTGGGAATCAAAGAAGTAGGCAAATATGTTTGCTTGAAAATGAAAAATCCCTTTTTTTTAATAATAGCAAATATTTGCCTTCAGTTGAGAGCAAATCAGTGTCATTCTTCTTGGAAGTAGTGTTGGTTGCATTGAAAAACAAAACCCTGTGACTCTATTCTCTGCCATTCCTCATCTGGGCCGTAGCATGTCATAAGGAAGAAAGGTTTCTAACCAGTGAAGATGTGTTTGTATGAGCATGAGAGGCTGTGCCAGGGTGGGGGGTGGGGGGTTGTGGGGAGTGGCAAGCAGAGTAAAACACTTTGAGTATACTGGTAGTTGGGAAAAATATACTCAGTGAAGATACTGGGGGGGCTTCCAAAGGAAAAATATATTTATTTTTCGTGAGAAGGTAGTAAATTGATCAATTCACTGGATATAGTTAATAATGCCAGTACACAAATAAACTTATTGAAAATAAGGTGAAAAAAAGGTGTTCAAAGCAGCTTCATTCATATTCATAAACCACCAGGAATAATTTTGCTGGGCTTCCTACAACAGAACTGCTTTCTCTGTTCTCTTCTTGGGTATTTGCCATAATGACAAGTTGACCTTGATTTTTTTTAAATATTTTATTTATTTATTTATTTATTTATTTATTTACTTTGACTGTGCAAGCAGGAAGAGGGGCAGAGGGAACGAATCTCAAGCAGATTCCCTGCTGAGTGTGGAACACAATGTGGGGCTCAATCTCATGACCATCAGATCATGACCTGAGTCAAAATAGAGAGTCAGATGGTGCCAGGGTAGCTCAGTAGTTGAGTGTCTGCCTTTGTCTCAGGTCATGATCATGACCTGAGGGGAGCCTGCTTCTCCCTCTGCCTATGTTTCTGTGTCTCTCATGAATAAATAAATAAGATCTTTAAAAAAAAATCAAGAGTTGGATGCTGAACCAACTGGCCACCCAGGTGCCCAGACTTTGATTATTCTTACATGCTTAATATCAGTGGTCTTATTAGTAATATAATCTCTCTTTACACAGAGACTTTTAAATACAGTGAAGGATAAGCAAGAACATCTATCTTTATTAGTAAAAAATAGTAAGAAATACTTCTCTGTTCATGTTGCCTCAGTGGAAATAAAAATAATATCCAGTAATTTGGTTCTTCAAACCAGTGACTGTTTGAACACTGAATTCCAAAGTTCAGTTTGGTACAAATCTTAATGATAGAATCAGCTCTTCTTTATTATTTTTGTCTACTCAGCTGGTTAACATTGTGTACACATGTCTACCATAAGATTTCTAAATCCTTGTTATTGTGCTAAAAATGGTAGGGATATTCAGCAGAGACATAAAGGCAATATTAGCAATATTAACAGCTATAAGTGAGCTGTTCAATGCAAGCAAATAGTTCATTTATCTAAAGTTTAGTGAAAAAAATAAAAAAATAAAGTTTAGTGAATTTTAAGTGCCTAAACTCAATTTTAATAATTTATGTAGAAATGTTTTGAAAATGCAGACATCTCTTCTGTTTACCTTAGACCAAAGGATTCAGTGGAATTCTACTTTCACTTCATGACTCAGAATTTTCTTTATATATCTTAATTAATGTGCTATCCTAGAAGCCAGGGAAGGGTAGAGGGTTGCAAGCCACTAGACTTATATGTTCAAAGCTCCTGTGCATTTTTCTTTTATGAATTCTTTCTCTCTCTATTTATCTGCCTTATTTCCACCTCTTTCCATTTATTAGCTACCGTGGGTTAGGAAATCAGATCATTGAAGGCAAAGATTATATTTTAGAGACAGATAGATATATAAAGACATTAAAATTCTTATTTCCCTACTGGTTACCTTTTGACACTGAAAAATAAATTAAACTCTAAAATTTCAGTTCCTTCATTTAAAAATGGGCATAATAATTACACTCTCTTTATAGGATTGGTGGAAAGATGAAATAAGGTGTTGTGTGTGAATAGGTACTCCCAGAGGGGTAGGTGTCCTTACTATTCTCATGATTGTTGCCACTTAATCATTATTGGGGTTGTAAAGCTCCTGGGAAGAGGATCTAAGGACAGTGCAAAGAGTAAAGCACTAGCATATCAGAACATGCGTGAATTCAGGACTTCTCTTCCAGCTGCTCAGATAGACCTTAGTTTGGGTCTATGTTTCATTTGTAGATGCTCCTCGAAAGTAATCTCTGGATAAATGAATTGTTTCTGTACTGTGTAAAGGATATTAGGCCCCAATGTTGTGAAAACCACTGTGGTTCTTTGAACTAAAAAAAGAAGTCCTGTCTCAAATACACCACAGCCCTAGAAAAAGATATTTTTAAGGCATGAGTAGAAAATAGCCTAAATCAAGTGACTTTACAACAGTTTCCTTTATTTAGTTACTACAACTTCCTGAGTGTTGGCCTGCCCTCCCTTTGCTTTGACTTCTAGGAACTTTGACCCAGGTAAGTGGAGTCTGTTTTTATGAAACTTGTGTGTGCTTATGTTTTCTTACCCAGGGAGGCACAGTAGGTGAGGGGTGCAGAGAAAAGGAAGCAACCGTTTCTTTAATACAAGTACTATATCTTATGGGTTTTAAATATATTCTCAGAGATCTAGGAGGAGCCTACACAGGGAAAGAACTTAAATACTTGCTCATATGCAGAGAGTCTCATTAAGTGTTTCACAGTCTCTGTGAAGGAATGGTATGCTCATTGCTGTGCTGGAAGTCACGTAACTTCTGGTTTCTATCACAAGTTTGACAGAATGAGTGACCTCATAAAGATATGAAATTCTTTGAAGTTTTCCTCTTCTATGAATTATAGATAACTATGCCTGAATTTAGGTTAGAAATAGAAATGATGTCTCTACTCTTCCACCAGAATGTAAGCCTATAAAGATATGAATTTTTGTGTTTTGTTTACTGCTTTATTCTCAGTGCCCAGAATAGAACGTGACACCTAGAAAATGTTCTATAAATATGTGCTGAATGATTGGGTGATTTAAAAAAAAAAAAATGAGGTGGTTAAGCAAAGTCCAAATATTTATGTAATTGATAGTATCATCACTATAATTAAATTATTATTCACTTTACATATGAAATGAATCTTTAAAGGGTCTATATGAAATTGAACAATTGAATATAATTAATTCAATTCAGTTAAGCAGCAACTATATTTGAGTATATGTGGGCCAGGTCCTCTGAAAGGCCACATGAATACAAAAGTGGATAAAATAGTCTCCACCTGTATGATAGCTGTATTAGAGTAAAGCTTACCAAATATTTCTATTTTTCCAGTAGAAAAGTTCTCATGAAGAAAATTCCACAAGTGATTACACTGAACATTTTTGAGGTGGATCAAGCGGCAAACAACATTGAAGCTGCCTGGTTTCTGAAGTTATCATCAACACAGAGGGCATTAGAAGAAAAGGGGGCATGCTTTTCTGATGTCTTTATTTTATAGATGAGGCAACCAAGACCATAGTGATAAAGATTTTTTGAACTTCCCTTTGCTGGCACCATCTTTCCATCTCTTCTCAGCCTGGCAAGCCCCCATTCATTCTTCAAGGCACAGATCAAATATCCCTTTGAGAAGCCAATTTGTAACTCCTCCAGGCTTAGTGGATTGCTTTGCCTGCACTTAATTCTTGCCTCTACTATAGCAAGCAGAAGAATCATCTCAAATTTTGCTGACCATAAGAATCACCTAGGATGCTTCTTAAAAACCCTGATCCATGGGCCTCATTTTGGTACATGTGGATCAGAGGTTCTGATTCTCCATATACACCATCTGAGAGTCTGTGTGTATCTCTCTCTTTTTAATATTTATTTATTTGACACAGAGAAAGAGAGAATAAGCAAAGGGGAGGGGCAGAGGGAGAGGGAGAATGTTAAGCAGACTCCCTGGCGAGTGTGAAGCCCAGTATGGGGCTTGATCTCACCACACTGAGATCACGATCTGAGCCCAAATCAAGAGTTGGATGCTTAACCAACTGAGTCACCCAGGTGCCCTGAGAGTCTGTGCCTTAAAAAAGAATCTGAGGGGACTGTCATGACAGGGGCCGTGAAAAGCACTAAATTAAACCCGTATTCAGTTAGAATGCTTTTGGCTGCAAGTAAGTGAACATTTAGCTGGGGCTGGCTTAAGCAATAAAGTCATTTATTAACTCATATAACATGAAGTCCAAATGCAGAGCAAGATTCAACGAGTTGCTTAATTATGTTGTTTGGGGCAGTTTCTCTCTCTCTTTCTCTCTCTGTCTCTCTCTCTCTCCTCTGCCATAAGCAGCTTTAACATCATTTTTAGTCTAGCATCATCTTTTCACTTATGGGTATTACATGTTCTTTTAAGATCAGCCAAACTCTTTCTAGGGAAAGAGTTTCATTTTGGGTTTCTTTTTTTTCTTTTGGTTTCTTTTTTTCCTACTAGAAATCTCTAGAAAGTCACTTCTAGTGTTTTAATACCCCACGTTGGCTGAGACCCACATCCATCCCTGAATCCATCAATAATAACGGAGTGGTGGGGATAAGTTTAGCATAACTGACTAGGAATAATCAGCAGTGGGAAACAGCCATAAAATGCTTCAGGAATCTGTAAAGAGTGTATTTGCACAAAACATCTGGTCTCCTCCACTAGACTGTTTTTAACTGAGATCAAGAATCATGTATTTATGTTTGTATATGTATAACACCTCCCACAGAAGGTACTCAGAATTTGCTGAATGGATGTTGTATGAATCACATATTTCCTGGAGGCAGAACTCGTACACCCAAATGTTTTGACTTTCATATCATTGCTCTTACCTACATCCTGTGATAGAAGGAAGTTCCTGTAAGCAGCCTGTGATACAAAGGAAGTATGAAGGTGGGAATGATTTTCAGGACAGGCCTCCTCATTTATCTACTCCCCCCACTGAGCCTGGCAATACAAATGATAAAATAACTTCTCTGCCTAAAATGTCCAAGGGTGTGAAGCATTGAAATATCAGGGTACTTTTCTGTATCTTTTCCTTCTTCTGATTCTGCCTTTGTAATGGACTTTATAATCACATATCCGTTAATCCGAACACTTCTTAGGAGGTAATCATAATAACTCGCCTAGATCTAATGTTGTAAGGAAACATTTTATGGCCCTAGGATACATTTTCATCCAAGTTATTAAAGTCCAATTACATCATGTTTTCTTCCAAGGAATGCCAAGTACTTGAGGGACAATATTGCAGTCACTCTCACTCGTCTCTTGGAAATAATTTACACAGATATAGCCTTGATATTGCAGATAAAACCCTCTGCTCTCCCTCCCCAAAGAGATGGAAAAATGTACTTACTTGCCTAAGATCACACAATAGAGCCAGACAGGGGAAATTAGGATGAAAACGCAAATTCTTTCTTTTCCATTAGCTCATACATGTAACCTTTCTTTATGAAATCATCAGATCTGTATATGGTGCTTTTAATGAACAAGAAACTACCATATCATGCAGTCAGGTGAATTTCATGTATAAGTTTTATACTTGAAGTTTTCTAAGCATAATTTCTGGGTTCTATCGTGACTCATATCATAAGTGCCAGTCTTAAACCAAGCAGCCTTTTGGAAACAATAATGATAAAACTGATAATTATAGGATTTATTATTTATTAGTATCTATTATATTTGTGGTAGACTAAAGGCATTTTTTATAGGACTAACAACAACCCCTGAAAGATAGACTGTATTCCTTCTTTAAGAGCTGAAGCTCAGATACTATTCTGTGGATGGTCATACAGCTAGTAAGGGGTATTCCCAGAACTCAAATCGGGTGTGTCAATGTCCAAAGCTAAAGCCTTCTCTACTACTCCATACAGCTCTGGAATATTTGAAATGGGAATTTGACAGAACTCTATTTTGTTGAACTGGAACAAGTTGCTTAATATCTCATTGAGTGAAATTCTTTAAATGAAAGCAACACCTTTCTCTCCAAATTCTACAGGTGGGTGATCTCATACATTCCTCTAGAAAGGAAGTACTCCAAGGAGGGGCAAGCCCTTCTTATCAACTGGACCCAGATAAAGTATGTAATCATTCCTTCAAGATCACCTGCATGTGTCTTAGGACGCTGCCTATTTTTCAATCGGAATAAATCCTCAGAAATCTTGTGGAAAATTCCTCCAACACAAAAGAATATTCAACTCACTCCTCTGCTGTAATGAGGTTGAAGTATTTTCAATGTTGTTGGAAGGTTCAAGCCACTTCTAAACAGCAGGGATTTCTGCTACAGTTGTTGTAAAAGAATGCAGGACCCCAGTGGGCACAGAGCAGTAAGCTTCATAAAGCCCAAGATTTAGGGAGAACACAATGCCAGTGGAACATCCAGAGAGAGAGAGAGCAAAGAGAGCATGGCATTGGCTTAGTTTCACCCAGCCTCTTCATCTTGCCAAAACTTTCAGATAACAGAGCATGCATATTTAAATTCAAAAGGGCTTTTATGATTATTTAATAAAATGAGGATGAAGTAAGCAAATAACTGTTGAGAAGTAACATTTAATTTCCACCAGTGCCCTGAGAGACGTATCATGGAGTGAAGCCATTGCAATTACTTGAAAATCCATTGTCCGAACTATTAAACTAATTCAGGCTATAGAAAAGGACCCAACACTATCATGAAGTAGGTGTAAGTGGTCCTGGTCAGAAAATAAACATTGTGGCAACAGCATACAGGACTGGGGTTGAAGATGAGAAATTCCAAATCAGAAGCAAAATATTCAGCCAATTATCTCCCAGCTCAGAATCTTAAAGCATCAAAGTGGAGGGCTGGAAAGAGATTTGAGACGCCCTCAAGGGCAATCGGTTCCCTCTAGGTAAGAATATATTTCAGCCACACTGAACTGATGGATTTTGACGTGTTTTTAATTTCAGGTTTCACTTTTTATTTAGCTTCTAGCTCCCCATCTGGTCTACTTTTCTGCTGCAAATGCCAAAAATAATATTTTTCATTGACCACATTGGACATGTTTAGGATGGGATTTAAAAGTGGCTCCTCCCTATTTTAACAGTAATATTATAACAGAGGAAATAGCAGGATACAGCCCAGCTCCTGTTCAGCACTGCTTCCCTTTCTTCTAAATTCCACATCCTTCCTTTGGGCATCAAGTAACCTAAGTCCTTCTTACCATCTGACTGTAACTAATTTCCTTCAAATCAAGCCATCATGTCTAATTCAATGATGTATCTCTACCTTCTGCTTTACTGAATACACACACACACACATATATATATTTAGTAATTGAAGTTGAATACATTTTATGAAACATTTTTTACCTGTATAATCATTTTTACTGCCCCATCCAATGGGAGGTAAGGACTCCAGAAAAATAATTGATATAGATGTGAGAAAAATCAAGAAATTAGTTTTATGTTACTACATCCTTAGTAGGAATTTCTTAACTTGCTTGGGTTGAATACTGATGCAATTATACAAGGGTGTGTGTGTGGTGTGTGTGTGTGTGTGTGTAAAAAAAAAAATATATATATATATATGTACACATGTATATACAAAGGCACTGTAAGAGATTAATATAAAGGGTCACCTTGATTTAAAATAGCATTCTTGAGCTTGTTCTCCTTCTCAGCATTTATATTTCTAAATATAGCTATGTCTATTAAAAATTAGAGATAGGGGATCCCTGGGCGGCTCAGTGGTTTAGCACCTACCTTTGGCCCAGGGTGTGATCCTGGGGTCCCGGGGTCAAGTCCCACGTCGGGCTCCCTGCATAGAGCCTGCTTCTCCCTCTGCCTGTGTCTCTGCCTCTCTCTCTCTCTCTCTGTGCGTCTCTCATGAATAAATAAATAAAATCTTTTTAAAGAATTAGAGATAGTATCCTCTATTGGGTCTTTTATAAACCTCAACAGAAGAAAATTAAATTGGCTATTGTTTATTTTTTTTAATTTTTTTTAAGTTTCATAGTAAGATAGCTCTATAGAAGGTAAATGGAATATGTACCAGCTTGTTCTCATCTTGAAAACTTTGATGACTCTTTTATAGATTTTCTGCAAAGTAATTAAAGTCCGATTAATTGGAAAAATATACACAATGGGTATTCTGAATATTATATCTCCAACAGAAGCAACTTTTATTACCTTAAACAAGTGGCTGAGCCAATGTTGCAAGTTTAAATTCAGAACTAAGCAAATATCACAAAAATTACATTCTTGCACTTTGTCTGCTACAAAATAAATTTCTCTCCAGTGGAGGGGTGCCTTACCAGCTTTGGGAGTCCATTAGAGTGCAAGCAGGTTGGAAAGCATGCTGGTACCCCTTCATATCTAATGGTACACATGCAGAATTATGCTGTAAATACAATAATTTTAAATGGACAGGAGAAATTGACCACTGACAGGGATCTAAGGGGAATATTTCTCTGACATAAAAAATTGCCTAGGAATTCGTGTTCTTTGAACCTAGACTTTTACTTCCTAAACATATTTAAATTCAGCTGTTGGTTACATAATGCTCCCCTTTCTCTCCCATTTATGCTCTATTTGTAAATAATAGGAAGTACAGTTACAATTTCCTACTGAATGGATCAACACACTAAAGGTTTCTTTTTCACTCACATCTAGCCCAGTGGACACAATATGGGAGTGGACCTCTGCTCCATGCAACCATTCCATGATTCAGGCTCATATTATGCAGTAGGTCTTCTTCAAAACACGGTTCAGGGTTTCCCTGCATAACCCAGCTGGCAGGTGGGAGGGATGGAGCACAGGGGGAGGGCCCACGTAGATACAGATACCACTTCTGTCGCTTAACTGTGAACGATAAATTACTTTAATTCACTATCCATTGACCAGAACAGCTCATATGGTCTCTTTTACCTGCAAGGGGGTCTCATAGCTTATCTGCCTTTAGAGGAAGAGGAAATGCATCTGGTTAGGCATCTAGGTAGCCTCTGACACATATTCTAGGCTTTGCCTCTTTCGATCTTTTCCTTTTCCTTTTCCTAGCTCTCTTCCTTCACCTTCACCAAAGAAATCTATCATGGGAAGGTGATAATCCAAATGTTTTTCTTTATGATGTCTATTCTTTCCTTTTATGACGGTAACACAGATTCAGTTTCAGATTCAACAAACATTATTCCGAGACTACTACATGCAGTCCTGCCAGAAGGAATCATCATCTACCTTAGGCCATTTAATGTAGATACAAACATTATAATCTAAGTTTTAAGATGAGAAATCTGAGTCCAGGAACTGATGAAGCATATACTGGAGGTAATTTGTCAGGTCAGCATTCCCATTCTCTCCTGGGATGGATTACCAACACATCTAACTGAGCCAATTCTTTTGCCAGCAAACATTTTATTTTTATTATATTATTTTGGTGCCCAGCTATTTTCCTGATTCCTTTCTTATTTGCACACTCCCTTCCAGCTTCTTATCTAGTTATCTCTAAACAAAATACCTCATTCTCTGTATCCCTAGTCATGCCTGTTATGAAAGAGAATAGCACCAGCAATACATTTGTATCAAGAAAAAGTACATTGCTTTGTAAAGAAATTAGAAGTAACGATATATAGCTAGTGGTAGCAATTTTTAAAGCTCTTACAAAATCCCAGAATCCCCACAAATTTTCCACTAAAGCTGACTTTTCTTGAGGAAATAATTTAGTTAAGCAATTTATTTTTTCTATCTTATTGGGGTTTATTCGGTTGTTGTTGTCTAATATGTATCATTTCTAGAGTCTGGCATTTTGTTAGTTTCATTACAAATGTGTAGCATTTCAGCTGCATTATTGTTATATATATTTCTAGCTAACCTAAGGACCTTGTAGCAAAGTAAAACATTGCCTTCCTGGAAAAAAAAAAATTTGCTACACATTTAAAGTGACTACCAAAAAAAAATTCTCTGCACTAGCTTTTTTTTTTAAAAAAGAGATACCATCTCTGTGGCTGTTTTTTGAATTCTTTTTGTAACTTCATTTGTCAACTGATTCTTATCCAATACTGGAGAGTTTGAACTGATTTTCTACCTTCCCTAAGAGTATTATTTCTATAGATCACAACTTAGCCCCTTTATATTATTTCATCTTTTCTTGTATTGGGGGGTCACAGTCACCTAGGTTAACCCTATCTAATTGCTGACCCATGAAACCAGGACTCACAGTTGGCTCTTTCCTTTTCTCCTATTCCCACTTCCACAGGATCTAGTCCAGGTTTTGGAATCTTAGCTCTGTGTGGTTTTGGGCAGGTTGGGCTAATTTTTCTGAAATATTTTTTTTCTATATCTTTGAAATTTTAAAGTCATACCTGCATACCAGCCAAAGCCATACTTTGCAGAATGGTTGTTAAGACAAAAAGAGGTTCTCAACATCAGACAGCTCTCTTCCAGTATCCAGTCTAGAGATGGCACTCCACAAACGTGATCTTTCTTTATTAATTATCTATCGATGTAACATATCATAACAAGCTTGATGGCTTAAAACAATGCTCACTTATTATCTCATACTTGCTGTGGATCAGAGTCTGGGCATGACTTATTAGGATCCTCTATTTCAGAGTCTCCCAGAGGCTACATTTAAAGTATTGGTCTGGTGTAGAAGCTCATCTAAAGGCACAACAGGGGAAGAATTCATTCCCAGGCTGATGTGGTTGTTGGCAGAATTCAGTTCTTCAAGGGCTATGGACTGAAGACCTTAGTTCCTACATGGCTGCTAGAGGTTGCTCTTAATTCCTTGACTCTTCAGGATGGCTATTTGCTTTATTAACGGTAGCATGGGAGGCAGTCAATCAAGAGAATCTGCTAGCAATATGGAACTTACAATCGCTCACAACCAGTCACTAAGTTGAGATCCCACCACCTTTGGTATATTCCATTACTTAAAAGCAAGTCACTAGGTTGGCCTATGCTCAAGAGGAGGGGATCACACAGGGCATACATACCAGGAGGTGGAGACCATTAGGGACCATCTTGAAGCTTCACAACATACTTCACAATCATATGGTCCCCTAAACTTTAGCTTCTGCTATGTCTTGGCCAATATAGTGGGTGTTTAGTGTATAAAAAGACATGAAATATGTTTTCCTGTCATTTAAATAACTCACTGTAAAGGTTTTTTATTCTTTCTTTCATTAAGCCTCTTTTACTAAAGGAGCAGAGATATTAACAGACTGGACTTTACAAATACGCTCAAAGGCTCTGTGTGTAATTTAATAACCAGATATAGGGAACCCATGGAAAAGAAAATCCAGCAAGTCAATCAATCATAAAATCAGAGACTCCAGGCCTGGAGGACACAATCTATCAACTGATCAATCAATACCTATTGTGCACTTTCTGTTTTCAAAACCTCTGCTAATTGCCAAAGTCTGGAGTTGGCGGAGGGTGGGGGGGAATAGATGGAGGAGGGGGACAAGCTACAACAATTGAAAAGGAACTTGATAAATTGAAGCTGAGAATTAATTCAGCCCTCAATTATTTTGATATACAAACAAATGTTGAAGCCTGCTCCTTAGGGGCAGGGGAAATTGAAGGAGAGGATACTTTGGGGAGAGATAGAAAAAAAAATCCACAACACTGAAAGAATTTAGGGAAGAGAGGACACTGCTGGGAGGCCACGGGGATCTGGTGACTAATTAGGGAATCTGGCCATGCATTTGGTTTTCTCTGAGATACAATGTATGGAAATGAGAGACAGGCATGCACAGTTAGACTCTGGAGTACTGTGGGACCAGGAAATATGATTACACCACATACAAATCATTTAAGTTCAGAAGAAGGTTAGAAGATGAGGGGCTAGGGTCATTCAGAGATGCATAATTGAACAAATACGAATCAAAACAGCAAGCAAGAAAAAAAAATCAGCTGTGGAACTCATTTTTTCTTTCTTTTTGTTTTCAACTACAGCTCTATAGAGATGATAAGATCAGGATTTTAGAAAAACAAGTTTAATAATGGATATTTTCTGTACATGCCTTTCTTAAATAATGCTGAAAGCTATATACACACGGAAGTATTAAGAAGGAATAAAAAGAAATATTCAGTGTTTATAGATTTTTCTTTTTTTAATAGTATTGAACTCAAAGTTTCTTCATTCTGGTTTATGTTAAAGTCAAAAAAGTGTCAGCAATATCATTAGTATTGGGTTTTAAATTATTCTTATCAGTCAAAATCATGCATTAGGCTTTCAAATAAAAAATGGCAGACTGATCCAGTGTATTTATTTTTCCTCTATTCTAAGACCTATTGAAATGACAGCATGCATTTAATAAAAGAAATGAAATCCAGCAATTCCACTCCTAGGCATATGCCTAAAAGAAACTCACACATGTGTTTGCAGAAAGGCATGTAATAGTAAGTTCATAGCAGCCCCAATCATAATCATCTCAAACTGAACACTAGCTGAATGTTCAGCAACAGCAAAATCATAGATAAATGGAGAATTGTCTCATGTTGATATTGAATGCAACAATGAGAACCATTGAAGTAGATGCATGCAACCTCAAGGGTGGATCTCCAAATATGAGGCTGAAGGAAATGAAATCAGATACAAAACATATAGTATAGGGACCTGCTTATATAAAACATTAAAACTGGCAAAACTAATATGGTGTTAAGAAGTGGAGCCACGGACAGGGCGAGGGCTACTGATGATATGGGCACCGAATGCAGATTTCTGAGATATCTGACAAGTGTCTTTTTTTTTTAAAGATTTATTTATTTATTTATGATAGACATAGAGAGAGAGAGAGAGAGAGAGAGAGAGAGAGAGAGAGGCAGAGACACAGGAGGAGAGAGAGAAGCAGGTTCCATGCCAGGAGCCCGATGCGGGACTCGATCCCGGGACCCCAGGATCGCACCCTGGGCCAAAGGCAGGCGCTAAACCACTGAGCCACCCAGGGATCCCTGATAAGTGTCTTTTCTTAACCTGGGAGCTGGTTATACAAGTATACTCTTCATAAAAAGTAATCAAGTTTATACTCTTATGACATAGGAATTCTTCTGTATGTATACAATTTAATAACAAATTGGATATGTTAACAAATTAATCAATACATAATCATTAGCAGGGGCTGGAAAGCCAGGATGGGTGCCATCAGCCCACGTGGTCATTGTAACATTCATAAAAGATGGAAAGCTGATAGAAAGAGCATAAAGGATGGTAAAACACACAGAAGCTGAGGAAATTGCTAACACATGCAGGTGAAGAAGAGAATCTTTAAAAAGTGATTTTTTTTCCCCAGTGAAGAAGAGAATCTTTAAAAAAAATTTTTTTTTCCCCATTAGAGTTCAGAATAATTTCAAGATGATAGGCAGTGATGCCATATAAACAGAACTTGGGAGCTTGAGAAAATGTCCTGCTACCAAGACTGACCAAGGCAGATTCTTATTTATGAATATATGTAAATGACTGAGCATCTCCCAACAGGTGAGACAATCCACCCCTGTGGAAGAAAGCATGGTACCACACACACAATTCAAACCCAGGAGGAAAAATAGTTATAATTTGAAAAGGAACACTGACTACAGTAGCAGAGTACAATTAATGCAGTCAGAGACATTACTGGCAACATGCAGTCGTTCAGGTCAGTGGAAATTTCTTCTATTATGTTCTTCATGCATTTTCTCCTCTCTGTTCTGTCCTTGTGGAAATCACATTTAGAACATTTGAAGTGGAAATCATATTTAGAATGTTTGAAGTTTTGTTTTTGTTGTTGTTGTTGTTGCTCCTGCTGTTTTAAGCACATATTTGTGTCTCTTATAGTGTTCCCACCTTAGGAGCTTCACTGGGACAATGTTGGGTCTGTTTGGTAGCAGGCAGGTTAATATCTATATGCCTCAATATCTTTATTTTATTTTATTTTATTTTTTTAAAGATTTTTATTTATTTGCTCATGAGAGACACAGAGGGAGAGAGAGGCAGAGACACAGGCAGAGGGAGAAGCAGGCTCCATGCAGGGAGCCCGATGTGGGACTCGATCCCGGGACTCCAGGATCATGCCTTGGGCCAAAGGCAGCGCTTAAACTGCTGAGCCACCCAGGCTGCCCAGTATATTTATTTTTAAAGAGAAACATAATATCTACCTCATGGGACTGTAATATTGATTAAAAGAAATATGTCATAAAGTCTTTATCCAAATGCCTGGCCAAACAACAAACATAAAACTGCCTTACCACCAAAACATGCTTTTTCTTTTTCTTCCCAAATTTTCATTGATGAGTGCCATGCGTAAAGTGCACACAGTACAAATCTGTAAAGCTTCCTGAATTTTCATGGCTTGACCATACCCATGTCACCAACACCCAGATTAGAAAGCAATAGAATACCTTTGTTCCTAGAGATTCCTGGTCATGGCTCCATTCAAGTAACTACAGCAGCCACTGCTCTCCTGCTGCAGCAGCTCTCCTGCGGGCTATGGAAGTTAACAGGCACGTTTGCTTTTGAAACTTTGTTCTGTTGCCTCCCAGAAACAAGGCTTAGGAAAATTTGGTTAACCTGTTGCTTTCCTCACCTGCCATGTGGGGAATTCCATACTAATGTTATAGCCTCCACTCATGGTTGATGCTCAATAAAGACTTGGAATATTGATCTAAAAGGAAAATACTAGTTGCTATACAAAACATCTTAGGAATAAACTGTGACTCAGAGGAAAGAAAATAGAGACCTGGCTACTTAGGAACATTTGTAGCCAGTGAACTGTGATCATTCATATTTTTCTTTTCCTTCCTTCCTTCCTCCCTCCCTCCCTCCCTTCCTCCCTCCCTCCCTCCCTCCCTCCCTTCTTTCCTTCCTTCCTTCCTTCCTTCCTTCCTTCCTTCCTTCCTTCCTTCCTTCCTTCCTTCCTTCCTTCCTTCCTTCTTCTCTTCTTTCTTTCTCTCTCTATCAGTGGGCTTCATGCCCACTGTGGAGCCTAATGAGGAGCTCGATCTCACGACCAAGACCTGAGCTGAGATGAAGAGTCAAATGCTTAACTCACTGAGCCATCCAGGTGCACCAGCCCTCTCCCCCGCCACTTTTTCCCCACATTTCTAATTAAGACCCATTTAGTATACTTCTTTACATTACATTTGGGGCATAATGTTGATCATTTGAAACTGTGCAGAATGTTCTATCACCTTTGTTTTTCATTCCAGGCTAATAAAAAAATGACAAATACTTGTCATTAGAAAGGGTGTTTGTCCTTACTGGGTTGAGGACAACTGCTCTATTTAAATTGTTCTACTCACTCGCTATGCTTGGAACACTTTGGAGTGTTCATGCCTCTTTGCACTACTTAAGCCATTCCTTCCATTTGGAATGATCGCCGGGAAGGAAACCATGACTTGATAATAACAGATTTGAAAAACCAAGCCAGGAACAGAAGTTGTCCTGAAATGTGTCAGACAGCCACTGTACAGTATTTAGCAGTTTAGACACGGTTCAGGCTGTTGTTGATATTGAACAGGCTTAGAATTAGGGATGACAGTGAAAATCACCACATAGAGCACAAAAGAAGGCAAGGAATGTTCACACTCAGGCAGGCAGCAGCCCTGTCCCCATGGTAATCTGGCCATTCATAAAGACACACCCTAGATGAAGAAGTGACAAGTAAAGTGCAGTGGCAGCATCTGTCCAAAGAGCTAGAATTTCATAAAGGACACTGGTTGTAGCAGATTGCTAGCCACTGGGAAATAAATCTAATAATACACCCAGTTCTGTATTCAGCACAATAAGTTAAACTGTGTGGTTTGCTGGGGGATAAGGGTGTGAAATTCAGAAGATTTCAACCTAAATGGGCATCTGTTCTTGCATTAACCAAAAATTTGCTAATTGTGTAATATGTACCTGGTAGAGAGAAGATGAAGGGAGAAACAAAGTTGACAGTCTTGGCCTCTACCCAGCTAATAGGATCTTTTCAGTTAAGATTTAATTCTGAAACTCTGGAGTAAGTAAAGCTGAGATTAGGATTCTGGATGTCCTTGATGATTACTGAAAGATTGATCCTGACTAGAATGTATGGGGAGACCATACATAGACAAAGTTGTGAGTGAAAAGAGGAGAATTGATGCAGATCTAAATAGGCACTCATCCTCATCACTCCATCTTTATAAAATATATGCAGCATTCACCTTGAAATTCAAATCCTAGTCCTTCTCAAAGTCCTACCTTGTCTTTCAGTGAAGGGTCATTTTTCCTTCCTCTGAAATTACATCTTTTTGATCAGATCATTCTCATGGGAATGTGCCCTACCTTGCCTTTGTCTGTCGTTATACGTGTGTATTTCCTTGCTAATATTATTGTGAACTACAAATCAGAAGCCATTTATTATAACATTATTTATCCCCAAAGCCCCTAATATAGTTCTCTATCCATAACCTATTTCCATAAATATTTATAAATTTGTTCAGCTGGAGCGCTAATGCTTGGGTTTGTCCATTCCACAATCTGACCTAGTCCTTGCAGACCACTTAGACTTTATTTTTCAGCCTACCAACCAATTTCTCCAAGTTTCCCAAGTCATAAACATGCACCAACATTCAGAGATACAGCTACCTAATATATGCTGTTTAGGAATTTGAAAAAACCTCGACCTTTATATATATTATATATTGCATTATATACTAGATTGCATATAATGATGTAAAACATGCAATATTGCATATAATTATATGCATTATAAATGTACATCATATAATACAAATATATAATATAAATATATGCATATGTGTATGTGTATTCACACCTTTAGTATATTTCAATATAACACATGTACATATTATAGGCATACATGTATGCAAATATGTATATATGTTTGTGTATATACATATAGTATTTTCATACACATGCACATTCATTTCATACAGGTGTACATTTCATATACATAAAATATTTTCTTCTGAACTTGCTGTTCTTTTATTTTCTCTTAAACTCTGATTTCCTAACACTTTTGAAAATGCTTTAGAAAAAAAACTAAAGATAAATCTGAAATGAAGAAGAAGGATCTGGAGAACTTCACTCTTGGGGAAATGGAAGGAAATGACCACGCATGTGTAAGCAGCTAGGATGCTGAGGGACTTTCAGAGCCACGTGATTGACAGTGTTCTGCAAGGAATAAAACCTGGTCTTCTGTGCCATCACACTAACAATGCACAGAGCTTTATTTGAAGAAGAAAAAGTAGGAGGAGGAAGAGGAAAGAAAGACTTTTCTCTCATTCAACCAAGAACATTCAGATTCAGCTTTCATTTTAAATAATGATCATTCAGGGTGAACACAGCAGGAGAATACAGTAAGAATCCCAGCCCTACTTCTTTGTCTACCTTGTGTCTATTATAGAAAAGTTTACTGTGGCTCTCCAGACTCAAGGAAATTAGGTATCCCTTTTAAAATGTAATAGTGACTAACAGTAACAAAAGAATACATTATATAACCCTACTCCTCATCCATTGGCTTCAATAGGGAACCTTCTTGTATTCTTTCCAAGAGTGGAGATTTCCATCCCAAGCAACACATCCTAGAATCACAAACAATTAAAGCCTCTTCTGCCCTCCCCAGTGGGATCTCAGGCAGCCTATAAACCTCCCCCTACCAAGTTCTCAGACGTCAAGGAACCTCCATACCCTTGCTCCTTGTGGCCTTGGACTCTTCCTCAGTGCCATCTCTGGAAATAGACCTTGTTTTTTTTTTTTTTTTGTTTTGTTTCTGGGCCTCCAATCTATCTCTGGACCCTTTTAAAATACATACAGATATTTAATTTCTTTTTAAAATTTTATTTTATTGTTTAAAGATTTTATTTATTTAATCATGAGAGACACAGGGAGAGAGAGATGCAGAGAGACATAGGCAGAGGGAGAAGCAGGCTCCAGGCAGGGAGCCGGCCATGGGACCCCATCCTGGGTCTCCAGGATCATGCCCTGCACTGAAGGTGGTGCTAAACCGCTGAGCCACCCAGGCTGCCCTCATTTCCTTTTTTAAAGAGGATTTTATTTATTTATTCATGAGAGACACACAGAGAGAGGCAGAGACATGGGCAGAGGGAGAAACAGCTTCCCTATGGGGAGCCCGATGTGGGACTCGATCCCGAGACTCTGGGATCATGCCCTGAGCCAAAGGCATATACTCAACTGCTGAGCCACCCAGGCATCCCTGTACCTCAGTTTCTTAATCTGAAATAAGAGTAATGTAGTAGTTACCTTCTGAGGTTGTCATACGAGTGAAATGCAATGAGTATGTATTTACATATCCTTAAAAGAATACCTGGCAAATAGTGTCATATAAGTATTTGCTATTTTTCTAAGATTTTATTTATTTATTCACAAAAGACACACACACAAACAGAAGCAGAAACATAGAGGGAGAAGCAAGCTCTATGCAGGGAGTCTGGTACAGGACTCTATCCCAGGACTCCGGAAGTCACAACCTGAGCCAAAGGCAGATGCTCAACCACTGAGCCACCCAGGTGCCCCAAGTATTTGCTATTATTATGGATATTCAGTATATGCACAGAATTGAAACGTTTCTTATTCATCTAAGCCACCTTCTCCTGTCATCTGGAGTTTTCTATCAGCCTCCTATCTGCCTGCTTGCTTGTACCTCTGACCTCTTGTATTCTCTCTTGCACAAAGGAGCTGGAGTATTCTATTAAAGATTAAGTCATGCTCAAAGTCTCTAGTGTTTTACCTGCTTCAAAAAAACAGCCTAAGTTCTGACCATGGTTAAGACCTTATCAGGAAGCATCTGATTGCTTAGAACTTATATGATTTAACATTCTGCTGCGTCTTTGATCTTATCCACTACCATGTATGCAGTTACTTGCTGCTCTCTAGTCACAATCACCAATCAGTTCTCTGTGTTTCTGTTGCAGGGCTTTTCACTTGCTGTTCCCTTTGCCTGGAAAGTTCTTCCTATATATATATCCAAATAGTTCATTTTCTTACTTTCTTCTATTCTATGTTTAAATGTAATTTTTATCAATAGGACATTCATAAATACCTGCTTTAAAATGGAGAGATAGGGGTGGAATCTGACATTATGAATGTTTGTGCCCTCAACCCCCAGATTTAAGGATTAAATGTCCACCATCTGAGGACATAGCAAGGAGGCCCTGCTATGGACCAGGAAGAAGGTCTTCATCAGAATGAGATCACACTGGTGCTTTGAGCTTGAATTTCCCAAATTGCAGAACTGTGAGAAATATCATTTCTATTGTATATAAGCTTCTGGTCTGGCATTTTGTTACACTAGCCTGAATGGACTATGGCAAGCACCTACCAATCTCTACCTTGTTTCAAGAATATTTAAAACATTTATTGCCATATGTCATCTTATATATTTATTTGCTTATTTTGTTATGTTTTCTTTTAATAATGAAGGCTTTAATGCTCATCCTTTCTTTCTTCATTCCTATATATTCCCAAGTCTTAGCAAAATACCTGACACAATAAAGACACTAAGAGAATAATTGCTGAATGAAGCAAATTCAACATTGATTTCATTGTAGAAAACCTTTTCATACTTGCTCGTTAGTACATTAAAGGGGCAAATCCTTATGATCTCTTCAATGGAAGGGGAAAATTTGATATAACTTAGCAGATATTTATAATTATAGCAAAACTCTCTTCAAACTTGGAGTAGAAGGAAGGTCTCTATCCTAATAAAGATTATCTATCAAAAACTCATTAGACTTTACAATAAACACTTAGAAGAACTGTTTTTAAATCAGAAACAAAAAAAAAATACCAATCACCACTTTTATTCAATATTCTATTGGAAGTCTTTACCAGTAAAGTAAGAAAAAAAATTAAGCATATAAATACTGATCATAAGGGAGAATATTAACACATATATAAAAGAAGCATGGGAATTGACAGTTAATTTACTAAAATTAAGAATTTAAGAAGTACAAAATAAAAAAAATTTAAAAAGGATAGCTGGGTTTCTAGACATATAGACAAATAAAAAATGGGCAAATAAAAAAATAAAGTGAAGTCTTATATACCCTTAATACACAATCCAAATTGTAATTTAAATTTTCTTTAAAATATTTTATTTATTTATTTGAAGGAGAGAGAGAGAGAGAATGCATGAGTGGGGACAGGGGCAAAGGGAGAGGGAGAAGCAGGCTCCTCACTGAGCAGGGAGCCCAATGCAGGGCTAGGACTTGATCCCATGACCCTGGGATCATAACCTAAGACCGAGGCAGACGCTTAACCAACTGAGTCACCTAGGTGCCCCACAACCTGTAATTTTAACACACCACTTGCAAAATATTAGAAACTTAATAACCTTAGGATAACTTTAAAAACAAAGATACATGGAGAAAATGATAAATCTTTATTTAATAGCATTAAGGAAGGAAAAGTACATGATTTTTTAATAGGTTTATTCAATATTATAAAAACTTAATTCTTTCCAAATTAATCTATACAATTTAATGCCATTGCAGCCTTGATTAGATATGAGCAGATATTTCAAAGGCAAATAAGATTCCAGAATAAGCAAAAAAAAAAAAAAAAAAAAAAAAAAAAAAAAAAATTACCAGCTAAACATTGGTGTTTTTTTTTTAACCAACAAATAAAACCACAAAGAGATACAAGTTTGCATGAACTATGTTGGAAAAGAAAATGACTTTAAAAGGCAGACACGGGGTGCCTGGGTGGCTCAGTCAGTTGAGCATCTGACTCTTAATTTTGGCTCCTGTCATGATCTCAGGGTCCTGGGATCCAGCCCCAGCTTTGCCCTGGGCTCCCTGTTCAGCAGGGAGTCTGCTGGAGGCTTTCTCTCCCTCTCCCTCTGTCCCTCCCCACACTCCTGCTCGCTCTCTCTCAAATAAATAAACCTTTTAAGAAATAAAAATAGAAATAAAAAGCACATGCTACTAAGAGTCTGTATGCATTTGAAACATTAATTAGGTCACCTTATTCACTTGTGTGAATGTAAATTGGTGAAAACACTTTGGAAAAAAGTAGGCATTCTCGGAACCCTGGGTGGCGCAGCGGTTTAGCGCCTGCCTTTGGCCCAGCGCGCGATCCTGGAGACCCGGGATCGAATCCCACGTCGGGCTCCCAGTGCATGGAGCCTGCTTCTCCCTCTCCTTCTGCCTATGTCTCTGCCTCTCTCTCTCTGTATGACTATCATAAATAAATAAAAAAATTTAATAAAAAAAAAAAAAGTAGGCATTCTCTTGTAAAGCTGAGAAGGTTTTGTTGGTGTTTGTTGCTGGAATTGCCATTTATTTCCTGTCTCTTTGTCTAGCCTAGTCCCAGTCTATGGTATTTATAAAAGTATAAATACAGAGATCAATGGAACAGAATGGGGAGTTCAGAAATAGAATCAAACACATATGGTCAACTGATTCTCATAAAATGTACCTAGGTAATAGAGGAAATGAAAGTGGTTTCGTTTTTGTTTTTTAGCAAATAGTGCTGAAACAATTGATATTCATATAGAAAAAAAAGTGAGCCTGAACAGTTAGGTCATACTACATGCAGTATGCATTCACAATGAAACATAGGACTAAATATCAAAGTGAAAACTGTAGAACTTATAGATAGAAATCTCGGAAGAAACACTTAACAGTGTCAACAGAATTAAACGTAAAAAAAAGATTAAGTTGGACTGCATTTAGATTAAAAGCTTTTCTTCTTGGAAAGATACCACCAGAAAAACTAAAGGTGAGCCATAGAATAAGAGAAAATATTGGCCAAACACATATCTGATAAAGAATTATATCCAAAATACATAGAAAAATTCTTACAAACCCAAATAAGAACACAAACAACTGAATACATATGAGTTCAACAAACCTACCGTATGAACCCACCGTTCCATTCCTAGATACTTACTCAAGAAGAATGAAAATAGATGCTCACAAAAAGACTTGCACATGAATGTTTCTAATGATTTTACTGACAATAAACAAAAACAAGATGTGATCCAAATACCTATCTACTAGAGAATGGATGAACACAATGTGCCATAATATATGCAATGGAATACTATTTCACAATAAAAGTAGTAAACTGCTAAGACGGGTAACAACTAGATGAATCTCTATGGGTGAATCATGATGCTGAGTGAAAGGATCAGATATAAAAACTGTATGTTTTCATTTATATAAAATCTGAAAAGATTCAAACTAACCTATTTTGACAGAAGGCAGATCAGCAGTTGCTTGTGATCAGTCTGGATTGGAAGCAAGGATGGATTGGCAAGGGAAAAGAAAATTTTTTAAGGTGATGGAAATGGTCTGTATATTAATGGTGGTGGTAGTTTAATGGGTATATTCATCTGTCAAATCTCATCACATATGTATTTTAAATGGATGCTGTAATTGTATATAATCGTATATAGATTTTACTTCAAAAAATTTGATAAAATGACATCATTAAGAAAATGAAAAGGCATGTCACTGACTGGTAAAAATATTTCTAACGTATATCAGAATATACATTGGAAACATAGATGTATTACATGTAATATATATGCCATATTATATATATATATGCAGAACTCTTGTATCTAGAATATATGAAGAATATCTTAACTCAATAATAAATACACAACCTAAGTTGAAAAAAAAAGGACAAAAGATGTCAATAGACACCTTATAAAGAAGATATATGAATGGACCACTAAGCACAAGGAAAGATGCTCAACTCCACTAGTCCTCAAGGAATGCAAATTAAAATCACAGTAGCTACAATAAAAAAAAAAAAAGAAAAGAAATTAAATCTACCTAATGGGCATAGATTAATGGAAGCATTCATGCATTTCTGGTGTGAAGGTAACATAGTACAAACACTTTAAAAAAGGAGTTAAACATAGACTTGGATACAATAAATATGTGCAGTAAGTTTTACAGATGACCCAACAATTCTATTTACTTCCAATAGAAATAAAAGCATAAACCTGCACAAAGTATATGCTCATACTTGTACATATTTATAGTAGCTATATTAATAATAACTAAAATAATAGAAACAACTGCCCATCAACAGGAGAGTGGGTATGCAAATTGTGGTATATGATGAAATGCATCTCAGAACTTAAAAGGAACTGCTTACTTATACATGAAACAACATGGATAAATCTCCAAAATACCATGCTGAGCAAAAGAAGCCAGAGACACCAAGTATATAAATATAAACTAAGATTATATTTATATGAAATTCTAGAGCACTCAAGAATAATCTCCCCCAGCTTATTTTGGTTATTTGGGGCATGGGGTTAGGAGACAGGTATTACTTGCAAAAGAGCACATGGGAACATATGGGGGTAATGAACACGCTCTGCATCTTTTTTTTTTTTTTTTTTCGCTCTGCATCTTGATTATGGGCATATATACATATTAAAGAATATCCAACAGTACACTTAAATTTGCGTGCATTTTATTGTATGTAACTATATCTTAATGGAGTTGAATTTAAAAATTCAAAAGTGTGGTTAACCAAGGAAAGAGTAAAGGCCATCCAGAGGGCATCAAAGACATTGGTGATATTTTTATCAGGTAATACAATGTGTATTTGGTACAAGGGGACCAGGGGCTTTATTGTATTATATTTTAAACCTTCTATATGTACATCATATCTGTACTTTGTATGGATGAAATACTTCATAAAAAATAATTCAGTTGTGGCCTGGGAGATGATAGTGCCATGCATGTAACTGACAAATATTAATATACCGACTATATTAAAAATTCCTGCAAATCAATAAGAAAAGATGAACAATCCGATAAAAGTTGGGCAAGATCTATGAGAAGGCAATTCAACAAGGAGGAAATATGAAGGTGAATATACATATAAAAAGAGGCTCCATTCAATAATAGTCATGGAAATGCAAATTAAAACTGTCATAAGACACCTATGATCACAACCACCACATAACTAATAAAAAGGTTTGATAATACATTCTGATGAGGGATGTGAATTTAAATTGGTAAAACCACATTGAAAAGCAAATTTTAAGTCAAGCTGAAAAAGAGGTATATTCTGGTCTAGAGGAGCTCTCCTATAGGTACTCAAAGATAAGTATAAATGTTCCTATCAGCAATGTTCATAATAGTGAAGGAGAAGAGGAGGAGGAGGAGAAGGAGGTAGAGAAGGAGGAAGAGAAAAACCAGCTAAATGTCCATCAGCATTATACTGACAGTGGAATATGATAGTACAGTAAAATAAGTATTAATATGGGCAAATTTCAAATCATAGTGTTGGGTGAAAATATTGCTCTATACTTATGAATCTAAGATTTTATTATTTATTTATTTATTCATAAGAAACACACAGAGAGAGGCAGAGACACAGGCAGAGGGAGAAGCAGGCTCCATGCAGGGAGCCCAATATGGGACTCTATCCCAGGATTCTGGGATCACGACCTGAGCCAAAGGCAGACGCTCAATCACTGAGCCACCCAGGTGTCCCTATACTTATGAATCTATACCACATCTCTTAACATATTGTATTAATACCTTTTAATATATATTATATATTACATTAATATATATTAAAAGTTTCAAACTATCCTGAATATTGTTTAGGATTATATAGCCATGTAATTATGAAGAAATTCTTAGCAATGGTAAACTTAGTGATAATATGAGGACTGTAGGTTTCCTAGTTGGGGAGGAAATTAAGAATGCAATTAGCATGAGGTATGCAGGAGCCTTCAATCTTTTAGTGATAATTACTTCTTAAGCTGAGCATTCACTATACAAGTGTTCATTATGAAGGAAATAGAAGATGTGGGCAGTTGTCTGGCCCCAGGAAGCAGCCTTCTGGTGATATGATAAAACTCTATTTCTCCTGACTCAATTCAGTTCCAGTAGCTCAACGGGACTAATGATTTAAAATGGTAATGGATCCTGTTGTGTCCCAAGACAATTTCAGTTTTCCTGGACACAGAAACTGGTCTTCTTAAGATGCAGGAATAGCATAAGGGGATTCAAGTAAAAAGCTGTGAAATCAATTAGAGACAATCATTTCAGGTTCACAAAAGTGCAGCTACACAGAACGTGTCATAAATATCCTACACCTGTGTGCCTAGTAACACAGGATCAAAATCCATGACAGAAGTTTATACCATAACTATGTAAAGAACACTTACATGTCATAGCAAGGAAACTGATAACAAGATACATGGACAAAGTTCATGAACAAAATACTCAGAAAATAGACACAAAGAGCTAAAATACATACCGACATTTAAAAAAAAAATAAAGATTACTTAAAATACTTAGATTTTATTTATTTATTTATTTGAGAGAGAGAACACAAGCAGGGGGTGCTGACAAGGGAGAGGGAGAAACAGGCTCCCTGCTGAGCAGGAAGCCCGATGTGGGGCTCAATCCCAGGATCCTGGGATCATGACCTGAGCCAAAGGCAGATGCTTAACCAACTGAGCCACCCAGGTGCCCCTACAAACATTTCTTATAATTAGCTGAGAAACTGCAAATTAAGCAAAATGGCAGTTTTTCTGTCCATCAAGCAGGTGAATGTGAAAAAACAAAGATGGTATTATTGCACAGAGTGCAGTAAGAATGACATTTTCCAGTGTACCTTCAGAGAATGAAAATTGATAAAATCTTTCTGAAAAGTACAGTTAAAAGACATTAGTAGTTTAAAATATTCATGTGTTCTGGGTGAGTAATTAATATTGTGGAATATATTTGAAGGAGGTAGTAAGATGAGCGGACAAAGGTTTATTTGCTTTTGAATCTAACTTATATGTTACATGCTTTGAAAAACTGTGGATATATTTAAAGGAAATGTTGAAGGGAAATGCAGAAGAAAGCTAGGTAGAAATGAACAAAGAAATTCAAAAAGGACTCTTCCTTTGTAAGTAAATACTCAAAAAGAAATGGAGAATGTATATTTGCATAAAAGGTTTTTCTGAAGCGTTATTTATAATATTTAATAATTAAATAAAGCTGTAATGTGCATCAGAAAAAAATTATCTTTATAGAGTTGTGGGGGTTTGGTGGGTTTTTTTTAGATATTTATTTATTTATTTATTTATTTATTTATTTATTTATTTATTTATGAGAGAGGGAGAGAGCAGGGGAAAGAGCAGAGGGAGAGGGACAAACAGACTCCCTGCTGAATCCAGAGCCAGGCTTGCCTCTGAGGCTCACAGTCTCACTACCCTGAGATCATGACCTGAGCCCGAATCAAGTCAGATGCCCAATGGACTGAGCCACTCAGGGACCTCCATAATTTTGTATTTTAAAATAATATTAAGGGATGCCTGGGTGGCTCAGTTGGTTGAGTATCTGCCTTCTGCTCAGGGCAGGATCCCAGAATCCTGGGATCAAGTCCTGCATTGGGCTCCATGCAGGGAGCCTGCTTCTCCCTCTGCCTGTGTCTCTGCCTCTCTGTGTCTCTCATGAATAAATAAATAAAATCTTTAAAAAAACAAAATAAAATAACATTAATAAAAAACAAAATAAAATAAAATAACAAAGGGGATGAGTGAGAACACAAAATGTTTAATAAAAATACACCAGGCCACTGTGACTCACAGGATGTCAATGTTATATGTGGGTGGTGAGATGGATATCTCTGCATATGAAAGAAAGAAGAGTCATGTTTCTTCAACAGGTCACCCTGTATCTGTTTCATTTTACAATTTAGGAAAGAAGTTTGTGATCCCAGAGGAGACATGTAAGTTGCTTAGTAAATATTGTCAGAGATTTAGACTTCAGGGGGAAGCTGCCTTAGTTGGATTTTCTGGGTCATTTCCCTCACAATTTTTGCAGCTTCTTTGCAGTGTAAAACTGACTTTGCTATTCATATACCCAGCAACCAGTGTAGTTTTCAAGAATGTTCCCCCAGGTGGCAAAAGTCCCCCTTCAAATGGCCCATTAAATATAGTTTAAAATCACAACAACAGAGAAAAAAAGGCAATCAGCATGCAGCTCTGTAACTCCTGGCTGCCCCTTATAAACAGGTGGTTAAATTCTTGTACCAAACAATTCCTCAAAGGATATTGGTAAAATACCACTTCTGGTTTAAGACTAGGATCTTATTATTGAGTTGAGCAGCTCCAGGAAGGTAAAAAATTCAAGGAGCGGATGTAAAGACAGTTAACATAATAAAGGTTTCTTACTTTTAAGAAATCTCTTCCAGGTCTTTGATCCCAACAATTTTTTGAGCGGTATTTGAGGATATGCATATTAGGGGAGACAAAAGGGAAAGTAAATGAGAAATTACTCTCAGCTGTTAAAAAAAAAAAAAAGTCTCTTGGATCCCAGCAAAAATCCCTCCGTGACAATCTCTGATGGCATAGGAGGAGAGAGATGTGGGTAAGATGAAGGCAGAGGATCCTTCACTGCAAGATTGTTTTAAAGTTCTCCAACAAGCTGCCTCTATGTCACTTTTAGTTATTGGCTCACTTAACTGTGTGTTTGCAAATAATCCTGAATACACAATTACTCCAAAATTGCCTCATATATTAATATAGTAAGATGACTTTGTAGTTTGAGGGTACTTGGGGAAATGTATGTGCTTCACAAGTGTCGATTCACCTATTATCCTGTTAGAAGTGAGGCACATCTGTATTTGTGTTTGCATTTTTAACACTGCCCTGCATTTTCCAAGTGGGTTTTTCTTAAAGGGAGGCCTATTCTTTACAATTTATATTTTAATTGCTCAGATGGATATGTCTCAATATTTTAATAGTTCAAGGACAAACGGGCAAAACTCACAGAAATTGTTGGTTTTAATGGCAAATTAGATGAAAGTAAACAATTAAAAAGTAGGATTTTACTAAGTCAGTGTTTCATGTCAATGAAGAGGATAAAGTTTTTCTGCCTGCATCAATTCTAGAATGCTCCACACAGACACAATTTTTGTGTGAATGTGGAAGTAAGAGATCATTAGATTATTTCTATTAGCCTTCTGCCTCAATTCTCTACCTCTTGTGGGGTCCCCCTTATTGGGCCCATTGGTCTATGCAAGTTCAGATTTGTCTCTAAGAAGAAAACAGGTTGAAGACTGGAAGCATGAAGAAGCATGGTGCTCCTGCCAGCCTAAGAGGTCTTACTGGTATTTGTTATTTTAGGTGCCCAGCAAACAGTGATCCAAAATAATTGTTGTATTATTTCCCTTGTAGCCTGAGCCTCAGCTCTATCTTAAGGATGCTGCTGTGATCATAGAGGATTCAGAGACCACATGTCTGCTCCTCCAGCTGGGATCCATTCTTAGAATTTGGTTTCTGTTCTGATCCATATCTTGGTTCCAAGTAGGTAACTTTTCTGAGTTCCCACCATTCTTCTAAGGGAGTACTTTTTGGATTACTTTGCTCTAAGACTGGACTTAGTCCTTAAACCCTCAAATCAGGCTGCAGCTCATAGGCATCTCCCAGAAGCTTGTCTCAATTCCCATTGCTAAATTTGACCTGTCTTCTACTTTTAGGACTGATCAAATACATGTAGAAATTGTTGTGAACATTACAAAATGTATAAAATTGTTGAATTGTTATGTTGTGCACGTGAAGCTAATATAACATTATATATCAACTATACTTAAATAATAAAATTTTTAAAATAATTGTATGTTAAAAATGGCATATCAAGGGCAGCCCCCATGGCACAGCAGTTTAGCACCGCCTGCAGCCCAGGTCGTGATCCTGGAGACCCTGGATCGAGTCCCACGTCAGGCTCTCTGTATGATGCCTGCTTCTCCCTCTGCCTATGTCTCTGCCTCTCTCTCTCTGTCTCTATGAATAAATAAATAAAATCTTAAAAAAATATATAAAAAAATGGCATATCAAGAACAAAAAACGAGCTTTTGCTATTGAAATAGGGAAACTGAAGGACTCCATAAAAATCTGCTTTTTGCTCCTTTTCCTGCTTCTGTTCTTGCTAGGACCTGTACTCCTACTTTACACATGCCTCAGAATGCAAATAGTGTTTGTCCTCTTTGTAATGGACAGGAGATGATTTCTCTAGAATAGATAACATCTAAGTAAGGACCAGGCAAGAATGGCTGGAGGAAGCTACCATCTATATATCCAACACCACCAGCACTAGATCCCTCAACACCAAGAACCCCCAGCTTCAAGAAATAACACCTGGACCCTCATTTTCATCTATTTGGTTCCAGGATGCCTTATTGGATGTGTACAACAGATCACAATCTTCAATAAAACCCCCAGACCCCAAACAAAGATGAAACTCCTTCCTCTCCTTTCTGAGCCTCTTAGACACACTGTCTATACCTGCTTTCTCTCTATACCTTCAAGAAATTCTTTTACCTCCTGCTGGCTCACTTGTGATTTCTATCCTGGGTGCAGCCAGGGACCCTTTTATCTCATGCTCTGGGATCCTCTCTGGGTCCTTGGACCCAGCCTGTTGGCATTAATATTTGAACAACTGGAAATTTCTTTGGAAAAATATAGGAAAAAATTACTTTGTAATTTACAGCAACAGAAATATGAAATCTTTATTAAGATGTAAAGGATGCACATACTCCCTATAAATAATGGAAGGAAACAATGAAAGAAGATGTAACTATCAATGCATCAAAATGTGTATTGCCTTATAGCAAATCAGTAAACCCAAATTAAAAGGGATCAACCAGTTGAGAAAATATAACAAGCTTCAAATGTAGTATAAAACCATTAAAATATATGTATAGATATTATGCATCTTCAAGAAAAGAAGATAAACATCTCAGGAAATAAAAGCAACAGATATGCACAAAATATAGTATTCAGAAAATGGTAAATATGTGTGATATATATACAAAATTCAAAAGATATAACATGAACAAAATGTTTGTAAATGGTAAATATACATTGTGTATAAATATATATATGCATGCATGGATGTGTTTATGTATAAATTCAACACTCTTTGTAATCAAGAGATACAAAGTAATATGAAATACAGATTTTGTCTATCAACTTAAAAGGATTTAATGAGAGAATAGAAATAATATTCTTGAGATCAATGTGACTAGATATTCTTACATTTCCCTAGTGTGAGAGACCTTTGGAATCATTTTCCCTTTAAAACAATTTGGTAATATGCATCAAAATATTGTACTACCTAAATCCATATTTAGAAATTTACCCTAAGAGAAGGGCATGAGAAAATTAGCAAAACAACTGATTATTCCACTGTTTACTATAAAATATTTAAACTAATCTAAATGCCAACAATAAGCTATTAGTTAAATAAACTGAGATACTTGACAAAAAGCCACGAAACTAGTTAACTATTAGAACTGATTCTGGTGAGGAGTGTTGGATGATTTTGAAAAATTTTCATGGTATCACTAAGTTATAAAAAAAGGCTTATGAACAATGAATGCCCAATAATCCAATTATATATATATGTATACATATAAATATATAAAACATCTGTGTTAATATATGATTGGAAGGATTATAATAACTTAAATAACATACTTTAGTAATAAGTTAATAAGTGATAAGTAAATAATAAATGAGTAAAATTATAAGTTATTGATCTCATATGATAGAAATATTTTTGTCCTGTTTATAATATTATATTTTAGAAATTTTCTACATTGATTACACATAACTAATATAACAATAATTATATTTTACAATTTTAAAGTGTGTGGTTTCTTTGCTTATTCACTAAGCTATTCATTTTTTTTGTTTGTTTTTGTTTTTGTTTTTTTTCACTAAGCTATTCATTAACGTTTAGCAATTATTAGTGAACAGCTGCAGACCTTTTATTAGGGACTTACGGTACCAAGTAACACTGCCTCTGGCATGGGGCTTGCAGGCTATTGTGTAGCTGGCCAAATAACAATGCAGAAATTTCCTTAATTTTAAACACTTGGGCCATAAAGGAAAAGAACTGACCGGGTGCTTTGGAGGACTTACCACAGGGATCCAATTTGGTGTGGAGATGCAGAGGATGGTTTCCTGAGAAAGTGACATTTAACTGAGGCTACTGCCTGAGGGTGGGTTTACTAAGCAAAGAGGTCAAGAAAGATGGTCTCAGACAGAAGGGAATGATTGCAATACTCCTTTTTTATGGCAGGAAGGAGTATGGTGCATTAGAAAAATTGCAGAAGTGGTGCTGTTGAGGATGGAAAACAATGGGGATGTGTGGAGATGGGGTTTCAAGTTGTAAAACAAGATAGACTGAGTTTGTATATTAAGAGTGGTGGGAAGCCACTACTGCTTCTGTTAAAAGGGTGGGGCGTATACACGAGGTCCAGTCACTAGAGCCTCAGAAATGGTAAGAAATGCTGCTACCTGAAGAGCTCCAAGAACCACTTCTTAAGACCTCTTATTCCCTTCCCAAAACTCCCTAACACCATGAAAAATGGCCTTTTCCCTCAAAACAAAACAAAACAAAACAAAACAGCAACAACAAAAAACAACCCTTATGTTTCAGATCTCTGCTTAAGGAATAAAAAAAAATCCAAAATTAGGATTTCTGTTTTCAACTCACTAGTTTGTCACCACTAACCAACATGGAGTAATGGAGTGCTTTCTACGCCTACCCCCAACTAACTTGCTTGAGATTCTGTTTTCCATCTGGCTCAAAGTTGAAATTCAAAAAAAAAAAAAAAAAAAAGAAAGAAAAGAAAAGAAAAGAAAAGGAAACAAACATGTAATTATCTATTATCTCTCATGTCTTCTCTATTCTGATCATATTATTATTATTATTGTAATTATTATTATTATTATTGTTTTTCTTATTTGTGGGAAAGGGATTTATCCCTATTTATGACACATTGCAGATGCTTTCAAAGCATTAAGAACCCTGGGAAGTATGTGGATTTTATAATGCTACTTTTCAATGAAAAAAAAAAAAACCCACAGATTCAGAGGTATAAAGTGAACTGCTGAAGTATCACCCTGGGCAGGTTCCATTTCTTGACATTTGAGTGAATACTCTTTTCACCACAACACACCCCCTCCCATTCTATGCAAAGACACTCTATTCCCCCTGGAGAAGTGCTTTGTTTAAGATAAGATACTGGATTCTGGGGTTACATCTGTGTAATTCCCTTTGCATACTGTAGTTAGCATAGCATTATGCTCTTTCAGGTACCTGATAAATGCTTTCGGATGATTGATAGCCAACCTGTGATTTTTCCTGATGGTGCTAGGACAACCTGACATGAGGAATCTTGGGAAGAACAGCTCCCTGAAGAGTATGTAGGCTTTCTGACACTGAGTGACTTAGAAATGGCATGAAGTCAGGTGAAATTGCTACCGTAGTTAAAATGTCCTTTTAAGTAATTATATGTAAAATAGATTTCTCACCATCAAGAAGCTTCAGCTATTAATGGTATAACAACTAACAATAGTTAGATTAAGTCACAAAAGTAAGTTTAGGCATCATGGGCATAAAATCATTTTGGACCTAATGCTGCTCACGTATCACCGTGTTTTCCACGTGGTAATTTAATGCCACTGGAGTTATAAAGAAAGAATAATGACAAGCTAATACTCACTGAGTGCTAACTAATGGGACTGCTAAGCACATTTCTTTATCATTTCATTTGATCTTACTAAAGCTTACAGCATTGTTAATACACTATTATCACCATTTCCCAAACACCAAAACTGAGCCGAGGAGAGATTTTGAAGTTCACCGGAGGTCATAGAGCCAGAAAATTGCAAAATCTAATTTGTCTGATACAAATTTCTTGCTCTTAACCACTCAGCTATACTGCTTATGCCTAGATTTATAATGAAAGGAACAGATGGCTGGTCCAGGTAGTTGGTTTTGGAAGTAGTTTATTGAGACCCTGGATCTAAACATCCTCAGGAAAAAAAAAAAAAAGAAGAATGAAAGAAGAATAATCAGGGAAATTACTTATAGGGCTATGCAAAATTAAATTTTAAGAGAATTAAAATAAGAGCTGTATATATTAATGTAAAATACATGTGAGAAATCTAACTTTTGTAGATAGAATATTCACATTAGCATGATCAGTGCATTCTTTCCTTATAGGAAAAAGGGAAGCAAATATACAAATGTGCAATGATCATACAATAAGGCAAACACAAATAAGTTTTATAATTCAAATATTTAATGGCATGCAGCCGAAAAGTTTGATGTATCCATAATGTGAGGGTGGCCTTGACAATTATATCCATATGGTAAAAGTACAATGCACAAGATTCCCTATTTCAAATCAGAGATTATACATTTAATAATGTTAGTAAATAAAATGCATTAAATGAAATATGTACATTTATTTCCAATAGACCATTCATCACCTAAGCCTGGATGAAGTCTAAGTCTTAATCTGGAGCTACACCAGAAGATGTCACCACCTCATGCCAGAATTTTAACACTTTGACACATGTTGAGCCAACTCAGCCTATTTCAAGGATGCCAACTATTAGAACTGTGAAATTTCTTTCTCCTTCTTTCCTCAGATAAATAATTTATGATAGAGTTAGTAAGTAGGGTTTTAAGAGTAATAATCATCTATTGACAGAGGCTTTATGACATGCTGTGTTAAGAAGGATTCTGAGGTATTATCGAAGATGAATGGAAAACTGTAAGTTAGTTCAATTGACTAATGAGTGCAAAGGGAGGGGGCTGACATGATTCCAGATATTTGTCTTCTCTGAACTAAGATGGAAGCCTAATAACCTAAGTCATTTGAGTCATAAAGTTAGGCACTTAAAAAGAAGGACCATACATTTTACTTTCTTCGTAACACACTAGATTCTACGATACTAGCAATTTCTATTTTTTCTTTTACCTTTTTGTTTTCTTTTACCTTTCTTACAAAGTCAGTAAATAAATATCTTCTGCTTTGTCCTATTCACTTAAATAGTACAGCCCTCATCCGCACACCTGGGTCAGTAGAAAAAGTGAGTCAGGATATAGCATTTATGTCAACTTTGATGAACACAACTTCTATTATAATGCTTTCACTTGGTTGCAGGTGACCTTGTAAACAATTTGCCTAAGAAAATCTTTTCAGTATTACTACTGACACCTTGTATAGAAGAGTAACCCTCCTCATGTTGGTGTTCATAGGCTCTCAATGGTAGGTCCCATTAGAAGAACTAGGTCCACACCAGAGAAGGTCCAAATTAGTGAGGCAATCAGGATTGTTTTATTTAGATGAAGAGCATGCCCTCATTTCTTTCAAAACATCTTCAGCCAAGCTCAATTGACCCCATATTTCCAAGATAGGTCTCAATTGCTCAGCTCCAAGGAAATAGCAATTTTTATTTGATCTTTGATGTCTTATAGGACGGAAGTAGGCAGGGGGTTTGCATATTCAGAGATGAAGAATGGGAGGATTTGAAGCACACAGAGAAGAAAGGGATGAAGCTGACAGACAAGAGGTAGTGCATTTGTTCTTTAAAAAAGAAACCATTATGGTTTCTTGGGCTGGCTTCACAGATGATGGGAGCCTCCCATTTCTTCTTATTTCCCCTTCTCCTCCTCCTTTCCCTTTTTGTCTTTCTCCTTATTCTTTCTACTCCTCTTTATTTACTACATCTTTCCCCTTCCATCTATCCTATCAATCATGCTGTTGTTCCAGGGATTTGTAATGCCGACATTTCTTATACCAAAAGTTTGATCTTTATTCCTGGTCTTCCCGACTGTCGATTTCCTCCTGCTCCAGTAAAATCAGTCACAATATGCACAAGGAAAATTGAGAACCCTTGTACTTCTCTATCATGAATTTCAGTTTAGTTCAAGAAGGCAAAACAATTGGTCTCCTGTCTCCTTTTCTTTGGGTTATGTCAGTGTCTCTTGGTTTTCCAGAAGTAAGGAAGTCATGCCAAGCTCTGAAGACAAATGTGACAAAGTAGTTTGCTCTCTATCCCCAAAAGTCTTAAGAACTGTCTCCTATACACCATTATTGCCATCTGATATTTGTAAACACTTCCCTGTATTTCTGCTCCAACAGAAATTACTCACTATGTCTGTAAGGCCAGTTATGTCCAGTGTACTTAAATACTATGCTCCATATCCACCTTGCTACTTTGTCTCCATGGAACATTTCTTGTTTCATATCCTTATCATCTCTCGGTGTAGTTATTGACACAGTCTCTCCTCTGTTCCTAACACCATTTTCTGCATATTTTGGACCATCCTTTTTTTTTAAGACTTTATTCTTTTTTTTTTAAATTTTATTTATTTATTCATGAGAGACACACACACACACACACACAGAGAGAGAGAGAGAGAGGCAGAGACACAGGCAGAGGGAGAAGCAGGCTCCATGCAGGGAGCCCGATGTGGGATTCGATCCCAGGACCCCAGGATCACACCCTGAGCTAAAGGCAGACACTCAACCACTGAGCCACCCAGGTGCCCCTAAGGATTTTATTCTTAAGTAATCTTTACATCCAATATGGGGCTTGAATTTATAATCCTGAGATTAGGAGTCACATGCTCTCCCTACTGAGCCAGCCAGGTGCCTCAACTTTGGGCCCTCTTGATATAAATTTAAATCTTATCTTTCTCTGAGTCCTAACAAATATGATCATACCATTCTCCTTTTTATAAATAAGAATACCTTATCTTTAACTAACACAGAAATCACCAGTTAAGCTTTATTAAATTTTCTTCTTCTTATATTTTGGTTACCCTCAGTCTAGGGAGCAGCCGCTAAACCAAAATCTAGGACACACAAACACGCACACACACACACACACACACATGCATGAACACACAATAAATTTCCAGGCCCAGATATTCCATTATCTTGATTGCCTGCAAAGCTGGTTTTCTCTTCCTAAATCATGCCAGTGTTTTACCACTGAATCACTCATAGTCTTTCTCCAAGATCTCTTATCTTGAGCTTTACAAGTATGAACTCTGAGATCAGCCTTGTACTAGGTAGTGCGACGAAGAATCAGCCATCCACTGGGAAGCTACTATCTTCAAAGAACCATTGTTCAGAAAAATCATTGAACAGTAGTACAGTAAGGAAGGAAAGAGTAAAAAGGACTAACACAGAGACTTGGAAGAAAGAGAATCTTACTCTACCTCCTAACTATATTCTACACTAACTCTCCACTACTTCTAAGTGATGTAAGAATACACAGATAAATGATGACATGAGGATTTTTTCCAGATCCTTAATCATACTCTGGAACGTACCTAACATTTGTCATGTATGTCTTCTAGTTTTGGAACTCTTTGCTATAACCTAGAAATGTGCATGCGTTCAAACATGGTGGATTAATTCTAATCCATCTAATAAACAAGATTATGAGCCTCTCATGGGAAAGTTTATGTCTTACTGATCTGAGGATGGTGCTAAATCCAATGAAAATACTCCTGAAATGAATTAATAAAGCAGTAAGTGTGCAAATAAATAAATGTTAAGATAGATATTTTTAAATAATGAGAATATTTCTAAACCTGACACATGCTTCTTTTAGAAAAGTGTGAATGAAATGAGGATTGTGCATATAATTTGTCAATATAACCAGAGTGCATGTGTGTGGCCAAATGCTTTTTCCTTCTCACAAGGAAATTGTGGTAAGTCCTAATCAGGTGGGAGCTGTAGCTTTTGCCTGATTTTGTCTGTGTGTTATGCCATTCTCCTGATTTCATGATATATGCTGATCCAGTTATTTTGATCCAGATCTAATGTTCATAAATGTTCATTCAAACTGATCACCTTCTCGTGGTTTACATTATATTTTAATATAATTGTTATTCTCCTATAAAAATTGTTTCAGTGTTCAAATTTTAAAAGACAAATGTCATTAACCTTAATTATATAATTATATATAATTCTAGTTTGTATTGTCCAGTTTGCATGCAGAAAGGCATGAAATGCATATGCTCTAGAGAGTATGAGTCTCCTAAAATAGTCTTCCTTACACTTTTTATGCGAAAGAATCACCTGAGGGATCTTACAGATGATGCAAGATTCTGACTCCATATCTCTGGGGCAGGACCAGAATTCAGCGTTTCTAACAGGCTCAGTGGTGATGCCAATGTTGCTGTTCCAAGAACCACACGTTGAATAGCAAAGTCCTAAATAGGCCTGCCTCAAACATGTCTTGTAAATGTCTGTAGCTTTTCATGGGAAGAAAATATCTTGAAATGTGAGTCTTATCTTTAATGGGATGTCCTCCATAACTTGAAATCTATTTACGTCATTGTTTCCCAAAGTGAGCTGTGTGATAAACAAGCTCTGACAACTGCCAAAACAGCTTCTTAAGAAAAAATGCTTTATGATTAAACAAATATGGGAAATGCCAAATAAAGTAAAGAAAGATTTCTTGAAGGATTTTTTGAATCTTAGAGATGCTAAAAGCTTTTATGAATCTCTAGGAGAGGTTGGATTATCCAGTTTCCCAAGGCTTCACTGGCCATTAAGAAAAAAAAAAAAAAAAAAAGTGTCCCTCATGAAGGATAATTTTGGATTCCTGTTCCAGAAAACACATAAATCCAGATTCTGTCTTATGTCTAACCACCAAAACTTCTTTCCTTATTTCCTACCCCAGTCCAGGGCTACACACTGCCCATTTTCAATTTTGCTGGGGTTTATAGTTAACAGTTTTGTATTTATGTATGTGTTTAAAAACCTGTACTACTTGTTCTTCTTTTCAAACACTGCTGAGCTTATTGGTTGGCTGTCTCCAGGATAATTGAATTTGAGAATTGAATTTGCAATTTGCAATAGAAAATGGTATCATCATATGACTGCAAATAAGGACTCTCTGACACATGACCAGAGGTTTGTTCAGTGTTTTATGGGGAGAAATGAAGCAAATGATGATTTACCCTGACCTTTGGGCTTTCTGGTTACTGCACTATCAGGTCCTTCTGAATGGCCGTGGTCATTCAACTACCTCTGCTGCAGTCTACAGAAAAGCTGGATTCAGGCTACCATGCTCACCATGGTGATAGAGTAGACATTATACTGACCAATTTTTAGGAATCCTTTGGTAGAGCTGTAGTATAGACCTTCTTTGGCTGCTTTTTGCTTCTGAGAGTGAGAAAGGACACTTAAATCCTAGGTGAACAGATTGGTCCTCTCCCAGAGGTCATGACAATTACTACCTCTTGTGTCAAAAAAAAAAAAAAATACCAATCTGATTTGCAACTTATGGAAGTAAAGCACCTCTCACTTCTGAAGAGAGTGGTAGATTTCGTTCATCTCAATCAAATAATTCACACTTGCCACTGCTATGGGATTGCCTAGGGCTTAGAGATCTGACTGGGTGAGCGATATAAGGAAAGAAAAGTTATGATAATCAAAGTGGCAAAACCTTGAGTGGATGTGAGATTTGAAAGAGGTGCCTGAATAAAGACACAAATGGGAGACATCCACTCTAATCCTGCACCTGCTTCTCCTTACTGACTACGAAGATATGGAGTCAATCAGACTACACGGAGAGTGAGATAAATCATATCCTGGGCTTTTATTTTGTTTTGCTTGTTTTCAATTGTACATACAAAGGTTAAAGAGGTAGGAAGCCTACTATTGAATTATTTTTAAAAAACATATTTTGAAACATTATCCACTCTGTGTTTCTCCCAAACTTTAAAATAGTTCTTGTATATCCTTAGAAATGACACAATTAAAGTAGACCTAATCTTATTTTCCCTGAATAAGACAAATGAACAGGGCAATAAAGATCTAGTGTGCTTTGTAAACATCTAATCAATGATCCTCTGGTTAAGCCAAATCTGTTCTGGAAATAGAGAAGTAAGGAGAGACCCGGATAAGAATAATGTGCATCATTATTTTGGCTTTGGAAGAGAAAGATAAGCCCGGTAAAAGGACATCCAAGCAAATGAGAATAGAGATGAATGTGTTGAGGTGAGTAAAAGAAATATAGAGTGAAGATGGGAGAAGAGGAGAGAGAGGGCTCATTAATAAACAGGGAAGAAAAATCATGTTGACTCATCAGTTAGTTAACTGTATAATGTAGAGCTTGAATTTTCCTTTTCTCTCTCTCTCTCTCTCTCTCTCTTTTTTTTTTTTTTTTTTAGAGAGGGAGAGAGAATGATAGGGGAGGGGCAGAGGGAGAGAGAAAATCTCAAGCAAGTTCCACACTGGGTGAGGAGCCTGAGGCGGGACTCAATCCCATGACCCCAAGATCATGAAGAGCCCAAATCAAGAGTCGGACACTGAAGCGGCTGAGGCCCCCAGGTGCCCCTGTATAACTTAAATATTAATTCTCCCCGCTGGAAAACCACAAAACAAAACAGAAGAAGGCTCTGAGGGTGTAGGTGGTAATGATGACCTCCTGAGCAGGGAAGAGAATATCTATCCATATGTTTTGCCAGTCCACATGCAGGAATGTACAACCTTTTCTGGGAAAACCACTCAGCACCATATCTCTCATGCAGGGATGCTTTTATAAGGGAGGAATGCAAATAAAAAGCCTGCATTGCCGTCACAATTGGCCTGTGAACCACTCCTCTTTTTTTTCTTTTCCTTTTAAAGATTTTGTTTATTCATGAGAGACACAGAGAGAGACAGAGACCTAGGCAGAGGGAGAAGCAGGCTCCCTGCAGGGACTCGATCCCGGAACTCCAGGATCATGTCCTGCACCAAAGGCAGATGCTCAACCACTGAGCCACTCAGGCATCCCTAAACCAATCATCTTAATAGTATTTTTATATTTACAGGAGATTTAATTTTATATCCTGACAATAAAAATACCTTGAATCAATGGCACATAGACATAACCAAGGATACTTTATTTTTTATTATGAACACATTTTTTCACACATAGAAATATAAAAAGCATACTTTTACGTTTGATGCTCAAACATTAATATTGAAATTATGCCACATTGCTGTCAGAACTTTTCAAAAAACGATTTATTTAAATATGTAATTAACATCTTATATTATCCCTCTGTCCTCTCCTGCTTTTCAGAAAGATAACATTTTTGCTCGTGGGCTTCTATTTATTTAATCCATTTGTAGGCTACTATAAAATATTGTTTTTAGTGTTTTCACTTTTAAAATATATGATATCTTACTGTAAGTATTGCTTTGCAACTTGCTTCCTTCTCTTAGTATTGTATTTTAAGGTTTACTCATGCTGCTAGTTTTAGATCCAGCTGATTCATTTATTTTTTTAAATTTTTAATTTTTTTTTAGTTTTTTAAACTTCTTTATTTAAGTTCAATTTAGTTAACATAAACTGTATTATTAGTTTCAGGGGTAGACTTTAGTGATTCATCAGTTGCATGTAACTCCCAGTGCTCATTACATCAAATGATCTCCTTAATACCCATCACCCAGTTACCCCATCCACCCAACAGACTCCCCTCCAGCAACCCTGTTTGTTTCCTAGAGTTAAAAGTCTCCTGTGGTTTGCCTCCCTCTCTATTTTCATTTTATTTTATTTTCCTTCCCTTCCCCTATATTCATCTGTTTTGTTTCTTGATTCCATATGAGTAAAATCATATGGTATTATCTTTCTTTGACTTATTTTGTTTAGCATAATATCCTCTAGTTCTATCTACATTGTTGCAAATGGCAAGATTTCATTCTTTTTGAGAGCTGAGTAATATTCACTATATATACATCTTTATTCATCCCTCTGTCAATGGATATCTGAGCTCTTTCCATATTTTGGCTCTTTTGGACATTGCTGCTGTGAACATTGGGGTGCAGGTGCCCTCTTTGAAACACTATGTTTATATCCCCTGGATAAATACCTAGTAGTACAATTGTTGGGTCATAGGGTAGCTCTATTTTTAACTTTTTGAGGAACTTCCATACTGTTTTCCAGAGTGGCTGCACTAGTTTTCATTCTCACCAGCAGTGAAAGAGGGTTTCCCTTTCTCCATGTCCTCATCAACATCTGTTATTTGTTGAGTTCTTAATTTTAGCCATTCTGACAGGTATGAGGTGGTATCTCGTTGTAATTTTGATCATATTTCCCTGATGCCAGGTGATGCTGAGCAGTTTTTCATTTTTTTCGGCCATTTGTATGTCTTTTTTGGAGAAATGTTTAATTCATTTAAACAGATACATAGCATTCCATCAGACTAAAAATAAAGTGAGGGATAGTAAAATTATTTGCATTGCATGCTTTTGCCAATACAAACTATGCCACAGTAAATATCTTCTTAAATATCTCCTCGAATATATGTGTGAAGTTTTTCTAGGATTGATTGATACAAATGAAATTGCTGGTAAAAAGTTGTATACTGCCTTAATTTTACATTCAGATCTTCACACTTGGTTCATTAATTAATCAGAGATTTATTTTGTGTGTGCTATAAGAGATCTATTTGACTTATCATTTTCCATAAATAGCTAATTATTATAGAATCCTCTGTTGAAGAGTTCCCCTTCAACTTGTAATAGCATTACTATATATGCCAGATTCCCATGTATATATGGTTCTTATTTCTTTCCTCTTTGCAATGAGTCTATTTGTCTATACTTGTGCCAATATCAAATGATTTTAATTATTTTAACTCAGTGGTGCTCAAAAAGGGCAATTTTCCCAGAGAGGACATTTGGCAATGTCTGCAGACATCTTTGATTGCCACAACTGTAGAAGTAGAAGCCAAGGACGTTGCTAAACATCCTACAATGCGGAGAACAGTTCCTTAGAACAAAGAATGCTTGGGTCTATCTAAATGTCAACAGTACCAATGCTGGGAAACTCTGATGTGACTAAGTAATAGTTGAGACATTTGGCATAAGACTTATTTGGAGTTTTAAGTATCCCCCACCCCACTGCCTTTTAACCTTTGCTTTTTTTCCAGAAGTACACTGAATGTGCTTGGTTTTTTATTCATTTGTATAGATTTTAGAATTAGTTTCTCAAGAAAAACCCTTTTAAGATTTTAATTAATTTGCATTTAGCTAATTGATTAATATGGCAACAATTGACAGTTTTATTAGATTGATTCTTCCTATTTAGTGTGGTATAGATCTATGTTTATTTTGGTCTTTTGAACCTGATTTCTTTTTGCTGCAATTTTTAAAATTATATGTTATTGTTTGTTGATGCTATGTAGGCATGTGATTAATTTTACATACTAGTATTTTATATTGTTTCATATATTAATAGGGCACCTAGCAGGCTCAGTTGGTGGAGTGTGTGGCTCTTGATCTTGAGATCCTTAGTTTGAGCCCCATGTTAGGCACAAAAATCACTTAAAACAATTAACTCAGCAATCTTATTGAACTCTTCCAGTCTATCTAATTTTTTTTTTTTTAGATTCCCCTACATTTTTCTTTATAGGCATCCATCTATCATCTGATAATAATGAGGAATTCTAAACTTTCTTCCAATCATTACATGCTGTATTTCTTTTTTTGTTGTGTGGTAGTGTTGTGCCCTTCACTACCATGTGATGACAGGAGTGATGGCCAATCTCAATCATAAAGAATGACATTTTCTGTAGGATTTTAGTAGGTACACTTACTAGGTTCAGTAAATGTCCTTCAATCTCAAAGTGCCATAGGATATTTAATATGAACTCTAAAAATAATTTAACCTGTGAGTGGTGAATTAAGATAGCACACTTGATTCTCCATGTCACATGCATAAAACTGACTTAATCATGCTCCTCTGTCACTAATGAATGGAGGCTCTCCTCATCAGATCATGCAAGACACCTGGTTGGTGTCTGGTTACGGTTCATGTCATTTATTTTTCTTTTTGTGCTCCATCACCTTTGCACGCTCCCACCTAGACATCCACTTATCTCAAAAGATCTATGCATGCATGCATATGTTTATATGTATGAATGGTACTGTAAGATGCATGTATTTAACTTACATTAATAGTCATCTCATTCAGTTTCTTATTTATTTTACTAATAATTTTGAGATATCGTTTGTTTGAACATGTAATTCAGGCAGCCCATGTGGCTCAGCAGTTTAGTGCTGCCTTAGTCCAGGGCCTGATCCTGGGGACCCAGAATCAAGTCCCATGTCGGGCTCCCTGTATGGAGCCTTGGAGCTGGCTTCTCCCTCTGCCTCTCTCTCTCTCTGTTTCTCATGAATAAATAAATAAAATATTTCTTAAAAAAAGAAAACGTAATTCATTACTCATGATTGCTAAATAGTAATTCATCTTTGACATACGTGATGGTTAATTTTATGTATTAATTCGGCTAGACATTGGTGATTAGTTGTTTGGTCAAACATTAGTGTAAATGTTTGCTATAAAGGTATTTTTTAGATGTAACTAATATTTAAAATCAGTTTTAAGGATCTCAAGATCAAGATTTAAAATCAGTTGGCTTTATCTATGACAAAGGATTTAAGAATTGTACAATGGAAAAAAATAGTCTTAAAAAAATGATGTTGGGAAAACTGGACAGCTCCATGCAAAAGAATGAAATTGGAGCACTTTATTATACCATATACAAAAATAAACTCAAAATCCGTTGAAAACTTAAAGGTGAGACCTGAAACCATAAAACTCCTCGAAGAAAGCATAGGCAGTAATCTCTTTGGCATTGGCCTCAGCAACACTTTTTAGATATGTCTCTTCAAGCAAGGGAAACAAAAGCAAAAATAAACTTTTGGGACTATACCAAAAAATAAAAAGTTTATGCACAGCAAAGAAAACCATCAGCAAAATGAAAAGGAAACCCAGTAATGGGAGAGGATATTTGCCAATGATATATGCAGTAAAAGGTTAGTAGCCAAAATACTCAATGGGTGATGGGTATTAAGGAGGGCACTTGTGTTGAGCACTAGGTGTTGTATGTAAGAGATGAATCACTAAACTGTACTCTTAAAACTAATATTATACTATATGTTAACTAACTAGAATTTAAATACAATTTTTTTAACAAAGGTTAAGGGCCAAAATATATAAAGAACTTAACTCAACATGAAAAATACCCACATTTTCCCACTAAGACATACAGATGGCCAATAGACACATGAAAAAGGTGCTCAACATCACTAATCATCAGAGCAATGCAAATCAAAACTACAATGAGGTATCACCTCACACCTGTCAGGAGGCTAGTACCAAAAAGACAAGAAATAGTTTTTGATAATGATGTGGAGAAAAAGAAACTCTTGCATACAGTTGGTGAGAATGTAAATTGGTACAGTCACTGTGGAAAACAGTGTGAAGGCTCCTTAAAAAAAATTTTAAAATGTAAACATCATACAACCTAGTAATTCCATTACTGGGTATTTACCCAAAGAAAACAAAAACACTAATTTGAAAAGACCTATGTGCCTCTCTGTTTATTACAGCATTATTTACAAAAGCCAAGATATGGAAGCAACCCAAGTGCCCATCCACAGATGAATGGATAAAGAATATGTGGCATATATGTATAAGCAATTGACTACTACCCAGCCATAAAAAAAGAATGAGATCTTGCCATTTGTGACAACATGGATGGACCTAGGGTGGATTATTCTAAGTGAAATAAGTCAGACAAAGATAAACACAAAAAGTGTGACTACAGTATGGAATCTTAAAAAAAAAAAAAGAAAAGAAAAAAAAAAAGAATAAACAAACAAAAAAAGGAAAAGCAGAAGTAAACCTGTAAATACAAAGAGCAAACTGCTGTTTGCCAGAAGGGAGGGGGATGGGGGATGGGCAAAACGGACAAAGGGGAATGGGAGGTACAGGTTTCCTGTTATGAAATGAATAAGTCAAGGAAATAAAAAGTACAGCACAGAGAATATAGTCAGTGGTATTGTAATAGTGTTGTTTGGTGACAGATGGTGCCTACATTTGTGCTGAGCATAGCATAATATAGAGACTTGTCAAATCATTATGTTGTACACCTGAAAGTAACGTCACACTGTGTGTCAACTGTATTTAAGAAAAGAAAAGGAAAGGAAAGGAAAAAAAAAAGAAAAAAAAAAAGAAAATCAGCTGGCTTTAGGTAAAGCAGATTAGCCTTCAAAATGTGGATGTGGGTAGGCCTCATTCAATCAGTTAAAAAGCAAAGATTGAAAAGAAAGAAAAGAAAGGATTATGCCTCCAGACTGCCATACAGAAATTCTGCCTAACTGTCCACTTTTGGATTCAACTTTCATTTGAATGTCAAACCTGCTGGCTTGCCCTATAAATATGAGCCTTGCTACCCCCAAAATCATGTGAGCTAATTCCACAAAATCTTTCTATGACTCTCTTTGTTTTCTAAAACCGTGGCTCCAGGTCTTACTTCCACCACTAGTACATGAGAATACTTATTTCTCCAAGCCCACAAAAACAGTTTTTGAATTTCAAATGTTTTACTTTTGTGTGCGTGTAAAAGGTTTTGAGCAAAGGTTTGGAATTCCATTTCAATACATTAAAAAATATAGTTTAATTGGCTAATTTTTTCATCAAATCTAGTGGTTCATATATTTTGAGAAATTAACTCATTTTGCATAATTTTATGCACTTAATTATGTGTATTTCATGTACCTTTTCAATACTGTATAAACCTGTTAATTTTGACGTTATATCTACATTACAGTCAGTATTTATTTTCATCTCTCTTTTTAAAAATCATGTTTGTCAGAGGTTTGTCTATCTTAGAAAACAACATGTAGTTTTGTTTTCACATTTTAATTTTTTCTTTCCTTATCTTCCCCTATTTTGTTTTCCATTTATTTCTGCTTCTTGATTTGGGTATACTTATTTCTATTTCTCACTTGTTGAATTAAAGCATGAGTTTCTTTGTTTCTGAACTTATTTGTTTTCTGCTAAAGGTAGTTAGAATTATAGATTTTCCTTTTATAGGGTGGTTTTTTTTTTTTTTAACAATCTACTCATTTTAAACTGTAGGATATTCATCATGATCCTATGATTCATTTGTAAGTATTTGCTAATTGTGTTTAGGATTTTTTTTAAACATAAGCTCAATGGATATTTAACAAAATTATTTTAAGTTTAGATATTAAATAATGATATTGAAATTTTGTCATTTTTAGTGAGCTTTTTATTGAAGTAAAATTTTTGTACAAAATTTGTATAAATCTATAAGCAAAGATAGTAACAGGATTGCAGGATTTACAACAAATGAAGCAGTAATTATATGACAGCAATAGCATAAAAGGCCAAGAGAAGAAAAATAGGAGTATATTTTTGTGAGATTGTTGTACCAAAGAGGAACTTAAATAGTTGAGTTTTGACTCTGTTAAGACATATAAACCCCGAAGCATTACTAAAATAATAAAACTAATAAGTTGATATTAGATATAATTGATTTATATGCAAAAATGAGATAGAATAAAAACATAAATAATCTTTAATTAATCCAAAGAAGGATGAAAACCAGGAAAAGTGGAATAAACAACAAATGAGAGATAGAAAAAAAAGTAAGGTGGTAGTTTAAAACACAACCCTATCTCTATCTACATTAAATGTAAATCACCTAAATATTCAATTAAAAAGCAGAGATTGCTAGGTTGGAAAACTTATCAAAACCTTAATATATCCTTCCTGCAAAAAACAGACTTTAAATACAAAGAAGCAAATAGGCTGAAAGTGAAAGTATGGGGAAAGATATACCAAATTAGCACTGATAATCGAAAGAAAACAAGAGTGTCTATTTTAATTTCAGAACAAAGAATAGTTCCATAAATATATGGTGTCATTTCATAATGATAAAAAGACTGTAAGGATATGCCAATCCTACACTTTTATGCACTTCATTATAGAGTTTCAAAATATAGGAAGACAAAATTGAAAGACTTGCAAGGAGCAACAGACAGAATTTGCCCAAATAATAAATGCATAGGTGAATACATTTCCACAATCTTCAGAAGTTTCAAATCAAGAAGTGTGACATTATTGGCATTTTGGAAGTTCCTCTTCTCTGTAACCACTTTTCACCAACTCTACTTTTCTGCCTTCTAGCCCCATAGATAAGTTTTATCTTCTCCTAGAATTACTATAAATCTGGACACCTGGGTGGCACAGTCAGTTAAGCCTACGACTCTTGGTTTTGGCTCAGGTCATGATCTTAGGATAGTGATCTCATGGGTCATGGGATCAAGTCCCACGTTGGGCTCAACATGGGGTTGGCTTGGGTTTCTTTCTCTCTCTCCCTCTGCTCCTCCCACCCCCATGCTCACTTGCTTTCTCTCTCATAAATAAATAAGTAAATAAATAAATAAATAAGTAGATCTTTAAAATAAAATAAAATAAATAATTATAAATCCATTAATATGATTGCTTTTTGTTCATCGGCTTTCAATTCAAAATTTTATTTGTGAGATGATCTATGTTATGTATAATTGCACATTGTTCACTCTTATTGCTTTATAATATGCCATTGTATTATTATACCTAAATGTACTTACAGATTCTTCTTCTGGTTGACATTAGAATTGTGTTCTTTAGGAGCTATTTTTGGAATTTTGCTGTCACAAGCTTTCTCATACTTGACTTTTGACAAATGTGTATTTATTTCTCTTGAGTCTAATAACAAAGAGTAGAATAGCTATATCATAGGGTATGTGGATATACGTCTTTACTAAATATGCTAAAAAGTTTATTAAGATGGTTATGTCAATTAGCACTACACAGCTTTAGTCCTTACCAATAGTCAACATCAGGGCTGTGAGTGGAGGGAAGCAACTAGGGCAGAAAATTGAAGAAGTGCTCACTCTCATTGAGTTCTGCACGGTGGCCACTTGCATGAACATTAAGCAAAAAGAATCAGTTCCTAAACAGACCTAATAAGGTTTCTCCTTAAGATTTAGTTGCCTACAGCACAAAATTTATGGATGCACTTACTTTCAGATTTGTGCAGGACTCTGCACTTGATCAAATTTAAGAGTAAGCACCTTCTTATATTTTGCACCTGAGATGCTTCCCTCACCACACTTCACTCTCAACTATGCTTGATATAGTCATTCCTTTCTATTTTCTCAGTATATGTGTGGTGCTATTACACTGTGGTTTTTATTTACATTTCTCTGATGGCAAATGATGTTGAGTACACAGTACATTTTCATGTTCTCTTTTGTGAATTGTCTGTTCAAGTCTTTTGTCCAATTTTAATTGGATTAGCTATTTTCCTGTTATTAATTATTTGAAGTTCTTTTTGAATATTCTGCATGCATCCTTTATTTGATCTTTCTATTGCAAACATCTTCTACTCTGGCTTTCCTTTTTACTCTTGAATGGTTTCTTCTCATAAATACAATTCCTTAATTTTAATTGAGTTTAATTTATTAATAGATTTCCCTTTTGGTTACTGCTTTTTTGTCCTACCCCAAGGCCACTAATTCATTCTACTATGTTTTCTTTAAAGAGCTTTATTGTTTTGCCTTTTACATTTAGATGTACAATATACTTGAAATTGATGTTAGTGCTTAATGTGAGATCAAAGTCCAATTTTTTTAATGTATGGATATAAGTTAATTCAGCATCATTTATTAAAATTATCATCCTTTCCCTAGTCTACTCTAGTGTCCTCTTGGCTCATATCAAATGTACCTATGACTATGATCTCTTTATTCTGTTCCATTGGTCTATTTCTAAAAACTCTTAATTTTCTATAGCCATATTATATATATATATATATATATATATAATTTATGATTCAATTTGTTTAATCCTTCTTCAGTATTTTTCAATAGGTTTTGTAGGTTTTCAGAGGAGGACTCTTGAGAGTCTTTTTTTAGAATGTCAAAATTATTACTAAGTATTTGATGTTTTTTATTCTAATATAAAATGTGTCTTTATTAACCTTTTATTTCCTTTTTATCTGTAACTGGTATATAGATATACAACTGGTGTTTTATAATAGCCTTATATCAAGCAACCTTAATAAATTTACTTATTAGTTTTAATATTTTGTATATTTTGAAAGTTACATAAACAACTGTGTCAAATGTAAATAGAAGTTGTGATATCACCTTCCATTCCTTATGCTTTAAATTGTTTTCTTTGGCCTTATCACATTCAAGTAGCTTCAGGAGTGATGGTAGCAGGCTTTCTTTTCTGACTCTCTCAGTCTCTGGGGGAAGCTTTTTGGATTTCACCATCAAGTATATTTGCTACAGGTTCTTTTTTAGATACTGTTTATCAGATGATGGAATTTACTGTGTAATTATAGATTAGTAGGAGGATTTTGTTGTTATTGTCATCAGTAGGTGTTGAATTTTCTCAAATATTTCTATTGAGATTGGTTTGTCATTTTTCTCTTTACTCAGTATGATACAAAAATTAATTGATTTCCAAAGGTTAAACAACATATACAGTCTCAGAATAAACCTAAACTTGCAGGGGGCATTACTGTGTGCATGCATGCATAAGAATGTATAATTTTCATTATCATATCATCTTTGTAAGATTTTGGAAGCAAATTATGCTGGCCTCTTGAAGCTGTTTAGGAACTGATTCTTTTTGCTTAATGTTTTCTGAAAGAATATGTGTCAGTAAGTTTCATGCTTTTTCTTTTACATTTGTACAAATTCACCAGAGAAACTACTTACCTTAGAAATTTCTTGTGAATAGTTTATAGCATTCACATTCAACTTTATTAATAGTTAAATGGTTTGCAATTTGAGAATTTCTCTTGATGTTAATTTGGGTAAATTGTGTTTTTTTTTTTCCTAGAAATTTACCAATTTTAGTTACATTTTCAAATTTATTTTCGTAAATGTGATTATAATTATTCCCTGCCCTCCTCCTCTTCCTTTGCCTCCTCCTCCTCTTCCTATTTCTAAAATCTACTATGGTACCTCTTTTATTATTCCTGATAGTATTTTTTAACTGAAAGTCTTAGTAGAATTCTATAAATCTAACTAGTCTTTTCACAAAACTAAACTTGATTTTATTCATTTTTTCTGTTGTATATTTGGTTTTGATTCTACTAATGTGTCTTGTTTGTATTATTTCCTTATTTTAACTTAATGTAGGGTTAATTTACTCTTCTTTTCTTATCTTCTTGAGATAAAAACATAGGTTATTGGGTTTTCAGGATTTCTTTCTTAAGTGTATTTAATTATGGTTATTTCTCCTCTAAACAGATTTAAGTTTATCACACCTGTTTTAATAAGGTGTATTTTTATTATTTAGTTCAAAATATTTTCTAATTTCCAGTGTGATTCTTTTGATCCCTGGCTTATTTGGAAATAATCTTATTTTCTGAAGAGCTGAGAATTTGCTTTTTTGTTATTGATTTATAGCTTGATTCCACTGTGAACAGAAAACTTAGTCTGAATACAACATTATTTTGAAATTTGCTAAGCTTGCTTTAAAGCCCAGTATATGAGTATTTTTGATAAATGTCCTATGTCCAATTGAAAAAAAATGCATTTTCTTATCCCTGGGGGTAGAGATCTGTGTGTGTCTATTAACTCAGGTTTATAAATGTTGTTTTGATTGGCCATATGCTTTTGTTGACTTGTTCTGTCAGATATTAATACATCTCCTACTACTATTGGGTAATTTTCTATTTCTCACTTTATTTTTTTAAGATTTTATTTATTTATTCATGAGAGAGAGAAAGAGAGAGAGAGAGAGAGAGAGAGAGGAGAGGCGGAGACACAGGCAGAGGGCAAAGCAGGCCCCATGCAGGGAGCCTGATGTGGGACTCGACCCTGGAACTCCAGGATCACGCCCCCCGGGCCAAAGGCAGGAGCTAAACCGCTGAGCCACCCAAGGATCCCTATTTCTCACTTTAGTCTTTCTATTTTTATTATATGTATTTCAAGACAATATCATTAGACACATAAATAATTACAATTTTTATATGATCTTGGTAGATTAACCTTTCTGTTATTATATAATCTTCCTCATTTTCTCTGACAATACTTTTGTCTTAGAGTCTAACTTTTTAAAAATATTTAATTTACTTATTTATTCATTTGAGATAGAGTGAAGAGAGTGAGCAAGCGAGTGGGAGAAGGAGCAGAGGGAGAGGGAGAAGCAGATACAGGGCTGGATCTTACAACCCTGAGATCACGACCTAAGTCAAAATGAAAAGTTGGATGCTTAACAGACTGAGCCACCCAGGTGCCTCTTAGAGTCTAATTTATTAATATATTTAAGCTAATTTTCCTTTGATTAGTGTTTGCCGAGAATGTTGTTTATTCATTAACTTGAAATTTTTGATACTCTCATATTTAAAAAGTAAGACTTGTAAGCATTATATGTGTTTTCTTTTACTTTGATTTTATGTTTTTTGCCTTTTAATTGGAGTATCTGAATCATTTAAAGCACCATAATTAGCACTTTATTGTACAGCTACTGTATTATTATTTTTTAAAGTTTTAAAAAAGATTGTATTTATTTATTGATGAGAGACATAGAGAGACAGAGACAGGCAGAATGAGAAGCAGGCTCCCTGCAGGGGAGCCTTTTGCAGAACTTGATCCCAGGACCCTACATCATGACCTGAGCCGAAGGCACTCAACTATTGAGCCACCCAGAGGCCCCCAGCTACAATATTATTTGTTTTCATTTTTTTCTCCTCTTTTATACTACTTTTCCTTCACGTTTCTTGTACATTTTTGGTTGAATGCTAGATGTCATGTATGACAAATTTTTTTCATGCATGATAAATTTGAAAGGTTATGTATGGTCTATCATTCTCCAGCATAAACTTCTCCCTTATAAGGCAGATTGAGTAGCAACATATAAAATTAATCAGAGAAGGAGGTTATTTAATTCTTTTGCAAGTATCATGACTGTTATTATTGGTCTCACCCACCCCTGGTATCCTGGTATTCAGTCCACCAGTTCTTAGGGATGGTTATAAGATGTTCTTTTTTTTTTTTTTTTTTTTTTTTTTAACTAGCTGTTTACCATGATACATTTTTACACTGAAAATTCCTCCTGGGGACACCAACAAAATGTTGGCGTTACTCATTACTACTCTGAGTCTACTTCCTCAACAGAATCATGGCTACCCAGGTCCTGGGTTATTTGACGGTTCAAAATACATTTGCTTTCTCAATTCCTATATGTTCTAAAATATTCCTCAGTTTCTTTATGTCTTAACAGTGGTCTTCTGCCTGACTTGTCACCAGAAATTTGCAAAACCCTTGAAGGATGAAGCTGTAACAGAATTGGGCATTTCTGTCTATGATTCTCTTTTTCCTGGATTCTAGCTCTTTTGGCCCTTTGAGTCTTGTTTTCTTGGCAAGCATCTAATGCCTTAAAAAATTAATATATATATATAATATATATTTGCACATGGGCTTTAGGGGAAGTGTGTATATATATGCAAGTATGTGTCTATATATTTATATACACATATATTTATTTACAAATTTATATATTTAAATTTCATCTTGATTTTCTAGGTTTTTCCAGCAGGAACCAGTATTAGTCTGCTAAGATCAACTTTATCTTAAAGGGAAACATAATTCTTAATGGATTATCATATTTTTAATTTTTAATCTATGAAAATACTCTGCTTTTATATCTCTGATATTTCTTTGCCTTTTCTTCTAAATTACCATTAGTTGAGACTTGTACATGATATTTGCTAATTTTTGTTCTCTCCATATTTTTACCAGAGAGTTTAGGCTAGGTTAGCAAACATTTTCTTAAAGGGACAGATATTTTAGGCTTTGTGCACCATATAATAAAATACCTGTCACAACTTTTCAACTCTGCTGCCACAGCACACAAGAGATAGATATCACCTAAATGAATGAGTTTAGCTCATTTTATTTACAAAAAGGGGTGACAGGCCCTTAGGTCTCAGTTTTCTAATCCATAGCTTAAATTACATTGGTGTAATAAATGTTCTCAAAATATCAGTGGTCCAAACCATCCAAGAAGTAGCTCATGTATTTCTTGCTCATGTTAGATGCTAATTTTAGATTCATCAAAGATATTCTGCTCATTGTAGTTACTCAGAGTCACAAGCTAAGGAAACTTGTTACCATTTAGAGAGAAAAGAATACTCTAAGAATTACATGTTTGCTTGAGAAGAAATACCCACTAGTTACTCATTGGCCAGAGCACGTCATGCAAACCAATCCATGCATAAAGTACCAGGAAACGTAACCCTATATGTGGCAGTAGAGCAGTTAAAGAACAGACACATTTCATGAGTGATATGAATGCCAACTTTTTGGGGTTTTAAGCTATCTTCCATAGTTTTCATGTATTTTTCCTTCTGATATTACAGTCCTTAGATCTATTTTCTTAGTTACCATCTTTTGATTCAGGTATGTCTAGATTTTTCTAAATGTCTATTTAAATTTTAATTTGAATGACTATATTTGATTTTTAAAAATTCTATATTCTGTTTTCAAATATGCCATTTAAAAGTATTGTTCTCTACTTACCTTCATGTTTTCTACATCTTTATTCATTTATTTAATTTCTTTAATAGTTTAAATCATATCCTGTGGGTATCTATTTTGTGTTGTTTGATCTAAGTCAACCTCTTATTTCCCCACCTTAATATGCTACAATGTCATGACACATGCTCATTCTCATGAAACTTAATTCTCTTCTTGTTACTGTCACTCTGGCTATTTTCACACTAGTGTATTCCACCAAGTTGTGGAACTAAAAGACTTTATTTCATCCTTTGAGGCAAATGTCAAAATTAACATCATGCTAATGGGAAAAATCATGTAAGTGGCTCATAAAGAGAAAAATTTAGGCTAAACTAGATAATTACAGATTTCCCTTAAAGCCCATTATCATCAGATATAGCAAATCAAATACTATATTTTTAACATAAAACATAAAGAGGGAAAAATACATACCTACTTTTTGTCAGACATTCTGGGTATGTTATTTCATATAATCCTCACCATCCTGCATGCTAGATATTTTCTAGAGGAGGAAATAAAATAAGAAACATTAAAATTAACTTGTCCTAGGTCATTCAGCTGCTAAATGGTGAAACTAGGACTTGAACCATGGATCCTACTCAGTGTCTACATCCTTTTGACTACTGCATCCACATCTCCTTCCTTTGAGGTTGTAAAACAAAATCTATTATTAATTATTAATCTATTATTTGTTTACCACCTGCAAATGAAATTACAAGAAAATGTCAAAAAAAATTAAAATAAATCAATTTAAAAAGTCTTCCCTGGGGGATCCCTGGGTGGCGCAGCGGTTTGGCGCCTGCCTTTGGCCCAGGGCGCGATCCTGGAGACCCGGGATCGAATCCCACGTCAGGCTCCCGGTGCATGGAGCCTGTTTCTCCCTCTGCCTATGTCTCTGCCTCTCTCTCTCTCTCTCTGTGTGACTACCATAAATAAATAAAAATTAAAAAAAAAGAAAAGTCTTCCCTGGAATTAGCTCACCAAGACCTCTTCCTTCCTACCTGAATACATGGCCAGATAACCACTTTTGATTTCTGCAACTAATCTACAAATGATTGAGTCTCAGAATAACATAAACTGTGAATTATCTGACAAAAAATCTGAAAATAATAGATTGTATATCTGATGTCAATTTTTAAGGCATAGTAAATATTAAACATTAACAATATAAACTGAGACTGGTCTGTAAGACAATGTTGTCAGGTTTCAGAATGAGAAATTATGTGGGTGTGAGTGGCTATTCGTCGGTTCTCTGATTACTCAAAGCAATTACTAAAATATGAAGTTAAGTGATTGCTCAAACTCAACAAAATGCATGGTCAACAGGAACCAGGCAGTTCCTATTCATTGGAGTAAGCAAAGGAAAACATATATTAGGGATTTACCCCATTAACTTCACCCTATCACCTTTCTCAAATTTAGCATTTAATTTCCAAAGAAACAGCAATGGGAGATCTCCGTGTTTATAGTTGATTAATTCAGTATCCCCTGGCTAAATATGAGTCCTGCAGAGAGTATTGCTCATATCCTCAAGAAGTTCCTGAGGCCTGAATAATAAATAATAAATTTGATGAAAAAAAAAGAAAATATTCGATGTTATATCTCTAAAATTCACTGAAATATTCAGATCATGAGAATGGAGTTTAAATTTTTATTAATTTCAGTGTTTTAACTTTCTTTTCATCAGGGCAGAGCAAGTCTGCTAAGGACATCACTTGTTTTAAGACAGATTTTCAAGAGGTCCCTTCCCACCAAATAAAGAGTGGCCCCTTAGCATTGTCCATAATAAAATTTTGGGTCACAACTAGCTACCCAGAAAGATCCTAACAGGCTCCTTTTCAAAGAAATATGAACTCAGAGTTGGGAGATGCGCGTTATAATTCCAATTTTTGCCTCAAAATATCTGTTTGACTTTGGGCAATTAAGTTAATCTTTCAGAAATTCTGGTTCTGAAACTGTAAAATGAGAATTATAATGCCCGTCTCCTGCTGAGTAGATCAAATCAGGTAATGCACATGAAAGCACTTTAACGTAAAAGTGCTATACATTTGGGAAGAATTATTATTCTTTGACTCTGAGCTGCCCTTCAGCTGAATCCACTTGTAAAAACGTTGGTGAGATCCAAACATAACTTTTTAAAGTGCAGACTCTCTTGACTGCTGACTGGTAAGAATGAATCAAGCTAGAGAATATGATAAGTAAAAAACAAAAAAAGAAGAAATATGTGTATTTAATGTATAAAAGAAAAATATATTTTATATATGTATGAATATATATACACGTATATATCATTCTGCCACTCATCCCTTTGAATTAAACACTTAATAAACTGTGGCAGTTTTTCATTATTTTTTCCCCATGCTCTGAATAGAAAAAAAAATTTAAAGATTTTATGTATTTGAGAGAGCAACAGAGCACAAGCAAGGAGAGCTGCAATGAAAGAGGGAGAAGCAGGCTCCTCACTAAGCAGGGAGCCCAATGTGGGGCTCAGTCCCAGGACTCTGGGATAGTGACCTGAGCCTAAGGCCTTTAAACGATTGAGCTACCCAGGTGTCCCTGGAAATAAATTTTTAAACTATTTTTTTCACATCTTGATATGTCATGAACTCTTTCCATGGTATTACATATTTTATTTATAACATCACTTTATCAGCTTCTTATAATGTCATCACTTTATGTGAGAGTTTTAATACCTGTTTATTTGTTTGTTACTCTTATTTACTTACTTTTACACTATAAATGGTGAAGTGACACATTTCATGATGCTAACACAGAAATTTCATGATGCCATAATCCCTTGGTCTAGGACAGAACCAGGTTACACTTTTGTCCCAGTGTAAACATTTATGGAGCACCTTTTACTCACAAAAGTGTGAGTTTGGTCAATAACTTATACAACACCCTATTTAGTAGTTCATAATAATTGCTGTTAGAACAAATCCTGAAAGCAGGATTGGTGAGTCCATTAGAAATTATACCTATTTCCTAAGTAATGTGAAACATATATTCATCTTCTAAAATGAAGACATTAAAAAATATTCCGATCACAGAGGCGCCTGGGTGGCTCAGTTGGTTAAGTGTCTGCCTTTGGCTCAGGTCATGATCCCAGGGTCCTGGGATCGAGTCCCATGTCAGGCTCCCTGCTCAGCGAGGAGCCTGTTTCTCTCTCTGCCTTTGCAGCTCCCCGTGCTTGTGCTCTTTCTCTCTCTGTCAAATGAATAAATAAAATCTTAAAAAATATTCTGATTACATACATAGGTACATATTATTGGAAGCTTTCAAATAATGCATCTCTGTGGCTTCATATTTCAGTCCTGCCATGATCTCCATGTGACTTCAACATTTCCAAAGCCCTGAGAAAGAGAAGTCCAATCTAATGATATCTTGGGATACATCTCTTCGTCATGAAGAGAGATTTTGAGTTAGTCCCTTGTATATTTCCAAAGTGGCATCATGCTTTCTCTGCACATGCTGATCCTTCAGGTTAGAACATACTTGCCCTCTCTTTATTTTGAGAAGCCCTTTTTGACCCACTGTTTTCTTCTCTCCTACCATGTTGATATTGAATGTAGTGTGTCCCAGAAGTGTAGCTTCAAGATACAAACTGGCTGTTTGATTTATACCAGACTTGGATTAAATGAGAAATAATCTATTCTGTCAAGCCGCTGAGGTTTTAGGAAGGGTGTGCTGCCATAGCCAACATTAATTACCCTGACCAAAGTAGAAACTGGCCCCCCAAAGGATGCACTGACATTACATCAACCTCGTGTATGTGACATTGGATATGGTTGAGCAGTGAGCTAGGGAGAGCTTGGGACTGGAGGATAAAAAGAGGAACCATGTCTAACAATGAAAACAGTGAGAACAGTTATTAGTGATATGCTACCTACTACTCTGGATTTAGGAAGGTATTACAAGAAAGAGGTGGGCTCAATAAAGAATCAGCCTATTTACAAGCAGAAATGAACTGGAATAAAATAGAAAGAGCCTGGAAATCTGGGGTCTTGTATGGTTGGAAGCTCTAATTGCTTCTGAAGTCCAAAGCATAAGAGGAGGTACTAGAAGATTCCTTGAATGACAAATGTCCAGAATAACCTCTCAGTAAGATAGAGTGATTTGGAGCGAAGGCCGAATTGAGTCTGAGAGTTGGTTTTAATCAAGTTGAGAGGGAGGAGTAAGGGCAAACATGAAAAGTAAAATAACACTCTAAAACCTATGTCTCTTAAGATATGCCAGGCATGCTTACTGGCATGAGGAAGGTAAGTAACATCTTAGTTTACAATTCCCTGGACTCAGAGCCAACCCTTCTGCCTAATGGAGAGAATTCTGTGTATCTTTTGGTTTGTGTTGGATGCTTGTGCCACTTATCAACCCACTGCCTCTGAGCTCCAAATCCAAACTTTGTGACTGGTAAAAACGAATCTGGACTCTTAACTATTTTCTCTATGCCAGCTGCACCGATGCTGCTCATGAGATTCTAGGAGGGAAAGGGATTTGTTCCTTGCTTCTAGTGTGTTCCCTGGGCACGCTCCTATGGTGTGTGAGGCTTCACCATGGTCAGGCTCCTGCAGTGCATGGAGGCCAGGAGCTCCTGGCAGCCAGCAGCTTGCTTGGCATCCTCTCTGTGAGTGTTTCTTAGTAGAGCACCCACCTGTGAGATGCCTCTTTGAGAATAGATTTCCTAGAGGGAACTTTTCCAGCAAGTTCCAGAGGGTAGATTCCCAGCAAATCCCCCCGGTATGACATCACCGTGGCTTCTCTGCCTTCGCGGAGTCACACAATGGCATCCCCACTCAGGCTGAATCTCAGCTCTGGATGCTAGGGAGGGGGAGTGGACACTGGATAAGACTCTTCCTTGGGGATGCTATCTCAGCCCCACAGATGTGACTGCTCCTTCTATCTGCTGTCCCTATATGCTTTATAGTTCTCTTGACTTCTAACTTGCTAATCCCTGATTACTCCAAACTTCTATTATAGATAGTAGTTCTTTATATTAAAGTTTCCCTGGTCAAATCACTATGTGGTTTCTTTCTTCTGATTGGACCAGAGCACTGACTGGGGTTGAACTTGGATTGTGTCCCGTGGGAAGGTCAGTATATTTCATACCTAAGGGAAGAGAGAATCAGGATATTTAGTGACCAAATGGACTTACCATGGCAAAGAGAATTTGTGCTCCCAAAGTATGTCTTGTGATTGTACCTGTTTCCCAGTCTTCTCTGCAGGTAGGTTATATGTTATCCAGAACCCTGTTTTTTATTAAGTAGCATAGCATTTGTAACACCAGAGAGGGTCTTAGCTACTGACTTTAAATTACATTATATTGTAAGACCCCTGAAGGTGGGGATCAAAGCTTAGCAGCCAGCATTATATTCCAGGAATCCAGCAATATAAACAATACTTAATAAATATTTATTGATAAAATGATCTCCTCATCACTCAAATAGGTTAGGTTTCTTGGAGACTTACTATGTCTCAGGCACTATTCACACTGCTTTGATGAATCCTCTCAGCTAAAACAACAACCCTGCCAGTTCTATATTATTATTATCCCCAAACAGATGAACAAAGTAAGGAGCTGAAAGGTTGAGTAAGTTTCTCTAAGACAAAATGCATTTCAAAGCAAGAAAGACTAAATCCAAGCCACCCACTTGAAATGTTCTACTATACCCTCTTCCCATTGCAATTGGGATTCAGACCAAATAACCAGTGTATTTGTCTGGCTTTCTTCCTTATTCTGACCTCTGGTTTGTTTCCCACTCAAGTGACCAGTGAAAGCTCAGGAAAAGGAGCACTGATGTAAAAGATACTTGCTTAACCAAAGCACTGAGACAGCACATCTGCAGGAAAACACCATATGAAGCTTGAGGAGACAGAAAGTCAAAGACAAGCCACGCAGTGATCCTAGCAGGAGAATGTGAGTGTCAGGAGTGGCAAGAAGCATGAGTCCGATGGCTAGAGAGTGGCAGGGGTGGCACTGGGAATGTGGCTGTTTACAGCAACGCAATGCTAGAGCTCCCCTAGGGCATGAAAATGATGCATGCTGTAAGGCCTTGAGGGAGGACACGTTTTGTTTTGTTTTGTTTTGTGTCAATACAGTTCCCCAGAAAAATAACATCCAGTTGGCAGATAAGTCCAGCCTTCTTCCTTGGGTCTGTTCACCTCTACGAGGGCCAGCCTTTTTACATGCCCTGACTTAGGTGGCCGAAGTATCCCTCATAGGCATTTTGGTATTTCAACATTGGTCTCCAGCCATCCTGAGAACTCCAGCTGCCACGTCAAGATCTCATCTCTTGCTTTGCCCAAGTGCCCACATGGTGATATTCATTTGACTCAATCTCAGTTCTGTTAAGCACTCAGGGCTAGGTGCTTGCAATACTGAGTCTCCCTCTAGAGAAATGGAACAGCCCCCCACTTTCTATCATTTAGAAACATGTTTAGCTGTCTGAATTAGAAATTCTGATTACAGAGGCTTTAAAGAACAAGGTTTTATTTTTCTCCCATAATAACAAGAGTGGTAGGCAATGACTACTGTCATTTTTTTTTTAACTTAGCCGTATTAGTTCCAGCATCTCTGCCATTCCTGTGTCCTTCACTATTGGTCATAGAAAGGCTGCTGCAGCTCCAGCCATCATATCTATACACAAGACAGGAAAACTCTGGAAGGAGGAAGAGGTGTTGGAAGCCATATTTATTTCCTGTAATCAGAAAAGAAAATGTTTTCATGGCTCACTGCTTCCCACCCTCTTCCCAATAGACTTCCACTTAGATTTTATTGCCTAGATCCAGGTTGCAAGTCTTCTTATAGATGCTGGAAAATTGAGAATCAGGTTTATCAGGATTGTCTCTGAACAACCATGCTTTGGGTGGGCACATTGCTCCATTACCAATAAAGTAGAGATTCTCAGAGCAAAGAATCCTGGGAGACTAAATACTGAGTGGGCAATGGACTGTATTGGCCACACCTCTTGATTATTTTAACGCATAGGACGCTCCTCTGCTTCTCTTAGCTCTATTATCATGCATCTTGCAATTTGTCTTTGAGGTCCCTGCACGTTTTGACATTGTATGCAGGATCCAGGCAGTAGAAGGAATGAGTCACCTTAGAGCTTTGCAACAGGTAGCCGCTGGCATGTGATAACTTCACAGGTTGAATGAAAAAGGTGAATAGTCTTGTTACATTCCTCCTGTACTGATGTGAAAGCACCAGCACATAGCCTGGCACACAGTGTGGTGCTGTGTCTGGACTTGATGTCCATCTGGATCAGATGTCTAGATTAGAGGACTTGTCAGAACGTACTGGTAAGGGGCAGTTTGCCACGAGAATACATAAATCTAGAATGTCCACAGCCTGATTGATGCCTGGCACACAGTGAGAGCTTGTGAGAGCTCTCCTTTTTTTTTTTTTTTTTTTAAATCATTTCTTTCTTTCTTTTTTTAACAGCTTTCTCTGTTTACACTTTGGAAATTACTCTTGTCGGTTTAGAAGCCCCTACTGACAGAGCCAGGCTCTAGTGAGGGTGGCTGAGATGCTCTAGAGAAATTAGCATGGCAGAAACCTGAGGGCTGTCACACACATCTGTCACCTCCCCTGCCACCTCTGAGCTGGTGGCCAGGGCCCTTCAAAGGCCAAAGGGACAGGATGTGATGCTCTTTTTGTTCAAGTCTCTTTCTGAGCTTCCCACAGCTGCAGTGGGGAATCTTTTGTTTATATTTGTAAACTAAGCAGATGTGACATGGAAGTCACCAAGGGGAATGACTCTGGAACATTGAAATGTGGTTTTTACAGTCATATTTCTAATCATAACTGCCCTTTAAAGCCCCACATAAATCATCACCTTAAGTTCCTCTGCTTTGCCATCTCAGTGTGGCTCTCAGATGTCCCACAGCATGACAGGGACAAGATTTCATGTTTAGTCAGAGCTGACACTGGCTAGGCACTAACACTGACTCTTGATGTTTCCATAAACTCTTTCCTCCCAGAGCTGTCGATGGAAACTGAGAAATGCGTTCTAGGGAGAGACAACCCTGCAGCCCTGCTGGGTGGCGTGGCCACAGTGAAGATGGACACATGAAGGCAGGAGGCGCTGCATCCCAGCCCGGTCCTGGAACATCAGTCTCTTTGCTGTCCTGTCATCATTATGGTGGAAGCCAGGAAATGTGTCCCATCAGCTAGAATTTGCCCTGCCCTCTCCAGCTTCTCCTGAGCCATCCCTTTAGCTTAGCTGATATTCTGTCTTACGGCACAGCCAGCAGATCCAAGCATACAATTAATTTAATGTCACATGTACAACCACGTCCACCCCTGTAGTGACACACGGCGCCTGCCTATCTTTGCCAAGGGACTTATACAACACCAAACAACCTGATTGATCTCAGGCATCACACAGGACATGAGGAGGGGCCTCAGTGGACAAGAAGATAAGATGGAAGGGTCTGGAAGTGTGGGAAGGGAGAGGAGTCCAGGAAAAAAACAGCTGAGTTCATTTTCATGCCCATAATAACAAGAAATTCTTTCCAGCCTGGGGGACTGTAAAATAGGCCAAGACCAATGTGACCCGGGCTGCAGTGTAAATTTATTCTACGCCTTGTACATTTTAACTTAAACCTGTGTTTGTCCAATTTATTATAACACCAGCTCAGGAGATGTGCTGGGATGTATCTAAGAGAAGAACGGTGCAGAATATTGGAGTACACGTTATTCTCCTAGCCACAATTTTCTCAAACATGGTATTTTAAAAATATTTATTAATGTATGTAGGGTTTATCTGGGTTGTCTAGGAAGGAAGAAACCTCATTATTCTCCTCACTTTGTATCTGGTACCCAGCATGTACCAGCAACAACCACTAGCAATGCCATTAAAGCTAACATTTATTGTGTGCAAAGTATGAGACAGGCACCACTTTAAGTACTAGACTAACTGGTTCCAGGGGCTATAATCTTAACCCCTATACTATATTGACCCCCCCCCAACTTGTAGCTATCACATAGTAGTTACTTCAAGGAACACATGCCAAGGGCTTTGGGGGTAGTTTGCTTCTTCCGTTACTTCCTTGTTACTTATGCACAGTTTACAATGGTGAAGAAAAGTCACAGAAGGAAAAAACATAGGAAAAAAAAATACAAAAAATACCAGGAGCTTCATTTTCCCTGTCCTTGGTTCATTTCCTCAAATGGTCTATGGTCCTAAATGGATGACCCCCCAAAGCATTACTTAGTCTTTGGCCAACAAAGAGCTGTTAGGCTTTTTTCTTGTTTGAACAGCTTTCTAGACTCTTAAAGACAGATAATAAAGAAGAAATCATTTGATGCCTCTATTTAGCCATTGGAAACATTTGGTCACAGCACTCCCAGCCTGCAGACACATTCCGAAGGTTTATCAGAGCATGAGTCTCCTTGGAGAGGTGAACTCACTTCCTCTCACTAGCTGACAGCAGCTTTTAGCTGCATTTCATAATTCTGACCTTTGAACACAAATTGGAACAGATAATGGACAGAAAACACTCTATTAAAAATATAGAGCAGGAAAACAGTGCCGTCTAATGACTGTCTCATTTTTGTTTCTATAACTGAGATTCATCGTGGAATCTGTAGACATTGGAAATGATCTTGCCCAATTTGCTCAGTTTTTAGATGGAGAAACAGAGAGATTAGGAAACTGAAATAAAGCCACAGAGCTTTGCTTTTGACAGGGCTCTAACTAAGGTCTTCTGATATCCGAATAGGAATCTTTTCCAATGTAGTGGTTCCTAGGGCAAGGGAGCCTACATTATCTGAATTGTATAAAATACTAGGGATTACAAGGAGACGGTCTGAGGAAAGGGCTCAGGACCTGATACATGGAAAGTGGATAGAGTGAAGGAAAGTGCAAGCAGGCAGCTAGAACATTATGCTTGAAGAGGGGAGGCTCTTACAGTCATGTTTAGGGACCATTTTGAAGGCCAGGTAGGAGTTAGTCTGTGTAAAGTCTCAAATACCAAAATTAAAGGTAATGCTGTATTGTTGATAATTCTAGTATTATTCATTCAATTGTGTTCACAAATTATGCCTCCATGTTTAGACGATTGATTCAAACTTTGCCTTAAAAAAATCACCATGGAGACCGTAACTGACTAACAATTCTATCTCCACCAGGAAGGCTCTCACAGACAGTCAAGCCCAGAATGTTTTTCTGAGCTCTTAAATACTGGCTAAGAAAATCTTCCCATCAGAAAGAAAATCAGTCTGGATTCATGTAACTAGACTTAATAGGATGAAATTTCTCCAAAAGGTTAATTTCTGCCTTCAGCAAAACCTTCCTAATGGGCCATTATATGGTAAACAGTGGAGCAGGAGAATGGGGAGTATGCCATAGTTGATGTCATTGCAAAGCAATTCTGGAGGAAAATACAACCCTCAGGTCCAGCCCATGAAGACCAATCCTGCCCTTGTCTCATGGGGTTGACTACATGTGACCTAATTGATTGTTTTCCTCTAAAGACTGGTGATTTGATTTATTCCCAGCAATTCTCCTTCCTAACAATTGCCTGGCCTCCACTCCCAGGCAAATCTATGCAACCAGAAGGGAAGGGAAGAGTTCCCATGCACCCTTTTCACAGCAGCTCAGATCAGTTCCCTGTCCAACGGCAATCCATTTTAGAACCCGAAAGATCTGGTCTGTCGGCCTTAATCAAGTGACCCAAAGTATGGCTGAATGTCTCCTCCCCACATTCAGAAGTGTTGAAGGATCCTAAAGTTAATTATCAGGTGGATTCTTGTTGTAATGCCACCTTTAGAAAATCACTCAGTTAGGACGCCTGGGTGGTTCAGTGGTTGAGCATCTGCCTTGGCTCAGGGTCTGATCCCAGGGCCTGGGATCAGATACTGCATCAGGCTCCTTGTGGGGAGCCTGCTTCTCCCTCTGCCTGTATCTCTGCCTCTCTCTCTCTTTCTTTTTCATGAATAAATAAATAAAATCTTAAAAAAAAGAAAATCACTCAGTTGTTTATGTGCATGTTAAGGAACTAACTGTACATGATACATTAACAGCAACTGATATAAAAGCGTTCTTGAGAGGGGTGTTTTGACAGAAACTGTGGACCAGGTCTGGGGAAACTTGAGTCCTCTTTCTTTGCCAATTGACCTTAGAATTCAACTTATTTAAGCCTCACTTCCTCCATCAGTAAAGTTTTCAAGCTACATAAGATACATTTGAAGTCCCTTCCAGCTTTATAATTCTATGATTACACAATTACATTTATCTTGTCCTTTAGAACACCAACCACAACCACAAATAGGCATTTAATAAACATTGCTAGATAGCATCAAATATGATTTTTTCTTTTTTTACTGCTTGTATGTCTTCCCCCAAACTATTCCAGATTTTTAAAGTACTCAGCTAAAGATCCTGCAAATTGCACGTTTCATTTTGTTTATGTATTTAGGCAACTATGATGCCTTCAGGGTTATGGTTATAAATGATGGTATTGGCTTGTTTTAAGAAGCAAATAACTCCAGGAAAATGTCTCTCAGTAGAATTCAATGTGTTCCCACCCAAAGTCCTCCCCCAACCCGACCACACATAAGTACTTTAAAGTTTCAAAATGTGTAAAATGAAAAAGGCACGTCAGCATGGAGAGAATACAACAAAACAACATCAAAAACAGCACTATTCATTTTGTTGCTGTATTTTTCTTTAAAAAAATATTTTATTTATGTATTTTAGAGAGAGAGAGAGCATGATAGGAGTGTGAGCAGGGGCGGGGAAGCAGATGGAGAGAGAGGGTGAGGGGAAAGAATCTCTAGCAGACTTGGGCTGAGCTCGAAACTCCACCCAGGGCTCAATCTCACAACCCCTAAGATGATGACCTGAGCGGAAACCAAAGAGTCCAATGTCTACCTGACTGAGCCACTCAGATGCCCCTTGTTGGTATAATTTTCAATTCAGGACCTTCACACTTTTTTTTTTTTTATGTGGAAGAGTATCAAAACAATTGCTGGGTATTTCTGCTATTACCGTTTTATTTCTTAGATCCCAAAATCTTGAAATGGAAAGCTAATACTATTTTGATATCATGGAAGACACACATGTTCCCTTTTACTCATATCCCAAAAATTGTACCATAATAACTGCTTATTTACTGAAGAGATCTGTCTGCAGCAAGAGAAAATATTTGTTATTAAAAGGGGTCAAACTAAAATGATCACTTCTAACGAAGCATTCCAAAGGCCTCCCTTGCTTTCTGGCAATTAGAAAATAAACAAGGCTCTTAAAATAGTGCCCCCAAAACAATGGAGCTTCTCCTCTCATTGGCATCCATCCTCCTCTCCTCCTGCCTTATTGGACTGAACTCTGATACTTATATAATATGATAAATATGTTGCCACATGCATCATTTCATTTGTTCATTGTTGTCCCAAATGGAAGGCAGGACAGTGTTTTTATTTTCATCCTAGAAGGCTTTTCAGAGACTTAACTACTTAAGTTAACTTAAGAAGTAGTTAAGTCTGGTTATCTGTGATTAAACTGAGACAAGAACCCAGGTCTCTTAATTTCCTTCCTAGTAATGTCTGTACTGAATTCTGTGGGACGAGGAGGAGGGAGCCATTGGCTATATTACTCTTTCTTATTTATTTGTTCCCTTTTTATCAGAATTTGGAGCAAGGGAAATACAAGTTTTATGGCATGGTTCCTTGGAAAAGCAAACCTGATAAGAAAAAAGGGTAGGACATAGATTATTCAGATTCAAGATAGCCAAATTACAAATACCTTACCAGATATTAGCCAGCTAAAGAGTGTTTATGAAATTGGAGAAAGGTATATGGCTGATCTCAAGGAAAAAGTGTCTCCTGGTTTAAACAGCCCAGAGGTCATGTCCTATTTATCTATAAATATGGTACATAGAACTTCAGTTGAATACCAAGGATAAATGCTGATGACCATAAAGATGACTATGATTGGGAGTTCACCACTTTCATTCAAAGTTGAATGCTGGCTTTCTGGAAAGCCTGATTCCATTGAAGTTCAACAAGCTGATTGACAATGCCAAGCAGTTCTGAAATTTTAGGAACTCTTGGGTGTTGAGCTGGTTTTCTGAAAGGAATCTCTGCACACTGTTCTCATATAATTTGTGACTTTTTAGACTAGGAAACTTTCACTCCAGGGTATTGATGTTACTTAGATACCTCTCCCTAAGATGGGGGCCATGTAGGCAGAGATGGTAAAAATCCATGGATGGAGTCAGTCCTCAGAGCTGGTATTTGAGGAATGTAATCAATTGCCAGGATTATACACTCAACTATCCCATTTTGCATATTGTCCAGAGACCTGTGAAAAAGTAGTGTAAAACTCTTTTGATTATAATATTTATATTCTTTTTGTCCAGCGCAACAAAGGGTAGACCTTGATGAAGTATCTCAACATATGATCTTCCCCACTCAAAAAAAAAAAAAAAAAAAAGCTAGATCATGTTTCCCTACTACCACTATTTACGTAAGATATTTTCCTATTAAGAAAATGGTCAAGACCTGCTCTGAGGAGACTGAAGAGAGGTAAATAAAAATTAAATAGGAGGGGCACATGGGTGGATCAGTGGTTGAGTATCTGCCTTCGGCTCAGGTCATGATCCTGGGGTCCTGGGATGGAGTTCCACATGGGTCTCCCTGTGGGGAACCTCCTTCTCCCTTTGCCTATGTCTCTGCCTCTGTCTCTTGTGAATAAATAAATAAAATCTTTTAAAAAATTAAATAAGAAAGAGCATAAGTGAATGGTGGAATGGACAGGAGAGAATGGCAGACATTGGGAAAAATTGTAAATAACTCATAAACTAACACAGGTAAAATGAACATCCAGCAACTGATATAAAGAGTTTATTATAAAAATAAACAGGTAAAATATAAGTGAAACGTTAGTTATGTTCAGCCATTCCAATGAAATATTTCATTGCTGGAAACTCTGTGTTTAAAGGAGACTGAATGGAAAAGATAGAAAGGCACTTTGTAAATTGTCAAAAGAAGGCTGTAGTTCACGCAGGCACACACAAAAAAATTGATTGATAGAATACACTTGTCGTTAAGACTTCTTCCACATTTGTAAGATTCTATAACATGGTGCCATGTCATGGACAGATGCAGTGGAGTAAACCAGCCAGCCCTTCTATATTAGCTGAATAGTTGCTCCCTTCTGTATTAGCTGAGTAATCTCAGGTAGGCGGCTTTACATCTCTGAACCTCAAGAAAACCAGATTTATTGGTTTTCTGGGTTTTCTCAACCCAGATTGAGACTGGGCTAGAAAAATCTTTGTACAAACAAAATGTGCCTTGGACCAGGTCTTCCCTCATCTTCCCACATGAATTACGTGCTTTTTCTGTCTTTGCCTCTCCCTGTTCCTCTGCTCTGCATCTCTCTCCCTCTGCCAACACAAGGGCTCAACTTCCTTATACCTTGAGTTTGCATAGCATCCTCTGCAGTCTCAATTTTGCCTTGTGACTTTTCAAAATCTCTGTTCCCTGAGCTATTGAAATCATCATCTCAATACTCTTGGTTTAAAAGGCTCATGTAGGGATCTGATTGACCTACTTCATCATTTTTTTGCCTTTTATATTTATTCTTATTTCCTGAGGTATAACTTACATAGAATAAAGCACATAAACTGCCGTGTGTGTGTGTGTGTGTGTGTGTGTGAGAGAGAGAGAGAGAGAGAGAGAGAGAGAGACACCATGTTTGCTGTTCTTGAAATTGTAACTCACCTTTGGTCTAAGGATGTCAATGAGAAGGTGGGGTCATGTAATACCCAATAATGCAATCTAGGTTCATATTTCCACTGGTTTCTTTGAGAGGAGTGGCTGCCCGAGAGGTCTCTGATAGGCAGGTAGACATACGAAAAATAATTTCTAGTACATTTATACATGAGATTTTTTTTTCCAGCAGCTGCTACCAATAGTGATTATCAGCTCTGGATTATAATATTGATCTTTCATCTATTTATTATAGCCTTTTGCCTAATCTTATCTAAAATGACTTTTCTTATTATTTATACATTAAGTTGCTTGAATCATAAGAAATAGATATAATTAGTTTATCTCACACAGTTTGCTGTAATAATATACAACCAGGTTACCTAGAGCTCAAAACCTTATTCAGGTTTTGGCAGCAGATCTAAAGGCCCAACTGCTGCCCTGATGAAGCACTAAAATTCTTGTGGCTATCCCATGACATCCATTCCTTCAAACTATTGTTTGGTGACATGGTGATTCTTTACCTCTACTTATTTTTTTTAAGATTTTATTTATTTACTTGACAGAGAGATAGATAGAACTAGAGAGCAAAAGTTGGGGGGGGGGTAGATGGCAGAGAGAGAAGGAGAAGCAGGCTCCCCACTGAGCTGGAAGCCCAGACTCCTGGTATCATGATCTGAGCCAAAGGCAGACACTTAACCGGCTGAGCCAGGCACCTCTCTTTACCTCTACTTCTATTGTTAGTAAGCTTTTGTATAATTATTCTGCACGTGTCTTTTTTTTTTTTTCTGCACGTGTCTTAAAGTCAAACTCTTCAATAAACAAAAATTTGATTAGTTTGGAAAGTCACCATCCAGTAGAGGGCACTCTTGTTGGTGTTAGATGGAGCCTTCACACCAAGTAACTTCCTAAGTCCAAGGAATGCCTACAAACTAACAGAGTCCCTTTGGATCAGGAGTCAAATCCATTGTTTTTAGGGTCATCATGATGTCATTGAGCACAAATATAGCAATCCATGCATACTGAGTCTCTAAGAAAGAGGTTTTGGACATAGCAGATGTCTAAGCTATTCAGACAATGTCATTATAACTGGCAAACATCTTGCTTGGTCTGAAAGGATCAATGTCTAGACAAGTTTCTAGGACCATAACTAATCACACTCAGTTTGTCATTTTGTTCAGAAAACATTTATATATGGAGGACAAAGTAAAGGGAAATAAAGTCATGGAGATGGATGTTGGCAAGGCAGACCATGGTGAACTCATCCACATTAACTTCTGCAGGGAAAAATGAGAAGATGGGGGAAAGACAAACAAACCTTCTAAAGAGAAGAACATGAAGGAAGACTAGACAAGAGAAAAAAGTAGGGTAGAGAGAAAGTAAAGAAGGAAAATGGAAGGAAAAGAGGACAGGAGAAGCAGGTGTTAATGTTTTCATTCCTAGAGGTTAGAGTTCTTCTATTCTCCCTGGTCCAGTGACAGCTGACTCTCCTCTCAAGAAAAGAAGAAAAGCTCCCATCAATGATAAGGATCCTCTCAGCACCTATTTGGTGGACAGCAACTTAGCCCATGTAATAACAAGGCACGAGATGGCATGAGCATCTATCTGTGCAACATAGTAAAGTTCTTTACATGCTCCACAATACAAGACAGAGCTTTGGCACTGGATTAGAAGAAACTATTGAGGATTGATATTAGGGAAAGTTTCCTAACTATTAGTATTATAATAAATATCTTGAAGGGACCTGATGTTCCTATGTCCCATGATCACAAACCATGTCTGTTGGGACAGTGGTTCTTAAAACATGTTCCCTAAACCAGGAGCATCAGCATGGCCTGGGAACTTGTTAGAAATGCAGAGGATTGCCTCCCATCATAGACTTGCTGACAGAACTACCAAGATTGTGGCTCAAGACTCTGTGTCTCAACAAGCCATCTGGGTGATTTCTATGTGGCTGAAGTATCAGAGCCACAGTGTAGGGAAATGTTATGACTCACGTTATGCACATGGAGAATACCCGGTGCCAGGAGGTGAAGTCGAGTCATCTAGGAAACCTATGAACCATCTGGGTCTGGTTCTTTCTTCTCCTTGGTCTCTTCACTACTTGTCAGGTTTCTTTCCACTTGTGAAAGGTTTCAGAGCTGTTATGCCTCTTCTTCCTCAAGGGAACAAACCTAGGACCTATAAAAACTTTCTATCTCGTTATTTCATGTGCTTTGGGATTGAAAATGACTCCTCTTCATCATGACCAAAGCCCTGTCTGTGGTTCATTCTGAGATTTGGTTTTTGCATCTGCAACTCTTCTTCTTGTAATGACTCCCTGGACATCTTTATCAATAACTTCTTTTCCTTTCTGAGTTGTTTTATTATGAATCTGTTTATAGAATCTTTTAATATAATGCATGAAAAAGAGTTTTAGATTCCCTTTTTGATCATAGTTGATATTCTATATCAAGGGTATAATTTATAACATTTACATTTACAACTACAATTATTCATTGCTGTCAGTCTTCTGCCTTCTGTTTGGTTTTCCACTTTTGAACATTTCTTGGTTTTGCTTTCATGTTCTGCCTCTTGTTATGTGAACTATATTCTTTCATTGTGATATTACTGGAGAATTTCCAATGTTACTACTACTAGTTATTGTAGGAAGGCATTTTGAAATAAAATTCTATTATAAAAATAAGCTTTGTTTCTATTAATAAGCTTTGTTTTCTATTCTGTTATCCTTATTCCTTGTTAATTTCTGATTCTAAAGTAGTTGCATCTTGGAGGATTCTTCTTCAGCTCATGTCTAGGTCAAAATGTCACCCGGTCAGGGGAAGATTGAAGAATTATAACATAACCTCAGTTTCTCCTCTGTGACTAAGCACAGACACTATCATATAAGCCCATATAGAGTAAGCACCAGTATATTAAGTAACTTTTCCATATAGACCTCAGGACTTGTAAAACACAGCCTAAACTTAGGGGGGAAGAAGAGCCCTAGGAAATGGGGCTAGTAAGTCTGTTTCATGAAGACCTCACTGTACCTCGAACACCTGAGCAGTCATTGTGGATCTACTGCTCGTGAAGAATACACAGGGAGGGAGCACTCAGGAAAATATAGACTTTAAAATCAGCTAAGACTTTGACTACAAGAAGGGAAGTCCAGAAGCAGGCCTGTCATATGTAAACCTTGATTAATGCCCAGGCCATGGGCCATTTAAACCATGAATGCTGTGCCACCTTCCACTTGTATCCTGTCCTGCCCCACTAAATAATTCTGGGTCTCACCTTCACACTCAAGCTTGGATGAAAATAGGAAAAACCCACGTCTAAGAAAGCATAATTTTTATTCATGAGAGACCCACATAGAGAGAGAGGCAGAGACACAAGCAGAGGGAGAAGCAGACTCCATGCAGGGAGCATGATGTGGGACTCGATCCCGGGTCTCCAGGATCACACCCTGGGCTGAAAGCAGAGCTAAACCGAAAGCATACTTTTTAGATAGATCCATGGAGCTTGGTTAAGAAATCTAGCATAAACTTTGAGCCATATTACTTGGGTTCAAATGTCAGCTCAACCCCATCCTAGTTGTATATACTATACCAACATCCTGTGCCTTGGTTTGCTCTACTGTAAAGTGGAGACATTAATAGTACCTACCTCATAAAGTTGCTGTAAAATTCAATGAGTTAATGTATGTAAAATGTTTATACTCTTCCTGACATGTAGAAAATCTTGTAACATATTTGCTAATATTACTATTTGTGGTGAGCAGAATTATAAAAATGAACCCCAGTGAATCTCGCCCTTACATAATTCTCACCCCTTTTTATTTTTAAATATTTTTAAGATTTATTTATTTTAGAGGGAGAGTGCACACATGCAAGCAGGAGAGGGGAAGAGGGAGAGGGAGAGAGAATTTCAAGCAGGCTCCTCGCTGAGTGCAGAGCCCCACTCAGGGCTCAACCTTGACCCTGAGATCACGACTGAGCTGAAATCAAGAATGGGACGCTTAATCAACTGAGCCACCCAGGCACCCCCTTCACATCTCCTTTTAATCATAGCTGGAACCCCTGAATATGGTGAGATTTTACTGTTATGATTATGTTGTATCATAAGACAAGAGAAAGGTTATCAGAGCGAGCCTAATTTAATCACACCAGGCTTTTAAAGGCAGAGAGTTTCCTCCAGCTGGTAGCAGCAGAAGAAATCAAAGAGCAGAAGCATGAAGGGGGCACAACATACTATTGCTGGCTTTTAGGTACCACCTGCTAAGGAGCAAGGGCTGAGAACAAACAGCCCCCAGCTAATAACCAGCATGGACACAGGAAGCTCAGTGCTACAATCACAGGAACTGAATTCAGCCAACCTCATGACCAAGTTCAGAAGTAGACTCTTTTCCTGAGCCTCCAGGTAAGATCTCAGGCTGGCTGACACTTGGGTTTTTCAGCACTGAGCCACCTGGAACAGAGAACCCAGTATATTTCTCCCATACTTCTGACTGCAGAACTGTGAGATAATAAATGGATGTTGATTTACACTGCTAAATTTGTGATGGTTGGTTTTGCAGCAATATAAAATGACGGTGCAATTACTGATATCACCCGTGGGATGGCCCTTTTCTCTCAAGGCCCATAGCTGGATGGGGAAGGCAGCCCCAACCCACTTCTTCTACCTTGTCCCAGTCTGATCCAATTGTTCTTCCACCAGTGAGGGTGCTTTGTAAGCTGGAAACATCCCCCCATACCATCTTTACCACACTATCTCACATAAGGTCTTATGACACCATTTATAAAGCATCACGAGAGAGGTTGCCTCAGTTACTTCTATTTATAATCTCCTTCTTACCACAAAAATTCTATTCTCTGCAGTCGTCACCAAACCAGTGAATGCTGGTTGAATTCTCCACCAGTGAATGCTCCTCCTTGAATGCTCCATTTTGTTCTTGATCCATATAAGAGTTTTTCCTTAAGAAGTTGTGTGTGCATATTATCAAAGGGGGTAGGCAGTTAATGATGGACAATCCCAAGATTTGACTTCCTTCTACCTTTCGAGGTCCTGATTTCTCTTACTTTTTTTTTTTTTTAATGTTAAACATCTCTGGTCCTGTTATCATATAGACATATCTGATGAGAACAAAACAAAACAAAAAACAACTAACCAGCAATAAACAGCAAAAATATTCAGAAGAAGAGCAGCATGGCTCAGGTAAATTGTCTTTGTGGAATGTCACTGACTTAAAGCCACATGATATGGAAATCCACTTCCAACAGAAGAGGGCAAGTTTGTCCTGTTGCTCCTTGTCGGGTGGCCTTATGGTGTGGCTGGCTTCCTTGAACATTGGAGCATTGGTAAACAGCAATTAAGTGAAGCTGAGAAGTACTCATAGTTTAGGTTTCAGGTATCAGAGATCCTGAGCAAATAAACTGAATATCACTTGAAACTATTTAATGGTTGCATGATGTTCCTAGATTTGTAATGTTGAAGTGAATCATAAGCCCTCTTACTCCAGAGTGGCTGCAAAATAGAACTGTAACAGAAATATCATCTCATATTGTCCAGAACATTTGTGGACATAATAGATGGAGATCTGAAAAATTATTTCCTGACACACAGCAAACATCATGAGGAAAGTCTTTCCTTATCCTAATCCAAAACTGATTTTTTGGGATGAGGCCATATTCCTCTCTGATGGTCCCTTAACCTGTTTGAAATTCATGTTATTTATCTTTAAAAACACTACTTTTGACGTTTGCTTGGGAAGACATAGAATGTGCTTCACGAATTTCACATGCACATTACCATCCACCACCATCAACCCATTGGGAGATCCCTTTTAAAGGTCGCGCAGCATTTTCATCTAGAAATATGGGAAGGAGGCTGAGCAAAATTAAGATTAATAGGTATATGGGGAAAGAGTAGGTCTTAACGAAAATATCTTATTTGAAAATAAGATGCTGAAAATTACAGATTCACTCTAGTTAAATCTGAAGAAGGAAGCATGAAGGCAAGTTTCCCTCAAGAAAAGGAAAATAAAAGGAAAGAAGAAAGGAAAGGAAAGGAAAGGAAAGGAAAGGAAAGGAAAGGAAAGGAAAGGAAAGGAAAGGAAAGGAAAGGAAAGGAAAGGAAAGGAAAGGAAAGGAAAGGAAGGAAAGAGGAAAGGAAAGGAAAGGAAAGGAAAGGAAAGGAAAGGAAAGAAAGAAAGAAAGAAAGAAAGAAAGAAAGAAAGAAAGAAAGAAAGGAAGGAAGGAAGGAAGGGAAGGGAACAAGAAGAGGGGAGAGAGAGGAGGGGAGAGGAGAGGAGAGGAGAGGAGAGGAGAGGAGAGGAGAGGAGAGGAGAGGGGAGGGGAGGGGAGGGGAGGGGAGGGGAGGGGAGGAGAGGGGAGGAGAGGGGAAGAAGGAAGGAAGAGAGGGAGGGAAGGAAGGAGGGAATGATGGGAAGGGAAGAGAGGGAGGGAGAAAAGAAGGAAGATAGGAAGGAAGAAGCTGCTAGCAAATGATCCACTAAGAATCATTTCCTTTGAGGGAGTATTATACCACAGAGAAAATGAGCTCAACCTAGAGCCTAACTTAGCTTCTCTCCCAGCTGCTTACTTTGGACACATTGCTGTGTACCTCTACAAAATGAGGACAATGAGAGTCACTTACCTCACAGGGATTTAGTGAATAATAAACCCTCAGCCTAAGAATTGGTACTGGGTAACTCCTGGTAACTTGGTGATTATAGCTATCATTATTATTTTCATCATTTTCACATCCAAATAAAATGGCTGAAGCTTCCAAGCTATAGTGTGGGGAGTATTAATGCCCTAGAAATGAATTTTCAGATTCCCCGTGTCTGTTGAATTCTCTGACAATTTCTACCCATAATTTTATGTTTTTGTTTTAATCTAAAATGAACAAGCTTATCTTCCATTTACTCAGAATATCACTAGAACATCACTCTCTGGGGAAGTCAATTTTTTTTTTTAAGATTTTATTTATTCATGAGAGACACACAGAGAGAGAGGCAGAGACACAGGCAGAGGGAGAAGCAAGCCCCATGCAGGGACCCCGATGCGGGACTTGATCCAAGGACTCTGGGAACATGCCCTGGGCCTAAGGCACATGCTCAACTGCTGAGCCACCCAGGCGTCCCTGGGAAGTCAATTTTTATTGACTTTTTTAAAAAAAATAGTTTATTTATTTGAGAGAGAGAGAGAAAGAGAGAGCAGGTGAGCACAGTGGGAAGGGGCAGAGGGAGAGAATCTGAAGCAGATGCTCCCTGAGCCCAGAGCCCAGACCCTGGACACTGAAATCATGACCTGAGCTGAAACCAAGAGTCTAGTGCTTAACCGACTGAGCCGCCCAGGCTCCCTGGCATTTATAAAAGGTTTAAGGGTATATGGATGGCCTGAAATTAGACCCTACAGAACAAGAAATGACTTGAACACAACTGGTTATTTGTAATTTTATGAGTCAGGTTTTCTCACAAGGCCTGAATTCTCCTTGGATTCTGCCTCTGGCCTCCCTGGGAAGCCCCTCCCTCTCACTTCTTCCCTCTCCTTTTGAGGCAGCATGTGTGCCCCCAATCTCTGTCACCATCTGACAGCAAGCGGCTCCTCGACCCCAAGGACGCCCAACCTGTATATCTCCAAGCTCACTGAGCTGACTCACTAACTACCACTTCCTCTTGCTCCAACTCTCCACCCTTGGCAAGGTGGAGGGAGAGCTATGAAGGGTGGGCAGACATGCAGGGGTGGAGTTCACAGGAGGCCTGCCCCTCAGTTGCTCCCCGGTCCCTGGACCATCATGTGAGGTACCCGGTTCCGTGGGCAGCATGCAGAATACACTTAATGTCTACTAGCTCCCTTTCCCTGCCCACCCTTCTTGTGACCTCTTGCCCAAGTTATCAGATCCCAAGGTCATTTGCACTGAAATCCTGAGTGTGCACAAAGAGGAAGCTGACCCCCAAATGCTGGGGGACAAGGTGGATGAGAGCAGCTGGCCAGGGCGCCAGCAGAGGGTTGGGCGACAGGACAGGACTGTTAAAGAGCTCTTTTGGAGCAGCCAACAAAGAGTGGGTGACGAGTGGGTGGGTCAGCTTGGAGCAGAGAGGAAACGAGCTTGCAGGGAGCCAGCCACATCTCTGCTTTCCATGAGTCCTCTCCCTGGGGTGGTGATGCTGCCACTTCCTGGGGTGCTTGCCACCCCACAGCCACCAAGCCAGGCAATGCTCACCCAAGAGAGAGAATCTCATTGCTCCCTATCGCACCCCCAGCTCTGCTGACTCAATTCGCCCCGATCCCCCCACTTTCAGGTCTTCCTGTTTATGTTTGTCGCTTGGTTTCATTATTTATTTTTAGCTCTGATTTCGGAAGCTTTTATTCTGCTGGGCATTGGCAGCGTCTCAACGGCATCGGCCTGGGCTCTGAAAAGATCATTGTGTGTGCCTGGCCTCGGGCCCCAGACGGACAGAGCGCCAGTGTGAGCCCACGTCGTGTGGCCCCTTCATGCATGGCCAGCCCACGGCCAGCAGCCTTCTCTACAGGCCCGCACGGCCACAGCCAGTGTGTGAGAGAGAGGTGGCCACACATTTCATTTGGTCCAGCTCTCGAAAGGAGAAACTGAGACCCAGAGAAATGAAGGGCCCTCCCGCCCAATCGCACATTAAAGTTGCAGAGCCAGACCTCAAACTATGCACTCCTAAGTTCCCATCCAATGCACTTGCCCATGCAATAAAAAATAATTTCTGGAACAAAGTCATGAGTTCCTAAATTTCATGAAGGGTGGCCACCAGAGTGCCTGCTCCATTTTTATTATTCACATATTTTTTTCCTGGACTCTGAATGTACTTATATTCATTGGGGGGGGGGGGGGGGGAAACCGGTAACAAAAACCAAAAGGCTAGAACCACAGTAGGAGCGCCTCTCATCGTGCTCACAGGCCCTTCTATTTGTTATTGTTTTTCCTTAAGAAATACAAAAACATTTTCGCTGTGAGTCAGGAGCAGCAAGCTGGTGCGGCTTGCCTCCTCAGACAGGCTGCAGTAGCAGTGAAGAAGGGACAAGCTTCAGTTCCCAGGACAATGGTCTCTTTGACTGGGATATACCGAACCAGAATTACAAGTGTGCAAGAATAAACAAGGCCGGAGTCAATCTAAAGTTGTTTTACACTCTGTTTTATTAAAGTCAATGCATTTCCGTTCCTATGTGCAGAGCCTAGGTTTGCTTAATTGTAGACACCCGGGGTGAATGCTAATGGAGTCAGAGACAGCCCCTGATCTGAAACCAAGGCCCTTTTCTGACCTCTACAGGCCATTTGGAGGAAAAAAAGAAAGCTTGCTTCTGGAAAATAACAGAGCAGGAGGCATCACGGACCAGGGACTGAGGAAGATTTTTCCTGGATGCTTCCTTGCTGCTCGGAGCGTGCTGGACACAGGCGTGTCCTACTTTTCTGCAGCTCTGCTATTCATGTTTAATAGGTTACTGAGGCAACGAGGACGAGGTTATTCTCAGGAGACCTTTGGAATGGAAATTAAGATCTCAATCACTCAACACATATTTATGAAGGCCCTCCATGTCTTGGGCACAATGCTAGGCCCTCAGGATATAGCAGTGAACAATAATCATCTCTCTTCTCCAAAAAAAAAAATGCGAAGTCTGGAGGGCAGGGAGGGCAGAAAAACCCATAGGTAATCCATGCAACACAAGTTATGACAGGGTTTCTACAGGCTCTATGGAACTCAGAGTCAGATAAGGGAAGACTACATGGAGGAGGATACATTTAGGATATGATGAATAGAATTTGACACAGAGGTGGGAACAGAGAAACCAAGAGAGTAAAGTGCTTTCTGGAAATGAAAAGTGATTTTTTTTTATGACCTCATTGGGGGCTTGTATTAAGACAGGATACCAGAATGTTTTCCAGTGGCTGGATCCCCAAGGGCTCAAGTGCAGAATTCCATTTGCATTTTATCCTTGGGACCCTGGGAGACCACTGAATGGTTGTAAGCAGCAGAAATAGAAACAAATGTTCATGCCAAGTATCATCTGGCTGTATAGGGAAGAAAGGGCTGGAAAGGAGGCAAAATCTCAGGTGATGAGAGAGATGAGGACACTAGCTATAACCCAGGCGAGAAATGAACCAAGAATGAGAGATGGACAGGTGCATTCAAACCAAACGTAAGAGCAAGGCTTGACAAGACTCGTGTATTCATGTGTTTAGTGAATGTTTGAGTGTTGGCCTTGCTCAGACATTGGAATGTGCATTGGGCACACACAAAAAAACAAGACAACACAGATTCCTGTAAAGGTGATCAAGTTAGGAACTTGGAGAGAGGCTTGGTGGAGATGGAGAATTATTCTGTGACATCCTTAGAGGTCCTTAAGGAGACCACTTTTCCTTGGAGTACAGATTCGTATATCAGACTGCCTGGGTTGCAACCATGATCCTACTACTTATCATCATAGGCAAGTGCTTGCCTTCTTACACTGTAGCATCCTCACCTGTCAAAGGAGGTATAATAAGAGGGTTTACCTCCCCGGGTTAGGTTGCCAAACATAACATGACAATACATGCAATGGCCTTAGACATGTGTATTCGTGTTCAGCACATGTTAACTGTAGCATAGGGGGAAATCAGAACTTTCTGGGAGCAGATTCCAGCCCCATCACCTGCGAAAAATACAGCTGAGCCGCACTTTGAAATGGCAGTAATGATGCCCATCTATCACAGGGAGTGCTAGTGAGAGCTTAAATGAGTATGAGCAGAGTGGGAATCACAGATAGGTTTTTTCTCCCCTAATACCTTCTAAAATAACTTCCTTTTCAGACTGAAGTGGGAGTGCGGACCAGTTGATGGGATTCTGTCCAAAAATGTCCATGCATTTAACATCCATAATCTGGCTGACAGGGCTGTCGATCTCTTTGTACCCCTACTTTATCCACAGCTTGTCACAGAACTGACCTCAATACCACTTCTTATTCTGACCCCCAAAGAATAAAGTCACACTGAGACACCTCAACTGCGTTGCTCCACCAACTGTGCTTAATTATTATTATTAGTATTTTGTCAGGGGCGGGGGGGTGGTGGTGGTGTGGTGGTGGTGGGAATACTTGTCTACTGCTCAAGAAATCTTTTTAACCCTTCTTGGCCCTAGAAAAGATCGGAAGCTCCTAATCAGAATAACCAGTTTGCTGTAGGCAATCATCCATTGCTCTGTTCTATCTTGTCATGAACCCCAAGTGTGGTTTATTTGGTAATTCTCCCACAAGTATGCATTCTCTTCCAAAGAAGACTGGATCCATTTTTTCTCATGACCTACGCAGGCTCAAAATATGCACATGCTAGGAGGCCAGTTTAGGCCTTATGCTGATCAGAAGACCCCACCTCTTGCCCCAAAGCCTTCCATCTCAATTTGTGCGTGGCAGTATGGGATGAAAGCACCATCTAACTGCCCCTACTTTTATGATCGTGGGTCTGATTATAAACTTTCCCTCACTTGCTCTGTTTTCTTGCTTAAAGTCCTGCACTTATATTGTGTGTGCATGTGAATGTGTGTGTGTGTGTATGGTAGGGAACTCAGGCTCAATTTCATTTCCATTGGGTTGGAATGTGCACAATAGGTGATTTTAAGTTATATACAATTGTCTTCTTTTATCATTAGGCACCGAAAGGCTGTAATACAGTCCATTTTTATCCTAAAGTGTCTTTTTTGCCACTTTCTTTTTTCTAAACAACACTTTTTTTTTTATCAAGAATCAGTTGGGCACTCATGAAGCCAAACTGCAACATGAACAAAAGAGGACATCTGTTGGGAAGACAGCAGCAGGATCCAGACCTAATGAATTATTTTTGCCCAAAATAAAGCTCTCATGGTGAATACCCAAGCTACTGACTCTGTGTCGTTCCAAGACTGGAGCTGTTAGGAGACTGGAGCGGGTTGTACCAGCAGGGTAAAAGGAATCTATCACTCTAATGCAAATGCAAATGTTCAGACCCACCGTGCTGGCCACTGTCCTGGGTCTCTAACAAGGATGACTTATGTCAGGCAATTTCATGGAAGCTCCTTCTCTTGGCAGAGACCAGAGGCTCCTCTTGGAATATGAAATCAACTCTACAGTTCAGTTGTCCAGGCTGGGAAATAAAAGCCATGCATGAGAACTTCTCTTAGGGGTGTAATGTGACCTTCCTTGTGTTGACATCCCTCAGTGTGACCCTGTAACTCAAGAAGCAGGTTATTTTCAAATGTGCTTTGTGACTCCAAATCCTTTTTCTGGAGGCCTAGAAGAAACTATAGCCAACGGATGGAATGCTTGGATTCTCAGTGATAGGACTACAAGAAATACCCAAGAAGCCAAGTTGGCACAAGGCGCATGGAGCCGTGTGGCAGTTCCTATCAAAGTGAGTCTGGTACAGATCACCTGTCTGTATATTGCAACCTCTGGCAACTCTAGGAGATTCTGCTCCCCTATTCTCTCTGCTCCAGCTAAACATTCGCACAATATAGTCAAGGGTAAGGCCACCCTGCTCCTTCTTAAGTTTGCTGCACATGGCAACCATCAGCTTGAGGGGCTGAGGTGTGCATGTGCTGGATGTCCTTTTAGTGAAATTAGTTACCTTTTCCATAGCACAAACTCTGCTTTGAGATGGGAAATGAAGGAATTGAATGGGGAATCTATGGGATCTCACTGAGACGTTGGATGTTCAGGTTTGAGGTCAGAAGGAAGATATATTTTGACTGCTGCCAGCGTGTCAAGAAGTATGCTAGATGCAGGGACAGGTAACAAGATAATACCAGGCGCATGCTTCTTAGAGTTCTCCATCTGCTGGCTAGTGAGGGTGGGGGTGGGGCTGTAAGAAACACAGAAACAAAATTGTAACCAGAAAGCATGCTTTACATGGGGTGTCTACACAGTGCATCAGGGACAGAGAAGAGAGCTTATAGAACTTGGCGTGGCTGATTAGGAGATTAGGAAGGGTCTTAAAGAAGGAAAGTGATATTTGAACTGAGTTTTGAAACCCTCAAATAATGTAATGGGAGATGCTCATCAGAGACAGAGGAAAAATGTGAAAAGGTTTGAAAAATCAAAGTAGGTATTTAGGGAACTATGCGGCTTGAGAGGTGGTGTGTGTGTGTGTGTGTGCATGTGTGTGTGCGTGCGTCTATGCATACTCACACACATGCATATGTGCGGTGAGATAAAACAAAGCTATATCCATGGCAAACTGAAGAGATTGGGTAATGGCAGAACCTGAGTCAGTAAAGAAGATTGGGGCCAGGTTGTGCAGGGATCTTTTTCCTCTAGGAAGTATAGAGCTAAAAAGTCTTTTGCCACAGGGAAGTGTCAAAAACAGCCAGAAGATTCCACCCTTAGGGAATCCTGGAAGTATGATCCTTAGGGGATCACAAGAAGGCTTGTACTTCTTTACCCCTAATGGGACAATTCTAAAGGCATAAAAGGCCAGTTACCCATGATTGTCCATCCAAAAAGTGCCCAGAGCTATCCCAGGAAACTGCAGCCCCACTGCCCACCCCCATCTCAGTCCTAGCCCTGCCAGGCAGAGCACTGGGTAACAGCTAGTACGGGACACCTGTGCCCATGGTCTGGCCCCAGCATCACTTCTTCGGATTCTCATCTCCTTCTGCACACTTTGAACTACATCTGCTTCCCATTGGAGCCTATCACTCCCTGGGAACCTTAAATAATCTTGTTTGGCTTTGAGTTTGGTAGAACAGGGTATTCAGAACAATTCACTATAGTGGTTGGGCCAGCAAGAGACATGTCTAGCCAGGCTGGAAGACCCACTCCTATGACTATCTGGAATTGACTGGCCAGTGAGCTTTGTCTTCCTCCAGACTGGAACCCGGTGAAATATGACAAGAATGGCCTTCGGTCTCAGCAGGAAGGGAGGGGAGTCAGCTCTTTCCTACTCCTCTGTTCCTTCCGGGCAAACTTCTCAGCTTATTGGTATCTGTGCTTAGTTGCTCAAGACTTTCACCAGTCCCTAACTCACTGGACATACCTCTCCTTCTACTTATGTACCTCTGGCTTCTAGGAGTCCTTTCCAGATGGACCTGTCATAGGCCCCCAATATTCAACATGACCCCAAACTGCACTCATTTTCTCTCACCTCACTGCAAACCTGATGATCTTCAAATATATAATGTCACACCTAGGGTCCTCATACTATTGAATTACCACTGTAGCAGGCTATCCAGTCAGTCAGGCACAAGCAGGCAGGGCCATGGTTCTGATGCATGCCTGCAGACATCATTCCTAGGCATGCTTCTTCTGAAGATTGTCTTCATCAGCACATTCAGAATAAACACTGAGCTTTCCATCAAAGCACGTCAAGTGTTGTTTGATCAGTTTGATGCCAATCTTCTCAGTTTCATCTCTTGCCGCTCCCCTTCCATCTCCACGTACAAACATATCTTTTAAACGAGTCACACTAATCATTTTATTCCAAGCTCTAACTCTACCACAGGGCTTTTGCACAAATTCATTCTACCTGAAAACTCTTGTACATCCTTCAAGAATCATCTCAATTATCATCTCTTGGTAGACATTTCCCACCAATGCTGCCCCCTTAGATTATCTTCTGCAGAGCTCCACAAAGACACATGCCTCTGTATTAAAATGCTTACTGCTCATATTTCCCACTGAACTGTGAGCAGATTGCCAACAGAGTGGGTCCTTTTCTCTGTATCTTTAGAGCATCGTAAAGTACACGACACATAGTAGATGCTTAATATATGTTTGTTACACAGATGAATCATATGTTCCATGTTCCTGGTTTTTCCTGAACCTGCTACATATACATTTATATGTCCTGGTCACTTGCCCTCAGAAACATGTTAGATGACCAGAAACTCATCCCATAAACCAATTTGAGCTGAAACACAAAGTGGTGATGATGAGTCAGTATTATTTCTGTCCCTCTCAACATTTATATTTTCAACACAACTATCTTCTCGACCCTTGCAAGCATGGGGAGAACAGAAACATTATGCTATCCTCTATTTAAGAGTGGATAGGTTAATCAGAGAAGTTAAAACCTGCTGTTATCTGATCTTTAAATGCAGTGACTTTGCTATTTCCCTTAAACCTCTTATATACGTTTCAGACATCTGAGTGTCATAACACTAAGAATGGCCATGTAGTTTCTGAACTGTAGCAAGAAAATTTGGAAGGGAGTTGGAAAAAGAAAGGATCATCAATAATAGTAATAAATAACAATAATATCAGCTTCTCAAACCATAGCACACCTGCCTTTCTACTATGTCTCCGGGATAAGTTATGGCAAAGTTTTACTGTATGGCTTTCTGCTGGTCTAGAGGATTGTTGTGAGTTTTTTTCTGAAGTTATTGTCTCCAAAATCTCTTGGTGGTGATTGATAAATCAAAAAAAGTATTTGGCAATATTTGATCTCCAGGATGCATTATTCCCTTCTCCCTATGCCCAAATAGACTACATTTTCCAATCTCTCTTGTAGCTACCTATGTCCATAAGACAACTTGTTAGATAGTGAGATTAAGGAGAAATGTAATGTATAACTTTTTAAAATATAGAGAATGTGTTCTTTTTCTCTCCTTCTTATTGCTGACTGGGATGTAGATGCAAAGGCTGATGCTTCAGCAACTATCTTAGACTAAGAATAGAAGCAACATGCAGCACAGCTAGAAGACCATGGAAGCTGGGTGCCAGACACCATGTATTGATGATACCAGCTCTGGCCTGCCTGTATCTGGAATCCACATAAAAGATAAACAGAATTCCATTTTATAAAGGTAATGCAATTTTGTATTCTCCATCTCTCATAGCCAAACCTAATCTTAACTAAATATATATGGCATCTGGACCAACATAAATTTGACCTACCATATTTTCTCCATCTTATCTCTCATTTAGTATCTGAATTCCACACCCCTTTTCATCCTTTCTGCATAGGTCCTGTACACTTAGAGATCATCTAAATCTCTAAGCTATTTGCTTCTGCATGATGAAGGGCCTTGCTCCATTTCACTGATTTTATGATATTCCAACCTCCTACACTCTGCACCTATGAAACCTCCTTCCCAGATTCCCTCCAGGAGGAGGGAGTACTTTCCAACCATGTAACTTCAGGTAATGTCTTCTGTAACTGTGAGAATGCTTATACAGAATGATTTACTTGCGTTCTGGAGGAAAATAAGCCAACGTTACTGAGTGTCTACCATGTGCCAATCTGTATACTTGTATATACTATCTCATTTCAACTTCATGATAACTTTATAATATAGATAAAGTCCATCTTCATTGTATGCATAAGAAAACCGAGGTTTGGGGAAAATTAATTAGTTGCTTTAGTTCTCATAACAACTGACTGCCAGATCCAGGATATGAGCCACATCTGTCTGAGTCTAAAATGAATGATTTTTCCACTATGACTTGCTACCTTCCAGCATTATGGTTAGTGGCCTGAATTCATAGGATTTTAAAGTTTGTAAAGACCAATGGCCACGTCTTATTCAGTATTGTGCCTTTTCCCTTAGAATCTAGGACAGCTCCTGTATTATACTGGACCTGTAAAATATATACTGCTAAAACAGACCAAGCATAATGCTCATTAATTATTAGTTGGACAGCCTTTCATGTCCAATAATTCAGCAACTAAAGACCCTGCTAGGACCCTCAGAAGTCTCAGTGGGACTCATGATTTGTGATGAGGAGCTCAGATACTATAGTAGGAAGACAACAATAGGAGACAACACTCATATACATATATAGAACAACTTAGACAACCATATAGAAATTTGGCTGGGAAGCCAAAAAGAAGCCCAACTCCTACTTTCAGTCTGCTCCAGTTTCTAGCATAGGAATGGAGAAGAGCTCAAAATAGTGTTGAGAGGATCCATGGTAATCCTGAGAGTAGCCCATCCTAGCATAATGCAGCTTGCATCGGCTCCCAAAGGCCACCTAAATATGTATGTAAAAGGTATAATTATAACATAGCCAGTTTCTATGCCTAGTGAAACTAGAACAAAATCTGGAATTAGGTCGCTGAGCTCACATGGGCTGGCTCTTTGCACCAACGCTGTACATGTCTGATGGTGAAGAGGCAGCATAGTAGCTAGTCCAATGGTGAGAGACATGGAACTCGCTGTAAACCTCAGGACTAAGGGGTGGTTTTTCTTCCCTGGCCTGGCCCCTCTTCTTCTTCCCCTCCCTCGTCCTTGTTGAAAGCACACTCCTGGATCTGCCGGTCCAGCTCAGAGAAGCTCCCTTCTGGGTCTGAGCTGCTGTCTGTAATGTAATCAATCTCCTCCATGCAGGGGGGCTCATCATCCAGCTCTGAGGTCACACTGCTGCTGCTGCTGCATCTGCTGTGGGTTCCCACAAAAATAGAAAAAGAGAGGAAGGAGAGGAAGGGAGGGAAGGAAAAAGGGATGAAAAAATACAGAAGGGGAGGGAAACAGAGAGAGGGAGGTGGGGGAAAAGGAGAAGGAAATAAAAAGAGAAGTTACCCAAAGGAAAGAGCATTTATAATCAATGAGAAAGGGGGAAGAAAAGTTATCTTCCCTGAGTCTGCATCTCAACAGCCCCTGCTCCTTTAAATGTGTCCCATACACAGTCCTTGGGTCCTCAATCATTATTTTGAGATGTCGGAGGGAAATCACATAAAATCTTCGAGATTCCCTTTTCCTTTGCCAGAAGAGTTTGCATTTCTAATTCCAATCAGATTTCCAGGCAGCCCGGGTGGCTCAGCTGTATAGCGCCGCCTTCAGCCCAGAGCATGATCCTGGAGACCCAGGATAGAGTCCCACATCAGTCTCCCTGAATGGAGCCTGCTTCTTTTCTGCCTGTGTCTCTCCTCTCTCTCTCTGTGTGTGTCTCTCATGAATAAATAAATAAAATCTTTAAAAAAAAAAAGAAGAAGATTTCCAATCAGAAGAGGTGGACAACTTCATGTATTTAAGATCTTCAGAATCTTTTTGGCTCAAAGTGAAATTCTCAGAGAAGGTGTCACTGAGTATCAGAGACAGAGACACTGTCCAGAGAAGGGTGGAACTGGAATTCGGGTAGCTAAGACCAAAAGCCCTAGTCTGTCCCACTGTAACTCATAGCACTGTGAGTCATTGCATAGCTCTCATTCATTATGATGAGTAGTTTATTAGAATTAGACAAGTAATCTAGGTTGAAATTAATAAAGGAGAGAGAAAGTGGGAAAACAGCATTCTTTTTCTACTGTTTGTGCTTCCCATCATTTTCTTTTTCTCCCTTTTATGTTAGTTTATTTACAAATGGAAGATCAGCAGGGGTAGACCAGCAAGAGGTAGAAGGGAGCAGTAGGAATGGACAACACACTTTGGCCACATATTGAGAGCTGGGGATATTTCTTCCCAAGGAACCTCATATCTATCTCATTTGCATAAGGTACCTTCTTTCCTGAAGACTTTCTAATCACTCCCTACTTAGGACTTAACCAATTAGGATTAACAGCGTGCTGGGTTTCTACTCTGTGATTTATAGAAGGCAAGCACTTCATAAATCAGGCAGAGCTGTTCATCCACCTGCCTCGCCATAAACAATGAAAATGGGTAATCAGCGGCATGGTTACATGTTAGCTCCGGAAATGAATCAGAGTCCAGTTCTGTAATTGTCTACTGACTGATGGGAACAGCTTCCATGCTCTCCAGGCCCTAGGTACCCTAAACTGAAGGTCTGGTGGGATATTGCCTGAATGAAGAGGAAGGGGAAGAAATACAAATCTTATTTACACAGTACCACAGCATTAATTTGTTATCATATTTTACAAGCTGAATTGTGGGTGATAAAGCAGTTGAGTAAAGGAAGGTAAGAACTGCCTAACTGTAACATGAGCTCAAGTCAGCAATAACTGATTGCCTGTGACTCAGCCATCACCATACTAGGGACCGAGATGACATTCTGTGCAATGTCAAGAGCCTGAGCTTAAATCCTGGCTCTGAGACCTTGGAAAACCCCTCAGCCTCCTAGAATGGCAATAATGATACCTCAAGAGCTATTGTGCATACTAAATGAGAAAGTACACAGATGCTATCTAGCAGAGTGCTTTGCAAAGTAAAGGCAATCAATAAATTTTAATTCCACTGTTGTACTGTAGATATGAAAGAAGAGGGTGAAACATGGTGTTGAAGGAGAGCAGGCATTGAGCTTTGTTGCTTCACACCTGGGTTATAACTATAGCAAAACCATTCAAATTGGCACTGCTAATAACTTCTCTAAAGCATCATTCTTATTATGCCACTTCCAGATTTAGGAAATTGCAATGACTCTTCCTTGCTTATTAATGCAATGTGGGTATTGAGAGATGGAATGCTCCCTAGGGGGTCCAGTTGGCAGGAGTCCAAGAGTGAACAACAAGGTCCATCTTCCCCTAATGAGCGCCTGTCTTTCCTCCACTGCAGAGTCTGCTCTAATCACTCAGGGACCTGAATCTTTCCCACCACAATCAAATCATCAGGCTGTTCTGGCTGTGATCATCCAAACATATCAGACTACATGTTTTTCCAAATCTTTATTCAAGTAACCGATTTCCCATATCTGAAATGATTTTCCAATCCCTCAGCATTCAACCAGATAAGATATATCATTTTTAAAAGCTCATCTTAATTTCCACCAAATGACTCTTTTGAAAGCTCCATCTCTTTGAAACTTTCTTCCTTTAAATGTTAATCTTCACATATTCACTTAGTTTGTTCTGTTCCTTCTTAAAGTTTACAATTCTATTGTGAATAAGGCCCAAGCCTCTGCCTAATTGTATATTATTCTATAGAAAGTCTAGAATGTGCTAAGAATATAGTAGATGTACAATAAAATGTTGCCAAATTGAACATATAACAAGAACGTATGTAGAAAAATACATACATATCATTTTGGACCATCTTTAGTGAAATTACTTTTTCTTGATTTCTTTTTCAAAGGTTTTATATGTGAATTAAGCCAAAATTATCACATTAGTGCATTTTATTGATTTCAACAAATATAGTTTCTTTTGTCACTGATATATATATAATATAAAATAAATATATTTTTATAGTATACAAGGTATAATAAAGTATTAAATTATATATTATATTACATTTATTTATTTATATAGAGATGTGTATATATGTAAATTTATATTTATATTTAATTCATACATGTAAATATATATTTACATTTATATTTAATGTATCTGTGAAAATGCCAAAAAAGTGTGATTATGTCTCTTACTTATTTTTCCAAATAAAGTAAAAGTATTCTAATAACTTAGAAAATCAAATTACATATTGAGGGATTTCCACTTCTGTATAGACAGAGAAGCATTTATATTTTTTCTTCATAAATTATACTGGATATTTTATATAAAATAAAACATAAGAAGACTGAAATGTGGATGACATATGGAGGAAAGGAAGCAGACAAGATATGGTTTTGGGACTAAAGGACAACATGGTGGTAAGCTCCCTGACATTTCTCTTTGCTTCTTATATCCCAGACTTGAAGCTAGACAAGCTGACAACCTGGAAATGCTAACAGGTGTGGACAAAAACAGCCCAGCAAGAGCTAGTTCTCTCTAGCCAAATGATAAAGAAAAGGCAGCCTAGCAAGAAAGAAGAGTTTAAACTACATTAGCTCTACTCCAGCCAAAAACCACAGATAAACCAGTGGTCCCAACCCTACCCCACCATGAGAAGCAGAGAACCTAGACTTCTACTCTCACTAGACTGTAAAAGGTGCCCACAAGCCCTTTCTTTCCCCCAGGAATAAGGTATTAGAGAAAGTTGAATAGAAAATTGTAACTTTTATTCCTAGTGTACAAAAGTGAGGTCCCTTACCCCTCAATACCACTGGAGGTCATGGGGGAGCCTGAACTTCCATCTGCAACTGTTGGTAACAAGACTGACCCTTACCAGTGCCAATGGAGAGTAGCAGCAAGGCCCTCCTGTCCCTTCAACCCAGAGAAAGTCTGGTGAAAGTCTGGGAGGGGTGGTTACTGAAACACTCCCCACTGCCCAGCAGTAACAAAGAACCCTTATACCCAGGGTGTCAATGTCTTTAAACAGAGAACCTAGACTTTCACCTCTACCTGCCCATAATAAGGTTCCTTCTTCTCCTGTCTGAGTGGTGTCAGAAGAGACAAGTTCAAATTAGGCTTAAATAATACCTTAGTCTCATAGAATAATACCCCAAATATCCAGATTTCAGTATAAAATAATTCACCACACCAACAATCAGGACTATCAATAGATACAAATACCAACATGACAGAGAAGTTAGAATTATCTAACGAGAATTTTAAAGCAGACATGCAAGTGTTCTATTGAAAATTACAAACACACGTGAAAAAAAATAGAATGGCTCAGTAAAGAAATAGAAAAATCTCAGCAAAGGAAATATACATATTATATATTATATTATTTATATATATGGGGTATATATCATTTATATATATATTTATATATATATGGAGTATAATGAAAAACCAAATGAAATTTTACAAGTGAGAAGTATACAATAACAGAAATGTAAAATGTGGCAAAGAAATGTAAGACATAAAGAGAATCAGATGGAAAGTTGAAAAGTGAGTAATAAAAATAAATGAATAAACCAAAAATTCAGCAGATGGGCTCAGCAACATAATGGAAGAGACAGAGAAAAGATTCAGTGGGTTTGATAATAAAACAATTTCACTCAACAGAGTGAAAATAAACTAAACCAACGAGCAGGACATCAAGACCCTGTGGCAATATAACAAAAGATCTAACATTCATTTCATCAGTCTCAAAAGACGAAAATCTGAAAAAGTATTCAAAGTCATGGTTGAAAACTTCTTAAACTTAGCAAAAGACATAAACATACAAGTACAAGAAACTGAGAAAAACCCAAACAGATAAACCCAAAGAAACCCACACCAAGACAGGTTGCTGCCAACCTTCTGAAAACCAATGACACATTAAATCTTGAAAGCAGTGAGAGAGAAACTTTAGGAGAATGACACTATAGGGAAAATATAATTTGAATGATAGCAGTATTCCCCTTAGAAATGGTAGAGGCTAGGAGAAAACGGTACACTCTTTCTTCATGATTGAAAGACAATAACTATCAGGCTAGAATTCAGAAATCAAAAAATAAACATCCTCCATAATGAAGGGAAAATTAAAGGCATTCTTATAGGAACTAAGGTTTTGAGAATTTATTGCCAAATTTGAGAATTTGTCCCACTCTGTAAGAATAGCTAAAGGGAATACTCTAAACAGAAATAAAATAATAACAGAAGAAATTTTAGAACATAAGGAAGAAAGAAAGAACAACAAAAGAGTAAAAATATGGGTAAATAAAATAGATTTTCCCTTTCCTCTTGAATTATTACAATTATGTTTGATAGTTGAAGCCAACATTATAAAGTCACATGACATGGTTCTCCTTGTATTATGTAAATATTTAAGATAATTATATGATAAATGGAAAGCAGAAGATATAGGCACTCAAGTTTTCTATAGTTTGCTTGAATTGGTAAAAATGTGACACCAGTTGATTGCAATAAGTTATATGTATATAATGCAATATCTACAGAACTAAAAATATTATAGAGATATACTCAAGATCCTATAGATAAATCAAAATGGAATTCTAGAAAATATCCACTTACAGAAAACAGAAGAAAGAAAACAGATAAAAAAGAGAAAGAACAAATGGAAAAACGATAAATGGAAGGCTTAGCTCTAATGTACCAATAACATTAAATGTAAATTATCTAAATACACCAATTAAGAGATTCTCAGAGTGGATTAAAAAGCATGATCAAACTGTATGCTGTCTATAACTCACTGAAAATAAAATAGGTAGATGAAAGTGAAAGGATGGAAAAGATATTCCATGCAAACACTGATTTAAAAAAAAAAGGGAAGAATGGCTATGTTAATATTAGTTAATGTAGCTATCAGAGTAAAGGAAATAACCAGAGACACAGAGATGTATGATGATAAAAATGTCCATACATCAAGAAGTCATAGCACTCTTGCATGTATATGCACCAAACAGAACTGCATAAATATGTAAAGCAAACCATGAAAGATCTGAAAGGAGAATTAAACAAATCTATAACTATAGCTCAAGAATTCAACATTCCTTTCTGAATAGTTGATTAAACAACTAGACAGAAAATCAGCAACACTATCAACCACAAGATATAATTGACATTAATAAAATACTTCAGCCCTAAACAACAGAATACATATTCTTTTCTGATGCACTTGGAATATATACCAAAAGAGACCATATCCTCAGCCATACATAAAGCTCCATAAATTGAAAAGGGGAAAAATTGTACAGAGTGTATTCTCTGACCACAGTGGAATCAAGCTAGAAATCAAAGACGGAAATACAAAAGAAAAGTTCCTAAGCAGTTGGAAAGTCAGCAACTACACTTCTAAATAATTCAGGAGGTCAAATAGGATATTTCAAGGTAAAGAAAAAAAGACATCGAATTGAACAAAAATGCAAATATAACCTATCAAAATCTGTGGGGCATAGATAGAGCCAAGGTGAGACGGAAATTGATAACAGTAAATGCTTATCTTAGAAAAGTCTAAAATCAAAAATCTAAGCTGTTACCTTAAGAAGTAGAAACATAAAACCAAAAATAAACTCAAAAGCAAGTAGAAAAAAAGGAAGGAAATAATAAAGAAACAGAAACCAATGTAACTGAAACAGAAGAACAATAGAGAAAAATCAATGAAAAAAAAGAGCTATTTGAAAAAAAAATCTATAAAATTGATTGGCCTCTAACAAGCCTAACAAAGAAAAAAGAAGGAAGGCATTAAATACCACATCAGTACTGAAACAAGACTATCACTACAGACTCTGCAGGCATTGAAATGATCAGGGGATACTACAAAAAACTCTACACACATAAAATTGACAACTTAGATAGTATGGACCAATTCCTTAAAAAAGTAAAAACTACAACAATTCACTTAATATGAAACAGATCATTTGAATAGTTCTATAACTATTAAGAAATTTGAATTTATAATTTAAACTCTTGAAGAAGAAATCTCTAGGGCCATTCACTGGAGAATTCTACAACATGATTAAAAAAAGAATTAACACCAGTTCTACACAATCTTTTCTAGAAAATGAAAGGAGAGAGAATACTTCCTATTCATTTCATGAGTCAAGTATTACCCTGAGACTATAACTAGACAAAGACAGTAAGAAGAAGGAAAGAAAACTACAGACCAATATCCCCCATGAATATAAATCCTTAATAAACTATTAACAAATTGAGTTCAGCATTACAAAAAAAAAAAAAAAAAAAGAATTCTACACCCTGACCAAATGGAGTTAATTCCAGGGATTTAAGACTGGCTCAATATTAAAAAACAATTAATAGAAGCCATATACTAACAGGCTAATGAAGAAAAATCACATGATCATATAAATTTATGCAGAAAATGCACTTGATCAAATTCAACACCCATTAAAAAGAAAAATTCTCAGAAAAGATAGTCATAAAGGAAAGACTTCCTGGCCTTGATAAAAAATGTGTATGAAAACCTACAGCTAATAGTGTACTTAATGGTGAAAGACTGAATGCTTTTCCCTGTGATCAGGAACAAGTCAATGATTTCTACTGTCATCATTGCCATTCAACACAGTAGTAGAAGCTGTAGCCAGCAGAGTGAGGCAGGGAATGAATATAAAAGCATATATATGGGAAAATATATGAGAAAGCAAGAAATGAAACCATCTCTATTTTGGGGATATACAAAAACAAAAACCAAATAAACAAAAAATAACCCCTAGAACTATAAGTGAGGTCAATGAAGTCATAGGTAACAAGATCAACATATAAGTCAATTATACCTCAGTTAGTAAAAATGAACATATTAAAATCACTAAACTTTTATAACCACTAAATAATAATGAAACACCTACATGTTGACAGAACAAACCATATACCAGACTCGTATAGTAAGAAATGTAAAAAACTAATGACAGAAATCCAAGATTTCAATAAATGGAAAACCATACAGGGGTTAGAAGATTCAACATTGTAAAGATGGTGATTTTCCCCAAATTGGTAGACAAATTTAACATGATTCTTATCAAAACTCCAAAAATACTCTTGTTGATCTCGGTAAGGTTATGCTAAAATTCATGCGGAAAGGCTAAGGAACTAGAAATAGCTAAAACAATTTTGAAAACAAAAATAAGGTAGGAGGGAGGAATCACTCCACTCAATTTCAAGACATATTCTATAGCTACAGTTATCAAGACTGTATGGTTCTGGCAGAGTGATAGACACGTATCAACAAAATAGGACAGAGAGCCTAGATATCTATCCACATAGGTAAGACCAAAGTACAAAACCAACTCAACCACTAGGGAAGTTTTTGATTTTGTATTTTATAAAATATCAAGAGATTTTGCAAAAGAAAGACATTAGCAAACATACAAGACCTCAAGAAATAGAAAGCTAATTGTTTTCCTTAGAAAGGTACAGGCTGAGGCTAAGGGAAGATTTTATGCGAGAAAATCTAAGCAACTCAAAGATGGAACAGAATAAAGATCTCAGAAATGGGAAAGCCATGGTCAGAAAACTGTAGATATATGTTAAATATGTAAGGCTAATCTGGAATTGATGTTTATAAAATAGAATATAAATGTTATAAATCTTGCCAATGTAAAAACAATGTTATAACTAATACAAATAATGTATGAGTCCAAAGGAAATGCAAATTAGAAACTTTGTTCATTTACAGTATGAGTCAATAGATAATACAATCAGTTCAAAAATAAAAACAGGAAATAGAGGCTTAAATTTAGGAAAGGAATGTTAACAATGTAATAATTAGAAACTTTATTGCAGAAATGGGAAACAACAGATGATACAGATGATTTGGAACCCCAAAATTGTACTGTGAGTATAAACAGTGTGATTCTAGTTGGTGAAATCCTAAAACCCTAATCAGAAATAAGCATAAAACTACCACATAGGTATTCTTTCAAAACCCAGGGTCTATGGAATTCCCATGGAGGAGGTGAAGGATACATCCTGCTGAAGGTGTACCCACAAAAACAAATTATGGATCATATGAGAAAATAATTCACCAAGAACAAAACAGCAGCAAAAACCGACATCCCACAACCTGAAATAATATGACAGTTTGGAAGAGACAATAGAATAAGGATGTTTAAAATGATTAGGGGATTAGAATACATTCCAGAAACATAATGAAAGAATAAGACCTTTTTGAAGAAAAAAATAGGTGAATTCAGAAGCTGAACAGATTATCTCTAAAAGAAAAAAAAGAAAAGTGCAATCATCAGCTCAGTGGAGTGGTTCAACAGCACAAAAGACACAGTTAAACAGAGAATTCATAGATAAGAAAGTAGATGTATATAGGGGATTTTTAGGTTAAGTTGATAAGGGGCAATCTTCAAAAAGATAATGGGGGGGTTGGTAGTTCTCAAATTGAAGAAATACTCTGCAATGCAGGAAAATCTAGGCAACAAAGAAAGTCCATAATTATACACACCAGATCAGCATCAATTAAAAAAAGGGCCATTCAGGGGCACCTGGGTGGCTCAGTCAGTTAAATGTCTGCCTTTGGCTCAAGTTATGATCCCAGGGATTTAGGATCCTGCCCCACATCAGGTTCCCTGCTCAGCGGAGAGTCTGCTTCTCCTTCTCCCTCTGCTGCTCCCCCTGCTTGTGTATGTTCTCTCTCTCTGTCAAATAATTAAATTTTTAAAAAATCTTTTATAAAAAAGGGCCAATCAGAGAAATCAGGAAAGAAAAAGCAGATTACCCTTAAGTGAATGACACTTAGAACAACATATTTCCCATTAAAACACACACATACACAAAACAAATAAATAGGGGCAACTAGGTAAAGGGAACTCCCTGTGATATCCTGGCAACTTTCCTATAAACCTAAAAATAAAAAAAAATAAAAAATAAATAAAAATTAAAAAAAAAACTTTCTATAAATCTAAACTTAAAATATAAAAAAACCCAAACTAAAAAAAAAAACCCTAAAAACCTAAGAAAAGGATTTTAAAAGGTTTAAAAACTAATAGAAATGTTACACCTAGCCAAAAAACAAAACAGTGAGTTAACGCCTTGAAAATGCCAAGAGAAAACAAGCCCCAAGCTGCAATTCCATACTAAAACAAACAAATATGACTTTATTTTTCGTGAACAAGGATAAAATAAATAAATTTTCCCACACATGGACCATCCTTGAAAGAACCGCTAATGTGTGTACTTCTACAAGAAGGAAATTGAACTCATAAGGAAGAAATAAGATCTCAAGGTCTCAAGAAATAATTTTGTAGAAAAAAATTGCTAAACATGGGATAATATGAGAAATATCCTTCTACAGTCTGACTGTAGTTGCACTTGGACAGTAAGAATAGAGTGAGTTAAAATAATCAATGACCAAGAGAATATGGGCAGACCTGATGTTTGCCACTGCCCAGCCTGGCCTTGGAGTGAGCAAACTTCCATGGGTTCCATGGTTTCTAATATTATATTATATACATATAATATATGCACATGCAATAAAATTATTGTTTTAGTGAGAAAAAAATGATGCTAAAATGTTTTTAATACAAAAGATAAGAGAAAGGCTGGGGAGAAGAAGGGAGAAAATGTAAAAAAAAAAAAAGACAACAGGAAAGAAAGAAAAATAAAGAGGAAAAGAAGGGAGGGAGCAAAGGCAGGGGGGTGGAGAAAAGATAGAAATGGGATGGATAAAGAAGATAAACTGCTGGTATGGCAGGTGTCCCTGGCAAGGGGTCAGTCAGGCTCGCTATATATATCCTGCCACCACTCAGTCCATTATCTCATTTCCTTTGAACAGAATTGCTCACATTGAGTCAAATGCAGTAAAATTGTCCTTGACATCTCTGCCCATCTACCCCAACTCAAAGGCAAAGTTTGCATCCCACCTCCTCTTTGAAATCTTGAGCAAGAACAGTGGCCTCTCTCCTTTCTTTCACTTGCTCAAGCATGTAGCAGGACTCGTCTCTCTGACATGTGTTACTATCTAATATCACTGTCAGTGTTAATAAGTGATTCCACGTCTGTTGACCCTTGGCTAGTTGCCAGACTACTAGTTGCATTGTCCTCATCTCCAAGGCAATGAGGAAAACCTCATCAGTGCCAGACTGGCCCCATCTCCCTAGCTGTTTGTTGTTCCAGGCAATTTCCCACCCTCACAAACAGCCTCACCCCAATGTTAGCCCAATACAGTAAATAAAGCTCTGCTGTCCAAGGAGAACCTGCTAAGGGCAACCAACGTTCTACGTGGCAGAGAGCAGGCTTGAGTTTCTCAAGTGAAGCTGGACCTGCTCTCTCTGCAGCTTACAGATTCAGCTATTTAGTTCCTTCTCTCTCTTATTTTCTACAACTGATGAATTCAATAAGAAGGACCCATCATATACAACTTACATTAAATATAAATGAAAGGAACTAAATTTATGCAGAAATCAAACTGTTTCCAGTGGTAGGGTGCTCCTCAATATCCAGATGCGGGAAGTGTATGGAGAAAACACCTGAAAAGTGATTTTACTTCTTCCTTTTCACCTGGATGCTTTGATAGCTTAGAGACACATTCAAAAGTCGCTTTGGGTGGTGTTGGAGAATCCCGTGGTACAGGAGGAAAAATACAAACCAGAAACAAAACCCAAACTTGGAGTCATTCAAGTGATTGAAGGTTTGAATCTTGGTTCCAAATACCCAGTGAGAAACTGGAAATTTACTTTCTCTGAGCTTCACTGTCTTCATCTATAAAATGGGCATCCCACTAGCTTTCTTCTTGAAATGATATAAGGGGAAGCAAATTTCATAGCACAAAACCTCTACTGAATTTTTATTCCTCTTCCTTCTCCATAGTGTTTGCAGATAAAGCATGAAAATATTTTTTTATACTGGCAAGTTCATCATCTTCATCCTCGCATATAAACCCAATAAATGCAGCTGGCAAACAGTTTCTAAGCAAAGCTATTAAGAGTCTCTATCCCTCACAATTCTTCCAAGCCAGCCCAGTACAGCAATTTGCAAATTTATGATGTGATAGATAGAATTTCTTTGTTTTGATTTTGCATTTGCATATTTATTGAGATATGACGATCTTAATTAGTTCTGCCTTTTTTGTTTTGTTTGTTTTCTTGGTTGGGAAAAGACAGCTTTCTATAGTGCAAAATAATTCTGCATGCTAACAGGGTGAACCAAATCCAGCCTGTGGCATTCCTTGATGTTGATGCTGTTTAAAATGCAGCTTTGTGGAGTCTCTTTTCACTTGTTTTCTCTTTAAATGCTGAGGTAATGCTAAAGACTTGGGTGAATGCCAGACCTCAAGAGGCAGCCACCTACTGAGCAGCAAGAGAACACTTTTAAAATTCCAGACACTTGTACTTACCCTACATGTTCTCCCCAGACTATCACCCATCTCCCTCCTGAAAAAGCTGAGCCCACCAAATGCCTCTTCGAAATGCATCTGCTGCACTTTGGCTTTTGGAGAGGAGAAAATGCAACCAAATTCCCGGGGTGGATGTGTCCCAGGGGAGTATTTGTACATACTGTTCAAACCGTACTTTTCATACTGGACCCTCTATTTACTTTCTGCAGGAGCAGAGCTGTGTGAATTCTGTGCCCTATCTGAGAGGCAGCAGCAGCCCAATAGATAACACATAAACATGTAAAGATACTGATCATGCCCACTATGAATATCTCACCATCCATCATCACCCAGAACAATTAGCGGGATTCCCTAGAGTTTCCCATTTGCCAACTTCTTCACACCATCACAAAGTCTGTCACTGATTCAACACTTTTACGAAGAAGGATATAATTTATTATTTTCCTGGGAAGGGGCAGTTGATTTTGCTTATGAAAATAACCCCAGTAATGGAGAATTTCCTGTATACAGAGAAAAGCACCAGACACCTTTGGTAAAGGGGAAAAAATAGCACTGCTAATCACCTACTGTATGCCAAATGATTTGCATTTACTTCATTTCATTTAAAATGCAAACAAATATACACATCTATGGGGTGATATTTATGATTTTATAGTTGGGAAAAGAGAGATCTTGGGTATTTAGAAAATGTTCTTAATATCTTAAAGCTACACATGGCATATAAGATGTATAATTAGATAAGAGCAAGGGTTTCTGTGTCCCTCAATTCAATCAACAAATATTGATGTATAAAATCTACTTGGCTTGAGGAAGAAATGGGAAGAGACATTAATTCAGCCAAAATCAAAGTTATGGGCTCTATCAAGTGGTCTAGATGTCTAGAAAAAGTCCAATGCCATTCTCATCAAAAATTTATAGCAATAAGTGTCCTACTTCTTTTTAAAAAATATTAATTTATTTGAGAAAGAAAGAGCATGAACCAGGGGAGAGGCAGAGAGAGGGAGAGAGAGAATCACAAGTATATTCCATGCTGAGTGCGGAGCCCAATCCAGGTCCTGATCTCATGACCCCGAGATCATGACCTAAGCTGAAATCAAGAGTCAGACATTCAACGGACTAAACAATCCAAGCACCCCTAAATCTCCTGCTTCTTAATGAACAAGTGAGTCCATGCAGGTGATGTGGTCCAAATTTATCACAAAAATAGGAATACAGAATAAAAAAAGGATGAAAGTGCATTAGTGAGAAAAGAATGAAAACAAAAGCAGGGACAGAAATACACACACACACACAGAAAGGGGGGGAGGGAAATGAAGATGGTGTGTGTGAGGTGTTTAGGAAACCAGTTTGTCAGCAAGAGCTTTCTCTCCCTAAGTTTTCATAACTTCTGTGATAAATGAGTTGACCTAAGTGGCTTGGAAAAACAAAACAAAAGCAAAAACATATGTAAGGTGCTGGCTCACCATGGAGAATAATCAAGAGCTGAAAAATCTGTATGACAGAAGATTTTTGAGGGCTCCACTGAGGTTTCAGATATGAACTTTAAATTATTCATCTAGAATAGTCGATGAAGTACCACTGAGCCAAATCATATTTTACTCAGTCTTCCGCTTTAGAAATTCACCTGGTAGACAGAGTTGGTGTCTGGGGTGTGTGGTTGGCCACACTCTGTCACTAAAGGACTTAGAGAAATTAACTAACCCATATAGGTGGGGCACTTGGTTGAGCATCTGCCTTTGGCTCAGGTGGTGATCCTGGGTCCTGGGATCGAGTCCCACATCCGGCTCCCCACAGGAAGCCTGTTTCTCCCTCTGCCTGTATCTCTGCCTCTCTCTTTGTGTCTCTCATGAATGAATAAATAAGAAATCTTTTATAAAACCTAACCCATATAGCTATCCAATTCAGGAGCATGATGAGCCGATGCCAATTGACTAGAGGTATCATGAGCAAGTCAGTTTGTCACTTTAGAAATGAATGATGATGGTATTGCTCAGGCTCTATTGTCACACTGTTTAAAAGATACTCACTCTCATATCTGCTTTGCACCAGTTCTTACAGTGTTTTCTCATGGAACAGCTCCAAATACATCCTATTGAATATTTGTGGGTAACTGCTAAAGAGCTACAACATACTGGGGCAAGCTGAAATATTTTGCCATTTGCTACATTCCCTTGAGCAGTGGAATGCATGGTATGATGTAAGTTTCAATGATTCAAAACAAAACAAAACAAAACAAAACCCAAAAAACCACTCTACAGTGGTACCAAACAATCAAACTGTAGTGGTGTCTCATTCACTTACACTGTAACACTGTAACAGTCATCATTTCAAAATCTTGCAAAAGATCACTTTTTCATTGTCTGGAAGAAAGTCAGAATATCTGAGAGAAGTACACATTTGCTGAAATCAATTAGATTTCAGTGTAACTTTGGGTTGGTCCCAACTTTCTCTGCTAAGATGTATCACCATCCCAATATTATATTAGAAGGACTTTCCTTTTCTTACATGCTTCAAAACCACAAAGAAATAAACCTGGTTATCAGACATAAAAAGAAACAACATTTCAAGGATGAATTATGTGATGGAAAAGGTCTGGGGTGATTTCTCAGCAAAAACAAAACAAATTAAGAAATTTAAAAATGCGGATATAGGTTTTGATCCTTTGAAAAGTTAAAAGGTAATCTGGGCATTTATGTTTGACTCACAATTTTACAGGCGTATTTCCTTAAGTACCTCTCTGCACTTATTTGCTATAGAACTCTTAATGTTATACATGTTTATATATTGTTGGTCTCACAGTGGGAACCCACACCATCTATTGCTCTTAGCCAATGAAAACTGCATGCCATTCTGCCCTTCCCTTATTCCAGAAAGTGCTCATTTTTAAACTCCTCCACATTTTTCTCTTTCTGACATGATTTTATGTTCTGGTGAACAGTTTTGACTCATAATGGCTCACAAAAGACATGCAAATAATAGTGCTGGTGGTACAGACAGTGAATACTAGTTTTAAAGCAGTTTGAGGCCATGAGCACATTTAAGGAAATTAAGGGTAAGGAAACAGATGACAAAGTCCAAGACCAATTGATGTCTCCATGGAGGTCACCGAGGAAATCCCATTTTTGCTGAGGTTTAGAATCACTCCACTTTCTTCTGTCCCCAGAAAGTTCCGTTTTGTATTTGGATCCTCTTTGGTTACCATCTTCTCTCCTCAGATTGTTGACGCCTACAAGCCCAGATATAATTCTGGCTGAGGTCACTTCTGATACAATCAGACACATGCATGTGGCTAGTAAGCATGGGTGGTAATGAGAATGACCGTCTGATAAAATCGGAGGTGACAAAATGGGCCACAGTCCATGTTGCTCCTTTCCCCCGCTGGTCCCAGGAATAAAGTTATGGACTCCTTGAGCTTAAAGATAAAGAACCAGCTTTCCAAAACCTTGAGATTTTCACAAGGATGCACCCTCTCTTTTTCCCATCCTTGGCATGTACCAGTGGCAGGAGGGGTGAGAGACGGTATCCTTAAATTCCTTTTCTTTGTTTCATTTCCACTCCATTCTTCACCAGAGGGTATAGAATAAATGGATGGGAAATTAACAGCTTACTGGGGTTTCTCCACAGCATTGTGAATCTATGCTTCTGTGCCCAGATCCCTTTAGCCGGGGTTGGGGGGACATGTTTTTTTTTTTTCCTGTTCGTTTTATATATATATATATATATATATATATATATATATATATATTCTCCCAATCATAGTAACTTAATGGGAGATTTGTAGAAGTCCTTTCGTATTATAAAGAGCTTCATAAACCCCACAGTATCTTGTGAGATACCTGACTCCAAATGGTGTCATCTGTAACAGGAAGAATCTGTGGTGGGTGCTGGAAAAATTTCAGGGAATTAGAAGGAAAGGAAACAGCAGTTCTGAAGCACAATGTCAGAAACTCTTCTCCGAAGGGACTGTATTATAGGACTTGTATAGCTTTGATTTAGGTGGTATTCCTGTTTCTACAAACATCGCCTCCTCTCTCAACTCAGAATGCATGTACCTATTAGAAACTGGGAGCCTCATATGAGAACACAGCGGGACACAGCTTGAGGCAGAGGCTTAAGCAATTCTGGAGAAATGAGTCTTAGCTGAACAAAAAGCACTGGCGAGTGTGCAGTTGGAGCTCACAGGTGGCTTTAAGTGGTTAGGTAGGCTAGTAGTAAAGAAGGTGTTTCAATGATATTACAGTATATAAGTGTAGCAGACTCATATGTTGTATACCTTAAATTTACATGGTGTTATACTTCAAATATATTTCAGTTAAATAACCTGAGATTTATGGTTCAAATGATGGAAACGTTTTAAAGTAAGAACTTAAAAAATAAATAAATAAATAAAGTAAGAACCTAGATAGATAGATATAATGATACAGATAGACATATAGACATATGTATCTTTCCATATATGTATCCTATTATTTCTGTTTTAGGAAATTACTTTTATGAAGCAGTCTTTATAGAAACAGTATGTTGTTTTTTTACTTATATCAATATCTTAAACACATACTGTAAGCAATGACCTTTCACAATGGGTACTTTGTGAGCTCTCAGAAAACCTTGGCTGCTTTCTCCACCCCTTAAGTTAATAGAGTTTGGGCTTATATCAATACTTGTATTATAGAGACTTGATATTACATACTTGGGGGAAAAGGAGCTCCTGCAATATGATCTCTGCTTATTTCTTTATCCCGCTTTTCAAACTATATTCTCCTATATAATGCCTCCATTAAAGTTGGTCTCTTGTCTCTCTCCACAAATCCGTGTGAGGCTTTGCTTTTTCTCTGACTTGGCTCACGTGGACTCTACCTGCAATGCTCTCCTTCTCACCACTGATAATGGAAACCCTCATCTGTCTGAAGATCAACCCTAAATGTTATTTACTCGATAGAGAGTCCATGATTATACACTCTAGAAATAATTACTCATTTGTCTTATTCACTGTACTTTCCCCTTAGAGGTAAAAGATGTGTTTCAGATTAATGTGTAGTTTTGTAGTTCTTACTCCTTGCTTTATATACAGAAAATGCTCAAAATAAATACCAATTAAAGAATGGCAGAAAAAATTCCCTTCCCTAACACAAGAAAAATGCACTCTACCTCCAGATTAGGAATAGTCTTATGCCTCTTGTGATTTCCACTGGCCTGCCACAAATATTGAAGCAGGGAAGTGTTTAAGAGAATTCATACTTTAAATTTTGAAACTGCAGAAGTGACAGTGCTAGAATGGGCCACTTCTTCACAAGATCATTTGCTAAAATTCAACTTAATTGATGTTTTTACATGAGATACCAGTTTGCTTGCCATAGGCAAATATTTGTGTTTTCTGCCCTAGGAATATAAGAACTGGAATCGTGTTTACCGTTAAAATGAAAAAAGAAGACATGGCTAGAAGTTCAAAATTTGCTGGATGGGGTGGAAGGTGGAGAGTCTACATGGGAAAACAGAATCGGCACTGCTATTTAAAGACTCTATTTTGTTATCTTGGGAGCTGTCTCCCAAATTCTATGTTTCTATCAGGCTCTCAGGTTTCAGATAAAAGGATTTTGTGTTGCTATTGTTACAGCCTAAAAGAATTCTTTACACAGGCCTTTTTGTTGTAAGAACACAATCAAATCTCCCTGCCTTCTGAAACACCCAGGGATTCCAAGGAGTTTACAGAGCAATGAATTCTGATCTCCGTTGTAGGGGAAAAAAAACAGAGCTATTGGTTTCTGAACACAGAACCATATATGCTATCACCTACCATCAAGTCTGGGGTGAAAAACACCAGTTTGTGGATGTCTGATTCTGCGTTGGTTAAAAGTAGTACATTTGCAGTTATCTGTAGGTTATCATTTTGACCACACATATGTTTCCTGAAAATGAAGTTACGTGATGATCAAGTGGAGTGATCATGGGTGCCAGTGCCATAAGCATCAGTGGGAGGAATTACAGGATAAGTGGAACAAATATGAAGCAGATAAGTTATCAGATATTATACGATATTGGTTATTTATCTTCTATTTTCTTGATGGCAAAAAGGATTGCCACTCTGTACATCAAATAAATTTTAAAACACATATATTGTTTACAATAGACTCCCATGTTGTACAAGCAGACTGCTAAGAAATCAAGGATTTTCACAAGATGTGTGAGAGAAAGCTGTTAGTGCCTTCAGAAGGAGGTTGCCCTAACCCTAACAAGTCAATTTTAATTTATGCCACATGCAATTCTAAGGGAATTCAATAGGGTATCAACGGATAGAATCAATCTTACCCTAAACATGACTGTTGACCTTCAAGAAAGCATTTTGATTTGAGCAGTTAACTAGGCACAGCTTGAATTGGGTTAATGAAAAAGAGTTGTAATGTTAAGTGACAAATACGGCCTATTTTGGAATCTCAAATCATTAGCTCAATAGAAGACAGTCTCTATGATCATAACCATGACGGGCCATAGGACATGTCCTGTCAGAAGCAAGCCAAGAAAAAGGTTGTCACAAGAAGTCACAAAATAAAATCGCTGTAGGAAGGGCTATGATAGTTTTAAATATCATAATAAAATATATTATACGATTTTTTCAAAATAAAATGTAATTTGATGTATACCATATATCATAGAAATTTGGCCTAAGTAAGGCAGGAGTAAATAAATAGCATTTAACAAAGCCATGATACTGTGGTAACAGAACTGTAACAAAAGACAGATTATATAGATGTAAAGTTATTTTGCACGTTACCTATAAACTATGTTTTTTATTATTATACCTTTTGTTCAAAAGCCTCTTTTTTTTAAAGATTTTTTTATTAATTTCTCATGAGAGACACACAGAGAGAGAGGCAGAGACATAGGCAGAGGGAGAAGCAGGCTCCCCATGGGGAGACTGATGCAGAACTCGATCCCAGGACCCAAGGATCACAACCTGAGCCAAAAGCAGATGCTCAACCACTGAGCCACCCAGGCATCCCAAAAGCCTCTAATGTAAGTAAAAATAGCACAGTTACATAGATTTTTATCGTCATTTGGTAGCATTATCAGGTAGTATTTTCACTTTCTAATTACTGATTAACATGGCAATAATGATAAACACAGTAAAACACATCTACTGTACTTGAAAGCTAGATATCTAGTATCTTAGAGTTACTAATTTAATCCATTCATTCCTGCAATAAACATTTATTGATTGTCTAGAGATTTTATTTTATTCATGTATGTATTCATTAATTTAGAAAATAAAAGGTGGAGGAGGAACAACCTTTAATCCACTTCCCACATACTGGGTGCTATTATTTGGGAAGTGCATACAGAAGACCCCCGGAGTGGAGTTTGGCTTGACGGGGTCAGATGTACAGAGGTCCACTACACTGTTATGCATAGAATGTTCTAGTAGAGAAGAAGGCAATGCACCCTGGGAGCTCAGGGTGTGGAAGAAGTAAATCTATCAGAGAGAGGCATGATGGCTTTCTCTTGGGGTGGAACATGTGAGTTCCATCCAGGTGAAGGGATGATAGGACTCCCCAGGGTGAAGAGTAACACATATAAAGGCCCAGTGTCATGACGCATAAACCCTTTGGGGTGTTGGAAACAAAACTGAGGGAATAGGGCAGAAGCTAAGGGGCTGGTTAGCCAAGGAAAAGAAGTCAGACTTATTTTTATAGGTCATCTTATTTTGTGTTTATAAAGAAAATGCTGGAGTACACTCTTTATCCCATTAGCATTAGGCATAATTATTTAAATATAACTTGTTAGAGATTAGCTGTTTAATTTTAAAAACATAATTAATTGGAGCAATGTATTAAATAATAATATTTGACATCATTAATGAGGGTATAATTATATGTGCTATTTAAAAACTTAGTGTAATACCAATATTTTCTCACAAAATGAAGCAAGAATTATTAACTACAAAGCAACTTAGCACCTTGACTAGATTCATTTTGGAATTCACATCCCTGGCAATAATCGCTCAAATTTAGAAAATCTACCTAAAATTTCTCCACATTAAGTCATATGAGAATAAGAAAAATGTAGTAACATTTTCATAAGGAATAGGTTAAGTTTTTTTTTTTTTTTTAAGAGGGGGTAAGACCTTATTAAATACATGAGAATTTATAGAACGGTCTCCCCTTCCTCTCAGACTTAGGTGGACTTAGAGAAACTGCCCCCTGGAGTTTTGCCATGTAGCTATAGAAGTATCACAAGGGACCAAGAGAAGTCTGATCCTAATAGACTTGACCCTGCATTGATCCAGAAGAGCAAGAGCAGCCCAACTTCGTAGAGGATTCAGTAGGTTGCTATTCATCATATTTAACACTTTATATACACTATTCATTTAATTTTCAGAAAAGCCCAATGAGTTAAGTGCTATTTATATGCCTAATTCTTATATAAGAAAAATGAAGCTCAAACAGGCTAGGGGACTTGCCAAAGGTCATTCAGCTAATAATTAGGAGCATCAAGACTGGCATGGAGGTTGTGACAATTCCATAGTGAGAGAAATCACGTACTGACGTCAGAAAGGGTACAGTTTAATTGATAACATAGGGAGGCATTAAATGTAAGCATTGACATGTTTTATTATTTGCTTTGAACACTGCATTTCTGTTAGCCCTGCTGTTATTCTCTGTTCTCTGTTATCCAGTAAATAGCATCTATGGGAAATAAGGTTCTGAAATACCACTCTGGAATATGCAGTTCTGATAAAGTGATCAAGAAACAGAGTCTCCTCTGTTTTAGCAATGTCTCCTCAAAAAAATATAAGATGTCGTCATCGGATGCCACCACAGACTTGCAAGCAACATGGTGGTATCTAGGTGAGCTGTAAAAAAATGGCATTTTCTTGAGATCAAGAGAGATCCAAACACTAGCGATATTTGAACTTAATACAGTTAAGATCTTTCTGTTGAAAGGTTACCTTGGCAAGGTGAGTAGTATGGAGAAGGGAAAATAGAATGGGAAAAGTTGGAATGTTATTGCAATGACACTGGCAAGAAAGAATGGCTGTCTTCAGAAAAGCATTGTTTAAAGGAGAGGTTGATAGGCTCCCGAATCATCTGCAAACCAAACTAAAAGCTAACCCGGTGGACATGAGGAGGGAGAAAGGCAGACATCATCAGGATAACTGAGATTTTCAGGAAAAGAAACTGATAATGTTTATATGAGCTAAAGTTTCTTCCCACACAAAGCACTATTTTTAAAAATATTTTCTTCTTATTCCTATAGGAGTTATTCTCTATTTCATGTTTGATTCCATGTTAATTCAAGAATATATATATTTCTGTTTTAAAAAACAAACATGCAAAAAAAAGAGGGGGGGAGAAGGCAACGAAACCCAGACTCCCAAAGCTGCAAAATTGAACTTAGCACATGTGATGAGGAAGGAGTAAGATGAGTCTGCCTGCCCGATATGCCTCACATCCCCCATTCTCATCTGTATGATATGCAGTTTCTCCACTTGGCACATGTGTAATGAGTGCCTACCAGGAGCCAGGCTCAGGGCCAGCTGCTGGGTGTGGGGGAAGAACACAGTCTCTCCCCTGCTCTGCCCTGCCTATTGCCTAGTCGGGGAGGCGGCCAGTGCAATGTGCAGTTGCAATGAGAAACGTGCATCTGTGTAGACAACATGGAGTGGAGGCTGGAGCAGTGATGAGGGTCTGATCTGACCTAGTGTGTGTCAGTGCTCCCTATACACACACACACACACGCATATATACACATGCACTTATGCACATACACATGCTACATGTATGCAGACTCCCATGTCTACCTACATACATGCAAATTCATATATTCACACACACCCACACATATGCACACATACACACACAAATGCACATTTGCACACACTTAGGTTCACACACTCTCCCACCTATATTCACACCCACATGTACACACATGTACACACCATCTACACCCATAATGCACACATACATAAGCACATCTGCACATGTGCATGGTCACCCACTCGTGCCTACACTCATGTACATACAATTGCACACATACTTACCCAAAATTCAAATCCATACTCACCCACACACATGCACATATTTAGTCACAAACATACCACAACTGTGCACATAGAAACACACACCACCGTTACCACTTCCAGGATATCCTGAATAGGAACGTTCTCATTATTGTTCAGATTCAAAGAACATTTTTCCTTTTGTTAGCCATCCTTGGCCCTCTTGACACATGAAATTGTTTCTAAATTTCTCCATCCTCTGATTTCATGCTTGGAATGTTTACAACTTTGCTTCCCAGTTACTTCTTTTGTCCTGATAATTATATTAACTGTTCCGAATAACACCTCCATGAATGGAGGATGACAGTCCTAGGCAAAGGTGTCCTCAACTTTAAGCCTATAGGTTCTGTAAATGGGCTGATTTCCTATTTTTTATTATTGATAAAATTCTAGAATCTGCATTACTATTTCCCTTCAGTCAAGGAAAGCCTTTAATGGTACCTAAAGCTGAAATTCAGCAGACTTAAAGATTCCTTGGTCTGTTGTTATTGTAAAAAAAAGAAAGAAAGAAAGAAGAAAAGAAAGAAAGAAAGAAAGAAAGAAAGAAAGAAAGAAAGAAAGAAAGAAAGAAAGAAAGAAAAACACAAATTTCCCAAGTCTGCATCTGAGTTTCTTCTCTGACAGACCCTCTCACTGAAGGAGGCTCTGATTACTGCCAGGGCCAAGAGAAACATGGCACTCTGCTTTCCTTTCTAAAATCCCCCTGCTCTCTTTGCTTTCCATTGCCTCCCCCGAGATTTTTCCCAAGTAAATCAAAGCTTCTCCTTGTGGTGGGATGACAGCACAGGGTTCATGATAACCTTTAACTTCCACCAAAGTAGTAAAAAGTGATGTGGCTGCTGCCCAGAGATGACCCCATGGCCACCTCTGACAAACACCCCAAAACACACAGTACAGGTAAATAAAGAGCAGCTTCACAGTGGCAAGGCTGAGCCACACTCTTTATCTGCCTCCTCAGAAGAGTGTTTTGGAATATAAAGCCAAAGGAAAGGGGTAATTTATTGTGCAGATTGCGTATTAATTAGTTTTCAGGATTCCTTGGGTAATTACAATCTGTAACATTTGTAATTGATTTGGCTAGATTAAAAATGGATGCTTTGTGCATCAGTGAAATTAGCAAGGAGCCAAGAAGAAGTGGGGGGAGGAAATGTCTTACCTATGAGATGAGGAACAAGTTGGCCTTAGGCCAAGCTCGACTCTACCTTTTCTGGAGCCAAAATTATAGCAGGCTTCCAAGACTACACACTCAGCAGGTATGGTCTTTTCCCAAACAGATCATATGAGGTAGGTGACCAGATGTCTCTTGAGTAGCTCTTTAACAACTGGAGGAGTGCTTTCTCCAGGGACTTGGGAAGTCAGACACCTTTCTTAGCTCTACCTTGATAGGGGTCAGGCCAACAAGATGGGAATAATTGAACGTGAGTCATTCTGCAAAACAGAAGGAAGGAGCCCTTCTCCTAGAAGGGATGAGGAGCCAAGGCAGGAGAAATGGGGTGGGGATATAGAGAGGAAGCTGCCTCCTGCTGGACATAGTCTTTTGGGCTGAATGCCTCCTCCTGAGCCCTGTGGATGGCTTCCCGTCCCTGGGACTCTCCCAGAAAGACTCTTGCTCCCTGTGTGTCTTATCCCAGCTCCTGCCAGGGCTTCTTTGTTCACCTATTATGACCAGTCATGCTATATGGACTGGAGCAGCACAGTGCTCTTCAGATAGGGGCTGGGACTCAGAGCATCCCATCCCAGAGGCTGCACCTCATCCCTGATGCTGACAAGCCCAAACATGGTGGTGATGAGGTGCTTCTGAAAAACAGCTGCTGTGGAGGTTGTTGGGTGGAAGACCAGGTATAGAGATTCCAGAAAAAATGATTAAAATATCTCAATTTAAGCAGTGTATTAGCTAAAATTTATGGAGCACTTGGTAGGTATAGGGCACTGCAGAAAAGTTTACAAACACTCAACCATAGAGCTTTAGGCAAGTCTAGTAGTAGGCAGATCTGAGGTGGAGGGATTATATTACAATATGGTGAGCAAGTACTTTAGACTAAGAGATACAGAGAAAAGAGACTGAGGACATAGAAAAGGAAATCAAAGAGAGGAGTACAGAAGGAATATCAGAAGATTGAAAGATAGGGGAAGGAAAGAGAAGTGGAAAGAGACACAGCACTGGGCCACGAGTAAGAGGCCCAGGGAAAAGGAGGTAAGGCCTTGTGGAGAGAAGAATGCTCTTCTCTAGAACAGATATCCTCAAACTATAGCCCACTGCCTATTTTTGTAAATAAAATTTTATTGGGAGTCAGCCATGCCTGTTCATTCACAGGGATTGTAACTCAGATTTCCTTAGCTAATCCACTGTTGAGTAGCAACTAGGACGACTAAAGCCCACTAAGCTAGACGAGCCCTCAGTAAACACAAGGAGGAGAGGAAGGGATTAGTTATTTTTTAATACATTTGATCAGATAAAAGTTTGAGATTTGGTAGATGACCCATGCACCCTGTATCATAGGGATATGGGAAGATTTTCTTAAAGCCCAGTGAGTGAGATAAGTGGAGAGAATTAGTCCACGAATGCTCTTTCATACCCAAGGAATGGAAAATTAATATTAATAATGACAATAAACATTATATCACTCTTGGGATTGTTATCATTGTGCCAGGCACTATGCCACATGATTAGCCTGCAGCTACTCATTCAAACCTTTCGACAATCCTAGAAATAGGTGTCATTATTCCATTTTATAAATGAGGAAACCAATGAGCCCAAAGCACACATGCTGGTATGTGATAGCAGCTCCGGGCTGGTCAGCTACACGCTTAATCTCTCCCTGACCCAAAACCAGTGACAACGTGACAACTATTCCCAGCAGAGACTCTCTCCCATAAGAAAGGAGGATCTCAGAGAAATCAGTTTTCTTACATCCAGAGCACTCAACCTGAATGTAGCTCTGGGAACCCACAGTAGCATCACCTCTAGGCTACTGATTACACCTGGCTTCCATGAGCCACCTGATTCCTTGTTGGGCCTGGAGTCCTACCTTGAACCACGGACCAGGTCACTAGGATGTGATCTTTCCATGTATCCTCCATAGTACCTTCCCCTGTAGTTGAGTCCTGACTCCCTCGTTGTCCCCATCTGCTTACATGTACCTCCTCCTGGTTGTGTGACTTGAATCCAAGATGGCAGCTCGCTAGAAACTGAATCTGAATGTTCCACCTTTCGTTGTCTTGACTGCAAATGCTGGTCTGGATCAAACTAGAGTTGGTTATATTCTCTTTTACACTTGGCTACAGAAGGGCCCCAGTACTTAAGGTAAATAAAATCCTATATTCTGTCTGACAAAGCTGCTAGGATGATTCCGGAGTCAAGGGACCACTTTGTTTCTTTCTTTAAAAATTGCCTCATGGTCCATACAAATTGCCAGCTGGTGGAGGATGAGCAATGGACAGGAAGTCAAATCTCATGTTGAGGTAAGGTGATATTTCATCCTGGATCTTCCAGCCTAGATTTTCACGATCTCCACCCCATTCTTAATGGTAACCCCCTTGGGAATCCCTTGCTAACCTCCATCTTTAATCCAGCCTTTGAACAGAGAGGCCAGAAAGTTGGAGGAAAGCCAGGAGTTCAATATCCTATGCAATCGTTAATTTCTTTCTCATAGGAAACAAATCTATATGTCAGTGCTGTGCTAACATTGCATCTTTAACATCATGGCAGTAGCTTTAGGCCAGTGAGCATTAATAAAACAAACTGACTTGAACAGATGTAAGTCAGACACTAAAGAGAAAGCCATGAGGCTCAATGCTAATCCCAATTACGAACTCATCCCCTCTTCTTCTATGGAATCTTCTTCCATTAAAAAAAAATCTTTTAATGAAAAAATTCAATTAAATTGTGGCAAAGAACATGCTGTGTGTCTAAGGGAAACAGGCACATTTGTCACCCACAATCTGGATACAGAGATGTGATGTTGCTCTGGGCTTGTCCCATGCAGCAGGCATGTTTATGAGACCTAGATGTTATTTATGGTGGCAGTGGCAGAGCCTGATGAAGTGGGTGCCCTGAGCAGAGTGTGGGGAGGCCCAAGATTGATTTCACACTTTCATTGCTATTAAAAGATTCTTGGCATTTAGGTGGAAGAAAATTGTGGGACTTTTTCTCTAGGAGTCAATAACAAAAAGTCCAAGAAAGAACAAGGTATGTATTTTTTCTTTTTCTTTTTTTTTTTTTAAGGATTTTATTTATTTGACAGAGAATGAGAGAGAGAGAGAGAGAGAGAGAGGCAGAGTGGCAGGCAGAGAGAGAAGCAGGTTTCCCGCTGAACAGGGAACCCGATTTGGAGCTCAATCCCAGGACCCCAGGATCATGACCTGAGCTGAAGGCAGAAGCTTAACCGACTGAGCCACCCAGGGGCTCCAGTATGTATTTTTTCTGTTCTTTATTTTTTATCTCCTCAAAAGTCACAGTCCTGGTTTATGACCTCTCTATTTTCAATTTCTATTTGCAAAATAATAACAGTTGGCTTTGTTACTTATCGGATAGGGACATCTTAGAAAGGAAAAATGAAGTTTGTGGTGTTGAATGCCATGTTTGGAGACCCTCTAAAGAAGCATTTTTAAACTGTTGGATTGCTACCAGATAGGGTATAATAAAATCTTATATTTAAAGATCATAGGATGAATATACCAGGAAGTAGCATATCATACCAACAGTAAAATCAAAAAGTTTATCTTTGATTGTATGTGTGCATGTTTATGTATATGGGGTTGCTGCATAAAATGTACTTCATAAATAATATGCTTTGCATTAAAAATTATTTGAAAAAACTATGCTCTAAAGTTTAACCCTAGATCAGTGAGAGAGGCAAAGAATACCCCTACTTCTTCTCCTCCATGTGGGTTGTCCCACATTGAGTTTTCCAGAACCTTTACCATCCGGTACTCAAGTGGCAGTTAGTGTTTCTGGGTTCCTATAGTAGGGAGCCCATGTATCCACTCTGATGGAGCCTCAAAAAGAACCAGAGGCTTTCCTCAAAACAGATTGAGTGGACAGTATCAGAAGAAACTAACATTCATTTAGTACTTATTTTGTGTTGGTTTCTGGCCCCAAAGCATTTATATATAAAACATATATATAATTATATATGTGTATATAATATATACACAACTATGTTTGTATATATATGCCTCCATGGTACAGCTTGATGGGATAAAAGGTTAACTTTTATTGAATCTAAATGTTTATGAATAAATAGAGAAATCATGAAACACGTAGAAGAAAAACCATTGCTCCCTCTCCAGAGAGGTGCAAGGTGGCACTGGGCAAGGATCGGTCTAGCACTGGAGCTGGAGCTGTGGCTGATGCTGGGGATGCCACTGGCTCTGGCCGTGGACCTGGCCCAGGACCTGTGCCTAAGTTGGAGCTGTGGCTGTGGCTGTGGCTGTGGCTGTGGCTGTGGCTGGGGCTGGGGCTGGGGCTGGGGCTGGAGTTGGAGCTGGGCTAGGGCTAGAGCTGGGGCTGGGGCTGGAGCTGGAGCTGGGGCTGGGGCTGGGGCTGGAGTTGGAGCTGGGGCTGGGGCTGGGGCTGGGGCTGGGGCTGGGGGTGATGTTGGAGCTGGATCTGGGGGTGTGTATATACATACCCACCTATGTATGTATATATTATATATTATTATATATTAATTCATACATATATGTATATATTAGTGCATACATATAAATATACATGTATATATAATTCACGATAATCCTAGGATTGTTTTTTAAGTAAGGCATTTTACTTACTTTTGCACATAAGGAAATTGAAGTTGACAGACATGGCACCATGACTTTTTCCAAAAACCTTACTGTCTACATTTTTAAAAATTATTTTTTCTCATATTTGAGTAACTCCTGAGACTGTTACCATTCTCTGTGGAAAGAATTGGGAAGTACTGGAAAAAGAGTCACCTTCCAGAAAGGCATTTCACATCATTTTATAGGAAATAACGCATACAGGTATACTGGGCTTTGCAATTAACAAAGAACTCCCATGGTTTTAATTGACTTGACCTTCATTAGGTATCTGTCAGATTGTTAGGGGAAATGTTGTTCTCATCCTACAGATTGGTAACAGAGAGGGCAAACCATTCACATGCGTAATAGGAGATAGAGCCATATCTTGAACCCAGGGCTCTGCTTCCAAGTCCACTGCTGGTTGTTACATAGCTACTATTGCTATGAGATCTTAAAGACTGTGTCTTGAGTACTATTCTATAGTACCTTATAGTTTTTACTATGATGGAGGCAAAAAAAAAAATAACATCAGATAAAAAAGGAGGAAAAGCAGAATTTATGAAGACTACAGAGCTTTTCAAACATCTTTAAAACCACTGAATAAAAATTGATTCTTAAAATTTTCATTCTCATTATTAATATCATCTGGCACTTCATAGTAATTAGCCAGATTACTAACTCCTTTACAGAATCCTGAGAATTTTGTTTAGAAATCAACTCATCTGGCTCAGCAGGGAAACAGGAAAGACCAATAGGCCTTTGCTCCCACACTGTATCCGCCAGCTCTTAGAATGAAAAGCAAGAGATAAGCATTTTCTCTGTCATTTTAAACAGGGAAAATTAATTGCTCCTGCAGAGATGAAAACTTTATGTTTGAAAGGAAACCGGTGCAAAATTCTTTTTTCTTCTGTTCCCACCTGTGGAGACCCAAGGTTTGGCAGCAAATTGGAGCTTACACAGTGTAGTCACAAAGACAAATGCCAGATCCCTTCCTAATTAGGAAGCCGACCGTCTGGTAGACACTGCGGCCAAAGGCTGACTGTATGTAGAGGGGAAATGAGATGAGGTGTATAATATTTGCATGTTTGAGAATGAATATATCACATGGGGCTGAGTATATAGAACTAGATCTGCCTATTGAACTGCCGAGTGAGTATTGAAAATTAAATCAACAAGATTTGCTAATCATATTGTTATAGATTTGGAGATGGCCAAGGAAGCACTTTCTACATATTTTTTTTTACTTTGTCTGCAATAATAATAAACAGGCTTATAACACCATTAGCAGCAGAGTCCACTGCATTAGTTCACAAATGAGGAAAATCTGACCTACTCGGTCCTATTGGCTGAGGATTCAAAACCTGGAGCTGTTCTTTTTAGTTCTCCATTTGACCAGTTTTGGTCATATCAGGCCAGTTTGTGTCTCAGGTTTGCCATCTGAAAATGAGGGGAATCGTAATGTTTCCCTTCTTGACTTCAAAAAATCTACTTAGAAGAGATGTGCAAGGGGACCTGGCTGGAATTCACAAGCACTGTTTGTGATTCCAGCAAGCAAGCCTTCTGTCCCCGCAATCTAATTATTGTGGTTGCCTTGATAGAGCATCCGAGTGTGCTTGAGACTGCATGAGAGCTTTGAAATCTGCTCTTCGTTTGCATTCTAGATATACCTCTGTTGATCGATATGAATGTGAGAAATCCATTTTGACATCACTTCCACTATTTTCTCATCTGAATGAGGAAATGGGGACATGAAAATCACAGGTTGATGAATAGTGTAAGACATAAAAACATATGTACCCGAAGTACTTAATAATTGTAATTGTTGAGTATTTTGAAGCTAAATGTATCATGTGGCAATCATTCAAATAAACAATCTGACCAATCATTTTTCCATTTGAGGAATGATACAGAAAGACAAAGTATATGTGTTCAGACTTTCTGTTGGAACAAGAAGTGGTTCTGGACTTCAAATTGAGGAGAGTTGTGGGAGCTGGGTCATTAGATATGGAAGAAGGTCAAAGCTGGATGTTACTTCGAAAAGCACAAAGGCAAAGAGCATCCAAGAGTCCAAGTAGAATATCAGAGTAAATCTGAAGGTGGAGCAAGGCATCCTCCCACCAAGAAAGGAGAAGCTGCCCTAAGCACAAGGCACTGAAGAAGTTAAAGACCTCAAAGTTTAGGAAACAGGTGAAGAAGTAGGATGGTAGGTAAAACTTCAGGAGTCCCTGAAGAGCTACACCACAGGCATGGTTGCCTCTTTCCAGGGAGCCCATGGGAAGGAAGAAAGAAGTGTGGCGAATCAGTTTGTTTAGTCTACAAATTGAATAATACCACTAGTTATGGTGAGCCAAGGAGTCCATGTGGGCTTGTTTTGTGAATGAACAACATTCTAGTAGCTGGACTTCTTAACAGAATAGGTATCCTATTTACAGGCTGGGGTTACACCTGGTCCCCTTGAATGTCTCAGCAGATGAATCTTCCCTTTGAAGGCCTGGCCCAACTTGCAAGATAGGGATCACAGTTACAGGTGACACTTATTCTCCATCCCAGGTTCTTATTCACAGGTCACTGGGAAAAAAACAAAAGCAATATGACAATGGCTTTTCCTGGTTTGGTTTCTTGAGCTGGCTTCTTGGTTAAGCCAGCAAAGGAAGTTTGTCTGATTAATGGAATGATTCTAACTACAAAGCATCACATGAGTTACTAGGTATGGCAAGATATAAATCATTCTACCTAGCCAACTGGCTACTGGGTTCCAAAGGCAACCTTTCGATTCATCCCCTCTGTCAAGGCAACTAAGGGTATCCATATTTTAGATATTCATTCTAGCTACAAAATTGTTTGGAAACTTCCAATGTCATTTCTACAGCCAACTGGCCAAATTGAAAGATCAGATCCAATATCATCTTGATGAAACAGTAATCTCAGTACATCTGATGTATTCCTTATAGAACAGACAGCACCAGCATGCCAGTGTACTCCAGAAGGAATCGGGCTGCAATTACACTGCATCTTTATTTCTTATGGTTTTTCCCATTCACTTGTTCATCAGACACTTTTTTTGCCTCCTCTACTTTCTTGCTTTCCATATATCTATTTGAAATAGGTCTGAAATAAATCCCAAGACTCCCAAGAATATTCCTGCTTATGTAAGCATGTGTACATCTTCTATCCTTGTGTTCTCATATAACAATGCTTAAATGCCAAAGGGATTGTGTGTCTGGATGTTTTTCTTTTTGTTGTTGTTGTTGTTGTTTTTGTTGTTGTTTTGGCAGATATGTTCTACTTCCTTCTTACCACAGCTACATATAGCCCATGGATTCTTTTAAATGTCCTTTTTGAGGCTTAAAGAGATCATGGGAAAGTTTAAATCCTGGCTCTGTGACTACCTATTTAACCTTTAACATGTGACTTAACTTAATCTAAGCCTCAGATTTCTTCCTAGCAAACTGAGGGCAAAAAATAAAGCGGAACAAGAGGATTGCACTTAGTTCTTAAAAAGTATTGAATATAATGGCCTTTAAGTTGATTCCCTTTCCCTTCCGTTTCTGTAGAATATCTTAAGACAATTCAAGATGATGATGTTCAATTATAAACATGAATCACTTAAAAAAATCAAAGTTATCTGTCTGATAGGATAGGGGGACACAGAAGCACTTCAGTCAGGATAGGAGGGGATGAGCCAGGTAGAAGGGGGCATGCTGATATGCTCCACATCATAAGCCTGTGGGTAGTGGGATGGCCTGTTTTCCAGCTCTGTTGGATACAAGCCCAGATAAGCAGTCAAGGACTGTCAAGTCAAAAAAATGATGCTGGTCTCTCCTTCATGAACTCCCTGTGAAAATGGGGAATCCATTTAATAATGGCTGTAGAGGTGGGAAAGATACCAAGAGCTGCTTGAGGTGAGGCATTCGCCAACTGAGTTCATGTGTGCAAAGTGCTTGGTACAGAGCAATGCTCATCAGCGTTTATGATAGTTGGGGTTTTAGAGGTCATTGTTGTTATTAGAAGTATTTGTTTGGAAGGCAAAGTCTGAAAGAGCCTTCTTTTGTACTGTATGCTCTATCTACCTACGTATCAGACATACAGATTTTAAACAGACATCCTATGAAAGAATGCCTCTCATGATTTTTGGACCATGCTCCACATTCTTCTCCAGGATTGTTGTGCCATGCAGTGTCTCATTCACCTTTATCACATCTTGGGCTAAAATGTCTACAAATTAATTTCTTTTTTTATTTTTTAAAGATTTTATTCATTTATTCATGAGAGACAGGCAGAGGGAGAAGCAGGCTCCATGTAAGGAGCCCGATGTGGGACTCAAACCCGGGAATCTGCGATCACACCCTGAGCCAAAGGCAGGTGCTCAACCGCTGAGCCACTCAGGCGTCCCTACAAATTAATCTCTAAAGAAGGAAACTAAAACTGAGAAAATGGCCACAATTACCTGTCCAAGGATGGTCAGGGGTGCAGGGCAGGGAGGAGGAGAGACAAAATGCTGGGATCTCCATGATAAGTAGGTTCAGCAACACCACCATGGCTTAAAGGCTGCTCATCACACTGCTGGGAAGAGGGAATGGGTAGCTTTTGCACAGGTGTGCTCCAATCCCCAGCCCCCTTCTGATGTTTCCACTGGCACACCCCTGTGTCTCCAGTGAGGAGTGCAGGCATAGACCGTTAAGAGAGTCCAGCAGTCATTCAAGTAAAGATTCATAGACTTTACTCTGCTTAACTCAAATTCAAAGGCATTTATCACCCTGCCACCAAGGCAGCTGACAGCTAAGATACAAATGCTCTAAAAATTATTTCAAAATGATGCCTTTGCTTGGTCCTTGAAACTGCATGATTTAAAGGCTTTGCATTTGGAATGTCCTAAACTGTGGGCCAAGGTGAGCATGCCACTTTCTTTCATTATCCTCGATTAAAAGCATGGTTCTTTAATTAGTACTTTTTTTTTCTATTCTTCTTCCTACTTTGAGATTGCTTTTTATTTTCTCAACATCTGATTTCTGTTACCACTCCATTAGTTTGTGTCACCCCACCCATACCTTCTAATGGTTCACAGGCCCTGCTTTTTAGCAGTTTTGTTGGATATCAGCCCAGATACAAACCAGCCAGTGTAAAGTCACAGAATAAAGCTCTTCTCTTTTTAATGAACTCCCAGGGTGAGTGAGAATCAATTTAATATGGTTCTAGGTAGTCATCTTTCCTTAAAACAATTTCTTCATGATTCCTTCACATATCTGTATTTCTTAAGCATTAATGCCAACTAGATATTAAAGTACTTAGAATTCTGTGAGTGTTGAATGTGTACCATATGTAACATCCTTTGGGGGGACTGGATTCTTCTTCCATGGTTTTTAGCTACAAAATCTGCAAAAATTCCCTGGGCTGAGGGCTATGAAGAAAGGTCATAAAAGGCTTGCTAAATTGCTGTACAAATAAGACTTCTCATCTGGAAAAGACCCTAAAGGTTGCAGTCTTGTGTGGCTTGGTCAGTTACATGAGAATCTTGCACCATGAAGTTGTTAACACATATCAGTACTCTCTGGTGACCTCACAGTGCTTGAAGCTTCTCTTCTGGCCCATTGAACAAAAGAATCTACACTCCATTTCTCTGCCTGTTCCTTTGCTTCTTGTCTCTCTCTCTTTCTCTCTCTCTCTCTCTGAGTGTGTGTATAAGAGGGATTATTTTTTTCCAGCTCCCCTATGCCTGGTATTCCTTAACTTCATCTGGTGTCACATTCTGACTTCTCTTTTTGATCATATACTGGATGAACCACATTGACAATTTATCATTCTGACAAATTATAGATACACCATTGCACATCTCTTGGATAGTGCCCCAACAACATGATCCAGATCCAGACACTAATGAAACACCAAGATATGTGCTCATCATTCTGTGATGGCTATGATTTCCCTTTTTTCCTATCACAAAAGGGTATAGATTCATTGTATATTTGGCATTCACAACAAAGCTTAAAAATTTGGATCTCAGGGATAGAGCAGTGTCTCAAGTCTTTAAATTCAATCTTACCTATTTCCTCTGCTTTAAATTACATCTACTAATTTAGTCTCCTTGGTTTTTACACCAATGTATATCTTGTTTCTTTTGAATGCTCATTTATTTTTGTATGATGCCATAAAGAATACAACTGAACCTAAAATATCTAGCACCAAAGCCCCACCTGGCCCACCTACACATTGCCATCTTATTGTTCTCTTGGTTTTCAGAGGTACAAAGGATGGCATCACCTCATAGCTTTGTTCACATGGGATGGTCCCATTTTAAGTATAACACTATGTCCCTTCACTAAAATATCAAAACCCATTATTGAAAATAAAATTTAAAGTACCAAATGTAATTTGGCATTTAGATTTATTTTGTTAACTACTGTTTTTACTTTTCCCACATACAGAATCCCACATTCCCGAGGAGGCCAGTAAGTTGAAATACATACCACAAAATTCAGAAAGTTATTCTCACCTACCTAGTGGGAGAGTTGATTTGTAAAATGTAGAGTTAGCATCCTGCCAGCTCTGGGCAAGAGCAAATTGAAGTGCCAGCACTTTCAGCATGGTCTAGAAGGAAGTGTCATACTGGTATCATCCAGACTATGACCAATACGGGCAAAGGAAGATTGAGGGCTGAGAAAATCTTAATTAATTATATAATGATCATAGTCATTTATGATTAGCAATAGAATTTACCCACTCCTAAGACATAGATAAAACCTAAATCCCTGGAGCATGAGATGTGAGTGTTTTTTTTTTTTTTTTTTTTTTTAAAGATTTTATTTATTTATTCATGATAGTCACAGAGAGAGAGAGAGAGAGAGGCAGAGACACAGGCAGAGGGAGAAGCAGGCTCCATGCACCGGGAGCCCGACGTGGGATTTGATCCTGGGTCTCCAGGATCGCGCCCTAGGCCAAAGGCAGGCGCCAAACCGCTGCGCCACCCAGGGATCCCATGTGTTTTTATGACATTACTTGTCTCTCCCCTCACATTCCCTGTACCCTCCATGCCACAGCCACACTGGTATGGTCAATATCTGTCAAGGGTGCTGTGCTCTCACCTCATGCTTTTGCAACTCATGCCTATATCAGACAGGAGGTCTAGTACTCACTTTGTGTAACTTCTTTTTTATTTATTTATTTAATTTATTTATTTGAGAGAGAATGAGCAAGAGAGAGCATAAGCAGGGAGAGAGGTAGATAGAGAAGGAGAAGCAGACTTTCCCTCTGAGCAGGGAGCCTGACACAGGGCTGGATCCCAGGGCCCTGGGATCATGACCTGAGCTGAAGGCAGATGCCCAGCCGACTGAGCCACCCAGGTATCCCATTTCTATCCATTCTTCCAAATTCTCTTATGATATTGTCTTCTCTGAGAAACTTTCCTAATTTCTGCAGCCCATGTTTGATGGGCACATGGTAGACAAAGTGTGGTTCTATTACGGAACTTTTGCCTTGTGTGGCTCTGTGTAGTGTTTCTCTATAATACAACCTTTTCTCCAATGAGTTGTTTGAGTTCAGACATGGCATTCTATTTGTTGTTGATTTACCAGAGTTTAGCATAGTGCCTTCTTTGGCAAATAGTAAGTACTCAATGATTATTTGCTGAAAAGAGGAAGTGGATTAGCCACCATCCCCTTGCCCCTCACCACCTGGTTTTGTCTGCAGAAACAGGAGCCCAACTTACATGCTGCCTTCAAATGTGGGATCAATGCCATACTGATATGAGGTAAGCATTGCTCAGGCCACCAGGGGATGGCATTTGACACTGAGGTTCAACAGACTAGTCAGGAACAGCACAATGAGGAAGTGATAGGCCGTGATCCTGGTCACTATTTAAAAAAATCTAGGGGCACCTGGGTAGTTCATTCAGTTAATCACCTGAATCTTGATTTCAGCTCAGGTCATGATCTCAGGGTTGTGAGATCAAGCCCTGAGTCAGGCTCTGTCCTGGGTATGGAGCCTGCTTAAGATTTTCTCTCTCTTCCTCTTCCCCTGCCCCCCATCCCAGGCTTGCACATGGACAAGTGCACACTCTCTCTCTCTAAAATAAGATAAATACAATTTTTAAAAATATTTTTTAAAAGCTATATTGTCCTTCTTTTGACAAGATGACTTCTAATTCTTTCAATGGAATGTTTATTTTGAGTCATATCCTGGCTATGAGAAAGCAAATGATCTCGTTCTTATATTTAGGGCTATAATGAAAGGAAACTATGGTTTTATAGTTTATTCTCTAACTATGAGAATTAGAAGGAAGGTAAAGAGGATGACAGACAAGGACGAGCTGTTTCTCACAGTGTGACCCCGGGGGGTGGGGAAGATGCCTGAGGCAAGGTCATCTGGATGATAGAACACTAATAACAATGAAAATAATGATGACCAAACTCTTGGTCAAATGCCAGGTGTAGAACTAAGCGCTTCATATATAGTCATATAGTTAATTGTCCCACAACTCTGTGAAGGTCTGAAGCATAAGGAGGTTAAATATCTCACCCCAAATCTTCACAGAAATAAAGAGGGGGAGCTAGAGTTTGAACCTGAGCAGGCTAACAGCAGACTCTGATTTCTTCAGATGGGGCACAAAAGAAAGGGAGGTAGAGATGGAAACAGTAGAGCACTTTGCTGAGTATGGCACACTGTGGCTGAGACTTTCATCGATGAAGATAAGGCTTTGCTTTGGGAAGAGAGTGCAGTGACTATATCTAGGAGCACGAGGTTTATCTCTTAGGTATACTGAATGTACATTCTCTATTTTCTTTAGGGTCATCAAGGAACTGAGAAGGTAGAAATTGGTTCTATATTCACTTACTGATCCAATTATATCAAGGGCCTATGTTTGTGAAATGCTTCGTGAAGTGGTACCTTCAAAATGCTATCATAGTTTCATTTGCAATGTGGCAAAATACAAAGTGTGGGGCTTTGAGTCAAAGAGATTGGAGACTTACATGTTGTATGCCTTTGGATAATTCAAATAACCTCTTTGATGCTCTGATTCCTCTTCTGTAAAATGAGGAGAGTAATTTTAGCTCTCTCATGGGGCTGTTGATGAATATCAAATGGAATATTATATCTGCCAGCATTTTCTAAGCTTCAGGGAGATGATGTAGAGTGTTATACTAGGGTTTATCATTGTTGTGTTCACTCACTGTTCACTCAACAGCTATTTATGTAATTCCCACAGTGCATGAGCTCTGTTATGGGTGCTGGGGATTCTAGAATGAAAAAGTAAACAGGATACCTACTCCAGGGAGAACAAATATGCCCATGTGGTGGTAAAGGGGGGAGAGGAAATAAGCAAGTAAACAAATGTAATCATTTCAGATTCTAAGTGCTACGAAAAATCAAAATATGGAGAGATTTTTGGTTGTTTTTTGCTACACCATATTCCAACCACTAGAATTGGCTGATGCAGAATACTCAAACTTAAATTCTAGATATTCATATCATGGTGGTATGAAATCTAGAGTGATTTGCTGCACTGTTGAGTATCCAATGTAACTCTTGTCACCTGCCCACTGGGTAAATTCATTGAACATGGGCTCGTCAATGCTCCAATAAGTGCATGTCAGTGACTGGTAATTTCCTGATGTCCTCTTGCCATGAAATAGTCATAAAAGGATTATGGCATTTGGAGTTAAAGGGTAACTGAGGGCTTTAATGAGTTCAATATCCTGATTTGGTGGAGGTAGCTTAGTATAAAAGCATGTAGTATAGTAGTATCCTCTACCAGTATGGTATAAAAGAAAGCCCAGCATACGATGGTCCAGCATTTACTCTTAGCTTATACCAGTTACCAGGCCAAGTTACTTAAACTCTTTATATACTCATTTTCTCATCTACAAAGTAGGGCAGTAAAAGTTCCTTAAAGTCATAGGATTGTTGATTGTATGATATGAACTATTGCAGAAAGCACTTAGAATGGTTTCTGAGTAAGTCTACTTTCAATACATGTTGACTATTATAGTTATCCTACCTCCATCCCTCCATTCCATGTGTCCTTCTTTCCTTCCTTCCTTCCCTCCTTCCTTCCTTCCTTCTTTGACCCTTCACAGATGAGAAAACTGAAGGCCTCAAGATATTTTTCCATGAGTCAAAGCAAGTTAGCAGAAAAATCAATGTACTGTTCAGTATTTAACTACCACAACTCATAACCATAGATTCAGGTGTCCCTCTGGGCTTGGTTATTTTTGCAAATGGACCAGGATACAGAGCAAGTAGACTTTTCCTCCTATATACCACTAAAGATGAAAGAACTTATGGCAGCTCCTTTGGGGATTCTTTGCTTCCTATGTTCATGCAAAGCTATGTCACCTAAATAGTGAGACAAACTCTGCACACCAAGATGTCTGCCATGGGGATAAACAGTGTTTTGCTGCTCTGACTATTGTGAGTAATTATAACGATTACCTTGTGTTGAAACCCTACTATATACCAAGCCCTGGCTAAGTAGGTTATGTATAGCACTTAATTTTTTGAAACAGTTACTGTTATCCACCTTTTGAAATAGAAAAGAGAGAGTTATGGAACAAAATTGTTTGGTATCACACAGTGAGTTTCTGGTCCATTTGATCTCAAGCCTATGTGTTTTTCTTTACAACTCATTGCATACAGATAATCATATTCCTAAAATTATTATTGTGCCATGCTTGTGATTCATACAGAGCTTTCTGAAATTTAAAATGCAAAAAGCGGGATGCCTGGGTGGCTCAGTTGGTTAAGTATCCAACTCGCAATCTCACCTCAGGTCATGATCTCAGGGTCATAGGATGGAGCCCTGAGAGGGGCTCCATGCTGAGCTGGAGTCTGCTTGAGGTTTTCTCTCTTCCTCTCTCTTTGCCTCTCCCCCACCTGCACATTCTCTCTCAAAAATAAATAAATAAATAAATAAATAAATAAATAAATAAATAAATAAATTCTTTAAAAAATAAATAAAACGCAAAAAGCTTGTCACCTATAGAGGGCATCATAGCTAATAAACACCATGAATACCTTTGCCTTCAGTAAGGGATGGTGACTTCTCTTACTTATTACAGGAAGAAAAAATTAGGATTTTTTTTTTTAGAAGAAAACTGACCTCAGCAATTGGAGGAAGCTATCACCAGCAGTGATTACTATGGCTTCCTGGACATGTCACATGTGAGACATCTGTTAAACCCCAAAAGCTTAGAGCGAGAGCCTGAGTAGTGGTTGCGGCAGCTAACATGATGTAAATGTTTAAAGCTCTAATCAGACATCCAGTCACTGGCTTCACGGTTGCTTTTCCTTTTGATGAGGAAATATGCAATTCCTTAGGGGTGAATGTCAAATGTTCATAAATAGAGAAGCATCCAAAATATCTATGAGCAATACTTATTTATAGGAATCATTTATCCAGAGTCTCTATATGCCTTTCCAGCTCCCGTATTCATCTGTCACATTACCTATCACCACACAGCACCCATATATCCGCACACTCTTTCTATTTATATGCACAGAATCTCTCTCTCTAATTGTTTCCACTTCTCTAACTAGTGGCTACAGCAATTCACCTCCTGCCAGGTGGCAGCATGGGCTCCTCTTTGATTTCTGAGTACACTGACAGAAAACCTTTTGGCAAATCATATATCTGTCCATTCCATTTCTCCCCACATCAACCAGCAACAACATTTGTTTCTATAGATCACATCTCTCCTAAAGAATGAGGCATTCTATGCAGTGTATTTCCCACATCCACCTCTTCTACTCCCTTCTTCTTCAGACCCTTCCATGACTATTCACATGTATGCATGTCGTCAGTGCAACCGGTGACTATTGCCTAACGCTTGTGGCCAACATGGTGGGGAAATACATTTAGATTATGGAAAGGTGAGTTCAATCCGAGGACCCAATGTGACTGCTCTGTCACTTTGGACTACTGCCATAAACTATTTAAGTTTCCTCATCTGTAGGACCTGATTAATAATACTAATCTTACCATTTTTGTAGAGGGTACGTTATAAATTATCAGCTCTGTCTATAAATGTCGGTTCTCTGTGAAATAGACTTTCTTGCAACCTTTACATAAATAACATTTGCTAAGAACTTACTCTGTGCAGGGACTATTGTTTGTATTTTTCAACTCACTTAAGCTCCAAATAATTCAATGAGGTATATGCTGTTGTTATTCCAATTTCATAAAATGAGAAAACTGATTGTCATAAAGGTTGGTAATTTGTGTAAGAACACACAACTAGGAGGGAAGGCAAGCAAGATTCTATTCCTCATTTTTCTGAACCCAAAGTGCCAAATAAATTATTTATTGCCAAATCCTCAGCACCTAAAACAGTGTCTGGCTCTGTAGATATTTTTTTAAGATTTTATTTATTTATTTGAAAAAGAGAGTGTGAGTAAGAGAGAGCACAAGAGCAGGCGGAGGGACAGAGGGGGAGGGAGAAGCAGACGCCCTGTTGAGCAAGGAGTCCTAGGGGCTCAATCTCAGGACCCCAAGATCATGACCTGAGCTGAAGGTACAATGCTTAACCGACTGAGCCACCCAGGGGTCCCTGGTTCTGTAGATTTGACTTGATGCTATCAGCTATTGCTATCTCCAGAATTACATTATATTATTGTCTTGTGATATTTAATGACTATCTAGTTGGTTTGACCATGTGGCTAAACCTGGCAGTTAACTCACAAATGCAAATAAATATGTAAAGTCTAGAGTTGGCCGTTTCAAACATGATTGGTCTCTTCTGAGGAATCCTGATGGCAGATTCAGGACATTGATGAAGCTATACTGAGAAACACAACATTTGTGGTGTGCTTGCTACATGCCAACACCCAATAGTAATTATTTAATATATATTATCTTCTTTGATTCTTACAACAACCTTGTAAGCCAGATACATTACTACTTCAATTTTATGGATGGGGAAAATCAGTAACAGAAGTTTAAGTAACTTGATAGTTACTTAAGTAACATTGATATTAACAGTGTAAGCCAAGGTATGAACCCTGATATTCAGTCTCCTAAGCCCTCTTATGGGTTGAGCTAGTTACTAAACCTTTTTAAGCTTCATTTTAGGTACAAGTTTAATAGAGTTAATAATATTACCTAACTCACAGGGTCATGGGAATTAATGCGATACTATGTTCTTGAGACAGTCCTTGGTACATTGAATGGTGAGCACAATCCAGATCAATCATTAGCATTAGCAGCTGCTAGATTTCAAGCTTTCTGAGTGCAGATATCAGGTTTTTAGCTTATTTTCTTATCCTGCTCCCAGCACCCCCAGAAAGTGTGTTTTTGCCTAGCGTTAGTACATAATAAATGCTTTTAAATGAAACTGAACAGCAAATGGGGAACAGAATCCCCCAGGAAGAATTTAGGTAAGCAGACTTCAGGAATGCCTGGGGGCTTGGAGGAAGACGGGGTTGCTTGATAAGTCCCCTTCCATCCATGAAATAAAATAAATGACTCCCTCCCCCCCACCAACTTCTAATCTTAAGAAACCCCATATCTTGGAATTCCACTGACTTCCATTAGGGCAGGAAATAGATTGATGCAGCTTCCTACCTCCCACTGTCTTCCTGAATGGGCTGGCCAGAGGGACAGGAACAGCCAAATGCCAAGGAAGAGGTAATCAAATAGCTGTTAATCAACCTCCTTCACCTCATTATTTCCTCCTACCCACAAGGGACACACTCACAGCACAGATTTACCTGTGGCAGGTGGCAGGACTATTCACATGTTCCAAAGCACAGAAGATTGTGTTCCTCAAGGTACATGTATGTCTACACTTGCATACATATGCAGACACTCAGAGGAAAAGAAATATCAGTGATGGTGGAGCCTACCAAAAACCAAGCTCCCTGGGCTTGGTTGTTGAACAGCAACCCCTGCTGCAGAACCAGGTACCAAAGCATAATTTGTAATCATGTAGTGCCAACATGCCTGAGTGGCAGTGTAAAACATTTATAAATCAGACCCTAATGAACAGCCTCTATGCTTTATGACTGCATTTAACTCTTTCTCACTTCTCAGCTAGTATGAAATAGAAGAAATAAAAAATATATCAGGAGGGAAAGAGGAAAATCATATTCCTAATAATTTCTCTTGCAAAAGAGGAATGAAGGGAGTTCACTGTAGTTGTGATGGTTAATATAATAATGGTTACAGCACATTGAGAACTCATCATGTGCTGGGCAGGGAGACACATCGATCTGTGTCAGGCATGAGGTATCTTTCTGACTGATCATGACTACTTTATTTCACACACACACACACACACACTCCCTTCCCAGTCACTCAGACCCCCCACTCTACCCAAATTCCTGTTGTCCAATGCACTCTCCATCTTCCTATAGGCCATAGATCTTATTCATGTTTGTTATTTTATCTCTTCCTGATACTACCCCCACTCCCATATAGAACATAAACTCTCAGAGTAGGAGGCCATGTCTCCTTATTTATCTAAAGAGACATAGTGCCTATATCAGGGTCCTGTTCATAGTAGGCTGTCAATGAATGTTTAGTGAGTAGGTGAAAGAGTGATTATTATTACCATATTGCAGCTTAGTCTCCCTTTCTCTTATTCAGGAATGCACACATATGCACGTGCATTCACTTGCATGCCAGCAGGCTTGGTACTGAGAACTCCTTGAGGTCAGCATCAGTTTTGCATTTATCTCTGGCCTCAGGATGTGGGCCTTAAGTGCCTGGCACAGCCTTAAAGGAGCAATGGCTCTGGCTGGTAAACTTTTTCCCAAAATGTCCTCCCGGGCCTCAGCCCATTCAATCTTAAAAGGCTGTGTTAAGTCTCATTTTTCAATTCTTTTCTTCACTTTTCTTCCATACTTTTCTTCAATATTTCTTTCTGAGCAATTATTTCTCCATTTTGGAGAAATGAGTTTTTGCATTTTTGAGTTTTTGCATTTTTTTTCTTTGTGATACCCTCATCTACCACTGAACAACATAGCTCCTTCCTGGGAGGCTATGTTGAAATCTGTGCTATAGATATTATATCACCAGCATGGGCTTATATAATCTTTGCCAAAGTGGTATCTGGGGATCCCAGCATGTGTAGAGTGGCTACAAGGTGTTATTTGGCCAGAATGAAAGAAAGGGAACTGGAAAGACTATTCTGGAAGGAAAGAAAACTTCTGGCTTGGGCTCATATTAAAGGCAAGAGCCCAGGACTACAGCGCCAAAAAAAACATTTGCGAAAGAAGAGACCTGGCTGTGGGATGCAGTAAAAAAGTTGTGGAATAAAGAAGAAGCCAGATAGAAATAAAATGAAGAAATGGATTATGGATTCTAGACTGATTTGAGCATATTCACTCATTATTTCAATCAACACTTATTGAGAACCTTCTAGATGTGAGCTGCCATACTGGCTGCCAGGGAGACCCTGATGATATGAACACAGTCCCTGTCCTGTTACATCTTGGAGTCTAGTGGGGAGTCAAGTATAAATGAACTAGTCAGGTGAATACATAATGAATAGTGGATGTGTATGTATATGTGCCACGGGAGGTTCTGATTTATCTGGACGGGTCAGGAAAGACCTCCTTAAAGAGGCCACTCTTAAGTTGAGATTCAAAGATGGGGAACAGTTAACTAGGCAGAGGAAGGTAAAGAGAGTTGATGGGTAGTCCAACTAGAGGAGATCATACCTAAGGAGCTTGTATTTGGGGAGAGAACATGTGAGAGGAAATGAAAGGAGGCCAAATGGCTGGAGTAAGGAGGTAAGGATATTAGCTTTAGAAGAGGCTAGAGAGGTAGGGATCTCATATTGAAGAGAAACAATGATCATAAAATGGATTACAGCCTCTATCATGAGAAGTGTGGAAAGCTGTTGGAGGGCTTTCAGCAGAAGAGTGATATGACCCCACTTGCATTTTTTAAAGTTAACTCTGGTTGATACACAGGAAATGGTCTGGGTGGAATAAATAGTAGAAACAGGATGCCCAGTTTCGCAGGAGTTCAAATCATCTTTTATGGTGGTTTGGACTAGAATGGTGGTCAGGAGTGGAAGAGGAAGGGAGATACATTCAAGAGATATTAAGAATATGAAATGGACAGGAATTGGTAATGGATACAATGTGACAGATGACAAAAGTTTCCAGAATGGTGCCTGGGTTTCTGGATTGTGCAGCTGGATGGCTTAGGGTGCCACCTGCTGGCAACTGGGGCCACTGGATGAGGACAGTGGGCATAGAGGAGAACATTTGGGAGTTTGGGTCAAAACTTGGCTTCATCACTCTCTAATCATGAAACATTTATGCCATTGGCTTCACTTTTCAGAACTTATTTTCTTCATTTGCAAAGTGTGGGTAACAGCTCCTAGTCCAGAGTTGTAAAAATAAGATGAGACAAAATACATAAAAGGTACAAAGCAGCATCTTCTCTAAGCTTGCATTCCACAAACAGAAGTGGTCAATGCATTTCTATCTCCATGATCTCAAGCCAGGCGATTAACCTCTTTTCTCATATGCAGAATGGAAGTAACAGTGGTGGCCACCTTTCACTCTGCTGAGAAGAGCAGCAGAGAAGTAGCATCTGATGCAGAGTGGGTACTCAATACATTTGGTTTAGTAACGCCAGCATTCCAGAAATGTGCCTATTTTCTGTTGAGCTGAAAAAGTAGGAAATTACTGCATGAAGGGGCAAATTAGCCAAGAGCAAAAAGTCAGACATTTGCCTATTTTTGTTAGTGTCTGCTTTTGTCAGAGTTGTCTTTGGGATCTAGACTGCCACTTTCCAATCCGTAAAATGGAGATAAGAGTTTGTTTCCACTTTTTCTCCCAGGGACCATAGAGAAGGTCATTGAAGAAAGGACCCCAGTCCCCTGGGGTACAACAGATCACTACTTCTAAACACACTCACAGGAAGAATAGATTCTTCAGAAAAGTCAGAGATAGCATCTCAGCCTCCAGGGAGCCATGTACAGAAAAGCCAAGAGATAATGAAAGAGAGAGGTAGGTGGACAAAGACATAGCCTAGAGCTAAGTGTGAGAGACAGTCAGCTTGCCTGCTGTCCACCTCTATGTAGCAATGTCAAGTCAGGGCCCATCACTGTTGATGAGAAATCAGATCTAGGGGCCGTGAGAGGGTACATTCCAGGGAGTAATTTATCTCTGGAGGCTGAACCTATGTAATGTCCTTACTAATCTCAGGCTCCTGGGTTATGAAGCCTGCCATCAGGGATGAGTTATATTTTCAATAAGTCATTCTAGCTAATCAGGCTTTCTCATCATGAGCTGCTAGAGAAGAGACAGGATGAACTACTCAGCAGCTTCTGAGCAAGTGTCCCAGATGAGAAGAATTCTTGGCAAGGGCCTCCTTCCTGTCCCAAATGGGCACTGCCATCACCCCTCCCCTTAGCAAGTGGCACAGAGGGAAACACAGACTGCGCAAGCACAGGAAGATGATGGGATCTGTGTTTGATAAGGTTATGATTAAATCAAGGTTTTTGCTCTAATTACACTGCCTTTAAATAAATGCAGCCTAGTAAGTAATTGTAATTGATGTGCAATTAAACATGTATTTATATCACCATTGCCTTTCTCTGTGCAGCTGTCTATTCCTGCTTCTCATTGTGGCTGGAGATACTAAAATCTGTCTGAAGCTCAGGAGGGGGAAGTCCCACATCTCTCACATGGGTGCCTGGTCTCAGTGCTATAGCAGAAGCTCTGGGCACCCTTAGAAATGTCGTAGCATTCTGGGGCTGAATGATACATTATATGCAAACCTTCTCCATTGAACTTTCCAGAAGAGTTAGGGACCTAAGCATCCCCATTATCTCTTCCTCTGCCCGCAGATTCTTATCTTCTCTGTGTGCTGGATGGGTCATTAAACATGGACCCAGTTTATAAGGGGGTGACAAATCACAATTAAGTAAAACATCATTGGAGTTATCAAAAAGCAGTGATAAAGATCTTTGAGATGCCAAGTGGAAAGTGTGAATTTCTAGGTGTTATAGCTATAGGAAAGGCAAGTCCCAAATACGGCAAGATGGAGAAAAAATGGCATGTAATCAAATTGAATGAATATTGAAGCTCCATTTATATTTCAGTGAACATTTATCAATGCTGGTATCTAGAATAAAGCATAAGGCTAAAGACAATACGCCCTCAGGATGTTCACAGTCTAAGCTATGTGAAAGTAGAAAACCAGCTCAGGCAAAGGGTTTAAAAAATGGAAATAAAAGGTTAGATGCTGAGCTCAAGCAATGCTGACTGTTGATTTGGGACCTAGATGAATATCATAAACCTTTGGCCTTATTCCCCAGCCGCCGTGATGTAACACTTCTCGTTGGGCCCCTCTTCACCCATCAGAGTGCTAATTACAGGGCCAGAGAAACATTGCCATCTACCTCATCTGTTTTTATTCTCCTGCTAAAGGATGCTATGCATCTCCCTGACAGCTAGTCATTACAGGAGCATATGGGTACCACAGGCTTCTGCCAGGGACAGCTACGGCCCCCAAGAATGCAAGCAGAGCTCTGTGCTCCACTGGTGCTCACAAGGGATGCACATTGTCACCAGATCCGATGACTAGTGCAGGTTTCAGACACCCAAAGGAGGGTTGTGAGACAGCCCTCAAGGGGGTGAGGGTGTTCGTGGAAGAGAAAAACAGGGAGGAGGGAGAAACAGCTCGCCTTGTGTTATTGCAACTCTGAGTTCAGTTTCATATTGAAAGCACTTGAAAGGTGCAAAATGGTTTTCAGCATATTAAAAAAAAATGCAGCCTTTCTACTTTCTGAGCTCTTCTTAGCTACCAAGCAATTCTCTATGCAATGTTTTATTTGACTTTTATCCTATGGCAGGAATTACCATCTCTAAGTGACTAATTTAAAAAACTGAGACCCAGAGAGTTTAAAGGACTCCTCAAGGTCAGAGGATTAGGTAAATGATAAGCTTGTGAGTAAAACCCATCTTTTCTGATTTCTAGCCCAATGTTCTTTAAAAGCCAGTCAAGTAAATGGGCACAAGGGATCTTTTAGGGATGATGGAAATGTTTTAAAACTAGATGTGGTGATGGTTGCAGAATTTTGTAAATTTTCTAGAAATCATTGTACACTTAAAACAGGTGAATTTTATATGCAAATTATTCTTCAATCCGCTCTTAAAAAAATAAAGGCAGCCAAGTGTAGTAATCAGAGTATGGGCTTTGGTGTCATTATACTATGGTCCAGATCCCGAGTCCAGCACTTATGCCCTAGGTAACCTGGGACAAGTGCCTTAATTTCTTTACATAAAAATTTTTTCATCTTTAAAATTGGAATAATATTATCTACCTCTCAAGATCGCTATGAAGATCAGAACTGAGGCAACTGCAGCTCATTTTATTTGTTATTTCTGATGCCTAAGAATAATGATATAAAAAATAATTAGCTTTCTGCTGCTTCCTTAACCACTAATGCTTATCCGTGTCAAGGCTGAACCTTGTATGAGCAAAAGGCATATAATGTAGTTTCGGTCAAAGCCCCAAATCAGTGCATTTAATTGGCATTCAACTAGCAAATAACAGTTTCAGCATACCAAGGACATATACATCCTTACTTTCTCCTAAACTGTCCCCCTTTTTTTTTTTTTCTAAACTGTCCATTTTTAAACTTGACTGCTCACTGGGACCATCTGGGGGAGTTGCAAAACTGCTGATACCTGGGCCCCACCCCAGAGAATTTTATTTAAATGGTATGGAGTGTGGGCCTGAGCTTTGAGGTTTTTGTAACCACCCCATGTGATTCTGACTGCAGCAAAGTAAGAGAACCACAACTCATTGGCTTGTAACTCTGACTACAATATGATCCATCTGGGGAGCTTAAAAAAGACTAGCCTGAGCCTCACACCTAGAGATTCCGACTTAATTGGTCCAGGGTTGAAATGTGGGCATCTGTGCATGTTAGAAGTTCCCCCAGGTGACTCTAATGTACAGCTCCAGCTGAGAACCATGACTTCAAACCTTCTCAGTAAGATGCCTTATAAGGGATCTACTCCATAACTCCCCACTTCATTCATCTTCCCTGCATCAACGAAAAGGGCTTATGGAATGGTATAATGGGCACTTCCTATAACCCACTAGATATTGATCTTAGATGTTGTATCTGCTGCAGTTACACAAGCCCTGAGGCAGTGTGTAGGAAGAGTATTATAACCAATGCCAATGCAACAAGGGTATAAGCAGAGCAGCTAAGTGTTCTTCCAGTCATATGATCTGCACCATATATGAAAGCTGAACATGGATCAGAAAAAAGCTTCTAGGTAGTAGAAGAATTCATGAGGTGCTTTAAGATACTCTCAGTAAAGGGTTGGCCATCAATTCATCCACTCAATGAATGTATATGGAGTTGCTTCACTGTAGTAGAGGCAGTGCCATTTTGAGCAGGATAGACATGGCAGCCTTTTCAGAACTTAATAATAAGAAATATTACCTACCTCTGCTGTAGGCAAACCATTCACTAGAATGAGCCTGAGCATACCACCGTCTGTCTTCCATATTAAACCCAAATCTCTGTTGGCCACCCCTCCTGTTCTTCTGGAATGGTTCTGGCATCTCCCATACATGAATGCTTGTCACAGACCCCACTACTCACCATTCCCACGCTTTCCTGACCAAGCTCAAGGTGATGCCCTGCCTTTCTTTCCTTCTCCTGTCCCTACCTGGACCCAGACTCTTTTTTTTATTTTTTTAATCAAGCCAGTTACCACTCAAGAGACCCTAAGGATAGAAGAACTTGGGGTAATCCATGAATCAGGTGGAGCTAAGCCTGGTGGATTTGGTCCAAAAAACATCCTCTTTCTTTTTTTTTTTTTTTTAATTTTTTTTTTAAATTTATTTATGATAGTTACAGAGAGAGAGAGAGGCAGAGACACAGGCAGAGAGAGAAGCAGGCTCCATGCACCGGGAGCCCGACGTGGGACTCGATCCCGGGTCTCCAGGATCGCGCCCTGGGCCAAAGGCAGGCGCCAAACCGCTGCGCCACCCAGGGATCCCAAACATCCTCTTTCAAAGAAGTTTTCAGAAGATTCTAGGAAGACAAAGTTTCACTCAATGAACAGGTTCAATATGTATCTTCTCACTTCAATCACATTTCTAGTTCTCGATGCCTAGGGCAGAGCAGCAATGTCTTGTCCTTGACTGTGAGATAGGCCTGTCTTCACTGTTCATTCCCATCAGTCAACCATGGCCCATTCTTACAGAGTCAGGTGGGCAGAATGCGCTAGTTATGGTAGACTTAGCTGGGAGGCAGGATCACCACCTGTCCCAAATCTTGGTGATTCGTACCCTCAGGAATAAGAGAACCCACATGTCTAGCTTCTAATTTTCTCTCTGCACTTTATACCTGTACTCCTTCCTCCCATCTGTTGCCCTCTTTCCCAAAATAGTAGATGAGGGTGATGTTATCAGGAAAGCATTTAGAAGGGATAAGAGTGGGTGACCCCTTCACTGCTGTGATTTGTGATATCACTCACCTTTGATCAGATTGTCTAAAGTACTTTATAAATCTCATCCATTCAACAGTTGATCAAAAACCCCATCCAAACGCATTTTAGAGGTGATGACAAAGAACAATTATGAATTTTAGACAGCCCAGTTTCCTTATCAGTAAAATAGACGTGGAAATAATTAATGAGATAAAGTGCTTCACATGGCATCTAATTAATACCAATGTAACTATTATTATTGATGTTTTTGGTTACCAGGAGAAAAGTGTAATTTTTTAAAAAGTGTTCGTAATGATCCCATGATATGAAGAGTAATGAATGAGTGTTTGCCATGGGGTATGTATTATTTTAAGCACTTCACTAATATTATGTCATTTAAGCCTGTCAAAAACATATCAGCTACTCCTTATCATTCTCATTTTGTAGTTAAGGGAAATAACCAGAGAGAATTTAAGTAAGCATACCAATAATTATTCTTCCTCTGCATTAATAAAATTGTGGTAGATTACAAGGGAAATGACAGAAAGGGGAGAGAAGTGGGTTTTAATGGAGAAAAAATAATCTGAAATGGGTGCAAACAGAAAGAGAAGACATGGCAGATGGGATACCTGGGGTAGGAGAGCAAATGCATATTTGTTTCTTTGATTAAACTCAGTGAAGTTCTATTCACAAAAGGGACATGTGATAGATGGAGACATGAGTGAAAAATAGGATGAGGGAGTGAACACTAATGTCCTATGATGTGGAAGAGAGTGGAGTGACAGGGAAGAGATGGAGAAGTCAAGTAAGACAATGCATGTGTCCTCTGCATATTGGTAATTCCTCTGCATTTAATCCATGCCATGTGCAGACACTATTTAATAAAATAATGAATGAGGGAATGAATAAGTAATGTCCATAGCCTAAGGCAGCAAGCATGGTAACATCTTTCTATTTCCCAAGCCCTGAACACGACTGCCCTTTTGAATCCAGTTATCAGTATATCTTAGCTGGTACTAAATAGGTGTTTTATAGTTGGGAAATAGCTGAACAACATCTTCTTATCATTCCCATTGAACATAACTGAATTGAGAGAGATGGAATATCCCATCAGCACTTAGGTGGATAAGCTTGCACTATGGAAACCACAAAGCAATAGCGTTGAAGTCTCCTTGGCCAGAATGATTGGCTGAAGAAGCAGTGGGAAGAGTAGCAAATCCTTCTTTATTTTCAAAACCATAACAAGATTAAAAAGAACAGATCCTTCTATAAACCTCCCATTAAAATTAAAGCATATTATGGACAGGCCTTATCCACTCCGTTTCCAAGGCAAGCAGAATGCTGCCGAGGCTGGAGAAGCCTTGCTCTCCTGGGATGAGGATTTGGCTTCACAGGCTAATAGAAATGGCCTCAGGGGGTCATAGAGGCTGAGCCTGGCATAACCTGTGCCATTTCTATCATTTTCGGAACTTGGGAATGAAATTGGTCAGAGCTTTCTCCATTCCAGACATGATTCCATTTTCATCTGTTATAAGATATATCAGGATTTCAGGAACATTATTCTCATGCAACTTGATATTCTGGTTCTTTCCTGTGGTTTGCATAAGATTGGCCAAAAGAAAAACGTTGGAAAGTATCACCTTATTTTCACAACCTCTTGTTCCACTTATCTAATGCCCTCAGATTCAGTGGCTGCCAGCAATTCTGATTTGAATTCCCCGTTCCCATCCTGATTTGTGTGCAATTGTTCTAGTGGAGGGGATGGCTACTTATTATGCAGGAGGTATTTCCAATGTGCACAGCAGCCTGGCTGCTTCAGCGGCCAGAGGGCCTGCTTCTTAGGGACTTTTCCTAGGGACTTGCAATTTTTTTGAGGTAAAGCAGAGATATTTGCATGAGCTGGAACCACACAACACTAAAATGTGTTGTAAATTGGACTCACTTAAAGTTCTACACCAGTAATCTTCCCTCAATCTCATCTAGAACTGGCAATGGTAAGACAAGGCATTCCCAGATTAGCTTCCAGTGAGAAAACTCCCCTCACTGGGTAATGAGCAGCACTGCATATTCAATAAGTGCCCAGCTCTGGATCCAGAGTATCCACACTAAAACTCTAGCTCAGCCATTTGCCAGCTCTGCAATTTTGGCCTGGTTCTTTATTCCAGCTGATTTTGGTTTCGTCATCAGTGGGGTTGCAAAGATTAAAGGATAATAACTAACCTGTAAAGCACCTAAAATGGTGCCTGAAATATGAAAAGCTCTCAAGAAGTGTTGGTTTTTATTAATACTACTACAGTCAGCTTTTATTCCTATGGCTACTTCTATTGCCACCATCAAAGTTCGAAGGATAAAGACAGTTATGATATCAACCCAATTTTTTTCCATGGCAATTTTCCTTAGTGGTTTTTCTCACTACTTTCCTACCATGGACCCTCAGTCTGAACCTTAACAAAGTTTATTGGAAAGATCAACTTTTATTGTTTAATATACAAAGATACAAATCTATTTAATATGCAAAGATAGATCCTCAGGAAATCTGTCTTATAGGGATAAATTATAACTACTTAAATGAGTAAGACATGCTTACAAAAGTTCATCCAAGTCTAGGGACCACATATTTAAAGAGGTGTTAGCAATCAAAGATAAATATTAAAATCATGAGGGGTCTTGATATATAATAAAAAGGATGAGCATGGAATGCCATGTCTTAATTTTTAATGGGGGAACTATGATAGCTATATTCTTTTCTTATTGATTCATTTATTCCTTCTTTCAAAAATAATTTTTTGAGACAGAAATTCCAACATGGCAGAGTTTATAGCTAAGCAAATCCTCTCCCCAAAATCGGCTATAAAACTGGAAAAAATATTTTTAAAAGATAAATAAAACATGTTGGGGCTTTAGAAATCAACTATACACATACATGAGGTTGGGAAACAGTTATTCATGACAAAACTAAACAATTGGAAGTCTGTGGCATTCTTGCTTTGGGCCACTCCCATCCCTTCCTCCTCATTCATTGACATGATAGTTCTACCAGAGTGGGCTAGTCTGTGAAAATTAGAAGTTTCATTGATGGAGAGGTTTGACCTTATTTTAAGCAAATGGGAAAAACAATACCCTATACTAGCAGAATTGTTGGTAATCATAGCTAGCTCTGCCACAAATGAATGAAAGACCAGCTGCTCAGTTTATCTAAGATGGAGACCAGGTTGGGCTAAGCAATAAAGTGGCATAGTAGTCAGAAATTTAGCAGGGAAATATGAAAAATGACACAGCAATAATGGGCCTTGCTAACTTTTCCATTTATACCCAGCTGACCAGAAAGCTGTGCATATGAGCAAAGTAAACCAGATAATTTAAGTTATCTACGTATCACTGTGTGACTCTGTCTTCATACGTTATGTGCATGATAGGAACTGCAAAAATGAGTGTCATTTCAAGTTACTAATCTTGTAGTAATTTCCTCCAAAAACTAGAAAATAACTATAGCTACAATGTCATTTTTTTCTGCAGTACACTTATAGACTTTGCCATAGAAGCATGCATAGCTTTGTTAAGGACTCAAGCCTTCTACATAGAAAGCAAAGAAGGACTACTTCATCTTGTAGTATTGGCAAAAGTGTCTGCTAACTCTGGATATTCAGCAAAACCAGAGATGCACACAGGCCAGAGCAACACAGTAAGATATGGAAAAAGTCCATTTTATCTAATATAGCCTCATTAATTATTGTTGACTGTTTACAAATCATTGTAAACCACTTTGTCTACATAAATAAATCCTTTTGCCTGTCAAAAAATATAACTAAAATGAAAATTTCACTGGAGGAAAACAATAGCAGAATTGAGATGTCAGAAGAAGGAATCAGTAAATTTAAAGATAGATACATAAAAATTATCCACTGAGAAGAATAGAGAAGAAAGGGTTATGATGAATAAAGGCCTGGAACTCAGAGGGCACCAAAACAAACATCATTGGAGTCCCAGGAGAAGAGAAGACAAAGAAATGTCAGATAAAATATTTGAAAGACTAGTGAACAAAAACTTCCCAAATTTGATGAACAAGATAATCCACAAACCAAAGAAGCTCAAAAAGTTCCAAATAAGATCCATTAGACACATTGTACTCAAAGTGTTCATAGCCAAAGACAAAGAAAACATGTTCTTATATACAGGGCACAAAGAATAAAACCAACAGTTGACTTATCATCAGAAACAATAGAAGTCAGAATGCAATGGAGTGACATACTCAGATCAATGAAAGCAAAAAAACAAACCAAAACAAAAATTGTCAACAATAATTTTGTATCCTGAAAAACTATCCTTCAGAATGAAGACAAAATAAAGAAATTGCCAAAGGCTGAGTTATTTTGTAGCTGACATGGCATAAGAAAAATACTTTAAGATGTTTTATTTAAGTTTATATAAGTTGAAACAAAATGACACCAGATGGTAACTCAAATCCACATAAAAAATAAAGAGGACAAGAAAAGTATTAATTTACTATCAGTATAAAGTAGGTTGTCATAAGTTATAGTACACATTGTAATCCTTAAAGAAACCCCTAGAAAAATAACATAAAATAGTAAGAAAACCAACAAAGGAATTAAAATGATATGATTTAAGACTCTATTTTACAAAAATTAAGGCATCATAGGAGCAATAAAGGAACAAAAAAGACCAGAAACTTATAGAACATAAAAAGGAAAATGGTAGATGTAATTGTAATCTGACAGTAATTACATTAAATGTGAATGGACCATGTATTCCCATAAAACAGCAGAAATTGTTAGACTAAATTTAAAAATCACAGTCCAAATATATCTTCTCTACAGGAGGCACACTTAAATTCAAAGACAAATGAGGTGAAATTAAAAAGATGGAAAAAGATATACCATGTAAACGTAACTATAAGAGATCTGGAATGATTATATTAATATCAAGTACATTGTTTTAAAAAAGATCACTATAGGGGTGCCTGGGTGGCTCAGTTGGTTAAGCATCTGCTTTTTGCTCAAGTTATGATCTCAGGGTCCTGAGATCAAGACCCACATCGGGGAATCCCTGCTCAGCAGGAAGTCTGGGACTTCCTCTCCCTCTGCCCCTCCCCCCGAATGCACACACTCTCTCTCTTAAATAAATAAATAAAATCTTTTTTAAAAAGATCACTATAAGCAATGAAGGATATTACATGATGTTGATGATCAATTCACTGAAAAGATACAATAATTACAAATGTACATGCACTTAACAACAAAGCTCCAAAACAAATGAAAAATGACAAAGGTGAATATATAAATTTTTAGTACAACAATATTTGAAGACAAAAATGCTCCATTCCCAATAATGGGTAGAACAACTAACAGAAAATGAGAAAGACTATAGAATACCTAAATAGTGCTGTTTACTAACTTGATATGATTGACATATACAGCACCTTTCACTTAATATTGCAAAATGGACATTTATTTTTAGAGTACATTCTTTAGGGAAGATCATATGCTAGACCACTGAATAAGTTTCAGTAAATTTAAAAGAGTTTAAATAAGTCATAATATGTTCTCTGACCAAAACAAAATTAAAACAGAAATTAAACAAGAGGGAGAGAATGCCCCACATATTTGGAAACTTAATATCTAGGGGCACCTGGATGGCACAGTTAAGTGGCTGATTCTTGGTTTCAGCTAAGGATGTGATCGCAAGGTCATGAGATTGAGCCCACATCGGGCTCCCCACTCCGTGTGGAATCTGCTTCAGATTCACTCTCCCTCTCTCTCTGCCTCTCCTGCTTATGTGCTCACTCTCTCTTTCTCTCTCTCTCTCATAAATAAATAAATAAATAAATAAATAAATAAATAAATAAATATTTTTAAAAGGAAAAAAAAACCCTCATATCTAAATAACTCATAGTTAAACAAATCACAAAGACTTTAAAAATATTTTGAATTAAAAAAAATATATTTTGAATTGCTTGAAAATAAAACATAATATATCCAAATTTATAGGATCCAGCTAAATCAGTGATTAGAAGGAATTTATACCTTCAAATAACTATATATGAAAATCAGACAAGTCTTAAATATCTTAAACCATAACAGACTAGAAAAATGTGAACAGACTAAAATGTAATCAAGCAGAAGAAAGTAAATAATAATTATTCTGATGGGAATTAATAACATTGAAAACAACAACAACAAAAACAATAGAGAAAATCAGTGATGCCCTTAGTTTGCAACTTCCTCAGAAGCTTCCTGCGTGCAATTTAAAACAGTTATCATACAGAGAGAGCAGGGAAAGACCAAAGAAAGAGGCAGGCCACTCCAGATTGGTATATGGCACATTTAATGAGCAAGAGAACTTACTTAAGAGGCTTGTTTGGGGCAGCTGCCAAATGGGTATATCTCTGCACCTGCATGCCACAATCAAAATTTTATATAGAGACCTTCACTGGGCTCATCCATGAATGCCACTTAGATGGTCTCAACACTAAAACACTATCTGAAGGCTATATCCCTGCAGCAACTTCTGGGAGCAGGGACAGTAAGCAAAATGCAGATTCCAAGGATTGGAAAGGGGGTGAGGAGTCTCCAATCACCAGGGTCCATCTCATGAGTCAACTTGGTGGTCACGAACTCCCAATGTCTTCCCTCAACAGGTGCCAAATTTTGTTCTTTGCAAAGATCCACAATATTTACAAATATTTATACTGACAAGAAATAGAACAAATTACCAAAATCAGGAATAAAAGAGCCTTAAAAATGGAAAGGTATTATTTAAGGGAACAAAGATATCACAGTTTAAATGAAATTAAGAGATTTTTACGAAGACAAAATTTGCTAAAACTGACTCAAGAAGAAATTAAAATTCTAAATAGACCTATAACAAGTAAGGACATTAAATTAGTGATAAAAAAATTTCCTACCAAGAAAAACTGAAATCCAGATGGCTTCAATGGTGCTCTAACAAAAAAAGATTAAAATAATATTGATCTTTCACACAATCTTTCAGATAATAAAGGAGGAGAAAACATTACCCAACACATTGTATGAGGCTGTTATTACTATGATACCAAAGCCAGAGAAAAAGATTGCAAAGGATAAACAATATAAAAACTACAGATCAACATCCTTCATGAACATTAACATAAAAGGTATAACACACACACAAAAAAAAGGTATAACACAGTATCAGAAAACAAAATCCAGCAAAATATAAAAAAGGAGTATACTCCATGACTGAGATTGATCTTAACAATGTAAAGCTGATTGAATATTCACATCTTAATGAATGTGATAAACAGTATAATATAATGCGTTATAGTACACAATATATTGTGTACAGTGTATATTGTAGAGGGCAGCTTAATCATCTCAATTGCTGCATACAAAGAGATTTGACAAAATCTAACATCCATTAATTATAAAACTCTTAAATTAGGAATAGAAGAAAACTAACTTCCTTAATCTGATAAGGGGTTCTTATGAAAAATCTCACAAATAACATCATATTTATTGGTGAAAGAATCAATGACCCATAAAGATCAAGATGCCTGCATTCTGCACTTCTACTCAGCATTATACTGGAGATTCTTACAAATAAGGGATTTTAAATAGACATCCAGATTGGAAGGGAAGAAGCAACACACACACAAACCCTTCTAGAACTAATAAATGAGTTTAGCAAGGTTACAGGATATATTTCATATATATAAAACATATATATAAATGAAAAAATACATTCAACATGTGGTGAAAACTCATACACTAAAAACTACAAAACATTGCTGAGATGGAAAAAGTATTAATAGATGGGGAGACATTCCATATTCATGGAGTAGAAGATTCGATATTATAAAGATGGTGATTCTCCCCAAATTGATATACAGATTCAAGTTGATCTGTATCAAAATCCCAACAGACATTTTGTGGAAATTGACAAACTGATTTTAAAATGTATAGGACCCAGAATAACCAAAACTATTATAATAAAGAACAAAGTTGGAGGACTTTATTTTTTAAACCTACTATAAATCTATATATATAGCAATCAAGATAGTGCATACTTCCATAATGATACAGATCAAACACAATTGACTCTAAAATCCTAAGTAAACTTACATAATGATATAAGATATTAAAAGTAAAATAATGTAAAATAATAAAATTAAACCTTAAGAATATTTGTAGTTCAGAAAACAGTGAAAATAAAAAATACAAGTTACAGACTGAGAAATAACATTTGCAAACTATACATCTGATAAGGGATTTCTATTAGAATATATAAAGAACTCTTACAACTCATTAATAAGTAGACAAAAATATAATTATGAAATGGGCTAACTATTTGAATAAATATTTCAGCAAGAAGATGTACAAAGGGCTAACATGCATAAGAAAAGATGCTCATAGGATGCCAGGATGACTCAGTGGTTAAGCTCTCCTTTCAGCTCAGGGCATGATCCTGGAGTTCTGTGATCAAGTTCCACATCAGGCTCCCTGAGGGAAGCCTGCCTATGGCTCTGCCTCTCTCTCTTTGTCTCTCATGAATAAATAAATAAAATCTTTTAAAAAAGAAAAGAAAAGATGCTCATATCATTAGCGAAATGCACATCGGAACCAGTGAGATATTACTACACACTCACTGGAATACCCATAATAAAGATAGGCACTTACCATTATTGGCAAGGATGGAGGGAAACTGTAACCTTCATATGCTGCTTATGGGATTGTAAAATGATATAGCCACTTTTAAAACTTTGTCAGTGACTTAAAAGTTAAATATACTCTTACCATATAACCCAGCAATTACACTTCTAATGGAATTGAAACATGTGTCCACACAGACTGTGGATGGATGTTCATGGCAGCATTATATATGATATTCACAAACTGGAAACAATTTCAGTGTCTATGAACTGGTGCATGAAAAACCAAAGGTGGTAGGTATATCCATACAACAGAACACTATTCAGCCATAAAAAAGGAACAAACTATTGACATATGCTACAAGACATATGAGTCTCAAAGACACTATGCTAAGTGAAAAAAGCCAGATGTCAGATAACATATTATATGATACAATTTATTTGAAATGTCCAGGGGAAAAATACCTCTAGAGAAAGAAAGATTGGTGGTTTTCTGGGGTGAGTGTTAGGGGAGGGATACTAGGATTGATTCTTGGTACTGCATCAGGAAATTTGGAATTATGGTAATATTATAACCTGGATTGTGGTGGTGATTGCTCAATTATGAACATTTACTAAAAATTATTGACTTTCACACTCACCATGGATGAAATTTATACCTCAATAAAACTGTAAAAAAACAAACACTTTAGTATAAGATTCTTGAGGTCAAGATTCCCACCATAGAGTTAAGTTAGAAGACTTTAATTCAGTCAAGTGATTAGGGTTGAAAACAGAAAAGTAAGCATTTAATCATTCTAGCTTGCTTTATTCTCTTGTCTGGAGGATAATGTTTTAGGTACCTCTATCCCAGGTAAGTTCACCTGTGGATAAAAAAAGAGAACAAAAACCCTAGCTCATTGGTTGGTTGGTTGGTTGGTTGGTTGGTTGGTTGGTTGGTTGATTTCTGGTTTGGTTAATTTTCCAGGGCTAAATGCTCATCAGATATCCTTACCATGGAAACTCTTCAAACCCCACCTCTCACAACTGCCTTACTCCTTTTGCCTTAGAATTCTGACCCTTAACCATTTAAATCATTATCTAAATCAATCAATCAATCAATCAATAGCCCAGCCCCATGGTGCCTGCATTCAATCTATTCTGTTCTTGCTGTTATAACATCTGTCATCCTCTCCACAGCAGGAGCATCAAGCTGGGAGGACTGAGAGACGCTTTCCTGATCCCATGTTCTTCTCCTCTGGAAAGCCCTATCAGAAGCATCAGGCTGTGGTGGATACAGATGTATGCTCTTTAGGCAACTGGCTTCTTTGTTATTGTTGCCCATTAAAGATGCTATTATTGCTTACTCATCTGTGGCTTTGAGTCAGGCATACAGTCAATACTTGTTGCTCTTTACTTGGAAAACTGTCCCCAGATCCCTCTCTCTAGCTCCTTTCCAATCATGGTGCCCTCACTGACCCAAGGTGTGATATCTGAACTGTTTACAGGAGTCCTAAGCCCTATCTTGGGTTCAATTACACACACTGAGAGGCTTGCAAGCATTTTTTCAAATGGGATTCACTGTCTAGGTCATTAAGGAAGCAAGGGAGAGAGCGTATGGCCCCTCTTTAATCATCCAGCCTGATGGGCAATTGCATGCTGGCAAAGATGGCTACACCTCCTACAGAATTGCCATGCTAATCACCAAGCCTCTAGTGGAGAGGTATTCTGTGCTTCCAGTTGGAAGGAAAGAATGTATCTCCCATAGAGTACTTGGATAATTGGAAGAATTAAGGAAAAATACATTATTCCATTTGGATCCAGTACTAATTGGAATGAGCCAAATAATCAGTTCATCAGCATGAAGCATAACCCCTTACCTTTTTGACTGTAGAGAAGAGTATTTGCCTACATAATAATGAGCTCCTGTGGCCCCGTCATCAACAGATTGCCCGTTCCTTCAAAGTGCCCTGTGGGGTGTGCCTGTACCATTTCTTCTGCCAGCTGGTTTCCGACTCAGAGAAAGAAAACCTTCTAATTATATTGAGACGGAAATGGAAGACCAGCCCTGTGGCTAGTTTGGGCTCTGCCTGGCCACAGAGCTTGGGCAGAGGTATCTGCAATATCACAGAGCAAGTTTCAAAGGTTTGGTTCATTAGAGAAAAATTGATCTATTTGAGGAGCTTGAAGCCCAGAACAAAGTTCTGAGGCAATTCTTGTGCCACCACTTCAATAAAAGCCTCCCACTTCCTAAAAGCAAAAACACTCAAGGCAGGTGAAGTTGTACTTTCTTCAATATCGATGGCTGAGGTCTCCTGCCCTTCCTGAAGAATGTACACTTAATTCTTTTGCACTGTCGATGAAAGCTAACAAAATAAAGCTGTTTCCTTTAAATAAGAATTCACATTATGTTTAGTCTCCTGACAGACCCAGAGTTTCAGGTTCTTCTACCCACCCACATATCCATTCATCCACATTCCTTGTCCTTCTTGAGTACCTGATATGAGTCAGGCTCTGTTAATCTATTTATTCCACTTTATAGATGAGAAAATGGAGTCCCACAACAACTGAAGAACTTATTCAAGTGTCATCTGTAACCAGGGCTGGAGCTGGTACCTGATATGTCTGACCCTAGGGCCCAAATCCTGCTATGTATGCTGGAAATACTAAGTTTCAGAGACAGATTGGTTAAAAATAAAACTTAAATAATAAATTTTAAAAATGCGTTTTATAAAAAGCTATCATAGACCCTAGAAGACACTAATATCACAGAAAAATATTTTCTGGAGTTCTTACCTTCATTCAGTATGTGCCTACTGGGCTTGCGTTTTTCCACATAGAATTCTCTACCTACTGCATTAGTTTCCTTTTCTGCCCTCACCCCTTACAGTCCTTCTGCTCTCTCAGTTTTGCCAAAAGAAAAATCTTTCTGGAAGTTAACTAATACTGAATGATGCACTTTTGGATCTGCTTAGTAATAACTACATTTTGTCTGGTCAATTGCCCTGCCCTCCTCCTTCTCATTAAAAGAGGGCAGCCACAGAAATGCAGAGCAGCTGCCCAGGAGCTTAAGGCTGGCAAGTACCATCCCTCATCCAGGTTGTTCCCTTTTCCCTAAGTATAAGCAGCACTGGGCTTGTCCTAGGACTTTTCAATTGATAGAAAAGAAAAAGTTTAAATGATTTTGGGGGGAAAATGATCTTGTAGTCTTATTTTCAAAGGAAACCTTTTTTCCGGAGTTGGGGGCAGTAAAGGGCTTTGGACTGCTGTTTGTGAATTGCAGTGAAAAGAAAGTACATCTTCTATGGGGGAGACTTCGTTTGTAGCTCTGGAGAACTAGCAGGGTTGGGCATGACCTAAAGAAACAAAAAAGGCAGGGACTTATATGACTCAAATATGATGGCAGGAGGACAGGGAGATAGATTTAAAAATAGAGGATGGAAATTAGCATGGCATACTATTTCTAAGGCTAGCCCATGCATTTGAGTGGAGCCTCTTGGGATATAGCTTTTAAGCACTTAAACTTCATGGACTAGGGACATTAGCATGAAATAGTTCTCATTTTAGCAAGTTACAAAGCCAAAAGCCAGAAAAAATAGTGAAATTCAGTAAGTTGATAAGTGAGGAATTCTTCATGCTCTAAGATGATACCACTTGATAGTTGGACCAGAAACATTCAAGGTCCTGATCCAAACATGATATACTCTATGCTCATACCAGATATAGCCATATCATTGGCCCTGGGGCAGAAGCAATATACTGGAATGTATTACAAAAGCATTACCAGGTATGGTTATGGGATGGGGAGTAGAAGACCTATAAGTAATGTATGAACAATCATATCTATTTTGCTTGAAGTAGAACCCCTAATATATCATCTACACACATTTTTTTTTTCCAAATTAGAGTATTTTAGTTATTAGCAGTGGTTACCAAATAAGCGGAAGGTAAATTTCTTCCAAGGAGTTGCTCATAATTTGCTTTGTTGAGAAGAGGCGAGGAGCCTCTTAGGATGATGCAAGTTTTTTTTTGTGTTTTTTTTTTTTTGTTTTTTTTTTTTGTTTTTTTTTTAACCTTGAAAGAGTTTTCTGAGGTTGGTATCCCTATCAGCAAAGGGTCGCTCCTGGCATGCTCCTCACAGTAGGACATGAGGTCCACTGATGCCTTTGAAACCTTTATGTGTAAGTCTGGAATTACATAGTATAAAACCACACCACTTGGTGTCAGAAAACTCCAGTTCAAATCCCTCTTTTTAGTACTGTTTTGAAGCACATCAATTCACTCCTCTGAGATTTATTTTCCTTATTTGAAAATGAAGTTGTTGAACCAGAAGATCTCTTCTATCTCAAGCTCCATGAGTCAGCTTTCTAACGAAAGGGAATTGAAATGCATATTGGTTAGGTTTCAGGGTTCAGTCACTTATGGGCTTTGATAGATACTGTACATCTCTCATATTATGAAATATTTTTCTCTCTCAGTAAAAATATGATGCTCTGTATAACTGAGCAAAATTCTCTCCTTAGGTACTATAAACTTTCTGCCCAACGAGATACGAGAAAATTGTGACTTGGAAAGATACTTAAGCATAGTAATTTTGTGGAAAGAAGTCTGAGTTGGGATTTGCTTTTCATAAACAGTTTGATTATCATAAGGGGAAGCTCAGAGGAATCAAAGTAGGACGGTTAATAATGTGAAGCTAGAATCTGACTTGACTGGTTTGAAAGCTCTTTCCCTAGATTCTTGAGAAGATTTTCTCCCTTGTACTCTTCTATCCTCTATACCAGTGGGTTTTTAACCAGGAATGATTTAGGTCCCAAGAAAGATTTAGCAATGTCTGGGAAAGTTTTTGTTCTCACAACTAAATATTACCCAACCTAAAATGTCAGTAGTGCAAAGGGTGAGGAAGTCTGCTATCTACTGATAGTACATAGAGACCACAGTGAGATACTCCGAAACTTTGTGAATTGAACTGATAAATTTAGCATGCAACAGATCAAATCAGAAATAGTGACATAGCCTTCAGAGGATGAGCATTCTTATGGCAGAAAGCAGAAAGAGTAGACTTTAATGGAGTAATTGATTATCTGACAATATCTGAAGTAAGAATGTTTCAATAAAATGTATGTAGAAAATCAGCTCTGTAGAGGCCAATACTAGAGATATTCATCCAGGACTATTCAGAGGATAAATTGCTTTGACCCACAATGGGGTTTTGTTGTCTTTTGAAAGTGCAGCTCCTAAATAGTATGGATGCCGCTGGGTATCTACTGTCAACTGTCTAATCTCACCAGCATCTGCTTGAATATTACACTCACCAAACAATCTTCTGGCTATAGTTTGGCTTCTCATGTAGCACTTCCTACAGGAAGATAATGTATTGACCAACGAAAGAAAATTATTCTGGTCTCCTTGGCTATTATATCTCTCATATTGACTTGATAAATTCACACTTTTATTTCTTTATCAGATGAAAACTTGGGAATTTTGTGTGAGTCAATCCTGTGAGAGGCACCCAAAACTCGAGGACCTAGTTAGTCATAGTCCTTCCTATGATAATACTACCATGGACAGCCAGCTAAACATTACCTCTGGGCTGTATCTCTTTGCATAGCCTGAAATTTGTAGCACCTGAAAGAGCAAAGAGTCAAAAAGAATTAATCCAGCACTTCCATACTTTTCTAATTTTTCCAAAGAGAGCTTAAGGAAGAGAATAAGAGTTTACTTTGTAACCACTCTAAAGTCTCTTATATAAGAAGCTCAGTGTATACTATATTGTAGGTGAGTGGGTTTTTGTTTGTTTGTTTGTTTTGTTTTTAGATAAACATTCCTTCTCAAAGTAGTAAAAGAATGTGAAATGTTTCAAAGGGGAAATATGAAAGTAAGACTTTTTTGTTTTAGGCTGGAACAGGGAAAGTAGGGCTCAGTTGGTCAATCAGACCAAAAAAAAAAAAAAAAAAATCCCCAAATGGCAAGGTAAGATCTTGTGGGAATGCCTTGAGGTAAAACCAATTCAATTAGTTTCTGCAACATAACTGTCAGAACCCAAAAACTAGGTGGAATAATGAACTGATTAAAACCTGTAACTGCAATTCAATGGAGGAAACCATTCATCATGAAGATGGCAGCGTTCTTTACATTCCAGATTGCATGAAGAGGAGACACTGACAAAGATAGGAATGAGGGGTTCGTATGAATCAGAGAAGAGCAACACATTTCTTAATAGGAGGATGCAGTATTAGCCTGAAAGGGGAGCTTGGTCTTCATCCCGTATACTTGATTTCTGACCTAACAACCGAAATGTAGGCATCTGCCTCAGGCTTTTTTTTTTTTTTTTTTTTTTTTGCCTCAGGCTTTAATCCAAGACCATTTTGAGGATGTACTTCTAATTTGATCACTATTAACATTCCTGGATTTTACCCAAAGCCAACAGTAGTCAATGCTTTCAGTTTTTCCCTGATGTTTTGCAGGTCTTTTTCTCACATACCTTCTATCTTTGTATATATATTGCTTTGTATCAAGGGTAGGCCAACTTTTTCTGTAAAGGACCAGATAGGAAATATTCTCAGCTCTGCTGTTATGGTTCAAAAACAGGCATAGAAAATATATAAATGACTGTGGGTTGTGCTCCAGTATAGCTTTTCTACAAAAAACAGATGGGGGGGGCGGGGAGGTCAAGTATGGCTGGGACGTTGTAGTTTGCTAACCCTTGCTCCATATACACAGTAGTAACTAAGATAACATGCAAAGCAAAATAATAAATTAAATTAAATGACCCACATAAAATAACTTTCTTAATTTTTTGAGAGACACAGTGGTCATTTTATGCTAAATGGCATTTTCTTCTGAGAGCTAACACTCTTAGACCAGCTTGGAATAAAAGCAGTAATCAATTCAGGAATCCTGGTAGTGGATGGACTGGAAAATGCACCAAGCACACTTAGCTTCATTCATTTGTTCTTCCTCATTCACTCAGCAGCATTTGTTTAGGCACTAGGGTATGTGTGGCCATCTGTTCCAAGCACTTTTCTAGGGATTACATCTAGGGATGTAATGGTGAGACAGAAATGGTTCCTGCTCTTTTGGAGATCATATTGTCATAATAAGAAGCAGACAGTGAACAGATGAAGACATAAACAAGATAATTTCAGGTAACAAAAAATTGCTCTATAAAGAAAATAAAACAATGTGATATTAAACAAATGTATATGAATAGCAACTACTATAGTTTGGGAAGCTGAAGAAGGCTCCTCTGAGATGGACCCTTTCAGCTGAGACTGATGATGGTAAATCTCCTGTAAAAGACTTCAGTTAAGAAAAAAGAAACGCTGGTATGGTTGGAGCTGCAGTGAGATAGAGAATACCAAATATGAGGTGATATTTGGAGCCAGGTGTGCCTTGAGGCTAGGTGTTAATGTTTCATTGCATTTTTAACAGGAGGAGAAGGCATTTCATGGTTTGAAGGAAAAGATAGCATAATCTCACCATAATCTCACCTTAAAGGACAGTTCCTATTGGGATGTAAACACAAATTCTTGGAGGGGTTGAAGGGACAGTGCTAACAGGGGGACAAGTTAGGAAACTCTTGGCCTGAAGAACTTCTTTCATCTGTTCCTACAGTGTATTTTGAATTTAGATCTTGGTGGAAATTGGCACTGTAAGCTCTATTACCTTTGAAAAAGTTAATTCTACTACACGGACCAAGGACTGGGTCTGCTAGGAATGGATCCTTCTTTTATCTTAACTCTTAAATCACTAACCTTCTATACAAACCCTCCAGATTTCATCAGATTCTATTTTAAGGGTCAACCAACATGGCTTATTGGACAGATTAGCTATTGGATTTCAGAACACAGTCCTCAGTATTTTAGTCAGTGAATATACTTCTAATCTGGTACCACTTTGTAGATTTTTTTTAACAGACAAACTTCACAAAGCAGTACAAAATTGAACTCCTGCCTGTCAGTGTTTAAGAGTATAAAAGTGATTTCTCCCATAAACAGCAGAATAAAAGAAATTGGATCACCTGGGTGACTCAGTCATTAAGTATCCGACTCTTGATCTCAGCTCAGGTCACAATATCAGGGTCTTAAGATTGAGCCCCGCGTCAGGCTCCTTACTGGGCTACCCACTGGAGTTTGCTTAAGATACTTGCTCTCTCTCCCTTTCTCTCTCAAAAAGATAATTTAAAAAATAAATAAATATAGTCTGGTCCACATGCCTGTGTGAGAAAGTGTGGACTTCTCTTGATATGATCCAGATTGAAACTGGATACTATATATGCCTGTGCAGGGAATCAGGTTCAGCTCCTGATATCCACTATACACCTGCCTCCTTGTAAGTTAATACCCCACACCTCTAAACCCTGTCCAGATTTCTCACTTTAGTCCTTCATATCCCATTTCTTATCAACTTCCAGTTCGCACCCTTGCCATATATTTCATGTATCAATATATTAGGGAAATCTCTTTGCCCTATAATTATTCCTAAATTATTTTCTTTCCTCTCCTTCCTCCCAATCTCATCAATCCTTACTTTTTAAAAATCTGCTTAACATAGGAAGACACCTTCCATTTCTCTTGCAGAATGCTTTTGCCTCATCTGTCCATATTACAGAATACTTTTGCTACACTGGTCTACTCCACCTGGGAAGGCACTGGCCTTGCATCTAATCTCACTGATTAACCATCATTTCACCTCCCCTGATCATTTATAGTCCAGAACTTTTATTCAAACTGTTACTGCTGAATCTATAAAAAAATTTTTAACCATTCTAGATGTCTTTAGCAACTAAATAGCATTTGTCTTCTATTAAACATATTAATTAAGAGCGGGATTGTGCAACCTAAGTGTAAAGAACCTAGATATGTGACCCTTAGAAGTTGAGTAAGTTCTTTATGCCTGTTTCTTGCCTATAAAATGAAAATAAAATAGTATATGCCTGTCTTAGCCTGTATTACCCAGAAGGAAGAGACTGAGGCTGCTAACTAACCAGAAAGTACAGTCCCAGGGAACCAAACTTCAGGAAAAGGGGGAGTGAATCAGGGAAGGGAAGAGCCAATATGGAGGCACCTCACTGAGGTGGTCTTTGCTTGGTCACAAGTCTACATGATTGCTCAATATAGTGGAATTGTCTTCTGGGTACTCATAAGAAGTATTTCTTGTCAAGACAGTCCATGGAGAAGGAAAGAAGAATTTGTCCTCTGGATCCCAAATTCCATAGGTTTTTCCCAAAGGGAATTAACTGCCCCACACTTCTGAGTTGTGCATACCTGGCTGGTGCACAGGTTCATGGCATCTTATGCCTAGTGTCAAGAGGGAAGCTCCAGGGTAAAGGGAAAGAGCAGCCTGGCATGGGCATCATGCAAGGAGCATTGGGTTGTGTCCTTTTGAGGTGAATCATAGCCCACACAGAATTGGCTGCCTCATGGCAGCTGGGCAAAACAAAAAGCCTCCAGGAAGAGGAAGTTGAAATGACCTGAGGTAGTACCTAATAGCTGTCTGGTTTGTTCCTCCCTTGAAACACTTGGATCCGTGTATGCCCTTTTATCATACCAGCCTCTCAAAACACAGGGGGTACCTCCATCTTTATGAGCAGATACTAATCACATCCCTGAGAGGGTAGGTAAATATTCAACCCTTCCTAGAGCTCCATTAAGCTGGTGGCAGCTCATCCCTGTGAAGACCTAAGGCAAGAGTGCTCATGAAGCAAATTAAATTCCCTGGAACCACAGCTGATACTAAGACCATGGCACTCAAGATCTCTCTTCTCTATCTTCCTTTCATGATTTCCCATTCACCTGACTAGGACTTGAGCTGGTCTGGGTTGTTTGCCTGGTGGAGTGACCCATACCTTCATCAATAAAGGGTATGAACTCCTGCTTCTCTTGCCATTGCTGGGACGCTATGGTTATATAGACACTTCTTTGTGTCTCTCTGGGTACAGAAGTACTGAGATGCCCCAGTGAATCCCTTAGGACCCAGACATTGCTCCACCTTCCCCACATTGTATTGGACAAATGTAGCTCCTCATAGTGATCAAAGGCAAGTTCAGGAGCTTGCACTTAGCTCTTCTTAACATAGTGTCCCTTGCTCTCCGTATCAAGTAACAAATTTGGGTTACTACATATTAAGTCCGTGTCAATTATATATTCAAGAACCAGGGAAATAACTACAGGCCAGGTTCAAGTATCCATTAGACCACTATGACTTGGGTCAAATTCCATGTAACATCTGGCTTTCCTATACTTCAACTCTAACTGGAGGATTGTGAAAGCATTGTGGGTCTCCTGGTATTAGTGTTAGAAGTCCCCTCTAATAATCCTCAAAATTTGGGGCATTCCCTAGTCTTTGTATGCAGAGCACCCTGGCACAGGTCCCTCTGGAAAGGATCACACTAATCTTCACCACATTTACTTGCAATAGCACTGAAGAGCCCTGACTCGTGAGAAGGAACTTCTCTTTAAGTCAAAGGCATCCTGATCCTTTCAGCTACTGCTATAAATCACTATAGGCCAAGGCACCCTACTGGCCACTGCAGCCTTCCTACCCATTACAGCAATTACAGCAGGTGCGCCTCACCATCTTTGTCTCTGATGGTCAAGTGCTGCCACCTAGCTTCAGTCATTCTGGCATCTTGCCACTGAGGCCAGGCAGCTCTTTTTTTTTTTTTTTTTTAAGATTATTTATTTATTTATTCATAAGAAACACAGAGAGAGAGATAGAGGCAGAGACACAGGCAGATGGAGAAGCAGGCTCCATGCAGGGAGCCCTATGTGGGACTTGATCCGGGGACTCCAGGATCACACCCTGGTCCGAAGGCAGGAGCTAAACCGCTGAGTCACCCAGGGATCCCCAGGTTGCTAATTTTATGTTAATCTTCCCCACTGTCAAACCTGGCCTACAGAGGACAGTCATTATTAATTTCTCAAAGATACTGCTGCCCCCTCCCTGGTCCATTTCTTTCTTTCTTCTTTCTTTTTTCTTTTTTTTTTTTTTAAGATTTTTTACTTATTTGTTGGAGAGAGAGTACAAGTGGGGTGGGGAGGGTAGGGGGCAGCAGGAAAAGCAGACTCCCTGCTGAGCAGGGAGCCAGATGTAGGGCTTGATCTCAGGACCCTGGGATCATGACCTGAACCAAATGCAGATGTTTGACAGACTGAGCCACCCAGCCACTCCTCCCCCGCACGTTTCCTATTGCCTCGAAACTAGCATTAGCATCATCTAGGAGCTTTTTAGAAACGCAAATTTTATAACCTTAAATATCAGGGCATACTTCATCAGACTTTGGGGATGGGTCCCAGGAAGTGATGTTTCACAAGCCCTCCTAGAGATTCTGATATAAGATCAAGTTTGAGAACCACTGACTTAATGAAAGGAATGTCCTCTGAGATACTAAGGTATTCATTCTAATATTTTCACTGCTCTGAGTTCTCGGATTCCATCCTCAATATTCTTCAAAGGCATCTCTCTCATTCATGTAGGACTTAGATGTGTAGAAGCTCTAAGGAGCTAGTCTGCAGATTTTTATTTTTCTTTTTGCACATCTGCACACACACATATCAATACAAATAAAACTAGAGAAAGCTGAGGAAATCAGTGAATTTTATCAAAGTGAATATTCTCTGATATTGGACTATTTTTTTCTGAGAAGTTACCACTGGGGGAAACTGAGTTAAGTGTACACGAGATATCACTATATTATTACTTATTGCTGCATATGAATCTACCTCAATCTATCTAGTAATCATCTATCACCTACCTATTATCTATCTATCTATCTATCTATCTATCCATCTATCTCTCATCTATGTAACTATCATCCATTATCTATCATTTATGTATATATGTATGTTCCTATCATCTATGCATCTATAATCTATTATCCATTTATCATCTATGCATATATGTATATATGTATCTATCTCTATCATCTATCACTTATTTATTTAACTATCATCCATCTATCATCTATGTATATATGTGTGTATCTATCTGTATTTTACATTCCTACTAACAATGAATGAGTAACCCAGTTTCTGTGCATCCTCATTGGTACTGGTATTGTTACTTTTTTTTTTTTTTTTTTTTTTTCTTGAGCCATCAGGATGCAGAGATATCCCATTGTGGGTCTTTGTTTGGTCAGTTGTTGTTTTTTCCTTTTCCAGTTCCCTGAGGGCTAATGATGTTGAAGAGTTTCCTGTGCTTACTTGTCATCTATATATCTATACATCCCCTTCCCTAAAGTGTGCTTTCACATCTGCCAAATACCTACTTGCATAGTTTGTTTTCTACTGATGAGTTGGGAGCATTCTTTATATAATCTATATGTAAGGTCTTTTTTCTCAACTATGTGGTTTGCGCATATTTTATTCCGGCTTATGGCTTGCATTTTCATCCCCTCCGCATAGTCCTTGACAGAACAAAATTTGTAATTTCTATGAAGTCTAATTCATCAGTTTTTCCTTTAATAGATCATGCTTTTGGCATCAATTCTAAAAATTCAGTTAATTTTTGGATAGGGTTGTGGTATAGGTTAGGTTTCTTTTTTTTTTTTTTTTTAGTTTTAAAAGATTTTATTTATTTATTCATAGAGGCAGAGACACAGGCAGAGGGAGAAGCAGGCATCATACAGAGAGCCCAACGTGGGACTTGATCCAGGGTCTCCAGGATCACGCCCTGGGCTGCAGGTGGCACTTAACCGCTGCACCACTGGGGCTGCCCTAGATTAGGTTTCATTTTATTGCCTATGTATGGCCAATTGCTCCAGTATCACTTATTCAAAAGGTTTCCTCCTTTGCATTGCCTTTGCACCTTGTCAAAATCAGTTAAGCATATTTATGGGGACTACTCCTGGGTTCTGTTCCATTGATCTATTAATCTATCCCTCTGCCAAGATCAAACTGTCTTGATTATTGTAGCTGAGTCTTAATGTGTAGGGTGATTCCTCCCATTTTACTCTTTTCATCAAGATTGTTTCAGCTACCTGTGTCTTTCCAAATGAATTTTACAATAAGCTTTTCAATATCCACTGAAAAACCTTGCTGGTATTTTGATAGGGGTTTCATTAAGTCTGTAGATCAATTTGGGGAGTGTTTTCATCTTTATAATCAGAATTGTCTTTCAATTCATGCACACGGTATGTCGTTCCATTTACTTACATCTTTGATTTCTGCCATAGCATTTTGTAATTTTCACCATACAGATCTTGTCCATGTTTTGTTAAATATCTGCCAAGGTGTTTTATTTAGTTTCTTTGCACCAATTATAAACTGTGCTGTGGTCTTAATTTCTATTTCAGCATATCCAGTTTTAGTATATAGAAATGTGATTGATTTTTCCTGTTAACCTTACGTTCTGCAATCTTGCCGATCCTAGTTATTAGTTGTTGGGAGGGTTTTTTCTGGAGGGTAGATTATGTATGGATAATTTCTAGACAATCATGTAATCTGAAAATAGGGACAATTTTCCTTCTTTCTAATCTATATGTCTTTTATTTTCTTTTCTTGCCGTATTGTGCATTCTATAGCTTCCAATCCTAAGTGAAATAGCAGTGGTAACAGCAGACATCTTTGCTTCATTCCCAATCTTGGGAGGGAAGCATTTTGTTTTTTTGTTAGTAGATATGATATTAGCTCTGAGGTTTTCATAGATGCCCTTTATGAAGGTGAAATAATTATTTTGCATTCCTCACTTTTTGCAAGTTTTTATCATGAATGGATGTTGGATTGTGCCAGATGTGTTTTCTGCATCATTTGTGTCCGATCGTATGATTATTCTTCTTTAGCTTATTGATATGGTGTATTAAAATCTGTTCTAGGTGTCTTTGACAGAATGTTAAACTCAGAGTCTGAAGTGAGTGCTCCTGCATCAAAACATTCTCCTATGCCCAGTCTTTAATTTGTCTTTCCCAACCCCGGTCTTACCTCCTCAAGATGCATGCCTGTACAGACTTGCCCAGTTCTTACTCAAACGCATTGGCAAGGGCCTACAAATGCTTTCAGGTTAATTTATATTGTCCTGGAGCAAGGCTACGCTTTCCTAACTGAGCTGTGCTAAAACCTAATCCAGACTATTGGCCTGGGAGCAACAGAGGACTAGAGGGGCGATTTTGAGAGGTATAAGCACTGTCTTGCAAAATTTCTTCTTCATATAGAGCGATTGAGAGTTTTTGGGTACAAATAGGTTATTCTCCTACAGTAAGTGGAAAGAGAGTTAATTCTCCTGGCCTGAAGAATCCGGCTTAAGGATTCTCAGACATGTCCAGCCAAATGTCCACATCCCAGCTTTCAGTGTCCCATTCATCTTCCATCCAGGCCTTAATTTTCAAAGAAGATTTATTGAAGGCAAATAGGTTCATTTGCAGCTCTTTTATCCTTATAGTGGATTCTGTACCTGATTTTCAGTACTATGAGATTTATGGTTACAGTAGATGAGAGTTTGTTTCAAAGGCATGCCCAGCATGACTTAAGCTAGCAGTAGACTGCCCTGAGCCTATCATGATCTGTTGTCAAGGCCACCAGTGTTACTAACAGAAGCCATACTACTCTACAATCCTTACAATGGTCATTGTGTCCATTTGGCTCCATCACCACAGCCTCCACAGAGCCAATGCTTTGTCTTCTACCTAAATTTCATTCTAATTTTGCACAAATGAAGGCCACAGAGGCAGTAGTGCCCTTGTACAATGGACATTGATAACCATCTCATCCTGCTGCCATTATCTTAGCCTGGGTTCTCCAGAAAGGTAAATGCTTATGCCTCAGTTGTTTACAGGAGTGAAACCCTTGCACTGAGGGTTGATTTAAGAATTATCTTAAATCATGCTCATAATATGCTTAATACTGCAAGAGGAAAAATAGTGAATGCTCAATAAAATAATTAATACTAACAACATACTTGATATCTATGCCATCTACTGGCTTCCATAGCCATCACGTAACAGGGAAAAGAATCCATCTACATAATATACTGCTCTGTTACACAAAGGATTCATTTAGAGTGCCCTGTCTTCATCATTATTTTTTTTACACTTGGCCTTGCCCTCCATCTCCTCTTTGTTACCTAGAATTACCTTTTGTTTTCCTGCCTGAGACCAAAACCTTGTCCTTTGTATCAACTGAATTCATTCTCAGTCTTGGATTCGGAATGTTATCTTCTCTATTACATTTCACATTCTAATACATGCAAGGCACCTGGAAGAGGTCTGGAACATAGCAATCCAAAGTTACAGTTCCTCTTCCTCTTCATCTTTTTCCAGACTCTGACCTCTACTAGGAATAATACCACTACCCATAGTGCTATGGTATCTTTAATGTAAAACAAGTTACTTCACTGTTGGATTCTGCCCTCATCATTCTCTGTTTCTACTGTCTGTATCTCTGGACAAAAATGCTGCTAGAAAAAGGCATATATGGGAATGACATAAACAACAACTCTAACTATTACAACCACTACCAACTCACCTAAATTTATCGAGCACTAAAAGGTACTGTGGTGCACATTTTACATGTCTCATGCCATTTAATCTTCAAAATAATTCCATAGTGTCAGAATTATTATATCCATTTTGGAAATAAGTAAGCGGCCTTAAAAACTTTAAATAACAGTTGCAGTGCCTCCCAGCTAAATAGAGGCAGACAACTATTTGAACCTGTTTGTGTCTGGTTCCAAAATTATTGTGCTTAGCTACAGTACTATACGACCAGCCTTGGTCCATTGAAAACAGTTACTCGAGGGCTGTCTTTACTCCTTTGTGAGCTCTTACACTTATGCCCCATTTTGGTCATTCACACCTTCTCTTTTCTGTTCAGGTTTTCATAAACTATTTAAATAATATCCCTCTGTGTTAGTTTCTTAAGGCTGCCATAACAAAGAATCATAAACTAGCAGCTTAAAACAGCTTAAAACAATGTCAATTTATTGTCTTACAGTTCTGGAGACCAGAAGTCTGAAATCAGGATGCCAGCAGGGCCATGCTCCGTCAGAAACCTGCAGGGAAGAGTACTTCCTTGCACCTTGAAGTATCTGGTGTTTGCTGGCAATCCTTATTCCAGTCTCAGCCTCCATCATTACATGACTGTCATTTCTGTGTGTCTGTCTCTGTGCTTCTCCTCTTAGAAGAACACCAGTTATATTAGATTAAGGGCCTACTCTACTCCACTATGACCTCATTTAACTTACATCTTAATTGCATCTGCAAAGAGCCTATGTCCAAATAAATTTATATTCATGGTAGCAAGGGTTAGGGCTTCAACATGTCTTTTGGAAGACATAATTCAACCCATAATATTCCCAGTGAACGCGCACACACACAAGCATACACACACACACACACACACACACACATACACACACACCTTATTTAACAGTTTGAGGCCACCCAATAGTATCAATGATGGGTTTGATTTATACTCTAGCATAAGTGCAGATGTGTGATGAGCATGGTGAAGGCTAGGCCCTTGCCTACTATCTTAAGACTAGGATGTCTGAAATGTTGGCCTAATTCTACCACTCTCCAGGTATGGGATATTGATGAATTAATTTATCTTATCTAAGGCTCCACTTAGACAATGCAAGATGGAAATAATAATACTTTCCTTAACAGAGACACTGTGAAGATTTAATGACCTAAGGAAAAATATTTATTTATTTTTTTATTTTTTTATTTTTTTATTTATTTATGATAGTCACAGAGAGAGAGAGAGGCAGAGACACAGGCAGAGGGAGAAGCAGGCTCCACACACCGGGAGCCCGACGTGGGATTCGATCCCCGGTCTCCAGGATCACGCCCTGGGCCAAAGGCAGGCGCCAAACTGCTGCGCCACCCAGGGATCCCAGGAAAAATATTTAAAAGAAAAATTGCACTGATAGATCCTGTAAGCTGTGAAGCATTTTCTGAGGTAAAATAACATGATTTTCATTTATACCCACCTACCTCTTTTCCTCTGGCCATTGATCTCGGGGGTCTCCTCTATGGTCTCCTCCTTGCCTGAGGGATTTTTGCTTCCTTACTATAGTTCTCAATCTTAATATCTCCAGATTTTCCCCCTCAACTGAATTGGTTTCAAATATGTTGTTTATCTCCTAATCTTGAAATGATTTTTAAATGGCTCTACTCACTACTTTTGCTTGTCTTCTTCCTTTCATGGCCAAACTTCCAGATGAATGCTCTATGCCTGTGCTTTCATTTCCTTTTAACTAATCTCCCTGATATTTCTTTGACATCAGTGTCACTTGTCAACTGAGCTGCTTTTATGAAAGTCACAATGGCATTAAAGGATCTTGGCATTGAAAGAAACTGGCTGGGTGTAAATGTGTTTCCTTGGTCTCCATGCTCTTGACAATTCTGCTGTGTATCCCAGCTGGCCACCCCTCCTTCTTGACTTTCTCTTTGTCTTGAGTTCTGGGATATGATAGAAGGCTTTCTTGGTCCTTTCACCTTTGTGAATAAGACCTCTCAATCCTATCTGCTACCACACAGCGAGTTTTCCTTTCTCTCCTATTGGTGGGAGTTCCCCAATTCTCAGGCTTTCATAATGTGTCCTCTCTTTAATTCCTCTGGAAGAACTCATCTTTTCTATGGCTTTGACTAACACCTCATAGTCATCCTCCTGCCCTACCTTCTTACTGTGTACCTACCTGTCCCTTAAGTCTGGCCAAAACGGGAAAGTACTCACCAGCACTTGAAATATATGCCTCCTACTTCTGCTACCAACAGCTCTGACTCAACAGGTCCAAACTTAAATGACAAATGTGATTTTCCTTCCTTAGGCTTCACTTGACCAAAGCATCTTTCACTAAATTCCTCACTAATCTTTCCTCTTTGCTGTAACAAGTCTCCCTAAAAGTGCAATTAGGTGCCTCCTTTGCTTCAATAGCTCCTAGTAACTTTAAATTATCACTGATGGGGTGATCCTGACTGACATCTTAAATTTTCATGACTTTCTAAACATGAACATTTTGCAAAAATGATTGGTCTCTTTAATCTCCTATGCACAGATTCTGCCCCCATCCTTCAAATCCTTGCAGGTAGAAGGAAAATCTTAGGATGGTGTGCCATAAAAATACCAACAACCATGCTAGAAATTTGGAGTGGGTACTATTAATTCCTGTTCACTGATTTAGCCCAACTCACCTCATACTTGCAACCTCATTGACTTGAGTATTCCCAATTCTAACATTAAAAGAGTAAAAGTTGCAAATATCTCTTAAATTATCCAATCAATAAAAAATTCTTGAATCACTGCTGAGTGCAAGGTACTGAGATCATTACTGTGGGAAGATCAAAGTATAAGGCAGTTTCTCAGTCAATTATCTCACAAATAAATGCCAGTTATTTACTGGTACACAAAATATATTACACTGTCCCATAATTCCTTCCCCGGAGATACACCAGTGGTCAACTGCAATATAACCAACAGTCTGATTCTCGCTATTCAATGTAAATTACACAGAGACCCAAGAAGGTGAAAGAAAGAAGCCAGCCAACATCTGTTTGCAAATTACTATGAGGTTGGGACTCTGGTAGGGGCTTTCATATACTCAATTAGGTCATCTTCACCAGAATGTGGTAGGTACTTCTACTTACATTTATTAGAGGAGGAAAAGAAAGTTCAAAGGTATTCTTAAAATCCCCAAGAATCAGTTTTTAAAATAAATCAGTAAAAATGTATTGTTTTCCATGGTGGGTGTTGAGATATCAGGATGACTAAGACAGATACAGTCTACAGACAGATACAGATACAGATACAGATACAGATATATTGAGATATAGGTTCACCAGTGATAACAAGAATCAGATTTTAACCAGATCATCCAGATACCAGGGTCCTAACTCCTACTCTAAGTAATACTTTCTCCTCTTCCACTCTCCTCTCACCTCCTAGAATATGAGGAACTGTCCCTTGTGAGTTTCAGAGAGATTATTTCTATAATCTGCACACTTCCACAGGTGAGCACTTGTTCATATCTGTAGCACGTTAGTGGTCAATATTTATCTTGACTTTCCTTTGTGGGTTCAGTCCCCGCCTGGTCACCTATGCCTTCCCATCAGTCTACAACTTCAGTCTTCCCAGGTCAGTCAGGTGAGGGCAATTAGTAGGTGATATGGGCATCTGGATTCAGCTCCACAGTCCTAAGTCTGTCATCCGTTTATTCCCAGTCAAGGCCCAGGACCAATCATAGGTGGAAAAGGAAGCAGTGTTTCTCCTTATCTCCTATAGCAGGTGGGTGGTTCATAGGGGTGGATTGATGATGTTCATATCTCAACTTAGGTCACTAGTGTTCTCTGTTACTAGAGCTCAGTCCTGAATCTCCTGTGATTTGACTAGCCTTGAAAACTCTGCCTCTTCACTGCAAGCCCTCTCTCTATCCAGAATGTTGTTCCCTCCTATCTAGTGACTGGCTGAAAGCTTGTTTCAATATCAGTGGTTCTCCTCAGAACAAAGATGCTGCCACCCACAAGAAATGAGAGCCAGATGAGAATTCTAGAAGCTCTGTAGGCTGGCATGGGAGGAATGGAGGGCATAGCGGGCATTGGGAGAAGGGTCTTCTGTGGTAACCTGCATTGGATAGCAGCAGATAGTGGACACAGGTTCCAAAAAACATCAGTGCTTCTTTTTACTAAAAAGGAAACAGAATCACTTGCATCAAGACATATCTTCTGGGGATGACTGGGTTGCTCAGTGGTTAAACATCTGTCTTGACTCAGGACATGATCCTGGAGTCCTGAGATCAAGTCCCACATCAGGCTTCCCACAGGAAGCCTGCCTCTTCCTCTGACTAGGTCTCTGCCTCTCTCTGTATGTCTCTCATGAATAATTAAATAAAACCTTTTTTTAAAAAAGGACATCTATGCTGGCTCAGAAATATTAGTAATAGCTCCTTAGTTGGGTTTAATTTATACATATTATATTTATATTAAATATATATTCATTGTATTATATAATATACATAATATATTATCTATCATGTATTTTATTATCTAATATTGTATATTAAATATATAATATGTATATATTACATATTTATTTATATATATATAATATATATTATCTCATTAGAAAAATGAGAATGAAGAGCCATGCTATGTATTGAGAATAGCACAGCAAAGCATCAAGCATGGCATCTAAATCTAAGGCCTTTTTCAATTAGCTCTGCTGGTCTCTCTATCCTATCCACTGAGGTGTCCCGTAACCTCAAACATTACTCATCATTGATCCTGTGTATGTAAAAGTCCCAAATGTTCAAGGCTGTTTGTGACTCCTTACACATGCTTCCACCTCTTCCAAGAATATCTTCCTTCCTTCTACCTTCTCCTACCGGCTACCTGTTCTCTGGATTAACTCACTTTTTTTCTGTTTGGAAAATTCCCATTCATCCTTCAAATCTTGCCCAGGGTTAGTCTCCCCTGTAAAGCTTCTTTCTTCCTACCCCCTTTTCTAACAAAGTACTCCTTGCTCTTGAATACTTCAGGACTTCCACATATGCACATCACTCCAAACATCACATTCTTATTAGAATTACTTAAGCACCCTATATACCCCCAGAGTGCCTTATGGGCAGCAACTGTGTTTATTCATCTGTATATCTAGCATAACATCTGGACTTGTACCATAACCATGGATCCTAATGGGTTTGCCTGTTGTTCACAGTATAGGAAGAAGTGGCGATGGGTTAAGTCAGAGGATATAGTAACACATGCAGATCAATTGTGTTGCATGAATTTATATGCTTGAGACCATGGGTACCAACTGTCTGGCTCACACACATACAGTAATCACATCTGGCTAGTTAGCTAAATCCATGTACTTAGATTTAACCACTCTATGAAATCCAGGATATTCTAAATTCAAAGGTCCTTGGTGGGGCTTAGACACCAAAACTTTTTAAAAGAACTCTACAGGTGATTCTAAGGCCAAAGCAAATCTGAGAATTCTATTGGTCATTAAAACCAATCCACCAACCAACCAACAAAAACCCCCCCAGCAGCTTAACAAATCTTTTTTTCTTTATAGATTCTTCTGGTAAATATCAGCCCAGTGACTCACTGAATTGCTCTAAGTACCAAACCGTGGTCAGAATTAGGAAGAGAATATGGTTTGTGTGTGTGTGTGTGTGTGTGTGTCTATGATATGACAAAGTTAGTTTAGTTTGCTGTGGGAAAAGAAACCACGTGGACTAAATTCTCTTGGAAACCGAGTGAGGTATATATAAAAAAATTAAATATAAAAGTGAACAAATCATATGGTTAGGCTGGAAGTTAGGCGATCTGGGTTTTAATCTTGGCTCTGTCACTAATTAGCTACTTGCCCTTAGACATTATAATCAAAATCTATTCTGAGAGTACATTAAAGTTCACAAAGTATTTTTCCATATGTTGAGTGATCTGAAAAAGGGGCAAATATAGCTATTTCCCCCTTGCTTTTCAAAGTTGAAGAAATGAGCCCTGGAGTGGGTAAGCAGCTTGAACGTTGGTAAAGCCAATTAATATGAATTCGTATACATGTTAGAAATGGAAATGACTCTAAGTCAGGAACTTAAACTCTATGTGTTTTATAACTCCTTCCAAATTCAATGGCAGGTATTATTCTGTCAGTTTAAAAAGATTCACTCAAAACTATTGTCACATCTTATATTGACCTATAACTTTCTTTTTGCTATTGTGCTTCCAATAGGTATTTCCAACACCTTGAAATTTGGGACTGATCCCTCTAAAATCATAGGAGACTAAGAATATTCCATAATCATTGACAGAAGTGCTACAGATTTAAATATTCAACTATATTTAAATCAGAAGGGGACTTTGGAGAATTTTTTATTCAAAGCCTGGAAAGGCAAAGAAAGCCTGTTAGAACACATTGGAATACATTGATCTATCACAGAGAGTTGGTTTACCTATTTTCTTTCAGTTGAAAGAAAATGTTAGGGCCGTGAGAGAGAAATCTATCTGCAAAAGAACCACAGTCACATTGGTGGCCCCAAATCCCATGACTTTATAATTTTCTCATATTGTTCTCTCCCACCTTTTGTTCCCCTTTGGGTTCTATCCTTTATTCCACTAGAGTGATCTTTTTAACACTCACCTCTGCTAAAACATTTTCAATGGTTCCCCACTACCCATAGGACAAAGACCAAGTTCCTTCGTTTATTATATGTAACATTTCTTTAGCTGATCTTGATTCTTATCCTTTGCCACCACTCCACCCGACCCTCAAACTCTGGATATACTGAATTACTTCATTCCAAGAATTATCCATAAATTTTCACATAATCATCCCCCTTCCTTATAATGACCTTCTTTGACCCATCTGCAAGCAATAATCAATTCCTTGAGATTCAGTTTATGCATTGTCTCCTCTTGTACTGTAGGCCAAGTTAAACTTTTTATACTCTGTGTATTCCAAGGGACACCTTTTCTGATCAACTTCTCCTTCCAGACTGAGAGCTACTTGACTGATAATATTCAGGTATCACACAGCTTGATCTTCATCAGCCTTGTGCACTGTGCCTAGCACATACCAAACTGTAATCATATTTGTTGGTCAAATGAATACTTAGAAACAAGAGCTGGAGTTTGAGTGTAAGGATACTCCTACAGTAAAGACAGGGCACCAGTGAGGGAAAAAAAAATAAAAAACCTTCTCTGAACTGGTCACTCAGAAGCTTTAGTACAGAGAGAGATCTGGACTCTTAAGGATTCTGAGAAATGGGGCTAATTAATCAAAGTAACACAAGAGACTGATATGACTTGAGGTAATTTAGGCCTGCCAGGACTATAATATTCTGCACAGTATATTTCCTAGTGTATTATCCTGTCGCTCTTTAAATATTCTCAGTAATGGGGGCTTTCAGAGGTGCTGATTAATAGGGTTTAAAGAAAGACTGCAAGACAGAAGCTGTATGACAAGGCACACGGGGAGAAAGATGGGCAATCTCATGCCTTTGAGTCTCAAGGGTGAAATGGTCATTCTCCATAGGCTATCTGTGTTGGAAACAGGTGAGAAAACTTTTGTTTTTTTCTGAAGCTAAATAACAGATAAGAAACTACCTTCTCACTCACAAGAAAAAGTGATGAGTTAAATGCCTAAGAAGCTTATAAGACTGTATGGCAGTGTCGTGTGCTTCTCTTTCTCTTTCTCACCCATTGCAGCAGAACTGAAAATATACTTAGTCCTAAGGGAAGGAGAACTGGTGTTTTCCACGAAATCTTCTTGCTTTTGAACTTGTTTGATACATACACAGCAGGTCTGCCAAATCTCTTGTTTCAAGATGTTATGAACCTGAGGTTAAACAACTGTGCTATTTTAATAGACTGGGAAAAAAACAACAACAACAACAAACCTGAAACTCAGTGTTTCCATTCCAGGCATGGAGGTAATAATTTATTTACCTTGTTAAAAATCTAATAACCAACAAAACATTGACCAAACAACATAACACACACACACACACACACACACACACACACACACACAAGAAAAAAAGCCAGATTCTTAGCTATTTGTCCATTTAGAATTTTTTCCAGTCTTTCCTGGGTAGCCCGAATCTCAATATTACATTAAAACGTTGTGGTCTACCCAATGGCTATAGATTATCGACTCTGTTAAATTCTGTTCATTTAAGTCAAATAGACCTTAAGGTCTTTAGAAAATGATCCAACTATGACTAGAAGTTCCCCAAGCCCACATGTTCCCTCTGTAATTCACACAGACTGCCTGACTTTCTCGGCCACTATTTTAGTGGGATAAGGTTTGGTACTTAGAGCATTCTAGCCAAAATGAAGTAGTATTGACATTAACAGCTGCTCATAAGTTAGAGTTAGTGTAGCAAATTAGCTAGCTTCAGAGAATAAGTATATAAGGGAATGAGACAACTACCAGACAGAGTTGGATAGGGGGATAAAAATGAATCCTGTCTATGGAAAGGTTCAGAATATGTAGTTGTGTGTGAGGTAGCTTATAAAAGTATTAAACTTGACATTATGATGATAGGGACTGTTTTGGATAGAAGGAATCACCAAAGTAAAACTCTCTTGAGCTGATATTTTGTCCATGGAAGACCTCAGTAGTAAAAACTTTCAAGTAACCCTTTCTAAAAGAAGAAAAATGAGAAGACCAACATGAATTATTTCACTGCTCACCCAAATTAGAATGAACTATTGTGCCTTAGTGAAATATCTTGGATTGAATCATGAATCTTATCACTTTCTAGATAGTGACCTTAGGCAAGTTAATTATTTTCCCTAATCCTTACATGAGTGAGAATAAAATGAGACAATGTATGTGACAAGCCTCTCCTTTTTTATGTATTCACATATAATTTTTTGAATACAGAAGAGTGATTCATTAAAGAAACTGTGAGATTGTACCTTTGTTCTCTTTATTAGCATCTCATACAGTGTCCAGACCAATTGAAGATGACTAATAAATATTTATTAAGTATATGACTGAATGAGTTATCCAAAGAAAAATAAAATCCATCCACGATTACTGCTGATAAAGAAAGGATCAAGATAACTAAAATTAAGTCAAAGAAAAATTAAGAGGGGTAAAGGAACTGATTCATATGAGAATGGAAGAAACTAAAAAAAATGGAAAAGTTAAAAAGAAGGAAGGAGGGGAGGAAAGAAAGATGGAAGGAGGGAAGGGAAGGGAGGAGAGGGGAAGAAGGGAGGGAAAAGGAAACATCATAAAATTAAATATAAACCATTAGTTTTTCATCCTAGCAGATGTGGAAGAGGTTTATACTCATTTTTATATTCCCCATTCAGGTCCCGTGGAGCATTTTAAGGATGAAAGAAGACTAGTGGGACTTAGAAACCAGAACTCTTCAGCTACATCAAGTTAGTGCCATGTTATTCAAATCTTGGCCAGCTGCTCAGTGTTCCTGATGGATGTTTTATAGAACCTGTGTGCCATCTTCTCCAGGGGAAGGGCATAGGTAACATGGGGAAGTACCACTCCCAGAATTCTCTCAACTGAGAAATGTAGAAGATACCATGGGTCAAACAGTGTTTGGAACACTTATTTCTCAGAATGGTCATTTTGTATAAAATTTATGAACTGAAAATCCACTGGAAGAAAGAAAAGAAGGGAGGAAGTCAAGAAGGGAAAACCTGCCTACTAATTCCTTCCTTGGAGTAATTCTCTTTTTTCACTGAATCCTATTCTAACTCATTGAGGTCAGCATTATTATTACCATTTCATTGATGATAAAACTAATATTCTGAAAATTTCCATGGATTGCCCAATTTTATGCAACCACCAAATTGTGGAGCCTATATTCACACTCTGATGCCTCTACCTGGGTGGGGGTAGGGTGGGGACATGTTCTGTCCCCCATTTGTTTTACTTCTACCCTGTCCCAAGTACTTTATATAGACTTTCTTATTTGATAATAAAATTTCTAAGGGCACCTAGGTGGAGCAGTCAGTGAAGTGTCTAACTCTTGGTTTCAGGTCTGGTTATGATCTTAGGGTATGAGATCAAGCTCTGGTCTGGGTTGGACTCTGGGTTCAGCAGGGAGTCTGCTTGGGACTCTTTCCCCCTCTGCCTCTAACTCCCTATTCTCTCTTTCTCTCTCTCTCCTTTTCTCTAAAATAAATTAATAAAATCTTTTTTTTTTTTAATTCTACAAGTTAGGCTTTATTTTTCACATGTGACAATTGGAAAATGTGATTCAGAAAGTCCAACTCCCATATTCAAAGTGGGGATTCACTTGAAAACACCGAAAATCCCACATCCTGGAATCCTCATTCCAGCCATACTGGAACAGATAGTCATCCTACTGTTCATGGTTTCAAGGTCAACACTTTTTTCACAATACCCAGGATTTCCAAGGTACATAGACAACACTGTCAGACCATGTGGGCTCTAGGCTTGAAGCACTGAAATCATGGGAGTTTCTAACTCCTCTTCTCTAGAAAAAAGTAACTACAGCAAAGACAGTTGTTTTCCTCTTCCTCCTTTGACCGCATCACTGCCATCAGCCTGCCTACAAGACAACATTTTTGGCATTCCTACTATATACCAGGCCTGGTACTCAATGCCTCACATGCCTTATCTTTCTCAGGCTTTCTATTATGAACTCAGAGAAAATGATAATATTTGTAGGATACACTAAGATAAAAGAAAAGTTGTCAGAGACAACCAGCCAAGTGCTCTTATTTTCCTAGATTCTGCTGTCCATTTGCAAGGCTAAAGCTCTCACTCTTTGGCCCCGTTGTAATTCATACAGAGCACACTGGCTGGGCCACTTTGCTCCATCTTACTTAAATCCTCTCTGGATCTTATTTCCAAGTTCAGTAAACTGGGACTTAAAGGAGGTCTGGCAAGTTCCTACAGTTAGTACATGTCAGAGCTAGTTTTGAGCCAGATTACATGAAACATTTTTCAGAAAATTTAGAAAGTATTTACAAATTTTGAGTAAAAAGTGGACGTAAATTTATCCTCAGAGCTTCAACGCAGATGTAATTACCAATAAAGAATATATATGATATATGGTATGTTTTGTAGCATATAGAATATAACATATCACAATATAATAGAACATAATCCATTGTTATGTATAAAATAATTATTAATTATATTATTTTATATGTTATAAAATATAACATAATTAAATATAATATATAATTAGTTATATATTATATAAATTATAAATAATATAATAAACATAGTATAGCAACACAACAATAATGAGCCCTTATACATTACTTTCTATGCATCAGCATGGTCACAAATGCTTTTATATATAAATTAACTCAGTTCATCCTCACAACAATGCTCTAAGGTAGGTGCTGTTATTCCTGTTTTAGAAATAAGGAAAGGGAGCACTGAGAAGTTATGTAACTTGCCTAACATTGCATAACTAATATTAAAACCAGAATTTTGACACAGCCAGCTCTAGAGTCCCTGTCTTTAATTATCACCCATCATAGCATGTAAAAGTAATGAGGTACATCTCTTGGGATTTCCCAGCCCAGAACATGAATTTTATAAGACATTAACAACTTGATTCTCCTTTGGGAAGCTTCAGTTCTGCTTAGCAACTCAAGTGAAATCACTCCCCAATGTTTCTCTGTCAGGTCACGTTTCCTCTTCTTGTTTAGAGTCTTGTGCCTTTCTTCTCTGCTTAAGATTGATCTTATTGGGTCCATCTGGAGTGGTGGACATCTCTCTGGCTTCCAGTTTGATGATACTGACCTAGAGTATGACTACATTTCCATCTTGTGAATCACAGAATACCAAATGTCACAGCTGGTTCCAAGTCCCTGGAATAAATCTTCATGTTTCTAGAGGTGCTCCACCCTTCCTTCCAATACCTTGTCTCCAAAGAGTCCCCAATCAGGACAGCCAAGGTATGAGTATATTGGGCCTTGAGCTCTGATGAGTTCTTGGCAGGAAGAACTCTCTGGGAAAGGCGATCCTTGAGGTCAGTGTAGACCATAGTGATGTGTTCCAGAGACTGAGATGCTACTGAGCCCTAAGTCCAGCATTATAGGTTGTTTTGATTTTTTTCTGCTGCTATTCACCTATCAAGTACTCATTTGGACAAATATAGTGCAAATGGACTTTTAGGGATTGTAATTGGGTTATAAATAGCTCAGTATACTGTAGTTGATTATGGAAAACCAACTTTCAATATCTTTTTTGTGCATTTAGAGCAAAACCAGTATTTCATTTAGAGGAACATGTTTCTTTCCATTGAAAATTCCAGGAGGCAGGTAGGCATTTTGGAGAATAGTGAGAAAATCAACAGGCATGTCCCACCAACCCCAAGGGACCATATTAGTCCTTTTATGTCTTCATAACAGCTAAAAATCATTCCAAGCAATTCCTGATCTTGTCTTCTATGCTACACATTGCCAGCCTACATCCTAATGATCACATGTCCACATAACAGAGCCCTACACATTTTAAATAGCTCCCTTGTTGGCAGGCTCAGCAGAGAGGGTCAGATGCTGAGTGGCCCCCTGCACTAAGGAAACTTTTCTATATCAAGTGAGGGTCTTATGTGGGTTGTAGGGTGGGCAGAGAAACTGAGCTTTTGAAGTAAGTTTTGAGGGATGCTGGGAAATTTTACAGAGGATGTGCACTGTTTTTGCTCAGTGAAGTCAATATTATGCGAGCTAATAGAAAACTTTAGTCTCTAGGGTCTATTTGCCTGGTGCTCCTTATAGACATAAAATTCATTTTGAGAAAGAGGGGAAAAGAAAAGCCACCTTCTTTTTCCCTTTTTTAAACAAAAATAATGGATTGTTATAATTTATCATTGGCCCATGGGTGAGACAGCTCTGCTCAGCTAACCAATTATCTCCTGGGGCCAGAAAAGACCATTGGAGTCCTTTGCAATCATTTTATCTAATGTGCTCTAGAAGCTTGGCGCTGGGAGTCCCTAAGCCCCTTCCCGTGGGATCCTGCTCATTCCCCAATGGCGCTGTCTCAACAACATTTCCCTTACTGGCTAATCTAAACTGTTCCTGCTTTAGCTCTGAGACTTTGGCTCATATTCTATGGTTTCTGGCTGCTAATAATTCTTTTCTCTATGAATAGTAAGCTTGGAAAATAATTCTTCTAAACTAGTTTTGGCTTTTGGATATTAAGATCTTCTAGAACTTTCCTTCCATGTAGAGGTAAAACCTGAGGACCTTGCTCTCCACCCCACTCTTTCATGCTTCCCTACAGAACCCCTATTATGCTTTCCCCAGGAACAGTGATCTAGCTATTTCTATGTGAGAGAGAACAGCATGGCCCAGGTTGTTTGAGGTGTGTCTTGGGCCAGAGCCTAGAGAACTGGCACTGCTTATCTTCCAGTTTAGGATCACATCAAACTGCAATCAGGACACAGGCACAGTGTGCACATTTGGCTTCATTTCCTTCAGTTTTGTATCTTTCCTGGGGACAGATTTGTTGTTCTTATGGTTGTTGTTATTTTTCATTTGGGCTTTTGCTTTTCTTCCTGCCTTCACCATTGGCACAATGCAGAAAACCAGCAAAGGGGAAAATATGATGAGTTAGAAATGTGTCAGAAAATTCTGTATTAAGTTCTGATCCTATCATTTGCCAATTCAATGTTTGTGAGATCAACTTTACAATGGCAAATAAAGCTACTTACCTGAGGTTGTTTTTTTTATAATAATTAATGTGAGATATACATAAAGCTTGTCAGAAAACATTCACTCAATGGATGTCTGTCTTCTTCCCCTGTCTCGCATTCACTAGTATAACTACTGAAATGACTCCCTTTGGAAATTGTGATTCTTTTCACTCCTTTAATATTTCTTATTAGTTTAAAAATTACACAATTAGGGCAGCCCTGGTGGCTCAGCAATTTAGCACTGCCTTCAGTCCAGAGCATGATCCTGCAGACCCAGGATCAAGTCCCACATCAGGCTCCCTGCATGGAGCCTGCTTCTCCCTCTGCCTGCGTCTCTGCCTCTCTCTCTATCTCTCATGAATAAATAAACAAAATCTTTTAAAAAATAAATAAATAAAAAATAAAAATTACACAATTACATAAAAATTCACAGTGCTGATTTTTCAGTCTCTTCTTTTTGTCTAAACCCCTTTGTCTTCTAGCCCAAGGTTAGTATCACTTCCTTCAAAGTAGGTTTCTTTAGCGTCTCTTTCCCTGAGATGTCCTCAACAAACCATTGAGTGACAGATTTATTACAAACACTAGACCATTCTCTCCTTCCCTATGATAGCATTCCTCAACTGTAACACAGCTGGCATGTTGGGGCAGATTTTGCTGTTGGGACTATACTGTGTATTGCCAAATGTTTAGCAGCCATCCCTGGCCTCTGCTCACTGGATGCCAGTAGTATCACCCTCTCTTCCTGTCTATGACAACCCTAAATGCTCCTTTAATATTGTCAAGTGTCTCTTGGAGGGCACAATCACCCTTAGTTAAGAATCAGGGCGTTGCCCTTCCCATTCTCTTTTCCTTAAGACTCAGAGGATAAACTAGCCCGTATCAAAAAGCAGAAACAATTTGCCATATTGATTAGAAAATTCCAAGTAGCCAAAAGATCAGGGGAAACTCAAAGGAGAGAAGCCAATGACCTGACACTGTTCAAATGGATCACCATGAGGTGCCAGAGTTGCTTCTAATCTTTTCCAAAATGAAGCAGGATAAATAAATATTCATTCATATATAGATGTATACATATAATCAGTGCTACATATGATTTTACTATGTTGAACAGATCTAAATCCCTCCTCATGGTATTGTTCCTTCATTTGGCTGGGGTTTCCTACAAAACAAAAACAAAAGAAAATTCACTTCCCTAGGAAAACATTCCCTGATTTTGGAGGAACAGTTAACGACAATCCTCATAAGTGGTTGAGCACTATGTTACGCTTCTTACACATCTTATATCCAAAACCTTACAATAGCCCTATGCTAAGTCCTTTATTATATCATTTTATAGATGAAGAAACTGGAGCATAGAAACGTTAAGGGAAAAGTACAAAGTATAATAATTAGTGAGTGACTGATATACAATTTAAACCCATGTCTGGCCACAAAAGCTTATATTTATCTCTCACTCTCCCTTTATGTGTGATAGTTCCATGAATTATATTAATTAAGTCACCATTTATTAAATGATTGAGATGATCTGTTATTTATCTGTTTCTCCCATTAGATGACAAGCACCTTGAAGCCAGGAACAATAGTATGTATATTCCTTGGCTACTTTAAATAAAGAAATGAAATCTTTTGATTTGTTTTCATGTGCTAAGTTGATGTATTTAGTGTTAAGCATATGTTAGGCTTAAGATAAAGTAGGTTAAATTATATTACCAGATTGGGTTCTTTACCACCAAAACATGGTTCTACTTTGTGATATAAGGAATAGATACTATAGAGGTGGATTTGAGCTTGGACATTTGCCCAACACAAGCACATCAAGAAGGAGATATTTGTTGAGGCCTTATCAAGTGCCAGGCTCTGTGTTAGAAATTGGGATGCACTGGCAAATTAGTAGATACAACTCTGTCACAAGTTTCTATTTATTGAACATTAAAGGATTTGAAAACCTCATTAGAAAAGATTCTGATTCATTTGAGAGTGGGAATAGTAGTCCCAAGTCTAAAAAAGTAGGTTGAGAGCTGGTGAGTTTAATATGAAAAAACAAGTTCTGCCCACTGGTTCTGTATGTAGAACGATTCACGGAGACTCATAAATTTAGGATCCCTCCATAACCACAACAAAGTACTGGACAAACTTATATCCCTCTACTATCACCAAAAATGTTTTTAGGGCTTATTCCTACTGTAAAGAGAGTTGTTTAATCTCCAAACTAAATAAAATTTAAGTCTTCCAAGCCTTAATAGCATCCATGAGTTGTTGGCTGGACTTAAGCATTTCTCATCCTTAATGTAAATTGACCAGATTTCAAGTCTCATCCCCTTCCAGTGGCTAGGATTCCAGGTTCCTCATAGCTTTCTCCAGAGGGTACCTGTAATAACAGCAATGGTTTTTGTACATATTGTTTCTTGCTCCCCTCCCCTGCCACCCAAGCATACATCAAGTGCTTTAATCATAAATCATCAAGTCTTCAGGTAACATGTATTGGTAGACACTTTAAATCCCTGCTGTGATATGGAGACCTCCATGATGCAAGCTAAAAATAATCTAGACAGATAAGTAAATACATAGAGAGATGGGTACAGATATAGTTATAGGTCAGAAGATGTTCTTGGCAATGTGGTATCTTTCATTATGAGAGTTTTTCCAAGGGAATATATTACAAAAGAAAATGAAGCATGATGTAATGTGCATAGGGACTAGCGTCTGTAGGCAATCAGACGAACTCAAAGCAGCTCATCATACAGCGATACGGTAGCAGATTCAGAAGAGCAGAGTATGAGTTAATTTGTGAGGGTTATGATAGGCCTTTGTAAGTATTTTTTGAAGATTGTATGTATTTATTCATGAAAGACATGGAGAGAGGGGCAGAGACATAGGGGGAGGGAGAAGCAGGCTCCCTGCAGGGACCCCGATGCAGGACTCAATCCCAGGAACCCGGGATCATGACCTGAGCCGAAGGCAGACACTCAACCACTGAGCCAGCCAGGTGTCCTGATAGGCTTTTGTATATGGTTATATAAATAAGGGGAAAGGCTGAATGGGTTGAAGCTAAGGAAAACACGCACATACACACACACACACACACACACACACACACACACACACATTTAGTTCTTTTCTGCTTCTCCCTAACATTTTTTAAGCAAGAGTTTTGCCCCCAAATAGAATTTAGAAAAGGAACTGAAGAGAACTAAGAGAGTCAGGATGGTTGCTGCTCCAGTAGGAAGTAGTGTTTGAGGCTGGGTGATGGTGAACATGAGGGTCACTTTGAGGATGGGTCTCAAAGAGGCATCACACATAGAAGTTCCAGCTTCATTTTGTTTTGTTTTTTTTGGGCTGAAGGCAAGTGTGTACCAAGAGACCTCAATTTCACACTCAATGACCCTTTGCTGAGGAAATTTACTTTTAAAAAAAATTTCCCCAATACTATTCTTTAGTGAATACTTATCTGACCCCATGAAATGTCAGCTGCTACAACCTAATTCAGCAACTGCTGCTTCTGATTTAAAATAAAATAAAATAAAATAAAATAAAATAAAATAAAATAAAATAAAATAAAAGATATTGTCCTCAAATCAGGTGATTTAGTTCTCTCTTTCTGGTCAGTCTTGCTCCTTCCATTCCCTTATATTCCACTTCTCTCTTTGTAAGTGACCTTCTTTTTTTTACAGTCAGCCAGGTAACTGTAGAGCAAACATTTTCAGATGGGGTAGACAGCATGCCAAAAGTGTTCTGAAACGAACTTGCCAGATGGTGGTTGCTAGCATATGGCTCCTGCTTGAACCTGGCACGGCTTGCCAAATTCAATTTTTAAATTATGTCTCACTTTTAAAAAAATCCCCTAAAAACATAAGAGGCCAGTTTCCTAAGCCAAACTTTTAAACGAGGTATGTAGAGTGAGGATGGTGTAGTTGGAAATACATGAGGTGGAGTGTCGAATACCAAATATGCTTATGGAAGGAATGTACTTGGGCTCCAGATTTCAGCTTTCTCCCCGTCCTAGAAGCTCAGAAGGGACATGCTGACCCAGTCTAATTGCTTGTCTTCAATAGTGTCTTTTTGCAAGGATATAGAAAGGATAGAAAGATAAAATAAACTTAAAACTCCTTGATTCAAATGGTGCAGTAAACTTAAGAGTCTCTTTACATGGTTTCAAACATTTTATAGCCCTGCAGCATACATTTTTGCCACCTAAGGTCCATAAAAATGTCCCAAAAGAATATGTGCCTATTAATTGCCAGAACCCATGACAGAAACAATAATATCCTATGAAATTATATCATTCCAATTATTTCATGGTGATGCAGGTGTTTGCTAAAGAGTAAGTGTCCATTAGATATAAATTAGTAAACAAGCATGATATTGTCTCCAATATTATGAGAAGTGAGAATAATGCGAAAAATTACTCAATGTTCTCAAAAGAATTCAGCTATTTTGAGAAGCCTATATTCCTGAATGTATTAAGTTGCATTATACCTGGGTAATTATGTGGATATTTTTCTGTTCTTCACTGGAACCTTAATTTTCTGATCCAAACACTGCCAGTTACATGGTAATTAATCTTTGAACTTTTTGATGACTTCAAGTATTATTAAGCAGTAATTTGCAGAACCATTTCATTACAAGGTAATAATTAGTTTTATATGCAATTCCCTAGCACTTTTCAGCTAAGAATTTCAAAATGGCTTATAGATTCAAGATGAAGATGTTGGGGTTTCATTTTCTTGTTCAAAGTCAACAAAAAATAGAAGTGAAGGTCAGAGTACTTATTCCATTTCCCCAACTGCCTGGAGCCTGCAGGATTCCCCTAGAGCAAGAATTCTAGAATTTAGCTAATTGAATCACAACATTGGAGGCCATTTTTTTTTTAATCTGATGAGCTACTCTGAAAACAAGAGAGCGTATTAAGAAATCAGTGTTTGTGGATAACTGAGTACATGAATTAGCTTGATTTAAAAAGAAGCTATCTTTTGTACCAATGCTTAAGTGTAGATTTATCTCTTAATACCCATCTCTTTTGCTTACCCTTCAGACTAGCCATTTCTATGTGGTCATGCATTTCTTTTGCTTTTTGTTTTTTTTAAAGATTTTATTTATTCATGAGAGACACACAGAGAGAGGCAGAGACATAGGCAGAGGGAGAAGCAGTTTCCCTGTTGGGAACCTGATGCAGGCCTTGATCCCAGGACTCCAAGATCATGACTTGAGTCGAAGGCAGACACTCAACCACTAAGCCACCAGGTGTCCTTTGCATTTTTTTTTAAGATTTTATTTATTTGAAAGAAAGAGAGAAGGGGCATGAGTAAGGGGAGGGGCGGAGGGAAAAGCAGATTCCTCACTGAGTGGGGAAGCTGACAAAGGGCTCAAACTCAGAATACTGGGATCGGGACCTGAGTCAAAGGCAGACACTTAAATGACTGAGCCACCCAGGCACCACAGTGTTCATGCATTTTTGAAGATATCAGAGATAAGTTTATTTAATATGAGGGAGACACTGTCTAAGGACTTCTGCCCATAGCAAGAGGCCTTTGAAAGTTGTAATTACATTCAAATGCAAACAAAAAGAACCAGGGATGATGTTCAAACAAGATAGGAATCTGAATTGACAACCTGGCTACTATCCAGACGTAGAGTGCTAGTAAAACACTATGGTATAAAAAGAAACATGTTCCTAAAAAGAAGACTTGCCCTGGATTTATTTATTTATTTATTTATTTATTTATTTATTTATTTATCTATCTATCTATCTATCTATCTATGTATTTATTTAACTTTTGGTCAGGATCCCAAAGATTGCCAAGCAAATGAGCTTTTTCCCCAACTCCTCATAACTCCTAGAATCTTCCTATTCAAGGAGTATCACTTAAAATGACAGTAACAAAAAGAACAAACAACAAGCAAGAAACCACCAACAATAACCATGGAATATCCCCTAACTGTTGTTTCTTCCAATTCTCAAATAAGTACAAGATCCTAAGCTCTTCCACCTGGTGATCTAAAGGCACATCTTGGATATCTAGACATACTACCTACAATATATATGGTGTGAACAGGACAAGTTGTTTATCCTATAGTTTTCCAAGGGCTAAAGTGAAATAAATAACATTTATCTCATACAGCTGTTATAGGTCTAATGTATGGCATGCAAAGGGTCTAACGTTTTGCCATTACAGAGTAATTGTCCATTCAGTGGCCCAATTAGTTAGGTGGTAACTAATCTTAGTCACAAAGGAAAGCAGGATCCTCTTGATTCAAATTTCTAAGAATGTCCAGGGATTGAAAAATACTCCTGGGATAACGAAAAAGGCTGCTTCAGAATCCCATGTAATTTGTTTACACAGTCTTTAAAATATAATTCAGGTTTTACAGACATTATAGATGCATTTACTGCACTCTATTCCAATACCCTTGTGGCATGCATTCCAGTTTACTTAAATGTTGGAAAGTTAAAGTCTAAATTTCCCAGTCTCCCTTGTAGTCAGGATTCTAGGGGTATCCTGGCTTCCACCAAACAGACACTCTTACTCAGTACTTTGAAGGTAGAAGAAGATATGGCAACCAGTGGTTACCTGGCTCTTTAAGCAAGCCTGTAGTTGAAGATGTTGTTGTTTTCCTGCAGAAATTGCAGCAGTTTGATTTTTTGGTTGGCAATCTAGTGGCTACCAAAGGACGGCAGTGATAGCCTCAGGATTTTGGTTGGAACAGTTTCATTGAGTAGCTGGTCATTTCTCCTGGCTGCACTGCTTATGGCTTGGTAGCACCCAAGAAATTCTGTATAACAACAATTGCCCCTAATAAATCTCTTTCTGCTTAAACTGAAAACTTGACTGTTACATTAGCAGAACACAATTTGATAAGAAGGCCATATCATAAAAGAAGCTTTGCCTGACATCCAAGTGGCTCCCTTCTTTCCATTACAGGTTGGTCCAGATTTTGTCCTGATCCATCTTCCTAATGATCCTTCCTGTCCTTCTGCTTAAATATGATGTGAAGCTTGTCATCTCATAACATGCATCTGTACTCATGTGTGCGTGTGTGTGTGTGTGTGTGTGTGTTCCCTGAAGACACTGCTCCAGAAATATTTAAATGGGCCTCTCTGTCCTGACCCAACTCAATTGTGATTAGTTGGAAGGCTCACTCAGTAACATGAGATGGTTGAGCCAAAGGAGAGATCAATAGGAAGGGAGCTATCAGCAATTAGCAACTGCCTGGTGCATTTTTTATTCATCAGAGTGGGCAGGTTGAGATGCTTGCAGGATAACAGGTCTCTGGCAAGAGAAAGACAAATGAGGGGAAGGAAAGAAGAGACAGTTCTGCTACTTTTTTGAAATGACTCTGGTTTTCCATTCCATTCATAGAGCTTCGAGACACTCAACCTCCTGCAGGCCATGCATTACTGGATGTAAAAAAAGCAACCTGCCATCCTAGAATGGCCCAGGGATAGTAAGAGGGGTGTGTGTATACCTCCAAAATGCCTGCGTTAACTGAGAGCTTCACGATGTGGAAATGCAGTCTTTGGAGAGTCATACAGAAAATAACACCTAATGAGACCTGCTATATACCAGGCACTTGGCTAGGTGATACAAATACCTCATCCAATTTAATCTTTAAATACTCCTGCAAGGTAAGATTATCACGTGTACTTCACAGATGAAGAAGTTCAGAGTAGCCAAATGACTTCACAGCCAGAAAGTTGTTTCAATATGAACTTGGGATTTTCTGATTTCCAGAGTCTGTGTTCTGTATACTGCTTCTCAAGGGCATCACAGCTAACTCAGCTCTGCACAATTCACTTTCAGTGACACTAGGAGTTACACTTCATAGTGAGAAAGCACAAGAGAGCCCTTCCCTCCTGAACCATAAACCTTCTTCTTTACAGGGCCAAGTAGTAAATATTTTAAGCTTTGTGGATCATACAGTTTCTGATGCTTCTACTCAACAAAGCCTTGTAGCACAGAAGCAGCCTTAAGCAATTTGTAAATGAGTGGGTGTGGCTATATTCCAATAAAACTTCATTTACAAAAAAACAAAAACAAAAAACAGAGGACTGGATTTTGCCCTTGAGCTCTAAAACCAAACAAAGCCTCTCAGTGTTGCATTAGCTGCTAAGTGGTAGGAACCAGAATGACTTTAAAGCTCTGAAGCCATAGCTAAATCTTTGGTCATTTTTAAAGATTCTTATCATACCTTAGGTATGAGTTGCATGTAACCAGAGGCCCTTTGGCCGGTGACACATGAGAGGCAAGCAATACTGTTTTCATCTTTGACCTCTGCACTTAGTTGATGTCAAAGGATAGATTGAGATCAACTACTTCAGGTTTCAGAGAGTTCACTAGTATGCTTTTGGGGCTTAGAGACGATCCTTTATGACAGACATGAAAGGATAGAGTGCATTACATTCAAAGTCTGATGACATTTACTTTCCTGACAGACCAAATGTCCAGTCAGACAAACTGTCTCTTCGCTTTTTCCCCCAATGTGAGGTGGAATGAATGTGGCCTTTTGGGTAAGAAAGAAGAGAATGCTGCTTTGCTTTTATGTATGACCTTGGGCAAATCATTTCATTCTTCTGAACCTGAATATATGCATCTTGACTTGAAGATAAGAAAACCAATGGATACTTCATAGGTTTGATGTGAAAATTTAGTTGTTGAACACATAGCAGAAGGCTACTGCATGGGCCTGGGCACAAGGTAGATGCATGGCACTTCCATAAGTGTGAAACTGAAGGCCATTATCTTCAGAAAAGTAGTGTATCACTTCCTTCCTATGTGCCAGTGAGCTTCCCTTTGGGCTATAAGACCAAAAGGCAAACAGGCTGCTTATTGGTCTGATATCTGTGCTGGAAGTGCGTGGAGGGAGACAGTGCCATTCCAATGGGAAATCTGAGCTCCTGAACATTACCCTGGAGCTAAATCTCCAACAAGTACTTGCAAAGTCATTCTCCCTAGCCCAGGTAATAGGAGCCCCAGGGAATGTTCAGGAAGCCTTTATTTCAAGGATGAGCATTTCTGAGTGCTCCACAAAATTCCAGTACTGGTCCCAAAGCCCAGAAGGTTTCATAAAAGATTGGCTGTCAGACATCACAACAGGGCTCAGCCAATCAACCTTCTCCCCCACAATGATTTGTCTTTTCCCCATTTCTCCTTCTTACCACCCGGGGATCCTGGCAAGAGCAGGTAATCAATGGGAATTAATGATCTGACAATTAAAGCTGAGGATTCCAGCTGAAGTGCCTAAGCTGGATCCTGCAGCTGTCAGAGCTACAGAGAGGAAATTTCATCTTTTGATAGCCATCTTCTTCAGCTGATCTTTAGCAGATGGCCCTCAGCCCTAGGTCCTAAAGCTGATTGAGTGTCCCAGGGTGTGGAGTCTACCATTTTTCTTCCTTTGGTAATTTTCTTGCTCTTTGGCAGATGCCAGTCCACAGGTAGCCCCTCATTAGGAGCTTTCTGTGATGTGATGACACAACTCATGATGTCCACTTTGGGGCACTCTCCTCAAAACTAGCTGTTCAAAAAAAATTTTTTTTAATTAAACACACACACACACACACACACACACACACACACAAACAACTAGCTGTTCAATTGCCTGTGCACAGCTCTGTATCCAGGATCAAAAGACTAGTGCTATCCTTACCCAGCTACACTGGGGATGAGCAAAATATTTTCTGCTACATGGAAAATCCTCAGGTACACATATCCAAAGGCTGTCCAGTTTCAGAAACTCACTGAATACAGAGCTGGGGGAAAGAGCACCAATGTGGAATTAGTAAACTTGAGACCCCACATGGTTTTTTTGTCTCCACTGAGGTAAAATTCACATAACATAAAATTCACCACTTTAACCACTTCAAAGTATACAATTAAGTGGTTTTTAGCACATTCACGATGTTGTACAATCATTACCACCATCTAATTTCAGGATCTCACCAAAAAACGAACCCCATTAAGTAGACACCCCTGCCCCCGTCCCTCTTTCCCTCTTCCTCACAGAAACCTGGCAATTACTCATCTGCTTGCCTATTTTAGTAAAAATGGAATCATACAAGAAGTGGTCTTTTGCAACTGACTTCTTTCTTTTCTTTTCTTTTCTTTTTTTTCTTTTCTTTTCTTTTCTTTTCTTTTCTTTTCTTTTCTTTTCTTTTCTTCTTCTTCTTTTTTTTGAATGAAGAACTAGAAGTTTATTATAATTGGTATTTTTAAGTAGGCTGCCCAGTAATTTAAAAGAAAAAAACATGCACAGATGAAGCTGCAAATCTCTTTTTAGGCAGACAATGAGATTTTATTAATTTATGTGGTTGTTATAAGTGTAATGAATTTTTTCTGGTTGAATAATCTTTGGGAAACAATCTGACTTTTTTTACTTATCATATGTTTTTAAGGTTTCTCCATATTATTGTAGCACATTTCAGTCCTTTATTGCTCATTATGGCAGAATAATATTCATTTGTGCAAATATACCACAGTTTATCTATTCATCAATTGATGGAAAAATTGGGTTGTTTTCTCTGCTTGGCTATTGTGAATAGTACTGTGATGAGCATTCATATACATGTTTTTATTTGGACATGTGCTTTAATTCTTTGGGTATATGTCTAGTACAATTGCTGTGTGATATGGTTATTTTATGTTTAACGATTTTAAGGAAACAGCAACCTTCTTTCTACAGTGGATACACTGTTTTACATTCATGCCAACAAGATGTAAAGGTTCCAATTTCTCCATAACTTCACCAGTACTTATTACTTTCAGTGTTTTTAATTGTAGGAATCCTCCTGAGTGTAAAATGGTATCTCATTGTGGTTTTATTTGCATTTCTCTGATGACTAATGACTCTGAGCATCTTTTTCTGTAACTGTTGGCCATTTGTATATCTTTGGAGAGATGTCTATTTGAGTCCTTTGTCCATTTTTAAACTGGATTGTACTTTTGTTGTTGACTTGTTATATGTTCTGGATACTAGACCATTATCAGATATATGATAGGAAAATATTTTCTCCCATTCTGTAGGTTGTCTTTTTATTTTCTTGCTAGTGTTCTTTAATGCAGAAATGCTTTTAATTTTGATAAAGTCTAATTTATCTATTTTTCCTTTTGTCATTTGTACTTTTGGTGTCATAGTTAAGAAACTTGCCAAATCTAAAATCATGGAGATTTACATCTGTGCTTTCTTCTAGGATTTTACAAGTTTAGCTCTTGCATTAGGTTTGTGATCCATTTCACACTAATTTTTTAATGATGTGAGGCAGGGATCCAATTTCCTTTTTTACCATGTGGATGTCTATTTGTCCCAACGTCATTTCTTGAAAAAATCATTCCTTGCTCATTGAATGGGCTTGGCATCCTTGTTGAAAATCAATTGACTATAAATGTAGGGTTTATATCTGGACTTTTAATTCTATCCCATTGATCTATAGGTCTACCCTTATACCAGTCCTCCTCAATGCTCTTTTAGTCAGTTTAATCCATTCTGCATCTCAGATTTCTTATATCTGAATAAAGTATGTGTGCTGTGAAGAGGTACATGCGTGAATAACAGTCTACAATGCTTCTCTAACTCACAGAATACATGTTTTATTATGAACATTTTATTACTATTAAAAATCATATAAGGAATGGTAAATTCTATAGACTATTTTCAATCCCTTAGGGATAGAGTTTAATAAAAAATTTTAAGTATGGATACCGTCAGTTTCAGTAGGGCATAAAGTGACACAAAAGTGAAAATACTTCTGTGGCTTTAAGGTACATAAGAAATGGGGCTGGTCTGGCAATAGAAGGAATGAATATCCCTATTTTTATTGATAACATTTCTAAGAATCATAATGTATAGCATTGTTGAGTCATGTACATCTGAAACTAATATAACACTTTACATTAGTTATACTGGAATTAAAAATATACTAAGAAACATGGAAATACATCTTTGACTTTCTAAATTTTTGTCTTATGATCTCTGGATATTGTTATATTTTATGAGACTTATTGCAAAGACCTAGCTCTGACAAATCTAGGCATGGTAGGTAATGATCACAAGTCCTGTTTAACTGCTTTATTCTCTCCAATAAATTTCTTCATAATCTGGATCCACATTCTATACACAATTTGTGGTACTCCCAACAAAAATCTTATCAGCCATTCCTTGATAGCACCCCCATCCCAAACTGAACAAACCTTGTTCATACCTGGCTTGGCATCTTCATATTATTTCTCCAAACCTCAGGACAATTTTCAATCCAGAATAATGCTTCCCAAATTCTAGCTAATGGACAAGTTACATCAGAATCACCTGGGTACTCATTGATAATAAACAGTATTCCACAATCTACTCAGATCAATCAAATCAGAATATGAAAAGAGGAAAGGGACTGGAAAAGAAAAAGAATTGAACAAAACCCACTGCAATTCTGATGCAGAGCAAAGGTAAAGGCCCCTCTGGTATTGTGCTCAGGGAACAGGTGATAAATGTAGCTACTACTCAAAAGTTAGAGCAGGACTATTTCAGAATATATGTGGGCACTGGAGCTAGAGGGAGAGTCACAGAATGTTAGTCATATAAAATCAGGTATGGATTGAGGCAAAGAATTATGTTAACCTTGTATGAAACTAGGAAAGATAGTTTTGAAATCCAGCTAATATTATGGCAAAATCAGGAAAAATACAATGACTGCTGGCTCGACTAAAGACTTAGATGAAAAATGGAGGTACCCAGGAGATCTTCAGTGACAGTAGTTCTGTGGGATAGCACTATGAAGGCAGGAAACATACCTTATTCAAATTTCCACTTGACTTTATTCTAAAGAATACTGCCTTGAAAAAGGCCAAGACTATTGTTTTTAGCCTTCCTACCAAACACTAGCTAGTGTTTACTGAGCCACTGCTGTGGGTGAGGTGTTTAGCATGAATTACTTACTTTGACTCTCAAAGTAATTATATGAACTAGGAACATCCCTGACTTTTTTTTAAAAAAGTAAATTTTAGGGAGTTTAAATGCTTACTCAAAGGGAAGGGGTGGGATTCATATGTTCTCCACATTTGGTGCTAACCTATTCAGAAATTTTAGCTTCAGCCTTGTCAGGACCCCATCTTCAGACCTCAGTGGCTCACTAAAGTAACATCCAGTAATGGCAGCAGATTAGACAGGTTCACCCTCAACAGAAGGTCATTTCCATTTCATGCTCTTCCAGACTAAGATCTCAAACTAAAGGCTGGGTCTTTTTATATGATTCCAAATATTCCCCATACTCTAATGCTACTTCTCTCTTGATGATTACTGATTCATCTGAAAATTCTGATAAAGATCATCCTTTCTCCTTCTTGTCACCCTGCAGCATGGATTATTTGGTTATTTTATATATGGATTTTGCAATTTACCTATGCTGTTTTTGTTTAGTGTTTGGGACTTATTACAACTTCTTTCATAAAATTGCTTCCTATGGGTTACGGAAGCCATGCAGTATGTTACAGGGGCTGCTACTACATTGGAACTGTTACACATTTCCCAAGTGCTTATTGAATTAAATTGAAGGCATATTGGATCTTTACAGCAAGAGAGACTTTTAACCACATCAGATGAAGAGGAAGCAATCACAAGAGCAGACTGTAAATTCCTAGGCTCTGTTGCTGATCTCAGGCTACCCTCCCTTACTGCTATTTCAATGGAAACCATTTCCCACAGATATACTTAGATATAACAGGATCTCAAAAGAAATTAGAGTTCAAATGATCATCTCTTATGACTCAATATTCTAGAAATAAGGCTTAAGTTGCAAGTTTGCCCCAGGGCTGTCCACCAAGCCTCAAGATAGTCTTAGAAGACAGAGACTAGAGAAATGCAGTCTTTGCAAAATTGAGCTCTCCATCTGCATATGTATGTGTGTCTCTCTTCTATTCTGCTAATGAAATCAATACACCATGTGAACTCCTTTCTTGAAGTTGCCAGAGTCACCCAAATGCCTTGATGGGATAACATCTATAGTATCTTTCTTCTGGAGAAATATAGTGCTGTCCCCCCCATTAAATGTAGGTGAGCTTTGTGATTAGGAAATGATTGCCAAGTGCAAAATTCAGCTCCTGGTACCTTCTTTAGAAAATTGTGCATCCCTGGGAAAAGAATTAAAGGGTGAGAGTGCATCAGTGTGTACTAAAAATCGCAATAACAAAACACTCTTTTTAAATAAGGCCTAACTTAAATCTGATAAAAGAAAAAGGAAGTGAGTGAAAATCAGGAATGATGCTATGTTTCTGATTAAGAGGTGTGGTGTCTCTAAGTCTCTCAGTGACTATTTTCATCACCAGAGACTATTCAAATGATTGGAGTTATTTAAGCAGAACTAAGAGCCATAAAGTGATTTGAAAAGACTTTCCAGAGCTAGCTCCTGGGAAGGAAGAGATAGCCTATGTCCCCTATCATCAAGCAGCATTTAGCAGGTCAAGTGAATATTTCTATTCTTTCAAAAGCAAAGGGAGTTTTCTACAGCTTACGAAGACTGCTGAAACACATGCATGTTTAAAACTACCATTTAGAGTGAATGATATTGAGAGCCATTGAGATGGGCATCTGGAGAATCAGGGGGGAGGGGCTGGACTACAGTTCTTCACAGACCAGGTCATTGACCAGGAGGTACAATTTAAAGTTCCATGGCTTGCTCCCCCTCAACATTCTGAGACAATGAAGCCTGGGCCATTTGTATTCAACTGCTTGTCCCCAGCAGTGAAATCATCTAGAAACCTACATGACATAACTGGCAAAGTAAATGTCACCGGCAGCAATTACCGAAGCCCAAGTAGAAGCTTCAATGATGGGAATTTGGTAGAAACTTGCTTTAGGTGGTCCCTACCGAATCCTCTTTCCCCTCATTAAAAGTCAGAATCTGAATTCTGTTACATTCACATCACTGGGAGAAAAATCTCCCCTTGTTAGATTAGTTGATGGCTTTTGTCTAAAGATTGAACCTATAGAAGTTTCAGCACTCTAGATTAGGAGACAAGAGTGCAGGCAATTGCACTAAGTCCAGGACTTGGCATCTGACTCAGTAATTACATAGATTAATGGATTTGGATGCTGAAGCTTTGAGTTTGTACAGTGTATTTATTCTCCTAATCTCTGTTCACATTATTTCTTCTAGCTAGAATGTTCTTTAGTTTCCATCCTTCTAGATTTGCCTAATATGAGCTCTGCTTCAAAACCTGCCTTCAATCTCAAAGCCCCCACCCCCCGTCCCCGCCAGTAGATTCCATCTCTCTCTTATCTGTGATTTCTGTTTATCCCTGAAGACTAAGCTCATTCTTGCCTTGCAGATTTGCACTTGTCTTTTTTTGTGTGTGGAATATTGTCCTCCCAGAAGTCATGTGGCTAAATCCTTCTAATCCAATACATCTCAACTCAAACAAGGGGTCCTAAGAGAAGCCTTGTCTGGACATGACAACCATAAAAACCCACTTCTCAACACTTGCCATTGCATTGTCCTTTTAAAAATATGTCCAGTGTGTCATTTATCATTGCCTGAATTATCTTACTGATGAACTTTTTATTAATTATTTATTCATGGCAGTAACTTTATTTGCTGAGAGTTTATCAGTCATCTGACATCTTTATAATATGTGCTCCTGGAGTTCTTATCTCTCTTGTTCACTGCCATATTCCTGTCCCCATAGTAGATGTTCAATAAGTATTTAAAAAATGAATAAGGAAATCAATGACTCCAATATTATCCTGTCCTCAGCTCTCTTAAGGCTCTTGTCACATCATCATGCAATGGCTTCTTTAGAGATAAGTCCTCTGACAACACTGAGAGTTCCTGAAGATCAAGGTCTGTGTCATATGCACACACTATATATAGTGTGTATATAACATGAATGACCTGGTGCATAAGACTGGTGCATAATGCATGTTCATTGAGTGCTGAAAAAAATAGAACAACTGAGTTACTTATTTTTCCCTTGATTCATATTTGGTTCTGTAACGATGGTGCGTCCTGAGCCCACAGGCAAGAGACCAAAGAAAGCATGAAGATTCTTCCAAGAGAAGAACCACTGCCTCAAATTCCATAACTTCTTGATCTTGATCCTATCCCTCTGACTTAAGCAACCCATTGGTATTTCCCATTCTCACACCTCCTATTTTTCAGGTTAAATGTATGTTTATAGTCTTCTCTTACTTGATCTTTTACTTTCAAAAAGACGTCCCCCTCCCCAATAGATGTCCCACAGCCTGAGAGGTATTTTTAATGCAATTTAACAACTCAGATTAGTATCCAGCTTATGTAAAGGACTCCTTGACATCAACATTTAAAAAAAGAAAAAAAATCAGAGGTGAAATAGGTATAACATATTAACAGAAAATTCCTGAAAGAGAAAACCTAAACAGCCCAACCTCAATAGTAAGCAGGAAAATATAAGGTAAAATCACAATCAGATTATACCAATTAAATATTAGATTAATAGAAATGAAAAAGCCAACCCATACCAACTATTGACAAAGAGCTTGGAGAACTCATACACTGCTGGTGGAAGTGTAAATTGGTACAAGCCTTGGAGAGCAAGATGGCAATATCTAGAAGATGCACACATATTATAGCCCAAGCAAGCTTCATTCTTGGAGGAACAATTATACAAGGGCATAGGAGATATATGCAAGAGAGTTCAGTGCAGCACAGTATTTAATAACAAGTGGATAAATTGTGATGTATTTATACTACAAGAGAATTAAATCAAAGGGGTATACCTACATATATTAACATGCATAATTTTCAAAAACATTCATTAAATTAAAAAAGAAAGTAGCAGAAGAATACATAAGCATGACAGCAGTTATATAAAAGTTAAAACGTGATAAAAAATCATATAAACATAGTTTATGGATACATACAGAAATAGTAAAGATATAAGAGAGGCCTTGGAATGTTAAAAGCTGAATTCAAAATAGTGGCTACCTTAGGTTGTAAAGAGGAAAATGTATTATGACACAGGTATAGAGAGGACAACCACTTTATTTGTGATGTTTTATTGTTTAAGCTTGATAGTAAGTAAAATGTGTACCTCTTATATTTGTCTATATATTTTATATGCCCTAAATATTTTATTAAAAATTGCTATACCCGTTGTCCTCTGCATCTGTTGTCCCCTGGTAGAGTGGTTCTGGATTGGAACCAAGAGACTTTGACACTTGGCTGACTCTGCCTTTCCCAGCACCAGTGTGGACATACTGTTCCCTTCATGAAAACATGTCCAGAAGAGGACAAGTCTGTGTGACAGCTTGGTGCAAGCCACATCTGGTCATACTCTCTTCCTACAATTCAGTCTCTGGCAATCATGAGCCTGCAGAACCAAGGCTTTGACACAAAGGTAAGTCTCAGAAACCAGTAATAACTCATTGAAAAAATCCAGGAGAGTGCAAAGCCTCTGGAGAGAAAGCAAACCCTTTCACAACTATTTACCTGGTGGTGTCTGTGCACAAACTAATAATCCCCTATAGTTCCGATCCTGCAGCACTGGTGCTAGCCAAGAACACTAAAATAATTTCCCACCTCAGGTCAGATACTATCTGCCTCTGCTATAGCCTTGGCTCTCCTGTCTGAGTTTCTGCAATGACACACTAGCTCCTGCCCTCCGGGCTACACTGGGAAAAACTCTCTTACCCCACAGCTGTGTTCCTGGTTCCCCTGGGGTCCAATTATCTGAATGCCCCAACTTGTGATATTCTTCTAGTTTCTAATTCTTTACTGGTATCTGTGGTTCCCAAACTTGGCCACTCATCATAATCACTACTGGCCCCTACCCCAGACCTTTGAATCAGCAAGGTACCTAAGGGATTCTGCTTATCTACAAAACACTGACCTGAGCCACACTTCCTCCAGATTCTCTCCCTCCACCTCCCATTCAGCTAATCCCCTGAGCTGCCTGAGCACACTTCTATACAGTCAGGCCCTGGTTCACCTTCCTCCTCGTCCTAGGGCATCAGAGACATGAAAGGGCTAATAGTGCCCCCTTATGAATGGATGGTCCCTCTGCAAGAACACCAGTTCACTTGTATTATGGGACCTCGCCCCCCAAATGCAATCTTCCTCTGAATCTATGGTGATAATTATTACTATTACTTGGAATACCAGGAGTTTAAAAGACACTTGGGAAAATAAGAATTTATAAACTAATTTTTTAAATAACCTTTTTCTTTGGGGATAACTTTAGACCTACAGAAACGTTGAAGTGATAGTACAAAGACTTCTTGTTCCAATGATGTCAGACTTCATTGACCAATGAGCTGAATACTGGAAGGATTCAAATGCCTTGAAGGAATTCAGTCCAGATCTAGTGAAGACCATTGTTCTAGAATATTCTATAGGCCAAGCAGGCTGACTGATCTGACTTCAAGGATGAATTAATTCTCTAAAGCACCAGAAGTCAAGTTACCTTTGAAACTAGACTCGGGTCATTTGTCATGTAGTCAATGCAAACACATACGGTACTTCCTAAAAAGCAGAATTCTTACTTCCAGGGCAACCAAACTAAAACCTATAAGGATGGAACCTAGGCTTCTGCATTTGTAACAAACTTCCTGGGGATTTTTATTCACAGTAAGATTTGAAAACCATTGGGGCAGTGAATATACTCTGGCAAGCTGAAATAAATGTTCGCTATTATTTCTGGAATTTGCATAACCACATCTCCTGTTTGCAGTCGACCAGTTCACAAAGCAAATTAACTTTCTGGCTATATTTTTCCTGAATTCCATCAGTAGGTTGCCTCTGTGGGGAATAGTACTCTGTATGCCACAACATTATTAATATCATTATTAATATTTAACATGGCATTAGGAGCTTATAATGTGCCAGCTCTGTCCTAAATGCTTTATATAAGTTATCTCATTTAAAATTAACATTCTTTTATGGCAAGTATTATTATTATTCACAAGTTACAGATGGGGAGCTGAGGTTCAGAGATTGTGCAAAGGTGCACAGCAAGCAAATATTGGATCAGTGATCTAAACTCATGTCACTCAGACCTCAAAATTTATGCTCTCATCTCTACTCCAGTGGGTGTCCCTGCCCAAGCCCAGAAATGTAATTTTCTTAGTGAATGGGTCAGAGCCCCATAGACATTTACAGTGGGTTCTTCTAGTGTATTTTTAAAACTTTTTTAATTTAAAAAAAAACAGCTTTATTGAGGTACAATTGACAAATAATAATTGCATGTATTAAAAGTATACAATGTGATGTTTTGGCACATCTGTACATTGTGAAATGATGACCTCAATCCAGCTAATGTGCATATCTACCACCTCTCATACTTACCATTGTTTGTGCATGGTTAGGACACTTCAAATCTATTGTCCTGGGAAATTTCCAGTATAAAATGCTGTATTATTCACAGTGGTCACCATACTATACACTGGATGTCCAGATCTTACTCACCCTGCATAACTGAAACTCCGTATCTTTGGATCAACATTTCTCCATATCCCTTCTAATGAAACATAAAAACACAGATGTGGAGAAAACTGGTAGTCAGGAGTATTGCACCTTGGAAACAGAGACAGGCTGCTGTGGATGCAAGACAGTCTTGTGCACATAGATAACATACTTTTCCTGTTCGCGATGCTGTGAAGGAAAGGAAGGCTATTTCTCTCCCAAAAGGAAAAGAGAAGGTAAAAATAAATAGAAAAGTTTGTTTCAAAGGATGTAATTTATTTCTAGAGAGCTTCAAACATTAGGAAACTCTTTAGTAGCTCATCACCCTGAACACAAAACAGGCACATGCCTTTGAAGAAGAGGAGAAAGAAGAGTGAACAGAGGATCAGAGCTTAGTCTTAGGACTCCTGGGGGGAGAATGTGCATACATTCAAATGGGTTAACATGAAGGAAGGTAGCAGCGAGGAACTGGTGTGTGTATGGAGGGGGGTTAGGGGGTAATGATTAAAATAACAATTTCATTTAGTTGAAGAACTTCCTTGAAACAACTGGAAAACATAAGCAATTTGGAAAGAATGAAGTAATTTCATGGATATGAATTCCCCAGAGATCCAGCTGTTTTTTCTCAGGCTTTTAACTAATTATGCATGCCACTGGAGAGATGGAGCATCACTTAAAAGAAACAAACAAGCAAAAAGTGGCCCAAGAGTTTGGTTACTGCAAGTGGAAACTAATTTCACTTCAAGCAAAAGCTCACATGGAAAGCAGTTAACTTTGGGGCTTCTGGCAAATTTAGTAAAGATATACCCACTGTCCTTAAATCTCAAAACATTTCATTGCTGACCTTCATAAGAATGAGATATCTGCTTCATCACTGTGAAGCAAAGTTCCAGATGATCTCCACATTTATAGAAATGCTTTCTATAAATGGGCTAAATGGTTTTTATTTTATTCTTTCCCCACTTTCACCTATTCCCCTCTTGGTTAACCCTGGATCTGCTTGATATACTCAAATTAATGTCAACTTTAAGTAGAAATTAATGCAAATGTTGGAATTATGATCAGAGATTAACCTCATTCACAAACTAGTTTCTAGACACCAGTATAGTCATATCTTCCAAAGGCCCATACCAAAGAAGGAAATTGTTGTTTTTAGATCTTGCTTCCAATTCCCCAAATACGATCAACATGGACAGATAGTATTTCAGATACATTTTTTTAAAGTAAGATTTTACTTTTTACTGTTTCCCCTATAGAGTTTACACCTGAATTGTCCTGTCTGCCTTTGCAGGGAAAAGTAGTATCTTGGAATGAGAAATCATATATACCAGGGAGCACTGAATGTAATAATGAGTCAGACAGACATCTGAAAGGTATACAAGTATTACTGTTAAGTAATCCTCAAATAACAAGAACAAAAAATAATAAAGATTTTGAAATGAATCGAGGCTTTTTGTTAGTGTGTTCCCAAATTATGTCAGGGCTAATATTCACATGAATGGTAGTGTGAGTTGATGACATTACAGTTAGAAGTTTTGCAGGTGAAAGGACTATAAACCAAGAATCTATAACTGTGCCTTGGAGCTAGAGACTATGAATTATGATTGAAAGAGATTATGAACAGGGGAAACTGGGTGGCTCAGTCGGTTAAGCATCTGCCTTTGGCTCAGGTCATGATCTCGGGGTCCTGGGATCAAGCCCTGTGTTGTGCTCTCTGCTCAGCAGAGAGTCGGCTTGTCTCTCTGCCCATCTCACTGCTCTCTCTCTCTCAAATAAATAAATAAGTTCTCTTTCTCTCAAATAAATAAAATCTTAAAAAAAGAAAGAGGAATTTTGAACAGCCAGGAGCAACTATTTATGGACATAAAAAGGCACAATTTTGTTAATAAATGAAAGCATCCCAATTAGAAACTTTTGGGGAGCAGAAACCCCCAAAGGTCAGTACAGTGACACTCTGATTATCTCCTGTAGATCACTATCAACTTTTTACAAGTCACATTTAGACCAGCTGGAAAAAACATGGATCAGCTTCTATAGGCTCAAAAGCCTCAAGTAAAGATTCTACTACCCTAGACTCATACTATCTTTGGAAGCCATTCTGTAGAGATTCTTGGTGCTTTTAGCAACTCAATTTTGTTTTTATGATAACTCAGATATGAAAGTCCTTTGGTTACCATAGGTTTGATATCCAGCCTTACAAAGATATACAGAGTGATCCAGAGAGATATACAATGAGAGGAAGTAAGGGAAGACGATGAATTTTGTATCTTGATAATATCTTTAAAAGTCAGGCAGGAATACTCATAATGATAATTACCATTTTTTGAGCACATATCATGGGCCATGCACTCAGAATACATTGCCTCATTATTGCTACTAAATTCTCATATCAACTCCCACAAAGGGGTGTTATGTTGAAATATTAAGGGAAACCAATAAAAGAATAAAAGCATAATGTGTATGTTCCAAAACAGTAAGGAGGAAACTGAAATAGGTAAAATTGATCAATCCCACAGAAGACAGAAAATATGGAGATAAAAGTAAAAACAAAACGTGATGTGTAGACAATTCAAAATAGGTGAGAGAAAACATATTAACACACATCAGCAATGTAAATGAACTAAGCTTGTCAGGAAAGACAGAAATTGTAAGCATGAAAAAAAACAGCTTTATGTTATTTAAAAGAGATATGAAACATAATACAGCATTAAAACAAAGATGTAATTTTTAAGAGATGCTAGTTATCATAAAATGTCAAATATCTGTGAATAAATTAAGTTAATGAAAGTTATACAAGACTTCTGAAATGAAAAAAATTAATAATTATTGAGGGAAGTTAAGAGACCCAATTAATTGGAAAAATACTCTTTACTATTAGAATGAAAGATTTCATGTTGTCAGGCTGCAAATTCTCTCCCAGGATGTACTTTTGTGAAAATTTATAAGTTAATTCTAAATCTTCCTATGACATTGCAAATGTCCAAGAATAGGCAAAGTAATCTTGAAAAAGAAAAACAAAATTGAAGGACACATCCAACAAGGTATCAAGGCCCTGTTACAAAGCTATGATAATTAAGACCTAATGATAGGCAAACAGGTCAGTGGAACAGAATAGAGTCCAACAATAGTTTCTAATATACATGGTCATCTGATTTATGACAAAAGTGACACTTCAATGCAGTAAGGGCAAAAACGGTCTTTTCAACAAATGACATTGTGTCAACTGGATATCCAAATGGAAAGAAAACATATCTTCACTCCTAAATCATACTATTTACAGAAGATAACTAGACATAGATCATAAACCTACATATGGAAGTAAGATAATAAAGCTTTATAAAGATCATAGAAGGTTTCATGACATTGGGATAGGTAAAGATTTTTTAAATAGGACATAAACAGTGCTAGTCATATAGGAAAAAGTGCTAAGTGATATTAGATTAAGAATGCCTATTTATCAAAATATACTGGTAAGGGAGTAAAAAGTGGCATGTGTGTGTGAGTGTGTGCACACCCAAATACACACTTCTTCAGATCAATCAAAAAAATACAACCGACTCAACAGAACAATAAATAAAAATTTGAACAGTCTCTCCACAAACGAGGACACTCAAATGTCTAATAAAATATAAAAATGAAACACTCTAATTAGTCCTCTGAAAATATGCAAATTAAGCTATAATAAGATATCACTAATCTCTCTTTAGAAATAATCAATGATAGAAACAGACAAAACCAACAATTGGTATCATAGAGCTTCAGAATTCTCTAGATAGTGCCAAAACCTTTTTAGAAGTACCCACTATAATCTGAATATACATATACCCTGTGACTCAGTGATTCTACATCTAAGTTTATACCCGAATAATTGCATGCATATATTCATTGAAAGACAGACAATAATGTTCATACAACAGTATTCATAATGGCTCCCCACTAGGAGCTACCTGAATGCCCATCAAAGATTCCATAGAAATAAATGTATAAATAATATGCACACAATAGAACATTATGCAGTAGTGAAAATAAACTACAACTTCATGCAAAAATATGGATGAATTCTAAAAACCCCATGTTGAACAAAAACAAAAAAGTCAAACCAGAAAGAATGCATAGTATATGATTCTATTTACATAGCATTCTTTAAAAGGCAAACTATCCTATGATGTTTGATAAATAGGATAGTAAAAGATCTCTAGGGGAGGCAATGAATCAAAAGGATATGAGGAGACTTCTGGGAAGTGCATGTTCTCTTTGACAGTTTCTTAATCATGACCACTTTGTAACCAAGCTTTCCAGTTATGATTTGTCCACTTATCTATATCTATGTGTTATGTCAATAAAAATTAAAAGAAATGAAGTAGAGAAGAGGTGACATGCTTGTTGTCAAATTCAAATCGACTTATTTTCAAGACCAAACATATTCCAAATAAAAATTTTAAGTACAAAACCTTTGTGTCCAGAATGTAGGATTTTATAAAAAGACTATAAAGAAATCCTATAAATGAAAACAGATAAATCTAACACGGATGGCTGCTATCAATTTCATAAGGATCCCAACGGTCCAAAAATTAATCTGCAAATTCAATGTGATTGCAGTCAGATTTCCAACAGGACTTTTTTGTGAACCTTGACAACTAGATTGTAAAATTTCTGGTAGAAACTGAAAAATGAAATAATGGCTAAGATAATCTTGAAAAAGGAAAAAAAACACATGGAAAAGGCAACTTTGATGAGAGGGAGGGAGAAGGGGGAGACACAGGATGAGTGTGGGTTGGTATTAGGAATATTTTATTTTAAGTATATAATAGCTTTAATTTACAAATAATTATAAATATTATTAATAGTAGCAATATTAGTTAAAATATTAATATTTTAATCAGGTGGTACCTGTGCAGGAATGAACAGTCCGAGGTTACAAAACGAAGAAACAGACCTTTGTATATACGAGAACTTGCATGATAGAGGTGGCATTATAGAGACTTTGGTGATTGTGCAGACTACTAACGTATTGTCGAAAAGGTAAAAGACAAAATGAAAACCTATCCCTGCCTACGTGTAAAAATAAATTTCAGATGAATCAAATACCTAACTACAAGAAGAAGTCCCATAAAACATTTAGAAGAAAAAAATAGAGGAAAAAAAGCTTGATTGTGTAGGATTAGGCAAAACTTTCTCAAGCAGTACAAAAAAAACCCATAAATCCTAAAGGAGAAAATTCATACTTACAATGCCTATTAAATTAAACAAACAAACAAAATTTTTTTTTGCCATGAAGAAAAAAAAAAAACAGAAAAATGAAAAAGGAGAAAGTCACAGACTAGGTGAAGAAAATTGCAACCCCTGGACCGTATAAAACATATTTCGACAAACCAATCAGAAAATGAATATAACAGAAAGAGAAACAATGGGGCACTTGGGTGGCTCAGCTGGTTAAGCATCTGCCATCTGCTCAGGTCACTATCCCAGTGTCCTGGGATGGAGCCCCACATCAGGGTCCTGCTCTGCGGAGAACCTGCTTCTCCCTCTCCCTCTGCTGCTCCTCCCAGTTGTACACGCACACACTCATGCAAGCTCTCTCTCTCTCTCTCTCTCTCAAAAAATAAATAAAATCTAAAAAAAAGAAAGCAAAACAACAAATGAATAAAGCCTATTGATGGGTGACTGCTGAGAAACCTCAAATAAGTAATAAAATGTGAGAAAAAAACTTCAACCTTAATCATAATGAGAAAAGTGGATACTACAACAATAATAAGATGTAACTTCACTTTTCAGACGGTCAAAAAGTAACTACATGGATATCACCAGGTTTCGATGAAGATACAGACAGCTACAATAGCTAACACAGAGGAACCCTGGAGAGAAAGTGAACTATCTTTCAACAAGGGAAATCGATCTATAAACTCTAACTTTTCTTGCAAAGGGGGTATATATGATTATAGGATGAATTAACTGAATCTAGTTTTACTCACATGAGGAAATCTCAAGAGCAACATTTTCAATGAATACAAGATGGAAAATGATCAGGCGTCATAGGATTTCTGTAAGTTTTTAAAAAATGAGTTGCCTGTGGATACATATATGTGTACCAAATGCAGGCTATGCAATGACACTCAATGACTTACAGCAAAAGCTTCCTCTGAGATGTTCAGGATGATGAAGAGAGAGCAACAATGATTTGATTATGCTTTAATTGTTTAAGATACCGGAAGCAAATACGATGTGAAGTTCACTTTTTAAAATATGAGTGATGGCTACACAGGTGTCATATTATTTTCTGCACATTTGGTTCACCATATTCATAATTAAAATTTTAATATAAAATATAGCAATATCTTAGGAAAAAATTCTCCTGGCATGACTTAAAAATATAAGAATCTACAACCGCAATATGACCTTTGAGTAGACTTTTGCATATTACCCTGTACTTAGCCTTTCTCATGTACTTAGCTGCTCAGAAACTAGCTATTGTAAGTGATTTTCTGCTGAAAGTATGAGATATTGAGAATGCAGCCTTGGATTGGTACATCATATCTTACCACCGCAGGATAAAATTCGTAGATGCACCAACTGATTTGCAAAGTTTGAGTGTGTTCCTTTTTCTTCATAGAGCAGACTGAGCCCTACCACATCATTTCATCAAGAGATATTCATGGTCACCAAAAGATCCCAGTTGCTTTTTGCCCCTGTCTTCACATATCTGATGTCAGTGTCTTATGACCTCTACTTCTCTTCCATCCCTGGAATCAGTGCATTCATACCCGCTCTCTGCCTTGGTCTAAGCCACCACCATCTCTCTGGTTCAATGCCACAGGACTTGAAGCTGACCTGCCCCTGCCCCTGCCCCCATGCCTCCTTCTCTCTGTGCTCCACACTGATATCCCACTGACCCTTTAAATCATCTGTATAATGTCTGTGTCACTTTTAAGCTCTCCAAGGGCAGGGATGCTGTCCACTTTGAATACCACTGTATTCCCAGTACTCAGCAGTATCTGACATATGATAGATGCTCAAGAAGTATTTTCTGAATATAAACGAATTAATAAATAGTTTCCAAAGTTCAAATATGAGCATACCTCCTTTCCAGTGAAAACTCTTCTATAGTTACCTAAAGAGTAACATCAGAACACCTTAGCATGACATTTGAGACGCTAGCAGATCCAGCCCCTACTCACCTCTACATTTCATTTCTTATACTTTTCTCTTGGCCCTTCAAGTTCTAAGCCACTAGTCATTCAACAAATATGTCTCATTCATGTTTCCTAGCCTTGATACCTATCATCACTGCATGCAACTCCATCCCCTCCTTTTTCCTCAACATAAATCTTAGGGTTTCTTACATTTTACCTCCCCCTGTCAGCCTTCCATGACTCTTTTTTTTTTCCATGACTCTTCAGACATTAGATTACCTACCTCTTCCTCAGGCACCCTATGCTTAACAGCTTCCTAACCTAAGCCTCCCTATTGTGGTAATTATCTCACTGCACTGAAATGACCTAGTTGATGTCCTTTGTCTTATGCAATACTGTACCCGTAGTCTAAGAAAAATGCTAAATAAATATCTGCTTAGTGAATGAGGTGAAAACAAAAGACAAGCCAATAGTATATGCAGAACATCGTATCTATCCCATGTCCCATCCATCCTGTAATGACATTCACACATTGTTTTCACATCCTTATTTGAAACCATCCATTGCTGGCTTTCTTATGCCAGATGAAAAGGCCATACAGAGTTTAAATTTCTGGGGAGAGAGTGATTCTGTTTTGGGGATCTATTGGGCTGTCAAAACTACTCATCTAGGTGAAGAAAACAGGGCCACAGATAGAGCACTGGGCTCAGGTTCAGAGCCCTCTTGCTTCTGTGCACGCCACTTCAATTTATCACACTTGGAGTTCTTTCACAAGACTGAAGTTGCAGATGATCTTGGTTACAGTTGCTAGGCATAGCCTTCTGGGATGGAACCACCTGCCCTAATTAATAGACAAATATTCCTGAATGTGGGTCATTGGGTCCCACCAACACCCACATCTCTGAGAATAGATTTCTGTGAGTGTGTGGTCCCTCTTAGAGCCAACCTATTCATTTTCCGTGGCTTGTTATATAGGTTTCCATTTGTCAGAGGCTTCCCTGCGGTGCTGATATATTTCATTCTGAAACCCCATGGAGATAAGAAGTTCAGGAGAGATTATTTTCGATACACACCTAACAGCTCTGCCTTTTCCTTTTTCAGCAGGTGCAGAGCCAACTAGTGCTGGTTAGACCATATAACCAGTATAAGTAAACTGCCTTCGGGTTTTCTGTACATTTATTCCATTAGGTGCATGAATGCTAATTGTATTGATGCCCATTTTTTTTCCTATGGATGGATCCATGTATGGAACTGTTACAATTCTACAGAGATAAACTGAAATCCTATAACACTTGATATCCTTCAAGACTTGGTTCAGTTGTCATATCCTTCAAGAGGCCTTTTCTGCTCCTCTCAGAAACATTTCCTCTGTATTCCTTCATTGCACTACCATGTTGAATTAGAATACTGTTTTTACAAGGCTGTCTCCCCATCTAGATGATCAGTTCCTCAAACCCAAGTACCAAGTCTTGTTCAACTCTCTAAATAACTCAGAACCTAATAAAGAGTATATATCAAATAACTTGCGTGACCATAACTGAATAGTGGACAAAGAGCCAAGCATAAATGTGCTCTGAGAAACCTAGGCAGATCTTACCTCCAACTTCAATTTGTCAGGCGTGCATCTAGCTGCTGCTGGTTCATTTTTGCATGTGAAGGGTTTACTGGCTTGAAAGTGTGGTTTATGAGAACCTATCTGCATTTCCTCCCTCCTCTACCCACTCCATCTGACTTGCGTTCTGATCACAATATTGAAGCAAGGTCACCAATGGCATGAGTGTTGCTAAATTTGATTAGCATTTTTCAGTTTTCAGCTTATTAGACCTGTCAGCAGCAATCAGCAAAGCTGACCACAAAATCCACAAGCACATTTCTACTGCCTTGGTTGACACAGTGGCCTCCTTGATTTCTTCCTACCTCTCTGGTTGCCCTTCCTCTGTCTTCAATTATAGACTCACTCTTTTCTACTTAGACATTAAATATTGGACCGGATGAATGCCTGAGGCCCAGCCCCGGAAGATGCCCCGAGGCATCTTCTCTACTCACATTTAACCTTTCACTCCATGATCTTATGCAAGCCCATGAATTAAGTTACCATCAATGCACAAATGACATGCAAATATATGCCCCCTGTCCAGAGCTCTTTCCTGAAACTCAGGCCCAACTTTCCAGCTGCCTAATTGAAATTTCCATATGAATATAGCAAAAACAGCACAAACATAATATACCCAAACATAAAGTTCATTATCTCTATATTCCCTCCAAATTTGTTATTCTTACAGGTTGCTCTGCTTTTCCTTAACAACTCTCCAGTTCAACCACTTTCCCAAGCTAGAAACTTAGGAGTGACTCTTAACAGTTCTCTCCTTCTTTCCATACTTGATTCATTAATACATTCATTAAGTTTTATGCCCTAAATTATCTCTTTCACCTGTGTTATTTTCTCTACTCTGAGCTCCAACTCAAATCCAGACTACCAACCTCTCTTATCTCCATTACCATAATCCCCTCCTACTGAGTTCACCCACACTATTTCTGGCCCTCTGAACTATGTCCTCCGTAGTGCAGCTGGTGTCATCCCTTTGAAGCACAAATTTGAGCATGTCTCTCCCTTGCTTAAATCTTTCAGTAACTTCTCATTGCTGCTGGGGAATAGGTTTAAATCCTCATCCTGGCCTAGAAGAACCTGTAGTATGTTCCTTTGGGTTGCAAATGAGAACAGCCCAACTAAAACTAGAGCACAGGAATGCATATCTCCCAAGACTAAAATCATTTTTTCCCTAAAGATTAATTTATTCGAAAGAGAAGGAGACAGTATGAGCTAGAGGGGCAGAGGGAAAAGGCAAGAATCTCAAAAAGACACTCTGCTGAGCTGGGAGCCCAATGTGGGGTTTCATCTCACGACTCTGAGATCATGACTGGAGCCAAAATCAAGAGTCAGATACTTAACCAACTGAGCCACTCAGGCGCCCCCTAAAACTGAAACCTTAAAGCATTTGATTGACCTTATTTATGACTATATCTAGGGCTAAACAACATTATTTAGATGGGTTTTACTTTTTTTTAATCTTCTAAAATTGCTTTCTTCTGTGAGGCTGCACTCTTAGACAGGTTCTTCTTAAGGAATATACCTGACAACCCACTGGCCAAGACAGTTAAATATGTCCATAATCAGATGTTTCCCATGAATACATCAGAGACATCCTAGGGACAAGTCCTGATAATGCTGTGTAGATAATATGCCCATGCCTTAGCAGTCACTGGGGCTAGGGCCATGGTGGAAGATCAGGATGGAAAGAGGTGAGGGGTCAAGTCTGGATCCGATTCTCAATCCTAGAAGTAGAGGGTGGTACTCACCCACAACTTAATTCCAAGGCCAAAAGTAGAGGAAGTGGTTTCCCAAAGGTGCCATACAGACTAAGAACCCACATCCTCAATGTCTCCCCTGCCTCATTTCTCACACTTGGGAGACCCACCCACACTAGTCTTCCTTTTGCTTTTCAGAGGTAGCACTTTGAAGATATCCATGCTGCCCACCTCAACCCCAACTACACAAGAGCTGCTAGGAATTCCCAGGGCTGGTACGTGTGAACACTCATTTCCTTTAGTGTCTCTGGCTACTGCTGACTTCCCCTTCTAGCAGCCTTGGAGGCCAAAAAAGTCTCTGGGAAGTAACATGCAACTTTCAGCAGCTGAGAGAGGCAGAAGGTTCTTTGCTTTGTGTATATTCTCAGTTCACCGAAGAAAAAAAAAGGTTAAGGAAAATTTCAAGCAACCCCATTTGTGAAGATTTTGTTTTCATCCATTTGTGAGTGTTTGACAAGCAACATTCAATTCCTGCCAGAGCAGTTTCTATTTAACGACCATGTCACCTCTTATCCTGGGTCAAATATTTTAAGCAATGAGGATGCTGTGTTGATATACTAAATCAGGCAGAGAGACTGGGAGGAAAGCTAGTTGCTCTTCCTCTAAACCAGAAGAACAGAGAAGGATGCCAATCCCTATAGAGAAGTTTTTCCTTGGAAAAGTTATCCAGAGTCACTCAAAGCTAGTTCTGGTAGAGGAAAAAATGCAGAACTATTTAGTATATTGAAAAGAGCATGAATTTGGCTCCTGATTCTCTCCACTTACTAACGTAGGTAACTTAATCACATTGGGCTCTTTTTCCTTATGTTAAAATACTGAAAATAACACCCATATTGCAAGGTCACTGAAAGGATTAGGGATAATGTACCTTAAGTACCTAGCACTACTGGATTAATTATGGAAGCTCTTCTCCTAGAACAGATAAACCCTGAAATCCAGTGACTTAATACCATAAAAATTTAGTTTTTGCTCAACTGAAGTCCAGGGCATGGTCTTTCACCCAGTGATTCAGAGTCTAGCCTCCTTCCATCTGTGGAACCTCCAACCTCAGGACCTTACAGTCTTCTGCTCCCAGCCGGTGTGGAGAGAGGGAGTGAGGGCCATACATGGGAGGCTTTATGAGCAGTGCCTGGAGGTAGACAGCTCACTCCTGCCCACAGTCTATGGCCACACTCAGTCACATGGCTACATCTACCAGATAATATGACTGGAGCAGCTAATTTAGCTCTGTGCCCAAGTGGAACAGAAAACAGGTTTGAGAAGATCTGGTCTGCTCTCCTGTTCTCAGCACAGGGATGTCTGAACATGGTTGGTGCTCTGCACAAACACACACCCACAGTGCTCAGCAGATCAAGTGCTTTCAAAGGTTTCAAGAGATTACAAGTCCTAGGCTCACTCCAACTATTCACATGTCCTGTCTCAAGTGGTCCCTCATATTCTTGGGGGTTGAGAAGTGCTCTGGCAGGAAAAGAATGCCGTGTGTCCCCGCTGTTGAGAGAGCCTGTTCCCACAGTGCCACCACATCTACTCGGAAAACTGCTTATTATCATGTAAGTTTTAGCTCAAGGCTGGGTTCTTCAGTTTGAGCCTCTGCGACCAACCCTGCCATTCTCCAGTGAGTTATTAACCCCTCCCCCTGTGCGATCTCAGTGTATTTCTTACTTCGGATGCAGCCCTATTACCCTATCACAGAGTCTCTAAATCTCAGCACTATTGACATTTTGGATCAGATAATTCCCTGTTGTGGGAGAGTCTTGTGAATTGTACGACGTTTAGCAGCATCTTTGGCCTCTGCCCAGCACACGCGGGTAGTAATCCCACCTTCTCCAGTCATGACAATCAAATGTGTCCAGACTTTGCAAATCCCTGCTGGGGTGGGGATAGGTGAGCAAAATCAATACCGTGTAAGAACCACTATTCTATTTTAGTTATGTCACCCATCCAGAGAGGCCATGTCTGACCATCAGTCTAAAATGGACTCTGCTTCGCATTGACTCACTCTTACCATATTGCACTGCTAAGATTGTCTTCACGGAAGTTATCACCAGCTACAAATTAGTTTTTTGACTTCTTTACTTTTTTTCTCATCCCCTACAACATTAAGCCCCAGCGAGTCAGGAGTTGCTTCTATGCAATTTACAGCTGTCTCCCAAGGGCTTAGAAGAGTCTCTCATGAGCAAGAGGTACTCTTTAAGAAAGCTGCTGGATGAATGAATGGCTGAAGAGATTAAACATTTAAAACATGGTATTATGTCAGACACTGTGAAGGGTATGAGATTGTAACGTACTTGCCAGATAACATGAGACCTCTGGGTCAGAGATAAAGACAGTGTATTACTCACGACAAAAGCAGCTACCAGAGCAGCATGTTACATCAGTTCCCAGGACCCATTCCCCAGATGCAGTGAAGACTCTTGCAGGTGCCCCAGGTATATTACAATAGAGTGGCCTGGAAGGAGAGCTGCTGGTGGGCTGCCCATCTTGAGAGGCAGGGAGACAGAAGGAGAGGGAAGTGGGGAGGAGGAAGGAGGTTGGGAGAGGGAGGAATAAATCCCATTTTCACTCTAGAATATAAGCAAATCCTCTATGGTGAGAGGAAGGAGATATCCGTATCATTTTGACCCTTGGATTGAGTTCTGCAAAATCTCACATTTGAAGAGAATGCAAGTTTGCCTGACTTCTCAATTTCCCAACTTATGTCACCAGAGGGATATGGCATTTGTTACAGTAAAGATATCAAGAATAAGGAACAGCACCAGCCATGACATCAGAAAATATGACTTTAGGGGCACCTGGGTGGCTCAGTCCGCTAAGTTCAACCTCAGCTCAGGTCAGGATTTCAGGGTCCTGGGATCAAGACCCAAGTCAGGCACTGGCTCAGCAGGGAGTCTGCTTCTCCCTCTCCCTCTGCCTTTCCTGCTGCTTGTGCATGCACACTCTCTTTCACTTAAATAAATAAAATCTTTAAAAAAATCTGATTTTAAATCTTCTATTCTTACTCTAATATACTGTAATCCTAGGGAAAACCTCGGAAGCAAGGCTTAATTTTCTCAACTATAGAATGGGAATACTAATAAATCCATGCGAAGTCATTGAGAACTGTAAGTCAAGTGACATAATGAATATAGAACTGTTTGGAGAGAGGGAGGCAAGCCATAAAAGACTCTTAAGAATAGAGAACAAGCTGAGGCTTATGGAGGGAGGTGGATGGGGGATGGGGTAGATGGAAGATGGGTACTCAGGAAGGCACTTGTGATGAGCATCGGGTGTTACATGTAAGTGATGAGCCACTAAATTCTACTCTTGAAACAAACAAAAAACTGTTTGGAGCCCAATAAATACTACATCCTTTCCCTCAGTTTAAGATATGGGATCCTGTATCTGTTTGCCTCTGGAATATTTGCTATCTCCTAAAATTAAAACCATGCTTTGAGTAAACAAATCTCTGCGTTTATTACTAGGGGATCTAATAACAATAAAAAGTATGTTAAAGTTCTTATAGTAAGAAGAATACAAACAACCAAAGAGATGAAAAAAGCTCTCTTTCCCTAGCTTAGCTTCACTTATTTTAGATTAATTTATAATGCCACAAGACAAAGGCCAATAGCCTGCATCCCAGTATGCACAGATGCATCACCAGAAAGTCTGCATTGCTGCTACCCTGGAGGAGCACAGGTTAATTTGGGAGCATCTATTTACTCAGACTTTTAGGATTCATCTCCGTGTAGAATTTCATTCTTTAAAAAAAAAATTGGGGATGCCTGGGTGACTCAGGGATTGAGCATCTGCCTTTGGATCAGGGTGTGATCCTGGAGTCCCAGGATCAAGTCCCATATTGGGCTCCCTGCATGGAGCCTGCTTCTCCCTCTGCCTATATCTCTGCCTCTCTGTGAATGTCTCTCATGAATAAATAAATAAATCTTAAAAAAAAATTGTCAAAATCTAAACTTCACTTATTTGGCTAGTTCTGTTTTTAAAATATGGATAATTCTTTAAATAATAGTTCAAAGCGAGTAAGCATTAGACACAACTGGATACTTTGTTATCAATTCTTAAGTATTACTATGTATTACTATTTAATACAACACAAATGTCTTGCTTAAATTTTAGTATAATCATTTTCACTAACTTACCCAGAATCCTTATATCAAAGCTATAGTTCTGTCCTCTACTCCACCAAGCCAGATTTTAAAAAGTGGCTTGGTAGAGACTGTTTTGTAGATTCTCAGAGCAGAATGAGTCGTATGTGTATATATCTGTTGAGATTCTTTTGCCAAGATTTTTCTTTAAAAAAAAAAAAAACACATTTTTTTCTTGAAAAAAATTCTCTGATCATTTGATTTCATAATTTTGGCTTAATGAAATAAAAAATAAGAGCTTCTGTGCTCTGGGCTTCCTTATTCCCATTGTCCTGTCTCTCCCATTACAGACAGCAGCAGAAATAGGAATTTGATTAGGACCTAACTGACTGAGAGATCTTTAAGGGTTAGGACCATGTCATTTTGACTTTATATCCCTTGTACACGAACAGCATCCAGGATATAATTAACACTCAATAAATATTTGACAAATGAATGGATGGATGGATGAATAAGGGAATCTCTGCACTGAAATATAAATCATTATGACTTTTTTTCCTATATTAGAAACAATTTTATATGACCATCTATCTTTTCATATAAATTTTGTATTTCTTATAATTGATGGGTCTAGGATGAAATAAAAATGTTGAATGAAATAATTTCATTATCAATGAGCTTAATGACAACATCAATTATTAACTTGTCTAGGACACAGAGTTATAAAATCCTCAGGTTATACCATCTTTATAAAAAGACCAGTATCTGGTCTAAAGAAAACAAATTCTAAATAACATGCAAACAATCAAACAAGCCAAAACAGTGGAGCTTTATATACGGAAACATGAAATGGTTTTACTCTAGGAAGTGGTAGGTATAGCATGGGAGTGAAAGTAGGGACTCTGGAGCCAGAATGCCAGGGGTTTGACTCCTGGCTACACTTACTGGCTGACTGTGTGACCCTGAGCAAATTACTTAACCTCTCTGTGCTTTATCTGTAAAGCGAGAAGATAACTGCCACCTATCTCTTTGAGTTGTTGTGAGAGCTCAGTGAACATACATAATTCTGTAATTGTGAAATATTACAACAAGCCTGGTATTAAAGAGCTAAAATATTTTAAAGCAAATAATTGCCCCTAAGTTGGGTTCAGGTCTTCTTTTGTTAAAAACAGCCTAGAGACTCTTTCTAGCTCATTCTACTGAAAACAACAGGGAGTCAGAGTGTCAAATCAGATCCCTGTAATTTTGTTTAATTTTTTTCTATACCTTGGTATAAATTATTTCCCAGCCACGGATACCTTTCTATCTTTAGACCCATCCCCCAAGAAGGTGGTATATACACGGGGATGAGGGAGGTTTTATTTTTAAAACAGAAGTCTAGTCACCACCTCAGAATACTTCAACAGCATGCCATGAGTATGGTCTGTGATTAGGTTGTTCCTGTCACACCTTAGCCCCTTGGGCTCCAGGGTTCTGAAAGTACTGTCCCTACCATGTGGAATATGCTGTCTGTGTTGGTTAATTTTACGTCAAATGACTGGGCTAAGGGATACTCTGAGAGCCTATAAAACATTATTTCTCGGTGTATCTATGAGAGGGTTTCTGGAAGAGATTAGAGTTACAATCAGTAGAGCTCCCTCACCAAGTCAAGTGGGCACCATCTAATCCTTTAAGGGCATGAACAGAACAAAAAGGTAGAGGAAGGGGGAACCTATGCTTTTTGCTTCAGCCAGGATGTCCATCTCCTCTTGCCTCAAAGACTGGAACTCCTTATTCAGAGGCCTTTGGTCTCATACTGAATTTTGTACCAACAGCTTTCCTGGATCACTGGACTGCAGATTCACGTGGTGGGACTTCTTAATCTCTGTAATTGCATAAGCCAATTCTTATAGTAATCTCTTCTGGGGCACCTGGGTGGCTCAACTGGTTCAGCGTCCGGCTCTTGGCTTCAGCTTAGGTCATGATCTTGTGGTCATTAAATTGAGCCCCTCAGCATGGAGTCTGATTCAGATTCTCTCTCCCTTCCTCCCATCCCTCCTATCTCAAATAAATAAATAAAATCTTTTTTTTTTCTTAAACTTGGGGTGCCTGGATGGCTCAGTTGGTTAAGCATCTATCTGTGACTCAGGTCATGATTTCAGGATTCTGGGATCAAGCCCCCTATCTGGCTCCCTGTTCAGTAGAGAGTCTGCTTCACCCTCTCTCTCTCTACCCTCCACCCTTCCTGCTAGTGTGTGCTCTTTCTCTCATAAATAAATAAATAAATAAATAAATAAATAAATAAAATCTTAAAAATTCTCTTCTTACATATATTTCTATATATTCTATTAGTTCAGAATTTTTAGAGACACGTTTCCTCATCTTTTTCAGTTAGCCAATTGCTTCTACTCTCTCCAGCATGTTTCCTATCAGGTACCCTTCCTACCTTACTCTACTTCACTGAGCATCTGTAGCAGCAGAGATTACCAGTTGGGATGGCAGTTGTCTATAGCCTGCTTCTCTGTCTCACTAATCTGTGAGGGCCTTGATGAAAGTATCTGGGTAGAGTGTATCTCTGTGTCCCCAGTGTCTGTGGTAGTACATGGTATTTATTTGGAAAATAATGATTATTTGTTTAAAAAATGATTTATTGTAAAGGGAATAATGCAAGGGAACTAAATTCAGAAAATCTCAACTATTGGAAAAATAGGAGTCAAGCATGTTCCTGTGTCTGGATCTGTATCACCTTCAAATGTAGAAAACCACACATGCAATCCTAATGTAGGTTGGCATCATGATATAGGGTAGAACTAGTTAAAGTTCATTACAGTCATGAGATAAACCCTGGGTGCCTTCCCAAGTTTCTCATCCCTTTGGTTTCTCCCAAGAACACTAGCCCGCCATCTTCCCATCTTCCCACCTGCAATGGAAACACCTCTCTTGGGGAATCAAAGGCATCCTGGTGCAACTGATTAGAGAGGTTCAGTGCTCTTTATCATTGTCTGGAAATAGGTTCATTAGAGCAGAGATTAATCAGGTGTTTTCTGTATAATCTAAATCCACCTAGCTCAAAGAAGGCCCAAATTAACATTAACAAGTCATTTAACATTCACCTGCAAGATCTTAAAAAAAAAAAAAAAATCATGGCCAGAAATGGGTTAGACATTTATGACTTCCTAATGACCTCAGTCACTGAGGCAAAGCAACAATAAGAAATTTATGTTGGAAAGTAAAGTCTTTTTTAAAAAATGACAGTCTTTATAGACTATCAAATATATAACACTATTACCAGAATTGCTAGAGATTATAAACAATGCACTAATTTTATTTTTAAAATTTTATCATAAAAAATTACTTAAATATACAAAGGAGTAAGGAGGAATTATAACAGGTACCCTTATAACCATTTTATAGATCTAACACATGCTAACATTTTAGGTATTTGTCTCACATCCCTCTTAAACACACACACACACACACACACACACACACACACACACACAGAACAAATTCAGTTAAATACTTTGGCCAATGCCCACATCCTATCCCTACCTTGCCTTTCTGGTAACTCTACCTGACAACAGAATGTTTCTACCTTGTCAACATTTTAAAACTTTTACTACATATGGTTGTATCCATAAACAGCTCATATTTTATTGTCCTGTATTTACCCATATAACAGCCTATATTATCATGCTTTTTTCTGCTTTTATCTCTCTCCTATCTTACCTGTTGGTTATTTCTGGAAGCAAGTGCATTATATGACTTAATATTCCCAAGAAGTGACTGTTGGACCAGGATTCCAAGCCAATCCACTTTCTTGCTCCTCACAGAGATCACGCCATGTACAAGCATGCCATTTTCTGTTTTCCCTCTGCTTTTCTCTATCAGATGAGCTTTCCACACATACTCACCCAACCTTTCTATCTGCTCATTTCCTACTCATGGAAAATATTCATCCTTCACTTTTTCATTTCTTATCTATCTCCTGACAAATGACAATAATCCTGGGGAGCAGAGGTGAGAGTTGCATTAGGCATTCACTTCCATCAACAACAAAAACATGTTATAGACTTACAAGTAAAATAATGGTAAAGATTCAGGGACGCAATGTCTCAAGTCCTAGACATCTCCCAGAAACTGATCTTAGAATTCCATCACTTCGTTTTTTCCTCATCCAGACTTAAACACATATTTTTTTATGAAAACAAACATAATTTATATATATTTTTTTCTAATTTGTTGAGTATAAACTATCAACATTATTAACATTTCCTGATGCTATTTATTGAGGATAAAAAATTCTCAGACACTTTGTGAGTTAAATAGTTCTTTAGTGATGTATCTTGAGAATCTGCAAATAATCAGAACATTTTTCTTACGGGAAAATATTTGGGAGATTGCCTGAGTGACCTGCCTCCTAGGTGTCCATACACATAAAATGCAAATCTCACAGTCAGTAAATATCTGTAGAGTTATTATTGGTAGAGTTAACTGTTGCTGCTGTTATCGATGGAAAGCAGGCAAGAAAGTGTAATACAGGACAAAAATGCACCACGCTAATGCAAATTCAAACATTGATGTGATCAATTATTGCTCCCATTTTCTGCTACTCAGTAACCTAGCTTTTCATTTACACACTATTATGCAACCCTAGATTTTATGTGATTAGACATTGGACTCTATTTTTAGCACCGTGTTTTTTTTTTTTTAATTGCACTCTGTTTCTGACTCTACCCATCCTAAACAAAATAACCTTTCCCCTCTCTCCACTCCTGCACTTCACTTAGATGCATTCACTTTAAAACATACTCAACTCTTCCATAAATATTCAACATGAAGGAACAGCAAATATATGTGAAAGTTAATTCATTCTTTGTGTCAGAATCATAGAATCCCAAAGCTATAGTAAAACTCTCTGAGGAAATAAATTTAACTTCCCTAAAGTCACTTGGCCCAGTCTTGACAGTTCCAGAGTAGAAGTTAGACCCTTTGACTCCCATTTCTGTCCCTTCTCAATAGACTTAGTGCCCCTGTGGAGTTGTCCTGTGCCTGCCAGTCATGGCTTGATCTTTGATTTTGATGACGGCTGGTAAAGATTCCCAAGCCAGGGAGACATCTCCAGGATTAGTTTCCTCTCTTCCCTAAGCTTCCAAAAATCTCCTCCTTAGAGTCTACTCCCTAGTGATTGAAATCACTCTTTACTATCCGACACTTGGATTTGAATTGTTAGGACACTCGTCTTTTCTATATGCAGAAAATCACCATAGTTAAGACCTCAGATTGGTTGGAGGTGGGGAGGCAGGGTGTGTGTGTGTGCACCTGGGTGGCTCAATGAGTTAGGTATTCAACTCTTGATCTCAGCTCAGGTCTTGATCTCAGGGTCCTGAGTTCAACCCCTGCATTGGGCTTCACACTGGACGTGGAGGCTACTTAAACTCAAACAAACAAATAAACAAACCTCAGATGGTCCTGCATCAGACTGGAGCCTCCAAGAACAAGGTGAATGGAAGCCCATGTGCTCTGGAGCTGGTGAAGCAATATCTACATGGCTCCTCACTCGCAGACTCCTCAGGCAGCCCTATATCTAAATTTGTATTAATTTCCTTCCTAAGGAGTTCCTCAAATTGTATAATTCGCAGACCCCAAAGAATTTGGGTCTTCTCTGTCTAAGCTGCATGAACTTAGGAAAATCACCACTAACATCAGTTTTTTCACCAAGAAAATTCAGATATTAATCCTTATTTTGTAGTATGGTTGTACAGATCAACTCTCTTAATGTATGTTAGGTTACTTATTCTAGTACCTGACTTATAGTCAGTCCTCAGTGAATGCATTCTTCTTAATACTGACTTTCTAGTCTTTCCTGGAAGACAGTAAATGGGAACTGAGTGCTTCTAAGATCCATGATCAAAATTAATTGGGTAAGTAATCAGAGGCAAAGACCTGGGGTACTTATCTAAGAAAAAAAGCCCTAAATTACTTTGTATACATGCATTAGCATTAAAAAGTGTATTCCAGGAGTAGGAGATAAGGCTAGAATATTCTTCCCTTCTGAAAATCACTGAACAGAGCTATGTGTTCACCCATCATTATTGGATCAACTTTTTAAAGGTGTCCACCAACCTGTTTAGTCTATGTACTAGCTCAATTTTATTGAACTTCCTGCTTCCCTCATTTGTAGACCTTACAGCATCTTCAACTGTGCCTCTCCCTCTCTAGGATGGGGAAGCAAACTTGGGAAAATCCAATTAATTTCCTGAAGTTGGCTCTCCTCCATGAAGCACTCAACCTCCCCATGTTCCTTGTCCATCATGGGGTTATGATAACAAAGAAAAGACAGAGCTGTCTTCCACATTGCTGAGGAAAGGATATCTAGGTGGAGACCAGGTTATTTATTTTTGCAGAGGGAAGAGTAGAACAGGAGGCAAAAGCTCCTTTAGCTCTCACAGCAGCATCTGGCTGGCTGAGTTATTCATCATTTTGTTCTTACATTGGTCCATTTACATTCACAGCAGCAGAGATATCTCTCAGTTGTGTGTTTCCATAATGTCCCCCCATCCTTCACCCCTTCTGTGGTTTTTCTCCGCATTTAGAAAGTCATTGAGAAATGTTAATGGTCTGGGGGAAAACTAGTGATTGGGGAATGACAAATGGGCAAGTAGCGGAATGAGGGTATGCAGCTAATGATTTCCTACAAGTGATGATTAAACATCGTTCCTCCATCTCTCAGCACCTAATTCTCCCCAAGGTTGATTTATGGAAGACACCCTAACGTACAGTTCCTGCAGTTTTATTAGCCAGAGACAATTTAGTCATGAGAGGTAGTCTGCCCCTGCTTCTCATTTTCTTCCAGCCCGAGAAGAAAGAAATGATAAAATGTAAAGAACAACCGGGGCCTCATTTTCTTAATACTAAAAAGACAGAATAGCATAATACAGAGACCACTAAAGAGGTAGGTAATCATCAGCGGGATAAAGTTTATGATGGCAAAGTCATTACTTCATAGAAGTCATTACCTTGTCCCAGACATAGGGGAAGGTTTCTACAGTTCCTATAAATGGAACTGCTGTTGCTATTTCAGTCCATCTAAAAATAAACTGCACACCTCATTTTTCCAAATGTCACAGTGCCTGCCTTTACTCCTTTAGGAAAGGTTATAAGGTTACTTTGAGTACCCATACATAACATGGTCACTGTGGTTTTTAAAAGTGATGATAAAAAAAGTTCCCATTGTGAGCAAAGAGAAATTAGGATCATGTGAAGATCTTCCAAAAGAATGTGGAGTCATCAGGATTTTGCCCTCCCTAACAAAATCTACTTGCTGGTTTTCTGTCAAAGATTTAACTATCTTCTGAGATTCTATATCAGTATTTTCAAAGAGTGTCTTGATGGCATCTAAAATCATGGCTTTCTAAAGCAAATGTTGCAAAAGGAGATGGGTCTGTGATTTTTGGAAGGAAGCCAAAAGAAATTAATTAGTATTTGTTAATTCCTTAATAATTTAATAATATGCATTAACTCCTTAATTATATAAGATCTAACATATATTGGACACTTATTTGATGCCTGATACTATGCTATCTATATACTTTGCAAAGATGATTTTGCTTTAGACTTAATCAATCTTAGCTGGAAGTTGCTATTATTATTTCTAATTTTACAAGTGAGGAAACAGAGGGGAATTAAACAATTCACACAAGGTCACATGCTACTAAGTAGTATTTGATCTGAAGAAGTCTGATGCTAAAACCTGGCTTATAGCCAGATAGTACACAATCCCCTGCATGCTTTCCTCTGTGATGTTCACCTTCCACTGGCCAACTGACTGTAATAAGCACAAATTAACCCCAGAGTATTTAGGATTTCTGAAATAATCATGAGTCCTCTAATATTTTGGATGAAATGCAGAGTTCTGAGCTGATCTGCATAGGAACACAGTTCCATACAAAGATACAATTCAAAATGCCTTCAAGTCACAGAAATCTATGTCAAACCTGATCATGTTCTTTATCTAGCCTCACATTGTAGTAGTTTAAATTCTTTTTGTTTTAAAGATTGATTTATTTATTTTAGAAAGAGCTTTCACATGAGTAGGGGAATTACAGAGAGAAAGAGAGAGAGAGAATCCTCAAGTGGACTCCTTGCTGAGTGTGGACCCAACCCCAGGAGCTTGATCTCACCATCCTGAGATCATGACCTGAGCCAAAATCAAGAGTCGGATACTTTTTTTTTTTTTTTTTTTTAAGAGTCGGATACTGAACTGACAAGGCGCCCCAGGTGCCCCAGTATTAACTTAAATTCTAACAGAAATGGATCCTTGTCACTGGGATCAGAACCATCCCAAGGGCAACTGAATCACCCATAATGTAACCCAAAGCACTCCGTCAAACTTGCAACAGATGCTCATTAAGCATCTGTCAATGCTGGAGTCAGAGATCACAGTGGTGTACAAAAGCAAACTTGGTCTTTATCATGAACTTCTAACCCAGTTGTATGTGCTATACATTAATCAATAATTACAACAAAGAATGCAGGTAACTAGAACTACCATTCTAGAGGAATGATATATGGTACTCTGGGATCAATAGTCTGAACTATTCTAGGAGCTAAGAAACCCTTCTGTAATTGAGAGAAGAAAATGAGAAGACATTAACTAGAGGGAAGGTAAGAGGTTCCCAGGAAAAAAGAAACTAGTTAAGGTTCTTATACCAGGAGAGAGTTAGGTATCTGAGAAACAAACAAACAAACAAAAAAAAAAAAACAACAAAACAAAACAAAACAAAATGCCAGTAGGGATGGAGCATGAAAAATAAAGGGTCTTAGGATACCAGATGGAGTCGGAGGGGTGGGGGAGATGCAGGAGCATGGACCAGGATGAGCTTTGGAGGCCATAGTATAGTTTTTAGTTTTAACTATAAGAACAGTGGGAGGCCATGGGGATACTGACTTGGGAGTCGAAATAAATACACAGAATTTCAGAAGCCTTAATGATTGCTTGTTTCATGATCTCCCCTTACTTTAAGTAAAGAGGAAGAATGTTAATCTCTGCATCAGTGATGGGACCATGTAAACCTCCATCATGAAATGCCCACAATCACTCATTCTACATTTCAAGATCAGAGTCAGGAAGAGAATCTGGGTTTCTGAAATTCAGATCTGCATTTATTTCTTCCTACTCTCTGGTCAAAGAGGAAGAAGTCATAGGTGGCAGAAACACTTACAGTTTAAGACCAGAAACTCTAAATCAGCTTAGAATCATAATGGTCCAGATAAGAGAATGAGAGGGAGAAAAATAAAAAGGAAAGCCTGAGGGATTTGGAGGACAGAGCCATGACAAGACCATTTGCCATTTAAACCAAACATATCCATTTCTTTTTTTTTTCTGTTCTCCAAGGATATTCCAGAGCTCTGTGAACCTTGGTCAAGTCACTTAACCCCACTGAGCCTTAGCTTTCTCTTTTGTAAAATCAGAGTTAATAAATCCTTCCCCAAAGTGTCATTTAAGGGATCAAAAGGAATGGCAGTGGAAAGTACTTTTTACTTGAGCAGTTGCTCAGTAAAAATTAGGTCACTCTTCTAGTTCACAGCAGAACATTAAAGTTGATAGCTAAGGAAGTGATCCATTTCCTCATCTGTGAGAAACGGAATACCAGTATTACCCACTCATCCTACCTGTAATCATGCTGTAAGATGAAAATGAGAGAATGTGGAGGAACTCTGACTACTTAGCTTTAGCAAGAATAGCAGCATCAAGTTTCCACAAGAGGACCAAGCTTTCTCTGTGCAGTTTCAGAAAGCAGCCCTAGAGGTTAATCATGAATAAGCTTGCCTAGACATCCAAATATTATAGGAATTTATAAATGCAGGGCGGGTGAATCTTATACTGTTAATAGTTGTCCATAAATTCTCTGCCTAATGAACAATTTTCAAAATTCAAGATATGGCACTCTCTGGGAAGCGGCTGCTGCATCATTACTTACAATTGGAATCATTGGAGGACAGGGAAAAAAAAAAAAAGACATGCTAACTAGATTCAAATTTGGTCAACTCACCTTGGACCAAACTATGGCCAGAGCTATCTGAATAACCAATTTTCTTGCTTAAAACACTTAAGTGGCTTCTAAGCAGCCTCTTAATAAAGTCTAAACTCCTTACCATTATTTATAAGATGGGCTCAGCCTACCTCCCTGGTGTCAATAACTCTCTTACCTTCTGCCTACCCTCCCAAATGCAGCCATATTGAACAGGTCTCTTTTCCTGCAACCTCAGGATCTGTCACCTCCAGGTTGGCACACGTGTTGCTCCCTGGCTCATAGGTCTCACCTGGCCCTGAGTCTATAAGGGTGGGGGCTTTCTCTGACTTACCAACTACCATATTCCCAGTGCCCAACACACAGTGATTCCTCTAGAAATTACATGCATGAATAAATGAATTCCAAAAAAGAGATTTGAAGTCTTTGGAGCAAATCTTACCTGGAGCCCAGGAAATCTGTGAGAAAAGGGCCCTATGGTCTTGTTATTTTTTTAATGGGACACTGAAGGAAATCTGTGGGGGACATATCTCGTGTAGGCCTTTTCTGCATATTTGTCATTCATTCCTGACCCCAGGCACTAAATGCTACTAATACCCCTTCCACTCCATTCATCATGAAACTTAAAATTGACACCCAGCACCATCACTATATATATTCTCAGATTCCCCTGGGGATGTGTTGCTCCTAATTGAAAAAGATGGCACAGCACCCAAGGCATCTGGGTTCTTGCATAAGGAGCATGGTTAAATCTCAGCCTCTGGCCACTTTCTTTCATTGTCATTTTAGTGGATGTCCTTTTTAAGGGGCCAGGTCTCAGGAAACAAGCCCATGTGTGTCAGGACTGGCCAATTGCCCCGATGGGTCCTTCTTCCCCAGGCTGCTTTCCCCTCCCTTAGTAAGGGTGAAGAAAGAATTTCTGTGTTGGAAAGAAGTCAGTTAGGAGTGAGAAAGCCCATGTGTATAACAAGTCAAACAGCAGCTGGGGAGAGACAAGAACTAAATACAAGCAAAAATCAAAGTATTCAGTGTCGACCTTCAAGAGCCAGGCAGGAAAGCACATAAAGAAACAGAGACACAAAAGAAGAAGTTGACATGCACACCAAAGTAAGATAGAGGGATAAGATAGCAGCAAGGTGTACAGAGGGTGGGTAGTCAATCAAGGAAGAATACAGGTTTCCCCCACTAACGCAAAAGGAGGGCTTCCCTACAAAATCTTTCATAAACCAAAATAGTGAAAAGCTAAGAAGCAATTGCCGTTAATTTATATGAAAAAAATTTTGACAATTCCCAGGCCCCCCAAAATAACCTCTCTCTCTTAGGCTTTTCTGATACTTTAGGACACATGTTGCTAAGGGATGCACAAAATAAAGTAAGATAAAGCACAGATGCTCACAGACCCAGTTCAAAGATCTCTCAACTTGATAAGGAGATGCTGAGAGTATAGTTGTGGGGAAGGGACTGTATGGAGCCACAGTCACTGTTCGAGGTGCATGCTGCTCCTGTAACAGCTCACTGTGAAACCAACCTTGACCCCTATTGTCACTGTTTGCTTTTTTTTTTTTTTTTTTTTTTTTCAAAAGCAAAAATCCTGTTTGGATTTCTTTCAGTAAGCAAAAACGGGTGCTAATGTAGGTCTTTGGTAAAAGCAAATTGGTGAAATGTCAACTTGTGAAAGGCAGGGGATACCCATACCTGGAAGAGGGGGATTTTGAGGTCAATCTAAAACCAATGCCACTTCATCTCTAAAAGCATAAAAGGTCTTCAAGAAACAGCATCAGTTCCTATTGCCCTTTGGAGAAGACAGGCCACTGAATTTGTTCTGGGGTTTTAATATTTTCTGTGCCACTTCCCTATACTTTTTTGCACACCCCAAACCCAAAAGGAAAGTCTCACCTTCTCATAGACTCTCAGTGCTTCTGGTTTCTCTGCTACTCAGCAGTGACAATAACCTGGATCTGAAGTGAAACATAGGATTGAATTTTCTGCACTTTCCACTCCATAGGGTACTGAACCTTTTCATTCTAATTTTGAACAGAGACAAGATGAACGGGCTTCTTCTGTATTTCCTAGGGAGGCAGCCAAAGCCTTAGGTCACCCATATTCACTTTCATTTTTGTCTTCCTGTATCTTTCTTCCTCCTTTCTTTCTCTACTTTTGTCTTTTTCATAGAGCAGACACCAATGGAAAAGCCCATCAATATATATACACATTTTCTCCATCTGGTGTCCCTCAGACAAGTGTGTGCATCTCCCATCTTTTTTCAATGAAAGGTTTCTGATAAATCTCAAACTTGGTGTCACATGTCCCCTCTTCTCTTTGGCTAGTGAGGCTCCAAATGTGCTAAGGGGAGACAATGAAATCAAAAGGCTACAGAAGGAAAAGAGGGATGCTAGGGAGACAGAAATGGGGGAGAGAAATGGTAGAGAGCAGTAAATGGAAGGACAGACTGGGTTTCCTCTCCAGCTTGGGAAATCATGAAAGCTAAAAGGTTAATGGTGCTGCAGAGAAATACAAAAGGATAAAAGGATGGAAACAAAGAACTTTATGCATAGGTATTAGTGCTATCATCAGCAATAAAATAGCACAGCCACAGTCAAAGATGACACGGAGGGGAGAGGCTGGCTGGTGTTTGGGGGTGTGCAGAGCACACATTCAATGGCAGGGGCACGCCCATCAAAGCCCTGCAGGAAGTACTGCCCGTGAACGCAAGAATAGACACAACAGAGTTTATATGTGTGCCCACTTCCTGCCACTCACACACAGCTCCCTCAATCTCTGAATAAGCACAGAGCAAAGGAAAAAACCCAGAAGATGTCATTTGAACATCACTAAGGTTCTTCAATAGCTTGGGATTTCAAAACTCATATAAGTCATGGCATCTGCCCGCAGGAATCTTGTCATCTAGCTAGGCAAGCAAGACAGACACCTGTGGTGGTGGTGATGGTGGGAGGGGGAATGGATGAGAGTATCAATTAAGGCTGTGTTTCTCAGACTTGGGGTAAACACAAATCCCTTTTTAAAGATAAGTGTTCCCTTCAAGCTGTTAACTTAATTAAAAAAATAATAGCCTTTAAATCTACACCAACATGAAACATTATATGATATTTAGAGTTCTCACACCAGACAACTAATGAAATTCCAATGCATCATTATAATTTAGTGGGACAGACACTGTTCATCCACTGACACAAAGCTGGTGATGTAGTTTCCACGATTTAGGCTTCCCTGGTGTTGGACCCAAGTGGCTGTGGTCCTAGCCTAGGGAGAGAACCAGGTTCTCAACATGACTTTGTTGAAACCAGACTAAGGTCCGGTTCCCTAGGGCACAAGAGGTATGGAAGGCTCCCAGCCCCTGCTCTGAAGTTCCGGGTTCACTACAGAGAACACATGGGCTCCCCAGAGACATCAAAATACAGGGACATCTGCTTTTAAGGAGGGACAGACTTATGCTTCATAGGCTGAGTGCTGGCCAGAGAGTCTCTTCTTAGTGTGGTCTTGGTAGAGTAGATATGATCTACAATTAGAAAGATGGCCTTGATTCCTGCCTTGGATTACTCTTTTGTGACCCCAAGCAAGTCTGTAGAAAATGCAACTCCTTGGAGCTGACCTGAACATTTATCTAGTGCCTCACTGCTGGCCAGACTCCTTGAATGGAGCCTCAGCAGGAAGAGTCTTGTGCCAGAGCTACTCAGGGCCATGTTGAGGCCGTCCCATACAATAATATGCATAAAGTATTATCTATATACCAGAGATACACATCCTCTAAATGCATTTAGTCTCTCTGCTCTTAACTGATTTATACAGAAGGGCAACAAGGTCATGAATCAGAGTGATTTGAATAGGAAGAAGTTGTCAGGAAGGAACAGATAAAATAGTGTCTTATAAACAGTGTCTTGATTTTGAAAGGATTGAAGGAAAGATGAGAGAGAAGAAGAGAGGGAGACAAGGAGGGAGGAAGGAAGGAAACACAGATTGGCTATTCTGTACTCAGGAGATTTTATATGTGAATATCACAAAATTTTGTGCGTGAATATTGCAATACTCTGGTACATTAATTCTGCTAATTCACTCTCCCCTTATCTAATCATATGTCCTTGATGTTTGGGTCAGAAATTTTACTCATTGAAAAAATAGGACAAATATAACCAGTCTTCATAAAACACAAAGGGGTTGGGCCACAGAGTCTGGCTTCACCTTGTTTCCTTCCCTGAAAATATAATTCCCAATGTATCTGTTTCATGGAGGGTGGGGTAAGGCTGTCACCCTTCATATCAGTCTTAAAAATATATCTAAAACAATGAAGAAGGCACAGGGTGCCTTTCTGCCTGGTCTCTGACCCCTGGAAATGGTATGGGGGTGGTGAGGAGGAACAGGGCTGATGTACTGAGCTCACATATTGTCCTTAGAACATGGGATCCTTCAAGGTGGTGACAACAGGGAAATAATCTGCCTGCTTCTGCTGTCACCACATCATCTGAATCAAACTCATTATCTGGGGAAGTGCCTGGAAATCCCTCTGTACCAGATAAAACATGAATGACTTTGTCCCCAAAACCTGGATGGGTTAAGACCTATTTCAGAAACACATCTGTTTTTGCTTCAGCACTCAGCACACCACAAACCCACAGGCTACAAATGCTGGTTCCCAACAAGAATGGAAGGATGTATAAACAGCAAACCAGGAAAATTGGAACAGATAAGGTGGGGGAGCAGTGCTCTGAGCTAATGGCATAATTGCTACACTATCTGAAGGCTTCATTTAGCCTTTTGGTCTCTGTGATGGTGACGCCGCATATGAAGAGATTAGTGGAGGTTCCAGAATGTCTGCCTACGGTACATTGACTTCTCACTAAGATGTGCTACGGGGACAGGAATGTGATTCACAAAACAGCATAAGGTGAAAGTTAATTTATTCCATATATGTAACAAAGTAAACCGTGGTAATAAAGTGCTGCCTAAAAAAGATCATTAACGAACAATTTAGGGAAGGATGTTAGGGTGGTTTATAAATAGAGTATTACTCCTATTGAATGAGCGATTCTAAAATTCTGGGACCTGTGATTAAAATACATTTTTCTCTAAAAGGATCTTACTGTCCTCTGTGTAATCTTGTCTCTATTTATGATTTGCTTTTTCAAAAAAGTTATTGTTTTTAGCTGATTTTAGTGCAACATCCAAGATATATGCATACTAATAAACAAGAAAAGATGTGCAATCTCACTTATAAAGAAGAAATTTAAATAAAAACATGAGATACAGTTTTTCACCTATCAGATTAATGGGCATTCAATATTGCTGGGGTGTCTGCTGGAAATGGCTCTGTCCCTACACTGATCAATGTGACACAGAGAATAACTGAACAAAATCTCACAAAATATAAAATGGTCATATGCCTTACCAGCAAGCTCACTGCTTAATATTTATTGTGGAGTTACACTAGAAGGAAAATGCCAATGAATGTTCTTGCCAACATTGTTTTTCAAAGCAAAAACAACAATGCAAAAAAAAAAAAACTATTGGACAATAATCCAAAGGTACAGCACTACAGCACTAGGGGCTAGCAAAATAAATGATGTTACAGCTATAAAACAGAATATTATATAGCTGATAAGAAGGTCATTCCCTGGGATGCCTAGGTGACTTAGTGGTTGAGTGTCTGCCTTCAGCTCAATGCATGATCCCCAGGTCCTGGGATTGAGTCTTGCATTGGGCTTCCACAGGGAACCTGCTTCTCCCTCTGCCTGTGTCTCTGCCTCTCTCTATGTGTCTCTCAAGAATAAATAAATAAAATCTTAAAAAAAAAAGACGGTCATTCCCTGTGTGTTGTTATAGAGGAATTACCAAGATTCACAGTTCAATAAAAAAAGTAATCGTCCATAGTACAATTCCTTTTTGTATTAATGGTAATTACACACACAGAATTATTTGACAAAATTTTTTCTGTTGGGTATCTTAAGAGAATATTAAGAATCATTACCTTTAGCAAGAAGACTTGTTTCATATCTTTTATGCTTTTACACTTTTTGTATATTTTACATTTTTTTTAAAGTAGGTTCCTCATCCAGTACAGAGCCCAGCACAGTGCTAGAACTCACAACTCTGAGACAGAGACCTGAGCTGAAGTCAAGAGTTGGCCACTTAACCAACTGAGCCACCCAGGTACCCCTGTGTTGCAATTTTATACATTTTATAATTTTTGTATACTGAATTTTTTATATCATTCCCATTTTCTAACTAAATGTATGTAATGTTTTAATTTATAAAATGTTATCAGCAAACTTTCTGGAAAATGGGGACATGGGCACTATTGTTTTCTTTTAAATATTTTTCATAATGGATCTAACAAATATTATCTTAAGCTGGAAAATGCTTCCATGTTTGACTGTGGACTCCAACTGAAAGCAGCAGGAAAGCATGGCCTGTATTTGGCACCCCCACTCCTAAAAGAGGAAAGGGGGAAAAACCACCCTCTAGAGCCCTGGACTGGGAATGCCTGGGGAGGCCCTGAAGGCTGACACACTGGGCTGTTCCTATTTTCTATTTCCATCATGCTAATAAGCACACCACTTAATTGCTGAGATACTGAGCATTATATTTTCATGCGACCTCATCCACCCCATGACTGCTAAACAATGTCAATCTATGACTGGAAAAAGTTGAGGCCACTGTGTAATAGAGTCTGTTGTAATATTTTCATGAAGAACTTAATCAGAATTTTCCATGATAATATGTGAGTTTATGTAGTTGTGTAGATATGCATTTCTATCAATAGACTCCTTGAGGAGTCCTAATACTGGCTTTCCTCTCCATTATTACCAGCAGCACTAGGCTCATGGTTAGCATAAAGTTTGCTGCAGAAAAGGGAAGATCTGTTTACCAAACATCCATTAAGCACTTCCTCATCTAACAAATATTTATTTGATACTTGCTTGGGGGCTGGCTGGTGCTAAATGCTGGGGATATAATGGTGAATCAGAAAAACACAGTTCCTAGCCTCATGGGACTCATAGTCCACAGGTGGAGACTGATTTGCACATTCAGGGAACTGCAATACAGGGTGGTAAGTGTGAGAGATGGAATATATGTAAAAATGTGTTTTGAGCACATAATAAGGGATCCAGAGTGAGCTTCTTGAGAGAAGTGAATAAGTAGAACTTCACCAGACTTGAAAAGAAGGTTTAGGGAGTAGGAATAGCAAGTTTAAATACTCTACAGCAAAAGAAATTACATCATGCTTGAGAAAATAAAACCATTTCAATATGGATGGCAATTATAGAACAGACCATATCCTGCAGAACCTTGTGTCAGTCATGTTAAGAAGGACATGCAGTTATCAATAATAGACAAATTATGGAAAGAGCCCAAATATCCATCGACTGATGAATGGATAAAAAAGAGATGGTACACATATGCAATGAAATATTTGTCATAAAAATGGAATGAAATCTGGCCATTTGTAATGACATGGATGGAATTAGAGAGTATAATGCTAAGTGAAATAAGTTGGTCAGAAAGAGCCAAATACCATCACGATTTCACTCATAGGTGGAATTTAAGAAACAAAGCAAATGCGCAAAGGGGGAGAAAAAGAAAGGAGAGAGACAAACCAAGAAAGAGACTGTTAACCATAGAGAACAAAATGCTGGTTACCAACAGGAAGGTGGGTGGGGGGTGAGGAGAAATAGGTAATGGGGATGAAGGAGTGCACTTGTTGTGATGAGCACTGGATGTTTTACAGAAGTGTTGAATCACCTGTAACTAATATTACAGGTAGAGTAACCAACTGGAATTTTAAAAAAAGCTTCAAAAAATTTTTTAAAAATTTTAAAATAAGAAGGACATCCAGGAGGATCCAACTCTATCTTTTCAATAGGGGTGAATTGTGTGCTGGTGTGTTTTTAAAAGCTCTCTTTGGCTACAGCATAGAGAACAGACTTCAGGGAAGAGAGAAAAGAGGCAGAGAAAAGGTCTTAACTCCAGGGCAAAGTACTGAGTGAAGCCCCAACCAGCACCAAAATGGTCACTGCTCTACTCTGCTCTGGCTTCTGAACACAATAGCAAGGAATGGGAGCCCTGTACTCTAATCAAGAAAGAAACATCAGTGCATCTGGGAATGAAGAAATAAGGAGACGCATCTGGTGCCCAGGCACAGACTGTGGGCTCCTGTCCCCAATCCCATGCTGGTGGCTGGCTTGATGAGACAAAGTAGCTTGGGTTCTATAGGTCCTATAGGAGAGATGACCCAAATGGATATTACACAAGATGTGTCAATGGCCCCAAATAGAAAATGATTAGTTACCGGTAGAAGGAAAAGGTTTATAAAGACCATAGGCCTGAGTGACAGCTTTGTGTCAGCCATGGACACCCCATGTCCCTCTGTAGGTCTGTTTCCTATAGATAAAATGTGGGAGGGGGGCATGTCCTAGTGTGATTTCTGAAATCTGACATGCACCACATGGTGTTCTTTATGCTAAGTTCTCTATGCAATCTCACCTGGACTAAGATTTGAGTCCAAATGTCTGGCTCCTACCCAAGGTCCAGAAAAGATTGAACTTCCTCCAAGAGCTAGCTCCCAATTCCTCATAGCTCCTTTATTGAGTGCCACATGAATATCCTTTCTTGTGGCATAGAAGCATGCTTTTTTAAAAGTATGGGCTTTGGAGTCAAGTAGTCCTAAAAGACATGTATATATATTTCACTTAATATTTTCCACACATGCGACTGAGAGCAAATCACTTACAGAGCCTCCGGATCCCCATCTGTAAAATGGGGCTAATGTTATGCCTCCTTAAAGGTTGATATATTTAAGAAAGTCATGACACAATGTCCGACACAGATCTCAGCAAGCAGCAGCTACTTTTATTACGATTATCTATATAATTGATTATCCTTCATATACCAGATATTGATACCATTCCCTAAATTAAACATACTTCCCCTCTTTGTTCTCCTTGGTGTATTATGATGTTACATAAACAACAAATGAATCAGGCAAGCAGCAATTGTGTGGAGTGAGGGCATGCCCCATGAACTTGTTTTGACCCAATGGTCTACATGGTGGCCATTGACACTTGGTGGCCCCATGTTTAGCCCCATCCCCATCAGGTGCTTCTGCAGAGAGATCAGTGGTTGCTGATGAAGACCAGGGGCAGGGTAGAGCTGCTTTGTGGATCAACAGAAGCCTTCAAAATGACACTGATTTGGCACCTGTGTCTAGCACAGAATTCATAGCAAAAAATTAAAAAGAGCTAAAGATAAAGACAAACAGCCCACCTCTCAGAACTGTATTAACTCAATCAACAGAAAACAACCAGCCAGTGAAACAACCTGTGAAGGTACCAATTTCTCCCAGATTAATTCCAGGGCTCAGAATGTGGTTGTGGTGGTGGAGGAGGGGGCGCGGGGTGCGGGGGGGAGAGGGGGAGGAATAGGGGGCGGGGATCTGTCTTCACCCCTCCCCCCATGCAAGTGAATGTCTCCCATCTCGTCTTAGTCTGATGCTGATCTATACAGAAAAGTGCCTCTGCCCTTTGCCTCTGGAATGATGGTCTTGGGCTCTACTGTTATTGCCCCAGCTCTCTGAAAGATCTCTTGATTTATTCCCTTTATATTAGAAAACCATATCTTCTCATTATCTAGGAAGGTCACTGGAAGGGAGATATTTCTTTCAGCTTCAATAGCAGATCACTTGGCCTTTTTTCATATCTCTCTTGGCACGGCAGGGGCTCTGTGAGAATGGGGGAGGCAGGGACAAACAATAAAAGCCAATTTATTCCTGAGCAGAAAGCACAATGCAAGGACCTAGCAGAACAAATAAATATGCAAAGCAGGCTCGTCAGCTAGTGTGCTTGGTTTCTATTTCAACTTTTATTTCCAAAGCTAATTATTCCTGTCAATAGGAAGCCCTGCCTTAACTAAGGTGGCTAGAGACCATTAGTCATTGGAGATGTTTTTGTGTTTCAGACTAGGCTTGAATTCCCCGTTCCATTCATTTCCCAGCAGGGACCTAGGCTCAGCTAACATTTTCAAGGGTGGATATCTATATTTAAACAAGATGTGGCATTGTTCTAAAAGTCACTTTCACAAGGAAATTATACATATTTGACTTCTAAACTACTTTTTCTTACTCATCTATATTAGATTGCCTTTCCTTCTGGCCAAAGATAAACTGAATATGTGTATGTGTTTGATTAGATGTACTAGAAGGGCCGTGTTAGGCAGGATAACACTCGAATGGCTCAGAGCAATGATATTAACATTTCCAACCAATCACCATTCTGATGTTGCTGTAAGTTTGTCCAGAGTCTCTCAGAATATCTTTAGGAACTAGCTACATCAGAATGCCCTTAGGGGCTTGCTTAAAAGACAGCCCTCCTGAACCAAGAATTTCGGGGAGGTAGAGCTCAGGAATCTGCACTCTGAACACGATCCGTATTGGGATCCATTGGGTTACTCAGGTGAGAAGTCTAGCATGTATGCAGGTGTAGGGCATTATGGCCACAGCTGTTTCTTTGTCTCATAACCTGCCAAGAGGGAAAGCTCCTCTGCCAGACACTCAGCCTTCTAAGGAGGCAGGCAACCCAGCAGGTTCTGAGACCACTAGGTGAGCTTCCAAGAATTCAATGTTTTCTGGGATCCTAGCATAGTCACAGCTTCGAGGATAACCTTTAACCTCCTTAGGTTAAGATTCAGTCACTCTTCCTTCCCTTCGCTAGAACAAGAGTTGAGTCTAGAATAAATGCAATATCAATGATATCAGTTGGTACCAAATGACCCAGCAAATGGGTAAATTTTATGGTATGAAGATCATACCACAAATAAAGCTGTTGAAATAAATAAAATATAAGGAAATGTTTGGTTTTTTTTTTTAACTGAATACAACTGGAGTGTGAGTATCTTCAGTTGCTAACATGTTCATGCCTTTAATAGCTCCATGGCAAAGTCCTTGGGGGTCTTCGAAATGCACCCATTCATCCAGTGAATAATTACTGAGTCCTGGTCTAGCCACAATTTAAGACTAGCTTCTATGAAATAAAGTTAAAAAAAAATCTTCAAATAAATTGTATGTGCTAATATTACCAGAGAATTTGTCCATATAACAAAGCATCAAAGTATGCTGATTTTTAGTTTGGTTCCCTCATTATTTGCCAAATAAAGCTACCTGTAGGCTTCTGACTCTTTCCAATGCAGAATTTAATTTGGTGACTAACAGACCAAAGCAGAGAAAGCAGTAGGGACCATTTAATCTGCATAAGGAGACTTGTGTTTACTGTGATTCTATCTATCAAAGGAAGGAGAGTACTGCAGGGAAGGGTTTCTTTTCTAGGACATTGCTAATATCTCAGGCATCAGGGTCCAGCTCCCTCTTTGTGACAATCTGGGCAAACGCTAAGAAAGACACAGCTCAGGGAATGACACAGAGGAACAGGACTTGGACAGGCAGGAGACATTGGCAGAACCTCAGGACAAGCCAAAGATGAGGGGCAGGTGTTCCCCTTCCTTCCCTGCATCCCATAATCAGATCTCATGGGAACAACAAGCTATGAAAACATCATTGATGAACAAGTATAATGTCAGATTACCAGAGTCATGACTTTAAAAGTAAGTTTGCAAAAGTGTGGGTAGAGAAAGTCTAGTCATTGTGCCATTTAGTTCTTCACAGAGGACTCCAAAAAGCAGCGGGAATTGTTCCATCTATAACTAGTTTTAATCAATCTTCCCTTTTGAGGTGCCTAAGAAAGCCATGCAGTCTGATTCCATTTGCAAGGGCTCATAAAGAGTCCAAAACGGAAGTCCTCGAGGAACAGAGTTCTGACATAGTTGGTGCTTTGCAATCTGGGTTAGCTCTCTTTATTTCTGTCCAATGAGAGGGATGCCCATGTGGTCAGTGAGCATGGATGACTGAGTGCCTTGCTACTGGGTCTGTCAATGTTAGCTTCTCTGCCCTTCCTCCCCCAAACAAAGAGCCTTTCCTCCCCACCTTCCTTTTCTTCATGTTCCACCTGATGTGGGTTTTAAACCACCCACAGTCAAAAATTAAAAAAAAAAAAAAAAAATCCCAGGGTCTCCTGGGTAGCTCAGTCAGTTAAGCATCTGACTCTTGGTTTTGGCTAAGGTCATGATCTCAGGGTGGTGAGATTGAGCCCCGAGTCAGGTGTTGCACTCAGCAGGGAGTCTGCTGGAGCTTCTCTCTCTCCTTTTACCTGTAACACTCCCACTCATGCTCTCTCTTTATCTCTCAAATAAATAAATAAATAAATCTTTAAAAAAAAAAGAATTTCCAGTAGATAAGGAGAATTAAGATGGACTTAGATCTAAAGAAAATTAGGAGGGAAAGAAATTACCCTTTACAAACATCTACTACCATATATCTGAACACTATACCAAGCACACTGCCCTAACCCTCAAAACAACTCTTAGATGTACTCATTGCCTCTCTGTTTTCATTGATTAAATAACTAAAGCAGGGAGAAGTTAAATAAAACGCCTGCTAGCAAACACGGAAACCAGATTTGAAGCTTGATCCTGGCCTCTTTTCCATTAAGCTGTAGTGTTTCAAAATTCAATAAAGAATCAAATTCTTTTCATGAAGTTCAATTAGAACAGCATATAAAGTTCCCTTCACATTCCTGCTGGATTGCCTGATGATATGAAATTTAAAAGGCTCCATCAACAGGCAGAACTTTGATGTCTTATCACACTTCAAGGCTTAAACATTGTCCCTGTCATCATGGTCAACAATTCACTGTGCTATTTATTTACCTTTTCAGCACTTTCTAATCATTCATCATTTCCTTGACTTTCAAAGTCATGCCTACTCTGGTTGAATTCTTTCTTTTGATTTTTGCTTTAGACTGCTGGCCACTCCAACTGGGCATTTTGGTCACAAGCTTAGTTTTTGCCTCCCATTTTCCCTAACATGGCATGACATTTTGCCCTAGCAGTGTCCTTCATCTTCCTCATTAGGGGACCATTTCCTTCCTCCAGACCCTGGAACAAAAAGTTCTATATACTCTGTGACCCTCCTCATCACTGGGAATGGCTGACTAGTCCACCGTGGGCCCCTAACTCAGGCTGTTTGGTGGCAAGTTGATGTGTAGGGCTCTGCCCACATGGAGAGGAACTTTACAAATGGAAAGCTTAAGCTGCTATTTAGGTGGATCCCCAGACAAGAGAAAAAATAAGCAGCGTGTCTTTCAAGAGGAAAGAAGTTGAGCAGGAATTCTTGAGGATCTATAAATAGGTAACTCTGGGTCCTCTGAGAGCTAGAGATGGTAACACCTCTGACTTATTTTATTTCTCCGTTTCTATTTGCCTAAAATTTGGTTGAGTTTCCTTTACTATCTGGAATTAGCAAAATTACTTTATCCTTATACTAAAACTTGTTTTTGTTTTTTTTTTTCACTTGGTACACCCTAAATCACCTTTCGTTCCTTGCAAATGAAAGGACCTTGAATGGAGTGCCTTCTTTTTCTTGATCTACCCAACACTCACCCAGATCTCCACCTACCTCCCCATGAAGCCATTCCTGAATAAATGTAGTCTCTCTCTGCCTGCTAGTCTCCTACAAACACTTGTTATAGGTATGATGTCATTACTACTCCACTTCTCAGTGACTGATTGTTTTGTCTCTCAGCCTTATGTCCCCAATTAGATAGCAATCTCCTTAAAATCGAGGATAATTTGGCATCAACTTGAATCTGCTCAAAAGTCAGCAGAACTTCCAATTTCATTTCTTCTATCAGATCTTCAGAGGAAGAGAAACCAAAGGTGTGGTTTACTCCTAGCAACACTTTTATGCAGAATCATAAAACTTTCTGGGTGGGCAGGCTGTAGTGATTTTTTTATAGTAACTTCTTACATTTACATATGTGAAAGCTCAGAGCATTTAATGGTCAGTCAGCTAATAAGATTCAGCATGAGCTCTCACATCTGGAAGGTCTGAAGCAATCCAACTATGGAAGATAGACAGAATTTTACTCTTTATATTTTAAAATGAAAGAGACAAACTACCCAGCTTTTCACTGATAGAAGACTGAGCTGGACCATAGTGAAACATACTGGCAGGGCGTCTATTCTCTGAATTACTAAGGTTCTAACCAGGACACTTTTATTCTTTTTTTTTTTTTTTAATTGTATTGCATTTTTAAAGCTAGGCTATTTTTATAGCAATAGAACTCCTGGAATAGTAAACAGGAGGCGAATATATTAGGCTTTAAAGGTGAAAGGGGTTATTTAAGAGTGTTATCAGAACTAACCAGCTGCAAACACATACAGTATCAGAAAACCATAAACCTTTTCCTTCATAGCAGGGCTCAATTATTCATTAGGCCATCCTGCTGTAGGGAGAGGGTCTTTAGAAACTTAGCACCATATAACTGTTGAGGTGTCCAGCCCTCCCTGTTATCTTACTTTCTAGGTGAATAGTTCAAGAGAAATGAAAATGATCTCTCTGTACTCCCTTATCCCAAGTGGATTAGGGTTTTCAAGGGATAATGATAAACACAATAATTATAATAATCACCATTTCCGGCACTTTCTAAGTGCAAAGGTGAATCTATTTTCCTAACGATCGGTAAGTTACCTATAGGAAATGATACAGCAAGTTAGTGGCAGAGCTGGAATTTGAACCTGAGTCTTTTGGAGACTGCTCACCTGTTACTCTGACATTAGAAATGTCTTCTCTTCTCCCCAAGGAAGACGGATCGATCTTGTGGGAAATTTCTTTAAAAGTTAAGGAGGAGGGACTTCATGATCAAATTATCTGCCCGCAACTTCTAAGTTCTGGTGCTTCACGATGTACACTAGTATATTATAGACTAGTATATTATAGACTGAGAAGGTCTGCAGTAGAGATACGTGCTTTTCTTACATAACACAGGTTTCCCAAAGTCTTTTGTCTTCGAACTCCATTTCTCATCACATGTGACAACACTCCATTGACAGGGACATATCTTGGACAATGATGCATGCCAAATACAGCTCTGGCGAGCAGAGACATACATAGTTAAGAGTGGAATGATATTTGCCTGATGGTAAAGTGTAAAAGGAGGAGAGCAGCTGTCAGCAGGACCGTAACCATTTGAAGCCCCACTTAATGCTGAGTTGTGTTCATTCCCTCAGGCTTAGTCTGAAACAGAGCCTGCTGCAGCTCTGGGGAAGTGGCAGGGGAAGGTGACTGGGCAACATAGGTGAAGGGGAGTGGGAGGTACAGGCTTCCAGAGATATGGGATGAACAAGTTACAAGGATAAAAGGTACAGCATAGGGAATATAGTCAGTAGTATTGGAGTAGTGTTGTGTGGTGGCAGATGGTAGCACATCTGCAGTGAGCACAGCATAACATATAGACTTGTCAAATATCTATGTGGTACACCTGAAACTAAGGTAACATTGTGTGTCAACTATATTCAAAATAAAAAAAGAAAACAAAGGAAAGGACATGAAAGGAAAGAAAGAGAATGGAAGAAAAGGAAAGAAAGGGAAAGGAAAAGGGAAGAAGAAAGTCAGAAAGCCCAGTTGTGCCAGTGCACTGTCATTAGAGCGGGAGCAGCTTGGCTCCTGAGTCTGGCTCATTCTCTCGGAAGCCGAGGTATCGTAGTCACTTTGCTACTCTTTTGAAACCTCAGTTTTCTCATCTTTAAAATAGTGATTAAAAAAAATCTTTACTTTGCAAGAATGTTGTGATAACTAGCAATAATGTATTTGAAGCACCTGCAACAAGTCACAATTATTACTGCTTTAAGTTCGACAAAAGTGATGTTCCCTTTGCCTGGAAATGGCACCTGCTGTTTCTCTACTCGGCAAAGTCCTGTTCACTTGATCAAGCCCAGAGCAAAGGTCATCTCCTCCATGAAGCTTTGCAAGGCCCTGCTACTTTCCCATCCACCTTCCCACAGCGGTTAACAGAGTCCACTGTTTCCTACTCCCACATTACTCACGCCATGTCTTGAGTCTTATTTTGCATGTGTCTGTCTTCTCCAGGAGAATATCAGCTCTTTGAAAACAAGGCATTTGTAGTAAGCACACAGTCTCCTACACATAGCATGCAGCACAGAAGAGGCATATAAATGCCCAATAAATATCATGAACAAGGAGCTATAAGAGGAAGGCATCTTAAACTATCATGTTAGACTCCAGACACTTGGCATTCTGAGAATCAAATATACATATACCAGAAATGACCAATCATCAAACAGTGCATTCTTGGGCTAGGAGTTTAGACATAATAAAGAGCTAAGTGGTTGGAGGGAGTTCAAGGAATCCCATCAACAAATCTAGTAGCCACATGTAAGTATTATAGGCTTGTTCACACTTACCAACATGCACACATGGTACATACTTATGGCCCAAAGAGATGGTGCACAATTTTACAAGAATATTGAGAAATAATCGATGAGGTCATTGAAGTGCCAGATGGCTTAATGACATGAGGAAGGACAGTATTTCTGACTTCACATGGACATGGCCTCAAATTCCAGTGACAACGGGCATTGGGAAAGCTATTATTAAAGTCTGTTTCCCTTTCTGTAAAAATTCGATAGTAGGGTCCACTCAGAAAGTTTTTAAGGGGATTAACTAGGAGACAGTATAAATGAACTAAGCAGAGTAGCATGATATTGGTATTCAATACATTTTATTTGTGGATAATTGTTGTCTATCTCCCCCACTAGACTGAGCTCTTCAAGGTTAGGGATCTCACGACAGTAATCTCTGTATCCATTGCCAAGCACTACACCAAGCACATACTACCAGCAACTCCATAAATACTTGCTGCATAATGAAAAAGGAAATAGAAGAATGATGAGAAAGCTTTGGGTCACCTATCATCCCAACACTGTTGAAATTCTAGCTGCCTTACCTGTCAGACAGGGTGGCTCTTCCATTGTTCATGGACTAATTACACCCCACCCAGCTATAGGCCAATCCCTTCACTGTTAATAAAATGTAGCACATTTGCACCAAGCACTTTTACACATTTTTAAAACTTTAATCTCAAAAAAAAATTGAAACTCAGGAAAGACCCAAAGAGGCAAATACACAAGGTACACATACAAATGCTTTATAAAAAGGAATATTTACATATGTATATGCACACATTCATATAAAATTTATCTCTACTTCTAAAGGAATAAAACTAGAAGATATTAACAGTAGTAAAAGTATGGTAAGAGTAGGAAAAGAGATTGCATATATACATTCATTGTATATATATATGTCTCTATATAATATTGTCCTAATGATTTTTAACATATAAGTGTGCATTTTCCCTTTAAATCTGCCCACTCAGCATCAATGTGTGTGTGTGTATGTGTGTAAGCCATGTGAAAGTTTGATATAATTATAAGCCGAGGAACAATATCCTTATTTCACACTGAATGTGATGCCTATAAACATCTTGAAGTGTGAGCACAAAAGAAAAGGCAAACCTGGATAAAACACATCCTGAGCCTGGGAGGGGAGCTACTATGCTTTCTCGTAGGTCCCCTGCAGTTTTTCCTCACCCATTCTAGAGCATGTTCCTCATCAGCTCATTCAGGAAATAATGGCAGAAACAAGAGGAAAGTCTTGTTCTTCCATTTTCTTTGGTATCTACAGAAGATCAATCTAAAAACAATAGTAGCAAGAGGGAGTTATCAGGCCCCATTAGGGAGGGAGCCAGTGTGTTTCCTAAAGTGACTTCACTGCTTTGTTGTAACAGGGAAGCAAACGGACCATTAGGGACACTGTCTCCATAGCATGGAAAGTAGCTGGCTTGACTCTGAGCCAGCATCAAGGTGTCGCTTCTGCAAACCAATGGCATCCAATCCTCCCATCCCTTAGCCTCCTTCCCTTGAAGATCCTAGGCATGGTCCACACCTCTCTTTACTTAAATCATCTTACTCATCACTGCTGTCCCTACAACAGCTGCTCGTTTCTGCATCTTTTCTGACCACAGATCTCCTTGTCACTCCCTGCCATAAACTGCATGAAACCCATTATGCCATGCTCCTCCCTACAACTTGAATTATGATTTCATTACCGTTCTAGCCATCTTTCTTATTTGAGAAGCTTGTTTATGGTCATATTACATCAGAAATATATACTTTAGAGTCACACAGGCCTAGTTTTCAATCCTGACTATGCTTTAGATAGTTGTGTGACTTTGAGAAAGTTTCCTGACCTCTGAGAACCTAAGTTTCTTGGGTCAAACATGAATATAGCTCCCTGTCTGTCCCAAGGTCACTGATAGCATAAACACTGGAAAAACAAATGCAAGTTGCTTAAAGCAATGTCCAGTAAAAAGTATGGCTTCAATAAAGGCCACTTTCCTTCTTACCAAGACATCAGGGGGAATCAACTCCATGCCAGAGGTCACTGAAAATGTCACAGACCTATGGTAGGTGGAAGAAGTTTAGTTATAGAATGATGGGAAGAACTGCCCGTCTCATCAGCAATAAGTGTATGAATGGGGAGTCTTCTAGATTCATGTGCCTCAGGCAGATGACTTCTCCTCTCCCCAAAACAGATCGCACAGATGTAGACGGGGGGGAAAGGCTTGCAATTAGAAACAGATAAACCAGATAGAAATGCTAACCTTGCTCATATCTGCTTATGAGATTCTAGGAAAGACCTTTGACCTTTCTGGGTATTGGCTTCTTCATTTATAAAATTGGCTAATGACAGCCCTCTGCAAGATTGTTGTGAGTGCCTATAAAATGATTAGCACTATGCTGTCTCCATAGTAAACAGTCAGTCAATACATGTTAGTTAGATTTCCAAGACAATTCTCAGGCTTTAAATAATAGCCGTCAATGCTAATATTGTGATTACTAAGCATTGGGCATTATTCTAAATAGTAACTGAACCTCTCACAGAAATAGTCACTGAATTTCACTGCTCACAGGAAACCTATGACTACTATCATTTTTCTGTGTTAAGAGGAGAAAAGAGACACAGATATCAGAGGCATCACTTGACTTGCCTAAGGCACATGGCTAGTACATGACAGAGCCTGGAATCACATCCTCTGTTCCAAGCAGTCCAGCCACAGAATCTGTTTGTGTGTGTGTGTGTGTGTGTGTGTGTGTGTGTGTGTACATTTTTAAGATTTGTTTTGTTTTATTTTACAGAAAGAGAGAGAATGAACATGAATGGGAGAGGCAGGAGGAGAAGAAGAGAGAATCTCAAGCAGACTCCTTGCTTATAGTGGAGCCTGATGCAGGGCTTGATCTCACCACCCTGAGAACATGACCTGAGCCCAAACCAAGAGCCAGGCTCTTAATCAACTGTGCCACCCAGATGCCTCCAGAATCTGTTTTATTAAGCATTCCACTATTCTGTCTCCAAAAATCAGAAAGATGAACTGCTTGCCATATACCCTGTATTTGACAACTTAATTTTCAAAAGAGTTATACCTCTCTTCCTAATCTCTGTAATAGTTTATATCAATCACGGTTTCTCTTCTTTTTTCTTTTTAGAGAGAGAGCATGCGAGTGGGGGTAAGGGAGAGGGACAGAGAATCTCCAGCAGACTCCCCACTGAGCATGGAGCCCAACATGGGGCTCAATCCCATGATCCTGAGATCATGACCTGAGCCAAAATCAAGAGTCAGACGCTCAACCAACTGAGCCACCCAGGTGCCCCTCAATCATGGTCTCTAAGAGCAAGGGACTGAAACCTAAGTTCCTAAATGCTAGGAATACATAGCAGAAATACAGGGAGATTCAGAGCATGAACAGGAATGTTGGAGAACCAGGATCAGAGAGGAGGTACTGGGAAATTTCTAACTTCAGCTTGACAAAGGAAATTATATCAGAACACCCTCTTACTGAGAGCAACTATAAACCTGGATAAAATCACACACATGCACACACACATACATACACACACCCTTATCATCTATTTGAAGAAACTAGATTATGCAGACTATGGAGCCCTACTGCCTGCATTCAAAGCTTGACCCTACCATTTACCAGCTACATGGTCTTGGACATGGCAGTTAACCTTGCTGTGCCTCTGTAGTTGCATCTGTAAAATGGGGATAATAATAAGACCTGTCTCATAAGACTGTTACACAAATTTTTCTCTTAATCTTCATGTGATAACCAGCCAAAGCAGAGTGGCTGCCAACCAACGCCCTTGAGGAATGCCACTTTGAGAAAGTGTGGGAAGGAAGAATGGACTAGAAATAAAATGGTCCTGGGCTGGGATTTTTCTTTATCCTCACCCAATGGCTAAACTACTGTCCTGGAGACTACTGCCTTTCCAAATCTCTGGATTCCAAATCTACTGTCTTCCCCACAAGAAATCTTTACTTCGAAGGCATCCGGAAAACACAGTTTACTCTGGGATACCTCAGGCCAATGACTTCCCCTGAAACTCGAAAGTCAGTTTGGTGTGAGAAAATTTCCTATGTGAAAATAATACCTTTTTCCTCTATATCTTCACTTCTTGCTCACTTTCAAGTTTTACCTGTTAGCATTTCAGGAGGAATGAAAATCAGTAAGATTCCCTTCTTGTTAACCCTGCAGGATCTGATAGAACCCCAGAAAAACAAAACTAGAGCCTTCACTATTTTGCAAATCATTACCTAAACCATCAGCTCAAATCTCACTGCAGAATATTTATTGCTGGTGACAATGTAAAGAGGCAGAAAGATCACAGCATGATTCAAGGATCCCTGGTGGCATCCGCTACTTTCAACAGTGAGGAAATCTCCAGCCTTAGGAACTGAGAGGGTTTGATGTGGATGTCAGAGTAAGAGATTCAGTCTCCCCGCTACCCACGCTGCTATTCCTGAGAGAGGGCTTCAGGCACATGAACCTTTATTCTAGGTCAGTCTGCGTAGGAAAAGCCCAACTGAGCTCAGGATCAATCCAGAAAGGCCACAAACATAATTCAATAATTTGGGGGCATACAATCATGTATCTTTTTTCTTCTTGGCTCCTAGTTTGTTTATATAAAAATAAAGGGGCACCTGGGTGTCATAGTCTCTGACTTGGGGTTTTTGGCTCAGGTCCTGATATTAGGCTCCAAGCTCAGTGCGGTCTACCTGAGATTCTCTCTCCCTCTCCCTCTGCCCCTTCCACGTATGTGCTCTCTCTCTCTCTCTCTCTCTAATATAAATAACTAGACTTCAAAGAAAATTTTAAAAATTAAAACATAAAAGTAAAATTCTGAACATTTTTGCTTTTGCATGAGATTAGTAATTATACACTCTTAAATTTGCATTATCTTCACCACTTTTAAAGTCCACTCCAATGCATTCTTATTTAATCCTTACTAAACTGGGGCATCTGGGTGGCTCATTTGGTTGAGCATTTGCCTTCAACTGAGGTCATGATCCCAGAATCCTGGGATCGAATCCTTACTTGGGCTTCCTGTTCTTGGGGAGCCTGCTTTTCTCTCCCCTTCTCAATCATGCTCATTTGCTCTCTCTCTAAAATAAATAAATAAAATCTTTAAAAAAATTCTTACTAAACTGTTTGTGATAACATATTATTGCCAAATGACACATGAATAATTTTATGTACAGAATCATGAAAAAACATGGCCAAAGCTACCAAATGAGTAAGTGGTAACATATGAATTTAACTATGGGAATATTAATAGCAACAGACCCTGAACTGTATTTGAAATGAGGCAGGGATGATAAAGAAAAAAAAGCTGTGGACCAAAAGTAAAATGTTCTAAAGTTTAAGGGCAGTTAGAAAGTGAAGATTTCAGGAAACAGTTACAAAACCATTTGAGCTACTCTATAGTTAATAATCTAATATTGGTATTGGATTGAGAATCATCATTATTCTCTTTATCACTTAGATTATTCTAGTAATTAACCAAGACAGAGAGACCGGTTCTCAAAGAACTGCCAGGAGACTATGTTGGAAGAAATAAGTACAAGTTAAATAGCAGATGATAAACACTAAGAAATGTAGAGTTTTATCGCATTATTTTATTTGATCGGCAAATATTGTGCTCTCATACTCTGGTATGCACTGAACTAAGCTCTGTGGATACATCGGAGAACAAAATACACAAAATCCCTGCCCACATGGAACTTACATTCTGTGGCTACATGAATCTATTTCTTAATGCAAACTAAATCTGAATTGGGTAAGTTAGATTCTTCTGGAAAATGAGTGGAGTTTACCCAATTTCTCTCTGAATTTTGACACAGTGAGGACTACAGTAAGTCAAGAGACACATGGAATTCTCTTCAATCTAGAATCAGGCTAATATGGCTCCACATATCTGAGCAAGTAGGTAGAGGCCAAAAGCAAGAAGGCAAACTCTACTAATGTTTGTGGCGGCATCTGTCTGGTTGCTGGCCCTGAATGCACCTTCCTAACCTAACCCTTGGCACTTATAAACCACCAAAAGGAGCCATGTTGACTTGCAGATGGAATTGAGTTGGAGTTAAGCTATTCATGCAAATGGAGCAGAATTACTTTTGTCAGCTCCAGTTTGCTTATAGTTGAATAATGCCCCATGATAGGATGAACAGAACACAAAAGTAGAAAGCCAAAGGCCCGGTGTTCCCCAGCATTATTTATTTCTATGTAACTCCATGCAGCTCCTTAGCTTTTCTAGGCCTCACTTACAAGATCTATAAAATAGGCACATCCTTTCCATCTCAGTAACTCCGTCAGACCATGACAAACTGTCCCAACTGTGGTTTACCCAGTAAAGTTGCCAGATAACTCTAGCCAAGCCACTGAACCTCTCTGGACCTCAGTTTTCTCATTTAAAAAATAGGAGGATAGATCTGCAAGGCCATAGCCTGACAATCGGTGATTCTCTGAGCATATCAATCAAGTGCTCCTAGTGTCTCTAAACTGGGAAATCAGAAACAAGCTCCTGCCTCATGGAAATAACTCATTATTATTAGATAAATTATTTTGTTTTTTAATTTTTTAGTCTTAGTTGCACTTGGCTCTGATGACCTTTCTTTACATCTTCGTTTGTAGAGATAATGTATCTAAAAACAATGTGTTTCTTTGTCATGGGGAATGAAAACAAGATTTTGGAGAACTTCTAACCCCATGCTTCTCTTATCCAATTAAGATCTTTCTCCTTAACTGAGAGTTTATTTTCAGAGCTACTACTGACCCAGGAGTTAAACTGATGGCTAAACATTTTTTTTTTTTTTTTAATGACATATCCTTGGAATTCCTGGGTGGCTTTTCCAATTAAGCATCCAACTTCGGCTCAGGTCATGATCCCAGAGTCCTGGGATGGAGCTCCATGTCAGGCTCCCTGTGCCATGGGGAGTCTGTTTCTCCCTCCCTTTTGCCCCTCCCCTGGCTTGTAGTCTCTCTTTTTCACTCTCTCTCTCTCTCAAATAAATAAAATCTTTTAAAAATTAAAGTAAAATAAAATGATGTCTCCTTCCCAAGCCACCTCCTTTGGAGCAACACAGTCTTTGTCAGTCCATAAGTTACTACTTGATAGTTCAGCTGATATTTAGAAGAATTCATAAATTTGAACAGTCTCAGGGTCATTAGAGTCTTCTCCAGTCTAAATTTGTGTCACCTTTGTGGTGAAAAGATCCCTGAATATGGCAGGATGCCTCACACCTTCTCATGTTTTTCATTTTCCACTTGGTAAACATTTGGATGGAGCAAATCCAACCCTCTGAGCCACTGGCTCATCAATGCTATATCTGTTGACTTACTGCCATTATTATTGGCATACTCATAATTCCCAGTCCTGACTCTTCCTCTTCCTTCTTTTTAACTCAACACAATACATAAGGGAGAGAAAATGTGGTCTACATTTTCATGTCTTTTTTTTCTGCATTTTTTAAGGTTTTATTTATTTAGGAGAGGCACAGAGAGAAAGGCAGGATATAGACAGAAGGAGAAGCAGACTCCCCGTGGGGAGCCCAGTGCAGGACTTGATCCTAGGACCCCAGGAGCACACCCTGAGCAGAAGGCAGATGCTCAACCCCTGAGCCACCCAGGCATCCCTCTCCATATACATTCTTTTTTTTTATGAGTACTGTGTTTTTTTTTTAAAATAATAAATTTATTTTTTATTGGTGTTCAATTTGCCAACATACAGAATAACACCCAGTGCTCATTCCACATACATTCTTAACCATGCCAAGGCACAGAGAGAAGTGTCCCCGTGTGTTTCTCACCAATGGGTAAAACCACCTTCCTCCTTTCATTGTTGTAGCCCTAACTAACTAATTAGCTAACTAACTAAACAAACCCATTCCATTGGACCTACCACTCTTCCATGCCTCTCACCTCTTCCACAGTCTCACTTCTTTTCTCATCAAGCTTATATTCCATGGACCATCATTATAATCACTCCTAACATATGTTTTCAACATTTTACTGTCTTTCCCTCCATCACACTTGTCTGGCAAAGTCCAGAGTTATAAATAACTTTTGCCCACTGCAGGCCTGACCAGAGCAAAGACAACCAGCTGGGAAACCAGTCACAATTTATGTCTATGATCACACATCACACATGGGATCTTGAGCAAGGGTGTGATGTCTCCTCATAGGATGTCCTGTAAGTTTCAGGGCAAAGAATGGTTTTAGTCATTCCTTTACAGAAAAAGGAGATAACGAATACCTAAGAACATTAATACAATCTACAGTTGTGGCGGTAAAAATAAACATGTTCATTGAAGATATATTTTCCAGATAGAAATAACAGAAAAGAAACAGAGAGAAGAAATAAAACATGACTCTCTGGTTTTGAGTCTGATAACTAGGTAGACACTGGTTAGTTATCCAACTAAAAAAAGTAAGGAGGAAGAGGTACAAGATTGACAGGTGAACAGAAAGGTCTTTATCACCACTGGTCAGGCTAAATCTGAGTCATCCAAGGGAAGTGTTCACAAAGGTGATTGGACATGTAAGTTGGGGGTTTTGGGGAGAAGTCAGGGCTAGAGATCTTAATTTGACCATAATCTGTATATATTTGGCATTTGAACATAATAGGATCCTTTAAGGGTAGAATGTAGATAGGCAGAAGCCAAGAGCTAAGATTACCTCCTTAAGGCAGCCCAACATTTATAGGTCGAATGAGAAAGCTAGAGGATAAGTCAGCAAAGAAACTTGAGAATCAGTGACCAGGGAGGCTGGAAAGTGGTATTGTGGCAACCAGGTGGGCACTGGTTTGTGTCAAACATTTGACACCCATTATCCTGATACTGACGCCTTGCTAGGTGGATATTCCTGCTGCCATCTCAGGGGTAGTATATCTAAAACTAGAAAGACTGATGACCACGTTCAAGTTCACTCAAGTAATAGATTTCAGCACTAGTAGTCAAACTGACATCTGCTAACCTCAGAATTCATGTGCCTCCTATCACGTCTTATTATCTCCAGTGAAGATAAAAAGGAAATGAAGGGAGGAAGGGGAAAGGAAGGGAAGGGAGGGTTGGCTGACTGAATGACTCCTAACAGTCAGAAAGAAAAGGTTCACAACTGGGAAATTTATCAACTTCTATAAGTTTAGACAGGAAGCAGAGGGGACTTTACTCCCCATGATAAATGTCAACCAGCATTGTAAGGATGCTTTGCTACTTACTTTATTTATTTATTTATTTATTTATTTATTTAGTGGATTTTCCCCTATCCCATGTTTAGCATGCATGCCTATTCAAGGGCGGATATTAATATATGTCGGGGCGCCTGGGTGGCTCAGCAGTTGAGCGTCTTCCTTCAACTCAGGGTGTGGTCCTGCAGTTCCTGGATGGAGTCCTACATCGGGCACCCTGCATGGAGCCTACTTCTCCCTCTGCCTCTGTCTTTGTGAATATCTATATATCTATAGATCTCTCTATATATCTCTTGTGAATAAATAAATAAAATCTTTAAAAAATAACTTAATGTATGTCAAGTGCTTGGAGGGTAGCAGAGAACTAGGACTATATTTATAAGGTCTTAAAAAGAGTTGTTTCCTATCTAGCTGGTTTTGACTTCCCCACGCCACTGTTCTTGTCATTAGATTGGGCAAAGAAAAGGCTGTCAAGTGAGTGGGACGTGATTTCTCCCTCACAGACTTGAGGTTTGGCTTGTGGATCATTATTGCTCTATTGTCATCTGCTTACAGATTTTTCCATTATATTTGTTTTGTCACCCAGTAAATATTGGTTAGGTTTTCCAGGAGGTTATTACCATCTACTTTTTCCGCCCTCTCTCTTTGGGAAGAAGATGAAAACTGCTGGTAAGAAGTTTTGGGGAGGACAAATCCTTTATGCCATTCAGCCATTAGCCTAGAAACAAAAGTCTTTTAAGATTGCCAGATGCAGGGATTCTAGTACTCTTTATTCAGAAATGCTTAGATTTAAGGGGGACAAGGTTGATGGTTACTTTGATGGGATCATGATTGGCCTCTTGCTTTGCCCCTGTCTAAGGCTTACTTCATTTGTCTTCCTGTTCAGAAGACAGATTTACAAAATACAATTTACAAAGAAAAAAATCTTTCATTTCGGCCTCCTGGGGTTCCGTGGCTCCATGCCCCTTCTCCAACCATTAACTTTACCTCCCATTTTTCAAGCACTGTTTTTTCTCCACAACTTTAACTAGTCAGGTGTTTCCTCCTCTCTTACCTCATCTTTCCCTGGTTTGGGGCACAGTCTGTTCTTCTGACCACCCTCCAGTGAAGCTATACTATTTACTTGTCCTGCATGACCACAGGATGGTTTCTAGCTCAACTGCTCTCTACCTTACTTCAATGCTAGGGTCCCATCTAAACTGTTGGCACACAGACAGTTGAGTGTCTTCTTGGGTTTTCAATTTTCCCAAATCTGTGTTTTTTTTAAGGTGGTTGTGATACTGCAACCTCATTTCTCCAGAGGGAGTGGGAGGCATTCTGGAAGAGGAATAAGATCCCCAAAGCACAGACTAATTGGATGAAGCTCAGATATACTTCCCAAGGAGCCAGGCCTTTGTTCGCCAATATTGGCAGAGGCCACTTCTGCTCTCTGGGACAATTGGTCAGTTAGTGAAATGGGAAGGTTCTGGGAAAAGTCTACAAAACAGGTTAAGAACCTCAAAATGAAGGGATACATAAGGCTTATTATTGAGGAATCACATGTGCTCATTATGTTTATAATCACCATAAAATCATAGCATTTGGTCTCAGAGTCCTTTTTTGCTGGATCCAAGGGTGCTCCTTTGCTTAGCTTATAAATCCCTTGGATAGCACAATCTCCCCTGGGTTTAGTACATTATACAGAAGAATTTGTCAAGATCCACAATGCCCATATTAGCTCACCGTTTTGGCCTTGACATATTAACTTTATTTGCATAAATGGAGGTTATAGAATAGAAGCTAGTATTTCTTATTATTAAATGCTACCCCACCGCGCCTTCTCATTGCTCCTCGGTTCTCATGTTTTGTCTCGAATTTTACCCTGCTCTTCCCTTGTGATTTCTTCAGTATTCCCCTCTGAACCACTCTGTCACATGGACACCTTTCCATCTTGCCATAATACTAATGATTAATATTTGAGCCCTTGCCATATGTCAAGAAATTGCCTAAAGCACTTCACATTGCTTATTTCACAAAATATTCTTTGAATTAGGTTATATTATTATCTGTCTTATACATAAACACAAAACAAAACAAAACACCCTGAAGCACAGGAAAAAAACAATTCATCCCAAATCACATGCCTAGTAAATGGTAAAACTAGGATTACAACCCAGGCCCTCTCACCTGGATTCCCATTGAAGCTTTAAGTAAAATATAACAATTGGAAAATGAAAATGAATTTGGTGTATGCACCTATTCTGAGTAATGCCATACTGACTTTGAGGTGGTTGAGATCCAAATTAAGATCTCCTGGATCGAATTTATTGATTCCTTCATATCTGAGGGTCCTTCCTACTCATAATCCAAAAGCTGTATATTTTCTGGGAAAATCCATGGATATTTACTTCTGCCATCTGTTCTATCTGCTTGCCTCTTTCTTTTCTCTTTACAACTTTATTGGGGTAAAATTGATATATAAAAACAGCACATATTTAATTTATACAATTTGGACATATGCATATACCCATGAAACCAACAGCACAATCATGGTAATAAACATATTCATCACTTCCAGAAGTTTCCTCATACCCTTTTGCTTTTTGTTTTGTTTGTAATAATAGCATGTGATCTATCTCTTAACACATTTTTAGAAGTGCATAATATGGTTAACTATAGGCCCCTATGTCATAGAAGAGATGTCAAGAAATTATTGATCCTTGCATAACTGAAACTTTTCCAAGTCTTGATTGGTTGTTTATATATCTTTAATCTCTCTGTGATCTTCTAAGCTATAGAAAATATAAGCAATGATATATTCAACATAGCTATGAATCAGATTGAGTAGAATGTCACACGAAATGGTGGTGGTATGAGCCCTACGTAGTTCTGGCACAGATGTTGATCTACAACCATAAACTGAAGCGCTCCATGGGACACCACCACACGTGAACAGCCCTTTGAGTTTCTCCTTTGCAGCAATGCCAACTGGAAAAAATGGACTGGGCTGTGTGTTTGGTAGTCTTCATAGTAACTTCATAATGCAAGACTCCTGAGAGAGACCTGAACTGGGAATGGCAGAGAGGTTCTAGAAACAGAGGGGAATTTCCTGACAGAACCATAGAGAGGAGATGCCACTGTCTGTCCCATTTATACCATGGCGAGGAGAGGAACTCTCATGGGTTGTGGACATCAACACTGGAAAAAAATATTTTAAAAGCATGTATTTCAGAAGAAAAATAAAAATCACTATTAAGGTGTACATTAAGTAGCAGATGCTTCAAATCCTAGATTTTTTTTTTTTAATTTAAAAGCAATTAGCCAAAAAAAAAAAAAAAGCGATTAGCCAACATAGAGTATATCATTAGTTTCAGATATAGTGTTCAATAATTAACCGGTTGCATATAACACCCAGTATTCATCGCATCCTGTGCCCTCTTTAATGCCCATCACCCAGTTACCCCGTCCCCCCCATCTCCCCTTCAGCAACCCCCAATTTGTTTTCCAGAGTTAAGAGTCTCTCATAGTTTACCTCTCTCTCTGATTTTTTTCAAAGCCTAGATTATTACTGTTACCAACAGGCTAGCAAACTAAGATGCAAGAGGAAAAATAAGTGATTTCTTTCCTATTTAAAGACTCACAGGCTGATCATTGAACACTCATCGAATATACCTTTACCTGTGCTTCCTCTCCTCTTCCTTTCTGTTCTCAGAAATTTCTACTGCCATTTGTTCTCAATCATACAACCTTGCAAATAAAACAGATGCTATCCTCTCTCCTGAAGAGAGAATAAGAAGAATCCAGAGAATAAAATTAGTATGGCTTTCATTCCTAATGATCAGTTCCACACCAACCAGTAACTATCCTGGTTCCTGAAGACCAGAAGAAGAGAAGTAAAAATAAATCATGAGTTTAAAAACTGCAAGGGTGTTCAGGTGGCTCAGTTGGTTAAACGTCTGCCTTCAGCTCTGGTCATGATCCCAGGGTCTTGGGGTTGAGCCCTGCATTGGGTTTCCTGCTCAGTGGGGAACCCGCTTCTCCCTCTGCCCCTCCCCCACTCATTCTCTCTCTCTCTCTCTCTCTCTCTCTCTCTCTGTCTCTCATGAATACATAAATAAAATATTTAAAAAACTAAAAATAAAAACTGCAATTTCCCATTTCTTGGCATGAGATACTCAGGTATAAATCCTTCTATAAGGAGACCCCAGATTGTCTCTCTGAGAGGAAACAGGCTGTGATGGTAGTCCATCAGAGCAGTTCTCCTTGTGGCTCCTCCGTACTGTGTGCAATAAGGGTAGTTGCCATTATACAAGTAATGAGCAGCAACAATAAAAGTACATAGATCTCCACCACTAATTCACTGTGTGGGATGTAGATTAACCCCACCACCACCACCCTGCCATTATCTGATTTCAGAACTAGTGGAAGGACTCCATTCTAAGCATTGGGCCTTGTGCACTTAAATCAAGTCAACTTGCTGGGTCAGGTCAATGTCATATACCTTTCCTAAAAGCAGATGAATTTCACTGGTCTGGACAAGCAGAGGTGCTGTGGGGAGTATGGATGCCTAGAGGTTGGTGTGGAGGCAAGGCCATAGGGAAGATCATTAAAGTACTTAACTTTATTTGGGTGATCCTAAATTTCAATAATCCAAAAGTTTCAGGTATTGAGAACACAGCTTAACACAGTTGGAGGGCAGGCTGAATGCATGCCTGCTAGGGAACATCAGAAGAGGAAGCTGAAGCAGGGCATCCTGTGGGGTCCCTCATTCAGTGGTTCCTGCTTGTTTCCCTGGACAGGATCCTTTATGTCTTATTAGACTGTGGAGGCAATGAACCTCAAAACTGTCAGTAAGTGGTGTTTTCTCTTTTGTGCAATCTGTACTGACTTTCAGAGGGTTGCTGACTTGTGGTCTTGACCTTGGTCTACAGCAGAAGACACTGAAAACTGACCACTATGAGAGCTCCAAATGATTAAAATAGGCATCTGGGGTCTGCAAGCAATGTTTTTTCAAATGTTTGAATCTTAGTAGTTGCAGTTTCTTACAGACCTTACCATTCCCTATTGCTTTTACCTAGCCAGACCCATCATTTCTATTCACTTCAAGGCCCCTTGTTATCCATACACACAGATGGCTTCATACAGCAGCATGGCCCCAGATTCTCCAGAACTTAACCCACTTTAACTCTTATCTTCCAGTCTTACCTCTCACAGATAATTTACCTGCATTATGGCTTTGACTCTGTCCTCTGCTTCCCATTCTGTTTTCTGCTTACACTGCTTTTCCCCACTGATTTCAGGCCACTGGCATTCAACTATACTTTGGGGTCTGATTCAAATTTCACCTAAGCCTTGAACTCCTTTATCCCTGTCACCAATGAACTATGTCTTTACCCTCCTCTGAAACTCAGTGGCACATGGGTTGTATCTCTTGGGCTCCTTATCATTGTCTCATAATTAATTCTGTGTTTACCCACACCCCCTCCCCAACATTATATGAGCCTCTGCAGTCAAGACCATATTTATAACTCCTGTGCCTACTCACCAGTGTTTAATATACATTTCTTGAATAGAAAGAGTAAAAATTCAGCTGTAGACATAGGTTATCCTTTCCTGTTGCCTGCGTTTTCAGCTTTTTTGTGTGTGCTCAAGGGAAAAAACATACATGAACATATGTGGTGTAATGTGCTCTGATAACTGTATGCTGACCCAAAGCAAATGCTTACTAATGAATAAACTCTCTACTACTCTGTGTCTACTTTATAGTTCTTCCATGATTAATTTAATTCTAGTGGATTTATTTTAATAATTCCATACAAGAAAAGAAAAGAAAAGAAAAGAAAAAAGAAAAGGAAAGGAAATTCATTGTCTATCCCATTCACCTTAGCTTTGTCTCTTGTTATTGGGCTGAATGAGCTCCTGAATTATGTCCTGGTGAGTTATGCACCCTGAAGGAGGAGCCTTAGGCTTCGCCAGCTCATTTATTTTGCTGGCCTCACAGACCAGGGAGAGTACTGGAGCCCAGTTCTGTCTTCCATCAGGTCTCCTGCACTTAGCATCACCCTGCCCTTCCTCTTATTCATTCATTTATTCAAAGCATCCTTTAATTTCCACACCTTGCCTAGTCCTATACTGGACACTGGGGATACACACCGCTGTGAGGCTTACAGTTCTAATAATCCATGCAGTCCAGACCAAGAGTGGGATCATATTTAAAGAAATGCAGCTCAACAACCATCGTGAAGCAAAAAGTTACTGAGCACAGGCATTTATATATTTGAGAAATTCAGAAGGCCCTACTCAAAATCTGCTCAAGGCTTCATAACATTTCCTTCTCATCCTGGTGGTTCTGCCCCTCCACCCCCAACATTCTATCTCCAACAAAACTCTATAAACACACTGCCTGAATTTTCTATCTTTGTCCTTCCCTGGTCTCTTTCATAATTAATGATGTAGCTATACTTAGCCTTCCTCCCTCCTTAGAAGGAAGAAAAGGAGAAAGCAAAGGGCAAAAACCAAGATTCTATAGCATGAAGGAAGTGTAGGCACCCGTTATGCACACTGAAATAAGATAAAGACGTTGACATCAACAAGTTGACTGTAGCAGAGAGACGGATACTTGGGCATAATCATACTTTCTGTATAATGGACTATAATGCACACCCTCTGTGCATGGGAGGTTAGTTTCTGTTAGAATCTGGTCACACAGAAGTAACCAAACTCATGAGTGCAGGGCTGAAGCCTGGGATGTGACTAGAAAAGAGGAGGTTCCACCCTCACTTGGTCCTCAGGGTTTTTGTTCAGGAGGCTCAGCTTCAGCTCTGGCTGTTTCCGGTAGCTTCACTATCAAACAGTCCTCGAACTCTTGGCAGTCATTTCTAGTTCCTGGAAATACACTTCCCTTCTCTTTTCTTACCTAATGAGTCCAGAATTGGACCAGACGCCTTGGTGTGTTCTAATCAGTGCCTTACAAAAGGCCCAGCATCCCAGGACTAACCGAATAGCCCCCTGAACACAAGCTGACAGCACATTAGCTCTCCCCTTCACTGCTGCACACTGAACCCAAGATGTAAATGTTCATTCTCTGAGTACATGAGGATCTTTCTTCTCTGTCATATGAACTAATTAAGCACCATTTAAATTGTACTTAGCCTGGGCATTATTTCTACCCAAGTGCATCACTTACCACATTAAATTTCATATTCCACTTTGAAGCCCATTTGCCTAATCTCTTAGAGTTTATCCTGTGAAATGGTTCTATCTTGGTTTCTTAACATTCCCTCTATTTTAATGCCAGTGGTAAGTACAAAAAATGTGCACATCACCTATGTAATCCCTTCTATTAAAAAACAAGCAAAGCAAGAAAGCAGCATAATAAAGAGAAAGTAATGATTCATGGCAACCAAACTTCACAAAACCAGTCCATGGTACTCTTGTTTATTTTTGTTTGTTTTGTGTTGTGTGATGTTTTAAATTAGTTTGACCCTAAACCCATGAAAGAGAAGGAAATGGAGACACTGAAAATTTTTTAAATGCCCATGAAAAATTATTAGTAGCTCAGAATAGTATAAAGATCAAAGGCTTTGGAGACAGGATGATGTGAGGGAGGGTGAATTTGAGCTCAGACACTGGGCTCCAGGCCCTTGCAGAAGTGACTTCTCTGAGTGTCATTTTTCTCATTTGCAAGACAGAGGAAATAAGATCCACCTTGCAAAGGCTGTGAAGGGACCAAATAAAAGGACCTAAAATGTCCTGTTCCTAGAGAGCTGCTATGTGGATGTCACTGTTGACGATGATGATGTTGAGGACATTGCATTATTGCTATCTTCTTTTTTTAAGATTTTATTTATTTATTCATGACAGACACACAGAAAGGGAGAGAGAGAAGCAGAGACACAGGCAGAGGGAGAAGCAGGCTCCATGCAGGGAGCCTAATGTAGAACTCGATCCCCGGTCTCCAGGATCTGGCCCTGGGCTGAAGGCGGCGCTAAACTGCTGAGCCATGCGGGCTGCCCTGCTCTTTATCTTCTAAACCAGATATGCACAATGTTTTTCTCTAAAGTCCTGGATAATAAAAATCTAGACTTTGTGGTTTACCAGGCCACACATTCTGCCACTAATAGAAAAGCAGCCCTAAGGAATATATAAATGAATGAGGATAGCTATGTTTTTTTGTAGGCTGTTCAAAGCAGATGGCTTGTAGGATTGACAGGTGGGCCATAGTTTGCTGACTTCTGTTCTATGCCATCAGCTATTAATTCATTTAGAAAGTCTTTATTTGGGTGCTTGCAATGGACAAGCAACTCTAAGTGGAGTAGGTATGCTAAGGGCTTATAACTCATGGAGCAATAAGCAAGACAGGAAAAATCTTATTCATATAGAGTCTACCTACACTCCTGGGACAGGATGTAGAGAACAAGTAAGCACAAAGAAAGTAAATGAGAAAAGCCTTTGACAGAGGAAAACTATGCAGTGAATTATTAACAGGGGTGTGGTAGGGTAGATACATGAGGCTTCTTACCATATCTCAGCACAGAACATAGAGTACTCCAGAAGTCATTTCCTAAAAATCTCTCATTGATTCTTTTGGAGCTTTTATCTCTTAGGGCTCTGGTAAACATTTTCAAGTTTCTCGAGTTTCTTGTTTTCAAAGAACCAAGCTGGGCTCCTCCATGCTGATCTCTTAAACAGGTATTTACAGAAAGGTAAAAATACTTGAAACATATATAAGGTGCCAAGGGCTCAAGGACACAGCAGAGCTTGTACCTTAATATTATCCAGTCTCAACTGGATATTGAAGCAGTGCCCTCGTCAAACATCCTAGAGTCCTGTGTGATTAGGAGAAGTCATCTGGTCATAAGAGGTCTAGAACTACATGGGAAACATCACATGGATACCTGCTCTATGTTGGGCCCTGAGCTGCACTCTGTAAAAACCATCCAATTTGCTCTTTTCAAGAGCCCTGGAAGGTAACTATTATGATCTTTATTTTAGAGATGAGAAAATTGAAGTTCAGAAAGGTTGTGACTTGTCACAAAGCCAGTAATTGACAGTGCCAATATGTGACCTCAAATCCGTGTGCCTCTGAAGCTCTCCATCACTGGCATTAGGTGCTTTTTCAGCCATTCTAAAGAATTGCTATGATTCTTTCTAGATCTTCAAACCCCTTTACCCATCGTCTTTTGCCACTTGACTATTTGCTGATAAACCTACCTGAAACTGATCCCTATGCTTCCCTATGCTCAACACTGATAAGGAATGTTGCCAGGTGGCTTCAAAAAAACTCAGTTGTATTGAATTTCTTGTTTCTTCTTCTAACTATTGCAATGGCAATTTAATTTTAAAAAGTAATTAAATGTGTTTGACATGATTTATCTTTACAAATCTATGCAGTCTAGCACCAATTAAATTGCACTTTTCTAAATGTAATGCTGAACAGAGCCTTAAGTATCAACTCAAATTATCCTCCCATTGGAAATAATATAACTACCTTGGTCCAGTCCTTCATTCTTTGTTAAAAAATATAATGGGATGATATTTTCAGTTTTTCATTCATTCATTATACCTGCAAATTCATTCTTAAAAGTAGGTGTGAAACAATGAATTCTCTTATCAGGTGCATCACCCCAAGATGAAATCCATCAATATTGAGTGTTCTGTCTAATTGTATCCTTTCCAAGCACTATAACACATCCGTAGGATTGGCTGACTCATATTTTCTCTTTAAGTTGACCAAATACATTGCTCCTATAAGGGAAGATGAATATGAGGAAAGTGATTGTTCACAACATTTCTATTCACAAAAACCTTTGCTATAGTACATTGCCTCCAGGTTTTTGTTGTTGTTTTCTCTTTGCCCCCATTCAAAGCTAGGCCAGTAATCTGGCTATGTTTTAGAACCAGTTATGACTATTTGTCATCTTTGAAGCAGGGAAAGGTTGGAACAACAACAGACATAGAGAATGGGTGAAGGAGTAACTAGATTCTTTTACACAGTTATTTTCAATGAACACAAATAGCTATCAGGAGATTCTTTAGCATTTGCTGTGAGCCAAGTTCTATGATGGGAGCTTTATATAGGGAGACTGTGCCTGAGAAAGTCAAGTAACTTCCTATGAGAATAAAATGAGTAAGTGGATGTAGACAAGATTCAAGTTCAGTCCATATGATTTCCATGACACCATGCTGCTTTCCTAGGCATTAGACAGCTAGTCCATTCATAATCCCTTGCCAGTACTAGTGGTAACCAAAGATGAGACTGTGGTTGGATAGTCTTTGCCTTTTTTGAGCACATGGAAGTAAAACCATCATGCATTCAATAAACTGATCTGCCATTTATTGAGTGCCTTTGCGTCTTTGAAGCACTGGGCTTAGGTATGAAATACTAAAGAAGAATATCGCAGTCACTCCTTATCTGCCGGGGATCCCCAGTGGACACCTGAAACCATGAATAGTACCAAACCCTATATGTTTTTTTTTCCTATACGTACATACTTATGAATAAAGTATAATTTAAAAATTAGGCACAGTAAGAAATTAACAATAATAAAATAGAACAATTATAACAATATAGTATAATAAAATTTAGGTGAATGTGGTCTCTGTCTCTCTCTCAAAATATCTTATTGTGCTGCACTCACCCTTCTTCTGTGACAATGTGAGATGATAGAGTATCTACATGATTAGATGAAATGAGGTGAATGTCAGAAGTGTTGTGACCTAGCAATAGGCTACTACTAAACTTCTGATGAGATATCAGAAGGAGGACCATCTGCTTTCAAACTGAGGTTGAGTGAGGGTAACTGAAACCACAAAAAGAAAAACCATGGATAAGGTGGTCTACTGTACATTCTCATCCAATGTCATTTTAGTTTTCAAAAAGCCTAGATCATAGTAAATGATCAGTAACTACTTCTTGTTTAGTAGATTTGTAGGTCGGTTTGTTAGATATTTGAACCATGCATTCAAGGAATTTTCTGTTTTCTTTCTCCTTTTTTATAGAGGGGTGGTGGTGGTAGAAAGGAAATCCTCATAAACTACAGAAGAATATGTGACCTGATAGTAAAAAAACAATACATTACAAAACACACACTAAACAAAACCAAAACAAAACAAAACAAAAAAACTCAAACTGGAAAAGTTCCAAGCAGAGGATCGATACAGATTGACATAGGGAAAATTTTACACAAATTTTTGGACTGAGTTTAGCCCCAGATGATGAAATGATGAATAGAATTTTTGTGTATAGATGAAAAAGTGTTTTCCAAGAGAGGGAATGCTATAGATAAGATCAAAAAAACAATATTAAATGTGCTATATTCTTGGTAGTGTGTGCTCAATTTGGAAGTGGGCATATGAGTTTAAAAGCACAAACACATTTGAAGTGGACTTAGTTTTTGAACACATCTGTAAAGACAGGTTAAGGATGTGAAGCTTTTCCTGCCACCCCTTAGAGGTGCATTAAATGAGCTTGAGTGGTGAAGGCCAGGTAACAAAATTTATACTCTAGGACTTGATGAATTTACAAAATTAACAAGGGTACTGGAGAGCTATAGGGAGACACTGGGAATCTAAACAAGAAGCGCCTAGCCTTGGGTGAAAATATCAGCGCTAGCATGGAAGAAATATTTTTTTTTTTAATTTTTTTTTTTAAATTTTTATTTATTTATGATAGTCACAGAGGGAGAAGGAGAGAGAGGCAGAGACATAGGCAGAGGGAGAAGCAGGCTCCATGCACCGGAAGCCCGACGTGGGATTCGATCCCAGGTCTCCAGGATCGCGCCCTGGGCCAAAGGCAGGCGCCAAACCGCTGCGCCACCCAGGGATCCCGGGAAGAAATATTTTTAAAATAGAGAAGGGCTCAAATCCTAGTTCTCTCCTCTTTAGTTCTGAGTGCTTGAAGAAAATAACTTCTTAGAAAATAAAGTCCTCATCTGTAATAAAACCTCACCCATAGGCTTTTTTGAGGATTTATTTGAATCTGGCACAATATAAAATAACTCTGATTCTGGAATATTATAAATAATCTCTGCCTTTGCTCTGACTGCCATAACAAATATCATAGACCAGATGGCTTAAACAACAGAAATTTATTTTCTCACAGTTTTAGAGGTCTGAAAGTTCAAGATCATGGTCCACCAGGGCTCCACTTCTGATGAGGGCTCCCTTTCTGGTTTGCAGACATCTGCCTTTCCATGTGTCTTCACATGGCCTTTCCTAGGTATTTGCATATGATAGAGAGCAAGCTCTCTGGTGTTCCTTTGTAGAGGAACATTAATCCTATCATATCAAGACTCTACCCTTATGAACAGTTAACCTTAATAACTTCCTTAATGCCTCCATCTCCAAATACAATCACATGGGAGGTTAAGACTTCAATATATGAATTTGAGGCAGGGGACACAATTCAATCCACAACAGTCTATACATTCAGTGGCCATGCCACTAAAAGGATTAGCATGGAGAATATTAAAAAGGGAAACTGGCAATATGTAGCTACTAACTGGGAAAGGAAAATTAAAACAAAAGACAAATTAAATGGAAGGTCAAAACATTGAGGCTGAGTGGTTCCAGGAATCTTGGCCAATGTTGCATCAGTGCCTCCCCTCTTCATCTATTCACCTTCCTCATCCAACTTCAATTTCCAAAGAAAGAGTCATTTATGGTCTAATAAAGGATGGTTCTTCAAAACACATACCTAGCTCCTCATCTGCATTAAAGACAAAAAACCCCTCAATTTCAGCTTCAATTTCCAAAAAAAAATTCTCAAAGGATCTCCTGTAATTCTTTCTGGTAGTCTTTGTCATGGAAGAAGTTCAACATGGTCCTTATTCAATGTTGCCCCAACATTTTATGCAAAAAGTCCAGAAAAGAGATATTCATTGAATTGTGGGGCTTTTCCTTTCATTAATGAGGTTCCTATAAATTCACTTTGTTTCATCTCTTTACGAAATTATGGGAAAAAAGGAATGTTGCATTTCTACAGTGAATCGTGTTTACAGCTTATGGGGCTGTGTGTGTATGTGTGTGTGCTTTGTTTAATGATTGCTCTATATAAAATGGGTAGAAAAGGGAGAACAGAACTATGTGGTTTCATGGAAGCATATTCTTTCCTCTTTGCTTGATTGCAAAGTAATACTTCTGGACATGTTGCCAACTGATTAAGCAGGAATTACTTCCATATCGCTACTGAGAAAAAAGTAGCTTACTGTGTATCTGTATTTGTTTCTTTTTTTTTTATTTTTATTTATTTATGATAGTCACACAGAGAGAGAAAGAGAGGCAGAGACACAGGCAGAGGGAGAAGCAGGCTCCATGCACCGGGAGCCCGACGTGGGATTCGATCCCAGGTCTCCAGGATCGCGCCCTGGGCCAAAGGCAGGTGCTAAACCGCTGCACCACCCAGGGATCCCTCTGTATTTGTTTCTATTTTCATATTTCAATTCACTGGTGGGAGTGGATCTGTGTTCTGCAGATATAAAGGTGATGTAATGTGAGCAGAAAGATGGAATGGGAAGGCGAAAAAGGAACCTCTGTATGTCAGGTACCTAGCGTGTGAAGTGCTCTGCTCGGCTGTAGCAGATAGCTAGTAAAGACAGTTAACTGGGCACATGGAGATTTACAGCTTAGAGAGAGAAGGTTGAGCTAGTCATAGTTCTTGGTTCATGCCCTATTGTCATCACTGTCGCATGCAAGTTCCTTCTATTTTGTTTCATTTATCCTTGACTACATTTTTAATTCTTATCCCCTTTTTTTACTCTCCATAGCAAAATATATAATTTTACAGATCAACTAACTGAGGGTAAGAAAAGTAGAGTAAACTAAGTAGTTTTTTTCTAATGTCCCACAACAAATTAGTGCAAGTGCCTGGATTTGAATTTGGGCTTGTTGGAATGCTTCTACTGAATATACTTACTGTGTCAAATCCTCAGAGATAGACTATAATCAAATATACCAGAAGAATTTGGAGCAATGAGATGAGTTCATCTCACAAGGAGAAAGGCCTGGTATTTGGATGCCAGGTAGGGGTGGGTGGCAAGCATGTTAACTGTCTATGGGACCATATGTTGAAGTTTTTATGACCCTTCATTGTAGAATAAATTATGAGTCTTAATAAATTGTGATTAATAGCATATTATAGTAAGTTTTACAGAACAAACTTAAGGCTTTTCTGAAGAGGATGTTCTCTAGGAGATGAGCATGGGGTGAAGAAGGGAGGGAATTAGCAGTGATTATCATAAGCAGTGATTATTATAAACACGAATGATAATCAAACTCAAAAGGTTTATATTCTAACCCCCCCTCAAATTAACAACAGCTCAGCCCTAAGAATGTAAGTTCTGCCACTCTGATTATTGACTAAATAAGACTTTTCCCAGCCTTTTTTTCTTCCTGAACTCATTTCATAATCATATACAATTTTGTAAAATTCTCAAGACTTTCCAAAATATTTTGCAACTTGTTATTGTGGCAGTAAAAAGTAGATTGAGGTAAAAGTAATATTTTATATTTGCTCAGTGAAGTATGATACATCATAATAGAAAGTTAATTTATCATACCTTCAAGGAAATTCACAAACCATATAGACAAATTTTACTTTTCCATTTAATAACTAATGTGAATTATTTAATACTTAATTTCAGATTGAAATTAAACCATGAAATTAAACATGGCTTTGCAGACCTAATGTGTGGAATTATTGTATTTTGTACTTAGAAAACATTTTGTTTATTTATTTTTTAATCTGTTTCTAAAAGATGAGATAAAAGAGATGGTTTCAGCATTCTATTTGCAAACACTTCACATATAACATGTTGTTTGTGAGGATAGTGTTTATTTCCCCCAAATGAAAATCAAATTGGATATAATCACCACTAAATTTTCTCTTTTTAACATTGGTTTTCAAAGCACTAGAGACACCTTGATGTGCTCTATGAGAATTTTGATCAGATAAATGCATCTTAAAGATCCAGTGGAAATGCATACACGTCAGTGCTCCTTATGCTTCCTATCTTCAACCAATAGAATGTTCTGAGTGTAAATCAAACAATATATGACTCAGAATAAAACAATTTAAAGCTGTGTAATGCTTACATCCCCCTAACCACGAGCAGTGTTCAACTGAGGGATAAACTGAACGGCTGGTCATTTAATTCAAACCAAATGATGAACACATTTAATAGGATCTCAATCCACATGTATGGAGAGCTTACCATGCACAGAACACAGAACATGGACAATCTATTTTGATTTTCACAATAACTCAGTAAGTCTGGAACCTTCATTACCCATATTCAGCAAGTGAGGAAAACACATAGAATATTAGACACTGAGTGCTTACTATACAGCACTATTCTAAGCCCTTTGAATACATTTTATCCTCTAATCCCCTATGCAACTTTATGAATAAGGTACTATTATTATTTCCATTGTATGGATAAGGAAATTGAGACTTAGCATAAAAAAACTCATCTAAAATCAACCATTAAAAAAAGCCAGTGTTAAACTCAGGTCACCTGACTTTAAGGTTCAGGTTCTTGCCACCATGCTATGCTCCCTGGAAGCAGAACCAGTATTTAAACCACGTTTATCCAATCCTGTTTATCTATCATCTACCCATCTATGCATTTAAAAATACAACAAAAGAAACAAAAATGCTATTACCACTTGTCGTAGGGCTGCCTTACCAGCAAAGCACATCTGTGGTTACAAATGCTAATCCACTGTCACCACTCTACTCAGCTGACAAGAACCATCTGATGTTTCTCCTTGAAACAACTCCTTCTCTTGGCTCTTAGGACATGACAATCACCTGCTTTTCCCCCAAAGGCCTGGCCACAAATTCTCACTCTACTTTGGTAATTTCTCCTTATCTCTCAGCCCTTTAAAAGTTGGACTCAGTCCTTAAATAACATTTTTTTCCATCTACACTCACTTCTTCAAAAGAAGATTTTTAAGCACAGAGATCATAGTCCAAATCATGGACTTTGATGTGATCACCCCAGCAGAATAGGCAGGACAAAGGAAAGGAAAGGGAAAGGGAAAGGGAAAGGGAAAGGGAAAGGGAAAGGAAGGGAAGGGAAAAGGAAGGGAGGAGAAAGGCAGGCATGGGAATGGGAATCTTTGTGATGGGAATTCCTGGTACGTTACTTTCCTGAATCCTGCGGTCAGTACTTTCCTTGTCCTTTCCTTTCCTTCCTTTCCTTTCCTTTCCTTTCCTTTCCTTTCCTTTCCTTTCCTTGTTTCCTTTTCGTTGGTGTCGACTTGGCTCCTCCATTCCCCTCCCTCCTCAAAACACCATCAGCGAAGAAGAGCAAATTATTGCACGTGTGTGTGTTTGTGTGTATGAAAGCACCTGAAATCTATGTGAGCAGATACGTTAATTAGCTTGATGACAATAATAATTTCACTATGTATATGTACATTAAGTCATCATATTGTATGCCTGAGATATAGACAATTTTTATTTTAAAAATAAAATAAGAAAATCAAATGAGTAATATGAGTGAATACTCAGACTATTAGGAGGAGAGCCAGAGGAGAGGGGAAAAAAAGTAAAATATGGGAGAAAATAAAGGGATAAAAGAGTATGAAAGCAGAGGAAGTCCTGAGAAGTTGTACTTGATATGAAGAGGAAAATAGACCAAGGGCATAAAAGGGGAAAATGGATTTGGTGTATCACACTCTCCCTGCTGAAAGCAGTTCCTATGGAGTGATGATAGCATGAGTTAAGTGGTTTATGGCAAAGGAGGAAATGGAGTCCATCATAATTTTGCAAAGAGAAGAAGAGGGAAATAAATGACAATTAAAACATGTAAACACCTTCATTCCCCTATCCTCTCGATATTTATTGAGCATCTGCTATTTGTGCAGAACTATTCAAGAGATCTGCTACACAACACTGAACAAAACAGGAAGACAAATCCTGTCTACCTATAGTTCCATTCTGACAGACTTGACAGAAGTAAATATATTTTTACTATTCTATCCTTATAGATTAATGATTATATGAATAATCATATGGCTTGTTAATACCTTTGTTTATTGTATTAATTTTATATCTGTCCTAGCTTATTTACCATAATTTTTCTTTTAAAAAAATATTTATTTGAGAGAGAGAGAGAGAGCAAGAAAGAACCGGGGGAAGGGCAGAGGGAAAAGCAGACTCCCTGATGGAAGCAGGGATTCCCTAAGTGGGGCTCAATCCCAGGACCCCGACATCATGAGCTGAGTGAAAAGCAGATGCTTAATCAATTGAGCTGCTATAATTTCAATTTTCAAAATAAAAAAATTCCTCACTTTATTCATTTCTATATCTTTTGCCAATAGACTTTGATATTTGAATTTGTTTAATATGAGCTAGTTGTAGGAAGGGATGATACTATCATTTGGTGATCAGTTGTTGTGGTAAACCAAAAAATGAGAAAAATGGGAAGGAAGTAAGAATACATGTGTATTGTGTCATGCTAACTGGTTCTCCTTACCTGCTCTCCTCACCCATCTCTGCTTCGGACCATTCATGAGACAGGATCAGTCTCAACCCTGGAGTCTAAGGGTTGCTGTTTTCACAATCTAATATCAGTTTACCCAGGTTCCAACAACATGTGTCTTACTTAGCACATACTCAACAGAATTCTACTTGGTCATTTATAACAGCAAAAGTGGATTCCTATCCTATTTAGAAGGATTTTCAGAATTTCCACAATTCTTAGTTCAATAATATGAGCACACAGAATCAGAATCATGATTTATTTCTCTACCCTTCACCTCTTCTTCCCAATACAATCTCCCAACACACACACACACACACAGAGCACTCTATTAAAGCACCAAATATGAAAAACATATCTTCTTTTTTCCCCTTCTCAGCAATAATTACTCTACTTCTTTACTTTATAAAGAGTGTGAGGCCTGAAATTCTCCCAGCAGAATGTCATCATTTGCTTTTCAAAGCAGGCACAAAATTAAAAAGCATTGTGGGTAATGGAATGCAAATCATGAGAGCCTGACACCTTCTTAACAAAGTTAAAGTGTTAATACACACCTGGAATTCATTAGGGAATGAGCATGGGGCCAGTTGTGGAGCAGCTCTTCCAATACCTTATTCCCCTGTTGGGGGTGGGGTAGTCCCTTAGACTCATAGCTTCCCACATGATTCCTAACCTGCAGTTTCTGCTTGGCTCTCAGGACTGTATGTGAAGGCTGATACGCACCATCTTAAATACTAATGTCTTCACCTGGATACATTGATTTAATGTAAATTTGAATCTGAAGTTTGGTGACATTAAGTGATATCATGTTTCTTGGTAATAAACCCAAATACAGAAATTTATCTGGTAACAATGAGGCATGAGAGAAGGAAAGAAGGAGTACTTGTGGCAAGAGAATGGAATGTCAAGGCAGCAAAAATCCTTGCCTGTACCCTTGGTTTATCATTTGTTTTATCTTTGTCCTCATTTTCCTCAGCTAAAAACTACAGTTTCTGATTATAACTTCAAGAGTGTTAATGCCAAATGCTTACATCTTTCCTAAAGGCTCTTTAGGAAACGCTTAAATTATTCCTTGTCAACAGAAAGACCACTTCAAGACTTGTAGGTGTGTGTGTATTGGGCCAAATTGCTAAAAAAAGTAATATGTACACCTAACACCTAGATCTTAGTTTTTAAATACCATTTCCACAAAAAAGACCAGGGATTCTTGGAAAAATGGGTGATTCCAGAGATGAATCAGGGAAAGTACAAGACAAACTTAGAACATACCGCTGTGCCCTAACACAAAGACAAGCTCGAACAATGATAGAATATGTCAAAAGGATACAGGAGCCATTGTGAAGGTATCCACACTATCCAATTTTGGACAATTTGAGCATCAAAATAAATAATGAGGAGTGGGGATCCCTGGGTGGCACAGCGGTTTGGCGCCTGCCTTTGGCCCAGGGCGCGATCCTGGAGACCCGGGATCGAATCCCACATCGGGCTCCCGGTGGATGGAGCCTGCTTCTCCCTCTGCCTGTGTCTCTGCCTCTCTCTCTCTCTCTCTCTCTCTCTGACTATCATAAATAAATAAATTAAAAATTAAAAAAAAATAATGAGGAGTGCCTGGGTGGCTCAGTTGGTTAAGTGCCCCACTCTTGGTTTTGGCTCAGATCAAGATCTCATGGGTGATAAGATTGAACCCAGAGTCAGGCTCTGCAGTCAGGGGGAAGTCTGCTTGAGCTTTTCTCCCTCTGTCCCTCCCCCACTCAAATCTCTCTCTCTAAAATAAATAAATAAATCTTTAAAAATAAATAAATAATCGTAATTAATATTTATTATAAATCATTGAAAAAAATAGTGATCCCTGAATCCACGGAGAGGTAGATGAATTAATGAATTAATGAATGAGTAAATGGGAAGGAATAGCTCTTCCTTACAACAGAGTGCCAACTAATAAATGTGGACGGCATAATGGAATTGGAAAATAACCATTCGGCTCTGCCATGATAATTATTTCAGGCAGAAATACATCAATAGATGCTAAAACTAGTGAGTAAATGCTTGATGAAAAATGAGACACTTCTATAGTCTCAGGGAATCTTCCCATATGATATTTTTAATTGAAAAGGAAAATAGTGACTTCATAAGAAACTTGGCAGGTATCACCTCAAACAAGTGATCAAGGTTAACAACCACCAGTAATGGGACAAATACGCATCACCTTCCTCTTGATTGGAAGCACTGAGAAAGACGAAACATCATTTCTGTGATATTCTTGCCAAAAGTACATAACCTAAATTTAATCATGTGAAGACATCAGGCAAACCCAGATTGAGAGACATTTTCCAAAATAACTGGCCTGAAATATTTTTTAAAAATGTAAAGGTCATAAGACATAAAGCAACATCAAGGAACTGTTCTAGATTAGAGAAGACCCGGGAGATTTGACAACTACATGAAAGTTATGATTCTGACTTGGATCCTTTGCCCAAGATTTTTTTGTCCTTCTGCTATAAAGGGCACTACTGAAAACATTAAAATTTTGCCTAAGATCTGCAGATTATTTTTTACAGTATCAACTATCATTGATTTTGTATAATTACACTGTGATTTTTATAGGAATGCTCTTGTTTTTAGGAAATGCATATTTACATATTTAAGGGTAAGGTTGCATTATAACTGCAATTTATTCTCCAATAGCTCAGAAAAAATTAATAGTGTATGCCCAGGCGTGTTTGTGTACATGTGTGTGTGAGAGAGAAAGCAAATGCAATAAAAAAAATAACATTTGAAGAATCTCAATGAAGATATATGGATATTTGTGCAAATCTTTTGGAAAGGCTCAAATTTTAAAAATTAAAGTAAAGAAAATGATAGGTATGTTACCTGAGATTGGCAATACTTAACATTTGACTTTTAACGATTCCATTTTTTGACCTCCTCAACTTTATTATTTTAAAAGAAAGCTTTACAGTCTTTTCATAAAGCCTTAAAAATGGTGATTCTGTCTCATTTTACTAAAAGGAACCCACAGAAATCTAAATTATATATACAAGAACACAAATATATTCAATAAATCTATAATTTGTCGGCACTGGTCTAACCGTCTACAACCTTCACAATGTGCCTTCAGATCATTTCACTAATGGCATAAGTTCCCAGAATGGCATTTCAGGGCTTGCCCAGAATCCTTGGCTCAAATCCCTCTTGCTTATTTTAGACATCCCATAGAAACTAACGGCAATGGATAAAGGGCAGGATAAAGAACAATAAGACTGAGCTTTCTTGTTTAGGAAGTTCTGATGAATTACTTCTGTCAGACTCTTGTTGAAAATTATGATCAGTACTATATACGAACTAAATGTCAATAAGGAGGAGAGGTAATATAAGAATATATTTTTCTCTTTATATAGGTTATCTTCCCTCAAAGATCATCATTGAAAACCCTGGGAGTGGGGGAAGTAGCAGCATTGTACAGGGGAAAGAACGGGAAGTGTGAAGTCAAACAAATCTTTATTTAAATTTGGGGAATTTGGGATGCCTGGGTGGGGTGGCTCAGTGGTTGAGCGTCTGCCTTCAGCTCAGGGCGTGATCCCAGAGTCCCAGGATTGAGTCCCACATCAGCCTGCCTGCATGGAGTCTGCTTCTCCCTCTGCCTGTGTCTCTGCCTCTCTCTGTGTGTCTCTTATGAATAAATAAATAAGATCTTTTAAAATTTTGGGGAAAATTCTTTAACCACTTTGAACCTCAATATACTTATCTATAAAAACAGGAAAACTAATCATGTTAGGAATAGGATATTTTAAAGAATAGATAAGCTAAAGTGTAGAATGTGTTATATTTTCTCCATGCACCCCCACCTCCAGAACTGCTCTTCATTTTTCTTCATCCTACTTTGTGTTCTAGGAAACTGATCCTATGAACTGTGTCGACCAAGATTCCTTATTTTGGGCTACCGACTGGGTTCAGACAAACTGGCATTATCTAGAGACCAGGAGTTAGTAAGAGAAAGCAAAGTGGTACTGATTCCTCCACTCTGTCTGAGCCAGTTTCCAAAGCACAGCTCGTCTTCTGCAGATACAGCTCTCACAGGTTAGGGCAAATCTTCCATATGGAGATCCAGTGGTTCTACCACTCTGCTTCATGAAATGATATTATCTTTCCCACTACTGCTCTGCCCAGAGTGCCTCCCCATCCTTTATTGGTTACCTTAGTCTTGCCTTTGTGAAGAGTCTCTTCATTGAAATCTCCTCAATTACTCCTAGGCCATGTGCCAGCTGTTTACTGCTAGCACATTGATTCAAGAACAATCCTGGCATTCAACAGAGGTGAGTTTCACAACCCTTACTTTTTCTTTTTTTAATTTTTATTTATTTATGATAGTCACAGAGAGAGAGAGGCAGAGGCATAGGCAGAGGCAGAGGGAGAAGCAGAGGGAGAAGCAGGCTCCATGCACCAGGAGCCCGATGTGGGATTCGATCCCGGGTCTCCAGGATCACGCCCTGGGCCAAAGGCAGGCGCTAAACCGCTGCGCCACCCAGGGATCCCAACCCTTACTTCTTCTGCTGGGGCTGTAGTCAAGTTTAAGAAACCTCGTACCAAGAGAGAGGCAGGCTGTCCAATTGCCTTTTTTTTTTTTTTAAGATGTATTTATTTATTTATTATTTATTCATTCATTCATTCATTCATTCATTCATTCATTTATTTATTTATTTATGATAGACAGAGAGAGAGGCAGAGACACAGGAGGAGGGAGAAGCAGGCTCCATGCAGGGAGCCCAACGTGGGACTCCATCCCAGGACTCCAGGATCATGCCCTGGGCCAAAGGCCGGTGCTAAACCACTGAGCCACCCAGGGATCCCTGTCTAATTGCTTTTTGAGGTGAGAAGGAGATTACAGTTATGATACTTAAACTCTTGAATAACAAAATTCTTTATTTGTGTGTTCATACTTAAGGTACTGTCTATTAAGGATTAGCAATAATGTTCCTCAATATGTTCTACAATAGCCTCGGGCAAAAGGGGGGAAGGAAAGGAGAAAATAGATTTTATATAGTAAAACTCTATGATTATAGATCTTTTAAAGGGATTTCATGTCTATGATCTTATTTGTTTCCTTAGCTTTTACTTCAATAGATTGTTATTATGTCTGAAACCCACCTCAATTTGCTCCTTGTTCCTGGCATTTTCTCTCTTTTGCATCAAACATCTGTGAGCATTTTATAAGGCTTTCCTGTAATCTGCCAAACTATGCACACATGTGTCTTTTAGAAGCCTAATTTTCTCCACCCAGTAATTGGTCAATGCAGAGAAACAAAGTATCATTTTATTTTACATAATGGCACTATGTAAAATGATTCACTAATTCAGTGCTGAAAAATAATAATCACAACTTAGAAGATTTAAAAACACATGTGAGAAGATAGCACCCAGGGAAATCTAGGCTCTTGGTGTTCACACAAGCTCACTCTTGCCCCCTGCAGTCTGCTGAGGGACAAAAGGAATATTTTGTAATTATCCTTGTGTTTTGCTTGCAAACTTTAGCTGAAATGTTCATTTGCCTTATAAGGAGCTCTCAGTACCTCCAGGAATCCACCACATAACAGTATTATTTAGAAACAGTTTTGCTTCCACCTCACGTAACAAATATGTCTTTGTTCTTCCTTTGTCTCCACTTCTTGTTAATAGAGAAAATTGTCTAGAAAAAAAATGCAACCTACAACTTAATATGGATTACTATGTTTTGTACTTCTTACAATTTGCAATAAATGTCTATATAAAAGAAAGATACAGAAATAGATAATGCTTTTCCCTGGATAATAATACAATTTTCAAAAATAGAATGCCTAAGTAAATAAATTGAGCAAGCTTACCTTATCGCCTGCAGTTTCATTTTACTAATGAGATTGCTAAGAAAACTTCCCTTCGAGAGCCCTACAATTCAGCACCAGTGCTACTGGACAGTACCTTCTCAGCAAGCACCTACACAAAACCACCCAATTGAATGAAAATTGAGGAACGAAGAATAATTTTCTGTGGTGATTAAGATCTTCATATACCAAAGTCTTCCACGTACCCTCCCTATACTCTGCTACAAACTACTCTTCTGTGGCTTAAAACAAGCAAGCAAACACATGCACACTTTGTCCACCTAATGGTGCAAAATAAACTGTCAAACAAATCTCTAGTCCTTGACAAGCAGCCATATTTCAAACCTATCTATACAGTGGGGTACCTGTATCAATAAGGGATTTAGGGAACAATTCAAGGTTTCAGCTATTTAAAAAGGTTAAATAAATCCCACTAAATCCCACTCCAAAAGAATTAAATACAAATGAATGGCTTTCTTTATTCATACAATGATACATTTTAATTTATATCTCAGAGTTGGTATATATTCTAATTATGCTATCATCTAAGCAGCAATTCACATTCTTTTTTTTTAAGGTTTTATTTATTTATTCATGAGAGACACAGAGAGGCAGAGACATGGGCAGAGGGAGAAGCAGCCTGCCTGTGGGAACCCTGATGCAGGACTCGATCCCAGGACCCTGAGATCATGACCTGAGTCAAAGGCAGATGCTCAACCACTGAGCCACCCAGGTGCCCCAGCAATTCACATACTTAAGTCTGTCCTATAAAGCATTTTCTAAATACTCTATGTGCCTGAAGTCAGTGAGACCTCATTCTATCTTTGGGAATCTCTGACCATCAGACAGCTCTCCTGAACAAACCAGGTAGTGTCAGATATTAATAGATATTAGTTCCTTGCTTCAAATCAAACAAACACTAGCTTTAATTTCTTTTTGTTAGGGAACTATTTGAAGACAGTTAACATTCCTTCTACCATTTATTATATGCACTACTCTTTTATATCACTCTTCACATCATTGTATATGCAATCCACTGAACTCATTTCCATTTTGAGGCTCAAAACTATAATACTCTAGGTTTTGTGTTGACGAGGGCAATGCAAAAGGAAACACTTCTCAATATAATTCTGAATTTTATACTTCTACCAAAGCCACTGTGTTGTTGCTTTGACAGGTTTAGCACATTGAGCCTTATTAAGCCCACTGTCTGTAACAACCCCCACATGGACAACTGTGTTCTCTTCAAAGGGGGTGTGTCCTTGGTTGGGTGGTCTTTGAACAGCATTTATCCTTATCTAGTTTCATAGTTTGAGTGCTATCAATCATTTTGATCTGTAAATATATTGTGGAGCACCAATTTTAAGATTTACAATATGTATTTAAAGTAATATGTATCCTTTTAAATTCTCTTTTTCATTTTTGATATCTGTTCCTTCTCGGCAAGTTTGATTCTATTCTCCTTCTCCTTCTCTCCCCCTTTCCTCCTCATCATCCTCTCTCACCTTCTCAGTCCAAATATCATTCAGAAAGGAATAATCATTGTTTCTATAAATAGAGCTAAGTGCTCTACTTTTTTTAATGAATAAAATTGTGGAATAGGACATGACTTAAGGCAAAGCCATGAATATAAATTCCTATTCAGGTTGAAAAATACCCATTAATCAGCATACTCTGAATATATTCCTTCAACTAATAACAATGTCCTTGAATTATGCTATTATTTAGCTCATAGGTCTCCATATTTCCCATAAACATAAGTCGAAAGGCTTGGAAAAGATTTATTTGTTCATTTATTTATTGATTACCTCCTATGCCTCAGGCATTGTTCTAGGTGCTAAGAATACAGCTTAAAGAAGATGAATAAAGTTCCTTTGCTCACGAATTGCACATTCCAGCTGGGAGAGACAGATAATACTAAATTAAAGGTGTCATGGTAGTATAGTAGTGACTAGGAATGCTACTTCAGGCAAAGTGGTCATGGAAAATACTGCTGAGATGGTGGTGAAATTTAAGCTGAGATTATGACATTTAAACTGAGGCTTGAATGTCAAAGAGGAACCAACTATGCAAGATCTGTAGGAAGTGCATAAGGGGCAGAGGAAATAGCTAGTGAAAAAAAAATTTAAGTTAGGACTGATCCATCACAGACTGTTAAAGAAACAATATCTAGTTTGAAATCCAGGTAAATGATTTCTATATTTCTTTGATCTACTGGCCAGTAACCATATAAAACTAAAATAAAATCAGATTAGAACATGTATAAATCTGAAAATCATTACACTGACTGAAAAAAGTCAAAGGGGGAAAAGATTACCTATTGTATAATTCCATTTATATAACATTTTAAAATACAGATTAATTTTTAGAGACAGAAAGCAAATCAGTGGTCATCAAGTAATGGATGGATTATAAAGGGATTCAAGGACAGTATGAGGAATGATGGGAGTATTATAATTTTTGTTGTGGTGACGGTTTCATGAAGATATTTTTATACACCAAAACACATCAAATTACAAATTTTAAATATGTTCAGGTTCTTGTACATCAATTATACCTCAATAAAGCTATAATGAAATCAAATGTTTGAGCATTTTCTTTCATAAGGAATACATGGTAGTTCCTAGACATGTCCAGATCACTTTCTAAGATTTAATAAACCTTTCTCAATAATACAACCTGTACTTTCCTAATATCTCCATCATACTCATTTGTCTATATTGAAAAGACTGTATCTCTTTCTCAGTTTTGAGCAGTGAAAGGGTATTTGTCCAACTTTGATGTGCAAACAGGTCTCTTCAAAGATCTTGGATAGGAGTTAGAGGATCTACTTTGCATATAATTTCAGAATTGTATTTTAATTTAGCTAATCCAGAAACTCTGAACTTATTTATTAGAGTAGCATATATTCTAAATGAGTATATACATACATACATATATTTATGCATACATATACATGTACATATAATATACATATATACATGTGTATGTTAAGGAATATGTATATTATATTATATTATATTAATATAACTGCCATATTATATTAATATAATTGCTATATTCATATAATTACTATATTATGTATATTAGTCTAAATGAGTTCAAGGTTTTGGAATTTAAATATATGTAAATATAAAATTTATATAAATAAATAGTATTTAAATATATATTGCACAAATATCTATATATGTATATATATATATATATATATTTATTTAAATTCCCTCACCCATCTTGGATATCTTTTCCTTCTTGGCAAGTTTGATTCTCTTCTCCTTTTTCTTCTCCCCTACCTCCTCTGCCTACTCCCTTTCTTTCCTCCTCCTCTTCTTCCTCTTCTTCCTTCTTGGTCTAAATACCACGTTTTTTCCTTATAAACACCATTATTTATGCAGTGAAGAAAGGAGCACACTATGAGTCACAGAAGACCTCCCTCCTCAAGCATCAATTACCTGCCACACCAAGAGTTGTACCTTTCTTTAGCTGAATTTATGTATAAAATATAACTAAAAAGTTTTGTTCCTCTTTGCATTGGTCTTATAAATTCTAACCTCTTTCAGAAATTTAATGTCACTGACCCTATACTTATTTCTGCTGCTAACAAAAGTTAGAGGAAGGATGTGGGAAAGACTCAAACTCTGAATTGCCGTTGGTGTTGGTAACAACTATCCTCCTGGATGTAGAGGATCTCTATCTGAGACAGCTGTCACAAATCCCAAAAGGTGACTTTGCGGACCTGGCTGCCTAACTTCTGTTACCCTCTCAGCATTCCAATTCCCACCGATGGTCTCTCACACAATTGTTACAAACAGAAATAGAACACTTGAAAATAGTGAAGAACTACACAAATTAAAATGACTTGTAATCATGATGCATACATTGGGAACTCAACAAAAAAAGTGCATATTTAAGAATTACCACCATTCTCCCCCATGGGAACTTGTGAAATGAATTTAGCTTAATGTTTTATTCTGATGGTAGTCATACTTCTGCTTTGAAGCCATAGATTCCTCGATCTGTAGGCCACAGTTTTTTGAAGTCACTCCTGATTATACTAAGAACTATCACTTAGTACAGCTATGTATTAATTCTATCATTTCTGTCTGGTTCTTCAAGGTTTTGAGTTAGACTCTACCAGTCTATTTAGCAGATTTGTAAGCAAAGGAGGAGAGGCCATTATTCCTGGGGGAGGGGCGGGGAGAATTGGCAGTAGAAGGATGTGGAGACAGCAGAGGGAGGGTTTTGCGTCAGCATTCAGGCAAGACTTAGACACCATCTTTATGGCCACAGGCCACAGAGGTAGGTGAGGGCAGTTTCTTTGGAAGCAGTCCGGCAGACCCTGCAGACAGAAGGCATGTCCTGGAAGTTTTTGAGATTCTCAGCAGCTTTTGGGTGTGCTCTTGAAAACCCCTAACTTTGTTACTGAAAGTTATCTGACCACAGAGTCTTTGCCTTTATATCCTAGCCTTTCCAATTACTTAATAACCCTCTCATTCCCTTTACATGACATTCAGATTTGGAATTTATCACATGCATCTTGTTTTCTTGATAAGGTGAACAAGTACAGATACCAGTAGGAACCAGTTGGAAATAAGATATTAGATTTTATAAAACAACTGCTATTGTTGAAACTGGTACAGTGGTTAAACATGCTGGTCTTAGCACCATCACTTACAGGTAACTTTGGGCAAGTTATTTAAACTTTCTGTGCCTCAGGTTCATCTCTACAAAATGAGGGTAAAATAATATTTACCTCTTAGGACGATTCATGGAGATTTAAAATTTTGGTATGAATAATAACTTAAAATAGTGTTTGGCATATGCTAAGCAATCAATAAACATTGTTTATTATTATCAGTGATTCCATAAATGGCTTTTTGGATGAGTATGCTCAATTCCCTGGTGTCTGTTTTCCCTTGTACTAATGCTGAGTGCTTAAACTATAGCTGAAACTGGACTGTCAATCACCCCTATGTTGTGGGTGCTTCACTGATAGGCAGCAGAGACCATTCAACTTCTCCAAGCCCTCTTTCCAAAATGTAGTTCAAGGCAAACCTTCTCTAAGGCAAAACTTCTCCAAGCAAACCTTCAATCACTGATCTAGGCTGATCCGAAAACTAATTGCACATCCTTTGTTTAGAATAAGGAGAAATTCCTTGACTTTCTCTAGGTTATCCTCATGTAATTAAATATATGAACAACAACAAAGATGGGACAGCTGGTTTTGCTTCATGGCTTTGAACATTTAGTGGGTGAAACGTTGAGAAAGTTGAGACTTATCTACGTGTATGTTTCCCTACCATGGAGATGCTATGATGTTGGCAATGAACTTAAAGGAGCCAGCTCTCTGGTTAAGAGCATTGATTTATACAGATCAAATTCCATGGCCTGTTTTCTCCCTTTATGTTAGAGGTTGCTTTATAGGTTTCTTTGATAATAATTGCAATACATCTCAGAAAGAAAAGAACAAATTTGGATTCAGTCACCTGTGTTTGAATTGTGGATCAGTTACATAGTAGTGGCTTGGCCTTTATCAGATGTACAATATCTTAAGCCTCCATTTATTCATCTATAAGATCACTACCACTCCTCCTCTTCTCCCTCCTCCTCCTCCTCCTCCTACTACTACTACCACTGCTACTAATGGTTTCCTAGGGCTTGCCTTATTTAAGATAAGGCATATCAAATCCTTATCACATTCCCAGGCATATGCTATTCTATTAGCACTATTCCCACTCTTCGTTGTATTTATTTTGTCACACACTGGCTAAGCACAGGGGAACTAGTCAGCCTCCTGGTTTCTAAGCCACACAACAAAATAATGAACACCAAGTTATCGTACATACATTGGATATAATTTAGTTTCCATTCCCACTGTCCTGGGGCCATCTTGGCTCCTGCTACATTACCTCCATTTTCCAATAGACTCATCTCTCACCACAAACAGAATTAGTAAGTCTGCGATGAGTTATCACATCACTGAAGAGACTTTTTGCTTTCCTAGGATATAGTTGAGGTCTGGGTTGGACAAACTTTGTATCAGGGATTAAAGTGACCAGGCAGAAATGAGTCATGACCCCTTTCACCTGAAGCATCTACATCTAAGAACAGAAAACAGTACATGTTGTGATTCCTGTTAAGAATATTTAAGGCCCCCTTTTAAAGGGTCGTCTTGCACCCAATTCTACTTTGATGTTGGGTGGCTGGTGGGACATCCTTTCCCACCATGTAATTTCCCTCCAAATTGATAACATCTCCTTCTGAACTTATCTCTTTTGTTTTCATTTTCCTGTCTCTTTTTCTTATCATTGTTTATGTCTCATTTCAGATGCCCATCTATGGTTAAGCTCTGTCTCTTTATTATCTATCCAGTAGGCATCAAGATAAAATTTAATTTTCATTCAATCAAATATCAGCTTTGTGCCATTTAGCATAATTCGACTGCCTTGCCTTTTATGTCTTGAATTTGGGTTTGCAACCTTGCTACTCATGTTGGAATGGGAGGATTTCAATGGCAACTGCCTTGAAAATTAACATAGGATATCAGATCTAAAAGAAATTCAAAGATCTTTAAGTTGGAAGCTAAGAAACCTGAAAATAAACAAGATAAGCCACCTCCCCAGAATCACAGAGCCAGCTGTCAGCAGCAATACACTGACCTAGAACTGAGCTACTTGGAATCAAAGCCATGTGTCCTTAAGGAAAACTATGCTGGGCATGAAAGTGGGGCTTCGTGGAAACTTGTGGGACAGCAGAACCCATGATAGACTCTTTCATCTTGGGTGTAGTGGATGTGCCCAGGCTTCTTTACTTGGTCCCCTCCTATGACAGGGGAATTGGAAACCTGGCCAGGATAAATAAATCAGGCCAAACACAGAAATGGTCTCAGATACTTAAAAGCAGCCTTCTTTCTTCTGCATCAGAATTCTTTAAGCTCAAGATCTTACGAACCAAAAATGTAAATTTTCTATGAATCTTTTTATCCACTTAAGGATATCCAGGTTTTTGTTGTTGTTGTTGTTGTTGTTGTTGTTGTTTAAAGGATATCCAGGTTTGAATATCATGACCTTCATCTCTTCTCCTGTGGTGCAGCTTCCTTTCCTTCCTCCCTCCTGCTTTTCCTTCCTCCTCTCCTTCACCTTTATTGAATCCATAGATTGTTTTTCCCCTACCAGTTTATAGCTGGTAAACTAACTCTTACAGGTGAAGTGATCTTGAACCCCAACACTAACAGGCTACATCCTTGTAAGGGTCACAGGGAGGTCCTGGGGTTATATAACAGAGAGTCAATATCAAGAATAAACAGAACTAGCAACTACTCTAAAAACTAATGAAAAGCTATTGAATCAACTTAAGCTACCCATGCCAGGCTATTTGCAGCCTTCTTAAGTAAAAACAGCCTCTCCTATTTGGGAAAACTTCACAGGTTTTATTTGCCTTCCATTTTTAGAATTAACAACAAAGACAAGGACTGCAGAGTCTGAAGTTGACATAGAGAGTAGGAAGAGCAAGTTTCCTGACTGAAATCCTTTCCAGGGACTAGTAGCCTATTTTATTTTCAGGTATTTATAGATTCATAGGCAAGAGACCAGCTGTTCATTTGGTTGAGCCTGAGGCATACGCGAACGATATCCCCAGTGTTGACTGGCAATAGGTAAATCACTTAACTACACCTACCGAGTCACTTAGACTCCCTGGACTCCCATGGATTCACTCGTAAAATAGAGTTTCTTTTAGGTTAGCTTCGATGGTTGTTATTAGGTGGTAACATTTTGCAAATAGCAAATGCAATATGAAGAAAATGCACTTTGACTCCTCTCTGCAATCTCTTTCATCTTTCTCTTTTGAATTATTTTCTCCATGGTTTTCGGTGCATTCCACCTATGATGACATGTGCTGATTTCCCTGAATAGTATTAAAACAATCAAGGGGTATTTTTGAGACAAAATGACTCAAGTCATTCAGATTTTAAAACTTACAAACACACACAGGCATACGTGCACCCAACACATATTTCTGAGGAGTATACAATTGAAGAAACTAATAATGTTACATTAGATTTAGATTATACACTTAATGGCCCCAACTCTAGGAGGTAGACAGATTGGCTTCAAAAGCCAGCAGTCTCTTAAGATTCATGACATTTGGCAAACCTCTTAACCTCCATAAAACTTAATTTCTTTGTTTGCAAAGGGGATGCTAATAATAGCATCCATCACATAGGATTATTTATCTGATTGACATAATAGTTATAAAATGCTTTGCACAGCAACTGATTCATGGTAAGGCTCTAATGAATGTTTGCTATTATTGTCATCCTATATATACATTAACATACTAATTATGTTCATAGTTTCATACTATTCTAGAACATTAATCAACAATGGTTTTTTTTTTTCTTACTACTACTAAGAATTTGGGTTGTTTAAATTTACTGGGGGATATAAGTATCATTGCTATAGGTATCTACATATTAAATATTGTTTTCTGTTAAGTTTATTTTCTTGAGGGATATTTAAGTTGGAAATATATGATTAAATGGGAGGTTTTTATGGACCATCTTATAAACTGCCAAATTCCTCTCCAGAGGAAAATAAACCAGTCTACAGATAGATATATGATATTATTAAATCTCTTTCCTCATAGACACACTAACATTCATTTTTTAATTATTTTATTTAATTATGTAAAAGAATGAGCATAAAAGCATAACAAAAATATTTGAATTCAAATATTTGAATTGTGTTTTTTGTTTTTGTTTTGTGTGTTTTCCCAAGCTATGATTAGCATTTCTTCCCGGTTACTTCTTTTTTTTTTTTTTTTTTTTTTTCCCATCAGGGAACCATTTACTGTTTGAAAGGAACACGTAAAATTCACAGTCTCAAAAGATCCCAGGCTAGGTCCCATTCCAACAGTTCCCTCCTTGTAATCACTGGGCATTTCTTTGCCTGCAACTATAGAATTCTCATATATTAGATATCATGGGCTACTTTTTAAAAAATCTGAATACAGATTGGGTAACAGAAGACAAGAGAAAAACGATATTATCAGAATTTCAATGTAACAATAATTAGAATTGATAGAAATAGAGTTCAATTTGCAATCTGAAGCACTAAGCCTCTATCCTTTGTTTGATACAATGGTACCGTTGGGGGAACAACTGTCCTTATTTACAGAGTTACCATTTTGGCCCATTGACACTGGTACTCCATTTTCTGTCCACATCCATTCTTGCAAACAGGGAAGAATCACATGAAACTGGTGGTCTGAGGGGAGATGCTGAGTGAGCTTGAGCATCTTGTGGTCCCAGTGTGTTCATTCTCTTCCTGCAGGATCTGACTTAAGATGCACCCACTGCCCCTCCCTATGATAAGCTTAGCAAGGCAGACCCTAACCTTATAGTTCTGGGTTAGGAAGTTCAATTCTGGTGGGGCCATGCTCTCTAATTCATTACCAGTAATAAAGCAGTCCTGTTTTATTTCAACCTGACTAGCTCCTGTGTTCTATTTCTTACTTGATTTGGAATTCATGAGAGAAGAGGTGCCATTCACTGACCATCCTAAAGGCCCATGAGCTTAGTATTTGTAGTCATTAAACATCAAGGATGCATAGTCATAAATATTACCTGGTTCGACCTATAATCTTCTTACTAGCTCCAGGAAAGGCAAGTTATATGGCTTTTCTGAGTTCTGGTTTCTTCATCTGTATAGGGCTGATAATGATCACATATATCTCAAAGAACTGTTGAAAGCAAGAGTTGGCGAACTATGGATCAGTCAGACAAATCCAGTCCATTGCTTATTTTTGTAAATAAAATTTTAGTGAAATATAGCCACTTCCATGTATTTACATATTGTCTATGGCTACTTTTGTGCTACCATGGCAGAGCTGAGCAGTTACAAGAGACCATATGGTCCACAAAACCTAAAAGAGTTTCTGTCTCTTTACAGAAAGTCTGCCAACCCCCAGTTTAAGAGATAAAACAAGGTAAGAGGGATGCATGCAAAATGCATAGTGCTGTAGTGAAAAGAGTGAATGTTTATTATGTGTTCACCATCATTATCTATGGGAGACAGGATGTCTTAGTGATTAAGAGTACTGATTCTTTAACAAGACTGCCTGGTTTAAATCCCACCTCTACAATTTACCAACTCTGCCATTTTAGGAAAGCCACAGGGTCTTTCTAAGTCACAATGTGTTCATCAGCACATGGAGATAATAATGCCTATTTTGTTAGGCATTATTTAATGCTTAAATGAGATTATACAGTAAATTGCTTAGGAAAGTATATCATATCATAACTGTCATTAATTTTCTCCAATAGGATTCTAAAATATGAACTCAATTAATTCATATATTTACTCAGAAAATACTAAGTGATCATCTTGAGAAAGTCAGAGCATGTCCAGAGATGCATGAACACTCCTCTTCCTCTTAATTTCCCTAATGCAATCATTCCAAAATCTATACTCTCAGATAAGAGCCAAAATACCATGAATTCTTAAAGAAAAAGCACTATCTAAATCAAGTCATTTCAAAAAGAAGAACTATCTGCAGCTAGTTAGACTACACAAGAGTTTAAAGAACATCCAAAGCCTGGATTATCGTGCAATTATGAGTCTTGACAGAGCTCTCATGATTTAAAGATGAGTAAACAAAACATGATGAACTAGAAGTTGAAATAAGAGGAGGAAAGAATCCTAACAACCCTGAGGGTGAAATGTTGTGCAATGTACAAGGGGATGGACGCCTCCATCAACCATCACCTGGCAGTGAGATGCACACTTTGGGGAATGACTGGCCACCAGAAATGGAAGCCTGACTTGGTCGCTGTGAAGGTATCAGGAAAATTCAAGAAAAATGGCATCTATGAAAAATTGAATGAATAAAAATCTTAAAAAAAAAGAAAAATTAAATGAAAAAATTACACATTCGAATAGAACAAGAACTGGCCATACCACAAATAGGAAGAAAAGAAACTGATGAGAGATAAGGGAACAGGAGCAATGAACGTAAATGTAAAATAACAGAAATCAAGACACATTATCTATAGAGAAGAGAGTCTGTGCTGCAGAACAATAAATGTGTGAGGACAAACAGCCTCCAGAATTTGGTGAATGGGAATGAAGAAGAAAAGTGTGAGGGGAGAGGAAAAGACAGATGCAGAATCAGGAAGTGAGTATCAAACACTCCAGACATAAACAAAGATGTGGTATGGAACCACTGCCTCCTAGTAACTGACAGGCACATCAGAAGGGGACAAAAGGTTCAAATTTGAAATCAACCCAAAGTATCTAAACATAAAATAAGAATATTTTGGATTTGGTAGAAAAAGGATGTTGGTGGTAATGAACAAGGGAAACCAGTACAACTATTAAAGCAGGAAAATCAGGGTGTATGCTGAAGAAGAACAGTCAGGCTGAGGCCTGCAGAACTGAACGGTAGAGTATGTCCACACTGTTGTAGTGAACTCTCCAGGCAGGCCTGGTGGAATTCCTGTGTCAAGGAGAGAGAGATTCACATATATGAATGTACCAAAAATATACCCCTGATTTACTTTACACACACACACACACACACACACACACACACACACACATAGCTTTTTTCTTAAGGTATGCTCTAGCAAAAATGTGAGATGAATCAACACAAAGAAAAAAATAATGGGGACAGGATTGTATAGAATGGGTAGAAATGAGCAATTGCAAGTAATTAAACAAAATTGAATTTTAAAATGATTTGAATATGACTATATGGCAATCTAAATGTCACAGATACTTCTTCTATGGGAAAAGAGAAGTGGAAAAATAATATCTTTGTTTCAAACAAATGGGAAGCAAACAGTTTTATAGGCAATTTGTGTATGTTCAAGATGTATATGTTCAAGGATAAATCCTAGGAAATGTAAAGTGTTCCACATGATAGAACAATATACACCAAGCACAGATTTTACTCACTTACAAATGCAGGCACAGAACTCCTCAATTCACAACAAATAACATCAATATCTATGATAAAATAATATTTTAGATCATAGCCAAATGCAGTTTCCTTTGATTTTTAAGGATGGATGAATATTAGAGAATCTATTAACATAATTTAAGACTTTATTAATTCACAGTAATAATCATTTTTCTAGCTACCAAAAAAATGATAAAATCCATCATCCATTCCTGATGTTTTAAATTAATAAGATAAAATCTAACTTATGAAGAAGACATCAGATATTAATATCAAAACAATGGATGGGGCACCTGGGTGGTTCAGTCAGTTAAATGCCTGCCTTTGATTCAGGTCATGATCTCAGGGTTCTGAGAATGAGCCCCACATAGTCTAGCTCCCTACACAGTGGGGAGTCTGCTTCTCCCTCTCCTTTTGTCCCTCCCCCCAGCTCCTGCTCTCTTTCTCCCTCAAGTAGAAAAACAAAATAACCAAAAAAACAGACATTTTACTTAATGTTCAAATACCATAATTCTCATTTTGAAGTTAGGTTCACAGCAAAGATATCCATGGAATCACAATCCTTAAATAATGTTCTCAAAACTCTAGCCAAGATTATGGGTAAGAATAAAAACTGAATAAAGCTAATTACCAAAATTTATAAAGGACACTATGACCTATCCAGAAAAACAGAAAAATACATGGAAACTCTTTTAGTTATAACTGCAGAGTTCAGTGAAATTAAATAAATATATAGATAATCAGAATTTTCTTATATCATGATGACAGCCACTTAAAAAAGTATGGGGAAAAGACTCTTTTAAGAATAACATGAATATTTAAGATATTAAGAGTAAAAGTTTATGATATACCCAGGAATTTCATGGAAGGGTACAAAAAGAACCCCTACAATACTTTTTTGTTTTTAATTTTTTATTTATTTATGATAGTCACAGAGAGAGAGAGGCAGAGACACAGGCAGAGGGAGAAGCAGGCTCCATGCACCGGGAGCCCGATGTGGGATTCGATCCCGGGTCTCCAGGATCGCGCCCCGGGGCCAAAGGCAGGCGCCAAACCGCTGCGCCACCCAGGGATCCCCTTACAATACTTTCTTGGTGAACATCAAAGAAAATCTAAATAAGTGAAAGAAAATATCAGATTTGGAAAAAGCAATATGGGCAAATAGTCAATAGACCAAAAAACCTATCATTTTAATGCAGTTTGAGTTGAAATCCCAGTGGTTTCATTTTTGGTGGTTAACAACTCATTATAGGGCTCATCAGTGAAAAACACAAGGAAGGGAAAATAGTGAAGCACATTTTTAAAACAAATATTAATGAGGTGGTGCTTGTGACATTATATATTTAAGTTGCACAGCTACCATATTAATAACTACATGTTCCTGGCATACAGATTAACAGAAAAGAATATAATATCAAAAAATATACCTAGGTACATGCACATGTAAATACTGTAAATAAACTGATATTACTAGCTAATGTTGAAAGATAAATTATTTAATAATTACTAGGGCAAGTGGTGAACAATTTAGAAATAGAAAATTATTCAATAGCAAAAACTAGAAATTATAATATGTAAATAGACTCATTATAAAAGTATCTACCTCAGTATATAACACATTTTTACAATGAATTATTATTTGGATAATTATTTGAATTACTTGAATTCAAGTAATTATAAATTGTTACTAGATTGAAGTAGGTAAGTTATCAAAGCTAAAAGAGACAAAGAAAAAAAACTGATACACATAATCATGTAAAAAAAATCTAGTCAATCAACTACAAGACAAAATGTGAAAGGTAAATGGGAGAGTATTTGCAATATCCATGACAAAGAGATGGTTGAACATCTTTAACAAAGAAATTTAAGTTAGATTTAAATATAAATAAAAGAAAGGAAGAAACATGATGCTGAAAGAAATAAATAACAAAAGACATGCTCAGGAAATTTATTTTAAAAAGAAATGATATAGAAGTATTTTATCTATATCAGAAAATATAACATTAAATTAAAACCACACCCCATTTTCACCTAAAATTGGCAAAAATTGTAATGCAAAAGCAGTGAGTGTGTCTAGAAGACATGTAAGAGAAAATCTAGTTGAGCTTGGGTTTGATGATCACTCTTCAGACACAACACCATTGGCATGATCCATGAAAGGAATAATTGATGAGTTACACTTCATTAAAACTAAGATTTCTGCTTTGGGAAGGACACTGCAAAGACAGGGAGAAGACAAGCCACAGATTCGGAGAAAATATTTGAAAAAGACACATCTGAGAAAAGACTGTTATCCAAATATACAAAGAGCTCTTAAAATTCAACAATAAGAAAACAACCTGATTAAAAAATGGGCCAATGACCTTAAAGACACCTCACTAAAGACAACTCAAAAATAAGCACATGAAAAGATGTTCCACATGGTACATCAACAGGAAAATGCAAATCAAAACAATGAAATGTCATTAGACATCTATATGAATGGCCAAAATCCAGGACACTGGCAAAATCCAGGACTCAGGATACTGGCAAAGCCCAAAGTTGGTGAGGATGTGAAGCAGTATGAACCCTCATTCAGTGCTGCTGGAAGGCAAAAAAGTGCAATCACTTTGGAAAGCCATTTGGTGATTTCTTACAAAATGAAGCATGCTCTTACCATACGATCCAGCAATCACACTCTTTGGTGTTTACCCAAAGGAGCTGAAAACTTCTGTCCACACAAAACCTGTATATGGATGTTTATAGCAGCTTTATTCATAATTTCCAAAACTTAGAGGCAGCCAACATGTCCTTCAGTGGCTGAATGGATACATAAACTGTGAATCACCCAGACAATGGAATATTTTTCAGTGCTAAAAGGAAATGAGTTATCGAGTCATGAAAAGACATGAAGGAAACATAAATGCATATTTGTAAGAGAAAGAAGCCATATAAAAAGGCTGCATACTGTATGGTTCCAATTATATGACTTTCTGGAAAAGATAAAACCATGGACACAGTTAAAAGATCAGTGGCTGCCAGGGGCTCGTGGGGAGGGAATAGGCAAAGCACAGAGGATTCTTAAGGCATTGAAACTACTCTGTACGAAACTATAATCGTACATACATGTCATTATACACTTGTCCAAACCCACAGAATATACACCAGCAAAAGTGAACCCCAAGATAAATTATGGGCTTTGCATGATAATGGTGTGTCAATGTCAGTACATCAATTGTCACAGATGCACCACTTCAGTGGGGGATGTTGATAATAGGAGAAGCTGCGTATGTCTGGGGCAGGGTATAGACAGGAAATCTGTACTTTCCTCTCAGTTTTACTGTGAAGCTAAAACTGCTCTTAGAAATAAACTCTATTTTAAAAGAGATAAAATGGTGTTTACGAAGTTACAGAAAAGGGAACTTCCATACATTGTCACTAAAGGTATTA